>NC_092415.1:132619602-133865436 GCF_040894005.1 Engystomops pustulosus | reverse complement strand
GGGCTCTGCACCCCTCCTTTTGAGGAGTTGCTTCCACTGTGCGGACTTGAATTTTCCATGTTTAGATAGATAGATAGATAGATAGAGGACATATAGATATGAGATATAGATAATTAGTATGATAGATAGATGGTTCAAGGTGAACATTTATCAGAAGGTAACTGTTCTATTTGCTCGTGGCAACCAATCAGAGCCCAGCTTTCATTTTCCTACGGCTGTTTATAAAATTAAAGTTGAACTCTGATTGGCTTCAAAGGCAAACTAGAACAGTTTTACCTCAGCGAATCTGATAAATCTCTGCCATAGATGGTATGATAGGTAGATAGATGTATGAGTGATTGATGGTATTATAGAAGATATGCTAGGTAGATAAAGAAAAAGAAAAAACATCCAGTGAGCGGCAGTTCTGTGGTAGGTAGATAAAGAAAAAGAAAAAACATCCAGTGAGCGGCAGTTCTGTGGGCGGAAATGCCTTGTTGATGCCAGAGGTCAGAGGAGAATGGGCAGACTGGTTCTAGCTGATAGAAAGGCAACAGTGACTCAAATCGCAACCCGTTACAACCAAGGTAGGCAGAAGAGCATCTCTGAACGCACAGTACGTCGAACTTTGAGGCAGATGGGCTACAGCAGCAGAAGACCACACCGGGTGCCACTCCTTTCAGCTAAGAACAGGAAACTGAGGCTACAATTTGCACAAGCTCATCGAAATTGGACAGTAGAAGATTGGAAAAATGTTGCCTGGTCTGATGAGTCTCGATTTCTGCTTGCGACATTCGGATGGTAGGGTCAGAATTTGGCGTCAACAACATGAAAGCATGGATCCATCCTGCCTTGTATCAACAGTTCAGGATGGTGGTGGTGGTGTCATGGTGTGGGGAATATTTTCTTGGCACACTTTGGGCCCCTTGGTACCAATTGAGCATTGCTGCAATGCCACAGCCTACCTGAGTATTGTTGCTGACCATGTCCATCCCTTTATGACCACAATGTACCCAACACCTGATGGCTACTTTCAGCAGGATAATGCGCCATGTCATAAAGCTGGAATCATCTCAGACTGGTTTCTTGAACATGACAATGAGTTCACTGTACTCATATGGCCTCCACAGTCACCAGATCTCAATCCAATAGAGCATATTTGGGATGTGGTGGAACGGGAGATTCGCATCATGGATGTGCAGCCTACAAATCTGCGGCAACTGTGTGATGCCATCATGTCAATATGGACCAAAGTCTCTGAGGAATGCTTCCAGCACCTTGTTGAATCTATGCCACGAAGAATTGAGGCAGTTCTGAAGGCAAAAGGGGGTCCAACCCGTTACTAGCATGGTGTACATAATAAAGTGGCCGGTGAGTGTATGTAGATAGATATTTGTGCAGTAACAACAATGGGGAAATTTATTAGTTACCGCAGCAGCATCCATTACTAAAATATGCAGACAGCCTCTGTGTATACCGATTCAGTATCAGTGGGTGTGTCCATGCTCAAGCTGCTCATTGGTCAGGAGCATGTGCTGGAGATGATGTGACAGGAAACAGTTTCCGCCCCTCAATCTTACTGAATGTGTATTTTAGAGCTGCAAAACATGGTTGTTATGGAGAAAAAGATACTAAATGGTGGCTTATAGGCAAAATACTTTGAGGAATGATTCACAGGGACAACTGGAGCATAATTGTGTTTTTTTTTATTTTTTTTTGCTCAGAATGACGGTTACACTTTCAGTAGTCGCAAAATTTAGCTTTAACATTATGGTAAACATAGATTCTGTATTTTAGAGCTTTAGGCATCAGTGACATTGAACAATCCTAGCGATATATGTTTTTTTGTTGAAAAGGACGATAATGAGGGACATCTGCTGCATTACTGAGAAATAAACTAAACTTTTCTAGGATCAAACATGACTATATGTCAAAGCTAAAATACATTAGTATGTCAGGATCATTAAAAGTGATAAAACCTCACCAAATGTAAAGCAGCTGTTCCAGCCCCCAGAATGCAGCTTGAATAATTCATTGGCTGGACAAAACAAGCCAAAACATCATCATATCCTTTTTTAGTTTAGCTTTCTAAAGCGTAACACCGCTATTGATTAAACTCTCATTTTGAAAAACAGACATAAGCAGATGTTTGTTTAATCTCCCTTTTTTCCTTTCAAAAGGTTGATGTAGAAAAAGCAAAAAACCATTTTACTTCATGTGGTCTACTTTCATCTAGCTCAGATAACAGATATATTAAAGAAGTAATAATTGAAAACATATTTGCATATTAGCTTTAATTAACTAACAAGAGTCTAAGGCCTTGAACATCTCCATTCCACAGACCCTCCTGTTTGAACTTGTGGACAATTACCCCTGCTTGGTACAGACTTCACTATGTGGAAATCTACCTCATGGTAGATATTTTGCAGCTCTTTTCGGCCAACTGCTCTCCCCTCCTCTTTGTGCTCACACAGAATTTGCACCTGTAAACCATGTGGATATTTGGGTACTCCATCTTTAAATTTTTCAAAAGCCTGCCCATTCACCTCACCCATCTGCTCTCTGTTCCCTACATACTGTACCCTTACCAGATTCATATGGGAAACAACTTCTATTTCTTGCCCATTTCTTTTTTGGCATGAGCACTTTGAACTCCCTGACTTTGTAGCTTACCACACAGCCACCTGCCTTGTGTGCATTGTGGACTTATGTAGAAATTGGGGATCGATGCAATTGGCCTCCTTAGAACAGGCCTCTGTTATCTTGTTATCTTGTATCTGTTATCCCAGGCTGAGATCCACAACTCCTGCTTCTGTGGGTACCCAACCCACCATTGGACCTACTATGGCAGTTGTTAGGAAGATCTTCCCTAGACAGGACATCTTGCTTGACTTTTCCCTCTATACCCAATCCAAGAAAACTCAGATTCTATGCCGGACCTTTACAGATGGACTTATGGTCCAAGGGTAGACAGCAACTGTTTAAAGGCTAGACACTTTTTGAAAGGAAACCACTGGTCTCCCTAGGCAGAATTAAACACCATCTTTAAACTTCATCCTCTACCACCCGTTTGGGCCCTTAAGTTGAGACTAAATTTGGACCCCTTCGGACTTTACATGAGCTCCCTTTTAAGTTACTCTGTGACATGAAAATAGTTAATTAGTCTCTCCAATAAAACTGTCCAAACCTATGTATAGTACCTCTTGAATTGGGAGAGGGATTTGGGCCTATTTCTAACTACTGACCAGAAGGATCAAATATACACACTTGCACATAAATCATCAATTCCCTGTAGAACTGGAGCGTGCAGAGCCGGATCGCAGAGTGAGACTGCTGCATGTGAGTGAGCTCCTGCTACAATGGACAGAGAGCCTTAACAAAGCAATAAGGACAGAACCAACATTACTTAAGAAGAAGCTCGCCACTCCACAAGATGGTGCTGCCAGAGATGTGCAACTCTAATACGTCCATTTAGAATCCAAATTTCATCATTGATTGTCTTCAATTCCAGATTTTACAACTGACTTTGAGGTGTGAAGATTCACAAACATAGGATGATAATTTTGTAACACATTCCTGCAAGAAGAAATCCAAATAAATTCATACTTTTTCACATAGGCTACCGATCCCAACCACAATGGGCCTCCCAGTGGATTGATCACAGCCTTATGCACCTTTAACATGTAACATTTGTATATCCAGGAAACAAACTTCGGTTTGTGAAAAAACTGAATTAGACATATCTACCACATATTAGAGTTGAGTTCCCTAGAAAAATCTTGGCAGGTCTAGAGCGAACTCCTCCAAAAACATGAGCATGTCGCTAATCTATCAAAAACACCCGACAACATGTTGCTGGAAGGCCTGCGACTGTTACACACTGGTCTCCTCCCACCAACCTAAAAACAGTTTGGCATAGGAAGGAGCACAGTGTGTACACATTGTGGTGCCCTAGAACTGTCTATAATCAGTTCTGTCGAACAAAAAATAATTGTGCTGCAAAACAAAACTTAAAAGTTCCAATAGAAATGCATGATGAAGTTTGTCTCCAAACTTATCTTGTCTCAAAAAATAATCTATATAATTTTTTAAAATTTGACCAGTGTCTCTTTTTGTGGTAATAACGTTTCAACATTTTATCCCTGTGATTTTGAGAATGTTTGAGACATTGTAGTCTATGTTAGTAGTATCATTTTGGTGATCCGTTCCTTTTTGGGGGGGTAAAAATTCAAAAATGTAGGAAAGTTTCAAACGTTCTACTTTTTAGACAAAAAGTCATACCACAATTTTTTTTTGGGAAGAGACCTTTTGCCATTGGTCTTCTTTTTATTTCCATAATTTGTTTTATGTTTCCATTTTTTTTACGGATATAAGAAGGTTTCAAATTTTAGTAGCAACTTCTCAGATTTTCTTGAAATTTGAAAAATGCTAAATTTTTGGTGACCAATTCAGTTTTGAAGTGCCCTACAAAGGCTTTTGTACTATGTACCCCCATAAATGACACATTTAGTGAACCTAACATCTCAACCTATTTAAATCAGCATTTAAAAAGTCAGTTAACTCTTTAAATATTTTTTAGGAAGCAAACAAAAATGGATTGGAAATTTAGAAATTTTGGTTACGATTTCTCTCATTTAGCCCTAAAATGGACACATGCAGAAGGAATTTGATTACAGTAAAACGAGACATGTGGATGTCAATTGCTGTTTCGTTGCACAGCGATGTCCGGAACAGAGGACTATTGGGGTTTTGAAATCATTCTATGGGTTGTCCCGAGTACAGCAATACCACGCATGTGCCAATAATTGACAGGCTGGGCATACGGCAGGGCTGAGAAGGGAAGGAGTGAAATTTTGCTTCTGCAGCTCCATTTTCACATGTTTGGATTTGGAGTGCCATGTCATGTCCACAGGGCCCGTGAGGTACCAGGGCAATAGAAAACCCTGAGAAATTATACCATTTTGGAAACTAGACCCCTATAGAATTCATCTGGGGTTGTGGTGAGCATTTTAACCAGCAACATACTGGCCAAAATCTAATGCTAAATAAATGGTGGAGAGTTAAAAATGCTTCTTTATCTCAAGAATGTCATTTTAGTGCCTAATATATTGTGCCCAACCCATGCCCCTTTAGACAAACACCCCAAAAATCATTCTGCAGGTTATTATGGGTATGGAAATGTGTAGCAATAGTCTACAGGCTGGGGACAAGGCAGGGCTGAGAAGGTACAAGGGACATCTAGCTTTTGGAGCACCCTTTTCACTAGACTGGTGTTGGGGAGCCCCTGAGGTACCAGTGCAATAGAATAGAAACCCCTGAATAGTGACCCCATTTTAGGAAAGGGCACCCATCAAAATATTGATCTAGGGTTGTATGAACATTTTTAACCCTGAGATGCTGGCCAAAATGTAATACAAAGTGAATGGGTCAGTGTAAAAATTGTTTTCTCAAATGTATCATTGTAGTGACAAATGAAATCAGCCTAACTCAGGCCACGGCTGATAAACACCCCAAAAATCATTCTGCGGGTTACTACGGGTACGGTAATACCCCATGTGTGGCAATAGGCTACACGATGGAGACATGGCAGGGCTTGGAAGAGAATGGCATTTGGAGCACAGACATTTTTTATTTTTGCATCATAAAACATTTGTAGATGCCTTTAGGGATCAGAACAGTAGAGAACTGATTATATTTGAAAATTTCACCTCTCCATGAATAAATATAGGTGGTGGTGTGCCCATGTATTGTTGTTAGAACAAGGACATTAGAGATGAGCGAACACTAAAATGCTCGGGTACTCGTTATTCGAGACGAACTTTTCCCGATGCTCGAGTGCTCGTCTCGAATAACGAACCCCATTGAAGTCAATGGGAGACTCGAGCATTTTTCAAGGGGACCAAGGCTCTGCACAGGGAAGCTTGGCCAAACACCTGGGAACCTCAGAAAAGGATGGAAACACCACGGAAATGGACAGGAAACAGCAGGGGCAGCATGCATGGATGCCTCTGAGGCTGCTTAATCGCACCATTATGCCGAAATTATGGGCAACAGCATGGCCATGACAGAGTGACAGAATGAAGCTAGATAGCATGTAAAACATCCAATAATTGACCCTGACACTATAGGGGACGGCATGCAGAGGCAGAGGCAGCGGCAGCAGGCTAGAGAGTGGCATGGCGACATACCCTAATTGGACTCAGGCTTCAAACCAAAGGGTGTCAGAGAGGAACCAAAGGAGGTGAGCAAGAAGCGCTCAAATAATATCGGTACATGATAAAAGTTTGCCAGTATATTTTGTGGATTACACAGCAGGGTGGCGACAAAGTTAACATGGAAGCCATGAAAACAACCCAAAATTCTGCCTGACACAGCTCGTTTGATAAGGGGACCATGTATGCTTACAGTTCATGCCAGTCGCTGCACTGGCTGCCAGTCTCCTTTCGAATACAGTTTAAAATAATAATAACCCTCATCCATAAAGCTCTGTATAATGCTGCACCCCCCTACCTCTCCTCTCTTATCTCAGTCTATCGCCCAACCCGTGCTCTTAGATCCGCCAGTGATCTTAGATTAACCTCTACCCTAGTGCGGACCTCCCACTCGCGTCTCCAAGACTTCTCTAGAGCTGCACCAATTCTATGGAATGCTCTGCCCTGGACTATCAGACTAATACCTAACCTCCAAAGTTTCAAACGTGCTCTTAAAACCCATTTCTTTAGGCAAGCCTATAACACTCATTAACTGCATGAAGTTTTAACTCTTCTACTAACCCGTCCTGTGTCGTCCTCCCATCTGTTATCCAGCAACCAACAGGCACCAGACTTCTCTGCAGTCCCATTCACCCTGGACCTGGTATATAAGATGACGGCTGAGTGGTTCAAGCGACAGCAATTCCATTTATTATATTTTTTTCTATTCCCTAAGAAGAATGGCTTGACCATTAAATATTCTTTTACCTCGTGTTACCCCATCATCTTCATAAACCGTAAGCTCTGGCGAGCAGGGACCTCACTCCTGTTGTTCCATACAAATGTTGTGCTCTGTTACATTACATTTGTATTTGTTTCCTATGATTTGTAAAGCGCTACAGAATATGATGACGCTATATAAATAAAGATTATTATTATTATTATTATGGAGGCAGTGAACTAGTAGTAGATTAAAGGTGCTGCAACTATGTTAGTTGGATCTTGGGATGGAGCTGGCGCTCTGCAGCCAGGCGAGCTTTTGCCAATCCAAGCCCCTGTCTCTAGGCTACTCCCCAAACAGCACTTCTAAGAACCTTTTGTATAAGATCAAGTGTAGTAGCGTTCTTATAAGTTTAGGATATGGCGGGTGAGGGGAATGTAAACAGATGCGCAAGAAGCGCTGAAATAATATCCCTAAATGGTAAAAGTTTGCAAGTATATTTTGTGGATTACACAGCAGGGTGGCGACAAAGTTAACAACTTTGATGTGGAATGCCCTGTAATAGCTCTTGGGCGGTGTGCCTTTTATCGCCTAGGCTCAGCAGTTTCAGCACCGCCTGCTGTCGCTTAGCGACGGCACTGCTGCTGTGCCTAGAGCTACCGACTGATGGCGCCATGCCCACGGATGGTAATTCGGAGGAGGAGGAGGTGGAGGAGGGGTGGGAGGAGGTATAGTAGGCCTTTGAGACCTGGACCGAGGTAGGCCCCGCAATTCTCTGCGTCGGCAGTATATGACCAGCCCCAGGGTCAGACTCGGTCCCAGCCTGCACCAAGTTAAGTGTAGTAGCGTTCTTATAAGTTTGGGATATGGCGGGTGAGGGGAATGTAAACAGATGCGCAAGAAGCGCATGATGCGCATGGAGCTGGCGCTCCGCTGCCAGGCGAGCTTTCGCCAATTCAAGCCCCTGTCTCTAGGCTACTCCCCAAACAGCACTTCTAAGAACCTTTTGTATAAGATCAAGTGTAGTAGCGTTCTTATAAGTTTAGGATATGCCGGGTGAGGGGAATGTAAACAGATGCGCAAGAAGTGCATGATGCGCATGGAGCTGGCGCTCCGCTGCCAGGCGAGCTTTCGCCAATTCAAGCCCCTGTCTCTAGGCTACTCCCCAAACAGCACTTCTAAGAACCTTTTGTATAAGATCAAGTGTAGTAGCGTTCTTATAAGTTTAGGATATGCCGGGTGAGGGGAATGTAAACAGATGCGCAAGAAGCGCATGATGCGCATGGAGCTGGCGCTCCGCTGCCAGGCGAGCTTTCGCCAATTCAAGCCCCTGTCTCTAGGCTACTCCCCAAACAGCACTTCTAAGAACCTTTTGTATAAGATCAAGTGTAGTAGCGTTCTTATAAGTTTAGGATATGCCGGGTGAGGGGAATGTAAACAGATGCGCAAGAAGCGCTGAAATAATATCCCTAAATGGTAAAAGTTTGCCAGTATATTTTGTGGATAACACAGCAGGGTGGCGACAAAGTTAACAACTTTGATGTGGAATCCATGAAAACAACCCAAATTTCTGCCTGACACACCTCGTTTGATAAAGGGACGATGTGTGGAGGCAGCTATATGGACGACTTTTGGAGGTAGCAATGGAGACAACGTGTGGAGGCTGCTATGGAGACAATTTAATTTGGATAGTGCCTGTATGTGGCAGTCCCAAACATTTTTCAAACCAGAGGAGCAGGTAGGTGGCCCTCCAGTAAAATGGAATAGATTGAGTGCCTGTATGTGGCAGTCCCAAAAATGTTTCAAACCAGAGGAGCAGGTAGGTGGCCCTGCAGTAAAATGGAATAGATTGAGTGCCTGTATGTGGCAGTCCCAAAAATTTTTCAAACCAGAGGAGCAGGTAGGTGGCCCTCCAGTAAAATGGAATAGATTGAGTGCCTGTATGTGGCAGTCCCAAAAATGTTTCAAACCAGAGGAGCAGGTAGGTGGCCCTGCAGTAAAATGGAATAGATTGAGTGCCTGTATGTGGCACTCACAAAAATTGTTTCAAACAGAGGACCGGGTAGGTGGCCCTCCAGAAAAATTAAATGCATGAAGTACTATAGCAAGAGCCAGTGGGCCCTGTCAAAAAATAGCCATTTTCCTCTGCTTTACTGTACAAAGAGGAGGAGAAGGAGGAAAATGAGGAGGAGGAGGAGTGGATCAATTATTCAGGTTGAGCTTCCTTCACCTGGTGGAGATTGGAAATTCTGAGAAATCCAGCCTTTATTCATTTTAATAAGCGTCAGCCTGTCAGCGCTGTCAGTCGACAGGCGTGTACGCTTATCGGTGATGATGCCACCAGCTGCACTGAAAACCCGCTCGGACAAGACGCTAGCGGCAGGGCAGGCAAGAACCTCCAAGGCGTACAGCGCCAGTTCGTGCCACATGTCCAGCTTTGAAACCCAGTAGTTGTAGGGAGCTGTGTGATCATTTAGGACGATGGTATGGTCAGCTACGTACTCCCTCACCATCTTTCTGTAAAGATCAGCCCTACTCTGCCGAGACTGGGGACAGGTGACAGTGTCTTGCTGGGGTGACATAAAGCTGGCAAAAGCCTTGTAAAGCGTACCCTTGCCAGTGCTGGACAAGCTGCCTGCTCGCCTACTCTCCCTCGCTACTTGTCCCGCAGAACTACGCACTCTGCCGCTAGCGCTGTCAGAAGGGAAATACTGTTTCAGCTTGTGCACCAGGGCCTGCTGGTATTCATGCATTCTCACACTCCTTTCCTCTGCAGGGATGAGAGTGGAAAGATTTTGCTTGTACCGTGGGTCCAGGAGAGTGAACACCCAGTAATCGGTGCTGGAATAAATTCTTTGAACGCGAGGGTCACGGGATAGGCAGCCTAGCATGAAATCTGCCATATGCGCCAGAGTACCAACGCGTAAGAATTCACTCCCCTCACTGGCCTGACTGTCCATTTCCTCCTCCTCCAACTCCTCCAACTCCTCTTCTTCTGCCCATACACGCTGAACAGTAAAGGACTCAACAATGGTCCCCTCTTGTGTCTCACCAACATTCTCCTCCTCTTCCTCCTCATCCTCCTCCACCTCCACCTCCTCCGATATGCGCTGAGAAACAGACCTGAGGGTGCTTTGGCTATCAACAAGGGAATATTCTTCCCCTGTCTCTTGTGACGAGCGCAAAGCTTCCGACTTCATGCTGACCAGAGAGTTTTTCAACAGGCCAAGCAGCGGGATGGTGAGGCTGATGATGGCGGCATCGCCACTGACCATCTGTGTTGACTCCTCAAAGTTACTCAGCACCTGACAGATATCAGACATCCACGTCCACTCCTCATTGTAGACTTGAGGAAGCTGACTGACCTGACTACCAGTTCTGGTGGAAGTTGACATCTGGCAGTCTACAATCGCTCTGCGCTGCTGGTAAACTCTGGATAACATGGTCAGTGTTGAATTCCACCTCGTGGGCACGTCGCACAACAGTCGGTGAGCGGGCAGTTGGAGGCGGCGCTGCGCTGCCCTGAGAGTGGCAGCATCTGGGCTGGACTTCCTGAAATGCGCACAGATGCGGCGCACCTTCGTGAGCAAATCAGACAGATTGGGGTATGTCTTGAGGAAACGCTGAACTATCAGATTTAACACATGGGCCAGGCATGGCACATGTGTCAGTCTGCCGAGTTGCAGAGCCGCCACCAGGTTACGGCCGTTGTCACACACAACCATTCCCGGCTTGAGGTTCAGCGGTGCCAGCCACAGATCAGTCTGCGCCGTGATGCCCTGTAATAGCTCTTGGGCGGTGTGCCTTTTGTCGCCTAGGCTCAGCAGTTTCAGCACCGCCTGCTGTCGCTTAGCGACGGCACTGCTGCTGTGCCTAGAGCTACCGACTGATGGCGCCGTGCCCACGGATGGTAGTTCGGAGGAGGAGGTGGAGGAGGGGTGGGAGGAGGAGGAGGTATAGTAGGCCTGAAACACCTGGACCGAGGTAGGCCCCGCAATCCTCGGCGTCGGCAGTATATGAGCAGCCCCAGTGTCAGACTCGGTCCCAGCCTCCACCAAGTTAACCCAATGTGCCGTCAGCGATATATAGTGGCCCTGCCCGGCAGCACTCGTCCACGTGTCCGTGGTCAGGTGGACCTTGTCAGAAACGGCGTTGGTCAGGGCACGGATGATGTTGTCTGACACGTGCTGGTGCAGGGCTGGGACGGCACATCGGGAAAAGTAGTGGCGGCTGGGGACCGAATACCGAGGGGCGGCCGCCGCCATGAGGTTGCGAAAGGCCTCGGTCTCTACTAGCCTATAGGGCAGCATCTCCAGGCTAAGCAATCTGGAGATGTGCACATTAAGGGCTTGGGCGTGCGGGTGGGTTGCACTATATTTGCGTTTCCGCTCCAGCGTCTGGGGTATGGAGAGCTGAACGCTGGTGGATGCTGTGGAGGATCGTGGAGGCGACGATGGGGTTTTTGTGGCAGGGTCCTGGGCAGGGGGCTGACTAACAGCTGACACAGGGGAAGGAGCAGTGGTGTGCACGGCCGGAGGTGAACGGGCTTGTTGCCACTGAGTGGGGTGTTTAGCATTCATATGCCTGCGCATACTGGTGGTAGTTAAGCTAGTAGTGGTGGAACCCCTGCTGAGCCTGGTTTGGCAAATGTTGCACACCACAGTCCGTCGGTCATCCGGTGTTTCCTTAAAGAACCTCCAGACTTCTGAAGATCTAGCCCTCGCCGCAGGAGCCCTCGCCACGGGAGCTTCACTAGTTGACACATTTGGCGCTGATGCACCAGCTCTGGCCCTGCCTCTCCGTCTGGCCCCACCACTGCCTCTTCCAACCTGTTCTGGTCGAGGACTCTCCTCCGTCTCAGAAGCACTGTGTTCACCCGGCCTCTCAACCCAGCTTGGGTCTGTCACCTCATCATCCTCCGATCCCTCAGTCTGCTCCCCCCTCGGACTTCCTGCCCTGACAACAACTTCCCCACTGTCTGACAACCGTGTCTCCTCATCGTCGGACACCTCTTTACACACTTCCACTACGTCAAGAAGGTCATCATCACCCACAGACTGTGACTGTTGGAAAACCTGGGCATCGGAAAATTGCTCAGCAGCAACCGGACAAGTGGTTTGTGACTGTGGGAAGGGTCCAGAAAACAGTTCCTCAGAGTATGCCGGTTCAAATGCCAAATTTTCCTGGGAGGGGGCAGACTGGGGGGGAGGAGGCTGAGGTGCAGGAGCTGGAGGAGTGGCGATTTCGGTGACATGGGTGGACTGCGTGGAAGACTGACTGGTGGTGGACAAATTGCTCGAAGCATTGTCAGCAATCCACGACATCACCTGTTCGCACTGTTCTGGCCTCAACAGTGCTCTACCACGAGTCCCAGTAACTTCAGACATGAACCTAGGGAGTGTAGCTCTGCGGCGTTCCCCTGCTCCCTCATCAGCAGGTGGTGTCTCACCCCGCCCAGGACCACGGCCTCTGACCCCTGCAGTAGTTGGACGCCCACGTCCCCGCCCTCGTCCTCTACCCCTAGCCCTCGGGTTAAACATTTTTAAAATGAGAGTTATAACTTTATTTTTTTTTTTACTTTTTTTTTTTTTTTTTGTGTTTTTTTTTTTTTTTGTGTTTTTTGTTTTTTTTTGAGTTTTTAAAACCAAACAATGCTATCCTATTGCTATGGCTATTTTCTAGCCAAGTATCAAAGCACACTACTATGCCAGATGAGATGACACTGAGTTGGTGCCTAATTGAAATCCAACCCCTACTAAATTTTCCCACTTCGGTCTTTGCTATGGATATGTGCGTCACTAAGCGCAGAACACAGCGGTCGCAAGTCTCACTACAAATTGCTCAGAATTGGCTAGTACATGCACTGCAGAAAGTACAGCCACCAGCAGATCAACCAGAAATCAAATATATAGAACGCTACTGTATGCGTAAGTAAGCTCTTTGTATTCTCCTATGGCTATTTTCTAGCCAAGTATCAAAGCACACTACTATGCCAGATGAGATGACACTGAGTTAGTGCCTAATTGAAATCCAACCCCTACTAAATTTTCCCACTTCGGTCTTTGCTATGGATATGTGCGTCACTAAGCGCAGAACACAGCGGTCGCAAGTCTCACTACAAATTGCTCAGAATTGGCTAGTACATGCACTGCAGAAAGTACAGCCACCAGCAGATCAACCAGAAATCAAATATATAGAACGCTACTGTATGCGTAAGTAAGCTCTTTGTATTCTCCTATGGCTATTTTCTAGCCAAAGTATCAAAGCACACTACTATGCCAGATGAGATGACACTGAGTTAGTGCCTAATTGAAATCCAACCCCTACTAAATTTTCCCACTTCGGTCTTTGCTATGGATATGTGCGTCACTAAGCGCAGAACACAGCGGTCGCAAGTCTCACTACAAATTGCTCAGAATTGGCTAGTACATGCACTGCAGAAAGTACAGCCACCAGCAGATCAACCAGAAATCAAATATATAGAACGCTACTGTATGCGTAAGTAAGCTCTTTGTATTCTCCTATGGCTATTTTCTAGCCAAGTATCAAAGCACACTACTATGCCAGATGAGATGACACTGAGTTAGTGCCTAATTGAAATCCAACCCCTACTAAATTTTCCCACTTCGGTCTTTGCTATGGATATGTGCGTCACTAAGCGCAGAACACAGCGGTCGCAAGTCTCACTACAAATTGCTCAGAATTGGCTAGTACATGCACTGCAGAAAGTACAGCCACCAGCAGATCAACCAGAAATCAAATATATAGAACGCTACTGTATGCGTAAGTAAGCTCTTTGTATTCTCCTATGGCTATTTTCTAGCCAAGTATCAAAGCACACTACTATGCCAGATGAGATGACACTGAGTTAGTGCCTAATTGAAATCCAACCCCTACTAAATTTTCCCACTTCGGTCTTTGCTATGGATATGTGCGTCACTAAGCGCAGAACACAGCGGTCGCAAGTCTCACTACAAATTGCTCAGAATTGGCTAGTACATGCACTGCAGAAAGTACAGCCACCAGCAGATCAACCAGAAATCAAATATATAGAACGCTACTGTATGCGTAAGTAAGCTCTTTGTATTCTCCTATGGCTATTTTCTAGCCAAGTATCAAAGCACACTACTATGCCAGATGAGATGACACTGAGTTAGTGCCTAATTGAAATCCAACCCCTACTAAATTTTCCCACTTCGGTCTTTGCTATGGATATGTGCGTCACTAAGCGCAGAACACAGCGGTCGCAAGTCTCACTACAAATTGCTCAGAATTGGCTAGTACATGCACTGCAGAAAGTACAGCCACCAGCAGATCAACCAGAAATCAAATATATAGAACGCTACTGTATGCGTAAGTAAGCTCTTTGTATTCTCCTATGGCTATTTTCTAGCCAAGTATCAAAGCACACTACTATGCCAGATGAGATGACACTGAGTTAGTGCCTAATTGAAATCCAACCCCTACTAAATTTTCCCACTTCGGTCTTTGCTATGGATATGTGCGTCACTAAGCGCAGAACACAGCGGTCGCAAGTCTCACTACAAATTGCTCAGAATTGGCTAGTACATGCACTGCAGAAAGTACAGCCACCAGCAGATCAACCAGAAATCAAATATATAGAACGCTACTGTATGCGTAAGTAAGCTCTTTGTATTCTCCTATGGCTATTTTCTAGCCAAGTATCAAAGCACACTACTATGCCAGATGAGATGACACTGAGTTAGTGCCTAATTGAAATCCAACCCCTACTAAATTTTCCCACTTCGGTCTTTGCTATGGATATGTGCGTCACTAAGCGCAGAACACAGCGGTCGCAAGTCTCACTACAAATTGCTCAGAATTGGCTAGTACATGCACTGCAGAAAGTACAGCCACCAGCAGATCAACCAGAAATCAAATATATAGAACGCTACTGTATGCGTAAGTAAGCTCTTTGTATTCTCCTATGGCTATTTTCTAGCCAAGTATCAAAGCACACTACTATGCCAGATGAGATGACACTGAGTTAGTGCCTAATTGAAATCCAACCCCTACTAAATTTTCCCACTTCGGTCTTTGCTATGGATATGTGCGTCACTAAGCGCAGAACACAACGGTAGCAAGTCCCCCTGCTAATTCCTCACAAAATGGTACTAGATGCAAATTAAAATAAAAAAAGTAGAACGTTATTGTAGCCCTAAGAAGGGCTGTTGGGTTCTTTGAGAATCACTCCTGCCTAACAGTAAGCTAATAGAACACCCTAACGCTTTCCCTGACCAGCAGCAGCTCTCTCCCTAGCGGCATCCAGACACAGAATGATCCGAGCAGCGCGGGCAGCGGCTAGTCTATCCCAGGGTCACCTGATCTGGCCAGCCAACCACTGCTATCGACGTGTAAGGGTACCACGTCATGCTGGGTGGAGTGCAGAGTCTCCTGGCTTGTGATTGGCTCTGTTTCTGGCCGCCAAAAAGCAAAACGGCGGGAGCTGCCATTTTCTCGAGCGGGCGAAGTATTCGTCCGAGCAACGAGCAGTTTCGAGTACCCTAATGCTCGACCGAGCATCAAGCTCGGACGAGCATGTTCGCTCATCTCTAAAGGACATCCCTCTTGTCCTTGTACCTAACACACAATACTGAGTTGCTGCCTTCTGAGCTTTTCCCCTAGCAGCGACTTAGGGAGACCTCTCTGATTCCTTCTAACAGTCCCGCATGCCGCAGTTTGTTTGGAAGCAAGGCACTTGAACAGGGTAACAATGGTATAAAAATTATCCAGGTAGACCTGGTCCAGTAGTGGGTGCACTAAATCCCACACTTTTCTCAGGAAGGGGGGCATTCAGGGGCCACTATTTTGGAATCCTTCCCTTCATATATCCTGAACTTATAAGTGTATCCTGATGTACTCTCACACAGCTTATACATTTTCACACCATACCTTGCCCTCTCATTGGAGAGGTACAGGCAGAACTGAAGTCTCCCTTTGAAGTGTACCAGAGACTCGTCTATCGATAAATGCCTCGCTGGAGTATACACTTCCATAAATTGGGCATTTAGATAATCTAATATGGGCTGGATCTTATATAACCTATCAAAACTGGGGTCATCTCTGGGTGGACACTGTGCATTGTCGGCAAAATGCATAAACGTATGGATGGCTTCAAAGCGCATCCTACTCATCGCCATGCAGAACATCGGGGTATGGTACAGTATGTCTGTGTTCCAATAATCCCTGATTGTGGGCTTCTTTACCAGTCCCATAAGAAGCGCTATGCCCCAAAACTTCTCTATCTCTGCTGCACTAAGAGGAGTCCACTTGTGGGGTTGTGCATAAAAGGAAGTGGGGTTTTGGGCCATTTATTGTGCAGTGTAGAGATTGGTCATTGACACCATCAGACTAATAAGGCCCTCACTAGCTTAAAAAAGTCCACTGGTCCGAGCCCTGCCGTGTCTCTGCGTATCCCAGGACTGGCCGTAAAATCAGGGACCTGAGGGGCATAATTACGGGGGTCACCCATAAGGGGTCAGAAGTCCCGGACACTCCAGCAGAAGTCCCGGACACTCCAGCAGAAGTCCCGGACACTCCAGCAGAAGTCTCGGACACTCCAGCAGAAGTCTCGGACACTCCAGCAGAAGTCCCAGGCACGTTAGCGCCTTCTCGGGGGTTCCTCGGAGTCACTTTGTGAGGACGAGGTAGACAAACAAAGCTGACTCCCCACTAACTGACTCCATATCAGAGGCCATATAACAACATACCTTCAAGTCAGTATATGATTTCTGTGACATGATGGGGGAGATATACAACCTACACAGAACAAAGCCTACTCCACTACACTACACCTACTGCACTACACACCTACTACACCCACTCCATTATACTACACCTACTCCACTACACTACACCTACTCCTCTACACTCCACTACACATACTCCTCTACACCACACAACGCCTTCTCCTCTACACAATGCCTTCTCCTCCACGCTTCTCCTACTCCTCCACGCTAGTCCTACTCCTCCACGCTACTCCTTCACGCTACTCCTCCAACTCCTAACAGATCGCACTGAGTGCAGTTGTGGGGGATAGGGAAACATACAATGGGGGGAATCAAGTGTTTTGGGATACAGTAAAGGGACAGATCACTAGCACAACTCTCTCTAACAAAATGTAAAATTCGGCCCACCTGGTGTATTCTCAAGGTCCTGTTAATTTTCCCTCAGCAAATCAAGTAGTTCTGAGAAGATCTTATGATTGAGATCCAAAATATTATCTATGAGTGAGGGCTGGTGATAAAAAAGTTAATCCACCGGAGAGGCCCATTGTGGCTGGGATTGATAGCCTATTCAGCTCGTAGAGCCATGGTTTGTGCAAATTTGTCACGGGTTTCAAGATACTGCAACTGCCGAAGCAAAGACAATATCATAGCCCCTTTAGCCTTTTCCTTCCGCCTAACCCCGTGTTTAATCAACATCCCTCTCAGTGCTTCCTTAAGTGTTTCCCATTGTTGAGGCAATGAACTGGTGACTGCCGCATGACATGTAATGAAGTTTCAGGTCTGCTACGCAGACTGCTTCCCTATGATGGAGAGAGGGTCCCAAGATAGGGCTCCGTGACTGAAAGAAAGTAGTTGATACAACAACTGTTTGAATTATGGGATGGAGATAAATTGGAGTTCTCTCTGTGAGGGGGTTAAGAACCCGACAAATGTCAGCTGAAGAGTATCTAAGTCTCTCCTAAATTAGTAAAGCCATCTGACAGACGCCGCACTCCGTACAGACAAGGTGTGGAGTAAAGTGTCTAGAGTGTAATTAAAGTCCCCGATAAAACTAGGGTACCTTCTGTAAAATTTGACAACTCCACCAATATCCGCCTACCTGCAGGGATCAAGTTGTGATTAGGTAAGTACCAAGTACCCTAGAGGGTCTAAGAAATAGTGAAAAAAATTTTTAAAAAAGGTTTAAAAAAATGTAAAAAAATGTATAAAATATTGAATATTCAAATCACCCCCCCTTTCCCTAGAACTGATATAAAACGTATAATAAACAGTAAAAATCACAAACACATTAGGTATCGCCACATCCCAAAATGTCCGATCTATCAAAATATAGAAACATTTATTGCCGGCGATGACCTACATAACAGAAATTGGTGCTCAAATGTCCAAAACATGACTTTTATACCATTTTACATGACATCAAAAATGTAATAAAAAGTGATCAAAATGTGGCACCGTCCACAAAATGGTAGCATTGAAAATGTTGGCTCATTTTGCAAAAAATTACACCTAACACAGCTCCGTACACCAAAGTATAAAAAAGTTATTAGCGTCAGAAGATGGCAATTTTTTTTCTTTTTCGTACACATTAGTTTAATATTTGAAAATTTATTAAAATACAATGTAATCTATACAAATTTCACATCACCGTGATCGTACCGAACCAAAGAATAAAGTAGAGGTGTTATTTGGAATGCAGAGTTGCCTTTTGTTTCAATTTTTCCTCATTTGGAATTTATTTCCAGCTTCCCAGTACACGGCATGAAATAATAAATAACATCACAGAGAAGTAAAATTTGTTACGCACAAAAGCCTTCACACAGCTCTGTACACAGAAAAAAAAGTTATTGATTTTTGAAGGTGGAGAACGAGAAATGACTGAAAAACCCCTTCGTCCTTAAGGGGTTAAGTTTAATAGAAACAAAATTTTCTGCAAACCATACTATTTCTGATGGCAGCAGAGCAACAAGTCCAGGGTTAGTAAGGGAAGGCAATGGGAACAGTCAGAGTGGGAATGTATTGTCACGGTTTACAAGGAAGCATAAAACTATATAAAGAGAGCAGCAAGTACAAGGGAAACGGAAGGGAAACTATCCCTTACTCTGAAACAAAGCTAATCCCTGTCTGTGGGTTATGGTCAGCTTACCCCGGCTATCTCTGGACCTGACAAATCCTCTCTCTCTGAACAAGAAGACTTTTGCAGATAATAGTGGAAAGGACTAAAGGAAACTAGGTTCTGGTGTACTTCTGGTGTAAAGTTGGGCCTCCCTAGCAAAACAATTGCTGCAGGTAAAAACTTGGTGAACACGCAATCCCTGCATGCAGAAAAACACACAACTGGGATGGAATGCAGACAGGAGGGCAATAGAAAGGCCAGGAATAATGGGTAACAACCAGAGCAGGTCCAAAAAACACTCACTAGAAAATAAAACAGACAAAGGGGAACAGAAAGGAAAGTGGAGTGAATACCAGAGAAAAGTCAAACTTCACAGAAGTATATATGATTGCTTCCTTCGGCTGCTTCAGGTGTACCCGGCAGATGAGATCACGTTGATGGCTTGTAGAGCATGAGCCCTACCCCATGATGAGCCCTACCCCAGCACAGAATTGAATACTGAGAGGAATACCTCATGCAGAGGCGGACTGGGAAATTAAAATGGCTCTGGAAAAAGTTTTAAAAGTGGCCCCATGTTGTGGGTTGGTCCAAATTCTCAGAATTTGAGGGGTTCAGAATACTATCCACACCCATGTTTGTAGTAGGTTTACTTATGCAAAAATGCAGTTACGACATTCCTGACATTGACATGAATGACATGAATATATATATATATATACTGTATATACTCGAGTATAAGCCGACCCGAGTATAAGCCGAGACCCCTAATTTCAACACAAAAAAACTGGGAAAACCTATTGACTCGAGTATAAGCCGAGGGTGGGAAATGCATTGGTTACAGCCTCCCAGTATATAGTCTGCCAGCCCCTGAAGCATACAGCCTACCCAACCCCTGTAGCATACAGCCTACCCAGCCCCTGTAGAAGGAAAAAAAATAACACTGTACTCATCTTTCCGACGTCCCCCATAGGTCCTCTTCTGTCTCAGACTGTCTCAGACAGAAGAGGACCTATGGGTGACGTCAGAAAGGTGAGTTTTGTCTTTGTTTTTAGTTGACTCGAGTATAAGCCGAGTTAGGGTTTTTGAGCACAAATTTTGTGCTGAAAAACTAGGCTTATACTCGAGTATATAAGGTATATATATATATATATATATATTCTGCAGCAGCTGAGGTGTGTATTATGAGGTTCTGCAGCAGCTGAGCTGTGTATAATGAGGTTCTGCAGTAGCTGAGCTGTGTATTATGAGGTTCTGAAGCAGCTGAGCTGTGTATTATGAGGTTCTGAAGCAGCTGAGCTGTGTATTACAAGGTTCTGCAGCAGCTGAGGTGAGTATTACGAGGTTCTGCAGCATCTGAGGTGAGTATTATGAGGTTCTGCAGCAGCTGAGGTGAATATTACGAGGTTCTACAGCAGTTGAGGTGAAAATTACGAGGTTCTGCAGCAGCTGAGGTGGGTTATATGATGATCTACAGAAGCTGAGGTGTGTATTATAAGGTTTTGCAGCAGCTTAGATGTGTATTATGAGGTTCTAAAGCAGCTTACGTGAGTATTACGAGGTTCTGCAGCAGTTGAGGTGTGCTATATGATGATCTACAGCAGCTGGGATGTGTATTTTGAGGTTCTTCACTATCTGAGGTGATTATTAAAATGTTCTGCATCAGCTGAGGTGTGTGTTATGATGTTTTGCAGCAGCTGAGGTGTGTATAATTAGGTTCTGCAGCAGTTCAGGAGTGTGTTTATGAGGTTATGTTGAAACTCAGGTGTGTATTATGATGTTCTGCAGCAGCTGAGGTGTGTATGTTGAGGTTCTGCAGCAGCTGATGCATGTTTAATTGTTTTCAGTGACACAACTGATACTTGTGTCTACAAGTGACGTAAGGCCCACCCAGGTAACACTACCAAACACAGTCTAAATAATGTTACCATATTATAAATACAGATTGCAACTATATCGTGACTATATAATACCACAATTGTGTTACTGAATAGCACCACCATACACTGGGTGAATAATACCGCTGTAGCATGATTAGCTGGCACATTGGGGCTTATTTACTATGGGTCACGCTGCTCATTTTCGTTGGACTTTCCAACGCTTTCAGGATTTGCGCAGCTTTGACAGGTATTTAACAGGGATTTGCGCCAGGATTGTGTTGCTCAGAATCAGATTGTGGCACAGCTGCGCTGCTTTCATGCAACACAAATCAAGGAGGGGCAGGCCGATCCGACTGATTTGGACTGAGCACAGGATTTTACTTTCAAATTGTGTCGAAAGAAAATGCACTTACATGCACCAGGAAGAAGAAGGTGAAATCTGTGTGATCTGAGCGGGGAAGCGACACATATAGGATACTGGGCCCACGATCTTAGTTAACTCAATTGGACGGGTAAGTAAATCTCGCCCATTGTGACTGACATAGAAGAAAACATGGAATAGTTCCCCTATCACTGGAATATGTCATGGTAAATAACAAACAATCAAAGATTTTCTATGATGTAAATACTTTTGTGTAAAAACTACAAAAGTGCTTAAGGAGTGCAATAAGTCACATTAGAAAAAGTCACAAAAGAAAAGTGCCAGAATTAAATTTTTTCATTCCGACATCAACACCAATATGTGCATATGCTCATATAGTAATTACTTCCTCTTATAGTAACTTCTGGGACTTCTAGCACATTAGTCATTCGGGTCAGTGTGTTATATTTCTATATTATACAGGAACTCCTGTCTAAGCACTGTGTGCAGTCTGTGGGATCCTGTGCAGAGCCCTCAGGATGCGGTCTCACGTTAGCACTTTGATTCTGTTTAGAAACGGAATCAAATCGCACTAGGGGGCACTAATGTGCTAGAAGTCCCAGAAGTAATTACTATTTGAGCATCTGCACATATTGGTGCTGAAGTCAGTATGTAAAAATGTAATTCTGGCACTTTTCTTTTGTTTTAAATGTGACTTATTGCACTCCTTAAGCACTTTTTTAGTTTTTACACAAAATTATTTACATCATAGAAGATTTTTTATTGTTTGTTATTTAACATGCAGCTGTGGAACAGATTAAAACCATGGTAAACATTCAAAAACGCATCGTTAAACCAGTCCAAAAGTGCAACATGTTGCATCACCCCAAGGGCCATAACTTCTTTTTACTTTAAAAACTTTAACAGCATTTTTTTTCCTGACACACAAGGATAGTTAAAAATGAAAACATCTTAAAACATCCCCAGTTGGGGGTAAATGTCTGAGGCAGAGCTGTACTGGGCCTGATTAGATCCAGCAGCTCTGCTTAACCCTTGCAGACCTGGGGATCATGCAACCACAGAGTCTACAGAGCCAAAAGCAGCACTGCCTCTGCTATTCACTGAATAGTGCTTCTTTACCGCTATGCAGTGAAGAAAGGAGAAGGCATAAGCCATAATAAACCGCTTCTACCTTCTCCCAAGCCAGACAGCCGGATAAACTGCTGCAATGAGGAAAGATTATATTATTGCAATCCATCTCTTCTTAGTTAAGATTGAAATATAGAGAGGAAGATATGGGAAAGATAGATAGGATATACATAAATCGATATAAAAAAAGAAAGAAGATAGAAGTAATATAAGATAGAGACAGAGGTACAATAGCTAGATATGTATGTACCTTTTACATGCAGCAGTCAGCTTTATTATGGCACTCAAAGGCAGGAAGCATTTATCAGCTGCACACTGTGCTCCGATCTTCTGTTCTTGTTGCTTTTGTGTTCCCCTCCCCAAATCCCGACTGGCCAGAGTAAGTTATTTCTGATTTGCCTCTCACAAAGCAGAGCAGTATCTCCTGCACAGAGCTGCTGGATGCCCCTTCAAAGTTAGTGCAGGATGTGTTTGGTCTTTGGTGGAGAGCAGCAGCGAGAACAAATACCCCTGTTCCCTGCTGCTCCATCACCAATCAGCAAGGGTTGTGCATTGGGGGCAGGGTTTTTCTCCCTCTGCCATGCTGGAGGCCCAATGTGTGTGATTCAGCCTCAGAGGGGATCGGCCCACCGGGAACTTCCCTGGCAGATTGTATGGCCAGTCCGCACTTTACTGACTCTGGTAGCATACGTATACAAATGTTGTTGCACCTGCCCCTATTTTTAGCGTCACCAAGTTTATCTGCCAAATATTGCAACTGATAGAAGTGGTTAGAAAGTAAGATGGAATGAGAGTCCTCCTGGTCTTTCAAAGTCGCTTGTGGCCCAATTCTGTAGCTTATGGACCTCCTCCCAAAGTACTGTGATCTCAGCACTATAGGACTGCTCCAGACTAGAGACATAACACTCTATATCCTCCTGAGTAGGAATCGCTTTCAGATGAGATTTAAAGTTGCTTAGTTCACCAGGGAGGAGGAGCATGTGAGCGGATGTGACGTCATGCCGCTTTCTCTCTCCTGGAGCCGCGGCTGACATGAGAATGTTTGGGGAAGCAGAACACTACTTGCCCGACTCAGCTGCAAGGAGTGGAGAAACACTGTGATTCACCCTGCAGATGCACGGAGGCCGTGGAGACTGAGCAGCCAGCGTTTGGAATCAGCAGTAGCTTACCAATGACGAGTGCCAGAAGTTCCGTGGATGGGGAGACGTTTCAAGGCTGCACTACAGAGTGGAGGAAGTTCTCAGCGTCCGACTCCGGAGGCGGGAAGGTCTTTCCTGACTGTGGTGTGGAGGAGCGTCCCTCGTTTGGACCGTGGATAAAGAATGGAGCAAGTCCTGGAGGAGGCTACGGCTGAGGGGATATCAAAGTGATGGCAGCTCTGAATCCTCGACTAAGGAGAGATAAGTGTGCTGAAATAGCATTTTCCTGCTGACTTTTGCCTCTTGATTGCTATTATTCTTGTGATGCCGACAAGTACAGTGTTGATTTATAACATAAGTGTATTGACCTCTTCCTAAACGCATAGTAAGGGGAGGTATTGTTATCCTTTTTGGGAACTTTGATTCTTGTGGATGAAGATTTGGAGACACAAACAAACTTAATATTTGATTAACTTCATATCTCGTGACTCTGTCTTTTCAAGCTGCTGCTGACGTGATATACGATTTATAGGACGTCTCGAACAGTCTAACTGGAAAAAAGTCGTACTGCTGCTTGTTCAGGGACAGAACAGTGACTTCATTGGACTGAACTAAATGATTTTGGATTAATAATAAGCAAGTTGTGGGTGGATTTATCAATTCAATCTGTATAGAGTACATAAGACGTGACTTGCCGTAGTGGGTGGCTATTATGACTAAGGCAAATATGAAAAAAGCTAAGAGGCCAGTGGTCACTCCTAATCCATCTCCTACTAAAACCCCTAAGAACACAAATAAATATGATAAATTACGTGAAACTGCAGCAGCTAAGCTCGATAAATATGCTCTGTCCCCTAAAATTAATAAAAATTTGGTTGACCTAGTAAGAAAAAATAATACCAATCAGAACACGCGGCAGAGCATTGTCAGAATTTAAAAGGGGGGGAGAAAAGTAGTAAAAAGCATCAAACGGATAGGGAACAAAATGATGATACAGTTGGTCAAGCAGAGCCCCCTGATGCCCCAAATATGGTCGAAAAAGTCCCATTGGGGGAAACATTGGAAACCCCACCATCGCTTAATGAAATCATGGCGGCCATATTAAAGGGTAATGGAGCAGTGGCTGATTTAGCACACCGGATAGAGATTTTTAAAGAGGAATTGGTCCAGATTAGAGCAGACATGCAAAAACAGGTCTCCAGAATCGAACATGCTGAAAATAGAATTTCAGATTTGGAAGACTCAGTGCAACAGTTAAAGAAAGAGATCAAGGAAATGGATATCTCAATTAGAGGCAACAAAATCAAATTGCTGGACCTAGAAAATAGGTCTAGGCAATCCAATATAAGATGTTTTGGTTTTCCTGAGAAGGTAGAAGGAGATTGCGCAGTGAAATTCATACAGGAATGGATTTTTAATGTGTTTGGTAAGGAGAATTTTGAATTGACATCCATAGTAGAAAGGGCTCATAGAGTACCAGCAAAAATACCATCAGAAAGGAGTAAACCTAGAATTTTTTTGGTAAAAATGCTATTATCCCGAGATAGGGATAAAATTTTACAGCTGGCACGTAAAAAAAGGTGATAGAGTATAGTGGACAAGCCATTACTCTGTTTCCAGATTTTGCACCATATACGCAAAAAATGAGAATGAATTTTTCTGAGGTGAAAAGGAAACTAAGAAGTAAGAATATACAGTATTCCATGTTTTTTCCTGCAAAACTGCGGATTGTTTGGGAAAATAAGCCTTTTTTCTTTGAGGATCCTGAAAAAGTTAATGTTTGGATTGATCAAAACGTTCGGTAAAAAAGAGTGGTGTTATGTAAATTCTTATGTACTGGCCGTGGCTTTGGAAGGGGGGGAGGGATGCTAGGTATAGAAGCGGGATTTGATGGTTATCAATTTCTCTGTAGGGTTTTTTTTGGGGGGGGGTTTCCTTGCTCCCCTTCTTTCTCTTTGTACTATGGAGATATTATGTGCAGGCAAATGGGGTAAAACACTGGCATGATAAATAGTAGTAGTCAAATTAAAATATTATCCTGGAATGTCCAGGGCCTAAGGACTAGAATTAAAAGAGTCAAGGTTTTTGACCTCATTAATAGGAATAACCCAGATATTATTGCTATTCAGGAGACACATTTAGCCCGAGAAAATGCATCTCTCGTTAGACAAAAATGGTTTGGACCCGTTTACCATTCTTGTAATTCCTCATACTCAAGAGGGGTTTTAATAGCCATACATAAAAGGGTAAAATTCCATGAAATTTCTGTGAGATATGATACTGAGGGAAGATATATATTCCTGTATGGTACCATCCAGGGGTGTAAATGGGTTATTGCTAATGTGCATGTACCCCCACCATTTTCACCTGTAATATTGTATAACTTACAAGAATTTATGATGAATATAAGAGATACTCCCTTGTTGGTAATCGGGGATTTCAATTCAGTCATGGATCCTGGTGTAGATGTTCTTAGAATGGGTAGGTCGACAGATGGGAACTATAAACCAAGTAGGTTATCTTTGCTGTGCAAAGAGATGGGATGGCACGAGGTTTGGAGACTAAAACATCCTGATGCGCAGGAATTTTCATGTTATTCCAAATCACATAAGGTTTTTTCTAGATTAGATATGACACTCACTAATGATATAGGAATGCACTATGTTAATAAAGTAGAATATGGTACTAAAGGGATTTCGGACCACACTCCTTGCACTACTGTAGTTGTAATGAAGGAGGCATTTTTTGGGCACAATTTTCGGATCCTCCCCATATGGGTGGAGACCGTAGATAAGGGGGATAAAATGACTAAACAAATTTGTGAATTTTTTGGGATTAATGAAGGCACAGTAAGCACTGCTTTACTATGGGATGCATTTAAATCACACATCAGGGGAATATTTAAAGCAGCAATTGTTGGGTATAACCGTAATATGTTTAATAAAATTAAAGAACTAGAGAGTAATGTCACAAATAAGGAAAAGGCATATAGGGATATCCCTAGTGAAGAAAATAGGTTGGAATGGGAGCGGGTCTTAAACACAAGCACATAGCTATCAAATGGAGGCCAATAAGGCAGGGAAGATGTTGGCAAACATGATAAAAAATCAAAAGGATAAGAACTATATTAATGTTATTGAGAAAGGGGATGGGAGTCGGGTTTATGACACTGAGAGAATAATGGAGTGTTTTGTAGAGCATTTTGAGGATACCTACGCATCGGGATTAGAAATGAGCGTGAAGGACATTGCCAAATATGTGCAAAGTACAAACTTACCTAGGTTGTCAACGGTAGACAGGGATATGTTGGAAGGTCCCATAACAAGGGAAGAGGTTTTAGCAATAATGTCTCGAATGCCACGTGAGAAAGCCCCTGGGCCGGATGGGATCCCGGGAGAAGTTTACAATAAACATCAGGATATATTAGTGGATCGTATGATCCAGGTCTGGGAAACAGCCCGGGATGAAAAAATGTTACCCCCCTCTATGAGAGAAGCACTTATCGTCCTGGTTGCAAAGCCGGATAAAGATCTGATGAAGATAGACTCATATAGACCCATCTCTTTAATAAATAATGATAATAAAATTTTCGCTAAATTATTGGCAGAGAGGCTTAAAAAATGTATAAGAACAGTAGTGCATGAAGATCAAAGAGGCTTTATGCCTGGGGCTTCTACTATGGATAATATTAGGAGGCTATATTTGAACCTTCAATTTGCATCATCTAATATGGGAGAAAGATCTATCCTTATGCTGGATGCCACAAAAGCGTTTGATACGCTTGAATGGCAATATTTATAGCAAACTTTGGAGGCTATGGGGTTCGGACCAAACTTTATGGCTTGGATAAAATTACTTTATAGAGACCCTATAGCTAGGGTCTTGATTAATGGTAGAACATCACGGGGGATACCACTGTCTCGAGGGACGAGGCAAGGGTGTCCCCTTTCACCATTGCTTTTTGCAATAGCACCCGAGCCACTAGCATCCAGTATTCGTCAAGCTAAGAGCATTGTGGGTTTTATACAAGGTAATACTGAGGAAAAAATTTCACTCTATGCCGATGACGTATTGCTTTTTCTAGGTAATCATCAATCAGTCAGTAGAACCTTTAAGGTTTTTCAAACTTTTAGACAGGTGTCTGGATTATCTATAAATTGGAAGAAATCAGCTTATATTCCATTAGATGATAAGGGATATAATCCAAGGGATGTGCTGGTGATAGAGGGGGGTAAAACGATTAAATACCTGGGAATATGCTTCTCACCGAAAATCTCAGATTATACAAAACTCAATGTTATCCTATTGATACAGAAACTTAGGGGGAAAGTAAAGACTTGGAAAGCAATTTCACTTAACATGATGGGGAGGATAGCTCTATTAATGATGGTTATCTTGCCAACACTGCTATATGTCTTATATGCCTCTCCTGTATATATCCCTAAAAAATTTTTTTAAATAATTGAAAGTCTTTTTCGGGACCTGGTGTGGCGTGGGAAACAGCCTAGGATCAAGCTCGAGGTATTAAAATTACTGCTTTGTCACGGAGGCTTGGCTGTCCCGGATATGAGATTATACTACATAGCAGCCCAAGCTCAATATTTATCTTACTGGGACAAGTGTTCGCATAGTCAAACATTGGCAGCATTATTGGGGGTTAAGAGAATAAAGTATAACATCCTAGAAATTCTGGAATTGGGAGTAGGGAGACTCGGAAAGAGACAATACCCCAATGAGATCTGTAAAATGATGTATATGATATGGTTGGAAATTAGGAAAATAGGCAAAGTAAAGGGTTACCTGGAATTTACACCACTATGGGGAAATAATGCACTGAACTCACTTGGAGAAGTGATTCAGAGCAAGTGGATAAGGTATGATATAAAATACATTAAACAAATCTTGGAAGGAGGAAAGCTTAAAACCTTCTCACAGTTGCAAACAGAATTTGGATTGGATGATAATATGTGGTATAGCTATTTGCAAATTCAAGTAATTATTATTCAGCAAAAAGATAAATGTAGCTATGTTGAAACTCCCCCATTGAATCAAATGCTATATGGAGCAGTACTCTCTAAAATCAGAATTGCCAACACTCTTTCCCCAGCACCCCTAACCATTCTACCTTGGACACCCACTTACATTAACCAAGATTTCCACTTGACTAAAATACCGTATGTAGCCACTCATATCCTCAAACTAATTAAAAGAATGGGGGAACCCATGCGATTACTTTCCTCTGATGGACCTCTGACGCCTGTAAGCGACTACCCTGACTTCCCCCCAGGATGTCACAGCCACTTCTTGGCCCCTCTGTGAAGAAACCAAACGTTAACCTTTGTAAAATTACTAAAAGACAATGGGCTAATTCCAATTGAAGAATGGCTTGAAGCCAAACAATGCACGGGGAGAGTGAAGTGGGAGTACACTCAATTAAGGCACTTTTATAACGCCAACAACAGCACTCTAAATCTGCACAGACCTTTAACACCATTTGAACAGTTATGCGTATCTCAGAACCCGGTTCCTCACTCTATCTCTGCCATATACGACCTACTTCTAGGTAAGTGGGCATTAACTGATTTATCAAATATCAAAATATGGGAACAGGAACTAGGGAAGTCCTTCTCTGAAGAGGAATGGGCAAAATCGTTCGAGTTATGCCATAAACTTTCCATATCAGGTAGGGCTCAGGAATCCAATTTTAAAATACTATCACGATGGTACTGGACCCACAAAAAACTGAGTAAAGTCTACCCCTCATGCTCAGACGAGTGCTGGCGGTGCAAACAAGCCCAAGGCTCTATGACACACATTTGGTGGGGATGCCCCCTATTGAGACCACATTGGAACAGAGCCATAAATTTGATATCAAAACTGACAGGTGTCAAATTACACAACAATCCATCCACCCTTCTGCTAAACATCATCCCAACCCCAGCGCATAAGGCTAAAAAATCACTCTTGGGTTTTATACTGATAGCTGCTAGAGTGTTGATACCGCGTCTGTGGAAATCTACTAGAATACCATCAGGTTCTGATCTCCTCTCAGAAATTTCGACAATACACAGAATGGAAGAACTCACGGCGGACTCCCATCATACTACTGAACAACACATAAAGACATGTGGGCCATGGCTTGAATTCAGGAACTCCCCAATCTTTCTCTCGTTCTAATGAACATGGGGGTATATCCCTACACTCAATTTCGGAACAGAGACGCCTCTGCGAATCCCAGACCCCTCTCTCTCCTCCCCATAACTCTCCTCCCTCCCTCCTTAGGCTGAACTTGTTACACATAGTTTTGGGAGATACCTCCCACTGGTTGAAGGGGAAATTTGAGTACATATGCTAATCCGGATACTAGAAGTAAGTTTGGTATAGTTATAGTTACACGAAAAGTGACTATAAGTCATTAAATACCGGATTACATCATCTTTAAGTACGTCCCCTAGGGTATTTTTGAAACATAGATACTCTTGCTTGTACGATTCTAACAATATTTCTGTCTTATAAATGGAACAAACTTATGTCATGCAAATGTATTTAATATGCCTTTCAGTTATTTGCCTGAAGTTATTTGTATGATATATTGTGCTTTACATGACTGGATTTTGTATATCTATGCTATATGTTCTTCAATAAACCAGAATGATTAAAAAAAAAAATCAGAATTGCCAAAATATATAAGGTACTTAATAACAGCTTTAGAGAGATAAGTATAGATAAAATATACAAAAATGGGATAAGGTAATACCTGGGATGGAAAGGGATACTTGTGTGTCACTTCAAAAGGTTTTTTCACTCCCAGTAAAAAAAAAATGCAATTCTTCATTGCTTATCGATTATATTATTCCCCCAAGAAGTTATCCCAATTTTACAGGTCAAAAGATTCTAGATGTAAACAATGCAACATGGAGGAAGCTGATGACGTACATATATTATGGCTATGTGAAAAAATCAAAGATTTTTGGGGCAAGGTGATACAGGAGATAACTGATTTATATAAAATAGATGGTATTTTGAAATTCGAAACCTGTATCCTGGGGATAATAGGCAACAACAAGTCCTTAAGTAATATAGACATCGCGGTGAAGAAGTTATTAATGACTGCTAGATACTGTATTGTAAGAAACTGGATAATGGAAGATCCACCTACAAAAGAAATGTGGATTAGTATGACAAACAAAACGCTGCAGATTGAAAGGTTTTCATTGTATCAAAGGAGAAGTAAAAAGTTACAATGGTTTGACTGCGCATGGAAGATATGGGAAGATAGAAATTTTCCTAACAAAGATATATTTTGGTAAAGGGATGATACCAGGCTTGGATTAGGAAAAACCTGTATAGAGAATGCGTGGTACAAATGTTGATTAATATTGAATAAGTAAAGAGAAGGGGAGCAAGAAAGGGATTTTTTTTTTTTTTCAATTTTACTTATTTATTTTTATTCATTTTTTCTTATTATTATTATTATTATTATTATTATTATTATTAAATCTTTTTTTGTGGGGGAGGGGGGTTGGGGGTGGGTGGAATATATTGACAGTATAGGGACAAGGAGTAAAGATGGAAAATTGTGATGGGGTGCAACGGCCAGTTTTAAGAGTATTTGTCAATTTAAGTGTTTATATGAACAGTAGAAAATATTGTCTAGATATGCATTGATTAATTATTGTAATTCATCGAAACTAATGAGTCAATGTATTTCTTTTTAAAAGAGAAAAGTTAATAAAAAAAAAAAAAAAAAGTTGCTTAGTTCAGCTAAACCCTCTAGTACCTGAGCAAGTAAGGATGTCTGGAGGAGGAACACTAACTGCTTGAAGTTATTATGACATGGAGAGTCTTTGGGCTGAACATTAAATGTGATGGGGGGAGATAGCAATGTATGCAGAAGATGATGGGGCAGGCGAAGGTAAAAATGGAGCCAGAGTTGGAGAGTGCCCCAATGCTCCTGAGTCCAGCCAATGTAGGGACTGTAGCATGGGAATGAGTTATGGTTTCTCCTTTTGTTGATCTCTATTGTAGCCACTAGCCTTGAGGATATCCAAGAACAGGGAAGGTGAATGAAGATGCCAAGTGCCCGTGGGCAGGGGTGACATTCCGTAAAATATCCACCATGATGTATCGTTCTTAATAGTGACACATCGTAATGTCAAGAGTGTCAACAGTTTAACCCAGGAAGAGGTACGACGCCCCCTCGCAACCACTAAGATAGATAAATCACCGGGGCCAGATGGCATACACCCCCGGGTTCTGCATGAACTATGTACAGTGATAGACAGACCGTTATTTTTAATATTTAAAGAATCACTGAGGACTGGTTATGTTCCACAGGACTGGCGCATAGCAAATGCGGTACCAGTATACAAAAAAGGATCAAACAGCGATCCTGAAAACTACAGACCCGTGAGTCTAACTTCTGTGGTGGGGAAAATATGTGAGGGATTTGTTAGAGATGCTATCCTGGAGTATCTCACTGTGCACAACCTTATAACCCAGCATCAGCATGGGTTTATGAGAGATCGGTCCTGTCAGACTAATCTGATTGGTTTCTACGAGGAGGTAAGTTCAAGACTGGATCTGGGGGACGCTGTGGATGTTGTATATCTGGACTTTTCAAAGGCATTTGACACTGTGCCACATAAAAGGTTGGTAAATAAAATGAGTCTGCTGGGAATAGGGAAAAATCTGTGTATTTGGGTAAGTAATTGGCTTAGTGATAGAAAACAGAGGGTCGTCATTAATGGCACATTCTCAGATTGGGTTGCCATTACCAGTGGAGTGCCACAGAGGTCAGTATTGGGGCCACTTCTTTTTAATATTTTTATTAATGACCTTGTAGTGGGTTTACACAGTCAAGTTTCAATATTTGGAGATGATACTAAGCTATGGAAGGTAATTAATACTGAGGTCGATAGTTTAGCATTACAGAGGGATTTGTGGAAGCTTGAGGAGTGGGCAGAGAAATGGTTGATGAGGTTTAATGTAGATAAATGTAAAGTTATGCACTTGGGCCATGGAAACAAAAAGTATAATTATGTTCTAAACAGTCAATTACTTGGTAAAACTGGATCTGAAAAGGACTTGGGGATATTGGTGGATGGTAAACTTAATTTTAGTGACCAGAGCCAGGCAGCTGCTGCTAAAGCAAATAAAATTATGGGATGTATCAAGAGAGGAATAGATTCTCATGATAAAGACATAGTTTTGCCCTTATACAAATCCCTGGTCAGACCACACATAGAATATTGTGTATAGTTTTGGGCACCAGTATTTAAAAAGGATATAGTAGAGCTGGAACGGGTGCAGACGAGAGCAACCAGGATTATTGGGGGAATGGGGGGATTAGAATACACTGACAGATTACAAAATTTGGGATTATTGAGTTTAGAAAAAAGACGACCTCATTACCATGTACAAATACCTGAACGGACAGTACAAGGATCTCTCCAAAGATCTTTTTATACCTAGGCCTGTGACCAGGACAAGGGGGCATCCTCTACGCCTAGAGGAGAGGCGATTCTACCATCAACATAGACAAAGGTTCTTTACTGTAAGAGCAGTAAGACTATGGAACTCTCTGCCGCAGGAGGTTGTTATGGCGGACTCTATTTACAAGAGAGGCCTGGATGACCTTCTGGAGAGAAAAAATATCACGGGTTATGGGGATAAAACATTTATTTAATTCTTAAAGGTTGGACTTGATGGACTTGCATCTTTTTCCAGCCTTTTATACTATGATACTATGATTGCAAATACACAAAGCATTTGTGTAAAAAGTTCTGCCCCCTGCAGCACAGATGGCACAAAAGAAAATACAATGCACAGCAAGTAACAAATAATAATATAATTCATATAAAATCATAATACAGATACATTAAAGATGCAAGACAATATAGATCATCCTCTTCAGCGGTTACTGCCCACAAAAAGACGATCTATATCATCATATATAGAAAACGTCACCATGTGTAAACACATGGGGGCACATTTACTCACCTGCTCCTTGGAGTTCACCTGAAGTGCACTGTCCGCCTATAATGCATTCTGCCGCAATTCACTAGTTGCGCCCGATATCCTGCATGTGTCGCATCAGGTCCGCCAGAGTTCACCATCTTCTTCCCGGTGTATGTAAGTGCTTGATCTTGTGACAATTTGAATGTTAAATCCCGCACTCAGTCCGAATCAGTCGGATCATCACCCGACGGCCCGCAGCTGTGGCAAATTCCGATCTCGCGCGACACAAGCCCCTGCTAAATAGCTGTCACAGCTGTGCAAATCCAGAAAATGTCAGGAAGTCAGACGAAAATGCGATCCGCGGACCGTAAGTAAATAAGCACCATGGTGACAAGTCTGTGACGACATCTGATCATTACTGACATCAGGCCAGCCTATCACAGCGATCACTGCGATTGGTCGGTGAATCCAGACTGACCAATCACAAATCAAGAAGGAAGGGAGATCTGATTCCCAGGTCTGATTTTGTCATTTTCATGACTGAGGTGACAGAATCAGAGCTGTGTGTGAAAGCTCTGTCCCCCAGACTGTCAAGTGTGCACCCTCCCAACCAAATACCCCCAATACCTGCTCTGACCCCTCGATACCCCTCTTCTTCCTCTATTATTCAGTTTGACAGCTGGAGCTGTCATTTTTTTTTGTAATTTTTTTTTTGTCTGAAAATTGCAGTGATTAGAGCTAGTGGTTAGGCATTCTGAATATGTATAGTGATTAGGGCTGGTGATTAGGGTTAGCAATTATGTCTAGGGATAAGGGCTGGTGGTTAGGGATGCTGAATACATATAGTGATTAGGATCAGCAATTAGGGCTAGTAAGGCTAGTGATTCAAGTTAGCAATTAGGGTTAGCACTTAGGGTTAGTGATCAGGGCTAGCAGTTAGGGATATATAGAATGTATATACAAAAGCTATGTACTTAAATATACTTACACCTACAGATATCTTCAGCATTTGTATCAGTTCCTGAGCTGACTTTTCATTTACAGTTTTTTGTTTATCCTAAAATTTAAAAAACCGTTAAAAAAAATTTAAAAAACTAAAAATATACATAGAAATATAGTTTCTGGTCATAGTATCACTTTATTACTGTAGGGGTACATTATTACCTATACTTACACCTACACAGATCTTCAGTGTTCGTATCCCTTCCTGCATTGACGTTTTTCATATATTTGTTTTTGTTTTATCATCAACATTTTAAAAAATAACTATAAAAAAATACTAAAAAAACTAAAAATATACAAAAAATATTGTTTCTAGTTATAGTGGAAGTTTATTACTGTTTATTACCTATATTTACACCTACACTAATACCTACAGTCTCTTTCCTGCACTGCCAATTTTGGTGGATTCTTTTGTTTCAGAAAAAAAATAAAAAAATACTCTTGATGTAAAAATTATATACCTATAGGAATAGCTAAATAAGATTATTCTGCTGATGAGGCCTATGCTTACATGTGTTCAGATACAGAAACTGCAAGTGATGAAGAACACATTCTAATGTCCTCCTTTAGTGACCGTGATGAGCCCTCAGAAAGGCGCAGTAGGCAGAGTGAAGAGCAGTCAAGAGACCCCAGTTGGGAGCCCCCAAATATGTTTTCTCCACAAATTCCAACATTCAGTTCCAACACATAAATATTAATACAGAACGGTACAAGGAACTTGATTTTTTTTTTCTATCATTCTTTATTGAAAAAAGTAAAAAAGTTACAAAGCAGTAATGAACAACATATAACTATATAGGACTCGCAGGTCCCGGTAATATAAAGTACACTACAGAGTATGAAAATCGAGTTTAAGAAGAATTGAGCAAGTTAACAGAATTGTTAAATTACATTAGAAACTGAGAGGGAATATTGTTGGGGGAGGGAGTGTGGGGAAAAATCTATCTGAGCAGTCAGGTAGTGTGTGTAATGCAAGGGCTATGGTATATAAATGTGTTGAATTCTGGAGTTTGCCTGAAAGTAAGCCAGGGGCCCCAAAGGATTGTGTTAGCTTCTCGAGTATTATGAGTGGAGGCAGTTAGTTCCTCCAGTCTGTGTAGCAGGGCTATCTCACCGAACCAGTCTGCGAGCTGTGGGGGTCGGGTAGTTTTCCACAATCTTGGTATGAGAGATCTGGCTGCTATTAGCATAAATCTCATTAATGACTTTTTAGCCTTGGACATTGAAGTGGGGAGCATCGACAGCAAAAGGGCGGAAGGGTCGTCCTCCAGGTTTACTCCCGTCAATTTGTTAATCAGTCTACGCACCTGGGACCAGAATGGGCGAAGCAGGTAGCAACCCCACCAATTTTGGGTCATTGTACCCGGTGCCTGCAGACATCTCCAGCAACGATCTGAGCAACTTGGATAGATAGACCTTAGTTTTGCAGGCACCCAGTACCAGCGAGATAGAATTTTATAGTTAGTCTCTTGAGATTTACAGGAAACAGATAGTTTGTGACATAACTCAAATGCTTTAGACCAGTCTTCTGGCGTGAATACCTTGCCCAATTCATTTTCCCAGGCCTTAACAAAAGGAATTTCCTGTTTGCTCCAGTTATCTAATAGAAGCCCATAGATCTGTGAGATTGAGTGTGGGATCGCTTCTTTTGCAGTGCACCAAGACTCGAAGGTTGTTAGGTCCCTGTGTAAGTCTACTCTAGACGTGATGGCTCGGTAAATGTGTGATAGTTGGCCATATTCCCATAGAAGGCTATGGGAATGGCTGTCACTGGGGAATATTTCTTCATATGGTTTTAGAGCACCATTGTCAATGACCGATTGAAATCTCAATGGGACCTGGTTACGTAATGGGGCTAGGAAGTTCATTGACATACCCGGCGGGAACTCTGGGTTACCAGTTATTGGGGTCAGAGGGCCATCAGGGGAGAATAGTAAGGAGTATCCAGCAGACCGTTTTAGCGTTCTCATCACCTGAGTGGCTATATACGGAAGATTCGTCAAAGAGTGTAAGGGAGTGGTGTATCTGCCGGACCATGGGAGGGTTGTTATAGGAGACAGAGACAAGTGCTCCTCTAATTGGACCCAAAGTTTTTGTTTCCCGTTATGGAACCAGTCCAATATTCTCGCTAGCAAAGAGGCAAGGAAGTACCCTTTAAAATCTGGGAGACCTAAACCCCCTTGTTGTTTTCTACAAATTAAAGTATTCCTAGAAATTCGGGGGTGAGAAACTGCCCAGAGAAAGCGGTTAATTATACTTATGAGCTTACTAAAGAATAATTTGGGGATTGATAAGGGAATGGTCTGAAACAGGTAGAGTAGCCTGGGAAGTATTGTCATTTTAATGCAGCCTACTCTACCTACCCACGATATTTTTTTAGAGGTCCATTTTGCCAGATCTATTTTAACCCCTTAAGGACGCAGCCATTTTGTAGCTTAAGGCTCAGCCCGATTTTTTGGATTCTGACTTGCTTCGCTTTATATGGTTATAACTTTTGAACACTGTTACTTATCAAAACGATTCTGAGATTGTTTTTTCCCCACATGTTGTACTTCATTTTAGTGGTAAATTTTGGCTGATAAGTTTTGTGTTTATTTACAAAAAAAAGAAAATATGATAAATTTTTTGAAAAATTTGCCATTTTCGAAATTCTAAATCATTGCGTTTTCAGGCAGATAGATTTACCACCTAAATAAGTTGCTGAATAACATTTCCCATTTGTCTACTTTACATTTTCATAATTTCTGCAATGTCTGGATAATTTATTTTTATGTCACGCGGCTTACAAATAGAATATCGCTTTTCCGGATTTTCAGAATTGACTATTTTGGGGATAAATACAGTTTTGAATGAAATTTTACATATTTAGCATCAAAACCCCCTATATAATCTACCCATTTTCAAATCTGCACCCCTCAAGCTATCAGAAACAGCTTTTACGAAGATTGTTAACCCCTTGAGATCTTCATAGTAATTGAATCAAAATGGAGGTGAAATTTAGAATGGTCATATTGTTCCCTTATACGTTCATTTAGCACTAAAATTTACACATTTCCAAAATATAAAAAGAGAAAACCCACCATAAAATTTGTTCTTCAATTTCTCCTGAGTACAAAGACCCCCCACATGTGGCTGTGACTTGTTTTATGGGGGCACAGCGAGGTGCAGAAGGGAAGGAGGGCGCTGCAGCTGCCAGGATTTTAGTTTCCTCATTGGCCCCTTTTGAAGGCTATAAAATTTTCGCTTTTTCGTTATTGGGGCCATGTGACGGCATTTTTTTTGCGGGATGAGATGCTTTTTCCATTGTTACCATTTTGGGGTTGGTATCACCTATTGTTGAAAATTTAGGAACTTTTTTTGAGGGCAGGAGTAGAAAAGCATCAATTCTGTACTGGATTTTTTACTTTTTTTTTTTTTCGTGTTCACTGTATAGCCTAATAATCCTGTTATCTTTATTCTATGGGTTGATACGATTACGGGGATACCAGACATGAATATATTTTCTTACGTTTTACTAAATATATCAAACAAAACCCTAATTTGGGGAAAAATCTATCATTTATGTATTGCCGTCTTCCAAGTGGCATAACATTGTTACTTTTTTGGCTACGGAGCTGGTTGATGGCGTGGTTTTTGCGGGACATGTTGTACTTTGCACCAGTATCATGTCTGAGTACATATGGTTTTTTGATCGCATTTTATAGCATTTTTTGTGGGATTGAAAAGGTAAAAATCATAATTTTTGGAGGGTTTATAACAGTTTTTTTTTACGGCGTTTATCGTGGGGGTTCAATAATGATTTACTTTTATTCTATGGGTTGTTACGGACGCGGTGATACTATATATGTGGGGTTTGTGTTATGATTTAGACTTTTTTTTAGTTATATGTCTCTTTATATGTTTTGGGGGTTTGGGGCATTTTTAGTGATTTATGACTTTATTTTTTTATTGAATAACTTTTTTTTGTTACTTTTTCACTTTTATACCATGGGACATGAACAAGCAATCATCTGATTGCTTCTTTATGATAATATTCTGCAATACTGATGTATTGCAGAGTATTATCAGTGTCAGCCTATACACTTGCATAGGCTGGCACTGTGCCAGTAAGATGACGTCACAGACGCCATCTTACCGGCAATTCTTGCAAGTAACTCTGGGGTCCAGATCGGACCCCAGAGTTGCTATAGCAACGATCGGCGCCCCCCGAAAACGGTTCGGGGGGGCCGATCGTGGGGGAAAGACCCCCCAGATGCAGGTTAGATGCCGCGGTCAGCGCGGTTTAACGGGTTTAGCACCCGCGATCGGTCGCGGGTGTTACACTGGGGTGCCGGCTATTAGTTACAGCCGGCACCCCGTGTTTCCCAATGCCGGTTCGGCTCTGATCCAGAGCCGAGCCGGCATAGGCGCCGTGGCGGATATATCCGCCACTGAGCGCTAAGTCACTGCGCTCCGTGGCGGATCCGTTAATTCTAATTTTGGCCTTTGGAGTGCTGTATAAGGATTTTATGCGTGCCATCATTAGGGGTCCCAGACCTATTTGACTTAGTGTTGCCTCTAAGAAACCCCAGTCCACCCGATCAAATGCCTTCTCAGCGTCTAATGAGAGGGCCAGAAAGGGCGCATTGGATTTTTTAGCATAGTGGATCAGAGAGAACATTTTAAGGGTGTTATCCCTAGCTTCTCTGGACGGTATGAATCCCACTTGATCAGGGTGGACTAAGGAGTTCGCCAGGTGTGACACACGAGATGCTATAAGTTTGGCATAAATTTTGGCATCGGCATTTAATAGGGAGATTGGTCTATAACTAGGACATAATTGGGGATCTTTTCCCTCTTTTGGGATTACTGTGATGTATGCGTGAAGGAACGACTGGGGAAGGGCATTGGTGGGGGAGATAGAGTTTAATGCGTTCAAAAATGAAGGGGAGATTTCAACTAATAAGGATTTAAAGAAGACCGCCATATATCAGTCTGGGCCAGGACTTTTGCCCGCTGGAAGGGCTTTCACCACTTGTTGTAACTCTTCTGTGAAGAACGAGGCCTCAAGTTGTTCGATTTGATCATCAGGTATGGTGGGCAATGCTGTCTCGCGTATATATTGTCCTAGTGTTTGCACTGGCCTAGGGGGAGGGAAAGAGGACATCGGGGCAGGGAGATTATATAGTGAGTGAGTAAGCCGTAAATGCCTCTGCAATCTCTTCAGTTTTGTGTACCTTAACCCCCTTGTGGTTTTTAACTGAGGGGATATAGGTGGATGCTTGCCTGTCTTTTAATGCACTGGCAAGTAGTTTACCCGGTTTATTCCCCCATTCATAAAATGAGCATGAGCATAATAGCCGTAGTTTTTGCTGTTTGGCTTCTAACAGAGAGTTAAGTTCATGCCTCACTTGCGTGAGCTGCCTCAGAGTAGCTTCCTGCATAGATTGCTTATGTTGTGCCTCTAGTGCGTATAGTGAGGAGAAAAGAGAGTCAATTTTAAATCCCGTTTCCCTTTTTAATCTCGAGCCATGTTTGATAAGTATGCCCCTTAGGTTCGTCTTTAGCATCTCCCATTTTGTCGTTTCAGGGGTAGTGTCCGCAAGATGGTCTGCTCTAAACTCCAGAGTGTATTTTTTGAGCTCCTCAATACAAAGGGGATCACTTAAAAGGGACTCATTTAGTCTCCAGTTAAAGGTACTTGTCTTAGGTGGGGACAGTGATAGGGAGCAAAAGACTGGGGCGTGGTCAGATAGGTATATTGATCCAATATTAGATTGGATTGTATATGACAAGAGACCATGTTGGATCAGAATATAGTCTATGACTGCTATACATGTTATGAACTTGGGAATAGAATGAGTAATCACGGTCGTTCAGATGCTGGATTCTCCAGGCATCGCATAGTTGCAGAGAGTGCAAGCTTTTCCTTAGTTTGTTAATCTTACTATACGGGATGGATGAGCGATTTGAGTCAAGCAGGGGATTAAGGACCATGTTAAGGTCGCCACAGAGAATCAGGGACCCCCTAGCAAAAGTACACAGATGGTCCAGACTTCACAAACAGATATCTACCGTCTGGGTCTGTGGTGCTTTCAAGTATCTTACACTGTATATTTTTGTGTATAAAAATAGATACTCCCTTTGATTTACTATTCGGATTGGTGCTGTGAATATGAGTTGGGTAGTATCTATTTTTAATAGTGGGCTCGTGTCTGGTCTTGAAATGTGTCTCGTGTATACATAACACATGAGTCTTGTGTTCGTGGAATGTGTAAAGAACCTGAGAACGTTTTTCTGGGAGGTTCAGAACTTTGGCATTGAAGGATGCAATGTTTAGGGTAGACATTTCAGGAGAAAATAAGAGACTGCTCAGTAGAGGTATGTGGGAGGTTTTTATAGGGTACTGTGGGTGGGGTGGAGTAAATGGACAACCGACCTAGAATAAGGGGAATGACAGGTCGGATCTTAACTAAGTAACTAGAATGCAATTAAGCAAGAGGGATCTATGATGCCCTATCACAGTTCCACCCATGGGGGGGAAAGTGGTTTTACCAGGTGTATCACACTTGGCACAGTAGTAGTTTGTATCCCGGTTTCGCTATGGAGATCCGGGCCTAATAGGTTGCTAGATATGAAAATAAATAGTGTAGTAGGACTTATATGTGATTTTATGGGGCGAGATCATGGGTGTGATCTTAATACTTTGCAAACTACGACATCAGAGATAAACAAATAGGAGCTTAGCGTTCTTAGCAGGAACCTAATATTCTCATCTGAAATCTATAAAACATAATGGCAAGGAAAGGAACACTTCTAACGTGTAATGACTATAGTCAAACAGTTATCACAAGAAAATATCTTAATAACTTCACCTAGGTTGCGCAAGGAAAGTTTGCTCCATCAGTCCTCCTGAGAGCGATCCTCAGATGGGTTTCTTCTTGATCTTTGTCTCTGAGGTCGCGGCGAAGCAGCAAAAGGAGTCGCATCTACATTCCACTGCGATTGCCTTTTCTGAGGCAGTTGGTTGTCAAGTAAGGGCTCATTCCAATCTGGGAGCTGGATGTCTGGCAGGTCCAGCAGCTGTAGGAAGGACCGTAACTCATCATGCTGAGAGAGCGTCACGGTTTTGGCACCAGAAACGGACATGCAGTGCAAATGGAAATCCCCATTTGTAAGCTATATTTCTGCTTTGTAATAGGGATAGTAATGGACGAAGTGCTGCTCTCTGACATAGCAATCTCCTTGAAAGGTCAGGGTAAAGAGTGACTGAAGCTCCATCAAAATAGATTTCACCTTTCAGTCTTGCTTTTTGCATGATCTGGTCTTTAATATTGTAGTGGTGAATTCTACATATGATGTCTCTCGGACGAGCTGGATCCGAGCTTTTAGCCCATAATGCTCTGTGAGCCCTGTCAATTTCAATGGGTGTGTCTACTGGACGATTCAGCAAAGTGTTGAATATTCCTGTCAGAGTCAGAATTATATCAGGAGGATGAGTGGCCTCAGGCAAACCCCTGATGCGAATGTTGTCGCGCCTATTCCGGTTTTCCAAATCATCCATCTGGAGCATTAATTGGCGCTGCTGCATAATAGTTGCCGACATTTGCTCACGAATGTATGTTAATGTGGATGAGACTTCAGGTCGGAACGATTCCAGGTCATCTACTCTCTCCTGTAGCTCAGAAACTTCCTCCTGCACTTGGTGGAGATTGTGACGCCAAGCGCCTTTCAGATCCGCTGCAAGAACGTCCATGTCCTTTTTAGAGGGTAGTAGAGCTAGCAATGCCTGTAGTTCTGGATGCCCCTTTAGAGTATGAGCTGCAACCTCTGAGGGAGGTAGGTCAGATTGAAAAGTGGAGACCTCAGGCGCAGATAGAGGCTCTGATGGTAAGGTAGACGGTACCTGCGCAATGGCAGCATTTGATGGGTGAGTAATGTGAGCAGCATTTCCCAAAGGGGTTGGTGAGGTAGAAGTGACAGGCTGAAAGAGAGACTTCTTAGATGGTGGGCTGCATGAGGGTTTGTTTCTTTCCCCTCCTTTAGAAGTTGCAGGTGTGGAAGATCCTTGTAGTGCCTGCTGCTGCATAGCCCGAGTCTTCTGTGGGGGCGCCATTGGGCCGCTAGAAGCCGGGTTGTGCTGGGAACCTGCTGGGCTGAAGTGAGGCACCTCCTGGTACGTTAGGCTGACCGAAAAGACTGGGTCCACCTCTGCTGAGGAAAATGGCTGCCAGGCTCTAGACTCTGCGCACCTGCTATGAGACCCTCGGCTACTGGGTCGCTCTAGGTCCGTTGCTGATGGACCAGGGGTCAACACGGCACTCTCCTGCTGCGCACTGCCCAGCTGCCAGGCTTGTTGGATGGAGCGCTGGCTGCGGAGGATACTTTCCCCCGATTCCCGGCTCTGACGAGCGGGGTGTGTGCGCAGCTGCACCTGGTGTAGGGGAGCTTACCCTCCGCGCTTTTGTTGCTGACCGGGGCGAGCTTTGTCCGAACCTCCGAAGGATCGCCTGTGAGGCTCATTGGTTGGAGGACTCGCTGCGGGGTCGGTGGCTATCGAGTCTCCCTAGGTCCGTTGCTGGGGATCTGGAGGTGGGTGTGGTCGCTTTTTGAGGTGTGAGGCAAGATGGCAGAGCCGGCGGTCTGAGCTGGCGGGAAGCACTTCCCAAGGAAGGTGAGCGGTGTTGCAGGGGATAGAAGAAGTTAGATATCGGGGTGACCGATTCATACCCCTCTTGCTGCTGTTTGGCTGTCCTCCGGTTACCAGATCTCCCCATTAAGGTCTGTTTTCGTCCTAAAGGCATGGCCCGGAGCGGAGCTCTTCTTACACGCATCCGGCCAGTCCCATGGTTAGCCACGCCCCCCCCCAGAACTTGATTTTTTAAATATCTTTTTTACTGATAAATTTGTAAACCAAATGGTTACACAGACAAATCTGTATGCACAACAGTTTCTGGCTATTCACCCCACATCATATTATTCTAGAAGCCAGAGTTGGTCTACCACTAATGCCACAGAATTAAAAAAAATTCTGGGGACTCCTTCTTAATATGGGACTTGTTAAAAAGCCTAGCATCTGGTCATATTGGGCCAGGGCGTTTTATACCTCACACCAATGTACAGGGCTGTAATGACAAGACCACGTTTTAGGCGCTGTTAAAATTTCTGCATTACAGCGATAATAGTTAGTGTCCTGCTGCTGGTGACCATTCCCAAGACCGATTGTACAAAATTAGGTCAGTAGTGACTCATTTTAATGAGAAATTTATGGAGGCTTACACCCCACAAAAAAATGTAGCCATTGACGTGTCACTTGTACTTTTTAGAGGTAGGTTTATTTACCAAGCAAAAGAGCTAAATACTGTGAAACTGAAAGCGGATTGTGTGGGATCTTTTATTCCCCCTGTTGGGTAAAGGCTATCACCTTTATATTGATAATTTCTATTCAAGTGTCCCTCTCTTTCAGTGCCTCCTTGAAAAAGGAACAGTAGCCTGCAGAGCAATACTGAGGTATCAAAGAGGTCTCCCAAAAAACACACGCTTACCATACTTCCCTGGAATATAATTTTTTTTTTTTTGACGTTTTTTTTGTTGTTTTTAAATTGTCCTGAACACACATACCCAAAATTTCATTGCAATGTTGCCCATTTACAAATTGATATTATATAGAGATGAGTGAGTATACTCAGCCGAGCTTGATGCTCGGTCGAGTATTAGCATACCCGGACCGGCTCGTTGCTCTGGCAAGTATTTCCCCTGCTTGATAACGAGCATTTAGTTAACGAAAGAACAGTGAAAAACAACAAATTACAGATGTTAACAGATGTTTTCCTTGTAAGAACACTTTGAAAGAACACTATTCTTCACATTGCAGGTGTTCGCGTGTGTCTTCCGCTAAGTTAGGAGATGTGTGCAAACATCTGGAATGTGAAGAATAGTGTTCTTTCAATGTGTACTTCACTTAAATGATCCTGTGTTTACTGTTTTTATTCTACTCTTCACACTGCAGATGTTCGCGCACATCTCCACATTGGACGACACACGCGAACACCTGCAATGTGAAGAATAGTGTTCTTTCAATGTGTTCTTACAAGGAAAACATCTGTAATTTGTTGTTCTTCACTGTTCTTTTAACCCCTACGGGACTCAGCCTCTTTTGGCTTTAAGGACACGGCCCCATTTTTCAAATCTTTTGTGTTTAGTTCTGAAAAAAAACTAAATTTGGCAAAAATTCTTTATTTTCAACGTTCTAAATTCTCTACTTTTGATGCAGATAGTCATACACCCAAATAAATTCATAACTTACATTTCCAAATGTCTGCTGTATGTTGGCATGGTTTTTTAAGATTCCACATATTTTACTAGAATGTTATGAGGCTCAGAATTTAGGTATCATTTTTAACATTTTTTGTAAATCACCAAAACTCGTATTTAGATGGACCTGCTCAACTTCTAATTGACACTGAGAGGCCTAAATAATAGCTAGACCCATAAATTACCCCATTATAGAAACTACACACCTCAACGTATGAAATACCACTTTTAAGAAGTTTGTTAACCCTTTAGGTGTTTTATAGGGGTTAAAACAAAATGGAGGTGCAGTCTACAAATTGTAATATTTTTTCACAATACACTCATTTTGGGTGGAAAATTAAACATTTACAATGGATTAAATAAAAAAAGTACACTGATACCCTATATGCTGTGGTAGGGGCGCATGGCCGGGCATAGAAGGGAAGGAGGTGCCATGCAGATCAGATTTGCTATGTCACATTGTACAGGCTATAATTTTTTTCTTTTTTTAATGTGCACCTATAGGGTATTGTTTCTTTTGCCACATGAGATGCACTTTTCTGGTATGCAATTTTGGGGAATCTATAGCTAATTGGTGAGATTTTCTAAACTCTTTGTTGGTGGAGGAAATGAAAATCATCAATTTTTGGGAAAATGTTTGTGTTTTTTTTTTTGGCCGTTAACCATACCATAAAAATAGTATATTATTTTTATTCTATGGGTCACCATGATTACGAAAATACCTCATTTATATAGATTTTTTAGTTTTTCTCCATTTTTACTGAATAAGAAGTAATTTGTCAAATAAGTTGTTAATTTTAGCATCACCGTCTTTCATATGCAGAATTTTTTTAGTTTTCGCCTCACAAATCTATTTAAGGGCTTATTTTTTGCGAGAAGGATTGTTCTTTTTAGTGGTCTTATTTTAGAGTGCATAACATTTTTTAAATCACTTTTTTGAGCATTTTTTATAGGGTATTAATGAAAAATTCTCTTTTTTGGAGCGTTTTTTTTTTCCGGAATTCACTTTGCGGATCTAATAACGATTCTGTTTTATTATGCAGATCGATATGGACGCAGTGATACAAAATATGTGGGGGTTTTGTGTATTTTATTCAATTGTACTGAATAAAAACTAATTTGGAGAAAATCTTGTTCATTTTAGCATCAACATATTTACCAAATTGATAACAGAAGAACTTAAGACTTTAACACAATTTAAGGATAAAAAACGGGACAATCTGACTGTATTAGAACAGAAAGCTCTAAAGGAGCTACAATCACTTGATGACATTGTCATTAAGGCGGCGGATAAGGGGGGGAACGTCGTTGTCTGGCCAAAGGACAAGTACGAGAGGGAAGCCTTGCGCCAACTCAGGAAAAAAGATACATATGAGAAACTAGCTTTTAATCCAATATTGGGATACAAAAATCAGATCATCTCAATTTTGGACTCTGCTGTAGAAGAAGGGATTATCCCAAAAAAAGTGTACGACGGGCTAATAGTGAAGGAACATAAGGTTCCAACGTTTTACCTGCTCCCCAAGATACATAAGGATCCCGTCGACCCTCTGGGGCGTCCTATTGTCTCTGGCATCGGTGGTATATGTGACCCAAGTTGTAAATTTATAGACCACTATTTAAAACCACTAGTTGAGGTTTTACCGTCCTATGTCAGGGACAGTATGGACGCTCTACTGAGGATCGACGGGATCTGTATTGAAGCTGATATGCTGCTTGTAACGGTCGATGTAGAAAGGCTGTATACTTGCATTAGGCACCAGGATGGTCTGGAAGCGACCAAATTCTTTCTTTTGGGGAGCATGTTGGAGACAGAATTGCAATCATTGATACTGGAACGGTTATCCTTTATTTTGACTCACAACGTTTTCACTTTTAAAGATCAGTTCTATGTGCAGAAACAGGGCACTGCCATGGGGGCCGCCTGTGCGCCGTCATACGCCAACCTCTTCCTAGGATTTTGGGAGAGAACCATCTTTGGCAATGGCGGCGCCGGGAGGTCCTCCCATGTGCAGTGCTGGCTTCGGTACATAGACGATGTCCTGGTAATTTGGCAGGGAATGGAGGGTGAGCTGATTGAGTTCATGCAGGAATTAAATAATAATCCATTTAATATTAAGTTAACATACTCATACAGCTCCAAAAAAGTCGACTTTCTGGACATTACAATCGAAACCGACAAAGATGGCTATCTCCAAACGGACATGTTTAGAAAGCCGACATCTGTAAACGCACTCTTGCATGCCTCCTCAGCTCACCCGCTGTCTACCATCAAAGCCATACCTGGGGGACAATTTCTGCGAGCATGCCGCATCTGCTCTACAGATGCAAAATTCGAGTACCAGGCAAGGGATCTCAAAGAGAGATTCTTAAGTAGAGGATACAGCGGCCGATGCATAAAAGCAGGGTACCGAAATGCAAAAAAACGAATACGTACAGAATTGTTACAAACTAAAAGGAAATTAAAGGGAGACCCAAAAATTCGATTCATTTCTACCTACAACAAACAATGGGAGGAACTGCGTGGCGTGTTAAATAAACATTGGAGCGTCCTACAGACGGATGCCACTTTAAAGACACTTCTAACAGAGAAACCTCTCCTAACGGCCCGCAGGAGTAAAAATTTAAAAGATATATTGGTGCAAAGCCACTACATCCCCAAAATAGAACATCCCTTTGGGCAGAGGACAAAAAAGATCGTCAGTTTCCCATGCGGTCACTGTATCTCCTGCCCGAACATGTTATGCTCCCACACTTTCAACTCAGCTGACGGACAGCGTACTTTTACAATTAGAGATTATATCTCTTGTAACACCACTGGTGTTGTGTACTACGCCACATGCAGCTGTCCGAAAATATACGTGGGACTTACCACAAGAGAACTAGTCACTAGGGTAAGAGAACATGTCCGAGATATCATTAAGGCGAAGAGCACGACCCACCCTAAAGAACTGAAACCAATCCCACGACACTTCTTCCACCACCATGGATGTGATCCCAGAGGCCTTTCTGTACGAGGTATTGAAGTAATAGATTGTGGAATCAGAGGGGGAGACTTGAAAAAGATTCTGGCACAGAGAGAGTGTAGGTGGATAGTCCAAGCTTCATTCCATTTCTTTAAATAAAGATTACTCCGGGTAGATAATAGTCAAGTATATCTCTACCGTTCACTGTTTTTTCACTGTTGGGATCAGCCGGATGAGAAAAGATGATGGAGAACCATACGATGCATATTGTGCTCGGGGAAAATATCGGCAGAAGAATAATTAATATTCATGTGGCCCCTTTCCGGATAAGAATGAAAAATTACTTACACTAAAGACACTATGGGGCAGATTTATCAAGCAGTCTGAACGTCAGAATATTTCCAATTGCCCATGGCAACTAATCACAGCTCAGCTTTCATTTCACCAGTGCTCATTATTATTTTAAAGGGGAGCTGTGATTGGTTGCCATGGGCAATTGGAAATATTCTGACTTTAAGACTGCTTGATAAATCTGCCCCTATATGTCACGGAGCTGGGAGGATGGCATACGTTGGATACATCGATGGGGGATAGCCAATATTGATATCAAAAGAAGTGGCTCTACGGAGGGGTTGCGATATATGCAGCATATTTGCATGACCTGCACTTTAAATAGAGGTTTGAATACTGTAGGTTTTTCAGTAACATAATTTTAATGGGTCATTTATTTATTATTATATTTATAATCCCCCTTTTTCTTACTTGGTTTTGCACATTTTTGTTTGTTTTTTTGTGTTCACTGTATTTTTGTCAGCAACCTTTGAGCTTGCACTGGATATTTTTGGTGTGTATAGATGAAATGGAACAAAGATGCTTCTACCTGTTTGATACTTTGCACATTAGCACTGTCACTTTAATAAGCACCCAACACTTTATATATGATGTGGTAGGCACATAATGGACCGCAATTTACTCTAAAATATTTACTTGTGTTTCTTCTTTTTTCTTTTTTCTTTTTCTCTCTTTTTTTTCTTCTTACATTCATGGTCACAATTATTTGTGATTTACTGAGTCACATTACATTTATAGCACTGTTCACAAGCAGATGGTAGAGTGATAATTATCGATATGATACTTCTTTTTCTCTTTCTCCTTTTTTCCCTCTTTTCCCCTCTGTGGCAATCTTTCCCGTCACCCCGTCCTCTCTCTCTCTCTCCCCCTTCTTCCCTTACCTCTCCTTCGAGCACAATGATGTATATTCTGAGATCCATGGGCAGGTGTGCGCACGCGTGCTGAGTGGCGAGGCTCAGCATTGTGGCGCACTGCGCATGACCAGGTATCCGATAGCGCTGTCGGACCTGGCGCATGCGCGCCAGTGCCGTGCCGCCGGAAGTGGGGCAGGGGTCAGACCCGGAAGCTGTTCACGGCGCGTGCGCTGATTTTACCTGCCCATATGTATAAAAACCGGCCTCCCAGCGTCAGTTTCGTACCTCCTGAAGAAGCGTGGGCGAAATGCGCTTTGGGGTGTCCAGGAGACAACCACAGACGGCACACAATGGGTAGGACACTTGTCTGTTAATGTATATGGATGTATTGATTATAGAACTTAGCAACATACCCTGTCATGCGGTCATGCGGTTTTTTGTCTTACCGGACCTTTTGTTTAGGATTCCCTCTGCATAAAACTTACTAATCACATTATTCTAATAATGTATTACAGTACAATTTTGTGTTGTCTTGTATCTAAAATAAAGATTTATCTGTATTGATTTTATACGAACGCTGCAACTCCGTTTGTTTGTGGTAATATATTTTCATATGGATAACTTTTTTATTTTTTGGCTGACAAATCTGGTTAGGGGCTTATTTTTTGCGAGAAGAGTTGTTCTTCTTAGTGCGAATATTTTAGAGTGCGGAACAATTTTGATCACTTTTTAGAGCATTTTTTTAAACATATTAATTAAAAATTATCTTTTTTTTGAAAGTTTTTTTGCATTTTTTTCTTCGGCGTTTACCGTGTGGGTCCAGTAATGATTCTGTTTTATTATACAGATTGTTACGGATGCGGCAATACCAAACATGTGAGTGTTTTTGTGTTTTTTATACTTTATTAAGTGTTTTTATCGGAAAGTGACATTTTATGGGCTTATATTTTTATGTATTTATTTTTTATTTATTATAATGTGTAGTGAGTGTTTAGTGTTATGCTATGCTCTGGTTGCACTTTGGTGTAACAAGGACGTTCATCCATTTACTACTCCCCCCTCTCCTCTCCTAGAAACATGTACTGCATATGTTTTGGCCTTTACTTCAATTTTTGCTTCATAGGGTGGATGATTTGTCTACGGCACTCTGAAGGCAGTACTTTGATTGTGAATGCCTGAGGAAATGCTCTAGGCTGTTTCTTCCCCATGTGAACTATAACGCACAATCTAGATATATAGTCAAGTATCTTGACTTTAAAAAACTCAATTAGGGATCCTTTCAAAATATCACTAAACTGGCATTAAAAACTTTTCTACATATGATTTCATTATACTAATATCTAAATTTTGTAAAGTTAACACCTCTCTCTCTAGAATATAATTTTCTAAATAGGCTCAAAATCCTGTTATTAACTTAAATTAAGTTTATAATGTCCAGAACTCAATCCTCTCATACACTGTACCATATGTTACAATGCTGTGTTTTAGTATGACACTAGTATGCCGCTCTCAGAATCTCTTCACTCTTCAATTCCATGGGCACTTAAAGAAGCCAACTTCCCCAAATAAGTGAAGCAGTAACGCAGCCTGACAAGGTAACATTTGTGCCAGCATGAAAGGACTGATCTGAGGGCCAAGATCCCACTATAACATCAAAGAGTGCATTCTTTTTACACGGAAATCAGATGATTCCATAGATTATGACAGAACCTGTTCTGTTAAACGCGGATACATGTAGAAACCCCCCAAAAGAGCGGAGAGGGTGTTGGCAGTAATTTTGCATTGACGTCACTGATAATTTTGCCCTTCTTTTCATCCATCAGTGTCCACTTTCAGTATTGCTAAAGCCAAAAACAAACAGGAGTTGATCCAAAACAGAGATGAGCAGTAAATGGGATATTTGCATGTCCTCTGTGTTGTGTATCCACTCCTGCTTTTGGCTACCAATCCTGAGGCATTTCATATCTTCTGACAGATGTAATGAAGGGGAAAACCAAACATAGTGGAAACGTCAGAGTGGTGGAGGGTGAAAACTGCATTAAGGAAATCACAGGGTGTTCTAGGGAGACAGCGTGTGAGGTGACAAAGTGTGGAGGTGGCAGCAACATGGTAGGCCACAGAGTGGCACAATGACAGAGAGTGGAGGTGGCGGCAACATTGTAAGCCACAGAGTGGCACAATAACAGAGTGTGGAGGTGATGGCAGCAGCAGGAGGAGGCCACAGAGTGGTACATTGACAGAGTGTGGAGGTGGCAGCAACCTGGTAGGCCACAGGGTGGCACAATGACAGAGTGTGGAGGTGGCAGCAACCTGGTAGGCCACAGAGTGGCACAATGACAGAGTGTTGAGGTAGCAGCAACCTCATAGGCCACAGAGTGGCAAAATGACAGCGCGTGGAGGTGGCTGCAACAGCAGGAGGAGATCAGAGAGGGGTACAATGACAAATTCTGAAGGTGGCAGCAGCAAAGCAGCATGAGGCCACAAAGTGGCACAATGACAGAGTGTGGAGGTGGCCGCGGCAGCAGGAGGCCACGGAGTGGTACAATGACAGAGCGTTGAGGTGGCAGAAACATGGTAGGCCACAGAGTAGCACAATGACAGAGCATGGAGGAGCGGCAGCAGCAGCAGGAGGCCATAGAGTGGTACAATGACAGAATGTGAAGATGGGAGCAACCTGGTAGGCCACAGAGTAGCACAATGACAGAGTATGGATGTGGTAGCATCCTGGTAGGCCACAGAGTGGCACAATGACAGAGCGTGGAGGTGGCGGCAGCAGCTGGAAGCCACAGAGTGTGGAGGCGGCAGCAATCTGTTAGGCCACAGAGTGGCACAATGAAAAAGTGTGTAGTTAGGAGCAACCTGGTAGGCCACAGAGTGGACCAATGACACCTTCTGCTCTACATATTTGTGAAGGGCTGGCAATGCCTTTTTGGGAAAGAAATTTCAGCTTGGAACACTCCACCTCAAATCAGCACAAATAGAGATGAGCGAACATACTCGTCCGAGCTTGATGCTTGGTCGAGCATTAGCGTACTCGAAACTGCTCGTTGCTCGGACGAATACTTCGCCCGCTCGAGAAAATGGCAGCTCCCGCCGTTTTGCTTTTTGGCGGCCAGAAACAGAGCCAATCACAAGCCAGGAGACTCTGCACTCCACCCAGCATGACGTGGTACCCTTACACGTCGATAGCAGTGGTTGGCTGGCCAGATCAGGTGACCCTGGGATAGACTAGCCGCTGCCCGCGCTGCTCGGATCATTCTGTGTCTGGATGCCGCTAGGGAGAGAGCTGCTGCAGGTCAGGGAAAGCGTTAGGGTGTTCTATTAGCTTACTGTTAGGCAGGAGTGATTCTACAAGAACCCAACAGCCCTTCTTAGGGCTACAATAACGTTATACTTTTTTTTTTTTTTATTTGCAGCTAGTACCATATTGTGAGGAATTTGCAGGGGGACTTGCTACCGTTGTGTTTAGCTCTTAGTGACACACATATCCACCTCAAACACCAAAGTGGGAAAATTTATTAGGGGTTTGATTTCAATTAGGCACAGTCTGCCATTTACTTTTTATTTTACGTTTATTTTTTTAATAACTCAGCGTCATCTCATCTGGCATAGTAGTGTGCTTTCATACTTGGCTAGAAAATAGCCATAGGAGAATCCAAACGGCTTACTTACGCCTACAGTAGCGTTATATATATTTGATTTCTGGTTGATCTGCTGGTGGCTGTCCTTGCTGCAGTGCATCTACTAGCAAATTGTGAGCAATTTGTAGTGAGACTTGCGACCGCTGTGTTTTGCGCTTAGTGACGCACATATCCATCGCAAAGACCGAAGTGGGAAAATTTATTAGGGGTTGGATTTCAATTAGGCACAGTCTGCCATTTCCTTTTTTATTTTACGTTTATTTTTTTAATAACTCAGCGTCATCTCATCTGGCATAGTAGTGTGCTTTCATACTTGGCTAGAAAATAGCCATAGGAGAATCCAAACGGCTTACTTACGCCTACAGTAGCGTTATATATATTTGATTTCTGGTTGATCTGCTGGTGGCTGTACTTGCTGCAGTGCATCTACTAGCAAATTGTGAGCAATTTGTAGTGAGACTTGCGACCGCTGTGTTTTGCGCTTAGTGACGCACATATCCATCGCAAAGACCGAAGTGGGAAAATTTATTAGGGGTTGGATTTCAATTAGGCACAGTCTGCCATTTCCTTTTTTATTTTACGTTTATTTTTTTAATAACTCAGCGTCATCTCATCTGGCATAGCAGTGTGCTTTCATACTTGGCTAGAAAATAGCCATAGCAATAGGATAGCATCGTTTGGTTTTAAAAACTAAAAAACACAAAAAAAAACAAAAAACACAAAAAAAAGTAAAAAAAAAATTAAAGTTATAACTCTCATTTTCAAAATGTTTAACCCGAGGGCTAGGGGTAGAGGATGAGGGCGGGGACGTGGGCGTCCAACTACTGCAGGGGTCAGAGGCCGTGGTCCTGGGCGGGGTGAGACACCACCTGCTTATGAGGGAGCAGGGGAATGCCGCAGAGCTACACTCCCTAGGTTCATGTCTGAAGTTACTGGGACTCGTGGTAGAGCACTGTTGAGGCCAGAACAGTGCGAACAGGTGATGTCGTGGATTGCCGACAATGCTTCGAGCAATTTGTCCACCAGTCAGTCTTCCACGCAGTCCACCCATGTCACCGAAATCGGCACTCCTCCAGCTCCTGCACCTCAGCCTCCTCCCCCCCAGTCTGCCCCCTCCCAGGAAAATTTGGCATTTGAACCGGCATACTCTGAGGAACTGTTTTCTGGACCCTTCCCACAGTCACAAACCACTTGTCCGGTTGCTGCTGAGCAATTTTCCGATGCCCAGGTTTTCCACCAGTCGCGGTCTGTGGGTGATGATGACCTTCTTGACGTAGTGGAAGAAGTGTGTAAAGAGGTGTCCGACGATGAGGAGACACGGTTGTCAGACAGTGGGGAAGTTGTTGTCAGGGCAGGAAGTCCGAGGAGGGAGCAGACTGAGGGATCGGAGGATGATGAGGTGACAGACCCAAGCTGGGTTGATAGGCCGGCTGAACACAGTGCTTCTGAGACGGAGGAGAGTCCTCGACCAGAACAGGTTGGAAGAGGCAGTGGTGGGGCCAGACGGAGAGGCAGGGCCAGACCTGGTGCATCAGCGCCAAATGTGTCAACTAGTGAAGCTCCCGTGGCGAGGGCTCCTGCGGCGAGGGCTAGATTTTCAGAAGTCTGGAGGTTCTTTAAGGAAACACCGGATGACCGACGGACTGTGGTGTGCAACATTTGCCAAACCAGGATCAGCAGGGGTTCCACCACTAATAGCTTAACTACCACCAGTATGCGCAGGCATATGAATGCTAAACACCCCACTCAGTGGCAACAAGCCCGTTCACCTCCGGCCGTGCACACCACTGCTCCTTCCCCTGTGTCAGCTGATAGTCAGCCCCCTGCCCAGGACCCTGCCACAAAAACCCCATCGTCGCCTCCACGATCCTCCACAGCATCCACCAGCGTTCAGCTCTCCATACCCCAGACGCTGGAGCGGAAACGCAAATATAGTGCAACCCACCCGCACGCCCAAGCCCTTAATGTCCACATCTCCAGATTGCTCTGCCTGGAGATGCTGCCCTATAGGCTAGTAGAGACCGAGGCCTTTCGCAACCTCATGGCGGCGGCCGCCCCTCGGTATTCGGTCCCCAGCCGCCACTACTTTTCCCGATGTGCCGTCCCAGCCCTGCACCAGCACGTGTCAGACAACATCATCCGTGCCCTGACCAACGCCGTTTCTGACAAGGTCCACCTGACCACGGACACGTGGACGAGTGCTGCCGGGCAGGGCCACTATATATCGCTGACGGCACATTGGGTTTACTTGGTGGAGGCTGGGACCGAGTCTGACCCTGCGGCTGGTCATATACTGCCGACGCCAAGGATTGCGGGGCCTACCTCGGTCCAGGTGTTTCAGGCCTACTATGCCTCCTCCTCCTCCCACCCCTCCTCCACCTCCTCCTCCGAACTACCATCCGTGGGCATGGCGCCATCAGTCGGTAGCTCTAGGCACAGCAGCAGTGCCGTCGCTAAGCGACAGCAGGCGGTGCTCAAACTGCTGAGCCTAGGCGATAAAAGGCACACCGCCCAAGAACTATTACAGGGCATCACGGCGCAGACTGATCTGTGGCTGGCACCGCTGAACCTGAAGCCAGGCATGGTTGTGTGTGACAACGGCCGTAACCTGGTGGCGGCTCTGCAACTCGGCAGACTGACACATGTGCCATGCCTGGCCCATGTGTTAAATCTGATAGTTCAGCGTTTCCTCAAGACATACCCCAATCTGTCTGATTTGCTCACGAAGGTGCGCCGCATCTGTGCGCATTTCAGGAAGTCCAGCACAGATGCTGCCACTCTCAGGGCAGCGCAGCGCCGCCTCCAACTGCCCGCTCACCGACTGTTGTGCGACGTGCCCTTGAGGTGGAATTCAACACTGACCATGTTATCCAGAGTTTACCAGCAGCGCCGAGCGATTGTAGACTGCCAGATGTCAACTTCCACCAGAACTGGTAGTCAGGTCAGTCAGCTTCCTCAAGTCTACAATGAGGAGTGGACGTGGATGTCTGATATCTGTCAGGTGCTGAGTAACTTTGAGGAGTCAACACAGATGGTCAGTGGTGATGCCGCCATCATCAGCCTCACCATCCCGCTGCTTGGCCTGTTGAAAAAATCTCTGATCAGCATGAAGTCGGAAGCTTTGCGCTCGTCACAAGAGACGGGGAAGAAGATTCCCTTGTTGATAGCCAAAGCACCCTTAGGTCTGTTTCTCAGCGCATATCGGAGGAGGTGGAGGAGGAGGAGGATGAGGAGGAAGAGGAGGAGAATGTTGGCGAGACACAAGAGGGGACCATTGTTGAGTCCTTCACTGTTCAGCGTGTATGGGCAGAAGAAGAGGAGTTGGAGGAGTTGGAGGAGGAGGAAATGGACAGTCAGGCCAGTGAGGGGAGTGAATTCTTACGCGTTGGTACTCTGGCGCATATGGCAGATTTCATGCTAGGCTGCCTATCCCGTGACCCTCGCGTTCAAAGAATTTATTCCAGCACCAATTACTGGGTGTTCACTCTCCTGGACCCACGGTACAAGCAAAATCTTTCCACTCTCATCCCTGGAGAGGAAAGGAGTGTGAGAATGCATGAATACCAGCAGGCCCTGGTGCACAAGCTGAAACAGTATTTCCCTTCTGACAGCGCTAGCGGCAGAGTGCGTAGTTCTGCGGGACAAGTAGCGAGGGAGAGTAGGCGAGCAGGCAGCTTGTCCAGCACTGGCAAGGGTACGCTTTACAAGGCTTTTGCCAGCTTTATGTCACCCCAGCAAGACACTGTCACCTGTCCCCAGTCTCGGCAGAGTAGGGCTGATCTTTACAGAAAGATGGTGAGGGAGTACGTAGCTGACCATACCATCGTCCTACATGATCACACAGCTCCCTACAACTACTGGGTTTCAAAGCTGGACATGTGGCACGAACTGGCGCTGTACGCCTTGGAGGTTCTTGCCTGCCCTGCCGCTAGCGTGTTGTCCGAGCGGGTTTTCAGTGCAGCTGGTGGCATCATCACCGATAAGCTTGGTTAGGCTTTGGGTTAAGATAGGATTTGAGATGCGGATCTGCCCCTTTACACTGTTCGATTAGTGGTTATTTATCTGTTCATGCCATTTTAGGCGCTGTTTGTAAATTTGCAAGTTAGCCCTCCTTTTCATTTTGAGAGTTATAGCGGTTGCAATGTATAGAGGCAGTGGGTTATGAGGGGAAGGGAGAAAGGGATAGAGATTATGGGCTTTGTTTTGGGAAACGGGTGTATCCAGTTTTCTTATGTGTTGTTTTAAGTGCATGCTTTATAGAAACTAGTTTAAACTGATTCAACAAATAACTCCCACTTGCCACGGTGGGTTAAAACCTTCATACTCCAGTTTTGCCGATCATGTCTTTCCTCGTTGTTAAGTACCTATTTATGAAGTGACTACCTGATGTCCACCCCACCTTTGAAGCTTTATTAACAGGAAAAGATCCTACATCTGCTTGCCGTTATCTACGGCTGATTTCAATAGTTTAAATCTATAGTTTTTCCAAGGTTCCCAAAGGGTCATGAATTGTTGGTGTGTCCTTGATTCCCAGCTGGCTAGTTCTTCCATTTGCCAAATACAATCAATTCTTTCTGCCCATTCTGTGATTGTGGGTGCTCCCTTCTGGAGCTATTTGGGTGGTATTGTGAGTTTTGCTGCTTGTACCAAGTGAGTGGGTAGGTTCTTCTTATGTGGAACCCAATGTTTGCTTGGGAGCCATAGTAATACCGATTCTGGCAACAAATGCATGCTTTTCCCCACTATCTTAGTGATGTGATTATTTACTTCTTTCCAGAACGGTTGGATTATTGGGCAATCCCATAAAATGTGGCCAAGTGTACCCTGCTCCTTTTCACATCTCCAACAGGTTTCTGATTTTGTTAACCCTTTTTGTTTTAACACTTGGGGGGTATTATACCATCTACTCAACGTTTTATAAGAGTTCTCCTGTATCCTCACACATTTAGAGAACCCATGTGATCTTTCATGTATCTTTTTTATTTGTGTGTCTGAGAAAGTTTGTTTTAGGTCTTTTTCCCATTGTCCAATATATGAAGGTTTTACTTCCATATTTTTATTAAGGATAAAATTGTAAAGTATGGATATGGTGCCTTTTGGCATTGAGGTATGTATCAGCCACTTTTCAAACCAAGTTGGGTCTTTTAGTGTAGTTTTTGCTTCTTTTAGTTTTGTATGGTGGTATTTGATTTCTTCCTCTTGTAGGAAGCTTAATGATGCGCCCTTGCTCTTCAAATCATCTATCCAGTCCTGAGTTGATTTCCCTAGGAAAGCCTTGAGTGTGGTGCTTTTAAATAGTTTCCACAAATCAGTGTTATAGTCTGTAGTGTGTTCCTGGAGAGTCGGAATAAGGTTGCCCGGAAGCAGGGGGGATGGTGTATTGAATAGTTGATGGCTAGTGGCTATGTCTTTAATTGTATTCCTAATCCCTTTCATTAAGGGGTTTGTGTTAGTTGTTGTAGGAAGGGTATTCCACATTTCAGCTGTTTGGGTATTTGTTAGTGTGTTCGTCTCTAATCTAGTTCCTATTGTTTTTAGTTTTGTATTGTACATTTGGATCCATCTTTTTAGTTGTATGGCTCTGTAATAAGTCAGTGCATCTGGTAACCCTATTCCTCCCTTATTTTTCTTGAGTATCAGACGTTCATATTTTATTCTAGCTTTGTTGCCTTTCCATAGGAAGGCGGAGAATAATGATTTAATTTTTAAAAAGAACTTTTTAGGCACATATATTGGTACTGTTTGGAGTATGTATAGCACTTTTGGCATTATGAATGTTCTGAGTAAATTTTTACGACCTAGCCATGACACATATGGTATTGTTAGTGCGTCTAATGATTGTTTAAGCTGGTGCGTCAGGGAAACATAGTTCTCTTTATATAGTTGGGAGGTGTCTTTAGTTAGGTTTATTCCCAGATATTTAATTTTTGTCGTTTGCCATTGGAAAGGTGTGCTTCTTTTTAATTTTTCTATTTGCTTATAGGGCGTAGATATATTCATTGCCTCCGATTTTGTAAAATTTATTTTAAAATTCGATAACAATCCAAATTGCTCAAATATTTCTACAACATGTGGTAGTGACTTTTCTGGGTTTGTTAAGAGTAGAAGTAGGTCATCTGCGAATGCTGCATTTAAGTGAACCGTTTCTCCCACTTTGAGTCCTGTAATATTCGGATGTTGTCTTAACGCCTGAAGCAATGTCTCCATTACTATTATAAACAGTGTAGGAGACAATGGACATCCTTGCCTAGTCCCGTTCCTTATAGGAAAGGATTCAGACAGGATACCGTTAATTCTGATGCGTGCGGAAGGTGCCTGATATAGTGTCATAATAGCCATTATGTATTGGTGCGGGAATCCGAATTTGGTAAGTGCCGCTACCATATATTCCCATGACACCCTATCAAATGCCTTCTCGGCATCTGTGCCGAGAAGGATCATAGGTATCTTTTTTTGTGTTGCATATTGAATGGCACTAATGACTCTAGTAGAGTTATGATTACCCTCTCTACCAGGGACGAACCCCGTTTGTTCTTCATTAATGAGAGTTGGTAGATATTTGCCAACTCTTCTGGCTAGGATTTTTGCCCAAATCTTTATATCTACGTTCAGTAGAGAGATGGGCCTATAACTTCCGCACACTTCGGGGTCCTTCCCTGGTTTAGGGAGAATAGTGATGTTAGCTGCTAATGCTTGAGGGGGCAGTTTCCCTCCCGAAAGAAGATCGTTGCACCACTCTACCATTTCAGGGATTACTTCGTTGGCGAATTTTTTGTAGTATCCTATAGGTAGGCCATCTGGTCCTGGGCTTTTACCCTGTGGCATTGACATTATTATGTCTCTTATTTCATTGTCTGTGATAGGCTTTGTCAATTCTACATGTGCTTCATGATCTAACTTAGGAAGGTCTAGTTTCTCTAAGAATTTAGCGATTCTTATTTCCTTTTCCTTGGCGTTTCCTTGGTTGTTATTTTCTAAGTTGTATAAATCATGGTAGAAAGTTCTAAAAACTTCTGCTATTTTGTCAGTTTTATTTATCTTATTGCCTTGCTCTGTTCTAATTTTTTCTATAAAGGTTGTTTCCCTTTCCTTTTTTATTAGGTGTGACATTAGTTTATTCCCCTTATCCCCGTGTGCATAAAATTTAAATTTTGCATATTGATATTGTTTGGCCGATCTTATATTTAATGTGTTTATTAGATCAGTTCTTAGTTCCTTCAATTTTTGGAGATTGGTTTCTACTGTCTTCTTTTTAGTTACCCTTTCTAGTTTGGATATATCGTTAAGTAGCTGATGTAGCTTCTTGTTTCTTTGTTTTTTGAGCCATGCTCCTAGGGACATTAGTTCCCCTCTTATTAACATTTTGTGTGTTTCCCACTTGACCCCTTGCGTGGTGTCTTTAGTCATGTTCCTATTAAAGTATGCTTTTATTTTTTCCCTAAATTTGTCTACCTGAATGTCATCGTCAAGTAGTGTTTCATTTAATCGCCACGTGCGAAATTTTTTGGGGATTTCTGTTAGACAGAAGGTTGTTGAAACTGGGGCATGGTCCGATAGTGTGGTTGGCCCGATATTTACTGAGCTGATTATTTCTGGGCTGGTGATGGGTGAGAATATGTAGTCCAACCTTTGGAAATTTTTATATATTTGCGAATAGTGTGAGTAGTCTCTTGTGTCTGGGTTTAAAAGTCTCCAGCTATCTAGTATCCCTGATTCTTGTATTGCCTTAATAGCTATTTTCAGCGTTTTTTGTGAGTGGGCTGACTTTTTTGTCGAGCAATCCATTACGGGATTTAACGCTAGGTTTATATCTCCTCCTATAATTTTAAGTCCTTCCGTCATGGTGTCTATTTTCTTGAGTATGTCTCTCAGCCAACTTGCTTGTCCTGAATTTGGTGCATATAAAGATACTAAAGTTACCTGTACTGGGCCTATTTTCCCTTTGATGAGAAGAGCCCTCCCTTCTGAGTCTCTCCATGTGAAGCTGTGTGTGAATGGGATATTCTTAGATATCAAGATGCACACCCCCCTAGAGGATTTAGTATATGTGCTGTGAAAACAGTGTGAATATTTGGTGCGTGAAAAGGAGGGGGTGCAACCCGATTTAAAATGTGTCTCCTGTAAAAGACATATGTCTGACTTATCTCTTTGTAGGAGGTTCATGATTTGTGACCTTTTCCTGGGTATATTCAAACCTCTGACGTTGTAGGTGGTGACTTTAACGGTAGTCATTGCTTAGGGTGCAGGGGTGCATAGCAAGGTTAGACATGTCGACATCACTTCCGGAGTATTCTGGCAACAAAGATATAACAATAGTAACAACAGTAACTGTGAATAAATGCAAACATAGCAGTTTTCGTTGTAGTGTTCGCCCTCGGATGTTCCTTACCAAGAATATGCTTGGTGTTTGACCCTGGGCTATTGGGTGTAAACTTTTTTGATTGTATGTGTAGTTTGGAGTCAACTTCGTGTTGGTTCTGATCCTGTATGTCCCTAAGGGGCGTAATCTGGGGATTAAGGACATCCATGTAGATTGATTGTGTGTGGTATTGGATGTCCTGTACAGGAGAAGTGAAAGTGTGTTTGTGCTGGTTGGGGTGTGGGTTGTTTGAATAGCCTGATTGGTATGTACTAGCCGGATCCTTCGTTTTATGTGTAGTGTAATTTTAGACCAATAAGTTTCTATCTTCTTGTCTATCCATTTTTTTTTTTTTTTTTTTTTTGGATAGTTTCCCTAGTGTAACGTATATTGGGCATCATGGTCAATGCTCTCTGGTTAAGTGCAAGCCCTTTGGCGCGTATATATATATACTCATATCAAAATGAAAAATACTTATACATTTGTATAGGATTATAATTAAACCTATCTTTGAGTATACTCAGCTCTTCTGTGATGTTGAGGTACATCAAGTACATATTAAGCAACGTAATTGCTTGTGGTATCAACAGGGATCTGTATTCTGCATCTTCTTCCCTCTTTGTTTCGGCGACTTAGTCTTCCTCACCATTTCCCATCCTCCAAGTTTGGGCAGCTGTGGGAAGTCCATGTGTTGGTCGCTGATTGGGAGCCAGGATGGTATGTCCATTGGAGGTACATCCAAAAGTTCCCATGCTCTTTGTAAGTCTTGTGGTTTCTTGATGGTGCATCTTCTCCCATTTTTCTGGAATGTGAGACCAAAAGGGAACAGCCATCTGAACATAATTTTCCCATTTCGCAGCTGGTCTGTGAGTGGTTTCAGCATTCGCCTCTTGTAAAGTGTGGAGGGTGCTAAGTCTTGATAAAATGAGATTTGACTACCTTCCGTTTCAAATGATTTCCTCTCTCTTGCCGCTTTTAATATGGCTGCGGTGTCTTTATAACTTAACATCCCGCATATCACATCCCTCGGGGGCTCATCTGCTTTTGGTGGTGGCCTTAGGGAGCGATGTATTCTTTCTATAATCATGTTGTCTGTTCTTTCTTTTGATGTCAATTCAGTAAAAATTTCTCTGACTTTCTTTTCTAGGTGATCATGTGTGACCATTTCTGGAAGACCTTTTATTCTGACATTTTTACGCCTGCTCCTGTTCTCTTGATCTTCTATCATTAATAATGATGAGTTGATCCCCTCTGCTTGTGTTGAAAGACAGAAGGCTACTGCCGCGCTATGTTCTGTAATGGCGGCCTGGTTCTGCTCCAGGGTCTCCACTCTCTGCCTCGTGGCGCGCACTTCTGCGTGTATAGCCGTCAGCTCTTTCATTACTGGCGCTAGTGCTTGCGCTAATATTTTTTCTAACACGGACCTTGATAACGGTGCTGTGTCTGCTGCGGTTTTGGCAGTTTCTTGTTCCGTCATGCTGTCTGCATCGGAGTCTTCTATATCCTCTTGATCTCGCGGCGCCATCTTTGATCTCTGCGCCAGAGGAGTCGACAGCTTTTTCCGGAGGTACTTGTCGAGGTCTCCTTGTCCCTTCCTTGTTCTGGGGGTTGCAGGTGGTTCGTACCCCTTGTTTTTATCTGTTTTGCCCATTTGGGGGCAATTGGTCGCAGAATTTCACTGGATCAGGCTTAGTACAGCGGGAGCTCTGGTATTAAGCGTCCGCCATGCAGCTCAGTCAGGCTCCGCCCCGGTCCTCTGTTTTAAACAATTTTTGGGAGTGCCACATACAGGCACTCAATCTATTCCATTTTTCTGGAGGGCCACCTACCTGCTCCTCTGGTTTGAAAACTTTTTTGGACTGCCACATACAGGCACTCAATCTATTCAATTTTTCTGGAGGGCCACCTACCTGCTCCTCTGGTTTGAAAACTTTTTTGGACTGCCACATACAGGCACTCAATCTATTCCATTTTTCTGGAGGGCCACCTACCTGCTCCTCTGGTTTGAAAACTTTTTTGGACTGCCACATACAGGCACTCAATCTATTCCATTTTTCTGGAGGGCCACCTACCTGCTCCTCTGGTTTGAAAACTTTTTTGGACTTCCACATACAGGCACTCAATCTATTCCATTTTTCTGGAGGGCCACCTACCTGCTCCTCTGGTTTGAAAACTTTTTTGGACTGCCACATACAGGCACTCAATCTATTCCATTTTTCTGGAGGGCCACCTACCTGCTCCTCTGGTTTGAAAACTTTTTTGGACTGCCACATACAGGCACTCAATCTATTCCATTTTTCTGGAGGGCCACCTACCTGCTCCTCTGGTTTGAAAACTTTTTTGGACTGCCACATACAGGCACTATCCAAATTAAATTGTCTCCATAGCAGCCTCCCCACGTTGTCTCCATTGCTACCTCCAAAAGTCGTCCATATAGCTGCCTCCATACATCGTCCCTTTATCAAACGAGGTGTGTCAGGCAGAAATTTGGGTTGTTTTCATAAATTCCACATCAAAGTTGTTAACTTTGTCGCCACCCAGCTGTGTTATCCACAAAATATACTGGCAAACATTTATCATTTACCAATATTATTTCAGCGCTTCTTGCACTTCTGTTTACATTCCCCTCACCCGCCATATCCTAAGCTTATAAGAACGCTACTACACTTGATCTTATACAAAAGGTTCTTAGAAGTGCTGTTTGGGGAGTAGCCTAGAGACACGGGCTTGGATTGGCGAAAGCTCGCCTGGCAGCGAGCCAAGATCCAACTAACATAGTTTTAACTGCAGCACCTTTAATCTACTACTAGTTCACTGCCTCCATACATGGTCCCCTTATCAAACGAGCTTTGTCAGGCAGAATTTTGGGTGTTTTCATGGCTTCCACAACAAACTTGTTAACTTTGTCGCCACCCTGCTGTGTTATCCACAAAATATACTGGCAAACTTTTATCATTTACCAATATTATTTCAGCGCTTCTTGCGCATCTGTTTACATTCCCCTCACCCGCCATATCCCAAACTTATAAGAACGCTACTACACTTAACTTGGTGCACGCTGGGACCGAGTCTGACCCTCCCTGGGGCTGGTGATATACTGCCGACGCAGAGGATTGCGGGGCCTACCTCGGTCCAGGTCTCAAAGGCCTACTATACCTCCTCCTCCTCCCACCCCTCCTCCACCTCCTCCTCCTCCGAATTACCATCCGTGGCCATGGCGCCATCAGTCGGTAGCTCTAGGCACAGCAGCAGTGCCGTCGCTAAGCGACAGCAGGCGGTGCTCAAACTGCTGAGCCTAGGCGATAAAAGGCACACCGCCCAAGAGCTATTACAGGGCATTCCACATCAAACTTGTTAACTTTCTCGCCACCCTGCTGTGTAATCCACAAAAGATACTGGCAAACTTTTATCATTTACCGATATTATTTCAGCGCTTCTTGCGCATCTGTTTACATTCCCCTCTCTCGCCATATCCCAAACTTATAAGAACGCTACTACACTTGATCTTATACAAAAGGTTCTTAGAAGTGCTGTTTGGGGAGTAGCCTAGAGACAGGGGCTTGGATTGGCGAAAGCTCGCCTGGAAGCGGAGCGCCAGCTCCATCCCAAGATACAACTAACATAGTTTTAAGTGCAGCACCTTTAATCTACTACTAGTTCACTGCCTCCATAATAATAATAATAATAATCTTTATTTATATAGCGCCATCATATTCCGTAGCGCTTTACAAATCATAGGAAACAAATACAAATGTAATGTAACAGAGCACAACATTTGTATGGAACAACAGGAGTGAGGTCCCTGCTCGCCAGAGCTTACGGTTTATGAAGATGATGGGGTAACACGAGGTAAAAGAATTTTTAATGGTCAAGCCATTCTTCTTAGGGAATAGAACAAAATATAATAAATGGAATTGCTGTCGCTTGAACCACTCAGCCGTCACCAGGTCCAGGGTGAATGGGACTGCATAGAAGTCTGGTGCCTGTTGGTTGCTGGATAACAGATGGGAGGACGACACAGGACGGGTTAGTAGAAGAGTTAAAACTTCATGCAGTTAATGAGTGTTATAGGCTTGCCTAAAGAAATGGGTTTTAAGAGCACGTTTGAAACTTTGGAGGTTAGGTATTAGTCTGATAGTCCGGGGCAGAGCATTCCATAGAATTGGTGCAGATCTAGAGAAGTCTTGGAGACGCGAGTGGGAGGTCCGCACTAGGGTAGAGGTTGATCTAAGATCACTGGCGGATCTAAGAGCACGGGTTGGGCGATAGACTGAGATAAGAGAGGAGAGGTAGGGGGGTGCAGCATTATACAGAGCTTTATGGATGAGGGTTATTATTTTAAACTGTATTCGAAAGGAGACTGGCAGCCAGAGCAGCGACTGGCATGAACTGTAGGCATACATGGTCCCCTTATCAAACGAGCTGTGTCAGGCAGAATTTTAGGTTGTTTTCATGGCTTCCACAACAAACTTGTTAACTTTGTCGCCACCCTGCTGTGTAATCCACAAAATATACTGGCAAACTTTTATCATTTACCAATATTATTTCAGCGCTTCTTGCGCATCTGTTTCCATTCCCCTCACCCGCCATATCCTAAACTTATAAGAACGCTATTACACTTGATCTTATACAAAAGGTTCTTAGAAGTGCTGTTTGGGGAGTAGTCTAGAGACAGGGGCTTGGATTGGCGAAAGCTCGCCTGGCAGCGGAGCGCCAGCTCCATGCCAAGATCCAACTAACATAGTTTTAACTGCAGCACCTTTAATCTACTACTAGTTCACTGCCTCCATACATGGTCCCCTTATCAAACGAGCTGTGTCAGGCAGAATTTTGGGTTGTTTTCATGGCTTCCATGTTAACTTTGTCGCCACCCTGCTGTGTAATCCACAAAATATACTGGCAAACTTTTATCATGTACCGATATTATTTGAGCGCTTCTTGCTCACCTCCTTTGGTTCCTCTCTGCCACCCATTGGTTTGAAGCCTGAGTCCATTTAGGGTATGTCGCCATGCCACTCTCTAGCCTGCCGCTGCTGCCGCTGCCTCTGCATGAAGTCCCCTATAGTGTCAGGGTCAATTATTGGATGTTTTAGATGCTATCTAGCTTCATTCTGTCACTCTGTCATGGCCATGCTGTTGCCCATAATTTTGGCATAATGGTGCGATTAAGCAGCCTCAGAGGCATCCATGCATGCTGCCCCTGCTGTTTCCTGTCCATTTCCGTGGTGTTTCCATCCTTTTCTGAGGTTCCCAGGTGTTTGGCCAAGCTTCCCTGTGCAGAGCCTTGGTCCCCTTGAAAAATGCTCGAGTCTCCCATTGACTTCAATGGGGCTCGTTATTCGAGACGAGCACTCGAGTATCGGGAAAAGTTCGTCTCGAATAACGAGTACCCGAGCATTTTAGTGCTCGCTCATCTCTAAGCACAAACCATTAGTTTTCTGAAGGGTGCTGAGTCCATGACTTGGAAAGGAAGGGACTGCAGTACCAACAACTTGGACAGGAGCATGGTCAGCTTCTGCACCTTAGGATGTCTGGACACCTCTTTCAACGACTGCTGGCGCCATGCGTAGCGAGGAGCGGGAGCATCTGGATCGGGAGATGATCTCAAAGACAAACAGCTATTTTTGGCAGAGGTGCCTTGACTGGCTGAAATGGCATATGTGCCACTATGTGTTTTTGCTATTGCTGTGGCGGCAGGATGGACCTCCGCATCTGAGACACATTTCTCATTTTTCATCAGAGTTCAATCAGTTTTCAGTCAGAGTTTGTTCAGTGTCTCAGTTTTTCATGCGCATTTTCAATGCAATTTCAATACGTTTTTTCATGCAGAGATAACGTGCACGAAAGTTGCAATGCACTTGCATTGGACTTGCATGTGTCTCAGAGGGCAATGCGTTTTTGATGCATCTCTATAGACTTTTATGGTGCGTTTTTCCCGGGCATGACTTGCAAAAGTAGAGCATGCTGAGATTTAAATGTGCGTAAAAAAAAACACGTGTGTGCGTGAAAAAGAATGCAGTAGGAAAAAAATAATTACAATGGGTCAGAGTGCAATACAAGTTCTGCGCATCAAAAGTTCATGTAGAATACGCGCTTCAAAAACGCAAATGTGAAAGGGACCAAAGAATAGAAGTCCTGTTGCTTTCACTAGGGAAACATAGCCCCAGATTGTTCAAATTTAGGGCTGTCACAAACTCATGGAAATCCTGCACCAAGCATGTCCAGAGGAGAAAGACATCGATGTGCCTCAGCCAAAGCCCCACAGATGTTGTCCATCTAGATATTTCCTCGAAAAAGACCACAGGTTTCCACCAGTCAACGTATAGGTTGGCATATATTGGGGCCACCAGGCTACCCAGTGCTGTACCTCACTGCTGGTGGAATATGTGTCCTTCAAAAGAGAAATAAATCATTGTAACCCCTAAACTGGATCTCCCCTAGTCTTCAAGTAACACCTGACCACCTGCATCCCCAAATCATGGGGGATGGAGGAATATAATGCCTCAATATCCAGGCTGGCAATAAGGGTAGCAGGTTCAAGGGTGATCCCATCTATGTGTCTCTACAATCTTATACCCAAGACACCATGGATATGTTGACTTGTGACAAAAGGTCTCAATACATTACCAAGGTACATGCTCACTTTCTGGGTCAAATTGTTGATCAAAGATACAATTGGTCTCCCTCTCATTGGGGAGTACCCCTTATGGACCTTGGGTAATCGTAAAAGGTAGCTAACACCGGATACTGGGGTAATACAAATTTTGCTTCATCCTTACTTATAAGGCTGGTAATGCCTCTGCAAGGATAACTTCTAATTCTTTTTTTTAATTAAGTGGGCCCTAAAATTGTGTGTCACACAGCATGTTTTTGCACATTTCAATATAGGCTGTACTGTTCATGAGCACAACATTACCGCCCTTGTATAATGTTTTATGAGTAGAATTTTGTTTCTTTCAAGGTTCTGGAGTGTGACATTCCTCAGAGGTTACATTTTTAGACATCTCATCACTGTAAGCTGGAAGGCTTGTTAATTCTGTCGTCATAATTTCAGTGAAAAAAATCAGTATAGATGGGTTTTGTGACTGGAGGATATTGAGTGCTTTTGGGATTAAGGTTGGTAAGCAGACCCTCACCCTCGCCAATTGGCTTCATCTCAAGATTCCATGAATTATAACTTTCACTCACTCTCTCTCTGTCAGGAATCAGGAGCAATGAATCCTCTGGACCACCGCAGAAGGTGGTACTAGCCGACACCTGGGACCAGAATCTAAGTAGCACCTGGTCTTCACCAGAGCCAGCCGCAAAGCGGGATGGTCTAGTTCCGACGGGTACCATCAGGTCGTTCCACTGGTGCGACTAACCCGTGGTGGCAGCCAAGGTCGGTGGCAGCCAAGGTACCTTTGAAAGAGACAGTCTCGTGGTCAGGTTCAGGCACAGGGTCAGGGCAGGCAGCAAAGATGCAAGGTCAAGTCCAATCTGGGGTCAGCTACAGGAGGTCCAGGCAGATGGGAACAGGGAGTGGCCGTAGTGGCTGCTACGGGGCCTGGGTGGCACAGGAGCCCGCGATGAACAACCGAGACAAAATTGGGGCGATGAGACCGCCCTCTGTCCCTGTCCGCCCAACTCATATGTGGCTACCCCACTTGGCCTCTTCATTTGCAGTCACTCAGCTTGGCTGAGTGTGGTATGGTTCTGTACTGTCTAAAGAATTTGTACAATTCTTGTTGCAGATCCCTGTGTTCCATGATGGCAATTCTGAGAGCTTTGTTGATAGATTGCGTGAAACGTTCCACTTCGCTATTGGCCAGAGGCCAGTATGGAGTTATTTTCCTGTGTATGAACCTAACATAAGTGGCAAAAGATTTGAAGTCTGCACTATTGAAGGGTGTCCCATTATCAGTTTTTACTGTTTCTAGTATGCCATATGCAGAAAATTCTTGTCCAATTTAGGTATAACAGCCCTTGCAGAGGTTGTGAACACAGGCTCAACAACTGGAAATCCATAAACACTAGAAGGTAAGAATGATCAGGCAATGAACAGAAATGAATGGTAACTGTGGTCAATGGACTTTCAGGCAGGGGTGTCATTTGTAATGTAGCTTGTCTACGGACTCCTGCCACTCCACCTTATTGTTAACTCATGGAAACCATACCTTTTGCTTAGGTTTTACAACTCCTTGATGAGCCTCATGAGCCAAATCAAGCACTCTGTCCTGTAGCTTCTGAGGTATCACGAGGCGATTGTCACGCAGGAGTAGATTTGAGTCTTACACCGAAAGTGAATGCCTTGCTTTCAAGAAGTTTTGCAGGTATGATGCTTGTTCAGGTGCTTGAAGATGAGCCTCAGTATTGAATGAACTCCTCTTTTTGGACCGTACAGTTTCAATAACTAGCTGAAGTTGTTGATCAGAATTCACTGCTTGTTTGACTTTCTCAATAGTAATTGCTCTTGGCACATAATGTTCAACAACAAAGTTTACATGCTCCTCAGCTAGAACAGTGTGGTGATGGATGTCTTGAAAAATAATCTGCAGGATTTCCAACTCCTGCCTCGTACCTCAGAGAAAACTTGTAGCTTTTTAGCTGGAGTACCCACCGCTCAATTCTTGGGGGAGATTATAAGGAATGCTTATTGAAGAGTGGAATAAGTGGTTTATGAATTGAACTGTGAATTGACGACCCAAAAGGTAAAGATGAAAATATAGGCATCCCCACACAACTGCCAGAGCTTCTCTTTCAGTTTGTGAATAGGGATGTTCTGTCTCTGACAAGGCCTTGCTTGCATATGAGATTGTAGAAATGCTACCATTATCAGACACCTGAGTAAGGATTGCACCAAGGCCTACTGGACTGGCATCCACAATAAGCTCTGTAGATTTCAGAGGTTCAAAATAGGCCATAACCTTGTCAGTTGTCAGGCTGTGAAAAGTTGTCTGATGTGCAATAGTCCATAACGAAGGAATATATTTCTTTGTAAGCTGTCGCAGAAGTTCAGAAATAGTGGCCAGGACAGGTATTAACATCCACAGTGACCAATCCAAGAAAACTGCGAACTTCAGAAACATTTTGTGGCTGACTAGCTGATTTTATAGCATCAACTTTTTGAGGGTCTGCTGATACACCGGAAAAAAATATAGCCAAAAAAACTTAACAACTTCTGGTTGAAATCACATTTGGATCGATTTAGTGTTTCCAGTTTTTGAAACACTTGCTCTAAGAGGCTGTCATGTTCCTCCTGGGTGGTGCCAAATACTAAGATGTCATCACTAACCTTGAAGACTCCAGGTATTCCTGAAAGAACATGGCTGCCAATGTTTTGGAATATTTCAGCAGCTGCGGAAAATCCAAAGTTTAGCCTCTCGAACCTTTGCAGCCCCACACGAGTGCTAAACATGGTGATATATCTTGAGTCTGGATGTAATTCAAGCCGATAATAACCCGATTTGAGATCCTTTTTAGAAAATACTTTTGTGCCATTGATATCTGTAAGAATTTTGTCAATGGTAGGTGTGATGTGCCTCTCTCTCTGAATAGCCCAATTGGCATGTCGCATATCCTCACATAATTTGATTTTACCAGGCTGCTTTGGTTTAGGCGCAACAACAATTGTTGACACCCAGGGGGTTTAGCCTTCCACTCTGTCAATAATATCTGCAGCCTCTAAGTCTTGAATTTCTTTCTCCACCAGCTTGCAGACATGAAATGGGATGCGCCTATGTGGTTGCACTGTTGGTTGTACTGACTGATCAGTGTGTAAATTTACATAAAAATCTTTTAGCTTGCCAAGTCCCTTAATGAGGTGGGCATATTTATTAACAACTTTTGGTAAAGGTGAATTGTTGAAATTGTTGACCAGTTTAACCCCTACAGGCCTCTTTTGGCCATTTTACAAATCTGCCCTGTGTCATTATAAGTGTTTATAGCTTTGGAACGATATAAGATATCCAGGGGATTTTGAGATTGTTTTCTCGTGACACATTGTATTTTAAATTAGTTTAAAAATTCGGATGATATCTTTTGTGTTTAGCTTTGAAAAAAACAAAATTTGGCAAATTCTTTATTTTCAAAGTTCTAAATTCTCTACTTTTAATGCATATCACCCAAATAAATTCATAACTTACATTTCCCAAATGTATGCTATGTTGGCATGGTTTTTTAAGATTCCACATATTTTACTAGAATGTTATGAGGCTCAGAATTTGGGTGCCATTTTTCAAATTTTCGGGAAAATCACCAAAACTAATATTTAGATGGACCTGCTTAACTTTTAATTGACTGTGAGAGGCCTAAATAATAGCTAGAATTGTGAATGACCCCATTATGGAAACTACACACCTCAACGTACACCACTTTTAAGAAGTTTGTTAACCCTTTAGGTGTTTTATAGGGGGTTAAAACAAAATGGAGGCGTGGAATGACAACTCATTCATTTTGGGTGGAAAATTAAACATTTGTAATTGATTAAATGAAAAAAGGGTCCACAAAGTTTGATTTCTCCCGAGTACACCGATACCATATATGTGGTGGTAACCTGCTGTATGGGCGCACGGCCGGGCATAGAAGGGAAGGAGGCGCCATGCAGATCAGATTTGCTATGTCACATTGTACAGGCTATAATTTTTTTGGTGGAGGAAATGAAAATCAACAATTTTTAGGAACTTTTTTTGTGTTTTTTTTTTTGGCCATTTACCATACCATAAAAATAGTATATTATTTTTATTCTATGGGTCTCCATGATTACGAAAAGACCTCATTTATATTGTTTTTTAAAGAAAATTTTCCCATTTTACTGAATAAAAAGTAATTAGGCAAAAATGTAAATTTTAACATCACCAACTTTCATATGCAAAACTTTTTTATTTTTCGGCTTACAAATCTGGTTAGGGGCTTATTTTTTGCAAGAAGGATTGTTCTTTTTAGTGGTCTTATTTAAGAGTGCGTAACTTTTTTGAATCACTTTTTAGAGCATTTTTAAAGGGTATTAATTAAAAATTATCTTTTTTTCGGAGCGTTTCATTTTGCGGGTCCAATAATGATTCTGTTTTATAATGCCGATTGTCACGGATATAGTGATATTAAATATGTAAGGGTTTTGTGTATTTTATTCAATTTTACTGAATAAAAACTTATTTGGAGACAATTTTATTCATTATGCATAACTTTTTTATTTTTCGGCTGACAAATCTGGTTAGGGGCTTATTTTTTGCGAGAAGAGTTGTTCTTTTTAGTGGTCTTATTTTAGACTGTAACTTTTTTTATCACTTTTTAGAGCATTTTTTTAAATGTATTAATAAAAAATTATCTTTTTTCTGAAAGTTTTTTGCGTTTTTTTCTCCGGCGTTTACCATGCAGGTCCAGTAACAATTCTGTTTTGTTATACAAATTGTTACGGATGCGGCAATACCAAATATGTGGCGTTTTTTTGTGTGTTTGTGTTTTTTATAATTTATTAAGTGTTTTTTCTGGGAAAGTGTCATTTTAGGGGCTTATATTTTTATCTATTTATTTTTTATTTATTGTAATGTGTTAACTTTAGTGTTTTTAACTTTTTTTACTGATACTTACTTGAACTTGAACCAGAGATGCTCTGATCGCTGGTTCAAGTCCAATACACTGCTTTACAATACTTTTTCACTGCTGAGCATGCGCAGACAGTTTACAGTAAGACCCGTAAGGGATCTGACTGCCTCGGACATCAGGCAGCCCCGGAGTACTAGGCAGTCTTCGGGGCTGCCCAGAAGTGGACTGGATCCCCCGGTGAGTGGCACGGGCGATCCGATCCATAGCAGGAACACCCTTACACGCCGTGGTCAAGATGATGGAGAAATTTGGATTGTAGCTTTCCTCCAGGGTCCCCTGAAGAGGAAGAATCAGGGTACCCAGAGCAGGAGCTCCGACAATAATCCAGGATGTCTCTTTAAAATAGCATTAAGCAGGGCCCATCTTGGGCTGTCTTAGATCACAGGAAAAAGCCTTGAGTCCTAGCTGGCAACTCTATGTTGTGGGGTGAAGGCCTGGGTGCTCACAGAAAGGGCTCTGAGTGCCACCTCTGGCACCTGTGCCATAGGTTCGCCACCACTGGTGTAGGTGGACAACTTTAGAGTACAACACACGTGGAAGTAACGCATGCATTTTCAAACTGATCAGAACAGCCGAGAAGAGGAGACCTAACAAAATAATACATTACCGCTATGTTAACTACATGTTAAAATTACATTAGCATTATGTTAACATGTATTAACACAATATTAACATGCGTAACGTACATTAACATGGTGTTAACACATGTGTTGCCATTGTATTTGCCAACACTTGTGTTAACACAATGGTAACACGTGTTAACATTGTGTTACCATATGTGTTAAACTTGCATTGTATGCAGTCTGTAAACACAATGTTAACAACTTTGTAATCAGACAAATCTCCTCTTCTCAGCCGATGCGTTTGAAAATGCATATGTTAAAGGAAACCTACCACTACGGATCTACCTACTAAGTTAGATCTGGTGGTAGATGCATTTAGCGTATGTAAGGATAGCGCTTTTTAGGGCTAATCCTTTACACTCCTCTATCTTTGCTAATCTTTAATCACGGTAATATGCAAATTTTCTAAAGAGGCTACTGGGGCACAGAATAGCTGCAGCTGGGGCTACACGGGGAGGCTACTCCATGCCCCAATAGCCTTTTTGATCCTCCTACCCAGACATCTTTAGCGCACAGCTACAAGGAGCTGCATGCACTTGTCGAGCCGAGATTACGCAGCCGCTGGCGTTTTTTTTCTGCCTGCGCAGAACTCCAGCTTTGCAAACAAGTGCGCCAAGCCGGAGGTGTTTGACGCTCTATGCTTTTGAGACACATGTAAACACAATAAAAAATTCTTCCTTTACCCTGGAAACCTGCATATTTCCCGATATAGGACAAGCAGAATACCACAGTCACGGAGGTGATACGGGGACTGCATTTGGATCCAGTGGAAGCAGGGCACCTGGGAGATCTTGTATTTTTAACCTGTGGACAGGTGGTGAGATGACTCATTGAAGTTGAACAGCTAATTTTAAAGAGTACAGCACTGACATTTGTTGACTGTGGGAATTGATGGCTATTGTGTGAGTTTGCCGGGTCAGTGGCTCCTCTGAAATTTTATTCCCCATTTTCCAGAGGTCAAAACTTTATATGATATTGTAAAATATTACTTTCACTGCATACAGTATATACACAAGTACACCATTATACATGCAACGGAATATGTGCTTACGCAATCTACGCAAAGAGATGTAAACATATGTAGCCACAGAAAACACAAGACATATTGTGGGGAATTGGTCCAGTAGAGACCGTGGTAGTGGGGTGCTGTGATGCAGTTCATGACAGTGACACCAAAGTACAGTCCAAAACAGGTCTAGCCTGTGTTTATTTCAGCAGGAACAAAATAAAACAGCCTTCACATTCAGGCATCAAAAACAAAATAATATCCTACCCGTCAGGGTGCTAACTAAACAATGGTTCTCTGACTCACCACTAACAAAAATACTTTTGCTGCTCCAGGCACAGAGGTCAGGGCTGCGTGCTCTCCAGCCTCCACTCAGAGAGACCACACTCTCAGCTCTGCTCAGCGGCTTTATGCAGGCTGATTGGGCTGTTCCCACCACCTGTGTCCAAGGTGCTGGACAACACAACCTCAGCACTAAGGCCTTGCATAATAGCAAAACCTAGGGGAAACATACCGCTCATCCACAGTTAACCCCTTCAGTGTCTCACAATATCCATACCTATTATATCCTGAGAATGCAGGTGACATGACCTTGAATCAAAATTGTTCTTTATCTGCTCCATTATCCCACCATTTATATGTCTCCAGCCACCCATCAATTCTTATGTTCTTTTTGACTGTTCTTTTGGACTGGTGACATCTCTTTTCTAACACATTTTACAATGGATATAAGAACAAAACAAAACTGAACATGATTATGTAATGAATGATGTGATATATTACTATCATTAATCTTGCTTCAAAAATGTCTGGATTATTTTTGGATACATTAGTAAATATAGCATGTTCCTAAAATATAATCTACCAATATAAGTGTCTCAGCTTTAAAGCTGTTTTTTAAATTTTTATCTGCCTGTGTTTTTATATTTTGGAGGTTGTTGTCACCCAGCTTCCCTACATCCTGAATAGTTATGAATAGTATAGTATAAGGGGTTGTACTAAAGTGCATGGGATTGGGGAAGAACAAAGAGATAAGTTGAATTTAAATCCTATAGTAAATAAAGATCATTATTAGCTAGTTCATATTATAGGCATTTAAAGCCAACATATTACAGAGAATTGTGGCTCAATATAGGCTGTTAGTGTCACCTCCAATCTTCATTACTGCTTCTTTTCAGGCCTGAAGGACTTTGGAAGGATACCAACACCCCTATCTTAAATGATTGCATGTCTGCACTAGTCATCAGGGAGATGGGTAGTTACAGTTTATATCAGTATCTACTAAAGAAACGAAGACAGTTTAAATGGTTTGCTAAAACATATTAATAGGTATTTTAGCAGTAGATTTGACTTTCTGTATGTTAGCTAATGCCATAAATCCCATCCGCAGTTTTCCTACTGAAAAGAGGAAATATTCATAAATAAAGAATATTTCTAGAAGTTATGAAGTGCATTCCATTTTTATCAGAATGCTAGATTTCTTTTTATTGATAATTCCAAAATAATCTTTATTGGCTCTGTAATTGAGCTGTCATCAAGACTTTAGAAGGTATTCAAAAGTGAATGTGAAAACATGTATATACTTTGAGAAGAGAAATTTTATAGCATGAGTAAGTAATATTGAAATTATTGTAAATATAGAACATCTGCATCTATAAAATTATTTTCTTATTTTTAATAGCTATAAATACTGTGCCTGATTTCTCTTCTTAATAAGAAACCACAGAACTTGTTTATCATACATAAAATAGGGCACTGATATGTATCATGCACCAAAGGTCAAACAGGAGCCTTATTTGTCTCGCTGAACAAGCTGAAACCACTGTGGCACAGACCAGCCCACTTCTCTCAGTGCTCAATCTTGTTTTATCAGTGTCAGTGTTCTGAACTCACAGCCTGTGTAAATTTAGCTGTGAGGAATCTCCTAGTCTCATTTGACTTTCTAGATATAAAATCCACTTCTTCTAAATCTTGAAAAAATATCTAGAAATATAGCAGCAATATAAACTAGATTCCAATAAGGAGTTGAACTAACAGGTACTAAGGCAGCGGTCCAGAGAAACGCATGCGATCGGCTTATCAACCACATGCGTTTCCCTTGAAACGCGTGTGTGTTCAGGCCGAGGACCTCCCCCTGTGCGCTTGCATCGCATTATGACGGACGCCTAGCGGTACGTGTGACCGCGGCCTAAGACTTACCACTTCACAGCTGTCACATCTCCCAGTTGTGCATCCAACTCATAGTGAGCTGTTACTATTATGTGCATAAAACAATTCAGACTTTCAGCCTCATTGAATTACCTGGAAAGTTTTACATAATAAATAGACCTTTACTATGACAGCATATTCTTCTAAAGATATACATGTACTTTCTTTTTCAATTAAAGTTTTTTTCATTCTGCCCACTTGAAATTTTCTACCTTTAGCCAGATTTCTGGCTTCAAACATAAAGATATAAAATTGTAATTGTTTTGGTGAAGAATCAACAACAAGAGAAACACAATTGTGAAGTTAAACAAAATTTATTGGATATTTTAAACTTTTGTAAAAAAAAATAATAAACAGAAGTGGGGCATGCAATATTATTCGGCCCCATTACTTTAAATGCAGAAAACTCACTCCAGAAGTTCAGTGAGAATCTCTTTATGATCCAATGTTGTTCTAAATGACTGATGATGAAAATACACTCACCGGCCACTTTATTAGGTACACCTGTCCAACTGCTCGTTAACACTTAATTTCTAATCAGCCAATCACATGGCGGCAACTCAGTGCATTTAGGCATGTAGACATGGTCAAGACAATCTCCTGCAGTTCAAACCGAGCATCAGTATGGGGAAGAAAGGTGATTTGAGTGCCTTTGAACGTGGCATGGTTGTTGGTGCCAGAAGGGCTGGTCTGAGTATTTCAGAAACTGCTGATCTACTGGGATTTTCACACACAACCATCTCTAGGGTTTACAGAGAATGGTCTGAAAAAGAAAAAACATCCAGTGAGCGGCAGTTCTGTGGGCGGAAATGCCTTGTTGATGCCAGAGGTCAGAGGAGAATGGACAGACTGGTTCTAGCTGATAGAAAGGCAACAAATCGCCACCCGTTACAACCAAGGTTGGCAGAAGAGCATCTCTGAACACAGAGTACGTCGAACTTTGAGGCAGATGGGCTACAGCAGCAGAAGACCACACTGGGTGCCACTCCTTTCAGCTAAGAACAGGAAACTGAGGCTACAATTTGCACAAGCTCATCGAAATTGGACAGTAGAAGATTGGAAAAACGTTGCCTGGTCTGATGAGTCTCGATTTCTGCTGCGACGTTCGGATGGTAGGGTCAGAATTTGGCGTCAACAACATGAAAGCATGGATCCATCCTGCCTTGTATCAACGGTTCAGGCTGGTGGTGGTGGTGTCATGGTGTGGGGAATATTTTCTTGGCACTCTTTGGGCCCCTTGGTACCAATTGAGCATCGTTGCAACGCCACAGCCTACCTGGGTATTGTTGCTGACCATGTCCATCCCTTTATGACCACAATGTACCCAACATCTGATCTAAGGATAATGCGCCATGTCATAAAGCTGGAATCAACTCAGACTGGTTTCTTGAACATGACAATGAGTTCACTGTACTCAAATGTCCTCCACAGTCACCAGATCTCAATCCAATAGAGCATCTTTGGGATGTGGTGGAACGGGAGATTCGCATCATGGATGTGCAGCCAACAAATCTGCGGCAACTGTGTGATGCCATCATGTCAATATGGACCACAATCTCTGAGGAATGCTTCTAGCACCTTGTTGAATCTATGCCACGAAGAATTGAGGCAGTTCTGAAGGCAAAAGGGGGTCCAACCCGTTACTAGCATGGTGTACCTAATAAAGTGGCCAGTGAGTGCATAATCCATCTGTGTGTAATCAAGTCTCTGCATAAATACACCTGCTCTGTGATAGTATCAGGGTTCTGTTTAACCCTTTCAGGACCTGGCCCTTTTTTGTTTTTTCATTTTCATTTTTCACTCCACATGATCAAAAATCCATGACTTTTTAATTTTTCCATGTCCAGAGCTGTGTGACGGCTTGTTTTCTGCGTAACAAATTACACTTCAAAGAGATGGTATTTATTATTCCATGTCATGTACTGGGAAGCGGGAAAAAAAATCCAAATGTCTACTTTATTCTTTGGGTTGGTACAGTCACGGGGATACCAAATTTATATAGGTTTTATAATGTTATCATACATTTAAAAAAATTAAAACCTCCTGTACAAAAATTATTTGGGGTATTTTGCCATCTTCTGGCGCTAATAACTTTTTTATACTTTGGTGTACAGAGCTGTGGGTGGTGTCGTTTTTTGTGGATTTTGATGACGCCCCTGAAGATGCCACGCAGTTGGCGAAACATGTCGGGGGGGGCTATAATTGTTCAGCATTTTATTTAGCATTGGTAGTGGCAGTGGCACCATCAGTCACTGAGTATATTAGTTACAAGAGGACCTGAGGTTCAATGATATGTGACTTTATGACTATATATGATACAGTGATACTCAATGGGAATTATATGGCAATGTGGTTCACTCCACATATCCCTAAATAGGGAATCTCTATCAACTAGGTGCTTCTGGCTTCGAATCAATAGCTAGGCACCACTGTGGAGAAGGGTTATCATTACCTATCCTCTACAGGCAATTTGTAGCTTTGTTCAAGCACATATTGCCACTAAGGTGAATAGAGTCACACTATATGCCTTCCCAGTGACACTTATAGGAGACTAGTCTCTTTTAGAGCATCAGGATGACACTTACACCCAATAGTGTCCGACATTGGTGACTGCACTTGAATGAATTATCCACTCCACTCCTTTGTAGATTTTTAGTCAGTGCTGTAGCATATCACTAACATTAACTAATAATCAGCTCCCAACACTTAAATTTTAACTTGAGAAATAAAAGTTATATTTTAGACAAATGGGTCTCAGTGAGGTCCCCTTGGACCTTTTTTGTAAATAACTGTCTTGGATTGAAATAGGACCCAGTCGTATCTTTCCACCCTTTGCCTTCATTTTCGACTTTGGGCAATTTTCCCTTACGGGATTAAACACAGTGAAAAACCGTTATCATTTTTTGCAATATGCATCAAAGACTTACCGGCTACGGAGAGGGCTCAGCGCGTGAGCCCTCTCCATGCACCCGTGGCCGACCCATGACGTGCTATTACGTCACGAGTCGTGAACGGGTTAAAGCGCAGAGAGCATCATGAAGAGCAAGGAACACAACAGGCAGGTCTGTGATACTATTGTGGAGAAGTTTAAAGCTGGATTTGGATACAAAAAGATTTCACAAACTTTTATCATCACAAAGAGCACTGTGCAGGCGATCATATTGAAATGGAAGGATTATCAGACGGCTGCTAATCTACCAAGACCCGGTTGTCCCTCTAAACTTTCATCTCAAACAAGAAGAAGACTAACATAGATGCAACCAAGATGCCCATGGTCACTTTGGATGAACTGCAGAGATCTACAGCTGAGGTTGGAGTGTCTGTCAATAGGACAACAATCAGTTGTACACTGCACAAATCATGGTAGGGTGGCAAGAAGAAAGCCATTTCTCAAACATATCCATAAAAAGTCTCATTCAAAGTTTACCACAAGCCACCTGGGTGACACCAAACATGTGAAAGAAGGTGGCCTGGCCAGTTGAAACCAAAATCAAACATTTTGGCCACAATGCAAAACAATGGGTCGTATTTACTAAGGGTCAGCGGATCGCATTTCCATCGGGTTTTCGGACGTTTTCGGGGATCGCACCGCTGGGACGGGTATTTAGAAGGGGATTTTGGTGCAGCGTAACTGGCTTTCATGCGACACAAAACGGGGTGCAGGCTGTCAGAAGTTCCGACTGATTCACAATCTTATTGAATCGCGGTACAATGCATCGTCGTATTATGTTTGGTTTAAAAGCAACGCACCTGATCACCCTGAGCACACTATCCCCACTGTCAAACATGGCAGTGTCAACGTCATGGTTTGGGCATGCCAATATTTATCCATGATATTGTGTCACAAAGTTCCACTTAATAGTTGTGGATTATAAGCTTATCACAAAATTATAATAAATTGTCTTAATTTGGAATCGTCAACTAAGGCCCCTTTCACACTTGCGTTTTTCACGCGCGTTTTCTGCGCGTGCTTTTGACGCGCAGAACTTGCATTGCACTCTGACCCATTGTATTTAATGGGTCTTTTCAGACTTGCATTTTTTTTCACGCACACACGCGCATTTTTTTTAACGCGCGTTTAAATCTCGACATGCTCTACTTTTGCAAGTCACGCGCGTGAAAAACGCACCATACAAGTCTATGGAGATGCATCAAAAACGCATTGCACTCTGAGACACTTGCAAGTGCAATGCAAGTGCAATGCGTTTTTCACGCATCAATTGCCATAGAAAAGATAGAGCTCAGTCCTGAGTCCATTTCACGCGCGTTTTCTGCGCGTGAAAAATGCATTGAAATTGCATTGAAATTGCATCAAAAACGCGCGTGAAAAACTGAGACACTGAACAAACTCTGACTGAAAACTGATTGCACTCTGATGCAAAATGCGCGTTTTTCACTGACCAAAAACTGATCGCACCCTGATCAAACTCTGACGTGAAATGCAACGCGAGTGTGGAAGGGGCCTAAGTTATAGTATTGGTGGGATACATCAACATATAGTTCTAGAGCTATATGATAGACCTACTTTTAGTGAGTCCTTGGCATGACCATGAGCAACTATCAACACAACCAATTTTGTGCAGATAAGTAAAAAAAAAGTTTTTATAGTGTAAAATGAGTATACAGGCATTTTCTTTTTTTTGGTTTGTCTCATAATATTGTTTTCTTTGTGTGTTTGTTGCAAAATGTTCTTTTTTGGTGCACATGTCTATCTAAGAAACAATTGATCTTGATAAATTTGGTAGTGGTTTTTGTACTATTTCTACGAAAGGGGGTAACTGGAGTTATTTTGCACCAAAACATGCACCTACACAAAAAAAATTGCGGCAAATTGCAAATCATGAATTTAAATCAGAATTGTGAAAACTAGTCTACGGAAATAATGTTTTTACCCAAGCATGGTCTATTTTAGAGTGATGTTGCACTATCCCAGTGATTTTCAACCTTTTTTGAGCCGCGGCACACTTTTTATACTTAGAAAATCCTGAGGCACACCACCAACCAAAATAGCACAAAATGACACTAAAACAGTCATAAAAGGCCCCCTTTACTAATAAAAACCCCCTAGCGGCCTCCCTTTACTAATCAAAAGCCCCTAGCGGCCTCCCTTTACTAATAAAAACCCCCTAGCGGCCTCCCTTTACTAATCAAAAGCCCCTAGCGGCCTCCCTTTACTAATCAAAAGCCCCTAGCGGCCTCCCTTTACTAATCAAAAGCCCCTAGCGGCCTCCCTTTACTAATCAAAAGCCCCTAGCGGCCTCCCTTTACTAATCAAAAGCCCCTAGCGGCCTCCCTTTACTAATTAAAAGCCCCTAGCGGCCTCCCTTTACTAATTAAGAGCCCCTAGCGGCCTCCCTTTACTAATTAAGAGCCCCTAGCGGCCTCCCTTTACTAATTAAAAGACCCTAGCGGCCTCCCTTTACTAATTAAGAGTCCCTAGCGGCCTCCCTTTACCAATTAAAAGCCCCTAGCGGCCTCCCTTTACTAATTAAAAGCCCCTAGCGGCCTCCCTTTACTAATTAAAAGCCCCTAGCGGCCTCCCTTTACTAATTAAGAGCCCCTAGCGGCCTCCCTTTACTAATTAAGAGCCCCTAGCGGCCACCCTTTACTAATTAAGAGCCCCTAGCGGCCTCCCTTTACTAATTAAGAGCTCCTAGCGGCCTCCCTTTACTAATTAAGAGCCCCTAGCGGCCTCCCTTTACTAATTAAAAGGCCCTAAAGGCCTCCCTTTACTAATTAAAAGGCCCTATAAGCCCCCCTTTACTAATTAAAAGGCCCTAGAGGCCCCCCTTAACTAATAAAAAGCCCCAGCCTCCCTTTACTAATAAAAAAAAGACCCTAGCTGCCTTCCCTATACAAATAATAACCCTATATACTTACCCTTGATGTCTTCTTCCGCGTAACTTCTCTCCTAATGGCGATCCGCCCATCTTCTGTACCTCTACTATATCCTTTTTATACACTGGTGCCCAAAACTGTGTGGTATGACCAGGGATTTGTATAAGGGCAAAACTATGTCTTTATCATGAGAATCTATTCCTCTCTTGATACATCCCATAATTTTATTTGCTTTAGCAGCAGCCGCCTGGCTCTGGTCACTAAAATTAAGTTTACCATCCACCAATACCCCCAAGTCCTTTTCAGCTCCACTTTTACCAAGTAATTGACTGTTTAGAACATAATTATACTTTTTGTTTCCATGGCACAAGTGCATAACTTTACATTTATCTACATTAAACCTCATCAACCATTTCTCTGCCCACTCCTCAAGCTTCCACAAATCCCTCTGTAAACTATCGACCTCAGTATTTATTACTTTACACAGCTTAGTATCATCGGCAAATATTGAAACTTGACAGTGTAAACCCACTACAGGGTCATTAATAAAAATATTAAAAAGAAGTGGCCCCAATACTGACCCCTGTGGCACTCCACTGGTAACGTCAACCCAATCTGAGAATGTGCCATTAATGACGACCCTCTGTTTTCTATCACTAAGCCAATTACTTACCCAAATACCCAGATTTTCCCCTATTCCCAGCAGTCTCATTTTATATGCCAACCTTTTATGTGGCACGGTTTTAAATGCCTTTGAAAAGTCCAGATATACAACATCCACAGTGTCCCCCAGATCCAGTCTTGAACTTACTTCCTCGTAGAAACCAATCAGATTAGTCTGACAGGACCGATCTCTCATACACCCATGCTGACGCTAGGTTATAAGGTTGTGCACAGTGAGATACTCCAAGATAGCATCTCTAACAAACCCCTCAAATTTTTTCCCCACCACAGAAGTTAGACTCACGGGTCTGTATTTTCCAGGATCGCTATTTGATCCTTTTTTGTATATTGGTACCATATTTGCTATGCGCCAGTCCTGTGGAACATAACCAGTCCTCAGTGAATCTTCAAATATGAAAAATAACGGTCTGTCCCATCTGGCCCCGGTGGTCCCGGTGTCCCATCTTAGTGGTTGCGAGGCGGCGCCGTACCTCTTCCTGGGTCCAAAAAGAATTTACATTATTCCTCATTGTGTCTTCCACCAGGGGATTTTCCTGGGTAAAGACAGTTGAGAAGGCGACATTCAGTAGATTGGCTCTGAAAAATAATTTGGGATTATTTTTGCTCTCCCTGGCAATATTTCTCTATTTTTGCAGCCTTTATCTGCTTTTCACAGGATTGATTTTTCTCTCTATAATCCTGTAATGCTTCATCACTACCTTCACGTTTTAGCACCTTAAACGCTTTATCTTTCTCGCTTATTGCTTTCCTTACAAGACTAGTTAGCCACATTGGCATTTTCTTGTAAGGTATGTGTTTCTCACAGGACTTTTTCAGAATATATAAGAAAAAGTCCAATTTTTTTGGGGGGGGCTTTTGTCTTTGAGAACATTATCCCAGTCTATGCCTTTAAGGTCTTCCCTTAGTTGCTGAAAATTTGCCCTCCTGAAGTTTAGAGTGTTGGTTGCCCCTTCCCTAATGCTCTTAGTAAAGCGTAATACAAAATCAATGATATTACGATCACTATTACCCAGGTTCCCCCCAACCTGTAGTTTTGATACCCTATCAGGTCTGTTGGTTAGGATAAGGTCCAGCAGTGCCCCCCCTCTTGTTGGCTTCAGGACTAGTTGCAACAGGTAATTGTCTTTTGTTGTTGACAAGAACCTGCTGCCTTTGAAGGACCTGCAGGTTTCTGCCCCCCAGTCAATATCTGGGTAATTGAAGCCCCCCATGATAAGTACTACACCATTCTTTGAAGCCGCATCCATTTCACTTATCAGCATTTCCTCTGCTGCATCCATTATATTTGGAGCCTTATAACAAACCCCTAGTAATGTTTTATTATTCTTTTTCCCTCCCCTGATCTCCACCCATAGGGACTCCACATTTGCATTTGCGTTACTAATGTCATCTCACAAGACAGGCTTGAGGCAAGAATTCACATATAAACAAACCCCTCCCCCTTTTTTTTTTATACGATCCTTTCTAAAAAGACTATAACCATCTATAGTAACAGCCCAGTCATAGCTACTGTCCAGCCATGTCTCGCTGATACCCACTATATCATATTTCCGCTCCAACATCAAGAGTTCCAGTTCCTCCATTTTGTTTGTGAGGCTTCTGGCATTTGTGTACATACACTTTATATGGTTTTCCCTGTCCGTATTCCTTTTGTTCTTATTCCTCAATCTCATTCCAGCCCCCCTTCCTCCCCCATGGACTATGACTCTTCCCAGCTCTCTATCTACACTGTCTATTTGCCCTGCACAAGTGTAGTTGCCCTCCCCCCAGTTCTCTAGTTTAAACACTCCTCCAACCTTCCAGCCATTTTTTCCCCCAAAACAGCTGCACCCTCCCCATTGAGGTGCAGCCCATCCCTACTGTAGAGCCTGTAGCCGACAGAAAAGTCAGCCCAGTTCTCCATGAACCCAAAACCCTCTTCCTACACCAACTTTTGAGCCACTTATTTACCTCCCTGATCTCCTGCTGCCTTTCTGGTGTGGCACGTGGTACAGGTAGTATTTCAGCGAAAACTACCTTTGAAGTCCTTGCCCTGAGCTTATGGCCTAAATCCCTGAAATCATTTTTAAGGACCTTGCACCTACCTCTTACTTTGTCATTAGTGCCAATGTGGACCATGACCGCTGGTTCCTCACCAGCCCCTCTAGTTCTGCCTTATCCCTTTATCGCCAAAGCCACTTATCACCTTCCTTTCCATTTTTTCAAATCTGACATGTGTCACTCTAAGTTGTTATAACTTTGGTATGCTTTAACAAAGTGATTTTGAAATTGTTTCCTCGTGACACTTTATATTTCATGTTAGTTGAAAGATTTTGGTGGTATGATTTATTTAAAAACACAGATATTTGCTAAAAATTTGGAAAAATTCTCGATTTTCGTAATTCATAATTTTTTTTCTTTTTTGGCACAGTCATAAAACTTGATAACTAACATTTACCGAATGTCTGCTTTATGTTGACATAATATTTATGCATCTTCTCATTTTTGTAGGATGTTATGGGGCTTTGAACTTTAGGTGCAATTTTTCACATTTTCATTAAAAAATGCAAAATCCCGCTTTTGAGGGACCTGATCAGATTTCAAGTCACTCTGAGGGGGTGCTTTTTTAAATTTAGAAAAGCTTTATTAATTTTTGCATAATGTAAACACATAACACATATATACACCAAAATTTCTTACATTAATTCAATTCCATACATGAAAATCCCTCGTGCGTATTAGTCTACATTCCAATCTGACATTGGAATTATATTACATTTTATGCATGATTCAGATACACACAAATACTGAGATGCAACATCTTTACCTATGTATACAGGCACTATCCTAAAGAATAAGATCTACAAATAGATATTAGTCAAATTTTATTATCTCCATAGCCCCTCTCCCTCCCTCTCTTCCCGGCAGAGAAGGAAAAGAGAAAAAAAATTGATTTTAATTAACTCTTAGGATGATTCTTGAAGATATTAGCCTTCCCATATTCCAATTTACCTATTTCTATTTTTCCCAGGTTCTAGCCCATTTCCTCATTGTACCCCTCTTTTCAGCTTGAATTCTTTCGTATTCTTTTACCTTAAAAGATAAATTTATCCACCTCCTTATTGTTAATTTCCCACCACTGTTACTTCCCCATTCTCTTACAATAAGTACTTTCGCCAACATCAATAGTTTGAGAATAATTGTATTATGAACAAATCCACTCTCTACGGAGCTAATTCTGCCAACAATGGCTATCGAAATAGATGGAGTAAGAGATAGATCTAAAGTACTATTCACCCGCTGAAATACTTCACTCCAAGAAATACTTCACTCCAAAACTCATAAATTGCAGGGCAAAACCAAATTACATGTTTAAAATCAGCTCCCGCCTCTCCATATTTATAACATATGGATGACTCTCTCATTTTCATCTTATGCAGATCACAAGGAGAGTAGTACAGCATGTAAAGAATCTTAATCTGTATTAGTCTGTGGTTTTCATTAATTGATCCATCTTGGCGTTTCTATAAATACTGCCCCACTCATCCCTTGATATAATTCCTACCCATTTTTCCCATCTCTCTTGTGATTTGTGAAGAATCCCTGCAGAATACCCCTTAACCAAAAATTTATAAATGCCCGCAATCAATCCCTTTTTCCTGTGTTTCGCACAAATTCTAAACAATCATGTGAATTTCTCACTCTAATTGCGTTAATCACATGAACTAATTGTTGTATCTCAGAAAATCCTTTTCCCTTATTGTATATTTGTCTTTCAAATAATTAAAATTTGCTATTCTTCCATTTTCTAATATCTGTGAAAAATATCTAATACCCTTCCTTTCCCAAAAAGTTAGATCCATTAATCTACTTAGTTTAGGATATTCTTGATTGTGCCACAGTGGAGTGCAATCTAGTATTCCATTAATGTGCAAAATTTTCTTAACCTCTTTCCAACCCTTAAACATTGCCCCTTTCATACAAATTTTCTTATTCTCCTTGTGGTCTACGTTCTTTTCCAGTGCTTCAAATACCGAGCTTGAGTGTTCACCTCTCATTATAAGTGCTTTAACCCCTTTGTGTCTAAGCCATTTTAGACCTTTAGGACCAGACCTGATTTTTAAAATTTGCCCTGTGTCATTATAGGAGGTTATAACTTAGTGGCGCTTTAACTTAACCAGGGGATTTTGAGATTGTTTTACGGTCACACATTGTACTTCAAAGTAATAGAAAAAATTTGATGAGATCTTTTGTGTTTAGTTATGAAAAAAATTTAAATTTGGCAAAAATTTCTCAAAATTATTAATTTTCAAAGTTCAAAATTTTCTGCTTTTCGGGCAGATAGTCATAGCACCCAAGTAACTTCATAACTAACATTTCCCGAATGTCTGCTTTATATCGGCTCAGGGTTTTATGCATCCTCTCTCTTTTCTAGGTTGTTAGGAGGTTCAGAATTTTGGGTGCAATTTTTCTCATTTTTATGAAAATCGCCAAAACCCTTATTTAGAGGCACCTGCTCAGCTTTAACTGACTTTGAGACGCCTAAACAGCAGTAAAACCCCATATATCATGCTATTTTAGAAACTACACCCCTCAATGTGTAAAAAATCAACTTTAAGAAGTGTGTTAACCCTTTAGATGCTTCACATGGGTTAAAACAATATGGAGGTGTAATTTACAAGCTGTAATATTTTTAGATAATATATGAATTTTGGCCAAAAATTAAACCGTTACAAAGTATAAAATGACAAAAAACTCCACAAAGTTTGATACTCAATTTCTCCCGAGTATGAGGATGCCCCATATGTGGTGGTGACTGCTGTACGGGCGCACGGCCGGGCATAGAAGGGAAGCAGCGCCATTCAGAGCAGATCTGCAATGTCACATTTTACAGGCTATAAAATGTTAATTTTTTTGTAATTTGGGCATATGGGAGATTTTTTTTTTGTGGATGAGATCCACTTTTCAGGTACATCATTTACGGGGGGCTCAATAGCTAATAATCAGATTTTATTAACTCTTTCTTGGTGGTGGTTAAAAAAATCATTAATTCTTGTTTATGGTTTTTAGCATTTTTTTCACCAGACGTTCACCGTACCATAAAAATAATGTGCTATCTTTATTCTATGGGTCATCACGATTACGGTGATACCCCATTTATATGGCTTTTTTATGGTTAACTTGTTTTGCAGAATATAGAACTCATTTTGTGAGAAATTTGCTTGTTTTTGTATCGCCATGTAACAATGGGCAGAACATTTATATATTTTTGTTTACAGAGCTGGTTTATAGATTATTTTTTGTGGGACAAGCTGTACTTATTTTTGGTATCATGTCGGGGTAAATGTTACTTTTTGATTACTTTTTATGCGCTTTTTATGAGGTCAGATGTGAAAATTTCATAATTTTTGCAAGTTTTTTTGTCTTTTTTTTACGCCGTTCACCGTACGGGTTCAGTGATGATTTTATATTATTGTACGGGTTGTAACGGACGTTGTGATGCCCGATATGTTGTGTTTTTTGTTGGTGATTTTCACTTTTTTATGTTTTATTGGATAATTGCATGGGATGGGACTTCATGGGAATTTTATTCTGTTTTAATAATTTTTTTTAATTACACTTTTTTTTAAACTTTTTTTTACTGTTTTATTTTGTCCCAGGGTGGGACATGAACAAGTGATCATTTGATCACTTGTTCATTGTAATATACTGCAATACTAATGTATTGCAGCAGATTACATAGTCAGCCTATGCATTCTGCATAGGCTGAGATCAGCACTGTTAGATCGTGCTGTAACAGGCTTCTAGTGAAGGCAACCCTGGGATCCTTATCGGGCTTCAGGGCTGCCATGGCAACAATCGGCACCTCCGTGCCTTGCACGGAGGGTGCCGATCGTCGCGGCGTTTCACCATAGACGCTGCGGTCACAATAACTGCAGCGTCTATAGGGTTAAACAGCCGGGATCACGATAGTCACGATCCTGGCTGTTACTGCGGGATCCCGGGTACCGCGTACCGCCGGGATCCCGCGGCGATCGCCCGGGCTCAGGTTCTGAGCCCGGATGATCGCCATGACGTGATACTACGTCAAGGTGCGGGAACGACCCGCATCCTATGACGTAGTATCACGTCAAGTTGCAGGAAGGGGATAACTGGATCCGTCACATCCTTCCAGCCCATTATCCTAGATAGTTGAGCTGTAAGATAGTATCCAAAGAGAAAAGGCATCCCTATTCCTCCTTCTGAAATTGGCTTATGCCAGTACCTAAGCTTGATTCTGACTCTTTTTCTGCCCCAAATTAGTTCGTTAAACAAGGATTCCATGGCCTTAAAAAAAAGAGTTGTCTATCCATATGGGGAAAACTGCCAAGAAAAAAAGGATTTGTGGTAGGAGATGCATTTTGATCAAGGTAACTCTATCTGCAAAGGAGAGTTGCAGCTTATCCCATACCTGTACTCTTCCTCTTATTACCCTAATTAAAGGTCTTAAGTTTAAAGTATTAGACTCCTCAATCTTCACGGAAATTTTGACCCCAAGATATTTGAGGGAATCTTTACACAGGGTAATTTCACTCATATCCAGCTTTTCCCCCCTCTACCCATCTAAAGGCAGTAAACAGTTTTTTTCCAATTTATTTCAAACCCTGAATATTGGCTAAACTCCCTGACAATCTCAACTATCCTCGATATTGACTCAGGGGACTCTTGTACACAAAACAGTACATCATGTGCGTATAAATACAGTTTATACTGAATTCCTTGACTACACCCTCCCCTCACTCCCATGTCTGATCTGATCTTAATAGCCAACGGCTCAATAAAGAGAGCAAAAAGGAGAGAGGTGAGGGGGCAGCCCTGCCTAGTGCCTCTATACAGGGGAAAAGGTTTCGACTCTGTTCCGTTTACAGGGACCCTAGCTTTTGGTGAATTGTACATGCTTTCAACCCATTTCATAAAGATGGGGCTGAAGCTGAATCTTCTTATGACTTCCCACAGGAACCTCCACTCGACCCTGTCAAACGCCTTAACTGCGTCCAGTGACGGGATCGAGCGGAGGCCCCCCTCTCCTTCCTCCAAAGAAGTGAATAGTCTATTAAGACAGTCATTCACACTTCTTCCTGGGATAAACCCCTTTTGATCCTCATGAACAACATAAGTGATAACCTTCTGGAGCCTTCGAGCAAGTACTTTTGCTAAGATCTTGACGTCAGTGTTGATTAAGGAAATTGGTCTATACGACCCCATATCAAGCAGGTCCTTCTCCTTTTTGGGGATTAAAATTATACGTGCCTCGGCCATGGTTTCCGAGACCCTCCCTCTCTTGTAAATTTCTTCCATCATATCTAACATCATAGGCAACAATACCATTTTATACCTTTTATAGAATCCGAACAGAAGACCGTCAGGTCCTGGGGCTGTATATTTAGTACATGTGTCAATTGTTTACCCCTGTTCTAGAAGGTTAATTGGTGCTTTTAGCATGACTACCTGTTCTTGAGGTAAGCATGGAAAGTTGATATCCTCCAGATATCTCTCAATCTCCTCACAATTTTTATTGCATGTGGACTCATATAGGGCCTTATAAAAATTTCTGAATTGTACCGGAATCTGATCTTGATCATTATACAGTTTCCTCTAATGTCCTCTTATAGCTGTTACCATCTTATTTCCACTCTGCGTATTTTGAATCATTTTGGCCAACAATTTCCCTGGCTGCCCTCCTTCCGTAAAATTAGATTGTCCTGCGAAGAATATTTTATGTTGAGATTTCTCCACCCAAAACCCTTTGTATTTTTCTTTTGCTTCTATGGCAGAGGATTAAAGGGAAAAAAGTGGAGCTTCCTCAGTGCGCTGCTACATTGATTTCAGGTTCAACCAATGTTTGATCAAAAAATCATTTTATTCAACAAAGTGTCAATTAATGAACAACGCGTTTCGGGGGCGGACCGCTCCCTTCCTCAGGTTCTTAAATATTCGTGATCTAGTTGGAGGAGGAATATAGCTGATTGAAAAGCAGTGGTAGTCTTGTTCCACTGCAGCAGCAACCCTCTCTCTCCAAAGCGCACTGAGGAAGCTCCACTTTTTTCCCTTTAATCCACTGCCATTTGCAATACGTCCAGGAGGAACCGGTAGGAGCACTGCAGCGCTACATCATCTCTTGACACACTCTTATTTCCTTTATATAGTTTGTAAGAACGCTAGCAAAACAGCTGATGAAGGCTCGGGAAGAGCCGAAAAACGCGTTTGCGATACTCTTTGTTTATATTTGAAAAATTTATTTAATTAAAAAACCTTGTTTCGACTTACCTCGAAGTGCCGGGACCTTTACTTCATCTGAATTATACTCCTATCCACGAGCACGAGGGAATAGTCACCGGGTGCCGACCAGCCTCACTGCAATTTGACACACTCTGAGTAGTTATGCACTGAGCATAACTACCCCAGGTGAGAGCATAACTAACCTGACCTTAGTCACCAGAAATAGAATTTCCTTGAACCAACGGGTGTTTGCCCTATGAGCGCCTTTGTGTCCTTTTATTTTTCGTTTTAGTCTACTCTTTTGCTTCTATATAACTGTTCTTATGTTCGACACCCCCTCCATGCTCTACCATGTTTTTAAGAGACTGTTCAACTGCCTTTCTCAGGGATTCTTCTTTCCTTCTGTATTCCTTTTTAGCTGAGTTAATAATCTGTGAGTGTGTACTTCTGATAAACAATTTGAGAGAGTCCCACACAACCAAGTTATTTGTGGAGTTAACATTCCTTTCCCAATATTCCTTTATTTTCTGCTCAAGGTCCACTCTAGGCCCTATTATGGTCAGCCAATGGGGATTGAGTTTTAAAGCTCTCACCAAGACTGGGGCATGATCCGAAATTAGGATATGTTCATGCTGCATCGCCGTGACTTCCCCCAACATATCTTGACTGGCCAGGCCGTGATCTATCCTGGACATAGCGTTGTGTGTTTTACTATAACAAGAAAAAGCCTTTATTTTGCCATATTTGGCCCTCCAGATATCGTATAACCCTATATCTTCACAAAAATTGCTGAATATAAGGCCTTCATTCTCTTTTGACATTTGTTCCCCTAAGATGTTAAGACGGTCCAGTTTAGCATCAAACACCGTATTGAAGTCACCCATAACTAAATTTTTTTACAATCCCTGCTCTCAATAAATCTAACTAATTCATATAGTACCCTAAGAGAAAAGGGGGGGGGGGACATACAAAAACCCCAGGATACATTCCGTATCTCCTAGAGTACAGTGCAGAAAGACAAATCTGCCACATTTATCGATACTTTCCCAAATCAATCTGTAGTCTATGTTTGAGTGGATTAGTACTGACACCCCTCTTGAATATATATCCCCGTAGGAGTGGTATTCCCAAACCGCCCAACGTTTCTTTAGTTGGTACTCGAACTCTTGTGTCAGATGTGTCTCTAATAAAACTATAATAGATGGTAGATGCTTATTAATCACGTCAAATATCATACACCGTTTCCTTCTTTCACTTAATCCTCTAACATTCCAGCATAGAATCCTGTTTTCTTTTATCATCCTTCGACTTTAAGTCCTAAAACATTCAACAACCCCCCCCCCCAAAAAAAAACCTCCCACCCACCTGCCAGTGCCCCTCCCTGTCCCCCATCCCCCAACCTGATCTGCTCTTTCTCCCGTCAAGCAGATCCCTTCTTTCCACCACCGCCCTCCCGCCGTCCCCTTGCTGCTCACTACATATCATGACTAATTCATATCTTATTCTTCGCCTTAGCAACTTAATTAATTCAGATTCCTTTCCCTTCCAACCATTCCGATGCCCCTTCTGGAGTATCGAAAAACCATGTTTTATTATTGAATATAACCCTCAGCTTGGAGGGAAATAAAAGGGAAAGGAATCTGAATTTTTGCTTCAAAAAGTCTTTTCTTTACTGCCCCGAAACTAGCTCTAGCCTTCTGTGTTTCCCTTGCATAGTCTGGAGATATTGCAACTTTGTTACCATTTATCATCAGTTCTTTCTCTTTTCTTCTTGAGTTTCTAATTATATAGTCCCTATCTTGCGAGTTTAGACATTTTGCCAAAATGGTTCTAGGTGAAGCTCATGGAACCAGTTTTCGAGAGGGGACACTATGAACTCTTTCTATAACAAAACTGGAGGAAAGGCCTTCTGACCCAAATATACCCCATAGCCATTTCTGAATAACATCAAAGGATATATTATCCCCACTCTCTTCAGGATAGCCAACTATTCTCAAATTAGATCTCCTGGTTCAGTTCTCAAGATCGATCAACTTTTCTCTTTTATTAACATTTTCTTCCCTTAGTCTTTTTACGTCCTCCTGTATATATCTTTTACCTCATCCGCAGTTTTCTTTACATTTTTCTCTACCATTTAAAATGTTTCCCTCAATAAATTAAGGTCATCTTTTATAGTGGTAGTGTCAGCTCTTACATTGACTAACTCTTTTTTAAGCTCTGATATGGATTCTTGTGTTTCCTGAGTTGTAGCTAGTATCTGAGCTAGAATCCCTTCAGAATTGGCATTTCCTTCTCCCACCAACTCACTACTTGGCCCAGTGGATTGTGCCTCTTCTCTGTTATTTTGGCTTGTTTTAGATGGTGATGCCTTCCACATTTTATCCAGTCCAGTTGATTTCCTTTCTGGTTTCTTAGGAGCCATGACTCCCACCTGTTCAACCAGTCCCTCAAGCCTGCTTTTCCAAAAATAAACTATTTTAGAACTGTGGCTGGTGGAAGTATATACCAACAGCCTCCCTGATGTCTTTATATTGGATTAAACCACAAGTACAGGCGTATGTATACGACATTCTATTAAATATGAAAAATTGCTCATTAACTGCACCAGTCAATCAGTATTAGTCACAGTTCACACTTATCCCTGTATAGTAATCAAACCGCTCTTCCGGGTAGACTTATATAATCCTACATACAGTAGTTGTTCAGAAAAAACAGCTCATTTACTAGGTGTTATATAAGTAGACACTAATCACAGTTCACCTTTAAACCTCTGCAGTATCAGACCATAATTTCCATAAAGTTGCTATAGATCACATTTCACACTCAGACCTCTGCCAAACTTTGTTAGTATATTATTAGTATAGCAAAGTAGGGCACCCTATCCCGTGCACACAGAAGAAACACAGGTACGGTTCTCAAAAGACTTAATTACCAGATGATGAAAACCTTAATTTCAATGGTGTTACTATAGGTCAGAGGTCGCACATATTTCTCTGCAGTTTTAAACAGTAGTTTCAATAATATAGCTATAGATTACAATTCACGCTTAGTCCTCTACCAAGTTTGTTATTAATGTAGCAAAGTTGAACACTCTGTCCCATGAACACAGGACAAACTCAGACACAATTCGCAGAATACTCTTCTGCAATATTAGGTCATACTTTCAATAATATTACTATAGATCACAGTTCACCCTTAATCCTATGCGGTGTTAGACAGTTGTCTCAGTAGTGTTGCTGTAGATCACAGTTCACATTCGGTCTTCTGCTAAACTTTTGTTAGTATATTATTAGTATAGCAAATTTGAGCACGTCCCATGAACACCGCAGAGTCTCAAACACAGTTAGCAGAAGAACTTAACTGATACTAGGTGGTGAGGCTGCAGTCTCAACAGTGTTGCTATAGATCACAGTTCACACTTTAACCTCTTAAAGCTTTGTTAGTATGTTGTTAGTGTAGCAAACTTAAGCGCTCTGTCCCATGAGCAGGCAAGGGTTAGTTGGTTTAGCAGCAAAGATAATGTCGTCACAAGCTCTGTCCAACAGATTGTTCAGCAAGTAAACGGGTGTCATATCCAACTAGAAAAACATCTAGTGAAGCAAACTGCACGGCATAGCAAGTCGTGATTCTAAAGCATCCAGGTATAGACCGGTTCTGCAGACAGGCTACAGTCATCTCACCTCAACGTGCACCTCAACGTGCAATCCAAACAATGTCCACCAGCACACTAAGTCTCTCTGGAGCTTGTAAATATTTTAAAGAATATCATTCTGGGGATCTCAGTACGATGCAAGTCAAACCCATTGAGAAAGAAAGTATTAAAGCCCAGAAGAGGGGGAGACTGGTCCCAGAAAGTCAGAGCGGGAGAGGCTTACTGGATATTAACATTAGAAACAAGGATTTAGAAAGGCATGAACTCACGCAATGACTTGTTGTACATTTACTAATAATGTCTCTCATTTGTGTACATTAGAGTATTTACATGTAACTCACCACAAATCAGCTTGGAGGTGTGTCTGCAAGCACTTAGAACTTCTAGTAACGTATACTTATATCACCATGTGTCAAACAATTGTTGATCTATTATTAAGAATCACTTTTGATTCGAAAAGTGTCAGACAGCAATTATTTACAGTTCCATGGCATTACTTATGTTTTTACTTGTGCCAATAAAAAGTGTTTTTAGCTATTTGGAACCATACACTGCTGGATTTCCCCTGTTCTTTGATTCTGTCGGATTAGCTATACTGCATTCACTCTGGTTAACGTAAATGCTCCTAGCAAATAGCAAATTAGATTCTTTAACAAAGTCCTGAAAAAAGTCGGGAAAATTCAGAAGAGCAATTCCTTACTTTTGGGTGATTTTAACATTATTCGATACCCTATATTCTAGATACAACAAACAGAAGCAGAACATCTCTGCCATCACTAATGGCTTGGTTGAATATGAAGAACTGGACGACACATATAGATGCACCAATGTCTCCTTAAGGGAATTCACATACTGTTCATATACTCTTATACGGAGAGAATTTCCCACTCCATCCCGCTACTTTCAGCACAACGTGAAATTGAAAGTGGAAATATTTAACCTATTTTTAGTGCACAAGATTGCTTTAACCCCTTAACGCTCTGCGCCGTAGCTCTACGGCGCAGAGGTATAAGGGATGTATGAAGAGGGCTCACGGGCTGAGTCCTCTTCATACAAAGGTGGGGGTTTTTGCATTTTGCACAAAACCCCCACCGCTAATAACCGCGGTCGGTGCTTGCACCGATCGCGGCTATTAACCCCCTAAACGCCGCCGGCAAAGTCGCCGGCGGCGTTTAAAAGACGGCGGCGCGTGGGCGCCGCCATCTTTTTTTCGATCGCCACGCCCCCGAACGTCATCGGGGGGCGGCGATCAGTTGCTATGGTAGCCTCGTGTCTTCTTTTGACACGAGGCTATCTGGCAGCTGCATATTCGTTACAATGAGCCAGTGGCTCATTGTAATGAATGTGCTGCAAAAATGCCATATATTGCAATACAGAAGTATTGCAGTATATGGTAGCAGCGATCTGACTATCTAGGGTTAATGTACCCTAGATGGTCTAAAAGATAGTGAAAAAAAAAAGAAAAAAAAAAGTTTAAAAAATAAAAAAAATTAATAAAATATTAAAAGTTCAAATCACCCCCATTTCCCTAGAACGGATATAAAACATAACAAACAGTAAAAATCACAGACATATTAGGTATCGCCGCGTCCCAAAATGCCCGATCTATCAAAATATAAAAACGGTTACGGCCGGCGGTGACCTCCGAGGCGGGAAATGGCGCCCAAATGTCCGAAATGCGACTTTTACACCTTTTTACATAACATAAAAAATGAAATAAAAAATGATCAAAATGTCGCACAGACCTCAAAATGGTAGCAATGAAAACGTCGCCTCATTTCGCAAAAAATGACCCCTCACACATCTCCGTGCGCCAAAGTATGAAAAAGTTATTAGCGTCAGAAGATGGCAAAAAAATTTTTTTCTTTTTTGTACACATTCGTTTAATTTTTGAAAATGTATTAAAACACAATAAAACCTGTATAAATTTGGTATCACCGCGATCGCACCGAACCAAAGAATAAAGTAGGCGTGTTATTTGGAGCGAAGAGTGAAAGTCGTAAAAACTGAGCCCACAAGAACGTGACGCACGTGCGGTTTTTTTTCAATTTTTCCACATTTGGAATTTTTTTTCAGCTTTGCAGTACATGGCATGTTAAAATAAATATCATTACGGGAAAGTAAAATTTGTTACGCACAAAATAAGCCCTCACACAGGTCTGTACACGGAAAAATGAAAAAGTTATGGATTTTTGAAGTTGGAGAGCGAGAAATGAGGCGAAAAACCCTCCGTCCTTAAGGGGTTAAGAGCCACTCTTATGCAAATGAACTTTCAGTTTCAAAAAACATTAAAAAAACAAAAAACTGTCGGACCTTCTCCTTTAACTTCCGAAAATATAAAAGTGACTTACAAATCCTCTCCAGAACAGATAATAATAATCTCATTACCGTATTTTTTGGACTATAAGGTGCACAAAAAATCCTTTGATTTTCTCAGAAATCAAAGATGCGCCTTATAGTCCAGTGTGCTTCATATATGAACCATACTTACAGACAACAACTGCATTGAACTGTGCACAGGTCTGCCACCTGCTGGTCATTCATCCTTATAATCCGGTGGTCCTTGTATATGAACCTAGATGTTTTAGCAGGCATTTATTGATAGTGCACCTTATAATCTGGGGCGCCTTATAGTCTGAAAAATAACATTAAGAGCTGCCCTACTCTCTGACTATGAGAGAGTTATTTTCCATTAGGACCTCATATCATACGGTGTATAATAATAAACTCATGCCCAACAAGTTTAAACCTAAAAGAAAAAAAGTCTATCCCATCCTTTATGCCCTTAACGCAAAAAGATGTTCCTGAACGTCCTGTAGGAGAGGGCGGAGTATGAATTGGGCTCAAGGGCTGAGCCCTCTTCATATTTACCAGATGTTTTCTTCACAATGGAGCAAACACCTGTCGGACGCAGGTGTTAACCCTTTGATCACTTGAGCATTAACGAGCGCTCGGGGCGTGGATGCCAGCATCTTGGGTTGGATCATCACTCCCAGTGATGTCATTGGGGAGCGTCGATTTATTGCCATGACAGCCATGTGTCACACAAAGATCCGAGGCTGTCATGTTTTACTGTAGTAATAGATGATGTGCAAAAACACCAAATACTGTCATACAGTAGTTTGGCAGTATATGGTAGGATCAATCAGACAACCTAGGGTTAAAGTACCCTAAAGGATCTGGAAAATAGGAAAAAAATGTAAAATTTTAAGTTAAAATTAAATTAAAAAAAACAAAAAATTCTAATCACCCCAGGGCTGTCCATAGGAAATGCATCTAAGGTCCTCACACTAAAACCATGCTACAGCTGACGTCAGTATTGCAGGGTAATATAATGAACAAGCAATTGAATGATAAATAAAATAAATAAAAGTCCCCTCAAAGCATATATATGTAAATATAATTTATATAAAATATAAATAAGTAAAAATAACCCCACATATATGGCATAGCCACATCCGCAATGACACATACAATAAAAGAAAAACATTATTAAACCTGCATGCTCAACAGCATAATGAAAAAATCCACCTTAAAAGTGAGCAAAAAACTTATAAACAAAAACATATACTGAAAAATTGTACTGTTGTAAAATACAATGCAAAATACAATACAAAATAAAATACATTGTAAAATGTCCCACAAAAAACCCTCTCTACCATCTCCACAGACCAATAATTAAAGGCGTTATGCCACTTGGAAAATGGGGATGCAAAAATGGCTATATATAATGAAGCAATGAGGGTCTGTATATAATTAATCCCTGGGGCTGTATTTAATAAAACTCAGGGACTGTATATAATATACCTACGAGGGGTATATTTGGTGAATTTAGTTTCTGTGTTTTTCATGCCGCCACATGAGTTTACTTGAAAAGGGCCCCCTGAGACTCTGTCGCACAAGGGCCCACTGAAACCTGGAGCCGGTCCTGTGTATGGTCCTATATAAAATGTTAATGCTCTCCAAGATTTTTACTTCTTTTGTACGTTAGTAATACTTATCCCAGCGGGAGTCATTTATCTAGCTAGGACCAGGGAGGCCCAAGTGTTCCAAACTGATGTAACTATTATAAGGCCATAGTAGCTCAACACCTTATAGAGTGGTGTAGACCATGAGGGAATATGAGTTGGCCAACCATAGAAGTGCACATGGTGGGGGACGAGCCTCTCCAACATTTACTTCTGGCCCACATGATCTGCCCTGAGCTTAAATCTGAATTGGCTCCATTAATTAGGCACTCTTTCGAGACTTGGAAAACCCTCATAGGATCTTTTCCAATTGATGCTCCCACTAAAGAGATCCCAATTCAATACAAGGAATTTTTTATTCCTAATATCTCATTAGATCAGTGGAGGGTGGCAGCTATTTCTAAAAGACATATTTTTTCACATCTTGCTTCTATTCTTTTCCAAACTAATTTGTACAAATTGCCCCTTGCACTGTAAGATAACAGTATGAGTCCCAATCTTGTTTTCATAATCTGTGCCTAGACCGAAATAACCGAGACCTGCTCGCTGAACACTTTAGATTTGAGTGGTTGATTTGCACTGCATAATAACTCTCCCTTCTCTTTCCATGACACCTAAGACCCATGGATTACTTTGTACTCCCTCTCCACTCTATCACCACTGGTGAAGGGCTTAATATGTAACCCTCACTGCCTTACATTGCCTCCTCCACCTTCACAGTCACTCAGTTACAATTGGTCTATATAAACGCTCATTGCGGGTATGTTCATTGCACAGCAGGCCTGTGCAGGTTCTGTTCTTTTTTTTAATGTTTTTTCGCTCTATTAGTATATTAGGAAGTAAACAATCTGCATTATTTCTTGCATTGATGGAAGCTTATGTCACATCTGTATATGCTATGCCATATGCCGAAGTGACACAAGTTTCCAGAGCCCCCCATGGTCCCCTTTACCGATCACAAGCCTTTGTGTCCAAATGCAAATGTGATCGAGAGAATCTCCTCTCTGCTCCAAATGCATTTCTAAACAAAATTCAAACACAACTTTTTGCAGATTTTTTTATACATGTCATTCCAATTTTCTGCTTCCTGCTGCCAGCCGAGCAGCGTATATGCGTGGGGATCGCATTCCCACCCTCCTTGCTTGTTGCGCCTTATCTTTTATAGTACTTTATATAGGTTTACACTGCATAGGTAAGTGTACTGTTGGCTTACTATTTTTGGTGTGCTGTAGGAATGCAACTTGAGCAAGTATAAAAACATCCAACAATTATTACTTCAAAAACTTATCGCAAAATAGGGAATAAAAACATGTGCACACTCTTAGTCATAATGGGGACATGGGTGAGGGGCATTAAGGCTGCATTCATAATGTTTTTGTATTGTGGTTTTAAATGCATTGCAGTCACATCAGGAAGAATACAGCACAAAATGCAAAAGTTTCTCAACTAATAGCATGTATTTGGTAAGTAGCTGCACGCTCTTTGGCTTTTAACAATGCAAAATAAATGTTGCTACTTACCAAACACACATGTTTTGGTGGAAAACACTTTTATGTGAGACACACGAGCATAGAAAATATGATAAATACACAATACTATATATAATAAAAATGTAAAGCCCGTAGATTGACAAAAGTGTACAACTCCTAGTTCTTATGGACGTGTTTGTGAATGGAGAGTGACGTGCAGCCAGTGACAAGGAGGCAACACTGTCTGAATAGGGAATAGCCTGGGAAGGCTGCATGCAGGTTGACAAGTGACCTGGCCCAGTGGATGCAGCACCAGCAGATTAGCTGTAGCCTCTTCACCTAGCCTCTAAGCTTCCTGGCGGAGAAATCAGACAACTTAATACTGGAAAAGGCTTTGAAATTCCTATTAAGGGAAAATGTCTCCTGACTTATTGTATGCACAGGCAGAGAGAATCCCCTGGCAGCACCTCCCACCCTCCTCCTCCTGATTCTTCCCCAGCCGGGGCTCCACATTCAGAAGAGTTCAATAGAGACAGATAGATCTTGTGTGCTGCGCCCTGCATACATTCACTTGTGCTCATGCATTTCAATGACATGCAAAACACTTTCCTTGCCTGCATTTCTCAATTGTAATTCATTCTGTCAGATGTCTTAAAGGACTATACTGAAGACACTTGTATTCTTCCCAGTGCATGTTCCAGCAGATCCAGGCGGTAGATTTATTCTACAAGGAAAATCCCAGCTACATGGTTTTTCTCCTGCAGGATGGAATGAGTTGGCAGCAGAGCTCTTAACAGCTTGTCTGGCAGTGCCAGCCACAACCTCCTGCTCTTCTTAGTCACTTACTGGACTTTACATCTTGGGTCACTGATTCCTTCATTCATCCAGAAATCAAAACATCTGAATGTAAGGAACATCACGCTTCAGTCTTACCCCAGGAAGAACACCATAAATCATGGGCTATTGCAAGCAGAACCAGGGAAGCAGTGATGAGAGCAGCTTTCCTGACTGACCAGGAGATGATGGAGATAACTCTGTTGACCATTCTACTAGAAGAGATAATGACACCAGGGTCCCTGGGGTTACCCACATATATTGATAAGGCAGCATTTGAAGCTGTGGCTTGAGAGGATATTACAGTCTTCTTATCTACTCACTGTGATAAGGATTTCATCTTGTGATGTTAAAGGAAGGATGATCTCTGAAACTTTCTTTTTCTCTTAAACCGTTTCTGACATAAACAACAGAAAAGAGAAGTGCAATTTCTGAATTCCCATTGATCACACCCACTGCAAGACCCACGTGTATTAGCAGAGCTGGGAGCTTCATTATTAATACTGGTTAGTAATTAAAGAGGGTATTTGGGGGTCCCATGTCTTGTTTTTGTCATTTTCATCATTACAGCGACATGGCGTCAATCTGCTTTGTATTATAGTGAGTGACAGGCAGATAGATACAACAGGTTGATCACTACCAGGCTGCTGAATGTAATAGAATACTAAATGTAACACTGTGAAGAAAGCTGCTGAGGATAACACAGACAGCAAGTGACAATAATGTCTCACTTCATCCACTATAGATTACATTGTTTATACTGGACAAGGAGGCATTTTATGCCACATAACCAGGATGATTGATATCACAATTCTGTGCCTTTGCTGTAGGATCAATTAAATATATTATATACATCTCAAAAAGCAGATGAATTTCCCAGAGAGCATAAAGACTAATGTAATTTAATCTGATGATAATTCATGTGAAAGATTCTAATTTTATGTATATATATATATCCCTCTTAGTAGTAATGATCTCAGGCAGAGCTGTGACACTTGTTGACTGAGCTGTGAAGCATTTATCAGATGTTACCATTGAATATGAGGCCAGTATAATAACCGTCTACCGAATCACAGCTATTGCATTGTATCATTTTTATACTGTCTACTCTAGAAAGGGTAATTGATAGCCTTTTGCTCTATTGAGAAAGAAACCAAAGAAGCTTCTAATCGAAAAATCTCTTTTATGTGAATTTCTGCTGTACACAAATGGAAATTGCCACTGCACACAACTGTGAAATGCATGGTAAAGGATTTTAAATTTATTGTTTGAAAGAATATACTAAGAAAATTTTGTTGCCTGTTATGTAATGCTTACAAAATTGTTTAAATGTATTATATTATTTGTTAACATATATTTTAAGCGCAACATTAGAATGTATAATAACAATTGACTTGGTTGTGCCAACTGTCATAAAGAGCAACATGTTCTGTCCATGGTCCTAAAAAAAATCTACTATTTAAAGGGACCTGTCACCACAATACCCCTTTTTTCACCATGCAAGTGTTTCAAAGGCCCATACAAAGACATTTGCATAGTTGCTTTTGTCATGTTTGTCATGTTCACTATAATTATATATTGTATTTCACCTGCTCCTTGCTAAGCTCCCACGCTGAGTCCAAGGGGCAGGAATTCAAATTGAAGCATATGTATGCTCCTGGTTCTTTTCCCTAGTCCACGACCCTCTGATGTCATGGATGGGCAGCAGCTAGTAACCAGGGAGGGAGATCTGCTAGCTAGCTGCCACCCATCCATAATGTCAGATAGGGGGACTTTAGCGTGTGGGCTAATGAAAAGATCCAGGAGTAGTTGCCTGTTTGATTTAAAATCCCTGAATTCCTGCCCCAGGGACTCAGCATGGGAGCCTGGCAGGGAGTCAAGTAAAATTCACTAAAGGATTATAGCAAACTTATACTACTCACAGAAATGAGGAAAGCAACTATGCAATTGTCATGTTATGGGTTTTAAGATCACGCATATGGTAAAAAATGAGGCTTGTGGTTCCCCTTATCAGTGCTCTACACTTCAATTCAGCCACTAAAAGCAGATAATGTTCTGAAGGTTGATATTATTACCACTCCAATATAGTCAAAAGTAGAGGAGATCCCTCCTGCATCCAAAACCCCAAATCGTTGCTTCACAACAGAGACTGATTTACTTTTGTTCACAATGTCTGCAATGGTTCCAAAAGATGTACAGCTTTGATCAACAGAGTATGAAGTTAAAAGGTTTTTTCTTTAAGAGCCATAAAAGCATTGATAAGAATAAGTGGGTCCATATAAACACCAAACACCTTGCCAAACTTCGATTTTTGCCTGTTCAGGTGAACTTTTTTACCCTATACTCTGGTTATCTATTCCACTCATCTACCCAAATTCATTTAGGAACTATTTTGGACATCAGGCACTAAGGTGCCTATTGTGAAGCCACCAATTTTGTTTTGGATACAGGAGAAATCTTGAAATGTTCTCTACTCCTGACCATAATGGAGTGGTAAGACTATCAAGCTCCAGAACTGTAACTGCTTTTAGTGATAGAATTGAGGAGTAAAGTACTCATGTTAATTGTCTATAGTTTGGGTAATTTGAGAGCAAATGCCAAACTGATATTCAGATTGATCAAAATAGAATATTTGAATAACAGTTAAAGAAGAAAGTTGCAATTATTCTCAGCATGTGCATATTGTGGAACTTAAAGACTAAATACCATTGATGTATGTTTTGTAAATGAGAAATTAAGGATTTTTCAAAAGAAAATGTCTCTATTTTTATCAGCCCATGTCTTGCCTGCTGAACTGCTCACTCGGCTACTTGGAACCATCTTCAGTGAAGATCCATTTTCAAAAATCTATAACTTTTTTATTTTTACATGTAAAGAGCTCTGCACTTCATAGTGATGGTATTGAATATTCCATGCTGTGTACTGGGAAGCAGGAAAAAATTCAAAATACAGTGAAAATGGTGAAAAAAACGCATTTGCCCCATTTTCTTGTGGGCTTGGATTTGACGGCTTTAACTATGTGCCCCAAATAACAACTCTACTTTATTCTTTGGGTCGCAAAAAAGAGATGATTGTTCCCCAGATAAGGAAGACATGTGGATGATAAAAACATAATGCTATTCCAGGTTGTGCATAAGATATTTGTCTTTCCAAAGATTTCTTCACATCTATATAGCTCAGTAATGCAAACCCCCCTTATAAAAATCTGCTGGACACTTTATGATCTCTGAAGCAGCGCATTCCGTGTCTTTCTCTACTCACTTCCTTCCCGTCTTACATCAAATCCTTCCTGCTGCAGCCCTTTTTCATTTTTGCGTTTTCATTTTTAACTCCCCACCTTCAAAAATCTATAACTTTTTGAATTTTCCATGTACAGAGCTGTGTTATGGCTTATTTTCTGCATAACAAATGACACTTCAAAATGGTGGTATTTAATATTCCATGCCATGTACTGAGAAGCAGGAAAAAAATTCCAAATGCAATGAAATTGGTAAAAAAACACATTTGTGCCGTATTCTTGTGGGCTTGGATTTTACGTATTTCACTTTATGCCCCAAATGACAAGCTGATAGCAAATTGTAATGAATAGGTTAGCCCGAAGAAGCGTCGGGTCTTCATGGAGACGGATCGCCGGTCCCTGCTGACGTCATGGGGAGCGATGATCCTCAGAAAGATGGAGTCACCGCCATCTTTTTGAAGCCGCCGGCGGTGATCAGCAGGAAAGCACCCGCGATCGGTGCTGGCACCGATCGTGGGTGTTACCGGTAAGCCTTTGCTGCAATATGCAGCAAAGACTTACCGGCTATGGAGAGGGCTCAGCCTGTGAGCCCTCTCCATGCACCGCACCTGGCATGTGACATAGTATTAAACAGCCCTATAAAACCCAGCCATTTTCTATCTCAGCACTTCACACTTCATGTTGTAGCGTCCAGCTGCTGCTATTGTACTGTGTGATTCTTGCTGCAATCCCTCGCTGTTCTCTAAGGGGTTCTATATACCCCAAATAGCAGTTATATTTAGTGACAAAATCGAATAGGAAAAAATCTGTTTGAAATTCATGCATCTGCAGTAGTGAGCTGTCAGTTGTGGGTTATCTGTATAACGCACATTGCCATACCTTTTGGGGGCTCTAGTTTACAGCCATATTTACGTGTGAAATTCACATAGTTTATACAGTGATTTTCGCTGAAATTACACTGTCAGTTGTGGGGTATCTGTATAACGCACATTGCAATACCTTATTGTGGCTCTAGTTTACAGCCAGATTTACGTGTCAAATACACGTAGTTTATACAGTGATTTTCGCCGAAATTACACTGTCAGTTGTGGGGTATCTGTATAACGCACATTGCAATATCTTTTGGGGGCTCTAGTTTACAGCCAGATTTACGTGTCAAATCCACGTAGTTTATACAGTGATTTCCGATGAAATTAGACTCAGTTGTGGGGTATCTGTATAACGGACATTGCAATACCTTTTGGGGGTTCTAGTTTACAGCCAGATTTACGTGTCAAATCCACGTAGTTTATAAACCAGACAGAAAGGTGGCAGGTGGAGTAGGCAGAGGTGGCAGCACAGTAAGGGGATGTCGCAGCAGGGGTGACTCTGTGCGGCCAGAACTGCCATTGTCATCTAGTGGCAGTGTGTTGATCAACAACCCAAAGGTTGTTGAATGGTTGACTAGGTCATCCAATTCCTCAAATATAACATCTGACAACCCCAGCCAAGAGTCCATAGGTTCCTCTTATACAACAATTAGTTGGCATAGCCCAGGAGCAGGTCAGCAGCCCTCACCTGTCCTCAACCAGGCTCTGTCCTGTTCCTTTCCCACAGCCAGAGAGCTACTAGGTGGTCTGGGCTCAGCGCCACTATTCAGCGAGGACGAAGTGTTTGAGGACAGTCAGCATCTGCTTTGCAGTGAAGAGGTGGGGCAGACTTCCGCTGCTTCCTGCAGTAGGCATGCTGTGCATACTGACACCGGTGAGGAGAGTAGCAGTGGCCGGGAAACGCAAATTGACGATGATGTAGCCGCTCGCACTTGGGAGCCGGGTGTAGCAGGGCATTCATCATCGTCGGGCGAAGAGAGTGTCAGCTTGCGGAACAGGCAGCAAGTCGCTACTGTGGCTGTGAGTCAGCAGGGTGGCAGCAGTGCGAGGACGGGAGACAAACGTCCGCGGGGTAAAAATCCCGATTTGCAGGCCCAAATAAGCGGTGTGGGAGTTTTTGTGAAGACATCAGAGGAGCCAAGCGTGGGTGTATTTCGTATCTGCGAGCAGAAAGTGAAGCGTGGCCAGGGAGCTAACATTGGCACCACTGCCCTGCGCCAACACATGCCTGGGAGAAACGGGTGTCAGATGCGGTCCATCCTGCATCCTGTGAGTCAGCAGGGTGGCAGCAGTGCGAGGATGGGAGCCAAACGTCCGCAGGGTACAAATCCCGATTCACAGGCCAAAATAAGCGATGTGGGAGTTTTTTTGTGAAGACACTAGAGGAGCCAAGCGTGGGTGTATGTCGTATCTGGGGGCAGAAAGTGAAGCGTGGCCAGGGAGCTAACCTTGGCACCACGGCCCTGTGCCAACACATGCCTGGGAGAAACGGGTGTCAGATGCGGTCCATCCTGCAGGCGCAGCAACAGCAGCAGCACCTAGTGGCACACATGCTGTTTCATCAAGTCAAGACTCCAGCACCTCTGCCGAGGGGAGCTGTTTGTCTTTGACATCATCTCCTGGTCCAGATGCTCCTGCTCCTCGCTACGCATGGTGCCAGCAGTCATTGAGCGAGGCGATTACAAAAAGACAACTCTATGGGTCCAGCCATCCTAAGGTGCAGAAGCTGACCGTGCTCTTTTCGAAGTTGTTGGTACTGCAGCCTCTCCCTTTCCAAGTCGTGGACTCTGCACCCTTCAGAGAACTAATGACTTGTGCCGAACCGAGGTGGAGAGTTCCAAGACGCAATTTTTTTTCCAAAAAGGCTGTGCCAGCCCTTCACCAATATGTACAACAGAAGGTGGGCCAGTCCTTGAGCTTATCAGTTTCTTCCAAGGTGCATGGCAGCGCGGACGTGTGGAGCTGTAATTATGGTCAAGGCCAGTATTTGTCCTTTACGGTCCACTGGGTGAATGTGCTTCCCACCCAGCCACACCAACAACTTCAAAAGAGATGACGCTTTCTCCTCCACATTGTCAAACTGCTGCTCCTGCGACAGTGTCCGCCTCCTCCTTCTCCACCACCACCTCAGCCTCCACAAGTGCTGCTCCATCATACCACATGTGCAGGGCACAGCGGTGTCACGCAGTTCTACACCTGGTTTGCCTGGGCGAACAAAGTCACACAGGGTAGGAACTGCTCCGCGTCATGCAAGAAGAAATCAATGTGTGGCTTTCTCCGCAACAACTAAAAATTGGAACCATGGGAACAGACAATAGGAGGAACATGGTGTCCGCGCTGCACCGAGGAGGGATGGTCCATGCGCCCTGCATGGCGCACGTGTTCAGTCTGGTAGTCAACAAGTTCCTGAAATCTTACACCCATCTGCAAGACATTCTAAAAATGGCCAGGACACTGTGCATGCACTTCAGCCATTCTTACAAAGCCACCAACGACCAGGGTGCAATACATTACGCATGCGCCGATTTCGTCTCAGTCCGGTGAGACGCAGCTTGCGTTCCATATAGCAGGCAATTAATTCCTGATGACGCACTTCCGGCCAATGAGTAACGCACTGCGCATGCACTATAATCTGAACCGGAACTGCACGCCGAGCAGTTGCGGGTATATAGGGCAGTCCTCCTCCATTACCCATTCACTCCTGATGAAGCCTACTTGATAGGCGACACGCGTCGGGTCATCCCTCTTCAGACGCAGGTTGGGACCAAAAAAACTTGTCTTTTATTTATTGGATATGTGCCTACATTGTGCTTGATTCAATTGTTGATTAATTTAACCCTGATCATGTAGACCTATGGAGACCGGAAACTTAGACCTACCACATACAGGTATCATTTGCTATACCGACCGGTTATTCATTATATACATATTGCCTTGGTCATACATGCACGGGCATCTCTTATAATATGCATTTCAAGCACACCTTTGTCACTTTTGTCACACCTATTCGTACACACAAGTCCCATACCTTTGTCTGATTTTGTTTTTCCATATATGTCCGAATTAGGACTCTTTTAATGGTTTTTAAACTGTATGTCTTTGTATATGCTGTATAATAAAAATCTATTTTGTTTAACTTTGTATATATGCATCCCATTTTTTTCTTCGAAAATGTACTTTCTTACAAAGCCAAGCACACCCTCCTTGAGTTGCAGCGCCAGAACGGCCTACCCCAACATTGTCTGATATGCGATGTTTCCACCCGTTGGAATTCCAGCCTCCATATGTTAGACCGCCTGCATGAACAGAGAAAAGCCATTAATAATTTTTTGATTCTGCAAGCGGACCGTAGTACTCCCCTGTGTAACTTTGATGTCAACCACTGGCAGCTCATGCTTGACACCTGCCGTTTGCTCAGGCCTTTTGAAGAGGGACTGCGGGATGAATAACGTCATTCCACTGCTTCATGTCCTGGAACTCATGCTGTAAAATCTGTCTGGTCAGGGCACTGGAGAAGTGGAGACTACATCTCATGGCCACATGAATCCGGCGGGGGCTGAATCGGAGGAGGAGGAGGAGGATATTGGAGCACAAGCAGAGTCTGGTGCAATTTGTGGTTTTTCTACTCAGGTGACAGGAGAGGAGGAACAGGAGCATCCGGAGGAGGTAGAATACGAGGCAGATGACCCAGAAGCACCGTGGCAGTATACAGTGGATATGGAGGACGGGTGTCAGAGTCATTTGCGCAGATGGCCCGCAGCATGCTGCTTTGCCTAACTAGTGACAGCCGAATAGTCAACATCCGGCATAGGGATGACTTTTGGCTCTCCACCCTCTTGGACCCTCGCTACCGTTCCAAAATGGGTGACTTTTTTCCTGCTGCTGAGAGGAAGGAACAAATGGCATAATATAGAGAAATACTGAGCACACAGTTGGCCGCTGCCTATGTGCGCCATTGTCCATCCTCTGTCAGGTCTGACCGGGGGATTCCTGGCAGTCATTGGCAGTAGCAGTTCCATCAACAGTCGCTTAAGTCTGGATTCCTTAATGAGCAATTTCCTTCACCCGCCTAGGGAGGAGGGTAGCCGCCACCAGCAGCAGCAGGACATGAAGCAGACCCTGCACCAGCAGGTGGTGGCCTACTTGGACAGCACTTTACCACCTGAGGTAGAGCATCCCATGGAGTACTGGGCAGCCAAACTTGATGCGTGGGCCCAACTTGCGGAGTTTGCAGTAGAGAAGCTGTCCTGCCCGACCAGTAGTGTGGCATCAGAGCGAGTGTTCAGAGACTGACCTTTGTGAAGATGAATCAGGCTTGGATCGGCCAGGATTTCAACTCACCAATGCCTAATGCATCAGATTAGATCAGCCATGACGCCTCCTCCAAACGTTGAGAAATGAGTCAGGGTTCTAACTACCTGCCTCAGCTACTATTCTGATGCTGCCACCCGCCTGATGCCACACATCTGCTGCTAGTTGCACCATCTGCCTCCTACCATCTTTACCAGGGACTGGAATTGTCCACCACCTCCACACTATATCCTGGTGCCACTCTGCGGGCTCCTGCTGCTTCTGATGCCACCTTCACACTATATCATTGTGCCACTGTGCGGGCTCCTGCTGCTGCTGCTTCTGATGCCGCCTTCACACTATATCATGGTGCCACTCTGCGGGCTCCTGCTGCTTCTGATGCCACCTTCACACTATATGATTGTGCCTTTCTGCGGGCTCCTGCTGCTTCTTATGCCGCCTTCACACTATATCATTGTGCCACTCTGCGGGCTCCTGCTGCTGCTTCTGATGCCACCTTCACACTATATCATTATGCCACTCTGCGGGCTCCTGCTGCTGCTTCTGATGCCATCAACACTCTATATCATTGTGCCGCTCTTGCTGCTTCTGATGCCACCTTCACACTATATCATTGTGCCACTCTGCGGGCTACTGCTGTTTCTGATGCCACCAACATACTATATCATTGTGCCACTCTGTGGGCTCCTGCTGCTACTGATGCCACCTTCATGCTATATCATTGTGCCACTCTGCGGGCTCCTGCTGATGCTGCTGCTTCTGATGCCACCTTCACACTATATCATTGTGCCACTCTGAAGGCACCTGCTGCTTCTGATGCCACCTTCACACTATATCATTGTGTCACTCTGCAGGCTCCTGCTGCTTCTGATGCCACCTTCACACTATATCATTGTGCCACTCTGCAGGCTCCTGCTGCTTCTGATGCCACCTTCACACTATATCATTGTGCCACTCTACAGGCTCCTGCTGCTGCTTCTGATGCCACCTTCACACTATATCATTGTTCCACTCTGCAGGCTCCTGCTGCTTCTGATGCCACCTTTAAACTATATCATTGTGCCACTTTGCGGGCTCCTGCTGCTTCTGATGCCACCTTCACACTATATAATTGTGCCACTCTGTGGCTTTCTCTGTTGTTGCCACCATGTTGCTGCCACCTGTGGGATCCTGCTGCTGATGCCACCTCCACACTAAATAATTGTGCCACTCAGTGGCTATCCCTGTTGCTACCACCATGTTGCTGCCACCTGTGGGCTCCTGCTGCTGCTTCTGCTGCTGTCACCTCCACACTCTTATCATTGTGCCACTTTGTGGCTTACCATGTTTCCGCCACCTCCATAATTTGTAATTGGGCCACTCTGCAGCCTACTCATGCTGCTGCCAACTGACCGCTGTCTCCCTGGAACACCCTGTGATTTCCATAATGCTGTTTTCACCCTCCATCACTCTATGACGTTGCCTCTATGTTTGGTTTTCCCCTTCATTTCATCTGTCAGAAGGATAAAAAGCTTCAGGATTGATAGCCAAAAGCAGGAGTGGTTACAGAACACAGAGGACATGCAAGTATCCCATTTGCTGCTCATCTCTAGTCTGGATCAACTCCTGTTTGTTTTTGGCTTTAGCAATACTGATGGATTATTGACCGATTGAAAGAGGACACTGACGCGTGAAAAGAAGGGCAAAATGATCAGTGACGTCAATGCAAAATTACTGCCGACATCCTCTGCACTCTTTTGGGGGGCGTTTAACAGAACAGGTTCTGTTGTAATCTATGGAATCATCTGATGTCAGTGTAAAAAGAGTGCACTCTTTGATGTTATAGTGGGATCTTGGCCCTCAGCTCGGTCCCTTCGAGCTGGCACAGATGTTACCTTGTCAGGCTGCATTCCCGCTTCACTTATTTGGTGAAGTTGGCCTATGTGAGTGCACATGGAATTTAAGAGTGAAGCGATTCTAAGAGCCGCGGCTGTCATGTGCGTGTCATACTAAAACACAGCATTGTTTGAAGACCGAAGGCTCTCTGCAGCCAGGAAATGCCTGTTTTTTAACGTGATTCGTTTGATTCGATTCGGGTCAAATCGAATTTTTTTTAACAAATTCGCCGATCTCTAGCCATGAAATTACAGTGATACCATTAGGGTGATAATACTAAAGGGTAGAGGAGCCCTGTGTGGGGATCCAAGGGTTCCATATCCCTTGAAATGGCTGAAGGCTGTCAGTCCTTGTCGCCTCAATTCTCTCAGAAAGCATCAGTAGAATAATTCTATTTTTAAAATCTGTAAAAGACAAATCAGATGGTTTTTATTTTTCTGCTATATGTATTCTAGTTGCTAGGGCTATGAATTGAATCAGCTGATAGGCCTGCGAAGGTCAAAAACAAAGCCCATCTCCCAACAATAGTACCCTTGGGGTCACTGGTGTTGCATTACCTAATAGGGACCGCATATGGGCTTTAACATTGTTCCATAGAGAAGTGACTATAGTGCAATGTCACCAGATATGTGCCATATCGCCCCTAGCATTACAGCCCCAGAAACAGGTATTGGGCAGGATGGGATTACATATTAGCGAGAACGGTAGGTACGTAGTAGGTACCTATGTATCAATCTGAGGGAGTACTCTGTCAGCGAAACCTGTTGGCTACATTTTGCTAGTGTGGTGCAGCAATGTGTCTATCTCAACAAGGAGAGTTGGCAGCTTAAGTCCACCTCCCACTGTTCCATAAAGCGTGACTTGACGTCCGGGGGTGGAGCATTGAAGATAGAATATAAAATCCAAATAGATTGTCTATACAAATATTTTCAAAGGCTGTCCGAAAATCCAAGGATGTACCTCAAGGTATAGAATGTACACAATGTGACAATTGATTAAAGTAGGAATATGTTTTAACCTCTGAAGAACAACTTTAAATTTCCCCGAGCTATTAACTTGCTAATAATAAATATCGAAGCAACATTCATTCATTGAGCAAGAAGTCACAAATAATATGTAGAAACTAAAAAAAAGAAACATTCAAACACATTTTGCTTACATTTTGTACATGTTCTAGGGGTTTTTTATATTCTGACATAAAACACATGGGAAAAACAGTCACCAACAAAGTCAACCAAGCAACATCTTTCATCTTTTCTTATCAGATTCTTCTTGTACACTTTCAGCTTCAATTACTTTCAGTAAGACAAAGTACTTAATGGAATAACATCATAATTGCATTATAAGAAGGATCAATATATATATATATTGAACTAAGGAAAATAACAAATCTTCAAACAACATAACTAGTTCAACCTACAGTAAGTGAGCAGAAACTCATGATACTTTATCTGTAGGTAAAAATAAGAAAGGTATACCAAAACAATGACATGAAGATGGAAAGTGGCAATAACAAGAAGGTTGGGGGTCTTCACGCATGCTGTAATCAGCCCATGGAATATCTTCAATTGGGTTTCCAGGTTAAACATATTGGTGACCTATCCCAAGGAAAGCTCATCAATATTGGATTTTTTGGGGGCATATTATATACAAAAAACATAACAGGAGTACACAGCTATACAGCTATTGGCAGAACTCAATACAGTTTGGCTTCCAACTTGGTTTGACCACTGGAATAGGAATTCAGCTGTCTGCCTTAATTATAATAATAATAATCTTTATTTATATATAGCTTTTTACAAATTAACGGGGACATATGCAAATAAAATGCTATATTACAGAGTACAAACAGTCATATGGAACAATAGGAGTGGGGGCCCTGCTCACAAGAGCTTAGTCTATGAGAGTGAGGGGGAGAAACAAGAGGTATAAGAGCATGTATAATGGTCCAGCCATTCTTTATAAACAGAAAAATTAATTTTAGAAATAAAAATGCTGCTGTTTGAACAGCCTTGCGCCACCATCTTACATACAAAGTCCAAAGTCAATGGGACTGCAGACAGATAACAGATGGGTGGATGGATTAGTAAAGAGAGAGTTGTGATATCATACAGTTAGTGAGTGTGATTGGCTTGTCTAAAGAGGGTTTTATAAACAACTTTGGAGGTAGGGTGTTAGTCTGATAGTCCTTGGAAGGGTATTCCGAGCATTGGTACAGCTCGGGAGAAGTGCTGGAGACATGAGTGAGATTTAAGGCAGAGATTAATCTATCATCAGAAGAGCATGGGTTGGCCATCAGATAGTTAATATATGTGGGTACTAGTGTATTGTCCCAGAGTTAGGCCATTATGAATCCACACCTGGTGTCCAATGTCAAATGGACCCAGGGGGACTGCTCATCCCACTAAAGTTACAAGCTCTACAGGTTGAGAAGTTCACAGGTAGGATTCACAAGTCAGCTAAAGACCAGACTCATGGTTATTATTGTGTTTTCCCCATGTAATTAGGCTGCATTGAACAATATTATCATCGAGTCTCTGGAATTCAAATGTCTGTTGCACCCAGCATTATACAGCAGAACACTTTTAGTGCAATTTCCCACATTCTTAGTAAATGTGCCCTACTGTGTTTAAATACTTCCAGCATACCCTTTTTTCTTTAGTTTTTTTTTTTTTAAAATGAATCATATCCTGTTTCCCCGAATATAAGACCTGGTACAATATTTTTCAAGCTTAAAATAAAAGGGCTCACACCACACAGTAGTCTTAGTAGATCATTTATAGTTTAAAAGGTTGTGACATGGGTGAAAAAATAATGGGTTAAAATCACTGACTGATGCATTGCAAATGCCAAGACAGCTTTAGGATTTGTAAAGCGCTACATAATTTGATGGCACTATATGAATTGAGATTATTATTATTAAGACGTTTCTTTGAAACAAAGTGATAACAATGAGATATTGGGGCCAATGATTCCAATAGAAATGGAGTCACAAGAAATTCAGCATGAAATTCAGAGCTTGGAGAATTATAAGGATGTTAGAGAAGTTGTTGAAATGACAGTTCTTTAAATAAAAAATGTAGCCTTTTTTTAATAAATATGATGATCGTTAAATGTACCATAAATTGTTAACCATCTGACTAGAGTTTTGTGACTATTTCCATGTACATGTTGATGTATGTAATGGCATGACCACAGTTTATTGATAAATGTTGATTTAAAAATAAATGTAAACTCTTAGACATGGAAATTAGATATCCCCAAAAAATAAGACTTAGTGCATCTTTAGAAGAAAAAATTAATATGACACTGGGGCACATTTACTAAGGGTTGCTACTTTAACAGGTGACTGCGCTGGGATTCTCTATTGTGGGATGCAATAGTTTTTTGTGAAATTGGGGTGCGTGCCATCAGACTATCTGACTGATTTGTACTGAGTGCGGGATTTAACTTTCAAATTGTGTCGCAAGACAATGCACTTTAATGCACCACGAAGAAGCAGGTGACCAGACTCTGTAGGACTAGAGCGGGGAAGTTCACAACCTTATTTCCTGTATGATAAAACTGCATGGGCTGCAGCTGATGGACTTGGCTCTCCATAGGGGGGCATATACTGCTATCACACTGCTGATTACACAATGAAGATTGCAGAATGGATGTATACATATGATCAACTCTGACAAGAGGCTGCTCTGCTGGGAAATCAGTGCAATGAGTGCAATGTAGTTGAAAGAAGACCAGAGAGAGAAAAGATGCACCATATTGCATAAATTGCATGTTACCATTAGTTGGAGACAAAATTAAAACTGAAAAAATGTAAAATCCACCAAAAAATAACCTACAATTGACTTTGATAAATGGGTGACACTTTTTTCCACCACATGAAAATTTGATCAGTGCGGCAGCAGCATCGCTGTAATCACTCCATGTGAAGGAACGGGCTTACAAGCACAAGGACCAGCTCTGTAGCACATTAATTTATATGGGGTCATCATCAAGGGGTTCATTGATGGATCTAGTTAGTAAATGAATAAGAAATATTAGCAGATATGTAGAAGAAATTTGTATATGTTTAACAAATACATCATGATGACAACCTTGAAATGCCTAGCAATGTGATGTACAGAATGGACATTCAATAATTGGATATAGTTTAAAAATAATGATTTTAATACTTAAAGGGGTTGTCCCATTCAAGCAATTTAATCATATTTTTTGTATAATCAAAAATTATACAGTTTTCTCATTCCCATCATTCAGTAGAAAGCTTTTATATTTACTATCACCATAGGAATCTGTTTAGGGCGTGTTCACACATTCCACTAGCGCCACGTTCATATCACAACACTAGCGCACAGGGGGCGGGTCTCGGGCCGATAACACAATCGCATGCGTTTCTCTGGAAACGCATATGCGATCGGCCTGAGCCCCGCCCTCTGTGCGCTAACGTCGCGTTTGAATGTGACGCTAGTGGAACGTGTGAACATGCCCTTAGGGTTATGTGCTCTGATTAATCTTCATGATATTAATAAGCCAAGCAGCTGTGTGACATCACATCACCAGGGGGAGATTTCAATTCACAACCATCAAACCCTCCTGTGGCATAGAGTTTGAGAGTCTAACTGCTGTTACAGTAAAGAATCTCTGTATCTGATGAAGGGTAAACCATCTTTTTCTCTAGGCAAGGAGGTCATTGTTACAGATTTGTGGAAAAAGGGCTGTCACATTTGCACCTGGATCCTCCTCTATCTGTGCTAATAAGTTTAGAAGACAGTGGGGCACATTTACTAAGGGTTCGAATCGCTTTTTTCGCCGGGTTTCCCGAATTTTTCCGAATTGGGCTGAATTGCGCATGCGATTGGATTGTGGCGCATCGGCGCCGGCTTTCACGCGACAGAAATCGGGGGCATGGCCATCGGAAAACCCGACGGATTCTGAAAAACTGCGGAATTTCAAAAATAAATTGTGTCGCAAGAATATGACTCATATACACCAGAACAAAGCAGGTGAACTCCAGCGGACTTCAGCACAGCAGCGACACCTAGTGGACATCGGGCGCACGACCTTAGTGAATCCTGGCAGAACCCGAATCAGCGTTGGAGAACACACCGCTAGATCGCGACTGGACCAGGTAAGTAAATCTGCCCCATTAAGTTTTTCTGTAATTGTCTCATCCACACCCCTCACTATTTCACTCTGCCTTTGTCTTGCAAGAGTCAATGCTGTGTACCTGTCATCGCTTGCTCTTTCCACCTGCGGCAGGTCCTAGTCTTCCTATAAGTATCCAGCTGGGTCTACACTCCTGTCTGGTCAAACTGGTGTCGGCCATGTACACACTAGCTCTGCTCTTATATTTTCTATTGCCTTATTGTGTTTGTTTGTCATGTTATGTGTGGGCACAAGGAGGGATTGTCTTCTAGTTTTCCACCACCTACCTGGGGGAGGGGCAGGCAATAGGAATGGACAGCTGAGGACTGGCTTCTGCATCAGGGCTTACTCTCTGAGTTATACTTTCATTCTAAAGGTAAGTGAGTGATGAGTAATTTTAATAAATTTTACTCAGTTATCATCCACCTACCTTTAGAATAAAAGTGTAATGCAGTGCCTGGGGAAGACCTAAAGCACAGAGAGTGAGCCCTGATTCATTAAGCAGTCCCCAGTTGTCCATTCCTATTGTCTGCCTCTCCCCCCCCCACCCCCAGGTAGGGGGTAGACAACTAGAAGGCGATCCCTCATTATGTCTCAGTCCACACACATAACATGACAAACAAAGAAACAAGTATTTCTAACTTCTGAAGTTTCTCTACTTTATATCAAGATTATTTCTCACATTGAAGGCGATTTGCAGATACTGTACGTGACAGAAATTGGATTAATATAGTTTAATATTGTTTTTATAATGACAATTCAATTAAAGTACATCGGTTGGATTTTGCCTGTAAAAAAAATTTCTGCAACCAAAATCTGGTGTTGGTTATAACATTTTAATAGTCTCAAAGAAATACATTTGTAGAAATTAATGCAAATTGACATTTTGAAGGCTTTTACTCTGAAGATGTTTTATGGTTTTATGTTATAGCACTGTATCAAACTTTTTCTTTATGAAAATAAAACTATAAAAACTATATGCAAATAAATCAAACTAAGCATACGCTTTTATATTATGCAGAGACTGGAATTTGAAGCCAACAATCAACATTGAATGACGCAGCTCAGATCTGGTGATGTGCTAGGAAATGCCCAGCTCCACTGTAATGGCAATTGGAGCTCTTTCCAGCTCTCTTCTTGTAACATGTTGCCTGATGGTTGCCCTATGCAACCCCACCATACGTGTCCAAAATCTCACACAGACTCAAGGTCACGAACAATTGAAAAATATTCAAGAAAAAAGGAACCTTATGACTAATGATAATCAAAACCAAACAAATTTGGGTTTAGTAAATGGGATTAAGATAGAAAAGGATGAATCTTTGAAAGACTGGGAAACTTCAGCAAACAAAATAATTTTAAACAAGGATTTTTTGACTAAACAAAAACAGACTTTGACTACTCAGACTATGAGCAGTAAGTCAGGGACTGTTACACAAATACAATCAGATGTGGTGCAAGATCAGCCCCAAGAGGAAGCATCTCTTCTTGATGTAGCTGCAACACCGGAGGCTCCAGAGGAATATGTCTACCCAGATTATCGGGGAAAAGGTTGCGTGGATGAAAGTGGTTTTGTATATGCTATTGGGGAAAAGTTTACACCTGGCCCCTCAGCTTGCCCTTGTCGATGCACAGAGGAGGGGCCCCTTTGTATACAACCAGAGTGCCCAAGATTGCACCCACGTTGTATTCAAGTTGACAACAGTCAGTGCTGCCCTCAGTGCAAAGAAAAGAAGAATTACTGTGAATTTAGAGGAAAAACCTATCAGTCGCTAGAAGAATTTATGGTAAGTCACCTAGCGTCATATTGCCTAAACCAACACATATTTATTATTTAGACTTTTCTTACTTCTGTATAATTTTCCTCAGTTACTAGATTAGAAACTAGTCCAAACTCATTTGCCCCATATATAGGCCAGTTGGCCAGTTAATAACAATCATGATGTTGCAGCATTCCTTTTAACTGGCTGCATTGGGCAGATTTACAGACAATGTTCCACATGAAATGGTATTTTATTAGGGGTTAGAAGGTTGAGAACAAACACTCTTGTGTCATCTAAAGGTAGATAGTTCATAGTGTTGAGCAGACCCGAACCACAAACTTGGGGTTTTGCTCAACTTCTTTCTTTTTGCCGGCAATCAATGCTGGCACAGATCCTGGGCATTAACTCTTAAAAAACTGTGACCATTTTGGAGGGGATTGATCCAAATTGTTCCATTGGGGGTTATGAACCTCCCTAAAATGACAGTGCACAGTTTAGTGTTATTGCCTGTGTGCACAGCAGTGGCAATTTAAATGCCACTCGTCACTTTGCTGGTTTCATTTAAACAGTTAAAACCAGCAATGATAGCAGATTTTACTAGTCGGGGTTCCTCAACCTGGACCCAAACACATTTTTAAACTTTTACTTTGTCTGCTCATTAATACTCATAGTTCATGGACATGACAAGCAAAAGCAGTCAAGCCTGACGCACATACCTTTAGATATCACACTTTATTATTTATTGCCCTAACTAGTACAGAGTAAGGTTACAAAGTCCTTTGTTTCTGTATTAGACATGAAAACGGCGGCATAACTTGAAGCTGATGGGTCCCAGGAGAAAGTGTTGTTTATAGTACTAGTTTTTTTCAAATGGGAAAGTGACACCTTATGGGCCCCCTAAGCCTCTTGGGCCCGGTTGCGACCACACCCTCTGCACCCCCTCAAGTTACGCCCCTGCATGAAAACATCTTGGTGTTCTTTCGACCACGTAAACCAACTAATGGAAACTTGCGGGTATTATTCATAACATGGGTTACAATACTACATGTTGGTATTTCCTATTCCATTTTGGTCTTCATGGTTTTAAGGGATTTATATTCACACAATGTGGCTGGTTTTCAGTTGTGTTTTCCCTCTGCCCTGAGTAAACATATACTAAAACATTTGCTATGATAGGTGAAATAAGTTTGGAATGCATTATGGATCATGGATCATGGCAGCGCACAACTGAAAGCTGAAAAAAAAACCTCCCCTTATTATCTGCACATTCTGACAACACTGGTGCTATTGAGAACCGTGTACAGGTTTGAACTGCAAAAGAACAAGACTAGAGATGAGCGAACATACTCGTCCGAGCTTGATGCTCGTTCGAGCATTAGCGTACTCGAAACTGCTCGTTGCTCAGACGAATACTTCGCCCGCTCGAGAAAATGGCATCTCCCGCCGTTTTGCTTTTTGGCGGCCAGAAACAGAGCCAATCACAAGCCAGGAGACTCTGCACTCCACCCAGCATGACGTGGTACCCTTACACGTCGATAGCAGTGGTTGGCTGGCCAGATCAGATGACCCTGGAATAGACTAGCCCCTGCCTGCGCTGCTCGGATCATTCTGTGTCTGGATGCCGCTAGGGAGAGAGCTGCTGCTGGTCAGGGAAAGCGTTAGGGTGTTCTATTAGAATAGTGTTAGGCAGGAGTGATTCTACAAGAACCCAACAGCCCTTCTTAGGGCTACAATAACGTTATACTTTTTTTTTTTTTATTTGCTTGTGGCTGGGCTTGCTGGCACTAGTAGTGCAGCTAGTACCATATTGTAAGGAATTTGCAGGGGGACTTGATACCGTTGTGTTTAGCTCTTAGTGACACTCATATCCACCTCAAACACCAAAGTGGGACAATTTATTAGGGGTGTGAGTAGAATTAGGCAGAGTCTGCTGATTTATTTCTTTTTTTAGCTGTATTTCATTTTATAGCTCAAACTCCTCTTGCAAAGCAGTGTGCTCTCATTGTAGGCTACAAAATAGCCATAGGAGAACCCCAACGGCTTACTTAGGCCTACAATAGCGTTATATTTCCCTTTTTTTTGTTTGCTTGTGGCTGGCCTTGCTGGCACTAGTAGTGCAGCTAGTACCATACTGTGAGGAATTTGCTGGGAGACCTGCGACCGTTGTGTTTAGCTCTTAGTGACACGCATATCCACCTCCAACACCGAAGTGGGACAATTTATTAGGGGTTTGAGTAGAATTAGGCAGAGTCTGTTGAATTTTTTTTTTTTTTTACCTTTATTTTATTTTATAGCTCAAACTCATCTTGCAAAGCACAAAATCCAGTTGTGTGCTGTCAGTGTAAGTTAGAAACTAGCCATAGCAATAGGATAGCATCGTTTTGTTAAAAAAAATAAAAAAATAAAAAAAAATAAACACAAAAATTTTTTTTTTTCAAGTTTACACTTTAATTTGGAAAATGTTTAACCCGAGGGCTAGGGGTAGAGGACGAGGGCGTGGACATGGGCGTCCAACTACTGCAGGGGTCAGAGGCCATTGTCCTGGGCGGGGTGAGACACCACCTGCTGATGGGGGAGCAGGGGAACGCCGCAGAGGTACACTCCCTAGGTTCATCATGTCTCAAGTTACTGGGACTCGTGGTAGAGCACTGTTGAGGCCAGAACAGTGCGAAGAGGTGATGTCGTGGATTGCGGACAATGCTTCTAGCCATTTGTCCACCAGTCAGTCTTCCACGCAGTCCACCCATGTCACCGAAATCGGCACTCCTCCAGCTCCTCCACCTCAGCCTCCTTCCCCCCAGTCTGCCCCCTCCCACCAAACTTTGGCATTTGAACCGGCATACTCTGAGGAACTGTTTTCTGGACCTTTCCCACAGTCACAAACCACTTGTCCTGCTGCTGAGCTATTTTCCGATGCCCAGGTTTTCCACCAGTGGCAGTCTGTGGGTGATGATGACATTATTCACGTAGTGGAAGAAGTGTGTAAAGAGGTGTCAGACGATGAGGAGACACGGTTGTCAGACAGTGGTGAAGTTGTTGTCAGGGCAGGAAGTCCGAGGGGGGAGCAGACTGAGGGATCGGAGGATGATGAGGTGACAGACCCAAGCTGGGTTGATAGGCCGGGTGAACACAGTGCTTCTGAGACGGAGGAGAGTCCTATAGCAGAACAGGTTGGAAGAGGCAATGGTGGGGCCAGACGGAGAGGCAGGGCCAGAGCTGGTGCATCAGCGCCAAATGTTGCCCGTAGTCAAGCTCCCGTGGCGAGGGCTAGATTTTCAGAAGTCTGGAGGTTCTTTAAAGAAACATCGGATGACCGACGGACTGTGGTGTGCAACCTTTGCCAAACCAGGATCAGCAGGGGTTCCACCACTACTAGCTTAACTACCACCAGTATGCGCAGGCATCTGAATGCTAAACACCCCACTCAATGGCACCAAGCCCATTCACCTCCGGCCGGGCACACCACTGCTCCTTCCCCTGTGTCATCTGCTAGTCAGCCCCCTGCCCAGGACCCCGGCCCAAACACCTCCCGTGGGAAAAACCCATCTTCGCCTCCACGATCCTCCACAGCATCCACCAGCGTTCAGCTCTCCATACCCCAGACGCTGGAGCGCAAAACGAGGTATAGCGCAACCCACCCACACGCCCAAGCCCTCAACGTCCACATCTCCAAGTTGCTTAGCCTGGAGATGCTGCCCTATAGGCTGGTAGAGACCGAGGCCTTTCGAAACCTCGTTATTCGGTCCCCAGCCGCCACTACTTTTCCCGATGTGCCGTCCCAGCCCTGCACAAGCACGTGTCAGAGAACATCCTCCGTGCCCTGACCAACGCCGTTTCTGACAAGGTCCACCTGACCACGGACAGGTAGACGAGTGCTGCCGGGCAGGGCCACTATATATCGCTGACGGCACATTGGGTTAACTTGGTGGAGGCTGGGACCGAGTCTGACCCTGGGGCTGGTCATATACTGCCGACGACGAGGATTGCGGGGCCTACCTCGGTCCAGGTCTCAAAGGCCTACTATGCCTCCTCCTCCTCCTCCCACCCCTCCTCCACCTCCTCCTCTGAATTACCATCCATGGGCATGGCGCCATCAGTCGCTAGCTCTAGGCACAGCAGCAGTGCCATCGCTAAGCGTCAGCAGGCGGTGCTCAAACTGCTGAGCCTAGGCGATAAAAGGCACACCGCCCAAGAGTTATTACAGGGCATCACGGCGCAGACTGATCTGTGGCTGGCACCGCTGAACCTGAAGCCAGGCATGGTTGTGTGTGACAACGGCCGTAACCTGGTGGCAGCTCTGCAACTCGGCAGACTGACACATGTGCCATGCCTGGCCCATTTGTTAAATCTCATAGTTCAGCGTTTCCTCAAGACATACCCCAATCTGTCTGGTTTGCTCACGAAGGTGCGCCGCATCTGTGCGCATTTCAGGAAGTCCAGCACAGATGCTGCCACTCTCAGGGCAGCGCAGCGCCGCCTCCAACTGCCCGCTCACCGACTGTTGTGCGACGTGCCCACGAGGCGGAATTCAACACTGACCATGTTATCCAGAGTTTACCAGCAGCGCAGAGCGATTGTAGACTGCCAGATGTCAACTTCCACCAGAACTGGTAGTCAGGTGAGTCAGCTTCCTCAAGTCTACAATGAGGAGTGGACGTGGATGTCTGATATCTGTCAGGTGCTGAGTAACTTTGAGGAGTCAACACAGATGGTCAGTGGTGATGCCGCCATCATCAGCCTCACCATCCCGCTGCTTGGCCTGTTGAAAAACTCTCTGGTCAGCATGAAGTCGGAAGCTTTGCGCTCGTCACAAGAGACAGGGGAAGAAGATTCCCTTGTTGATAGCCAAAGCACCCTTAGGTCTGTTTCTCAGCGCATATCGGAGGAGGTGGAGGTGGAGGAGGATGAGGAGGAAGAGGAGGAGAATGTTGGCGAGACAGAAGAGGGGACCATTGTTCAGTCCTTCACTGTTCAGCGTGTATGGGCAGAAGAAGAGGAGTTGGAAGAGTTGGAGGAGGAGGAAATGGACAGTCAGGCCAGTGAGGGGAGTGAATTCTTGCGCGTTGGGACTCTGGCGCATATGGCAGATTTCATGCTAGGCTGCCTATCCCGTGACCCTCGCGTTCAAAGAATTTATTCCAGCACCGATTACTGGGTATTCACTCTCCTGGACCCACGGTACAAGCAAAATCTTTCCACTCTCATCCCTGGAGAGGAAAGGAGTGTGAGAATGCATGAATACCAGCAGGCCCTGGTGCACAAGCTGAAACAGTATTTCCCTTCTGACAGCGCTAGTGGCAGAGGGCGTACTTCTGCGGGACAAGTAGCGAGGGAGAGTAGGCGACCAGGCAGCTTGTCCAGCACTGGCAGGGGTACGCTTTACAAGGCCTTTGCCAGTTTTATGTCACCCCAGCAAGACACTGTCACCTGTCCCCAGTCTCGGCAGAGCAGGGCTGATCTTTACAGAGAGATGGTGAGGGAGTACGTAGCTGACCATACCATCGTCCTAAATGATCACACAGCTCCCTACAACTACTGGGTTTCAAAGCTGGACATGTGGCACGAACTGGCGCTGTACGCCTTGGAGGTTCTTGCCTGCCCTGCCGCTAGCGTGTTGTCCGAGCGGGTTTTCAGTGCAGCTGGTGGCATCATCACCGATAAGCGTACACGCCTGTCGACTGACAGCGCTGACAGGCTGACGCTTATCAAGATGAATAAAGCCTGGATTTCTCCGCATTTCCATTCTCCACCAGGTGAAAGAAGCTGAACCTGAATAATGTATGCACTCCTCCTCCTCATTGTCCTCCTTCTCCTCCTCTTTGTACACTAAAGCAGAGGAAACTGGCTATTTTTTTGCCAGGGCCAACTGGCTCTGGCTATAGTACTCTATGTATTTAATTTTTCTGGAGGGCCAACTACCCTGTCCTCTGTTTTAAACAATTTTTGGGAGTGCCACATACAGGCACTCAATCTATGTAATATTTCTGGAGGACCAGCTACCTGCTCCTCTGGTTTGAAAACTTTTTTTGACTGCCACATACAGGCACTCAATCTATGTAATTTTTCTGGAGGACCAGCTACCTGCTCCTCTGGTTTGAAAACTTTTTTGGACTGCCACATACAGGCACTATCCAAATTACAGAGGAGGGAGAAGAAGAAGATTTGGCACTCACCACGTAATTGCATAAATCTTCTTTTATTTCTTACATCATAGACATCATGGACATCGTAAACAGGTACCACACAGACAGGGGAAGGGATGTGACGGCGCGGGAGCGCTGATTAGGGACGACTCGTTTCGCGCATTAGCGCTTCATCTTGCCTAAAGTTCCCGGTGTCTTCATTGGGCTTTTAAACCCAGGCGCCAGGAAGTGTTGTGACGTAACTTAGTGCACACCTACACCTTAAATTAAACACCATTGGATAAAAACAGGCAAGGGGCGGGTTCGAATTCTCGACTCCGCCCCTTGTAGCTACAGGATACTAGGACGGACCTGAAGGGGAACAGCTACAAAATTAGTGACCTATGGGAGAACAGGATACGTCAAAGGGGGCGGGGTTTGAGCGAACTGCCGCTAATCGCGGAAGTATGTCGGGCGGACCTGAGAGGGGACTTGTACATATTGAGTGTCGTCATAGACAGCCAATCAGAGGCGAGCATCGTCCGAGAAGGGGTGTGTCTTGGCGGATTGCGGATCGCCACGGGAAAGTGCCGGGCGGACCTGAAGGGGGACCGATGCATACAAGGTAGGCCAATCAACATTGGCAATTCGTTTCTAGAGGCAAATCAACGAATATTGGACAAAGCTAGATAGAAACCATAGAAACGGCTTTTTATGGGTGTTACCTTTTGATACCACTGAGGTCGAGGAGAGAGATTTTGAAAGGCAAAATACAAAATATTATTTTACAGTAATTGTATAACACAGTGTTTACAATGTAATAATAAGAGAGTTAATCTTTATCCTTTGCTCGAGGGGAAGGGAGGGGGTGCATTGATGGTGCCGCTGATAAATAAATGGATACAGTATTCATTTATAAGAAGACACTCATGTCGATCTTGTCATTTAGGCCTAAAGGACCGGTGGCTTCGGTTTGAATGATCCATTGTGCTTCTCCTTTTAATAGTAGTTTGTGCCGGTCACCTCCGTATGTTGGTATAGGGACTTGTTCTAGTCCTGCAAAAGTTAGAGTGTTAGTGTCTCCTTCATGTGCCTGTTGGATGTGCTCTATCAAACGTGGTGACCCCTTGCCGGTTATAATTGAGTTTTTATGTTCTCTGAAACGTATGAACAAGGCCCGAATGGTTTTGCCTATATAAAACCTTTTGCAGGGGCAGAGGATCACATAGACAACATAGCATGACCTGCATGTTAGAAACTGTTTGATGTGGTGATCTAGGCTTCCTATTCTTAAGTTTTTCCCTGTCAGAAATTGGGAACAGTGATTACAACTTCCACACTTATGATTGCCTATAGGGGCACATTTATTGAGCCAGTTTTTTCCTTTAGAATTTCCTTGGAATCTGCTTTTTACTAAATAGTCCTGTATTGTTTTACTCTTGCGAAAAGTTATTAGGGGGCCGCTATCCGCTATATGCTTTAATTGTGGATCTGCTTTCACCATGTACCAGTTTTTATTGATGGTCTCTCTGATCTTGGGGGCCATTGCATTATAGTCAAATGAGAAAACGAACCTTTCGGTTCGGTTTTTATGGGGGTTATTCAGTAATTGTTCGGGGGTCATTTGTGATGCTCTTTCCATGGCCTGTTTTAGGAGATAGCTTGGGTAGCCTCTTCTGAGTAGGCGTTGTGTAAGGTCGTTGGCTTGGGCTCTAAATAATTCGTCATTGTTATTAATGCGTCTGAGACGAATATACTGACCGTATGGGATTGCCCTCTTTACGTGATTAGGGTGATAGCTTGAGAATCGTAAATAAGAGTTAGTGGAAGTTGGTTTTCGGTACATAGTCGTTATGATACTGTTGTTTTTAATGTATATCTCTACATCTAAGAACTCTATCTTGTTAGGATCGATTTTATGTGTAAAAAACATGTTCATTGAGTTACTGTTGAGGTATGACATAAAGTTTTGGAAGTCGTGCGGATTACCGGACCATAGGATGAAGATGTCGTCCACATATCGATAGTACATTTGAATATATTTTAAAAATTTGTTGTCTGGTGTATAAATGTACTTGTCTTCTAAGTATCCTAAGAAAATATTGGCGTATGTACAAGCTACTGGCGTGCCCATGGCGGTACCTACCAATTGTCTAAACCATTGGTCTGCAAATTGAAATGTGTTGTTGGATAGAACAAACTGAAGGGCTTCACAAATAAAGGATACAATGTCTGGGTCTTTTTTGGCTGCTGTTAGGATACTGTGAATTGCCTCTATACCGATGTCGTGTGGAATTCGGGTATAGAGGCTCTCTACGTCTATTGTTGCTAAGAGAATCTCACCTTGCATGTTATTATTTCTTATGGCTCTGAGAAAGGCATTCGTGTCCTTTAAGTATGATGGGATTTTAGAGAGTAGGGGTCTCAACATCCAATCCAAATATTTGGATAAGAATTCGGTGACTGAGCCGATACCGGCGACTATGGGGCGCCCCGGTGGATCTATTAGGGATTTATGCAACTTAGGCAGGAAATACCAGCCGGCTTTTTTTGGGTGGGTCGGTATTAATTTTTCGGCGGTACTGCGTGAAATTACGCCCTTTAAGACGTATTTTCTTAGGAGGGATCCTAATTTATCTTTGATTTTAAGTGTGGGATCTGTTTTAAGCTCTTCATAATTGAGCGTGTTTTTTAGTTGTCTTTCCGCCTCTTTAATGTAGTTTGCTCGTGTCATTATGACTGTATTTCCCCCTTTGTCCGCTCTTTTGATTATTATTTCTTCGTTTTTATGTAATTGGGTGAGGGCCTCTCTTTCTTTGGCAGGGATGTTATCTTCGTCTTCATTGTATACTAGTGCTTTGATATCTTGAAGTACTCTTTGTTGAAAGATGTCTAAGGAGCTACCTGGTGTAATTGGGGGATTAAAGGTGGATGGGTTACCACCTTTGAAAGGACGCTGTTGAGCGTGATATGTATTATCTGTCTCAGCTAGGGCCAGTAGACATTCTGCTTCTTCTCCCTCTGGGGGGTTATGAACGAAAAACCCTAGGGGGCCTATCTCAATGGGGATTTCTCCTTTCTCTTTCTTTTGGTTTTTACGTGTATCTTGACTAGAAAACCATTTTTTTAAATTTATTTTACGCAGGCCTTTGAAGAGGTCAACTTCAAAGTTGACCTGATCAAAGTCCTGCTTGAGGCCAAAATTTAGGCCTTTTGACAATACAGACATACAATCAGGGTCGAAAGTCATATTTGTTAGATTAACCACGGTCGTCTCTTCGCTTTCTTCTGCTATCGTCTCCAAGACACTTGCTTCCTTTTTTTGTCTGAATTTCTTCTTTTTTCCGCCTCTCCGGATTGGCTTCCTAAAGGGAATTCCTCCTTTTTTGCGTTGTCATGACGATTCGAGTTGGGTCCAGCAGTTCCTATTGGCTCTTCTGATGCACTGGATTCGGAATCGGTTGTCCAGTATTCTTTTGGTTTCCTTTTTTCGAACCGTCTTTTAATTTTCTTCTGTCGCTGGGATCCCCAATCGAATACTCTGCCTGTGTCAAAGTCTTGTTTATCGCGAATGAATTTATCGCGTTTTCGATCTTTAATGTCCGCCTGAACAGGTAATAATTTCTTTTCGATTTTTTTAGTAAAATTCAGCATTTGCTGTTCTGAGCTTCTGCTGCGAAGTTCGATTTTTGCCTTGCAGAGTTCTTTTGTTACTTTTTCGTATTCTGCTTCGTTTCTCCTTAGGATTAATTTTGTTAGGTTCATAGAGTGGTCTAGATGTAGCTGTTTCCATTCGGCCACGAAGTCTTTATCGTCTCCAAATTGAGAGACCTCTTTGTAGACCCTGAGTCCTCTTGGGACTCTTCCACTGCTGCAATAGGATCGTAGTGAATTAAGAGTCCAGAATAATCTGACTTCGCGTTCGGCCAAATTGCCAATGTTGATTGGCCTACCTTGTATGCATCGGTCCCCCTTCAGGTCCGCCCGGCACTTTCCCGTGGCGATCCGCAATCCGCCAAGACACACCCCTTCTCGGACGATGCTCGCCTCTGATTGGCTGTCTATGACGACACTCAATATGTACAAGTCCCCTCTCAGGTCCGCCCGACATACTTCCGCGATTAGCGGCAGTTCGCTCAAACCCCGCCCCCTTTGACGTATCCTGTTCTCCCATAGGTCACTAATTTTGTAGCTGTTCCCCTTCAGGTCCGTCCTAGTATCTTGTAGCTACAAGGGGCGGAGTCGAGAATTCGAACCCGCCCCTTGCCTGTTTTTATCCAATGGTGTTTAATTTAAGGTGTAGGTGTGCACTAAGTTACGTCACAACACTTCCTGGCGCCTGGGTTTAAAAGCCCAATGAAGACACCGGGAACTTTAGGCAAGATGAAGCGCTAATGCGCGAAACGAGTCGTCCCTAATCAGCGCTCCCGCGCCGTCACATCCCTTCCCCTGTCTGTGTGGTACCTGTTTACGATGTCCATGATGTCTATGATGTAAGAAATAAAAGAAGATTTATGCAATTACGTGGTGAGTGCCAAATCTTCTTCTTCTCCCTCCTCTGAAGTTTGAATACTCTGTCCTGTGCTAGTTAGTATTTTGAGCACCACCATTTGCACTTACTTACAGGCGACGTTTTCCATAAGAAGAATTGGCCAAAAGGGTCAGATAAAACCCCTTTCATAACTCCGTTATAAAATCAAATCAAATAAGCTGTGCCCCATACACTCTCTCTCTATTTCCAATATAACTTACAGACTCGTCGTCAAGGGTGCACGCTTAAGTGACTCGATAACCTCTTCCACGGAGAACCGACTTGAAATACCCTCAAGCCATGGAAAACGCCGACACGGATGACGGAACCACGCTACAGACAGGGAGAGAGGATGCGGGAGCGTTCTTTGCACAATGCAACTTGAAGGATGAACTACAAGTTCTCAGCACTAAAAACCTGGAACAAAGGATCACAAATTTGGCCGAACGCGAAGTCAGATTATTCTGGACTCTTAATTCACTACGATCCTATTGCAGCAGTGGAAGAGTCCCAAGAGGACTCAGGGTCTACAAAGAGGTCTCTCAATTTGGAGACGATAAAGACTTCGTGGCCGAATGGAAACAGCTACATCTAGACCACTCTATGAACCTAACAAAATTAATCCTAAGGAGAAACGAAGCAGAATACGAAAAAGTAACAAAAGAACTCTGCAAGGCAAAAATCGAACTTCGCAGCAGAAGCTCAGAACAGCAAATGCTGAATTTTACTAAAAAAATCTAAAAGAAATTATTACCTGTTCAGGCGGACATTAAAGATCGAAAACGCGATAAATTCATTCGCGATAAACAAGACTTTGACACAGGCAGAGTATTCGATTGGGGATCCCAGCGACAGAAGAAAATTAAAAGACGGTTCGAAAAAAGGAAACCAAAAGAATACTGGACAACCGATTCCGAATCCAGTGCATCAGAAGAGCCAATAGGAACTGCTGGACCCAACTCGAATCGTCATGACAACGCAAAAAAGGAGGAATTCCCTTTAGGAAGCCAATCTGGAGAGGCGGAAAAAAGAAGAAATTCAGACAAAAAAAGGAAGCAAGTGTCTTGGAGACGATAGCAGAAGAAAGCGAAGAGACGACCGTGGTTAATCTAACAAATATGACTTTCGACCCTGATTGTATGTCTGTATTGTCAAAAGGCCTAAATTTTGGCCTCAAGCAGGACTTTGATCAGGTCAACTTTGAAGTTGACCTCTTCAAAGGCCTGCGTAAAATAAATTTAAAAAAATGGTTTTCTAGTCAAGATACACGTAAAAACCAAAAGAAAGAGAAAGGAGAAATCCCCATTGAGATAGGCCCCCTAGGGTTTTTCGTTCATAACCCCCCAGAGGGAGAAGAAGCAGAATGTCTACTGGCCCTAGCTGAGACAGATAATACATATCACGATCAACAGCGTCCTTTCAAAGGTGGTAACCCATCCACCTTTAATCCCCCAATTACACCAGGTAGCTCCTTAGACATCTTTCAACAAAGAGTACTTCAAGATATCAAAGCACTAGTATACAATGAAGACGAAGATAACATCCCTGCCAAAGAAAGAGAGGCCCTCACCCAATTACATAAAAACGAAGAAATAATAATCAAAAGAGCGGACAAAGGGGGAAATACAGTCATAATGACACGAGCAAACTACATTAAAGAGGCGGAAAGACAACTAAAAAACACGCTCAATTATGAAGAGCTTAAAACAGATCCCACACTTAAAATCAAAGATAAATTAGGATCCCTCCTAAGAAAATACGTCTTAAAGGGCGTAATTTCACGCAGTACCGCCGAAAAATTAATACCGACCCACCCAAAAAAAGCCGGCTGGTATTTCCTGCCTAAGTTGCATAAATCCCTAATAGATCCACCGGGGCGCCCCATAGTCGCCGGTATCGGCTCAGTCACCGAATTCTTATCCAAATATTTGGATTGGATGTTGAGACCCCTACTCTCTAAAATCCCATCATACTTAAAGGACACGAATGCCTTTCTCAGAGCCATAAGAAATAATAACATGCAAGGTGAGATTCTCTTAGCAACAATAGACGTAGAGAGCCTCTATACCCGAATTCCACACGACATCGGTATAGAGGCAATTAACAGTATCCTAACAGCAGCCAAAAAAGACCCAGACATTGTATCCTTTATTTGTGAAGCCCTTCAGTTTGTTCTATCCAACAACACATTTCAATTTGCAGACCAATGGTTTAGACAATTGGTAGGTACCGCCATGGGCACGCCAGTAGCTTGTACATACGCCAATATTTTCTTAGGATACTTAGAAGACAAGTACATTTATACACCAGACAACAAATTTTTAAAATATATTCAAATGTACTATCGATATGTGGACGACATCTTCATCCTATGGTCCGGTAATCCGCACGACTTCCAAAACTTTATGTCATACCTCAACAGTAACTCAATGAACATGTTTTTTACACATAAAATTGATCCTAACAAGATAGAGTTCTTAGATGTAGAGATATACATTAAAAACAACAGTATCATAACGACTATGTACCGAAAACCAACTTCCACTAACTCTTATTTACGATTCTCAAGCTATCACCCTAATCACGTAAAGAGGGCAATCCCATACGGTCAGTATATTCGTCTCAGACGCATTAATAACAATGACGAATTATTTAGAGCCCAAGCCAACGACCTTACACAACGCCTACTCAGAAGAGGCTACCCAAGCTATCTCCTAAAACAGGCCATGGAAAGAGCATCACAAATGACCCCCGAACAATTACTGAATAACCCCCATAAAAACCGAACCGAAAGGTTCGTTTTCTCATTTGACTATAATGCAATGGCCCCCAAGATCAGAGAGACCATCAATAAAAACTGGTACATGGTGAAAGCAGATCCACAATTAAAGCATATAGCGGATAGCGGCCCCCTAATAACTTTTCGCAAGAGTAAAACAATACAGGACTATTTAGTAAAAAGCAGATTCCAAGGAAATTCTAAAGGAAAAAACTGGCTCAATAAATGTGCCCCTATAGGCAATCATAAGTGTGGAAGTTGTAATCACTGTTCCCAATTTCTGACAGGGAAAAACTTAAGAATAGGAAGCCTAGATCACCACATCAAACAGTTTCTAACATGCAGGTCATGCTATGTTGTCTATGTGATCCTCTGCCCCTGCAAAAGGTTTTATATAGGCAAAACCATTCGGGCCTTGTTCATACGTTTCAGAGAACATAAAAACTCAATTATAACCGGCAAGGGGTCACCACGTTTGATAGAGCACATCCAACAGGCACATGAAGGAGACACTAACACTCTAACTTTTGCAGGACTAGAACAAGTCCCTATACCAACATACGGAGGTGACCGGCACAAACTACTATTAAAAGGAGAAGCACAATGGATCATTCAAACCGAAGCCACCGGTCCTTTAGGCCTAAATGACAAGATCGACATGAGTGTCTTCTTATAAATGAATACTGTATCCATTTATTTATCAGCGGCACCATCAATGCACCCCCTCCCTTCCCCTCGAGCAAAGGATAAAGATTAACTCTCTTATTATTACATTGTAAACACTGTGTTATACAATTACTGTAAAAAAATAATATTTTGTATTTTGCCTTTCAAAATCTCTCTCCTCGACCTCAGTGGTATCAAAAGGTAACACCCATAAAAAGCCGTTTCTATGGTTTCTATCTAGCTTTGTCCAATATTCGTTGATTTGCCTCTAGAAACGAATTGCCAATGTTGATTGGCCTACCTTGTATGCATCGGTCCCCCTTCAGGTCCGCCCGGCACTTTCCCGTGGCGATCCGCAATCCGCCAAGACACACCCCTTCTCGGACGATGCTCGCCTCTGATTGGCTGTCTATGACGACACTCAATATGTACAAGTCCCCTCTCAGGTCCGCCCGACATACTTCCGCGATTAGCGGCAGTTCGCTCAAACCCCGCCCCCTTTGACGTATCCTGTTCTCCCATAGGTCACTAATTTTGTAGCTGTTCCCCTTCAGGTCCGTCCTAGTATCTTGTAGCTACAAGGGGCGGAGTCGAGAATTCGAACCCGCCCCTTGCCTGTTTTTATCCAATGGTGTTTAATTTAAGGTGTAGGTGTGCACTAAGTTACGTCACAACGCTTCCTGGCGCCTGGGTTTAAAAGCCCAATGAAGACACCGGGAACTTTAGGCAAGATGAAGCGCTAATGCGCGAAACGAGTCGTCCCTAATCAGCGCTCCCGCGCCGTCACATCCCTTCCCCTGTCTGTGTGGTACCTGTTTACGATGTCCATGATGTCTATGATGTAAGAAATAAAAGAAGATTTATGCAATTACGTGGTGAGTGCCAAATCTTCTTCTTCTCCCTCCTCTGAAGTTTGAATACTCTGTCCTGTGCTAGTTAGTATTTTGAGCACCACCATTTGCACTTACTTACAGGCGACGTTTTCCATAAGAAGAATTGGCCAAAAGGGTCAGATAAAACCCCTTTCATAACTCCGTTATAAAATCAAATCAAATAAGCTGTGCCCCATACACTCTCTCTCTATTTCCAATATAACTATCCAAATTACATTGTCTCAATAGCAGCCTCCACACGTCGTCTTTTTAGCTGCCTTCACACGTTGTCTCCATTGCTACCTCCACACGTCATCGCCATAGCTGCCTCCAAAAGTAGTCCATATAGCTGCCTCCATACATGGTCCCCTTATCAAACGGGCTGTGTCAGGCAGAATTTTGGGTTGTTTTCATGGCTTCCACATCAAACTTGTTAACTTTGTCGCCATCCTGCTGTGTAATCCACAAAATATACTGGCAAACTTTTATCATTTACCAATATTATTTCAGCGCTTCTTGCGCATCTGTTTACATTCCCCTCACCCGCCATATCCTAAACTTATAAGAACGCTACTACACTTGATCTTATACAAAAGGTTCTTAGAAGTGCTGTTTGGGGAGTAGCCTAGAGACAGGGGCTTGGATTGGCGAAAGCTCGCCTGGCAGCGGAGCGCCAGCTCCATCCCAAGATCCAACTAACATAGTTTTAACTGCAGCACCTTTAATCTACTACTAGTTCACTGCCTCCACACATGGTCCCCTTATCAAACGAGCTGTGTCAGGCAGAATTTTGGGTTGTTTTCATGGCTTCCTCATCAAACTTGTTAACTTTGTCCCCACCCTGCTGTGTAATCCACAAAATATACTGGCAAACTTTTATCATTTACCGATATTATTTGAGCGCTTCTTGCTCACCTCCTTTGGTTCCTCTCTGCCACCCATTGGTTTTAAGCCTGAGTCCATTTGGGGTATGTTGCCAAGACACTCTCTAGCCTGCCGCTGCTGCCGCTGCCTCTGCATGCCGTCCCCTATAGTGTCAGGGTCAATTATTGGATGTTTTAGATGCTATCTAGCCTCATTCGGTCACTCTGTCATTGCCATGCTGTTGCCCATAGTTTTGGCATAATGGTGCGATTAAGCAGCCTCAGAGGCATCCATGCATGCTGCCCCTGCTGTTTCCTGTCCATTTCCGTGGTGTTTCCATCCTTTTCTGAGGTTCCCAGGTGCTTGGCCAAGCTTCCCTGTGCAGATCCTTGGTCCCCTTGAAAAATGCTCGAGTCTCCCATTGACTTCAATGGGGCTCGTTATTCGAGACGAGCACTCGAGCATCGGGAAAAGTTCGTCTCGAATAACGAGTACCCGAGCATTTTAGTGCTCGCTCATCTCTAAACAAGACTAACATAAGGGTGAGATTGGGTTTGAAAGAGGATCTGATGGGTTTACATGACAAAAGGTGAATCCTAAGGGCCTCACACTCCCACACATATATGGAGCATTCAGCAGCCTCACTATTCCAAGTTTCCATATATTAAACTTCTAAGATTATTTATAACAAAGCACCCAGAAGTATGTGTCTTAATGTTTGGTATGTGCAACACAAAACCTGTAATGTGCAACATAGACATAAAAGTAAGTGGCTACATCTAACAAGCATTAGCTTTACACATACAGTGCAGTTTTGACACATTTCCTTCAAAAGGACCTTGCCATTTGGTTTGCACATTTAAAACTAGCCCAGATTGAAAAGTCAAATTGTTAACTTTTAAGCCATTGATTGGCATATATACATTTATACACAGTCAGCGTGTTTAATTACACAATTTTTGGCTGGCAGTTAGGTAAAACATAAGGCTGAAATCACACAGTAAGGGACCAGTCAATTACACCTCATGGGTCTTGGCTTTGACTTAAGATGACGGCAGGACTAGATGAGGCTGCATCCTACCCCTCTGACTAATTTTATGGAAGATAAGTTTGGAAAAAGACACAGATCCTTAAAGTCCAACATATAAATCTTAAAGTGTTGTTCCAGAGGAAGGCAAAAAAAAGAACATCTATAAGGCTGATGCCAATTTGTCCACATTAGGGGAAAATTCCTTCTAGACCCCAAAATATCAGAATAATCCTTTTGGCCCTGCCTCATACTGCTGCTTTAGTCAAGTTTCAAATAACAGCATTACTGGTAAATTCTCTGTCTATATTGGGCTTTGCATATGTGGTTCACTGGATTTTATTTTGCTTATCTATCTTAAAAAAACTGGCATTGTAAATTATCTATTTGATCTCTGTCGGATTCTCAACATAAGAACAAAGTGGAGCTCTTGTTACACGTTATCCCAATCAAACTGCACTTCAGCTTCACTCGCTGGAAAGCAAATGCTACAGAGCCCAGTAAATTTATGATAAAATTGTAGCCCCTCAGCTGTACTTTAAATGTCACAATTGTAGCAAAAAGACAGCACACAAGCAGAAATGAGACTAGAACAACAAACAGAAAACCTCTCCACAAAAGTCTGTGTGCAACCTCAGTAATTACAGTTATGCCCAACTTAACTGATCTCCTTTCTCATGCATCCCTTGATACATATGGCACATATTTTCTTGGTGCAAATTAATGGTATTTGTACTTCTACATGTGATATCCAATTTTTTGGGAATGGCACAATGACACATTAGAAAACTCACAGCAACAGCTTAAACCTTCCCTTAGAATAAAGGTGTTATCCACATGCAGTCTATATTTGTGAATTAATTGTTATTTAAAGGAAACCTACCACTTTAAAATGACCCTTCTGACCCACAAATACCTTAAGCTAGCTCAGGATGAGCTGATGCCGAACCATATTTTCAATTAAACCAGAAACCGCTGTATTTGTAGAAAAATGATTTTGTTGTGGTAGTAAAATCTGTCTTCGGCGCTTCTGTAAGCGTCATGCGGCGCGCACCCCGGACCCTGCTCCGCGGTCACGCTCTCGTCAGCGCCGCTCCCGTCACTAATTTTGCAGTGCCCGAGAGCCGGTGACGTCACCGAGCTCTCGGGCACACTAGCGCATGCGCACCACCTCCTCCCGACGCGTCGCGGCCGGATCCCATTGCGCATGCGTGAAGTCCCGAAGCCTCGCGATACTACGAGGCTTCGGGACTTCGCGCATGCGCAATGGGATCCGGCCGCGACGCGCCGGGAGGAGGTGGTACGCATGCGCTAGTGTGCCCGAGAGCTCGGTGACGTCACCGGCTCTCGGGCACTGCAAAATTAGTGACGGGAGCGGCGCTGACGAGAGCGTGACCGCGGAGCAGGGTCCGGGGTGCGCGCCGCATGACGCTTACAGAAGCGCCGAAGACAGATTTTACTACCACAACAAAATCATTTTTCTACAAATACAGCGGTTTCTGGTTTATTTGAAAATATGGTTCGGCATCAGCTCATCCTGAGCTAGCTTAAGGTATTTGTGGGTCAGAAGGGTCATTTTAAAGTGGTAGGTTTCCTTTAACACAGTCATGTAAGCCTTCAAGCAGTAACTTCAGGGTTTTTTTGCAAATGAGGATGACATAAGGATGACATATGACATATGTCATATGGACATGACATGGACTGTTTTTTTGCACACATGGTTGGTCACTGCACAACACACTGATGCAGTAATGGATAATATAGACCAACCATATGTTATACTTAGAAGGACCTTCACACATGAAATCCTCATACATCTGTACCTGCTTTCCATTCACATGTACACAATATCCATTTCAGAACAAAGGTTCTAAAATCACAGAATGAAAGCAGGCAGAAGGGATACACCCTCCATTCTCCAAGAAGCTTGATTCTAGTACCATATGTACCATATATACCAGACTTGTAGAGACTATATTATTCATACAGCCCAGGGCCTATGGCAGTCTCAATCTGACTAGCACGGATGACATATGGACTGTTTGTGTTCTGACAATCACACATGTGTCTAGGTAGCCTAAGACAGATTTCTGTCTTAACCCCTTAACGACTTGGCCCTAGTTTTTTCACTTCCATTTTTTACTCCCCACCTTCAAAAATCTATAACTTTTTTTATTTTTCCACATAAAGAGCTGTGTGATGGCTTCTTTTTTGCGTAACAAATTGCACTTCAAAGTGATGATATTTAGTATTCCATACTGTGTACAGGGGAGTGGAAAAAAAATTCCAAATGCAGTGAAAATGGTGAAAAAATGCATTTGCACCGTTTTCTTGTGGGCTTGGATTTTACAGATTTCCCTGTATGCCCCAAATGACATGTCTACTTTATATTTTGGGAAGGGGTTAAACAACTTAATAACTTGGCTAATTGTTTTTTTCTTAATAATCTGTTCATGAATTCTGCAATTGTATTATTTACATTAGATGGGAAAGCCACCTTTAAGCATTAAACAGGAGTTAAAACTTTGCTTTGTAGTAGCCATAAAAGAAAATTTTAATCAAATCATTATTTTACTTCTATAGAAAATTGTTGTCTGTAAAGCTTACTATGTCATAGAAGTTAAAAGAAGTACATTTTTGCTTTCACACATTGGTGTGGTGTGGTCTAATGCTTATAACAGCTTATAACAGAGGTGTTAGCATCATTTTTGTGATATCATTGAGGGGATGGTCAGTGATCAGTAAACTTGTGCATTATCCAAAGAAACTACGGTACTATGCAATACAGGATCCATTGTAGAAAATACAAGAGTAGCACTTGACCAGACTTTACTCATTACACGGCATGAATTAATAGGGAGCTTTATCTGTCACCTATAATCTATGTTATACATATCTTTTTAGTTTTCTGAATAGTGCATGAAGATCATAGTACACGAGGTTAAATAAATTTGCAAGTTCATCAAATAAAACCAATGCTCCTCAAGTGTTGATCCAGTAGAGCTGACCCTATAACATATATGACAATTGACCCATACTAGTGAAAATTCTAAATATGACCAGAACAAATCCCTGTAAATATCCGTAACGTGAATGTTACAAACAACTGAAATGCAACGTCATGAAAGGAAAGTTTTGATCATAGTGAATTCTAACACAGATGTTCCACCTCCAATTCCAATTTTATTTTCGTGAGCTGAGTTTTAGTCAGTGGAACAAAAAAATATCAAGGTCTGGGGTCTTTCTATGCCTGCTTGAATAATCCACTAAGATAAATGCATAGTAGTAAGCTGCATACACTAAGGTTTGCAGGATTACTTAAACTGAACTTAAACATGGCATGGATGAAATACTGTTACAAAAAAGTATCTGTCAATGACTCAGCTTAAGGCATTTGGTACTTTTAGGATTAAATGATTGCAATGACATGAACATATTTTATAAAGAGAATAACATTTTATACTCCAATCTGCAACAGATATCTTGACATCTTGTGTTTAGTGTATATGTATTATTTTTTTGTATTCTTTGTAAATATGTAGGTTTATGGATCACAGGAACATCATTTTCTACTAGGAGGTTGCATTTCAGTAATTGAATAAAAAGATGTTACAGTCTATCCATAGGAAGTACTATGCAGCCCTTTCTTTATACTCTGTGTAAAAACAGGAAGTGCAAGTCAGTTTTTTTGCAGTATATGGATGGAAGTTGAAGTTGAAATTCACTTATCCAATTTGTTGTTACTGAACATATGGTAGCCTTGTGTGGTTAACACCTCTGTAAGTGTATGTGCTGCTGGCTATGCATCCAACCCCTTAACTGTAATGCAAACTAGTGACTAAACAAATATGTTTCTAGTACAAAAGGTTGTAGATCTTTATTATAATATTGGTTATTTCAGTCACTGCATGACTGTGTCACTGTGCTTCAGTGCTGGGTTACGTGCAACAGCTCTGTATCCAACCACACTCGTTTCAGCAATTCCTTCTGTTGCTAGTAACCATGTGAAATACAGTATATCTATTCCAAATGAGAATATCTGCAATTTCCAGCTTTCCAGTAACCAACATGGAATATGAAATCATATCACTAAGATGTCACTAAACAAGCCCTTCTACATCTCTGTAAATGGAAAAATACAAAAGTTATAGATTTTTAAAAATGGAAACGCAAAAATGGCCTGGCCTTTAAAAGACATCTACCATTCAGATTTACTGATGGTAGATGTCCCAAAAGTACCTGCTTGTCCCGCCTGTCAGGAGAGGATCTTACTTTTATGAAGTCCTGGAACATCGTCATTGTTCTAATAAAGACTTTATAAAGATGTTCAAGTGAGTCGGCTCTGCCTCCTGCTAATATATGCATGCCCAGCCGTGTCCATGGCACCTGGTCCTGACCACTGATCCACTGATGTCACAATTGGTGGGCAGAGCCAGTTGCTATGAACACAGAGGGGGCTTCATAAAAGCGAGATCATCAGTAAATTTGATGCTAGATGTCCTTCAAGGGGTTAATGCTCTTTGTTATTAGAAATGCATCTAGCTCTTTCTTAAATGCTACCTTATTTTCTTACCTTATTTAAATGTGCTAACGATATAGAAGCTTTTTTTTTAGAAAGTTTTTCCAAGTTTTCATAATAAGGCCGACCTACCACTCTGCTTAGATACTGGGTTTCCCATCTTTGAACCTTCTATAAATCCACTATAACTTTTATTGAGCTCATAACTGGATCCCATATTACAAGGGATTTATATAGGGACATTATTACATTAGGGTTCCTGCAGTTTTGAGGACTGCATATTGTAGCAATATAATTATTGCACCCTAGGACAGTGGTGGCGAACCATTGGCACGGGTGCCAGAGCGGGCACTCAAAGCCATTTCTGTGGACACTCAGGCAATCGCCCCAGGACAGAGTTTACCAGACAGGAACAAATCCACCAAATCTTTCTGCAGTTCCAGGCAACTTTAGAGATGCTGCTCTCAGCGTTATTTTTAAGCAACACTTCACTGGCTGTTTGGAAATGCGGGAAAAGTGGGAAGGTGTGGACAGGGCTGTAGTATCTTTTTGAGGTCCCCCTGCTGGACCCTTCATTCTTCCTCTACAGAGAGACCCTGGAGAGAAGCTACAATGAGAGTCTGAATTTGTACTCTTTCTTTCAACTGTATTGGTCGCCTCAGGGGGCCGATACGATTGAAAGATGTTGAAGAATAGGTAGCAATACGTTACTGCTTAAAATGCCATGTTGGCACTTCATGGTAAATAAGTGGATTTTGGTTGTAGCTTGGGCACTTGGTCTCTAAAAGGTTCGCCATCACTGGCCTAGGAGAATTACTAAAGATTTATGAACATTAAATTTTTTCTGTTGCATACTTACCCATGTGACCAGGCCTAGTCTTTCTGTTATATTTTACAGTTAATGTTTAAGTATTCTATAAAGTTTTGAAGCAACCAGTTCAAGTTCATTTATAAAGAGAATGCATTCAACACTCATGGTACCCAACTTTTGAATTTAGCCCATCTTAAGTATATTCCATTTACATTAAATCCTTGCTTTAAATTCCACAACCTAATAAGTTGTCCCCTCATCCTTGCATATGAAGCTTTAAAACTAGATGGTTGTGTGGTTCACTCTGACAGCTTTTAGCAAAATCCAGGTAACTTTGCAACTACCTCCTCATAAAAACCAAGCATGTTAGTTATACATAATCTATCTTTTTCATAAATCTTCATTGCTTATCAGTTAGAAATTTGTATTGCTACAGTGTATACTTTTGTAGTTAATATATTGAATACCACCAATACCATATACAGGTGGTCCCCTACTTAAGAACATTCGACTTACATACGACCCATAGTTACAAACGGACCTCTGGATATTGGTAATTTATTCTACTACTTTAGTCCTAGGCTACAATGATCAGATGCAACAGTTATCAAAGGTGTCTGTAATGAAGCTTTAGTGTTAATATTGATTCTTATGACAACCTAACATTTTTAAATTCCAGTTGTCACAGAGACTAAAAAAGTTCTGGCTGGGGTTACAATGATAAAATATACAGTTCCGACTTACATACAAATTCAACTTAAGAACAAACCTACAGACCCTATCTTGTATGTTACCCCGGGGACTGCCTGTAATACCATACCACGAACTGACTATACGGAGTTGCTCTGGTTCTGCCTTTTTATCTTTCTTTAAAATCAGTACCACATCAGCTGTTCTCCAAATCCCGCAGCACTGAAAATATTTAAAAAAATAAGGTACAATGGTAACTGAGTTCAATTCCATTAATATCTTGGATAAATGAGGTCTAGGATGGGGGTTTTATCTGTAATTAATTTGGTCACACAGTTTAGAGGTAACAGTGATGGGTTTCTTGTAAGTCACTTTGCCTAAAGTCTTTGTTGGAGCGTATTCACTGTAAGTTATCATTACATTATGAATTTTATTAATTAAACATTTAAGAATTATTCTTTTATATCTTGGTCAGATAAAAACAATGAAAAAAATAATGGATTCTGCGGCAGCAAACTATCTTTATTCCCTTCAGATCATTGTATATATAAAAATATATATTATACAATTCATTCTCCATGTCAGTCTTAACTAAACTCTAGTGGATTGTGCTCTAAGGCAGAAGTGCTCATACATGTACTGAACATACATATTACTGAACATAGTAGGGGTCTGGCAACTGATTAGCTCCCTATTGAATAAACATACACATTCAGCTGAGAGGCATATTAATGAAGAGGCCCAAACACTACATTCAGTACGACCAATTTTGTATACTTTTAAACGCAACACATCCATACAAGAATGTAGAAATATAAACTCATATAAATACAATCCAGAAATTCTGGGTTTGAAATCCCGCACAGAGAGTGCATTCCAAAGTAAATTTGTTGTCTGTACTGAGGAAATTTAATTAACTCAGATAACAATTAGCTACATATTAGTCCAAAATACAAGCAAATATTGATATGCTATAGCACTGGGAAAGACTAATAAAACAGAACATGTTTTTGGTTTCACGTGTAAAAGTTTTATAACAATATATACTGTACGGTATGTAAATAAAAGCTAACCTAGTCACGGATCCCCTTTAGCCAAAATTTATTATGGGTTATAAATTATTCTAAAAAAAAACTAGGGTTTGTATCAAAGCCACAGCTTAGGGAGCACTTCCAATTGCTGTCAAAATTCTTTTAAAATAAATTGCCACTAAAGAGTTCCAAAATTGTTCACAATTTTCTACTGTATGGGTGAAAATATTTTGTGTGTATTGTTCAAACCAGGGATAGGACACGGATCTGGTTCTTGCACCCACTTGTTATAATCACAGTGGGTCGCTGGGAGATATCCATACCATCCTCTCTTTCTGCCATTGCCTCAGCATTGTAAGAGACCACTCCTGCTCTTTAGGCAGATGTGTTGGCTCATTCCTTTCCTATGCTTGTTATTAGTAAAGGTAGACTTATGTAGATTGATGTTATGTCTTTTGAAATATGATAAGCACTGTTTATCCATAATAAAGTGGGGCACCGTTTATATAAATAATAAAAGTTGGCTCTATTTGGCAGGAGAGTGAAGCTTTATATACATTAGTAAGGCGGTATTTAATTTCACTATGCCGGAGTTACACCTAAATTCACTTACAGGGACAGTGTAAATATGTTTCTGGAAGTAGAGCAAAAACTATTTTTTGCTGTAGAGTGCCATCATTTCTATGTACTCTCCTGCTTTAAACCTATGTTTCTTATACATGCCTAGTTTGGTATGCTATCTGCATGGTCCATGCCATGCTAAATTACTTTCTGCTTCTTTCTGTTTAACCCATTCAGGACTGTGCCAATTAAAGGCTTACAGGCCCAATCCAAATTTTTTATTTCTGCCCTTGTGTTTTCACATCACACATTATACTTCAAATTGGTTGAAAAATTTGGATGATATCTTTTGGGCTTAGACTTTCAAAAATTTTTGAAAAATTCTCTTTTATTAAAGTTCTAATATCTCTGATTTTCAGGCAGAGAGTCATAGCACCCATAATTTTATTTATTTGTACTTTTTAAAACTTTTTTTACTGTTTTATTTTGTCCAGGTGTGAGACAGTTGATCACTTGTTCAGTGTAATATACTGCAATACTAATGTATTGCAGCATATAACATTATTCAGCCTATGCATTCTGCATAGGTTGACAGGTACACTATTAGATCATGCTGAAAGGCATCTACTGAAAGCCACCCTAGGGGTCTTTCATTGAACCCCAGTTCTGCCATAGAAATGATTGGCACCCTCCATGTCTGGTGTGGCAGGTGTCGATTGTCTGGTACTACTATACAGATAGATGCTGCGGTCAATATGACTACGGCGTCTATCGGGTTAAACAGATGGGATCAAGACTATAACGATCTCAGCTGCTACTGTGGAAGGTCAGCTCTTATATACTCCGAGATCAGTAGATGTGTAGATATATTACTTGTACTACGTATATGTTTTTATTCAGTCTTTTGTGTTCATTATAAGTATGAATATATTATTTAATCATGTCATAGCAAATGGCAGCAGTCAGTGTGTAAAATGACCTATACATTATTTTTTTCAGCATTTGCCAACAAAATTCTTGGGTGCTTTAAAGGGAACCTGTAAGCTGTCATCCAGTATGTTGTAAAGCAGATGAAAACCTTCCAGATCATGTTTCTTTCATGACACATTGTGGTGGCATCATTCAGAAAATCAACTTTACAGTGAGATGTAAATTGGTTGTATAAAGTCATGGAGGAGGAAATTTTAGCACTGAAGTGAAGCTCTCCCCACATCAGAACATCCCCTCTGCCATGATTGATATCCACCTCTGTGACTACATGCAACCAATTTACACCTCAATTTGAAGTTGATTTTCTGGATAATGCTGGCACAAGCTGCTTTACAGCATATATGTATTGGTTTATTAGGTCAATTTCTGATGACAGGCTCCCTTAAGCCCATTACTTTGGGTTTTGGTTATGCCTTTAACCACTAAAAAAAAAGGAATCTGTAATATCTTCTGCAAGTATAGTTGTGTAGTATGTTATGGCTAGTTCATACCCAGATTTTTACTCTGCATAGGGCTTTGCTGCATCTTAGAGATGGGTGAGTGTTTCAGGTGTTGTTTGTGTGATGGAATGCCAAACCTATCAGTGGCCAGGGCAACATCCAGGAACTCGTAAATACCCACCCTTAACTCCTGTCAGTGCTGGTCATACTGGTCTCTTTTAGTACTACTTTCTCTATTGTGCTTATTGCTGTGTACTCTGACCCTTGTTTTGTTATTGACTATTATTTGTACACAGTAGAGACAGTGGTCTAATTGTTGCCTGTGTTTTAGCACAGGGCCTGGCAGGTAGGCAGGGACAGAGGTCTTGGTAGCTAAGAGTTTACACCTTTTCACCCCTGTCTTGACAGAACCTGTAAAAAAAATGTAAGTCCCACCACAGCTTCAAACGAAGCAATGCTTCGAGAAATGCTTCCTGCTTGTAGCCATCATTACAGAAAGTTTAGTTCTTGCATCACTATTCATACATTGAATACTATAATAAAAGCAAAGGCACTAAATGTCTAAGCTTTTGCCAGTGGTGTCTACATTAACTACTTAGGGTGTTAAATGATTTGATGATAAAATTTGGATATTTGCTTTTCGTTTGATGTAAACTTTTTTTTAAAGGACAGAACAGAAAAAGTAAACTTCAAAAATAATGTGAAAGTCATGCAGGGTGACAAATGAATCAACATGATATTCCTCCATTCCTATCTGCTATCAATGGAACTTCTAACATGGAGCCAGACTTTACAGTCCTTTTTCATTCAAGGCTTTGAAGAATTCTTTCTTGTTTTCTGTACTTTCCTAGTTGCGACTTTATCATTTCTATAAATATTCTTTTAAATATTTTTGATCTTGTGTGTGGTTTCATTTCAAAAGTACAGGAATCAGTTTGAGACTTTATAGCATTAGATATTCATATGACATTGACATTGTTGTTATACACTGTTTTTGCTTAAATATGTTGTGGGGAAAAGACTAATTTTAATATAATTGTTTAGTATTTTTCACATGCTTTACAATAAGAAATAGAGAATAAATGCATAGTACTGAAAATAACCAACTATTAGTTTTTCTTTCAAATCTCTTTTTATTAGTTTTTTCAATAAGTCTTTTTTAACAGATGACAAAAACACTGGAAGATACATTTTCAATCACAGTATAAACACAAGAACAATAGTTTGCAGAAATTCCAAAATGCCTGGGTACATGAGGGAGAAGTGCATACGCAAAGAGCTCCTCTAGAAGAACATTACCTGGAGGATTCTAAGATGAAGAGACACAACATGTTGAAATATTTCAGTAATCAATAAAGGACATCATTAAAACACAGATAACCATACTTCAACAAGTGCAAACAGAAGCAAAACACATTAGAAAATCAGACTGCTGAGAATGTCAGTACCTTAAAGGGAACCTACCACCCCGATTCTACCTATAAAGGTAGAAGGAGTGGTAGGTGGATGGATGGGACGTGAGGATAGCCCTTTTTTGGGCTAATCCTCACGTCCCGGGTGTCTTTTACAAAACTTTATTACATCTATATGCAAATTTTTTTATGCAGCTACTGGGGCGTGGAGTAGCCGGACATGAGGCTACTAGTCGCGGCTACTCCACGCCCCAGTAGCCGCGTTACTCTGCCTACCAGGTAATCTTCGGCATGCAGCTCCTGGTAGCTACGCGCCCTCGCCCGAGTCCCCCGGCTACTGCGCATGCGCAGTAGTTCCAGCCCCGGAGCCGCGGCCACGCAGCCGAAGGCCTGCGTTCTGCGCATGCGCAGAATGCAGGGGACCCGGATGAGGGCGCGCAGCTACCAGGAGCTGCGCGCCGAAGATTATCTGGTAGGCGGAGTAACGCGGCTACTGGGGCGTGGAGTAGCCGCGACTAGTAGCCTCATGTCCGGTAATCTTCGGCATGCAGCTCCTGGTAGCTACGCGCCCTTGTCCGAGTCCCCCGGCTACTGCGCATGCGCAGTAGTTCCAGCCCCGGAGCCGCGGCCACGCAGCCGAAGGCCTGCGTTCTGCGCATGCGCAGAATGCAGGGGACCCGGACGAGGGCGCGCAGCTACCAGGAGCTGCGCGCCGAAGATTATCTGGTAGGCGGAGTAACGCGGCTACTGGGGCGTGGAGTAGCCGCAACTAGTAGCCTCATGTCTGGCTACTCCACGCCCCAGGAGCCGCATAAAAAAATTTGCATATAGATGTAATAAAGTTTTGTAAAAGACACCCGGGATGTGAGGATTAGCCCAAAAAAGGGCTATCTTCACGTCCCATCCATCCACCTACCACCCCTTCTACCTTTATAGGTAGAATCGTGGTGGTAGGTGCCCTTTAAATGTTTAGGCAAATAGGGATGCAAAGGAGGATATAGGGTCTTTTGCAGGGGAGTTTAGTTTAGCAAGTAAGGGGACATTTTCTTTTGAAACTTGGTAAGGTATTACACAATGCAGCTATTTCTTCTAAGCGACAAAGCTGCGATACTTTGTTCATCCAGTGGACTGCAGAGGAGGCTTGTCTTAATCTACTTTGAAAAGAGACCTGAGTTTTGGCAGATAAAATAATTTTCAGCCAGATTGGCTTTTTGGTGAACTAGACCATGGGTGAGGGAACAAGGTTAAGAAGGATGATTTTCTCATCTAACGAGGGGAATCTGGGCATAGATTCTGGATCGGGTACAGGGCCCCACAGCAGCCTTCTGAATGCGGCCCCCATATATACACACACATTTATGCACTGATATATACACTTATACATACAGTAAATACACATTGTATACACAGAGTATATACTTCTTATACCCACCCACAGTATATACACATCAAATATGCATATATAGTATATACAAATCACAGCATATATACAGGCATACAGCATATACACACATATACAGTATAAACACACCATACAACTTATATACATACAGCATATACACATTTATAAACACACATATAGAGCATACAGATATCACAGATGCCCATGGATATACAGCATGTATACATTAATGTATATATTCACATTCATACATTTATAAATCTATACACACATGTATATACTCACCCTTAGGCGGTCTTCTTATCCCAGGAGGGAGTCAGAGGCTACAGATCGCAGTCCCAGTAGGTGAGTTGTGTCATTCTGCTGCCCCCTCCTCCAACATTTCTTATCTGAGCTGCCGACTATAGAAGATCTTAACCGTTATATACATATTATGTATTATTATGTAGCTTAACATGCATATAATGGTACACATCCACCATTCTTTAGCTGGGGCCCCCTGACACTATGGACCTCATAGTGACTGTTATGTCTGATACCGCTCTAGTTACGCCCCTGCTCTGGATCATGGCACCAACTGCTCTTGCAGGGTAATACATTTTTAGGGTTCCATGCAGTTGTGAAGGATTTGCTTGGTGTCAGACCAAGATTGTAAATTGGGCAAATTGGTTGCCGTTTCTGAAATTAGGAACTTGTATATTGTAGAAATAATTTTCCTGGGAACTGTAATGTATCATGTAACCTGTATTGTGCTGTATCGCACTGTCCTGTAAATATTTTTATGCAACCAAGGAACTAGCAACATGTAAGAATGCGCCTCCCAAAGTATTTATGTATTTGTATTGTTAAAACTGTGTAACAATTGCCAGAACACTATGTACAAAATAATTTCCTCCCAGGGGATCAATAAGGTTGTATTTTGAAGTTAGAAATTTCTAGAAACAGGTAAGATCACAAAGACAATTGATTTGCAGTGATAAGGTTTTAAAGTAGCTGGGCATAGGTGGGAGATGAAATTTGTGTATCAGGAAATGTGATTTGTTTCTAACCAATGTTAAATCTGTTATTCATTTTTTTTGTGGATGTGGAGACTAAGCAGAAGCAAACCTAGACAAATTAGAAACAACCCGCAACAGATGCACACCAGACACGCAACACATACGCCCATGTAAATCTGCCCTGTGGGAATGAAAAAAGTGAGTTGGTATACAGATAAGGAAGGGATATCAAGAGGTATGCAATTGTGGACCACTATTATTTTGATTAGATTAGATCTACCTATCTAAGAATTGTATGGGACATTCCACATTTAAAGAGTCTTGAATATTGATGCCAAAAGAAGAGAATAGTTTACATGGAACGACTGCTTAGGGTCTGTTGAGATTCTAATACTTATAAAAAAAATGAGATTCAATAAATCATCATGTTGATGAGTTTATTTTAAAATTGGTAAGCATGTGGAAGTTGTCAATTTGTCTAAAACAGAGAAGGACATTTTGAAATTTGTTCTGATGATTAAAAGGTCATCTGAAAATGCGTGGTCCCCTGTATCTTGAGACATGGGAGATTTGGCTACTTAGACAAATTGATTGAATGAGGGTTTCCATAATAAATACATATAGGAGGAGGGGACAAGGGACAGCCCTGCCATTAAAAATAGAGAAGGTTGATGAAAGGGTGCCATTTATTTTAACCAATAAATGCCATCTACATACATTTTAACATCTACATTAGGTTGATAACTTCCATGTTGTGAAGATCCTTCCCTTTCTTGGAGAATCTCCATGCATTGCGATCAGATGATTTTTTTTTAGAACCCTGTAACTAAGGATGGGTTTAGGGGAGATGGAGTCCAGAAGAGGCTTAATTGCAGCATTTAGGTCAGCTCCTAACAAATACCTTACTTGAACAATCTGAGGGTATGAAGGCTAGAAGCAAACAACTCTATTATATTTCCCAATTATATTTCTACCTCCTACAGAAGAATTTAAATACCGATCCATGTGCAGCCACCTCTACAATCACTGAAACTCCTTTGAGGGAAGAGAAATGAACAGAAAAATGGAAATGACTATTGCATAAAGCTCTGCCAAATTGGACCTGGTCTAAGCAGGCTCCACCTGACCAAGATTGTGTCCAAATCTACCAAGATGTTTGGAAACATCTGCAATGTGTTCTTCACACATATTGTTCTTCACATACTATTGTGAAGAACTCCGTTCGGCACTCGTGTCTTCGGATAAGTTAGCAGATGTCTGGAAACATCTGCAATGTGTTCTTCAGTGAAGAACACATTGCAGATGTTTCCATACATCTGCTAACTTATCAGAAGACTTTAGTGCAGAACGGTGTTCTTCACAATAGTATGTGAAGAACAATATGTGTGAAGAACACATTGCAGATTAAACTTTCATACAATACAATACACACAAGAAAAGATACATATCTTCACATCCAAAGCCTCCAGAATAGACTGAGATGTGTACGTTTGTGGTGACAGTGGCCCATAATATGCATATAAAGTTATTGGGTTTATACCCTTTTGCATTTTTGGACGGAACCTAATGAGGATTCTTGGTGCCACAGGGTCTAAACCAAGGTGTGAAGTAGACCTGCAGCTCGATCCCCTGGGATTTTACAGCTTGCTATAAAATGACAAATTGGTTGTTCTGTGTGATCCCCTTATGTGCATGATAAGACCTGACATGCAACCCCCTCGTTGTATACTTCAATACTCATCACCTTTAATTATAAAAATGTAATTTGTGGAAGTCCTAATAAATAGGACTTTCAAAATCCTTATAAAAATGAATTGGTATCTAAAATTATTATTTGTGAAATTTCCTTAAACATTTAAAAAATCATTGGTCAATTTGTAAGCCATTAAAAATTATGCCAGCATAAAACAGACATATGATTTTGGCTTTCCTACAAAAAAATTGATATAAAGTCCTATGTCTCATGGGTTGTATATCCACTATTCATTAAACATATCGCTGGGATAAACCACAAAATTTGAATATAAGAATAATATTTAAAAAGTTTAATCCTCTTGTACAGCATGAATGTGTACATTAACTAACTTAATAGCAGTTATTAGCTGGTGTAGATTTTTCTGCCAGCAGGGACATCAGCCATATACATCAGGAGGCCTAAGCAGGTCCAAAGTGTCAGGGATCCTTCATAAGCCAATGTACAAGTGCCAGCGAATGATCATTATCCCCCATAGTCTGTAATTTCTTAACATCAGTATAATATATGTGAGATTTCTTTTCTTTTTTGCATTTAAAACTTCACCAAATTGATCAAACCATAAAATGTCATGTCCATCAACTCTTTCCTTTCACAACACATTCATTTTTCTTATTCTTCAAGGAATGACAGAATCAGGACACTTATATTGCCATAAAAAATGAAGAATAAAAGCGATAAAATGCAATTCAATTGTTACAAATGTATTGTTGTTCAAGCTAATGGCTGTATCAGGTCAAGGAACGTAACCTACTGTTCTGTTATATTATTCAGAGGAAAAGTGGATTTATGTTAAATAAAAATCTTCTTAAGTAGGGAATGTTCATGTAATAAAAAGGATTTTCATATAAATTCCATATAAGTCATAATTCAGGGTTTGTTAAACACATCGATTGCCTTTATGAATATTGTTATTTATACATGGGATTCTGTACAGAAACATCACAACTAACACATGCTTTTAAAATAATTCAGTTGCAAAGTCAGCTTAATGAAATTCATCAACAGTCTTGTTCTTAGTATTGCAGCTGCATAAAAGTTACATGGCATGGAGCTACAGAATATGCTGACACAAATACACTACAGTATCTACCAGACACTGTACAATAAACGTGTTGTATAGAAGAACAAGGGAGTGAAGGGTGCTTTATAGCGTGCTGTATGCATCATATTCTATGGAATGTGGCAGTACTATAATCTCAGAGTATAACGCAATGTCTCAGTTACAGCAAACAATGCAATCTTGATTAAATAAACTGGGTGTTGATTAAGTATTTTTAACACACGAATGCTGTCAGCACCAAACAGATGATATATACATTTTTCATATGAGTAACAGATGTGCAATTAAATAGGTCAGTGAATCAACAAAGATAAAATTAGATAAAATGATAAGCACTTGGGGATAAAGAAGATTATTTAGAGACTGGATAGCCTTGTATAGCTTGAATAGCGATTAGGGAGAACCATTCATCACCTTCACTAAACCCAACTCTTTAAATCCTCTTTAGTAGGCATTGTTCCATACAATTGTAGTTTTCATTAAAGCTCCCATCGTTATTGAGTAATTATTACCATTATTTTTGAGTCAACTATCTGTACTGTAGGAATTGCAGCATCTGTGTAAGGCTCCAGGTGCAGTGGACCCACTGGACCATCGCGAACGAAGACGTAAGCCGACACTTGGGACCGGAATCTACGTACCACCCTGTTTTCACCAGAGCCCGCTGCAAAGCGGGTTGGACTTGTTGCGGCATGGTACCACCAGGTCGTTCCACAGGTGCAACTTTATCAGCGGTGGCAGCCAAGTCGAGGTACACAGACCTCAGGCAGAATCGTGGAAGGGGACAGGCACGAGGTCGAGATAGGTAGCATAGGATCAACATTAGGGACAAAGCAGAAGGTCAGGGCAGGCGCAACATGATTAAAGTCAAGTACAGAACCGGGGTCACAACGGGAAGTAAATACACAGGCGCAAGGCAGGGATACTAGCTTTCTCAACGATGAAGAACCAGCAGAGAATGCTTGGAGAAGGCCGCTTTTAACAATTTCCTGGAAATAGCCAGCACCAATCAAGGATGTGAGCACACAGCCGCGGTAGCCAGACTAGTGTCATTGAGCTTATATCAATCATCGATTTGTTGGATGTCTCTGACAAGGGCCAAATTGTAATGGAACAATGTAGAAATTTACAGTAGGCATGTTGGGGTTCTCAATTTGCAATGGTTAGTATTTATAGTATCAAAATGGATCTTATGAAGGACAACTCATTTATGGCCTCATAAAACACTAAGGAGCTGGTTGATCTGGTTGGATCCCACAGAATGGTGACTATAGTACAAGTTGCCAATAAGGTTAATAGAGCACAATAGGGTTGTGCTTTTAAGTGCCTATATGAATCCTTTTCTACCTCTCCAAGCACCTGTGAAATGGTCCCCCAAGCAACAGAACTGGACCATGAAATAATAGAAAAAGGTATATGGTGTGATGTAACTTATTTTACATTATGTGGATGGCTGAATGCATCCATTTGCTCTACGGCACGAAAGCAAACTGATAAATGATGTGTGTTGCATTGGCAAAGTTCAGCTGTGAACATTGGGTCCTAGCATTGATGATCATGTTACGTTAACACTTACCTTATACCTTAATTTTGTTATAGACCAAATACATTTTTCATGGCAACTTGTCATTTTTATTAGGTCCATACAATTTTCAATGCTTTAAAATCCAATTGGTTTCAAGCTCATACTATCGTGGCATATGCTGAACTAGCTTAATGCATGGGGGCTCTCCATCCCAATTAACAGGATTTAAAGTTTTTCAAGTTCAGTCAGAAATAAAAATTGGTAGATGAAATGTTACAAAATAATAAAAGAAAGATTACTCACCCCTTTACTCGCTTACCTCTTAAATGCCACTGTATCCTTTGTACTCTTTGGGGGAAATTCATCAGCAGTGTCTAAGAGCAAAACTGTTCTAGTTTCTTATGGCAACCAATCAGAGCTCATATTTCATTTTCCCACAGCTTTTTACTAATTTAAATCCGAGCTCTGATTGGTTTTCATGAGCAACTCGAACAGTTTTATCTCAGAAACTTCTGATAAATCTCCCAATTTATATTGTTTGATGTGATGTACCCCATATAGCCTGTGAAACCAATTAATCACTCTAGCGGTAAATGACTCAAGTTTTCTTAGGCAAGTGGTTGTCTGCAACAGGCACAAAAAAAGGATGAGCTGGGAGGACTAGAGAAGCAGTGGACATTTAATAATATTTTTGACCAACTTTTTCTTGTCTGGGATTTGGATTTATTTTGTCGTCTAGGGTTTTATTCATTCTAGGTCTTAATTTCACTCTGCATTAACTGGGTTATGTTTCTAAGTGCATAAAAGAGGATCACCACAATGTGTAGTCGGAGTCCTGAGTTATCTTGCTAACACACCTGAAGCACAATAGCCTCATTTTCATATTTTACAGTAAAGTAAAGTAGGAGCTTGAAAATTAAAAAAAAAGTTATGGATGGAATTTGTGGGGAAAGCAATTATTTAAGGTAGGTAAATTGTGGTGATCGATTTCCATTAAAAAGCAACCACCTGCCACCCAAGAGCTGTCAACTGAACCAGTGGTTAATTGAAATTTGGTTGAAATTTGGGTTTGATGGATTCCTCTGAGTTTCATGACAAAATTTGGTTCTGGGCCCAGACTTTGGGGTGGACTTTGACCGAACACAAACCGCATTAAAGTCAAGATGGAACCCAGATTTTAACACCCCAATGGCTATAAAATGAAGAACGTAAGGGCTAGAGGGCTGAAAAATGGTTGAAATAACACGGTAGTTGCAATGCCCCCAATGGACTAGGGAAAGAATTTGCAATAATAACATAAATAATTAAATAATAAAATAACTATCACCCAACTCCTCCTATTCTCCTTTTCTTCATTGTCGGTCATAATTACATCCTCCGTCATTGCATAAAGAGCATATTCCAGATGGGGAGGGGGGGAGTTGATGATGGCATCATCAATGCTGACCATACTAGTGGCATATTGGAAGCAGTGCAGCACTAGACAAATGTCCCCCTGAAGGCCCAATCATTGGTGGTTAAATCCTCTAGTCAGCACTTCGACTCACGCAGGCATTCTGGAGCTAGAATTCCACAATTGTCTGGAATTCCACCTAGTTTGTACATCACATATGAGGTGGATGGGCAGGCCAATGTCCCTCTGCAATGCAGATAGAAGAGCAGCAACAGGGTGTGAATATTGAAAATGCAAATGCAGGGAACACACAATAAGCAGCTGCTCTGGCAGGTCTGTATAGTTGGCCAGAAACCTTTGCACTACTAAGTTGAGCACTTGCGCAATACATAGGACATGCATCAACTTGGCTTGGTCCAAAGCTGCTACAAGTTTCTAGCCATCGTCAAATACCACATGCTGGTCTTAAGGTTCAGCAGCAGCAACTACTCCTCTGTCTGCTCCTGGATCCACAACTATCTGGTAATGTTTGGTCTTTAACCCAGACAGATGAGTTTTAGCACAACCATTGCTAAAAGTAGTGCTGTGGGCTCTGTAATGACTAAATGAGGAATTGAGAGAGAAGGAAGCAGTCCTGGATGGGGATAGAATGTGATCCAGAGTGCCTGCTGCCTCAGGAACAGCCAGTCATTAACACAGCGGGCAGTTGAGGAAATGTAATGTCCCTCTCATTCTTACCATCTATGTGTGAGTTGTGAGGTAAACATCAGGACAAATAGCATTGTGCAGTGCACTTCTGATTTTGTCCTCAATATGTTGGAGGTGCAGGGCAGGGAACGTCTGCTGGGAAAAATAGAAGAAATACTTGGAAATGCTCCTATTCACAACCAGAGCTTGTGTGTGCAATGGGCCAAACTTTTGCTTTCTATCCATGATGGAGAATTGAATGGATGATGTGGACAAGCTTAGTGCTGGTGGTGGTAGTGGTGGTGGTAGCGTCACATTCTCCCTATGCGAGGGGACAGGTGGCCTTGTGACTTGGGAGGTGGTGAAACAGGCTGGGACAACTGAAGCAGCAGGGGGAGCAATAGGTATTTTCAGGCTTTTTTGGTGTCTCGGCCACTGCAGCTCATGTGTATTCTGCAGGTGTCTAGTCATACAGGAAGTGCTCAGATTGTTAAGGCTTGGGCCATGCTGTACTCACGAACTTTCTTCTGCGTTCTGTGAGAAAAAAGATGCAACATTCCATACACCCTGTGGGAGTCTGCAAATTTCTTGGGAATCTTAGAACTCTACCTCTGTACAGCATGACTGACTTCTTCTTGGCTTGTGGCTGAAACAGTTTTGCTACTTTAAAGGAGCGTGAAGTGGAGGGCTCAGCACTTCCAACTGCGGATAGGCATGGCAAAGATAATACCACAGAAGTTGATGCACTGTCTGCCATGTATTTGACCAATACTTCAGCTTTGTGTGGCCAATTGGTGCCTACAAAAATATATACACTGCAAACTCTGGTGTGCATCACTACTTGCACCAGGGAAATTTGGAGCAGGAAGAGATGGAACACATTCTCTTCCTGTGGCACCAGCTCCATCTCCACCACTAGCCTCATGGCATCATGGCATGTTATTGGGGAAGATTTACTTAACCGATTCACTAAGATCGTGCATCCGAGTTCCTTCCTGTGTCACTGCTGTGCCAAGGTCCACCGGAGTTCCCCTACTTCCTCCTGGTGCATGTGAGTGCTTCATCTTGTGACACAATTTCTTTTTAAAATTCCACGGTTTGTCCGAATCTGACATGTTGTCCGACGGCCATGCCCCCCCATTTCTGTCGCAGGCAAGCCGGCGCCGATGCGGCAAAATCTGATCGAGTGTGGCAAAATCCCGGGGCAATTCGGCACAAAACAGAAATATTCGGGAAACCCGACAAAAGTTCGGCGTTTGTACCCTTAGTAAATGAGCCCCAATGTCTTTTAATTCTTTCTTTCCCTTTTTTTAACCCCATTAACGCTCTGCGCCGTAGCTCTATGGTGCAGAGGTATAGGGAATATATGAAGAGGGCTCACGGGCTGAGTCCTCTTCATACAAAGGTGGGGGTTGTTGCATATTGCAGCAAACCCCCACCGCTAATAACCGCGGTCAGTGCTTGCACCGATCGCAGCTATCAACCCTTAAGTCGCCGGCGGCATTGAAAAGACGGTGGCGCGCGGGCGCCGCCATCTTTATTCCAATCGCCGTGCCCCCGAGCGGTGATCGGTTGCCATGGTAGCCTCGGGTCTTCATTTGACCCGAGGCTATCTGGTATCTGCAGATTCGTTACAATGAGCCAGTGGCTCATTGTAATGAATGAGCTGCAAAAATGCCAAATATTGCAATACAGAAGTATTGCAGTATATGGTCGGAGCGATCTGACCATCTAGGGTTAATGTACCCTAGATGGTCTAAGAAATAGTGAAAAAAAAATGAAAAAAAAGTTAAAAAAATAAAAAAAATTAATAAAATATTAAAAATTCAAATCAACCCCCTTTCGCTAGAACTGATATAAAACATAATAAACAGTAAAAATCACAGACACATTAGGTATTGCCGCATCCCAAAATGTTATGGCCGGCGGTGACCTCCGAGACGGGAAATGGCGACCAAATGTCCAAAATGCGACTTTTACACATTTTTACATCACATAAAAAATGGAATAAAAAATGAACAAAATGTCGCACAGACCTCAAAATGGTAGCAATGCAAAAAACGGCTCATTTTGACACCTCACACAGCTCCGTGCGCCAAAGTATGAAAAAGTTCTTAGCTTCAGATGATGGGAATTTTTTTTTCTTTTTTCTATACATTCGTTTAATTTTTGAAGATGTATTAAAACACAATAAAACCTATATAAATTTGGTATCACCGCGATCGCACCAAACCAAAGAATAAAGTTCAGGTGTTATTTTGAGTGCACAGTCACTCAATTTTTCCACATTTTGAATTTTTTTTCAGCTTCGCAGTACATGTCATGTTAAAATAAATAACATTAAGGGAAAGTAACATTTACGCACAAAATAAGCCCTCACACAGGTCTGTACACGTAAAAATGAAAAAGTTATGTATTTTTGAAGGTGGAGAGCGAGAAATGAGCGAAAAAACCCTGCGTCCTTAAGGGGTTAAAAGACCTGCAACAATAAACCATACTGTGACAGCTTGAACAAGAAAATGGGTTGTTCACGGCTCACCTCAATCCAAGCTCGTGCCACGGAGCACACCTTGACTCCGGTGTCCACACAGCTGCACTTGAAAATTGATTACCTCCGGCACTGAGAAGTCTTCAATATCAAAAATTCTTTATTTTTCGATCCAAGGTACATAAAACACAATCCATCCTCAATAAAACACCACCTATAGTGGGAAACCAGCCTACGCGTTTCAGGTGCAGCACGCACCCTTAATCATGGCATGGAAAAAGTTGTGCATTGTGGGTTTAAGTATATTGGCTGCTCGGTAACGTAAATCCTGTACATCCGGGAGCCTCTTTTTAACCCTAAAATCATCATAGTCATAAAATGCTCATATCACAAGGCAAAAGATAACCACATTATATTAATACTCCATTTCTATTAAGTTTGCTAATTTTACCTAATAACAATGGTGACACTCAAGTTGTACTTTTTGATATTGAAGACTTCTCAGTGCCGGAGGTAATCAATTTTCATACTGTGACAGCACCTTTACTATCAAGGTATTACTGTGTGGAATTCACTGAGAAGATCACTTTAATGATCTACATATTACTGCACACTATTCACTGAGAAGGGCACTTTTCTGATCCACCTATTAAAGCATGCTAATCATTGGGAAAAACACTTATGATCCACGTATTACTGTGCACTATTCAATGACAGTAGCAACTTTACAATCAAGGTATACATACAGAATAAATCAGAACAGAGAAAAGTTGGCACTCACCGCTTCTTTAAAATGTCTTTCTTTATTAATTCATCGTAAAATGGCACACACAACAGGGGAGGATGGCTGGCAAGATAAACCGCTAGGACTAGCGCGAAACGATTCATCCCTGTATCAAAACGAATCCCCTCCAGCCTCCTCCCCTGTTGTGTATGCCATTTTAAGATGAATTAATAAAGAAAGAAGTTTTAAAGAAGCGGTAAGTGCCCACTTTTCTCTTCTCTGATTTATTCTGCATGTATTGAAGGATTCAGATATGGACTTTTTCCTACAAGTTTGAGCAACTCCCTTGCAATTATAAAGTTTCACCGTCACTCTCCTTAGAGTAAATACACTCTGTTTGCTATACTCTCTTCGTACGAAAGTCCTCAATAGTGCCCCTCTATTCTCTCACATATTTTTACAATGAAGGTATGATTGATGATTTATGATTTGGAGCTGATTACTACGTATATAGAGGCAGGACCATCAAGATCTTACTGAATGAAGCAGTAAATACTAACATTCCTGTCTGGTCTTTCCAAGTATTGCTGTATAATCCCCTATAATCAGTAAGTATATCCCTGCACTATAGAAGCTTATGAGTTGCCTAATATACAGACCCAAATTGTGTGGCTTAGATTCCCTCATTACTAATTATATCTTATTTTTTGATTCATCTTCCATTCATTCCCACTGGAGTAATCATTTTTCTAACACACGGTATGTTTGAACTTTGTATTTATTGAGGGGTCCCATCTAGGAGCTTTATTACTTATGGGTCTAAATTGCACTTTCTATAAACTTTGGAGTCTGGGCTATGTATCCTGGTACCTTAAACAGCCAATACTTGTTGCCCAAGAAACAGCCAACTGAACTAGTGGTTATTTTAAATTTTGTTGTACAGTATAGAAGTCAAACATACTTTCCTTTAGAAAAGCTTAACTAAAGTATGACTTTCTGTCTTTGACAAAAAATAATTTACAAATAACCTTCACATGTCCTTCACATGCTACTTCAGATAACTGAACACAATGAAGTCCACTAAAAGTGGACTGCAAACCATGAGATATTAGTTATATCAACTATGCTGAGTGTGGTATGCTGAAAGATGAATGGTTCTGGTAAACATTAGCTATATACATTACAATAAAAAATTCAATTAGCTGAATTTACCGACAAAATGTGTTTTGACCCAAATCGGAGCATGGTGCATAACATAAAAAACAATTGTTTCCTGGCTGCAGAGAGCATGTAGAGTGTTGTAGAACAATGCCTAAGTATGCATAGGGAGCATGGTTTGGTCTTCAAACAATGCTTTGTTTTAGTATGACACGCACATGACAGCCACCGCTCTTAGCATCACTTCATTCTTCAATTCCATGGGCACTTACAGAGGCCAACTTCACCAAATAAGTGAAGCGGGAACGCAGCCTGAAAAGATAATGTCTGTGCCAGCTCGAAAGGACCGAGCTGAGGGCCAATAATCCATCAGTATTGCTAAAGCCAAAAATAAACAGGAGTGGATCCAAAACAGAGATGGCCAGTAAATGGGATATTTGCATGTCCTCTGTGTTCTGTATCCACTCCTGCTTTTGGCTATCAATCCTGAAGCTTTTCATTCTTTCTGACAGATGAAATGAAAGGGAAAACCAAACATAGTGGCACTGTCATAAAGTGGTGGAGGGTGAAAACAGCATTATGGAAATCACAGGGTGTTCCAGGGAGACAGCGGTCAATTGGCAGCATCATGAGTAGGCCTCAGAGTGGTACAATGACAAATTATGGAGGTGGCAGTGTGGTACAATGACAGAGTGTGGAGGTAGCGGCAGCAGCATGAGGTCAGAGAGTGCTACAATGACAAATTCTGGAGCTGGCAGCAACATGGTAGGCCACAGTGTGGCACAATGACAGAGCGTGGAGGTAACGGCAGCAGCATGTGTTCAGAGAGTGGCACAATGACAAATTCTGGAGGTTGGAGCCACATGGTAGGCCACAGTGTGGCACAATGACAGAGTGTGGAGGTGACAGCAGCAGCAGTAGGAGGTCAGAGAGTGGCACAATGACAAATTCTAGAGGTGTCAGCAACAAGGTTGGCCACAGATTGGCACAATGACAAAGTGTGGAGGTGATTGTAGCAGCAGCAGGTCAGAGAATGGCACAATCACAGTGCGTGTAGGTGGGTGGCAGCAGCAGTAGCAGCAGCATGAGTAGCACAATGACAAATTCTGTTGGTGGCAGAAACATTGTAGGCCATAGTGTGGCACAATGACAGAGTGTGGAGGTGCTGGCAGCAGCAGTAGCAGGAGGAGGTCAGAAAGTGGAACAATGACAGAGTGTGGAGGTGGATGACAATTCCAGTCCCTGGTAAAGATGGAGCAACTGGCAGCAGATGTGTGGCATCAGGCGGGTGGCAGCATCAGAATAGTGGCAAAGGCAGGTAGTTAGAATCTAGACTCATTCCTCAACGTTTGGGGGAGGTGTCATGGCTGATCTAATCTGATGCATAAGGCATCGGTGTGTTGAAAACCTGGGCGACCCACGCTTGATTCATCCTGACAAAGGTCAGTCTCTCTACATTACGGGTGGAAAAGCGAGTTCTCCTTGGGGTAACGATGGCTCCCGCCGCACTGAACACCTTCTCTAATGCCACACTACTGGCCGGACAGGACAGCTTTTCTACTGCAAACTCCGCAAGTTGCGGCCGCACATCAAGTTTGGCTGCCCATTAGTTCCAGGGAATCCTCTACCTGGGGTGGTAGAGTGCTGTCAAAGTAGGCCACCACCTGCTGGATCAGGGTCTGCTCCATGTCCTGCTGCTGGTGGTGGTGGCCATTTTAGACCATTTTGGACTGGTAGCAAGGATCCAAGAGGGTGGAGAGCCAAAAGTCATCCCTATGCCTGATGTTGACTATTCGGCTGTCACTAGTTAGGCCAAGCAGCATTCTGCGGGCCATCTGCCCAAGTGACTCTGATTTGACACACAGACACAGATTTCTTGATATCTACTTTAGCAACAAAAAAGAATTGAAATTTGGGGAATACAGAACCCAAAAACTGACACCCTGGACTTTGAGAAAAAATCACTCCATCAGGTACTGAGTACAAGCAGCTAGAGACAAATGGCCGTCTGTTTTTATAGGGCTGTGACATCACATAAGCCTGCTGGTCACTGATTGGCCTACATCTCTGCTCATGTTATCGCAGGTGTTACTTTCTTCTTCCAACAGTTCTCTGGCCGATGTAACACATTGTGCTCGTGGCCATTTTGCTTATAAAGGTAAAAAATTTCCTGAAATTCTAAAAGAATTCCACTTCGTTAGAATCAATTCTCCCATCTCTAATCATAACCTAAAGGCTAACAAGTGCAAAGTCTATAGATCAAATTTAACCCATCAATCCAAATGCAATGCCATATCTGTAGACTTCAGGTCATTTGGTCTATTATTGGAACAGAACAATGTACAGTGAACATTGAAGGACCTGGGCATTTTACATATTTTATGGTTTGTTTTTCACTGCATTATAGAAGCATTATAATAATTTGGTTATTTTTGTATTTACCAAGCTATATCAGGGTTTGTTTGGAAATAAATTCCAGATGCAGTGGAATAGAAAAAATGCATTTGCACCATTTTATCAGAGCTTTGTTTGCATATTACATATTACACCATGGGGCAGATTTATAATAAGTGCTTTAATGTAAGATGATACAATGATGACAAAAAAGGAGTCTGAATACCATCTAAATAACTCACTAAAACAATTCATCAGCTTTTAATGATATAGATTATAATTGAATTATCTTAATTCCTCTAAAATCTCCTTCTGTTTATGTGTTGTCACCCCTGACTGGTCCCTTATTGCCTCTACTCTTAATTTCTGTTGACTCCCATTTATCATAGAGGCAAGTAGTTTCTCTGGTTTACATCCTTCCAAATATTGCTTTTGACCCCTGAATAACGTTTTATGATGTGTACTCTACTCTATAAAAATGCTGAACCAATTCCCTGCTGACTCTCCAAAACTCCTCCGAAACAAATTTTCTTTTTCACAAAATCATCTTTTTTTAAATAATTATTTACTTAAAAATAAAATTTTTAAGTCAACACAGAGCACTTCCAGATCCACAATAACTACAAATGGTGAATAATAATCTTAGATAAAGATAGATACATACTTTTTCAATTGCAGTCAAAGATTTGTGGTTACTAAGGCAGAAATTGATTCTGTACAGTGTGAAATGAGAATGGCTATATGGGAAGCCAAGCACATGACGCTAGTATATGGGGACGTAAGCTCATGCCTCCAGTATACAGGTAGCCTAGACATGCCTACAGTATACATATATAAGCAATAACATGCCCCCAGTATAATATATATATGCCAGTACATGGCCCCAGTTAGTAGGTAGCCCATTACATGCCGCCAGGGAATGCAGGTAGCACAGCTTATGCCCCCAGTATATAAGTAATCCAAGACATGCCCCCTTGTATATATGTAAGCCAGGACATGTCTTAGTATATTGATAGCCCAGCACATGCACCAATAAATAGGTAGCCCAGCACATGCTCCAGTATATAGGTAAGCAAGCAAATTCCCCATCATATAAATTGCCCAGAATATGCCTCTAGTATATAGGTAAGCCCGCACCTTCCCTCAGTATATAGATAGCCCAGCATATGCCCTAGTAGATAGGTAGCCAAGTGAAAGCCTTTGGTAGATAGGTAGCCCAGTGGAAGCCTTTGGTAGATAGGTTGCCCAGCACATGCCACTAGTATACATGTAGCCCAGCACTTGCTTCCACAAACCAAGAAACACACATTGTATATTTATAGGTGAAGCATTCCAAGCCAATACACTAAACAAACAGGAGAAAAATTTTATTGTTAAGGACTAGAGATGAGCGAACATGCTCGTCCGAGCTTGATGCTCGGTCGAGCATTAGGGTACTCGAAACTGCTCGTTACTCGGACGAATACTTCGCCCGCTCGAGAAAATGGCAGCTCCCGCCGTTTTGCTTTTTGGCGGCCAGAAACAGAGCCAATCACAAGCCAGGAGACTCTGCACTCCACCCAGCATGACGTGGTACCCTTACACGTCGATAGCAGTGGTTGGCTGGCCAGATCAGGTGACCCTGGGATAGACTAGCCGCTGGCCGCGCTGCTCGGATCATTCTGTCTCTGGATGCCGCTAGGGAGAGAGCTGCTGCTGGTCAGGGAAAGCGTTAGGGTGTTCTATTAGCTTACTGTTAGGCAGGAGTGATTCTCAAAGAACCCAACAGCCCTTCTTAGGGCTACAATAACGTTCTACTTTTTTTATTTTAATTTGCATCTTTTACCATTTTGTGAGGAATTAGCAGGGGGACTTGCTACCGTTGTGTTTAGCTCTTAGTGGCACACATATCCATAGCAAAGACCGAAGTGGGAAAATTCAGTAGGGGTTGGATTTCTATTAGGCAATAACTCAGTGTCATCTCATCTGGCATAGTAGTGTGCTTCCTTTGATACTTGGCTAGAAAATAGCCATAGGAGAATACAAACAGCTTCTTGAAGCCTACAGTAGCGTTCTATATATTTGATTTCTGGTTGATCTGCTGGTGGCTGTAGTTTCTGCAGTGCATGTACTTGCCAATTCTGAGCAATTTGTAGTGAGACTTGCGACCGCTGTGTTCTGCGCTTAGTGGCGCACATATCCATAGCAAAGGCCGAAGTGGCAAAATTCAGTAGGGGTTGGATTTCTATTAGGCAATAACTCAGTGTCATCTCATCTGGCATAGTACTGTGCTTCCTTTGATACTTGGCTAGAAAATAGCCATAGGAGAATACAAACAGCTTCTTGAAGCCTACAGTAGCGTTCTATATATTTGATTTCTGGTTGATCTGCTGGTGGCTGTAGTTTCTGCAGTGCATGTACTTGCCAATTCTGAGCAATTTGTAGTGAGACTTGCGACCGCTGTGTTCTGCGCTTAGTGGCGCACATATCCATAGCAAAGGCCGAAGTGGCAAAATTCAGTAGGGGTTGGATTTCTATTAGGCAATAACTCAGTGTCATCTCATCTGGCATAGTACTGTGCTTCCTTTGATACTTGGCTAGAAAATAGCCATAGGAGAATACAAACAGCTTCTTGAAGCCTACAGTAGCGTTCTATATATTTGATTTCTGGTTGATCTGCTGGTGGCTGTAGTTTCTGCAGTGCATGTACTTGCCAATTCTGAGCAATTTGTAGTGAGACTTGCGACCGCTGTGTTCTGCGCTTAGTGGCGCACATATCCATAGCAAAGGCCGAAGTGGCAAAATTCAGTAGGGGTTGGATTTCTATTAGGCAATAACTCAGTGTCATCTCATCTGGCATAGTAGTGTGCTTCCTTTGATACTTGGCTAGAAAATAGCCATAGGAGAATACAAACAGCTTCTTGAAGCCTACAGTAGCGTTCTATATATTTGATTTCTGGTTGATCTGCTGGTGGCTGTAGTTTCTGCAGTGCATGTACTTGCCAATTCTGAGCAATTTGTAGTGAGACTTGCGACCGCTGTGTTCTGCGCTTAGTGGCGCACATATCCATAGCAAAGGCCGAAGTGGCAAAATTCAGTAGGGGTTGGATTTCTATTAGGCAATAACTCAGTGTCATCTCATCTGGCATAGTACTGTGCTTCCTTTGATACTTGGCTAGAAAATAGCCATAGGAGAATACAAACAGCTTCTTGAAGCCTACAGTAGCGTTCTATATATTTGATTTCTGGTTGATCTGCTGGTGGCTGTAGTTTCTGCAGTGCATGTACTTGCCAATTCTGAGCAATTTGTAGTGAGACTTGCGACCGCTGTGTTCTGCGCTTAGTGGCGCACATATCCATAGCAAAGGCCGAAGTGGCAAAATTCAGTAGGGGTTGGATTTCTATTAGGCAATAACTCAGTGTCATCTCATCTGGCATAGTACTGTGCTTCCTTTGATACTTGGCTAGAAAATAGCCATAGGAGAATACAAACAGCTTCTTGAAGCCTACAGTAGCGTTCTATATATTTGATTTCTGGTTGATCTGCTGGTGGCTGTAGTTTCTGCAGTGCATGTACTTGCCAATTCTGAGCAATTTGTAGTGAGACTTGCGACCGCTGTGTTCTGCGCTTAGTGGCGCACATATCCATAGCAAAGGCCGAAGTGGCAAAATTCAGTAGGGGTTGGATTTCTATTAGGCAATAACTCAGTGTCATCTCATCTGGCATAGTACTGTGCTTCCTTTGATACTTGGCTAGAAAATAGCCATAGGAGAATACAAACAGCTTCTTGAAGCCTACAGTAGCGTTCTATATATTTGATTTCTGGTTGATCTGCTGGTGGCTGTAGTTTCTGCAGTGCATGTACTTGCCAATTCTGAGCAATTTGTAGTGAGACTTGCGACCGCTGTGTTCTGCGCTTAGTGGCGCACATATCCATAGCAAAGGCCGAAGTGGCAAAATTCAGTAGGGGTTGGATTTCTATTAGGCAATAACTCAATGTCATCTCATCTGGCATAGTAGTGTGCTTCCTTTGATACTTGGCTAGAAAATAGCCATAGGAGAATACAAACAGCTTCTTGAAGCCTACAGTAGCGTTCTATATATTTGATTTCTGGTTGATCTGCTGGTGGCTGTAGTTTCTGCAGTGCATGTACTTGCCAATTCTGAGCAATTTGTAGTGAGACTTGCGACCGCTGTGTTCTGCGCTTAGTGGCGCACATATCCATAGCAAAGGCCGAAGTGGCAAAATTCAGTAGGGGTTGGATTTCTATTAGGCAATAACTCAGTGTCATCTCATCTGGCATAGTAGTGTGCTTCCTTTGATACTTGGCTAGAAAATAGCCATAGGAGAATACAAACAGCTTCTTGAAGCCTACAGTAGCGTTCTATATATTTGATTTCTGGTTGATCTGCTGGTGGCTGTAGTTTCTGCAGTGCATGTACTTGCCAATTCTGAGCAATTTGTAGTGAGACTTGCGACCGCTGTGTTCTGCGCTTAGTGGCGCACATATCCATAGCAAAGGCCGAAGTGGCAAAATTCAGTAGGGGTTGGATTTCTATTAGGCAATAACTCAGTGTCATCTCATCTGGCATAGTAGTGTGCTTCCTTTGATACTTGGCTAGAAAATAGCCATAGGAGAATACAAACAGCTTCTTGAAGCCTACAGTAGCGTTCTATATATATGATTTCTGGTTGATCTGCTGGTGGCTGTAGTTTCTGCAGTGCATGTACTTGCCAATTCTGAGCAATTTGTAGTGAGACTTGCGACCGCTGTGTTCTGCGCTTAGTGGCGCACATATCCATAGCAAAGGCCGAAGTGGCAAAATTCAGTAGGGGTTGGATTTCTATTAGGCAATAACTCAGTGTCATCTCATCTGGCATAGTAGTGTGCTTCCTTTGATACTTGGCTAGAAAATAGCCATAGGAGAATACAAACAGCTTCTTGAAGCCTACAGTAGCGTTCTATATATTTGATTTCTGGTTGATCTGCTGGTGGCTGTAGTTTCTGCAGTGCATGTACTTGCCAATTCTGAGCAATTTGTAGTGAGACTTGCGACCGCTGTGTTCTGCGCTTAGTGGCGCACATATCCATAGCAAAGGCCGAAGTGGCAAAATTCAGTAGGGGTTGGATTTCTATTAGGCAATAACTCAGTGTCATCTCATCTGGCATAGTAGTGTGCTTCCTTTGATACTTGGCTAGAAAATAGCCATAGGAGAATACAAACAGCTTCTTGAAGCCTACAGTAGCGTTCTATATATTTGATTTCTGGTTGATCTGCTGGTGGCTGTAGTTTCTGCAGTGCATGTACTTGCCAATTCTGAGCAATTTGTAGTGAGACTTGCGACCGCTGTGTTCTGCGCTTAGTGGCGCACATATCCATAGCAAAGGCCGAAGTGGCAAAATTCAGTAGGGGTTGGATTTCTATTAGGCAATAACTCAGTGTCATCTCATCTGGCATAGTAGTGTGCTTCCTTTGATACTTGGCTAGAAAATAGCCATAGGAGAATACAAACAGCTTCTTGAAGCCTACAGTAGCGTTCTATATATTTGATTTCTGGTTGATCTGCTGGTGGCTGTAGTTTCTGCAGTGCATGTACTTGCCAATTCTGAGCAATTTGTAGTGAGACTTGCGACCGCTGTGTTCTGCGCTTAGTGGCGCACATATCCATAGCAAAGGCCGAAGTGGCAAAATTCAGTAGGGGTTGGATTTCTATTAGGCAATAACTCAGTGTCATCTCATCTGGCATAGTAGTGTGCTTTGATACTTGGCTAGAAAATAGCCATAGCAATAGGATAGCATTGTTTGGTTTTAAAAACTCAAAAAAAAACAAAAAACACAAAAAAAAAAAAAAAACACAAAAAAAAACAAAAAAAAGTAAAAAAAAAAATAAAGTTATAACTCTCATTTTAAAAATGTTTAACCCGAGGGCTAGGGGTAGAGGACGAGGGCGGGGACGTGGGCGTCCAACTACTGCAGGGGTCAGAGGCCGTGGTCCTGGGCGGGGTGAGACACCACCTGCTGATGAGGGAGCAGGGGAACGCCGCAGAGCTACACTCCCTAGGTTCATGTCTGAAGTTACTGGGACTCGTGGTAGAGCACTGTTGAGGCCAGAACAGTGCGAACAGGTGATGTCGTGGATTGCTGACAATGCTTCGAGCAATTTGTCCACCACCAGTCAGTCTTCCACGCAGTCCACCCATGTCACCGAAATCGCCACTCCTCCAGCTCCTGCACCTCAGCCTCCTCCCCTCCAGTCTGCCCCCTCCCAGGAAAATTTGGCATTTGAACCGGCATACTCTGAGGAACTGTTTTCTGGACCCTTCCCACAGTCACAAACCACTTGTCCGGTTGCTGCTGAGCAATTTTCCGATGCCCAGGTTTTCCACCAGTCACAGTCTGTGGGTGATGATGACCTTCTTGACGTAGTGGAAGTGTGTAAAGAGGTGTCCGACGATGAGGAGACACGGTTGTCAGACAGTGGGGAAGTTGTTGTCAGGGCAGGAAGTCCGAGGGGGGAGCAGACTGAGGGATCGGAGGATGATGAGGTGACAGACCCAAGCTGGGTTGAGAGGCCGGGTGAACACAGTGCTTCTGAGACGGAGGAGAGTCCTCGACCTGAACAGGTTGGAAGAGGCAGTGGTGGGGCCAGACGGAGAGGCAGGGCCAGAGCTGGTGCATCAGCGCCACTGTCAACTAGTGAAGCTCCCGTGGTGAGGGCTCTTGCGGCGAGGGCTAGATCTTCAGAAGTGTGGAGGTTCTTTAAGGAAACACCGGATGACCGACGGACTGTGGTGTGCAACATTTGCCAAACCAGGCTCAGCAGGGGTTCCACCACTACTAGCTTAACTACCACCAGTATGCGCAGGCATATGAATGCTAAGCACCCCACTCAGTGGCAACAAGCCCGTTCACCTCCGGCCGTGCACACCACTGCTCCTTCCCCTGTGTCAGCTGCTAGTCAGCCCCCTGCCCAGGACCCTGCCACAAAAACCCCATCGTCGCCTCCACGATCCTCCACAGCATCCACCAGCGTTCAGCTCTCCATACCCCAGACGCTGGAGCGGAAACGCAAATATAGTGCAACCCACCCGCACGCCCAAGCCCTTAATGTGCACATCTCCAGATTGCTTAGCCTGGAGATGCTGCCCTATAGGCTAGTAGAGACCGAGGCCTTTCGCAACCTCATGGCGGCGGCCGCCCCTCGGTATTCGGTCCCCAGCCGCCACTACTTTTCCCGATGTGCCGTCCCAGCCCTGCACCAGCACGTGTCAGACAACATCATCCGTGCCCTGACCAACGCCGTTTCTGACAAGGTCCACCTGACCACGGACACGTGGACGAGTGCTGCCGGGCAGGGCCACTATATATCGCTGACGGCACATTGGGTTAACTTGGTGGAGGCTGGGACCGAGTCTGACCCTGGGGCTGCTCATATACTGCCGACGCCGAGGATTGCGGGGCCTACCTCGGTCCAGGTGTTTCAGGCCTACTATGCCTCCTCCTCCTCCCACCCCTCCTCCACCTCCTCCTCCGAACTACCATCCGTGGGCACGGCGCCATCAGTCGGTAGCTCTAGGCACAGCAGCAGTGCCGTCGCTAAGCGACAGCAGGCGGTGCTCAAACTGCTGAGCCTAGGCGACAAAAGGCACACCGCCCAAGAGCTATTACAGGGCATCACGGCGCAGACTGATCTGTGGCTGGCACCGCTGAACCTCAAGCCGGGAATGGTTGTGTGTGACAACGGCCGTAACCTGGTGGCGGCTCTGCAACTCGGCAGACTGACACATGTGCCATGCCTGGCCCATGTGTTAAATCTGATAGTGCAGCGTTTCCTCAAGACATACCCCAATCTGTCTGATTTGCTCACGAAGGTGCGCCGCATCTGTGCGCATTTCAGGAAGTCCAGCCCAGATGCTGCCACTCTCAGGGCAGCGCAGCGCCGCCTCCAACTGCCCGCTCACCGACTGTTGTGCGACGTGCCCACGAGGTGGAATTCAACACTGACCATGTTATCCAGAGTTTACCAGCAGCGCAGAGCGATTGTAGACTGCCAGATGTCAACTTCCACCAGAACTGGTAGTCAGGTCAGTCAGCTTCCTCAAGTCTACAATGAGGAGTGGACGTGGATGTCTGATATCTGTCAGGTGCTGAGTAACTTTGAGGAGTCAACACAGATGGTCAGTGGCGATGCCGCCATCATCAGCCTCACCATCCCGCTGCTTGGCCTGTTGAAAAACTCTCTGGTCAGCATGAAGTCGGAAGCTTTGCGCTCGTCACAAGAGACGGGGGAAGAATATTCCCTTGTTGATAGCCAAAGCACCCTGAGGTCTGTTTCTCAGCGCATATCGGAGGAGGTGGAGGTGGAGGAGGATGAGGAGGAAGAGGAGGAGAATGTTGGCGAGACACAAGAGGGGACCATTGTTGAGTCCTTCACTGTTCAGCGTGTATGGGCAGAAGAAGAGGAGTTGGAGGAGTTGGAGGAGGAGGAAATGGACAGTCAGGCCAGTGAGGGGAGTGAATTCTTACGCGTTGGTACTCTGGCGCATATGGCAGATTTCATGCTAGGCTGCCTATCCCGTGACCCTCGCGTTCAAAGAATTTATTCCAGCACCGATTACTGGGTGTTCACTCTCCTGGACCCACGGTACAAGCAAAATCTTCCCACTCTCATCCCTGGAGAGGAAAGGAGTGTGAGAATGCATGAATACCAGCAGGCCCTGGTGCACAAGCTGAAACAGTATTTCCCTTCTGACAGCGCTAGCGGCAGAGTGCGTAGTTCTGCGGGACAAGTAGCGAGGGAGAGTAGGCGAGCAGGCAGCTTGTCCAGCACTGGCAAGGGTACGCTTTACAAGGCTTTTGCCAGCTTTATGTCACCCCAGCAAGACACTGTCACCTGTCCCCAGTCTCGGCAGAGTAGGGCTGATCTTTACAGAAAGATGGTGAGGGAGTACGTAGCTGACCATACCATCGTCCTAAATGATCACACAGCTCCCTACAACTACTGGGTTTCAAAGCTGGACATGTGGCACGAACTGGCGCTGTACGCCTTGGAGGTTCTTGCCTGCCCTGCCGCTAGCGTCTTGTCCGAGCGGGTTTTCAGTGCAGCTGGTGGCATCATCACCGATAAGCGTACACGCCTGTCGACTGACAGCGCTGACAGGCTGACGCTTATTAAAATGAATAAAGGCTGGATTTCTCAGAATTTCCAATCTCCACCAGGTGAAGGAAGCTCAACCTGAATAATTGATCCACTCCTCCTCCTCCTCCTCATTTTCCTCCTTCTCCTCCTCTTTGTACAGTAAAGCAGAGGAAACTGGCTATTTTTTGACAGGGCCCACTGGCTCTTGCTATAGTACTTCATGCATTTAATTTTTCTGGAGGGCCACCTACCCGGTCCTCTGTTTGAAACAATTTTTGTGAGTGCCACATACAGGCACTCAATCTATTCCATTTTTCTGGAGGGCCACCTACCCGGTCCTCTGTTTTAAAAAATTTTTGGGACTGCCACATACAGGCACTCAATCTATTCCATTTTACTGCAGGGCCACCTACCTGCTCCTCTGGTTTGAACAATTTTTGGGACTGCCACATACAGGCACTCAATCTATTCCATTTTACTGGAGGGCCACCTACCTGCTCCTCTGGTTTGAAACATTTTTGGGACTGCCACATACAGGCACTCAATCTATTCCATTTTACTGCAGGGCCACCTACCTGCTCCTCTGGTTTGAAACATTTTTGGGACTGCCACATACAGGCACTCAATCTATTCCATTTTACTGCAGGGCCACCTACCTGCTCCTCTGGTTTGAACAATTTTTGGGACTGCCACATACAGGCACTCAATCTATTCCATTTTACTGCAGGGCCACCTACCTGCTCCTCTGGTTTGAACAATTTTTGGGACTGCCACATACAGGCACTCAATCTATTCCATTTTACTGGAGGGCCACCTACCTGCTCCTCTGGTTTGAAACATTTTTGGGACTGCCACATACAGGCACTCAATCTATCCCATTTTACTGGAGGGCCACCTACCTGCTCCTCTGGTTTGAAACATTTTTGGGACTGCCACATACAGGCACTCAATCTATTCCATTTTACTGCAGGGCCACCTACCTGCTCCTCTGGTTTGAACAATTTTTGGGACTGCCACATACAGGCACTCAATCTATTCCATTTTACTGCAGGGCCACCTACCTGCTCCTCTGGTTTGAACAATTTTTGGGACTGCCACATACAGGCACTCAATCTATTCCATTTTACTGGAGGGCCACCTACCTGCTCCTCTGGTTTGAAACATTTTTGGGACTGCCACATACAGGCACTCAATCTATCCCATTTTACTGGAGGGCCACCTACCTGCTCCTCTGGTTTGAAACATTTTTGGGACTGCCACATACAGGCACTCAATCTATTCCATTTTACTGCAGGGCCACCTACCTGCTCCTCTGGTTTGAACAATTTTTGGGACTGCCACATACAGGCACTCAATCTATTCCATTTTACTGCAGGGCCACCTACCTGCTCCTCTGGTTTGAACAATTTTTGGGACTGCCACATACAGGCACTCAATCTATTCCATTTTACTGGAGGGCCACCTACCTGCTCCTCTGGTTTGAAACATTTTTGGGACTGCCACATACAGGCACTCAATCTATCCCATTTTACTGGAGGGCCACCTACCTGCTCCTCTGGTTTGAAAAATGTTTGGGACTGCCACATACAGGCACTATCCAAATTAAATTGTCTCCATAGCAGCCTCCACACGTTGTCTCCATTGCTACCTCCAAAAGTCGTCCATATAGCTGCCTCCATACATCGTCCCTTTATCAAACGAGGTGTGTCAGGCAGAAATTTGGGTTGTTTTCATGGATTCCACATCAAAGTTGTTAACTTTGTCGCCACCCTGCTGTGTTATCCACAAAATATACTGGCAAACTTTTACCATTTAGGGATATTATTTCAGCGCTTCTTGCGCATCTGTTTACATTCCCCTCACCCGGCATATCCTAAACTTATAAGAACGCTACTACACTTGATCTTATACAAAAGGTTCTTAGAAGTGCTGTTTGGGGAGTAGCCTAGAGACAGGGGCTTGGATTGGCGAAAGCTCGCCTGGCAGCGGAACGCCAGCTCCATGCGCATCATGCGCTTCTTGCGCATCTGTTTACATTCCCCTCACCCGCCATATCCCAAACTTATGAGAACGCTACTACACTTAACTTGGTGCAGGCTGGGACCGAGTCTGACCCTGGGGCTGGTCATATACTGCCGACGCAGAGAATTGCGGGGCCTACCTCGGTCCAGGTCTCAAAGGCCTACTATACCTCCTCCCACCCCTCCTCCACCTCCTCCTCCTCCGAATTACCATCCGTGGGCATGGCGCCATCAGTCGGTAGCTCTAGGCACAGCAGCAGTGCCGTCGCTAAGCGACAGCAGGCGGTGCTGAAACTGCTGAGCCTAGGCGATAAAAGGCACACCGCCCAAGAGCTATTACAGGGCATTCCACATCAAAGTTGTTAACTTTGTCGCCACCCTGCTGTGTAATCCCCAAAATATACTTGCAAACTTTTACCATTTAGGGATATTATTTCAGCGCTTCTTGCGCATCTGTTTACATTCCCCTCACCCGGCATATCCTAAACTTATAAGAACGCTACTACACTTGATCTTATACAAAAGGTTCTTAGAAGTGCTGTTTGGGGAGTAGCCTATAGACAGGGGCTTGGATTGGCGAAAGCTCGCCTGGCAGCGGAGCGCCAGCTCCATGCCAAGATCCAACTAACATAGTTTTAACTGCAGCACCTTTAATCTACTACTAGTTCACTGCCTCCATACATCGTCCCCTTATCAAACGAGCTGTGTCAGGCAGAATTTTGGGTTGTTTTCATGGCTTCCATGTTAACTTTGTCGCCACCCTGCTGTGTAATCCACAAAATATACTGGCAAACTTTTATCATGTACCGATATTATTTGAGCGCTTCTTGCTCACCTCCTTTGGTTCCTCTCTGCCACCCATTGGTTTGAAGCCTGAGTCCATTTAGGGTATGTCGCCATGACACTCTCTAGCCTGCTGCCGCTGCCTCTGCATGCCGTCCCCTATAGTGTCAGGGTCAATTATTGGATGTTTTAGATGCTATCTAGCTTCATTCTGTCACTCTGTCATGGCCATGCTGTTGCCCATAATTTTGGCATAATGGTGCGATTATGCAGCCTCAGAGGCATCCATGCATGCTGCCCCTGCTGTTTCCTGTCCATTTCCGTGGTGTTTCCATCCTTTTCTGAGGTTCCCAGGTGTTTGGCCAAGCTTCCCTGTGCAGAGCCTTGGTCCCCTTGAAAAATGCTCGAGTCTCCCATTGACTTCAATGGGGTTCGTTATTCGAGACGAGCACTCGAGCATCGGGAAAAGTTCGTCTCGAATAACGAGTACCCGAGCATTTTAGTGTTCGCTCATCTCTATTAAGGACTTAACTTTGTCTTTGTTTTACCATTTACAAAAGGGCCAAAGGAATAAGACTAATCCAACCGGTCAACCAATTATATCTGGTATTGGTTTCTTGATGTGCCAATTATCACATTGCATTGATAAGAACTTGTTACCTGAAGTAGGCAACATAATTACTCAAACTCATTTTCAAAAGGTTGACAGTTTTTGGAATACAGTACTGCATCCCATAACATAACATCCCATTTAGCCAATTGCATCATATTAGAATTTTAACTGCCAAGCTGTGAACATTTTCAGAAAGTTCCACAAAAAGGGATACCCTTAAAATACAAATAAAAACTGCTTATGGGATTACAATGAACCAGCCAAGAGAACCTTCTAAAGTTTTAAGAAGAGAGACATCACCACAAAAAATGTTGTGCTTCTCAATTCTAACCTGGATCTGTCATGGTAAAATGGTAAAGTTCTAGGTAATTTGCAAAAGTATATTTTCATACCCAATATTAGTCTAACATGTAATTTCAATTATATTATTCACCAACAGTCATCCATCATAAAGCAGAGGGCTAGTACCATTAAAACAACATTGGGCCTAGTGAATTGTGCAATTCCCAAGAATGTATGTGTATTAAAACATATTAAAGCACAATAAAACTTATATAAATTTGGTATTTTAATCATTTTTTATTACATTTTTTATGTGATGTAAAATGGTGTAAAAGTAGTGTTTCAATGACGTTCCAGGGAGCAACGATCGGAACAAAGATGGTGGCGCCCATGCTTCGCCGGAAGCATCAGAAGGGTTAATAATAGAGATGAGCGAGCACTAAAATGCTCTGTTACTCGTTATTCGAGACAAACTTTTCCCAAATTTTTCAAGGGGACCAAGGCTCTGCACAGGGAAGCTTGGCCAAACACCTGGGAACCTCAGAAAAGGATGGAAACACCACGGAAATGGACAGGAAACAGCAGGGGCAGCATGCATGGATGCCTCTGAGGCTGCTTAATTGCACCATTATGCCAAAATTATGGGCAACAGCATGGCCATGACAGAGTGACCAAATGAGGCTAGATAGCATCTAAAACATGCAATAATTGACCCTGACACTATAGGGGACGGCATGCAGAGGCAGCTGCAGCAGTGGCAGGCTAGAGAGTGTCATGGTGACATACCCTAAATGGACTCAGGCTTCACCAAAGGAGGTGAGCAAGAAGCGCTGAAATGATTTCCTATGTGAACAAAAGGTTGACGGTATATTTAGTCGATAACACAGCATGGTGGCGACATAGTGATCAAGTTCCATAACGTATCTGGTGAAACACCCGAAAAATGAGCCTGACACAGCTCTTTTGATAAGGGGACGACATGTGGAGGCAGCCATGGAGACGACTTCCATGATTAAGAGCGGGATGGTGAGGCTGATGATGGCGGCATCGCCACTGACCATCTGTGTTGACTCCTCAAAGTTACTCAGCACCTGACAGATATCAGACATCCACGTCCACTCCTCATTGTAGACTTGAGGAAGCTGACTTACCTGACTACCAGTTCTGGTGGAAGTTGACATCTGGCAGTCTACAATCGCTCTGCGCTGCTGGTAAACTCTGGATAACATGGTTAATGTTGAATTCCACCTTGTGGGCACGTCGCACAACAGTCGGTGAGCAGGCAGTTGGAGGCGGCGCTGCACTGCCCTGAGAGTGGCAGCATCTGTGCTGGACTTCCTGAAATGCGCACAGATGCGGCGCACCTATGTGAGCAAATCAGACAGATTGGGGTATGTCTTGAGGAAACGCTGAACTATGAGATTTAACACATGGGCCAGGCATGGCACATGTGTCAGTCTGCCGAGTTGCAGAGCTGCCACCAGGTTACGGCCGTTGTCACACACAACCATGCCTGGCTTCAGGTTCAGCGGTGCCAGCCACAAATCAGTCTGCGCCGTGATGCCCTGTAATAGCTCTTGGGCGGTGTGCCTTTTATCGCCTAGGCTCAGCAGTTTGAGCACCGCCTGCTGTCGCTTAGCGATGGCACTGCTGCTGTGCCTAGAGCTACCGACTGATGGCGTCATGCCCACGGATGGTATAGTAGGCCTTTGAGACCTGGACCGAGGTAGGCCCCGCAATCCTCGGCGTCGGCAGTATATGACCAGCCCCAGGGTCAGACTTGGTCCCAGCCGCCACCAAGTTAACCCAATGTGCCGTCAGCGATATATATAGTGGCCCTGCCTGGCAGCACTCGTCCACGTGTCCGTGGTCAGGTGGACCTTGTCAGAAACGGCGTTGGTCAGGGCACGGATGATGTTGTCTGACACGTGCTTGTGCAGGGCTGGGACGGCACATCGGGAAAAGTAGTGGCGGCTGGGGACCGAATACCGTGGGGAGGCCGCCGCCATGAGGTTTCGAAAGGCCTTGGTCTCTACCAGCCTATAGGGCAGCATCTCCAGGATAAGCAGTTTGGAGATGTGGACGTTGAGGGCTTGGACGTGTGGGTGGGTTGCACTGTACTTCCTTTTGCGCTCCAGCGTCTGGGGTATGGAGATCTGAACGCTGGTGGATGCTGTGGAGGATTGTGGAGGCGAAGATGGGGTTTTCGCACCGGAGGTGTTTGGGCCGGGGTCCTGGGCAGGGGGATGACTAGCAGATGACACAGGGGAAGGAGCAGTGGTGTGCCCGGCCGGAGGTGAACGGGCTTGGTGCCATTGAGTGGGTGTTAAGCATTCATATGCCTGCGCATACTGGTGGTAGTTAAGCTAGTAGTGCTGGAACCCCTGCTGATCCTGGTTTGGCACAGGTTGCACACCACAGTCCGTCGGTCATCTGGTGTTTCTTTAAAGAACCTCCAGACTTCTGAAAATCTAGCGCTCGCCACGGGAGCTTGACTACGTGAAACATTTGGCGCTGATACACCAGCTCTAGCCCTGCCTCTCTGTCTGGCCCCACCACTGCCTCTTCCAACCTGTTCTGCTATAGGACTCGCCTCCGTCTCAGAAGCACTGTGTTCACCCGGCCTATCAACCCAGCTTGGGTCTGTCACCTCATCATCCTCCGATCCCTCAGTCTGCTCCCCCCTCGGACTTCCTGCCCTGACAACAACTTCACCACTGTCTGATAACCGTGTCTCCTCATCGTCCGATACCTCTTTACACACTTCTTCCACTACGTCAATAATGTCATCATCACCCACAGACTGCGACTGGTGGAAAACCTGGGCATTGGAAAATAGCTCAGCAGCAACCGGACAAGTGGTTTGTGACTGTGGGAAGGGTCCAGAACACAGTTCCTCAGAGTATGCCGGTTCAAATGCAAAATTTTGCTGGGAGGAGGCAGAATGGGTGGAAGGAGGCTGAGGTGGAGGAGCTGGAGGAGTGCTGATTTCGGTGACATGGGTGGACTGCATGGACAAATGGCTAGAAGCATTGTCCGCAATCCACGACATCACCTCTTCGCACTGTTATGGCCTCAACAGTGCTCTACCACGAGTCCCAGTAACTTGAGACATGATGAACCTAGGAAGTGTAGCTCTGCGGCGTTCCCCTGCTCCCTCATCAGCAGGTGGTGTCTCACCCCGCCCAGGACCATGCCCTCTGACCCCTGCAGTAGTTGGACGCCCACGTCTACGCCCTCTTCCTCTACCCCTAGCCCACGGGTTAAACATTTTCAAAATTAAAGTGTAAACTTTAAATTTTTTGTGACAGCACACAACTGGATTTTGTGCTGTGCTTGATGACTTTGAGTTATAAAAATAAATAAATGTAAAAAAAATAAATCAGAAGACTGTGCCTAATTCAAATCAAACCCCTAATAAATTGTCCCACTTCGGTGTTTGAGGTGGATATGTGTGTCACTAAGAGCTAAACACAACGGTCGCAAGTCTCCCAGCCAATTCCTCACAATATGGTACTAGTTGCACTACTAGTGGCAGCAAGCCCAGCCACAAGCAAACAAAAAAAAAGTAAAATATAACGCTATTGTAGGCCTAAATAAGCTGTTGGGGTTCTCCTATGGCTATTTTCTAGCCTACACTGAAAGCACACTGCTTTGCCAGATTACTTTGAGTTATAAAAAGAAATAAACGTAAAAAAAAAAAAAATCAGCAGACTGTGCCTAATTCAAATCAAACCCCTAATAAATTGTCCCACTTCGGTTTTTCAGGTGGATATGTGTGTCACTAAGAGCTAAACACAACGGTCGCAAGTCTCCCAGCAAATTCCTCACAATATGGTACTAGCTGCACTACTAGTGGCAGCAAGCCCAGTCACAAGCAAACAAAAAAAAAGTAAATATATAACGTTATTGTAGCCCTAAGAAGGGCTGTTGGGTTCTTGTAGAATCACTCCGACCCTAATACTATTCTAATAGAACACCCTAACGCTTTCCCTGACCAGCAGCAGCTCTCTCCCTAGAGGCATCCAGACACAGAATGATCCGAGCAGCGCAGGCAGGGGCTAGTCTATTCCAGGGTCACCTGATCTGGCCAGCCATCCACTGCTTTCGACGTGTAAGGGTACCACGTCATGCTGGGTGGAGTGCAGAGTCTCCTGGCTTGTGATTGGCTCTGTTTCTGGCCGCCAAAAATCACAATGGCAGGAGATGCCATTTTCTCGAGCTGGCGAAATACTCGTCCGAGCAACGAGCAGTTTCGAGTACGCTAATGCTCGAACGAGCATCAAGCTCAGATGAGTATGTTCGCTCATCTCTAGTTAATAACCATGATTGGTGCTAGCCCGTGAGCCCTCTTTATAGAGCCCCCACACCTCTGTAGTGTACATGTATGGCACAGAGCATTAAGGAGAGAGCCTGTCAGGCAAATTAACCCTCAAAACTAAATATATTTTCATAAACTGTCATTAGAAAGCTTTACCCCTATCTCTTGATTGTCCTTCAAAAGTAATCATTTATGTATCAATTATTTATGATTAGGAGACACAGCCTCACCCCACCAGTGCTTGACTGACCTATATAATGATGCTTGAAAGCCTATATAATGATGTAATACTCCTGGTTCTGGTGGCCACGCCCCCTGAAGCCTGTGTGTATGACATACTGCTATACACATGACTGACAGCCTGTATAATGATGTGACTCTCCTGGTCCTGGCGACCCCTGCAGCCTGTGTGTATGAGATACTCCTGTACACATGACTAACAGCCTATATAAACATGTGACATTCCTGGTGCTGGCTCCAATATGTACTTCCTAGTTTTGGTGACCACACAGCATGTCAGGTACTTGTGTACCTGATGTAGCATAGACACTAGCAATGCTTTACTATACATTACACACAGACATTAGCAGGGAAGAAGAGGAGGGAACTAACAGGGGCAACATCACTTTTTCTCTCTATGTGCCCAGTCTCATTTACATAACAAAAGAAAAGTTGATTTCACAGTGATTAATGTATGAACTGACTAGATAACAGAGTCCTGATGACAGGTGTCCTTTAAGTAGGTATTTGGAAATTGCATTGTTAAATGTTCGTTGATACAGCTAGTTACAAATATGATATGTGTTGTTGCTTATGGGGACAACGCTTAACAGTAGAGCTTCACTGCAGACTTATTTGATAACCTTTGATAACTTTCCCAGTGACCTTTCAGCTTTCTGGATGTGGTTGCTGTAATTTAAATTAGCCCCAGCATGTAATGATCACTGTAATATAGTGATCCCAACATCACTGTGGGCCTGTAGATCTTATGTACAATAAATGTCAAGACAAATTAACTTCTTACTATTTCTATGTGACAAATTTTCATAAATGAATGAGTGTACAGCCATCTGACTTTCCCTCCACAGAAACACATATGGTAACAAACAATATTGGCCATGAATATGAAAGTTCTGACCATGTAAAATCCTATAATATTAGTCAATGGGTAGAAGAATATAAGGACAGAAGTAAAATACAGGTGGTCCCCTACTTAAGATCACTCGACTTACATACGACCCCTAGTTACAAACGGACCTCTGCATATTGGTAATTTATTTGACTTGAGTCCTAGGCTAAAATGATCAACTGTAACAGTTATGTAATGAAGCTTTATTGTTAATACTGATTCTTATGACAACCCAACATTTTTAAAATCCAATTGTCAGAGACCAAAAATGTTCTGGCTGGGATTACAATGATAAAATAAACAGTTCTGACTTACATACAAATTCAATTTAAGAGCAAACCTACAGACCCTATCTTGTTTGTAAGCCTGTATGTTGGGGTTTGTGGTTGGATTGAGGTATCATCCAGATTGAACACCTTATAGGAGTTCTTAAAATCCCTGACTCTGAGCCTAGAAATCTAAGGGATCGCCTGTATATTCACTAGTAATGAACCCTTTAATATTTTAAAAATTTGTTAGTAAGTTGGTTAAAATACTTGTGCATTTATTCATGAATCTATGCAACACAAAAGGCAATTTGCTTAAGACCGGTGACAGCTCCCCAAAGTCCCCAGCACATAAAAGATGATAAATGTTCATTCTTATTATTATTGACTTTCTGATCAATAATGTAATTCTCTGCAGTTGTGTGCATCACATTCAATGTTAAATAATTTATATTAATACATTTGCCACACACCCAAAGGCAGAGATATAGTTTTACTCTTAAGTGTAGCTGTCATTTAACAGATAGTTTTTTTTACAGGATTTCCTGTAGTTGGAACACAAAATAATTGAAGACATCACAGCAATAATAATGAATGTGAATAAGGTTTAATTTAATGGATTGGTTTGGCTCAAATTCTGGCTTTCGACATTGAATATAACATGGCCAAGATGGGAATACACAGCAGATTCTTATGAAAAGAGCCCAGATGTGGTGTCTTATAGAAGTAAATAGGAGTTATTGTAACTGTGCATACTTATTTATATTTTGATAAAATGGAAATTTTGGGATATGGCAATACATTATATGTTTTATTATTTGTTTTTTTTTACTTTTTTTTTTTACAATTTTACTGACCCCACTAGGTTACTGGGGTCTGATTGATCTTACCAAATACTGCCATACTGCAGTATGGCGGTATATGTGAATTTTACACATCATCTATTACAAAGTGCAAATCACACTTTGTAACATCTGCAGAAATTAGACATCCTGGGGTCTAATAAAGACCTAAGGCTGTCATTGCGACAGATCATTAAACCCTGGTGAATCAAGGGTTGACACCCACAATGGGTGCTTGCACCGATAACGGGTGTTATGCAGCAAACCCCATGCCGCTAGCACCGATCGCGGCTGGTAACTCGTTGAACACTGCTGGGGAAGCTTCTATCGGCTCAAAAAAAAATGGCGGGTGAAGATCGTTTTAATTCTTGTAAAAGTATGAAAAAAATTATAAAACCTATAGAAATTTGGTATCCCTGTGATCGTACCGACCCAAAGAATAAAGTAGACATGTCATTTGGGGCACACAATGAAATCCATAAAATCCAATCCCACAAGAAAACGTTGCAAATGCATGTTTTTTCACAAATTTCACTGCATTTGATTTGTTTTCCCCCAATTCCCAGTATATGGCATGGGATTTTCCATGGATGCAATGTTAAAAAATCAGTTTGTAAACTTTGCAACTCACCAGATGAAAGTTCAATGATAATGGGTTCCTGCATATGCAGTATATCAATGTATTGCCTGCCTCCAGATTACCAGGTCTTACTGCTACAGAACATGCCACCTTATTTAAACAGTACTTAGAGACTATCTGCCAATCTTAAACTACAGACATATAGAGTGCCCTTTCACAGGGGCAGTAGGAATTTGTATACAATCCCTTACTGGAACAGAGAAAAAGACCGTTGTTGTGTGACTCAGTACTGCTACATTATTAACCACTCCCCCAGAAAGGTGGGGGTTGAGATAGACATAGCTATTCGAAGAGAAATCAACCTCAATCTGTCTTCAGGAATCCTTTTCAGAGAATCAGATGTCTCTCTCATTCATGAGGATTAATAGTGTCAGCATGGGGGTATGCAGACTTTTTTAGAAGAATGCTGGCTCTAATCCCATGAAGAGAGGCATCAGTGGAACATGTATAAATGTGCTGTTTGTGGTTTGCCTGGGGTCCCTGGTGACATGTTCTTCTATAAGGGTATTTATTGCATATTGTGTGGTGGAATTCTGGTATTAGCTTGAGGACAGAACTGCCATTATTTAATGAACAATAAATAGGATAATTAACTGTGAACTGTGAATCTGTGGAACAGCCTGCCTCAGTAGCTGGTCACAGTAGGGAGAGCAGAGAGTTTCAAGGTCTAGATGCCTTCTTGCATAATGTAGAGTGGTTTCTCTTACATTCCTTCCCATCTTTGGTTGAACATAATGGAGGTATGTCTTTTTTCAACCAATTTTAACTATGACTATAACTTAAGTTAGAAAAGCAGGATTAAGGCTAAATTCACATCTGAGTTTGCAGGTGTTTGAGGGAATCCATGTTTTCGACTCACGCACATCATCACTTATTTAAGTTGCCCAATGTATGGTGTAATTGGATACTGAAAGGCATGATCATTTAAGACATAAAGGCGATTAGTAATTGAGCTACTGTATAAAACAGCCATATTATTTATAATATAAGTAATATGAGTTAGGGTGCCCATACTTATTCAGATTTTTTCATATTCTCAGTTCTGCTTTGAAAGTCAAAAGCAGTAAAACTTGTGTACAGACAGCTTCATTTGAGCAATGTATGTGTATTACTTAAATAATGAATTGTGGGCATTTATTCATCAATAACCATATATGTGGATTGAGAATTGAGTAGCAGAATTTGTTGCAAAGGGGTATCCATTAAACTAAATACACTTACTGGTCAGCCTTTTTTCCTGCACTCAGGAACATATCTTGATTAGGCCTTAAAAATACATTTTTTAATATATACTTATTAGCGCCAGGCTCTCCTGTGGCTACTTCAGTTCCTTATTATTCCCGAAAGTCAGGTGGTGGCTTTCAAGCAGGGGGATGGGAGCGGGCAGATTTTATAGCACATACATAATTAGGAACTGAAGGAGTGCTGGGCCACCTGTGTGTCGTGCACAAGAGCACCCAGCGCTAATTTTTGTTTTTAAGATTTTTTAGCGTAATACAGGCCTAATCAAGATATGTTTCTGAGTGCAGTAAAAAATGTTGACTAGTGAAAGAGAGGTAGATTTCTTTCAATATGAATTAATAATTGTCTGGTACGTGAAAATTACTGTCTGTAAAGGAATGCTAAAATATTCTTTACTCATAATACTTATTTAAAAATCTGGCCCACCACCATCATAGGCCCTATTTTTTTAAATTGATACACAGGAGTGTGAGAAAAATGCAGAAAATTTTACTTTACTTTTGTTCAGCTCATACTTCACTTCGCCATCCAGGCTTTTAACATATCCCCTATCCCCCTGAATTCTATATGATCTTAACTTGTAAAATATGTTATAACTTCATAAATCCCTAATAGAGTTTGAAAATACCAATATTGCTAAAGTGTTTCAATTAGAAACAGAACACGTAATGCATTTTCTCACTTCCAGGTGATTTAACCTAGTCGCTTACTAGTAATGCCCCTAGCCCCTAACCTATCTATAACTTTCTACAGCCAACATGGACATTCTAACATTTACTAAGTTAAACAGAGAATGGATAACCCAGCTTGGTTTTGCCAGTGTCTGAATAAGTTCCACATTCCTGTAACGTCAATTTAAAGTTTTTCCATTACGCATTTCCAGAACAGGTGCGAGGAAGGGTGCCTGCCACTTAAATTTTCTTGTAAATTAGTGGGTCTGAATACCTACGTGGCCTTTAACTGCATTAAGAGGAAGGAATATTTGGATGTTAAACTCCATTGACTTCAAATTCAAAGAAACCTGTCAAACCTGAATCTCACCAGCCAATTCATCTTTAGTTAACACATATTCAAACATTGACATAACTGTACATCCAATAAGCAAGAGTCTTGAGCCATACATACATGTCAGTAATGATATCAGTGCACCTCACTGATGTTTAGTAGGCTACCACAGCACCAGCATGGCACAGATTAGATTGGTCTTGAGTCTGCAATCACTGTGATTGGTCAACACAGTGAAAATGGGGAATGATCTATCACCGCTCGAAGTGGCTGCTGCAAGTGCCAAAAGAAGAACTGTTTTGGATTGGATTTTGAGAAACGTGACAGTCACAAAATGTGATCTAAAAGTAGCCGTGCTCTTACTAAATTACTGAATTCTCTTTTTTCAAGATTTAACCTATGAATAAGGTTAAGATTGCATCATTGCTAAGGGCTTTCTGTATTTCCCTGTTGTTCATAAGAGCAGAGTATAGGGCTGCAGCTGATGCAGAATAATAGAAGCATGATAAATAAAACAACCTTCCGTATATGTAATCCTAGGGTGAATAGGAGACCTTTGTTTCTATCATGCTTTTCTATAATGCAAGAGCATAGGGGAATCCTGTAGCGCAGATGCGAACTTGGCCTTAAACAATGAGAAAAATGAAATAGACTTGCATCAACTGTACAATAACTCAAACTCGCTAAAGTAAACTTTCTGATAATACTGTATGTTGTCCGGGCTCCTTTAGTAAAACAAACTGTAATATGGGAGAATTTTATTGGAGATAGATAGATGAGAGAGATTGATGGCCAGCACGGTGGCTCAGTGGTTGGCACTACAGCCTTGCAGCACTGGTCGACATAGACACCTCCACTTTCCTCCCACACCCCAAAACATACAGTTAGGTAGATAAGCTCCATTGGGGACAGGGACTGATGTGACAGCTCTGTGCAGCGCTGCGTAATCTGTGTGTGCAATAAAAATAAAGGAATTCTTAATTACAATTATTATGATTGAAGACAAATGTGAAAGATGATAGAGATTTCTAGATGCAGAACTATAAGGTAGATGACATATACAGTAGATAGATATGAGAGATAAACACAGTAGAAGGGAAATAGAAGATTGATGGTCAGATTATAGGAGATAACTAGACATATAGATATATAGACAGGAGATACTGATCATGTATCTTCACCTGGGAATTCAACCAAGGGGTATTAACCCTCTCAATGCCAGGCATTTCTGTATATTTTGCTGCTATATTGGCCAGAGCAATTTTTACAATTTTGACATTTGTAAATAAAATAATAATTACAGCAAAAAGAATTAAAGTAAACTGCAGGAAACCACATATTTTCTGAAAGCAGACACTTGCCCCATTTTCAAAATTGCATTAAAGAGTTTATAGACAAGATCTATTATTGTATGCTCCCTTACGCAATGGTAACTAAATAAATATAAGTAAATAAATAACTATATATCCATAAACCAAACTAATGAGATAACAAAATTCACTTTTATATGTGGCCATTGTATTAGCCGCACAATAATAGAACCCTCCGCAGAATTTGAGTGAGAACATCATAACATAGAGGTAATAATGGAGGATGGTGTGAAATAAAAACTTTATTCCAGAACATTTGTGTGTTTTTGGTGTTACATATAACTTTATGGACACGTTCTGGGTCGCTGTGTTAATATATAATAGCTACATTAGGCGGAGAGGATCGAATGTTCATCATATCACTCAATTTTCGCGAAAAAAAACCCATCACGAAATAAAAGGCAATAAGAGAGAAAGTGTGTTCTTAGATAGTTCTGGATAGGAGCGGGTTAAAAAACGTAGTAACATATAAAGTTAATATTTCCATTATCTGTGAGGTGCAGCAGCTCCTGAGTCCAGCAAATTTTCCCTGTAGCCTGCCTGCTAAGAATCTGGAAGGGGTTACATTTCAGAGGGCTATATCTCTGGCTCTGTGACACCCAGAACCTCATTTCTTTTTCCTATGAAAAAAGAGAGAGTCTCCTCTTTTACATGAATTTAATTTGTGTTTCTAATTGTAAGGAATACTGAGAAATTAACTGTTAAAATGCCATTGGGAGTGATTTTTAGATATAAAAATCACACTTGATATTCTCACTTTAAACCTGAATATCTCTGGATCCCTGGTACCTAGAAACATAATTATAGATTAATTTGAAAGAAGAGATTCTCTTTTCTCGGGCAGATGCTCACTTTGCCTACCCATAGCACCGGTCCTGTATGTTGTTTTAATTCTGCATGTAGTAAAATTGGTGCTGGTACTGTAAATATGGGACAGTGACACCTGTTGTGGCTTGTGACCCAAACACCTGTCAATCATTCAGTGCAGATGTCTCTGTTCCTGACCACCACCGCCATTTATTAAATGTCATTAGGGTCTGATAACCTAATCTTGCCCCAGTGACTACTGTAGTGTCCCAGAGTATCTCAGTGTAGTGGCCGCTAACCTCAGTAACTGTTAATCATTCCCACCAGAACCTTAATGCTATAGATATAGTAAATAAATCTGGCACATTTAAAAACTATATACCCATTAAATATGAGCATAAACTAAACTCAGATCCATCTTAATCCTGTTTGATTTACATTCCAGGTGTTCACCACCTATTGAATCTATATATCCACCAAGGCTACACTAAGGAAAAGGAAAGCAGTGGGCAGGTGGGAATAGTATATGAAGGGTATAATAACCAGTCTGTTAAACGTGCATGATATAGTTTTTTTTTTTTTTTTTATTAGAAACAATCTTTATTATGCAAGGTATACAAAATATTAAAATTTACATATAAAGTTCTACATGCAGATGTCAGAATTATAAATACATTAAATCCATTCCTTCTTAGGTGTCATAAATAGGGTAAGTAAAAAATTCATGCACTTATGTTTTCCCTTGGAGATTCACCTTTTACCCATATGACATCAGAGATATTATCTGCTAGTGTGTACAACTTATTTAATATCCCCCCCCTCCCTCACCCCCCACACTGGTCCACTGGAGGTGAGCAAAAAAAAAAAAAAAAAAAAAAGGAGAGAAAATCCCTATTGCCATTTTGCCCATATCTTTTCCCATTTTCCCAAAGCTCCGTTTTTCCTTGCCGTCATCTTCTCAAAGTTTTTAACGCGAAGTGTAGCATTGTGCCAGGCTTCAGTTGAAGGAGGGTTTTCGGAGCCCCATTTTTGTGCCAAACAGACACAAGCCAAGTTCATTAGTCTCAGAATCAGTCTACCATATTTCCTTTCAATATCTGGGTTCTCAATTAATCCGAATATAGCGGTTTGAAAAGACCTAGATAAATCAATTTCCATCTTGCAAGAAATATACCCAAATATTCCCTCCCAGAATTCCCCTATTTTCTGACAACCCCAAACTAGGTGGTAAAAGTCAGCATCCAAAGCTCTACACTTCCAGCATCTGGAATTTGATTTCACCCCCATTTTAGACAAACTCAGTGGAGTATAATAAATCTGGTGCACAATCTTAAAGTGAATAATCCTATAATTAGCATTAACTGACCCATTTTTTGTGTTTTTGTGAATTTTTTTCCACTCTACTTCTTCAATGTTACCTACCACTCTTTCCCATTTATTTTTAACTTTACTTTTTTCCAACTGTGCTACCCCGGCTACCACGTGTCTGTATATTTTCGATACCAACTTCCAATTTGTCACTCCCTTCATAATTAAATCCAATCCTGCATGCGATTCAAGTCTTATCGTGGTCCTATGTGCGTCCTCTTTTAAAGCGTGTGACAGTTGCAGGTAACGGATCCAATCTCTATCTCTCAAACCATATATATCCCGTAATGTGCTAAATGATTTTACCCTGTCCTCCTCCCAAATCTGTGCTATCTGTCTAATCCCCCGATTTACCCAGAATACTCTTTCCGGAATTTTATCTGCTTCTATTAATTTCCTATTGAACCAGATAGGGGCCTCTTCAGTGAAGCCGACGATATTTAATAGTTCTTTATATATCTTCCAAGATTTTATTATTGCTCCACAGAGTGCCCATCTGTTAAAAGGTTCTTCCATCCCCAGATAGCTTTCCAGGAACTCAAAGATGGATTTCACCCTGCCCTGTGAACTTAATACCACCTTATTTAACCAACGTGACTCGTTCCCCTTTGCAAGGCGAGCAATCTGTGAAGCAATATAATATCCTTTAAAGAAGGGAATCCCCAACCCTCCTTCTCCAACTGGGCTATACAGGAATTTCATTTTTATTCTCACCTTCTTTCTGCCCCATATAAGTTCGTTCACAATGGATTCCATTAACTTAAAGTAGGAGTCTTCGATCCAGATGGGGGAGGAGGACAAAACATATAACACTTGTGGCAACACTATCATCTTTACAATCCCAATTCTGTCCGCCTGCGAAAATGGCAGCTTGCTCCATCCTTTAATTTTTGCCCTCAGGGACCCGATCAAAGGATGTAGATTTAGCTTATAGAATTCTGAGATCTCTCCGGAAACTTCTACTCCTAAATAACGGAATTTTTCCTTACACAGAATTTCACAACTCTCCTTAGCCCACTCTTTAGTTTCTAAATCCAGGGGCATAATAACAGATTTACCCCAGTTTACCTCCAGTCCCGATAAACCCCCATATTCTTCTACTACCTGGATAGCTTTGGGTACCGAGATTGGGGACTTACTTAAATACAGGACTAGATCGTCCGCGTATAAGCATATTTTGTCTTGAGGGTCCCCGCATCCCCCTGCCCACACCCCCTTCTTGCTCCTGAGTTTAATAGCCAGCGGTTCTATGTAGATGGCAAACAGAAGGGGGGACAGGGGGCATCCCTGTCTGGTTCCCCGGGATAATGGAAAAGCTTCCGATTCTTTTCCCATTGCTCTCACTCTAGCCACCGGTGCCTTATACAGACATTTTATGTATCCAATAAAGGCCGGGCCTACTCCGAATCTTTCCAGGGTCTCCCATAGGAAGCTCCACTCCACCCTATCAAAGGCCTTAACCGCATCCAGTGACAGGATGGAGCGGAGCTCCCCCTCCCCCATTTCAATGACAGAGTACATCCTCTGGATGCAGTCCCCCGTGCTCCTGCCAGGAATGAAACCATTCTGGTCTCTATGTATGATTTCCTTAATTACCTTTTGTAGTCTCATCACCAGTACCTTGGCCAAAATTTTCGTGTCGGTATTCAGCAACGAAATAGGGCGGTAGGAGGCCGCATCCAGAGGATCCTTATCTTGTTTTGGTATCAGTACAATGCCCGCCTCTGCCATTGACCCCGATACTGTCCCTCTTTGAAATATCTCCCTGCATACCTTCTCTAATTTCGGGAGTAGAGCACCGTGATATTTTTTATATAGAGCAAATGGGATTCCGTCTGGTCCCGGGGATGACTCTTTACGAGAAGAGTGCCACCTTTAATTCGTTCTCAGATATTGGGGCATCCAAGTTTTCCCTATCCTCCTGGGAAATCCTTGGGCCCTGTAGCTTACCCAGGTATTCCTTAATCCTCCCAATTGGGGCTTTAGTGTTGGATTGATATAATTCCTCATAGAATTTACTCAAAATTTGTAGTATTTCAGATGAATCCCTAGTTACTTTCCCATTCTGTCCCCTAAGTGCGGATATTATATTATTTTTCCCGTTGTGCTGGATCATTCTAGCTAAAGTTCTACCGGACTTCCCCTGTTCCACAAATTGGTTCTGGTCCCTAAAAAAGGCCTTATGTTGCGCTTTTTGTGATAAGAAGTTATTAAGGGCTTCCCTACTGTTAGCGGCTTTTTCCCTGAGACTCTCCGTTGGTGATAACAGGAGTTCCTGCCCCGCTACCCGCATCTCTTCTTTCAGCTTCCGCTCTTCTAACCCAAATTGAGTCTTTGCCTGTTTAATATGTTTAGAATACATACCCATTAAGTACAGTTTATAAGCATCCCAGACCGTCAGTAGGTCAGCTGTTCCTAGGTTCACATTCCAAAACCATTCCGACTTCCCAACCATGTCCAGCTTAGGCTCTAGCAACACAATCCAGTATGGGTTGAGTTTAAAACGTCTAGGGCTCCTCTCCGGGTTTTTTAATATAATCATGACTAAGGCATGGTCAGAGACCACTATTTCCTCATATGTCATTTTCCTAATAAGCCTTAAAAATTCTCTATTCACTAAGCACAAGTCAATTCTAGAAAGTGTATGGTAGGTCTTACTCATGCATGAAAATACTCTCTTATTCCCGTAAAGTGAGCGCCAGACGTCCACCCATCCCAAACTTTCACATAAATAGCTGAGTTTGCCCCTCTTACTCATTGCCGGTTGAAGCCCCCGGAGAAAATTGAAACGATCTTTATACTCATCCATTACCAGATTAAAATCACCCATAACCATAAGTGGGGCATCGTCTAAATTTTCCAGAAACTTCACCAGTAAATGGATTACCTCAAGGGATGCTGGTGGTGGAAAATATACAAAAGCCAGAGTGATTTTGCTTCCTTTTAAAGTGCCATGAAGGAAGATAAACCTGCCCTCTTTGTCTATACGTTGCTTTACTATCCTTAAGTCTATATTCCTATGTATGAGGACTGAGACGCCTCTTGAGAAGGTATTACCGAAGGAGTGAAACTCCTCCCCTACCCAGTTCCTCCTGAGTCTAATGACATGCTCTTCTACAAGATGGGTCTCAGTCAGTGAAACGATTGCAGGCTGATGCCTGCTAATAACATCAAATATTTGACATCTCTTTTCGCTACATCCTCTGATATTCCAAGTTATTATTTTCACCTCGAATTCCATTTACTGGGAAGAAAAAAAAAAAAAAAAAACCTCCAGCGGACCCCCCCCCCCAACCCCTTCTCCAACTGACCCGATTGCATACCTCCTCCTACTCCTCCGGGTCTCACGTTTTCCTCCTAACGCCATCCCCCCCCCTCCCACAGTTTCCCCTCCCACCCTCAACATAAACCATCATTCATCCTAATTTTAAATTCGATGTCCCTTCCATTACATGGGACCTTATCTATGCAGTTTGCCCATCTCTCATTTCAAACCCTCCTGGTCTAGCCAATTTCCTACTTCTTCTGGCGGCGAGGGTTTATGCAGTGGAATACGATGTGCTATTTCCACCCCAAAAAGAGATGAGAAACTTTCACTTCCAAAGGTCTCTATTAGGCCTTTTTGAATGATTTGGGGCAGCTCTCTATTATTTTCTGCCTCCGGAATACCAACTATGCGGATATTGCTTCTTCTGGATCTATCCTCCAAATCTGTTATTTTTTCCTGCATTCTCTTGTTTTTCTGTTTACTCAACTCCATCTCCTTTTTAATGGCTTTCATTTGGTGAGCCAGATTGTTACATTCCTTTTCCATCTCTTTAGATTTTTCCTTTAACTTACTCATTTCATCTCTTATGACCATTACCTCTGACTGCAAAGAGCCAAGTTGTTGGCTTAGTTCTGCTATAGCCCCCTTAGATTCTTCCACTGCCACCTTTGTTTCCTTAACAGCTGCAAGAATCTCTTGTAAGGTCTCTTTCAATTCTCCAGGTAATTCCTCCACCTGCAGAGCCATAAACCTAGAGCCCCCTTCTGCTCCGCCCTCTTGTTCTTTAGGGTTTTGTCTGGTTTTTGCAGGGGATCCTTTCCATAATTTGTCAATCCCCCCCCCTGATTTCCGCTGAGCGGCTTTGGGGCCCATTATCCTTCCCAGAATTACAGTTCTAATAATTGAGAGCTTCTCCCCACTCCAATACTTCTCCCAGTACGATCTATGACTTCAATGTCTGCTCATATACCGAACTTCTGTGGTGCAAACTTAAAACAGTGGCAGGATTGCTATGTCTTTGCTATACATAGAATTTTACACATTGTGACATAGATTTACCAGAGAGACAGTTTGTATTGAGCACCTCCTGGGGTTTAACCGAAACACCTGAATTTCATATAACCCTGTAATTCTGTGGAATGAGTGATATCCAAAATTGAGGGCAACACACTCTGCCTTAGCTTCAAGTTTCAGGGTTTAGATCCTCCTTATCATAACTCCCATCTGAGCCATCAGCATGCACCAAACCGATATCAAATCAGAGCCTTTTTTAGAGGGTCGGTGACTAGGGGTATTGGGTAGATAGACCCTTGCCTACCCTTTCAGTAGTGCACGTCGGAGAAACTGCCTTAGTGAATCGCCGGAAGACCCGAATCCACCGCAGAGAACGCGCTGCTGGATCGCGAATGGACCAGGTAAGTAAATTTGCCCCATAGTCTTTTGTTTGGGTCATATCGCTTTGGTTCTACCTTATTTCATTATCTTAGCATCTTCAACGACAGTACTTTTTGCTATTTATGTGGTCAGGAGAGGCTTTGTACAGTAGGGGGAGCTTGTGTTTGCCAGGTTGACCAGCATTATTGCATGCTAGGTCTTCCTGTTGGGCTGCATTTGTGTGTTGTTCACACTTTTAAATGTTTTTATATGTCTTTTTGTGTTGTGGTGTACTACGGTACAAATAAAATTGTACTTTCGGGTCTTATAGCATACGTCTTTTTTCTTCTTTGAGCTTATAATTGGTTGTTTTTTGTATGCCTTTGATCTTTACTATATTTATCCCAGTAGTGCTAGTCCCTTTTTTTTTTATTTCCTGTGTGACATCACATAACCATGGAACGGTGTTTATCTTCAGGAAGTAAATATAGAAGCTTCCTATAGGGAGACAGCAAGCAGAGATTTACAAAACCAATCTAGAAATTGATACAGAATGTATATTGGAAAATGTAATAACTAGAGATGAGCGAACACTAAAATGCTCGGGTACTCGTTATTCGAGACGAACTTTTCCCGATGCTCGAGTGCTCGTCTCGAATAACGAACCCCATTGAAGTCAATGGGAGACTCGAGCATTTTTCAAGGGGACCAAGGCTCTGCACAGGGAAGCTTGGCCAAACACCTGGGAACCTCAGAAAAGGATGGAAACACCACGGAAATGGACAGGAAACAGCAGGGGCAGCATGCATGGATGCCTCTGAGGCTGCATAATCGCACCATTATGCCAAAATTATGGGCAACAGCATGGCCATGACAGAGTGACAGAATGAAGCTAGATAGCATCTAAAACATCCAATAATTGACCCTGACACTATAGGGGACGGCATGCAGAGGCAGCGGCAGCAGGCTAGAGAGTGTCATGGCGACATACCCTAAATGGACTCAGGCTTCAAACCAATGGGTGGCAGAGAGGAACCAAAGGAGGTGAGCAAGAAGCGCTCAAATAATATCGGTACATGATAAAAGTTTGCCAGTATATTTTGTGGATTACACAGCAGGGTGGCGACAAAGTTAACATGGAAGCCATGAAAACAACCCAAAATTCTGCCTGACACAGCTCGTTTGATAAGGGGACGATGTATGGAGGCAGTGAACTAGTAGTAGATTAAAGGTGCTGCAGTTAAAACTATGTTAGTTGGATCTTGGCATGGAGCTGGCGCTCCGCTGCCAGGCGAGCTTTCGCCAATCCAAGCCCCTGTCTCTAGGCTACTCCCCAAACAGCACTTCTAAGAACCTTTTGTATAAGATCAAGTGTAGTAGCGTTCTTATAAGTTTAGGATATGCCGGGTGAGGGGAATGTAAACAGATGCGCAAGAAGCGCTGAAATAATATCCCTAAATGGTAAAAGTTTGCAAGTATATTTTGGGGATTACACAGCAGGGTGGCGACAAAGTTAACAACTTTGATGTGGAATGCCCTGTAATAGCTCTTGGGCGGTGTGCCTTTTATCGCCTAGGCTCAGCAGTTTCAGCACCGCCTGCTGTCGCTTAGCGACGGCACTGCTGCTGTGCCTAGAGCTACCGACTGATGGCGCCATGCCCACGGATGGTAATTCGGAGGAGGAGGAGGTGGAGGAGGGGTGGGAGGAGGTATAGTAGGCCTTTGAGACCTGGACCGAGGTAGGCCCCGCAATTCTCTGCGTCGGCAGTATATGACCAGCCCCAGGGTCAGACTCGGTCCCAGCCTGCACCAAGTTAAGTGTAGTAGCGTTCTTATAAGTTTGGGATATGGCGGGTGAGGGGAATGTAAACAGATGCGCAAGAAGCGCATGATGCGCATGGAGCTGGCGTTCCGCTGCCAGGCGAGCTTTCGCCAATCCAAGCCCCTGTCTCTAGGCTACTCCCCAAACAGCACTTCTAAGAACCTTTTGTATAAGATCAAGTGTAGTAGCGTTCTTATAAGTTTAGGATATGCCGGGTGAGGGGAATGTAAACAGATGCGCAAGAAGCGCTGAAATAATATCCCTAAATGGTAAAAGTTTGCCAGTATATTTTGGGGATTACACAGCAGGGTGGCGACAAAGTTAACAACTTTGATGTGGAATCCATGAAAACAACCCAAATTTCTGCCTGACACACCTCGTTTGATAAAGGGACGATGTATGGAGGCAGCTATATGGACGACTTTTGGAGGTAGCAATGGAGACAACGTGTGGAGGCTGCTATGGAGACAATTTAATTTGGATAGTGCCTGTATGTGGCAGTCCCAAACATTTTTCAAACCAGAGGAGCAGGTAGGTGGCCCTGCAGTAAAATGGAATAGATTGAGTGCCTGTATGTGGCAGTCCCAAAAATGTTTCAAACCAGAGGAGCAGGTAGGTGGCCCTCCAGTAAAATGGAATAGATTGAGTGCCTGTATGTGGCAGTCCCAAAAATTGTTCAAACCAGAGGAGCAGGTAGGTGGCCCTGCAGTAAAATGGAATAGATTGAGTGCCTGTATGTGGCAGTCCCAAAAATGTTTCAAACCAGAGGAGCAGGTAGGTGGCCCTCCAGTAAAATGGAATAGATTGAGTGCCTGTATGTGGCAGTCCCAAAAATTGTTCAAACCAGAGGAGCAGGTAGGTGGCCCTGCAGTAAAATGGAATAGATTGAGTGCCTGTATGTGGCAGTCCCAAAAATGTTTCAAACCAGAGGAGCAGGTAGGTGGCCCTCCAGTAAAATGGAATAGATTGAGTGCCTGTATGTGGCAGTCCCAAAAATTGTTCAAACCAGAGGAGCAGGTAGGTGGCCCTGCAGTAAAATGGAATAGATTGAGTGCCTGTATGTGGCAGTCCCAAAAATTGTTCAAACCAGAGGAGCAGGTAGGTGGCCCTGCAGTAAAATGGAATAGATTGAGTGCCTGTATGTGGCAGTCCCAAAAATGTTTCAAACCAGAGGAGCAGGTAGGTGGCCCTCCAGTAAAATGGAATAGATTGAGTGCCTGTATGTGGCAGTCCCAAAAATTGTTCAAACCAGAGGAGCAGGTAGGTGGCCCTGCAGTAAAATGGAATAGATTGAGTGCCTGTATGTGGCAGTCCCAAAAATGTTTCAAACCAGAGGAGCAGGTAGGTGGCCCTCCAGTAAAATGGAATAGATTGAGTGCCTGTATGTGGCAGTCCCAAAAATTGTTCAAACCAGAGGAGCAGGTAGGTGGCCCTGCAGTAAAATGGAATAGATTGAGTGCCTGTATGTGGCAGTCCCAAAAATTGTTCAAACCAGAGGAGCAGGTAGGTGGCCCTGCAGTAAAATGGAATAGATTGAGTGCCTGTATGTGGCAGTCCCAAAAATTGTTCAAACCAGAGGAGCAGGTAGGTGGCCCTGCAGTAAAATGGAATAGATTGAGTGCCTGTATGTGGCAGTCCCAAAAATTGTTCAAACCAGAGGAGCAGGTAGGTGGCCCTGCAGTAAAATGGAATAGATTGAGTGCCTGTATGTGGCAGTCCCAAAAATTGTTCAAACCAGAGGAGCAGGTAGGTGGCCCTGCAGTAAAATGGAATAGATTGAGTGCCTGTATGTGTCAGTCCCAAAAATGTTTCAAACCAGAGGAGCAGGTAGGTGGCCCTCCAGTAAAATGGAATAGATTGAGTGCCTGTATGTGGCAGTCCCAAAAATTGTTCAAACCAGAGGAGCAGGTAGGTGGCCCTGCAGTAAAATGGAATAGATTGAGTGCCTGTATGTGGCAGTCCCAAAAATGTTTCAAACCAGAGGAGCAGGTAGGTGGCCCTCCAGTAAAATGGAATAGATTGAGTGCCTGTATGTGGCAGTCCCAAAAATTGTTCAAACCAGAGGAGCAGGTAGGTGGCCCTGCAGTAAAATGGAATAGATTGAGTGCCTGTATGTGGCAGTCCCAAAAATTGTTCAAACCAGAGGAGCAGGTAGGTGGCCCTGCAGTAAAATGGAATAGATTGAGTGCCTGTATGTGGCAGTCCCAAAAATGTTTCAAACCAGAGGAGCAGGTAGGTGGCCCTCCAGTAAAATGGAATAGATTGAGTGCCTGTATGTGGCAGTCCCAAAAATTGTTCAAACCAGAGGAGCAGGTAGGTGGCCCTGCAGTAAAATGGAATAGATTGAGTGCCTGTATGTGGCAGTCCCAAAAATTGTTCAAACCAGAGGAGCAGGTAGGTGGCCCTGCAGTAAAATGGAATAGATTGAGTGCCTGTATGTGGCAGTCCCAAAAATGTTTCAAACCAGAGGAGCAGGTAGGTGGCCCTCCAGTAAAATGGAATAGATTGAGTGCCTGTATGTGGCAGTCCCAAAAATTGTTCAAACCAGAGGAGCAGGTAGGTGGCCCTGCAGTAAAATGGAATAGATTGAGTGCCTGTATGTGGCAGTCCCAAAAATTTTTTAAAACAGAGGACCGGGTAGGTGGCCCTCCAGAAAAATGGAATAGATTGAGTGCCTGTATGTGGCACTCACAAAAATTGTTTCAAACAGAGGACCGGGTAGGTGGCCCTCCAGAAAAATTAAATGCATAAAGTACTATAGGTAGAGCCAGTGGGCCCTGTCAAAAAATAGCCAGTTTCCTCTGCTTTACTGTACAAAGAGCAGGAGAAGGAGGAAAATGAGGAGGAGGAGGAGGAGTGGATAAATTATTCAGGTTGAGCTTCCTTCACCTGCTGGAGATTTGAAATTAGGAGAAATCCATGCTTTATTCATCTTGATAAGCGTCAGCCTGTCAGCGCTGTCAGTCGACAGGCGTGTACGCTTATCGGTGATGATGCCACCAGCTGCACTGAAAACCCGCTCGGACAAGACGCTAGCGGCAGGGCAGGCAAGAACCTCCAAGGCGTAGAGCGCCAGTTCGTGCCACATGTCCAGCTTTGAAACCCAGTAGTTGTAGGGAGCTGTGTGATCATTTAGGACGATGGTATGGTCAGCTACGTACTCCCTCACCATCTTTCTGTAAAGATCAGCCCTACTCTGCCGAGACTGGGGACAGGTGACAGTGTCTTGCTGGGGTGACATAAAGCTGGCAAAAGCCTTGTAAAGCGTACCCTTGCCAGTGCTGGACAAGCTGCCTGCTCGCCTACTCTCCCTCGCTACTTGTCCCGCAGAACTACGCACTCTGCCGCTAGCGCTGTCAGAAGGGAAATACTGTTTCAGCTTGTGCACCAGGGCCTGCTGGTATTCATGCATTCTCACACTCATTTCCTCTCCAGGGATGAGAGTGGGAAGATTTTGCTTGTACCGTGGGTCCAGGAGAGTGAACACCCAGTAATCGGTGCTGGAATAAATTCTTTGAACGCGAGGGTCACGGGATAGGCAGCCTAGCATGAAATCTGCCATATGCGCCAGAGTACCAACGCGTAAGAATTCACTCCCCTCACTGGCCTGACTGTCCATTTCCTCCTCCTCCAACTCCTCCAACTCCTCTTCTTCTGCCCATACACGCTGAACAGTGAAGGACTCAACAATGGTCCCCTCTTGTGTCTCGCCAACATTCTCCTCCTCTTCCTCCTCATCCTCCTCCACCTCCACCTCCTCCGATATGCGCTGAGAAACAGACCTCAGGGTGCTTTGGCTATCAACAAGGGAATATTCTTCCCCCGTCTCTTGTGACGAGCGCAAAGCTTCCGACTTCATGCTGACCAGAGAGTTTTTCAACAGGCCAAGCAGCGGGATGGTGAGGCTGATGATGGCGGCATCGCCACTGACCATCTGTGTTGACTCCTCAAAGTTACTCAGCACCTGACAGATATCAGACATCCACGTCCACTCCTCATTGTAGACTTGAGGAAGCTGACTGACCTGACTACCAGTTCTGGTGGAAGTTGACATCTGGCAGTCTACAATCGCTCTGCGCTGCTGGTAAACTCTGGATAACATGGTCAGTGTTGAATTCCACCTCGTGGGCACGTCGCACAACAGTCGGTGAGCGGGCAGTTGGAGGCGGCGCTGCGCTGCCCTGAGAGTGGCAGCATCTGGGCTGGACTTCCTGAAATGCGCACAGATGCGGCGCACCTTCGTGAGCAAATCAGACAGATTGGGGTATGTCTTGAGGAAACGCTGCACTATCAGATTTAACACATGGGCCAGGCATGGCACATGTGTCAGTCTGCCGAGTTGCAGAGCCGCCACCAGGTTACGGCCGTTGTCACACACAACCATTCCCGACTTGAGGTTCAGCGGTGCCAGCCACAGATCAGTCTGCGCCGTGATGCCCTGTAATAGCTCTTGGGCGGTGTGCCTTTTGTCGCCTAGGCTCAGCAGTTTGAGCACCGCCTGCTGTCGCTTAGCGACGGCACTGCTGCTGTGCCTAGAGCTACCGACTGATGGCGCCGTGCCCACGGATGGTAGTTCGGAGGAGGAGGTGGAGGAGGGGTGGGAGGAGGAGGAGGCATAGTAGGCCTGAAACACCTGGACCGAGGTAGGCCCCGCAATCCTCGGCGTCGGCAGTATATGAGCAGCCCCAGGGTCAGACTCGGTCCCAGCCTCCACCAAGTTAACCCAATGTGCCGTCAGCGATATATAGTGGCCCTGCCCGGCAGCACTCGTCCACGTGTCCGTGGTCAGGTGGACCTTGTCAGAAACGGCGTTGGTCAGGGCACGGATGATGTTGTCTGACACGTGCTGGTGCAGGGCTGGGACGGCACATCGGGAAAAGTAGTGGCGGCTGGGGACCGAATACCGAGGGGCGGCCGCCGCCATGAGGTTGCGAAAGGCCTCGGTCTCTACTAGCCTATAGGGCAGCATCTCCAGGCTAAGCAATCTGGAGATGTGCACATTAAGGGCTTGGGCGTGCGGGTGGGTTGCACTATATTTGCGTTTCCGCTCCAGCGTCTGGGGTATGGAGAGCTGAACGCTGGTGGATGCTGTGGAGGATCGTGGAGGCGACGATGGGGTTTTTGTGGCAGGGTCCTGGGCAGGGGGCTGACTAGCAGCTGACACAGGGGAAGGAGCAGTGGTGTGCACGGCCGGAGGTGAACGGGCTTGTTGCCACTGAGTGGGGTGCTTAGCATTCATATGCCTGCGCATACTGGTGGTAGTTAAGCTAGTAGTGGTGGAACCCCTGCTGAGCCTGGTTTGGCAAATGTTGCACACCACAGTCCGTCGGTCATCCGGTGTTTCCTTAAAGAACCTCCACACTTCTGAAGATCTAGCCCTCGCCGCAAGAGCCCTCACCACGGGAGCTTCACTAGTTGACAGTGGAGCTGATGCACCAGCTCTGGCCCTGCCTCTCCGTCTGGCCCCACCACTGCCTCTTCCAACCTGTTCAGGTCGAGGACTCTCCTCCGTCTCAGAAGCACTGTGTTCACCCGGCCTCTCAACCCAGCTTGGGTCTGTCACCTCATCATCCTCCGATCCCTCAGTCTGCTCCCCCCTCGGACTTCCTGCCCTGACAACAACTTCCCCACTGTCTGACAACCGTGTCTCCTCATCGTCGGACACCTCTTTACACACTTCCACTACGTCAAGAAGGTCATCATCACCCACAGACTGTGACTGGTGGAAAACCTGGGCATCGGAAAATTGCTCAGCAGCAACCGGACAAGTGGTTTGTGACTGTGGGAAGGGTCCAGAAAACAGTTCCTCAGAGTATGCCGGTTCAAATGCCAAATTTTCCTGGGAGGGGGCAGACTGGGGGGGAGGAGGCTGAGGTGCAGGAGCTGGAGGAGTGGCGATTTCGGTGACATGGGTGGACTGCGTGGAAGACTGACTGGTGGTGGACAAATTGCTCGAAGCATTGTCAGCAATCCACGACATCACCTGTTCGCACTGTTCTGGCCTCAACAGTGCTCTACCACGAGTCCCAGTAACTTCAGACATGAACCTAGGGAGTGTAGCTCTGCGGCGTTCCCCTGCTCCCTCATCAGCAGGTGGTGTCTCACCCCGCCCAGGACCACGGCCTCTGACCCCTGCAGTAGTTGGACGCCCACGTCCCCGCCCTCGTCCTCTACCCCTAGCCCTCGGGTTAAACATTTTTAAAATGAGAGTTATAACTTTATTTTTTTTTTTACTTTTTTTTGTTTTTTTTTGTGTTTTTTTTGTTTTTTTTGTGTTTTTTGTTTTTTTTTGAGTTTTTAAAACCAAACAATGCTATCCTATTGCTATGGCTATTTTCTAGCCAAGTATCAAAGGAAGCACAGTACTATGCCAGATGAGATGACACTGAGTTATTGCCTAATAGAAATCCAACCCCTACTGAATTTTGCCACTTCGGCCTTTGCTATGGATATGTGCGCCACTAAGCGCAGAACACAGCGGTCGCAAGTCCCACTACAAATTGCTCAGAATTGGCAAGTACATGCACTGCAGAAACTACAGCCACCAGCAGATCAACCAGAAATCAAATATATAGAACGCTACTGTAGGCTTCAAGATCAAGAAGCTGTTTGTATTCTCCTATGGCTATTTTCTAGCCAAGTATCAAAGGAAGCACAGTACTATGCCGGATGAGATGACACTGAGTTATTGCCTAATAGAAATCCAACCCCTACTGAATTTTGCCACTTCGGCCTTTGCTATGGATATGTGCGCCACTAAGCGCAGAACACAGCGGTCGCAAGTCCCACTACAAATTGCTCAGAATTGGCAAGTACATGCACTGCAGAAACTACAGCCACCAGCAGATCAACCAGAAATCAAATATATAGAACGCTACTGTAGGCTTCAAGATCAAGAAGCTGTTTGTATTCTCCTATGGCTATTTTCTAGCCAAGTATCAAAGGAAGCACAGTACTATGCCGGATGAGATGACACTGAGTTATTGCCTAATAGAAATCCAACCCCTACTGAATTTTGCCACTTCGGCCTTTGCTATGGATATGTGCGCCACTAAGCGCAGAACACAGCGGTCGCAAGTCCCACTACAAATTGCTCAGAATTGGCAAGTACATGCACTGCAGAAACTACAGCCACCAGCAGATCAACCAGAAATCAAATATATAGAACGCTACTGTAGGCTTCAAGATCAAGAAGCTGTTTGTATTCTCCTATGGCTATTTTCTAGCCAAGTATCAAAGGAAGCACAGTACTATGCCGGATGAGATGACACTGAGTTATTGCCTAATAGAAATCCAACCCCTACTGAATTTTGCCACTTCGGCCTTTGCTATGGATATGTGCGCCACTAAGCGCAGAACACAGCGGTCGCAAGTCTCACTACAAATTGCTCAGAATTGGCAAGTACATGCACTGCAGAAACTACAGCCACCAGCAGATCAACCAGAAATCAAATATATAGAACGCTACTGTAGGCTTCAAGATCAAGAAGCTGTTTGTATTCTCCTATGGCTATTTTCTAGCCAAGTATCAAAGGAAGCACAGTACTATGCCGGATGAGATGACACTGAGTTATTGCCTAATAGAAATCCAACCCCTACTGAATTTTGCCACTTCGGCCTTTGCTATGCATATGTGCGCCACTAAGCGCAGAACACAGTGGTCGCAAGTCCCACTACAAATTGCTCAGAATTGGCAAGTACATGCACTGCAGAAACTACAGCCACCAGCAGATCAACCAGAAATCAAATATATAGAACGCTACTGTAGGCTTCAAGAAGCTGTTTGTATTCTCCTATGGCTATTTTCTAGCCAAGTATCAAAGGAAGCACAGTACTATGCCAGATGAGATGACACTGAGTTATTGCCTAATAGAAATCCAACCCCTACTGAATTTTGCCACTTCGGCCTTTGCTATGGATATGTGCGCCACTAAGCGCAGAACACAGCGGTCGCAAGTCTCACTACAAATTGCTCAGAATTGGCAAGTACATGCACTGCAGAAACTACAGCCACCAGCAGATCAACCAGAAATCAAATATATAGAACGCTACTGTAGGCTTCAAGAAGCTGTTTGTATTCTCCTATGGCTATTTTCTAGCCAAGTATCAAAGGAAGCACAGTACTATGCCAGATGAGATGACACTGAGTTATTGCCTAATAGAAATCCAACCCCTACTGAATTTTCCCACTTCGGTCTTTGCTATGGATATGTGTGCCACTAAGAGCTAAACACAACGGTAGCAAGTCCCCCTGCTAATTCCTCACAAAATGGTAAAAGATGCAAATTAAAATAAAAAAAGTAGAACGTTATTGTAGCCCTAAGAAGGGCTGTTGGGTTCTTTGAGAATCACTCCTGCCTAACAGTAAGCTAATAGAACACCCTAACGCTTTCCCTGAGCAGCAGCAGCTCTCTCCCTAGCGGCATCCAGAGACAGAATGATCCGAGCAGCGCGGCCAGCGGCTAGTCTATCCCAGGGTCACCTGATCTGGCCAGCCAACCACTGCTATCGACGTGTAAGGGTACCACGTCATGCTGGGTGGAGTGCAGAGTCTCCTGGCTTGTGATTGGCTCTGTTTCTGGCCGCCAAAAAGCAAAACGGCGGGAGCTGCCATTTTCTCGAGCGGGCGAAGTATTCGTCCGAGTAACGAGCAGTTTCGAGTACCCTAATGCTCGACCGAGCATCAAGCTCGGACGAGCATGTTCGCTCATCTCTAGTAATAACATTTTATTACACAATATTCATTATTTGTTGTAATGTGCTTAACCCCTTAAGGACTAGGCCTTTTTTCGTTCGTTGATTTTGCGTCTTTATTTTTCACTCCCCACCTTTATAGATTTTTAAAGGTGGGGAGTGAAAAATAAAGACGCAAAATCAAATTGAACTTCATAGTGAAAACACATTTGTGCCATTTCTTGTGGGCTTGGATTTCACATCTTTCACTGTGCACCCTAAATTACAGGTCTACTTCATTCATTTGGTCAATACGATCATGTGGATACCAAATTTGCATAGGTTTTATAATGTTTTCGTACATTTACAAAAATTAAAACCTCCTGTACAAAAAAAAAAATCTGTTGCCATCTTCTTGCGCTAATAACTTTTTCATACTTTGGTTTACAGAGCTATGGGTGGTGTCATTTTTTGCGACTTTTGAGGAAGTTTTCAATGCTTTAGTTTTAAGGATGGTACGACCTTTTGATCACTTTTTATAGATTTTTTTATATACTTCAAAATGGCAAATAAATGCCATTTGTGATTAGAATTTTTAGGGTTTTTTATATAATTTTTAATTTTTTACTTTTTTAATTTTTATTTATTACTATTTTTAAGACTCCCTAGGGTACTTCAGCCCTCTTCATACTCTCCCATGTGCAATAAAACAGGTACGAATTATTGGGCTATGGGGTTAAAGTGGACAACATGTTTAAAGAAAAAAAAAGGAACAAGGTTACATTACCACAAAATTATAGTGATTATTTTAACCGATTCCCAACTGCCTGCCGTGTATTCACAGCATGCGTCAGGTCCTGGTGCATGAAAAGGGCTCACGTGCTGAACCCTCTCCATAACTGGCAAGTCTTTGCTGCAATATGTAGCAATACCGGTAACACCCACGATCAGTGCTAGCATCACTGTCATCGGGGAGCGGCAATCCGTAGCCATGACAGCCTCAGGTCTTCCAAAGACCCGAAGCTGTCTCGTTTTAACCCTATCATTACAATGTGCTACAAGTGGAATATCCCCATATACTGCCATACTGTAGTATAATGATGCACGAGTGTACAATATATGTACAAAACAAAAAGAGGATTCAGAACATGTATCATAGAGAATTTTCTGAGCATTAAGAGTTAAGAAAATGAAATTGGACACACCGACCCAAAAAAGCCTTTTAATCTACATCAATAACTGTACATTTTTACCAAAAACATCAGCATCATAGAATCCTCTGATCTCTCACAGTATCTTGTAGCAGTAGTTTATCATGCATCTGATGCTTACCTATGTGTTCACTGTTCTGCATTCCTTTAAGGACATTTTGTTCGTCCTTTGTGGTGTTTATTAGGTACACCATGCTAGACCCCCTTTTGCCTTCAGAACTGCCTCAATTCTTCGTGGCATAGATTCAACAAGGTGCTGGAAGCATTCCTCAGAGATTTTGGTCCATATTGACATGATGGCATCACACAGTTGCCGCAGATTTGGCTGCACATCCATGATGCGAATCTCCCGTTCCCAAAGATGCTCTATTGGATTGAGATCTGGTGACTGTGGAGGCCATTTGAGTACAGTGAACTCATTTTCATGTTCAAGAAACCAGTCTGAGATGATTCCAGCTTTATGACATGGCGCATTATCCTGCTGAAAGTAGCCATCAGATGTTGGGTACATTGTGGTCATAAAGGGATGGACATGGTCAGCAACAATACTCAGGTAGGCTGTGGCGTTGCAACAATGCTCAATTGGTACCAAGGGGCCCAAAGAGTGCCAAGAAAATATTCCCCACACCATGACGATACCACCACCACCAGCCTGAACCGTTGATACAAGGCAGGATGGATCCATGCTTTCATGTTGTTGACACCAAATTCTGACCCTACCATCCGAATGTCGCAGCAGAAATCGAGACTCATCAGACCAGGCAGCGTTTTTCCAATCTTCTACTGTCCAATTTCGATGAGCTTGTGCATATTGTAGCTTCAGTTTCCTGTTCTTAGCTGAAAGGAGTGGCACCTGTTGTGGTCTTCTGCTGCTGTAGCCCATATGCCTCAAAGTTCGATGTACTGTGCGTTCAGAGATGCTCTTCTGCCTACCTTGGTTGTAACGGGTGGCGATTTGAGTCACTGTTGCCTTTCTATCAGCTTGAACCAGTCTGCCCATTCTCCTCTGACCTCTGGCATCAACAAGGCATTTCCGTCCACAGAACTGCCGCTCACTGGATGTTTTTTTCTTTTTCGGACCATTCTCTGTAAACCCTAGAGATGGTTGTGCGTGAAAATCCCAGTAGATCTGGGCAGTTTCTGAAATACAGATCACATCAGAGCTTTCATTCAATTCGTCTGCGTCTTGTCATTTGTCATCTATATCTGTTTCTTACTGCTAGAACTTGCTTATTAATAAGGCTTCTAATTTACCACTCAGCATTTGTGATTGATAGTCCTCTGGTTGTGTTGAGTCTCCAGATTTATTTATACTGAAGATTCTTTTCAAAATTACTTTTGTGCCACTTACCTTAAGATCTTCATTTGGGGACATGTATCTTTATTTTGGTGTGCCAGATTGTCTAATTTTTTTCTTTTTTCATTTTTGCGGCTTTTCACTGTGACTTTTGTTGGCCCTTTTCAAGTGCACCTCGGTGTGCACCTTGTGCAGTGTGCCATATGTATCATTACTTCCCAGATGCAACTTTTTAGCCCTGGTCCAGGGCAGGTGCAAAGGAACATTTTTTTTCATGGATCCTATCTAAACATGTAAATTGGATTTATTTCACATGTTTTAAATGTTTAAATTTTTGTACAGTAACCTATTTTTGGAAAATTCGTAAATATTAGTGCAACATCCCCCCACCGGGGCCTAGCCTTTTCTTGGGGCCTGGAGACAGCCGGGGCCCAGAATACCGGAGTGTCTGGCAGTTGTGGCCTAGGCACGCTAGGTCACGGTGATTGGTATGGGGACCGGAGGACCGGAGGTCTCCAGCAGGTGGTGTTGGCAAGAAATGATGTAGAGGGAGAGGCTGATGTACTGGTTCTCCCTGGCGCAGCCCTTAGAGTCTGTAGTATGTGTCCCTGATGGCCCTTGATGGTGATACAGCCGTAGCAGGGACCAGACGGAGGCAATGTTGTGCATAAAAGTAACTTACAGTTCTTTATTTGAACCAACGGTAACAACACACCAAACGATTCTGTACAAGTCCAGTACTAGAGTGATCTTGGAGAGGAACCTCAGGAGTTAGGTCACCAGACTGGATGCAGGGGCAGGCTGGGATGTAGCTGTGTCCAATGCTGGAAGCTGCAGCTTTATCCTGTTTGTCCTTTGTCACTCTGTGTGAAGTTGATGAGGCCAAGGAGGCTTGTGAGCAGAGCATGTGCTCTGAGCTCCTCCTGCGTTGAGAGCTTGATCTCAAGAGCTGACTCCTCCTCTGACTAAGGGTTTAGTTAATCCCTAGTCAGGTGGTCTCCTCCTCCAGTCACACTCCAGTTACAATAGTGGAACATCATTGGATGATAACATTAACATGCTTAACCCTTGCCTATCAGGGCAGAATCTACCGCTGCTCAATTACCTTTATATGTACTGAATAGTAAAAGGGCTTATTCGCAACTACCCCTCTGCCATGCGCATTGTTGCATACCCCCAGGGCAATTGAAAGAGCAGCCCACAGCTCGACTATTGGACCAGATGGGAGTAAAGAGAACTAACGCTGTCCAGCAGCAGATGGCCTCCGGAGGGTCCAGGTGTGTAACAGCCGGTAGGGGTAAGGATGGAATAAATTGCACTCTCGAGGAAGTGCTGGCTATGTGCAGTGTAGGGGATAAACTGCCCATGGTCCTGGAGACAGGCACCTGGATTGGTGTTGGACTAAGTACAAAAATACAAATATATGTGACAGTTGGTAGCCAACACCCTTAAACCAACTGTATGTGGGAAAGGTGTGGTGTCATGTCCTGTACTCCACTCCTTGCACCAAGGCCTGACTATTTGTTCGAAAACTCTTCTTCCTTGGCGACAAATAGTAATGCACTTCAGTACATGTTATACATACAGTACATTTTTAACCTGCCGTTTGACGGTCTTACCCTTAATGTATGGCAGCTAGGTGTTTCTAGTTGAACACCCCCGGTCCCCTAAAGACCTGCGGTTTACAGACTACCATAACTTTTGAAGTTTCGGTTTGAGTTGTAAGCCAGCGGTCGTGGTTTACATATAAAAGACAAGCCAACACAGTCATATTATCACCTGCTAAGCCTATGAAAATGTTAAATGCAAACTTACTGACATTAAATGACAGTTGCGCAAACATTATAGAACACGCATTGGCTTTAGCAGCTCAATGGGTAAGTGCTTGAACGTTACAAGCGTTACATGAGAAAGGCTACTCAGGGTAGCAATAGCAAAGTGCCAAATTTCCATTTTCCTGTGGAGAAAAAGGCATACAGAATGTCCCATTCCTGCAAATAAAGAGCATTCAGTGCAACACAAAAGTTATTAGCAACTTTTCATTTGGTAGTAGTTGGCTAAAAGTCTCTCAGAAGGCTTTTGAAGAAAAGTCCATCTTCTGGGCACAGCCCTTGATGTGGGAAAGAGTGCAGATGAACAAAGGGTCTCCTCTTGATGTAAAGGGACAGAGTCCTTTGTGGATGATCTCTGCATCAGCAGAGGTTGATGCTAACATAGCATATAACAACGGTGCTCAGTTCAAGGAAAGTCTCTTGACTGTAGAATAAATAGGGGGGAAAGAGTCTCAGGAAGTCTCTGGCTCAGAGGATATAAGGGGCCAAGCCCAACTGGGAATAGCAGACAAAGTCATATCTATACAATATATACATAACTTACAGTTCTTTATTCAACCAACGTTAACAACATGCCAAACAATTCTGTACAAGTTCTGTAATGGAGTGATCTTGGAGAGGAACCTCAGGAGTTGTGTCACCAGCCTGGATTCAGGGGCAGGCTGGGATGTAGCTGTGTCCAATGCTGGAAGCTGCAGCTTTAATCCTGAGTATATTCAGTATAATTTTTTGTGCTGAAAAACTAGGCTTACACTCGAGTATATATTTTACAGTGGAATACTGTGACAAAATTTTGTTGGGATAGCATTATTATTGGTGCAGGTTATCAGCGTAAGAATAGGCCAAAATGAAGAAATAAAATCTTAATCACACCGACCCAAAGAATAAAGCAGAGATGTAATTTGGACTGCAATGTGAAAGCTGTAAACATGGAAAACACAAGAAAGTGTCACATAAACATAAAGTTTACTCTATTAGGATTTTTTTCAAACCTTTGAATACATGGCATGGAAAACTTAATACTGCCACTAGGAAGTACAATTGGTTAAACAGAAAACAAGCCCTAATAAAGCTCCCTAGAAAAATGGAAAAATAAAAAAGCTATAGATTTTTTACGGCACTGGCTCCTGCGATTAGCGCTCTGTGTAGTACTAGAACGGCGCAAGGGTACCTGGGCTCTTCTGTGAAACCACGTCACGTGACATGGTAACATCGTGGTGGGACTCACGTGACAATGTGTGTGCTTACTTCACCCAACCAATCTATACTGACTGGCCAGTTGCAGAGTTTATAGGTTGAAAACTTGTTGGCTCCATTTTGGTTTGGTATCGCTGGAGAGAGGAGCAGAGCGTTACTGTTTGCACCAAAACACTATTTTCCTATCTGAGCCTTATTGTTCCCTATTGATCCCTATCTGTTCCCTCTGCGACCTGTGTGTTCCCTTGTCTTCCATTTTTCCCATCTCATGTCTGTCCCTTCTGAACCCAAACGCACTGCGTTGTTCTGCACTGGACCCACTTTTCAGTGTGCCGTGTGAATAGTGCTGTTAGGTATACCCGTCGTTAAGTGTATACTAAAGTCTATTTGTTATGTATGTGCCATCTGTGCAGCTTGTCCGTATGGTTTGGTGTGCACTACTTCATTTTTTTTTTTGTGTGCCTGCTAGACGGTAGTTGGGTGTATATCATCTAATTTTTCTGGTGTACGTTCTCTATTTTTTTTTTTCTGGTGCACATTCCTTTTGTGTGAAATGTCTTAGAAGACTTACAAGTGCGATTGAAGTGCCTGGTGCTTCTGCGATTGAAGTGCCCGGAACTTCTGCTATTGAAGTGTCTAGGGTTACATCTGACCCCACATGGATGGCCCCAGATAATTATACCGTAATGTCCCCGGCTTTGTGGGCCAACCTGGAATTAAATTTGACATGGCAGGGCTCAGAGTTGTTGACTTTTTAACATTTTTTTTAATGAGGTGCTGTTGAATTTAATTGTTGTCCAGACCAATCTCTAAACTGCAAAGCATATTGCCCCAAACCCCTCTTCCCTACAACCCTACAGGTGGACCCTACAACCCTACAGGTGGACCCCTGTCACTGGACCAGAGATAGAGATATATTGGGGCATAATACTTCTTATGGGGATTGTAAAGAAGCCTGCAATCAGGGACTACCAGAGCACAGACATTCTGTATCACACCCAGATGTTCCGCATGGCGATGAGCAGGATGGGCTTTGAAGCTATCCATAAGTTTATGCACTACACTGACAACACACAATGCCCACCCAGAGATGACCCCAGTTATGATCGTTTATTTAGGGTCAGGCCCATATTAGATCACTTTAGTGCCAAGTTTGCCCAGGCATATACCCCCACCAAACATGTGAGCATAGATGAGTCCCTGGTGCAATTTAAAGAGGGAGACTTCAATTTTGCCAGTACCTGCCCAATAGGAGGGAAAGGTATGGCGTAAAGATGTATAAGCTGCGCGAATGTACATCAGGGTATACCTACAAGTTCAGGGTATATGAAGGGAAGGACTTCACTATAGTGCCCCCAGAATGCCCCCTTTCCTCTGTGTTACAGGGAAGATAGTGCACCCACTACAGGACCAAGTCTACCACCTCTACCTGGACAATTTCTACACAAGCACAACCCTGTTCAAGTGCCCGATTCCAGAAATACTGTGGCATGCGGCACTGTATGCAGAAATCAGAGAGGTCTTCCTAAGTCGATGCTTGGGGAAAACTTAAAAGGCACAATTGCTGGGCACTATGCAGCGACTCTGTATTGTGGGTTAAGTGCAAGGACAAGAGAGAGGTCCTTGTATGAACAACAATACATGGGCACACCACCATCCCTGTCCCAGTTCGAGGTACTGTGAAATGGAAATGTAAAATTATGGAAATAAAAAGAAGTCCAGTGGCAAAAAGTTACTACAAAAAAAAATTATGGTTTGCCTTTTTGTCCAAAAAGTAGAACATTTGAAACTTTGAAATATGTCATTTTTTTCAAATTTTATCTCAATTTTTGAATTGTTGCCCCCCAAAAAAGAAACTGATCACCAAAGTGACACTACTAACATAAACTACAATAGCTCAGGAGTAACCCTGTCTCAAAATCACAGGGGTATCTTAAAGCTATGAAAAGTTATTACCACAGGAAAAAACACTGGTAAAATAAAAAAAAAATTAAAAAAAATTAGCCTTAACGTACAAACAAGCTGTGTCCTGAAGGGGCTAAAGAAGGGGGAACAAGAATGGAAACTCAAAATCAAAAAAGAAAATTGGACTGGGGGGGGGGTTAAAAAGACTTGTAGATGCACTTCTTTTATAGAGAACTTAAAGGACACCTGTCATCAGGTCTGTGTCATTTGTCCTGTCACTACTACCAGTTGGAACAGCTCACAAGGATCCCATCACAGCCTTTATCTAGTTATTTCATAAATTAATCATTGCAAAATCATCTTTTCTTTATTATGTAAATGAGGCTGGTCACATGGTCAGAGGCAGTGATGTCACCCCTGTTCCCCCTCTCCTCTCCTCCCCCTGCTCATGTCTGTGTGTGATGTATAGTAAAGCATTGCTTGTGTGTGTGCTGCACCTGCTGACATGCTGCATCCTCCTAATGCAAAGAGATACAGACATCAGCTACACAAGTACCTGACATGTTCTGCTATAACATGGCTACCTGGAGCTGTTGTATCTCTCCTATACACGCACAGGCTGCAGGGGGCGCCAGCACCAGGAAGCACATCATTATACAGGCTGTCAGTCATGCACTGGGGGTGTGGCTGTGCCTCCCACTCATGAATAAGCTGGACAGCTTGAATATGCTAATGACTCATTGGATATTTCACAGGTCATTTGCATACAGCTTTAGGACCTCATTGCTTAGGTTTACAGGCATGTAGAGGGACAATTAAGGGATAGAGGCAATGCTCTCTAATGGCAGTTTATGAAAATATATTTAGTTTAGGGGGGTTATTTTGCCTGACGGGTTCTCTTTAAGGCAATGTACCTCTGGAAAGGCAGGATCACATTCTCTGTGTACAGTAATTTTGACAGCAGAATTTGAGTCCAGAATTTGATAATTCCAAGTTAAAATTCAGGTAATTCAGAATTTCAAGTTTAAATTCAGGCAATGCTTCGGACAAATACTTGGGACAAATTATGTAAAAGAATTAGGGTGTAATTTCTGAGTAAATCGTTTAGAGAAATAAAAACATTTTCTTATCCTTTGGCCCATTTCTACATATCTGTGGGGCTGGAATGCTCACTATAACCCTTGATAAATTGCTTGTAGATGTAGTTTGCAAAATGGTGTCGCATGATGGGAGTTTCTATTGTTCTGGCTTCTGAAAACAGAATTTTTCTCATTTTGGTTCTGTAATTCTCAACAAAACAATGCAGATGCAGTTGAAGTTCAGACTTTCAGCTTTAATTTTTTAAAATAAAATTATTTCATAAAAATGTGAGGAACTGAAGCATTTTAAACACAATCAATTCATTTCACTGCAATTACTTTACTGAAAAGTAATTGGACAAATTAAATAATTGTAAATCAAATGTTAATTTCTAATAATTGGTTGAAAACCTTGACTGTAGAGATGAGCGAGCACTAAAATGCTCGGGTACTCGTTATTCGAGACGAACTTTTCCCGATGCTCGAGTGCTCGTCTCGAATAACGAGCCCCATTGAAGTCAATGGGAGACTCGAGCATTTTTCAAGGGGACCAAGGATCTGCACAGGGAAGCTTGGCCAAGCACCTGGGAACCTCAGAAAAGGATGGAAACACCATGGAAATGGACAGGAAACAGCAGGGGCAGCATGCATGGATGCCTGTGAGGCTGCTTAATCGCACCATTATGCCAAAATTATGGGCAACAGCATGGCAATGACAGAGTGACCGAATGAGGCTAGATAGCATCTAAAACATGCAATGATTGACAATGACACTATAGGGGACGGCACGCAGAGGCAGCGGCAGCAGCGGCAGGCTAGAGAGTGTAATGGCGACATACCCTAAATGGACTCAGGCTTCAAACCAATGGGTGGCAGAGATGAACCAAAGGAGGTGAGCAAGAAGCGCTGAAATGATCTCCAGCGTCTGGGGTATAGAGAGTTGAAATGAGACATTGGTGGACGCTGTGGAGGATTGTGGAGGCAAAATGGACAGGAAACAGCAGGAGCAGCATGCATGGATGCATCTGAGGCTGCCTAATCTTGGGATGGAGCTGGCGGTCCGCTGCCAGGCGAGCTTTTACCTGTCCAAGCCCCTGTCTCTCGGCTCCTCCCCACCCAAAATGGGCCTGGAGGCCAGAAGTGTTTACTTTGAAAAAATTATAATTTTCAAAGCAGGCCGGGTCGTTTGAATATTTCACCTAGGAATAATGGAATATCATAGTGGTTCTATTTTTAATTGTTTTTACGGAAATGGTTTCCATGATTAAGAGCGACAGTATGGGGCATCCATATTGCGCTGCTATGATTGCAACTTCAGGTCTCCAGCATGGCGTCGACAGATGGCACTATGTATCTGGTGAAACACCTGAAAATTCTGCCTGACACAGCTCGTTTGATAAGAGGACCATGTATGGAGGCAGTGAACTAGTAGTAGATTAAAGGTGCTGCAGTTAAAACTATGTTAGTTGGATCTTGAGACGGAGCTGGCGCTCCGCTGCCAGGCAAGCTTTCGCCAATCCAAGCCCCTGTCTCTAGGCTACTCCCCAAACAACACTTCTAAGAACCTTTTGTATAAGATCAAGTGTAGTAGCGTTCTTATAAGTTTGGGTTATGGCGGGTGAGGGGAATGTAAACAGATGCGCAAGAAGCGCTGAAATAATATCGGTAAATGATAAAAGTTTGCCAGTATATTTTGTGGATTACACAGCAGGGTGGCGACAAAGTTAACAAGTTTGATGTGGAAGCCATGAAAACAACCCAAAATTCTGCCTGACACAGTTCGTTTGGAGACCATGTATGGAGGCAGCTATATGGACGACTTTTGGAGGCAGCTATGGCGATGACGTGTGGAGGTAGCAATGGAGACAACGTGTGGAGCCAGCTAAAAGGACGACATGTGGAGGCTGCTATGGAGACAATTTAATTTGGATAGTGCCTGTATGTGGCAGTCCAAAAAAGTTTTCAAACCATAGGAGCAGGTAGGTGGTCATCCAGAAAAATTAAATAGATTGAGTGCCTGTATGTGGCAGTCCAAAAAAGTTTTCAAACAAGAGGAGCAGGTAGGTGGTCCACCAGAAAAATTACATAGATTGAGTGCCTGTATGTGGCACTCCCAAAAATTGTTTAAAACAGAGGACCGGGTAGGTGGCCCTCCAGAAAAATTAAATACATAGAGTACTATAGCCAGAGACAGTTGGCCCTGGAAAAAAATAGCTAGTTTCCTCTGCTTTAGTGTACAAAGAGGAGGAGAAGGAGGACAATGAGGAGGAGGAGTGCATACATTATTCAGGTTGAGCTTCTTTCAGCTGGTGGAGAATGAAAATCCGGAGAAATCCAGGCTTTATTCATCTTTATAAGCGTCAGCCTGTCAGCGCTGTCAGTCGACAGGCGTGTACGCTTATTGGTGATGATGCCACCAGCTGCACTGAAAACCCGCTCGGACAACACGCTAGCGGCAGGGCAGGCAAGAACCTCCAAGGCGTACAGCGCCAGTTCGTGCCACATGTCTAGCTTTGAAACCCAGTAGTTGTAGGGAGCTGTGTGATCATTTAGGACGATGGTATGGTCAGCTACGTACTACCTCACCATCTTTCTGTAAAGATCAGCCCTACTCTGCCGAGACTGGGGACAGGTGACAGTGTCTTGCTGGGGTGACATAAAACTGGCAAAGGCCTTGTAAAGCATACCCCTGCCAGTGCTGGACAAGCTGCCTGCTCGCCTACTCTCCCTCGCTACTTGTCCCGCAGAAGTTCGCGCTCTGCCGCTAGCGCTGTCAGAAGGGAAATACTGTTTCAGCTTGTGCACCTGGGCCTGCTGGTATTCATGCATTCTCACACTCCTTTCCTCTCCAGGGATGAGAGTGGAAAGATTTTGCTTGTACCGTGGGTCCAGGAGAGTGAATACCCAGTAATCGGTGCTGGAATAAATTCTTTGAACGCGAGGGTCACGGGATAGGCAGCTTAGCATGAAATCTGCCATATGCGCCAGAGTCCCAACGCGCAAGAATTCACTCCCCTCACTGGCCTGACTGTCCATTTCCTCCTCCTCCAACTCCTCTTCTTCTGCCCATACACGCTGAACAGTGAAGGACTGAACAATGGTCCCCTCTTCTGTCTCGCCAACATTCTCCTCCTCTTCCTCCTCATCCTCCTCCACCTCCTCCGATATGCGCTGAGAAACAGACCTAAGGGTGCTTTGGCTATCAACAAGGGAATCTTCTTCCCCCGTCTCTTGTGACGAGCGCAAAGCTTCCGACTTCATGCTGACCAGAGAGTTTTTCAACAGGCCAAGCAGCGGGATGGTGAGGCTGATGATGGCGGCATCACCACTGACCATCTGTGTTGACTCCTCAAAGTTACTCAGCACCTGACAGATATCAGACATCCACATCCACTCCTCATTGTAGACTTGAGGAAGCTGACTGACCTGACAACCAGTTCTGGTGGAAGTTGACATCTGGCAGTCTACAATCGCTCTGCGCTGCTGGTAAACTCTGGATAACATGGTTAATGTTGAATTCCACCTCGTGGGCATGTCGCACAACAGTCGGTGAGCGGGCAGTTGGAGGCGGCGCTGCGCTGCCCTGAGAGTGGCAGTATCTGTGCTGGTCTTCCTGAAATGCGCACAGATGCGGCGCACCTTCGTGAGCAAATCAGACAGATTGGGGTATGTCTTGAGGAAACGCTGAACTATGAGATTTAACACATGGGCCAGGCATGGCACATGTGTCAGTATGCCGAGTTGCAGAGCCGCCACCAGGTTACGGCCGTTGTCACACACAACCATGCCTGGCTTCAGGTTCAGCGGTGCCAGCCACAGATCAGTCTGCGCTGTGATGCCCTGTAATAGCTCTTGGGCGGTGTGCCTTTTATCGCCTAGGCTCAGCAGATTGAGCACCGCCTGCTGTCACTTAGCGATGGCACTGCTGCTGTGCCTAGAGCTACCGACTGATGGCGCCATGCCCACAGATGGTAATTCAGAGGAGGAGGTGGAGGAGGAGTGGGAGGAGGAGGAGGCATAGTAGGCCTTTGAGACCTGGGCCGAGGTAGGCCCCGCAATCCTCGGCGTCGGCAGTATATGACCAGCCCCAGGGTCAGGCTCGGTCCCAGCCTCCACCAAGTTAACCCAATGTGCCGTCAGTGATATATAGTGGCCCTGCCCGGCAGCACTCGTTCACGTGTCCGTGGTCAGGTGGACCTTGTCAGAAACGGCGTTGGTCAGGGCACGGATGATGTTATCTGACACGTGCTTGTGCAGGGCTGGGACGGCACATCGGGAAAAGTAGTGTCGGCTGGGGACCGAATACCGAGGGGCGGCCGCCGCCATGAGGTTTCGAAGGGCCTCGGTCTCTACCAGCCTATAGGGCAGCATCTCCAGGCTAAGCAGCTTGGAGATGTGGACGTTGAGGGCTTGGGCGTGTGGGTGGGTTGCACTATACCTCCTTTTGCGCTCCAGCGTCTGGGGTATGGAGAGCTGAACGCTGGTGGATGCTGTGGAGGATCGTGGAGGCGAAGATGGGGTTTTCGCATGGGAGGTGTTTGGGCCGGGGTCCTGGGCAGGGGGCTGACTAGCAGATGACACCTGGGAAGGAGCAGTGGTGTGCCCGGCCGGAGGTGAACGGGCTTGGTGCCATTGAGTGGGGTGTTTAGCATTCATATGCCTGCGCATACTGGTGGTAGTTAAGCTAGCAGTGGTGGAACCCCTGCTGATCCTGGTTGCACACCACAGTCCGTCGGTCATCCGGTGTTTCTTTAAAGAACCTCCAGACTTCTGAAAATCTAGCCCTCGCCACGGGAGCTTGAGTACGGGCAACATTTGGTGCTGATGCACCAGCTCTGGCCCTGCCTCTCCGTCTGGCCCCACCACTGCCTCTTCCAACCTGTTCTGCTATAGGAATCGCCTCCATCTCAGAAGCACTGTGTTCACCCGGCCTAACAACCTAGCTTGGGTCTGTCACCTCATCATCCTCCGATCCCTCAGTCTGCTCCCCCCTCGGACTTCCTGCCCTGACAATTACTTCACCACTGTCTGACAATCGTGTCTCCTCATCGTCCGACACCTCTTTACACACTTCTTCCACTACGTCAATAATGTCTTCATCACCCACAGACTGCGACCGGGGGAAAACCTGGGCATCGGAAAATAGCTCAGCAGCAGCCAGACAAGTGGATTGTGACTGTGGGAAGGGTCCAGAAAACAGTTCCTCAGAGTATGCCGGTTCAAATGTCAAATTTTAGTGGGAGGGGGCAGACTGGGGGGAAGGAGGCTGAGGTGGAGGAGCTGGAGGAGGGCCGATTTCGGTGACATGGGTGGACTGCGTGGAAGACTGACTGGTGGACAAATGGCTAGAATCATTGTCCGCAATCCACGACATCACCTCTTCGCACTGTTCTGGCCTCAACAGTGCTCTACCACGAGCCCCAGTAACTTGAGACATGACGAACCTAGGGAGTGTAGCTCTGCAGCGTTCCCCTGCTCCCCCATCAGCAGGTGGTGTCTCAACCCGCCCAGGACCACGGCCTCTGACCCCTGCAGTAGTTGGACGCCCACGTCCACGCCCTCGTCCTCTACCCCTAGCCCTCGGGTTAAACATTTTCCAAATTAAAGTGTAAACTTTTATTTTTTTTTTTTTTTGTGTTTATTTTTTTTTATTTTATTTTTTTTTTTAACAAAACGATGCTATCCTATTGCTATGGCTAGTTTCCAACCTACACTGACAGCACACAACTGGATTTTGTGCTGTGCTTGATGACTTTGAGCTATAAAATGAAATAAAGGTAAAAAAAAAAAAAATTAGCAGACTCTGCCTAATTGTAATCAAACCCCTAAAAAATTGTCCCACTTCGGTGTTTGAGGTGGATATGCGTGTCACTAAGAGCTAAACACAACGGTCGCAGTTCTCCCAGCCAATTCCTCACAATATGGTACTAGCTGCACTACTAATGCCAGCAAGCCCAGCCACAAGCAAACAAAAAAAAGGAAAATATAACGCTATTGTAGGCCCAAGTAAGCCGTTGGGGTTCTCCTATGGCTATTTTCTAGCCTACACTGAAAGCACACTGCTTTGCAAGATGAGTTTGAGCTATAAAATGAAATAAAGGTAAAAAAAAAATAAATCAGCAGACTCTGCCTAATTCTAATCAAACCCCTAATAAATTGTACCACTTCGGTGTTTGAGGTGGATATGCGTGTCACTAAGAGCTAAACACAACGGTCGCAGGTCTCCCAGCAAATTCCTCACAATATGGTACTAGCTGCACTACTAATGCCAGCAAGCCCAGCCACAAGCAAACAAAAAAAAGGAAAATATAACGCTATTGTAGGCCAAAGTAAGCCGTTGGGGTTCTCCTATGGCTATTTTCTAGCCTACACTGAAAGCACACTGCTTTGCAAGATGAGTTTGAGCTATAAAATGAAATAAAGGTAAAAAAAAAATAAATCAGCAGACTCTGCCTAATTGTAATCAAACCCCTAATAAATTGTCCCACTTCGGTGTTTGAGGTGGATATGCGTGTCACTAAGAGCTAAACACAACGGTCGCAGGTCTCCCCGCCAATTCCTCACAATATGGTACTAGCTGCACTACTAATGCCAGCAAGCCCAGCCACAAGCAAACAAAAAAAAGGAAAATATAACGCTATTGTAGGCCTAAGTAAGCCGTTGGGGTTCTCCTATGGCTATTTTCTAGCCTACACTGAAAGCACACTGCTTTGCAAGATGAGTTTGAGCTATAAAATGAAATAAAGGTAAAAAAAAAAAAAAATCAGCAGACTCTGCCTAATTCTAATCAAACCCCTAATAAATTGTCCCACTTTGGTGTTTGAGGTGGATATGTGTGTCACTAAGAGCTAAACACAACGGTAGCAAGTCCCCCTGCAAATTCCTCACAATATGGTACTAGCTTCACTACTAGTGCCAGCAAGCCCAGCCACAAGCAAATAAAAAAAAAATGTATAACGTTATTGTAGCCCTAAGAAGGGCTGTTGGGTTCTTGTAGAATCACTCCTGCCTAACACTATTCTAATAGAACACCCTAACGCTTTCCCTGCAGCAGCAGCTCTCTCCCTAGCGGCATCCAGACACAGAATGATCCGAGCAGCGCGGGCAGGGGCTAGTCTATTCCAGGGTCACCTGATCTGGCCAGCCAACCACTGCTATCGACGTGTAAGGGTACCACGTCATGCTGGGTGGAGTGCAGAGTCTCCTGGCTTGTGATTGGCTCTGTTTCTGACTGCTAAAAAGCAAAACGGCGGGAGATGCCATTTTCTCGAGCGGGCGAAGTATTCGTCCGAGCAACGAGCAGTTTTGAGTACGCTAATGCTCGAACGAGCATCAAGCTCGGACGAGTATGTTCGCTCATCTCTACTTGACTGCCTGAAGTCCTGAGCTCATGGACATCACCAGACACTTTGTAATGGTTTGGCAGGCCTTTTCTGCAGTGGTATTCAAGTATTGTGGTATTCAAGAATATCCCATGTTCTGTGTCACATCATAATAACACTAGTGACCAGGTGCCACTGGCAGCTCTGCATGCCCAAGCCTTCAAGCTACCTTCACCATGTTTTACCAATGACTTGATATGCTTTGAGTCATTGGTTTTTCACACCTTCTTTATACTTATTTTTTCCATAATTTTGGTAGAGGTTCATCTTTTATTATTATATTATATATTTATTAATTCATAGAGCACCATTTATTCCATAGTGTTGTAAGGGATAAGCTTACATTACATTAAGACAAGAACAAATGCAAGTACAAAATACAAAACTACAGTGATCTGAAACAAGTGGAAGGAGGACGCTGCATGGGACAGCTCCCAATCTATCTGGGAGGTTAAATAGAGACATGAGGCTACGGAGCAGAGCAGTGTAGTTATTGTGTGCTGTAGGCAATCCTGAACAGGTGGGTTTTCAGGTTACATTTGAAGGTTTGGAAGGTGGGAGACAGTCTGACACATTTTGGTAGAGAGTTACAGGGTATAGGGCAGTGGTGGCGAACCTATGGCACGGGTGCCAGAGGTGGCACTCCGAGCCCTTTCTGTGGGCACCCTGGCCATCACCCAAGCACATCAGCCATGACTCAAAGAATCTTTCTGCAGTTCCAAGCAACTTAAAAGATGCTGCTTTCAGTCATATATTTAAGTGATACTTCACTACTTGGATTTGTAGGAAGAGCGAGAATGAGTAGACAGGGCCGTATTATTATTTCGAAGGACCTTCTGCTGGACCCACAATTCTGTGTGTACAGAGAGACACTGGCAAGAAGCTAAAATGATGCAAATTTTCCATCTTGTCCTCAGGAGGCCAATATGATTGAAAGTTGTTGAAGAACAGGGAGCAATAAGCTACTGCTTTAATTTTTGGTTGGCACCTCACAATAAATAAGGGGGGTTTTGGGTTGCAGTTTGGGCACTCAGCCGCTAAAAGGTTCGCCATCACTGGAATAGGGGGAAGTGCTGGATACAGTTGTGAGAAGAGAAGATGGTAATAGAGTGAAGCTGAAGGTCCTGTGAGTAATGGAGAAAACGTGGGACTGTATTAGTTCAGAGATATATAAAGGGGTCAGTTTGTGGATAACTTTGTAAGTTAGGTAAATATTTTAAACTAAATTAAATGTACAATGGGTAACCAGTGGAGAGACAGGCAGAGAGGAGAGGCAGAGGAGAATAAAGAGATGGATTAGCCAGGCGGCAGAGTTAAGGAGGGGTGTGATCTACAACAATTAACCACCAAATAAGGGGTACTACCATACTCATGGTATTACTAATACTACTACTATGAAGTTTAATATATACGTAAATGTAAGGTTATGCACTTGGCTAAAGAAACAAAGAGAATGATTATATACAGGCGGTCCCTGACTTACAGATGACCTTTACTTACAGACTTACCCCTCTGCCCCTCTGACCTTTGGTGAAGCTCTCTGGATGCTTTACTTTAGTCCCAGGTTGCAATGATCGGCTTTAAGGTGTCTGTAATGAAGTTTTATTGTTAATTCTTGTTCCCAGAACAGCACAAAATGATGGAAATCCAATTGTTATTGGCACAAAATTTTGTCACAATTTTGTTGCAATTATAAAATATACTTGTTCTTACTTACTTACAAATTCAACCTAAGAACAAACCTAGAGACATATGTAACACAGCCTGTCTGTATTGAATGGCAAAAACAACTGTGGCATGTAGTGCCCAATAAAGGTAATTTTAAGGACATGGTTTTGCTTTTATACAAATCACTAGTTGGGCCACACATGTACAATTGCCTATAAGAGTGTTATCCAATTATAATGTGCAAATACATACTTGAAGATTCTTCTAATGATCCTTCTACACCTAAGGCTGTAACAATGACCAGACATCTGCTTTGTGTAGAGGAAAAGTTTCTTCTATGATGCTAAAAGGGTTTCAATGAAAGAAAAGTCTTTACACAGTAATTTTAACCCCTTACTTTACAATTTTACTTTAGTTTTATTGTTGTTTTATCTCCTATAACTTGGTGATAGTCAGTGTAAAATTCCATGGTGCGGGCAGGGACTCTCTAAGCAGACACATTAGGATACTTCTGTGCTATGAGATACAGTGTGTTGAAAATGTGGTTATATTATCAGGGTACAAGTTTATATACACTTTGATTTACTTTCTGAACATTATAATACTATATGACACATGAGAAAAAGACATGAGACGGATCAGAGATGAGATCCATGCATATTACACACAATGACATTCTTAGCTTTGCTACATCTCTGCTCTGCCACAAGACACTATCAGATCTGATGTGACTACCTCACCCTCCTCCGGATAAATAATTTATCTGTAGCTTGTAGCTCTCCTCTCGCTGTGATGTGTTGTTTGCCAGCATGAGCTCGTCCTGGAATGCAAGGGTGGGGGCCACAGCTTAGCTCCACAGTGTCAGACAAGATGTCTGCTGACCCTAAACTCAGAATATCCGGGGTCAGAAACCAGGGGCAACTGAAATTGTGTACACCAGGACTGGTAGAGACAGGTTGGCATTATGTCTGTGAAATGCTGTATTTTTGTTAATAACAGTGAATTAGAGAATTAGTGTCATTTTGTTATCCTGAGTATATTTAAGAAACTTGTCTTCATGGGAATACCCCTTTAAATACTTTTGTGTAAAAAAACACAAGTGATTAAGGAATCATACCTTTAAGGAATCATACCTAATTAGTACATGGGGGAGATAAATCATTAAGTGGGGCCAATAAAACTGGAGTTTTCAATTGTCATAGACAGGGATTCTCTATTGTAAAAGCAGTGCATCATTGAACTCACTGCCATAGTATGTTGTTGTGACTTATACATTGAGCGAGTGCAAGCACGGTTTGGATGAATTTCTTCAAAAAGCAGAAATTTTAATGTAGGAAATACAATTTACACTAAATATTTTCTAATAAGTAGCACTGCGCCATACGGGGACAAACAGGGCCATTTCTACCACCAGGCGGGACGTGTTTGTCTTCTAATTGGTTCAAATTGTCTGGGATGCATGTGATACAATATTGGTTCCAACTGGATAGATGTGATGCCCGAAATCTTACCCACAGCAGCATGTTTCCACCCACTTCAAGGTACAGATAGTCTTTGTGATTTCTGAGGAGAAATTATTTGTGGTTCACCCTTGTTAGTACAGGCTTTTTAGTGCAACACAACGTCACCCATCAGAATGTTTGAGAGTCCTCGGGATACTTGGATATGCAATTTTTGCACCATATAGATAGATATGATACCTGGATGCTTCTCTTCACAGTATGTTTTCCTTCTTTGCATAGTTTGGATAGCCCTTGGAACAATTTTGCTTTTATATTGTTATCTCCTTCTGTATTGGAGCAATATCTTTTTGGCCCAAACATTTTGGTCTAGGATGAGAAATTGAGTGCAACTTCCCTGTTGCCCAATATAGAATTGACATGCCATTTACTGTGATCAGTGGCCATGCATGGATCCATATAAGGGAAAATCTTTTTTTGTTCTTTTTACATTTGGCTCACAAATAGATATGGACTCTGAGAATACTGGACTTTAATGTGATAAAAAAAACTTTTCAGAACTGGCTTACTGCTCTTTGAGGCTAGTAGTTACTAGCAATGGACAGTCAGGACTTTTCATATCCATGAGTACTGTTCTGCGATGTTTTGAAACTATGAAAACATGTAATGTATGTAATTCACATTGTACTGAATATAGATTCGTATGTCACTTACCAGAGATGTGTACAGCGGTGGCTATTCTTGTTCATCCTCCCAAGTGATCAGCTGGGGCGGTCTGGGGGCCTGTCCTGCTATAGAGATGCATGGGAAGCTCAAGCAGGAGGAAGGAGAATTGAGCCTCGGATCAAAACCCCTGAGGAAGCCTCAAGGTTTGGTGGCGGAATTCGTGGGGAATTTGACCCCATTCCCAAGCATACTGGTGATATTTTATTCACTCATTATTTATAACCTGTGGAATTGTTGTGACATCTGATCTATTTTAATTTTAGGGATATCTCAAATTACTGCTACCCCATAATCCATGCATGGTCATCAGTATTTAGCACCTTAGAAACTATTTATATCAATTTAGTGCAAGTTTTAAGCTAGACCAGCCTTGGGGAGGTGGGCAGTTCATATTCAGCATTTATTTACATATACAAATGTGAATCCAAGTTCAGACAGTATGTGTTTTAATACTTTTATATTTTATCTGTGATATTGGGGATCAATTAAAGTGTATTTGTATTTTTTTAAACAAACTGGTACTTATTTACAGGCAAAGAGCAAAAATACTATAAAAAGCCTAAACCTTTAAAGATGTTAAATATACATGATATGAAACTGCACCACAATTGCTTTAGATTTTAATGTTTTCTTAACATAAAACTTAAATAGAATAATATAAGTGATGTTAACCTTCATGTTTTACATTGCTGCTTGGATTACCTTCCCAATAACTACAATGTCTAACCCTGGTCATAAGCAATCCATAGAAACGTAGCCAAGCTACGAATATACAGGTTTTTTTTTATAATATGGAAGGCGAATCCCTGCTCATATGACAATATGACTCATTGTCCTATATAATATATATATCCAGAAATTATACATTACATCAATGCCACTGCTTTGAAAGTCATATGAATAATAATCTTCTGCAGCTGTAATATTGTTAGAGGCTTCATCAGGCTCTTCCAACTCTTTACATGTATTATGTGTCTATATCCAAAAGATATTAAAGTGAGGGTGATATTCTCAGTTTTACCATTTTCCCCATCAAAGAGCTCACAGATAATTCAATAACAGAGCTCAATCTGATAATGTGACAAGACCACTTAACATTTATTCTTTAAACTAAGACTCAAAAATCTGTTATAAAAGATATTGTTCTATTTAAGGGATATGTTGTAATTCTGTGAGCAGTGGCCATGATCTGTGAGTGAATGTTTATTTCCTGCTTTCATACTGCGTCTGCCGTATTCCACATTACCTCACTGCGCTTTATATAGTTCATAGCTGTGTACTAGCTTCTGGCATTGTAAATATTGTCAAATCTTTAGCTGACAGAAGGTGCAAGACGATGGGGAATACAGTGTGTCTGCTTCCTCCCTCCAGCAGATCAAGCTATGACTAAATAGGCCAATATCACATTGACAGACGTTGGAAAGTCACGAGCCATTGAATAATTTCTTCATAGTCAATACATTGTATTGTTTTAATTAAAGTTATTATGGGCCAAATACTATATATGCAAATATGATATTAATGTCATAACATGGCACAAATTAACTGAAAAATTATTGCATTTCCTGCTTTGTTTAAATATATCTTTCCAAGATACTCAGTATTTCTATTTCTCAAAGCGTTTCAAATTGTTTCTTTGGTTTAACTTTATATTAAGTACAGGCGGTCCCCTACTTAAGGACACCCGACTTACAGACAACCCATAGTTACAGACAGACCCCTCTGACCTCTGGTGAAGCTTTCTGAATGCTTTACTATAGTCCCAGGCTGCAATAATCAGCTGTAAGGTGTCTGTAATGAAGCTTTATTGATAATCCTTAGTATCATTCCAGCAAAAAATGTTTAAACTCCAATTGTCACTGGGGCCAAAATTTTTTTTGTCTGGATCTACAATGATAAAATATACAGTTTCGACTTACATACAAATTCAACTTAAGAACAAACCTCCGGACCCTATCTTGTACGTAACCCGGGGACTGCCTGTATAAAATAATTATATAGAATGATAGAATTATACATTATCAGAAACATTAATGCATTAATTGTTTTAGTTTGTCTAATCCTGGATTATTTTATTGTGCCGGTCGTGGTTTCATACCACAAATGAAATCTACTACAGATTTAAATATCCAACACATTTCCACAGCTTGCTAGAAATATGAATTACCTGACCATTTTGCTCTAAGATAGACATGATAAACTGGAGTTATTGACCAACCCTGGGATGGGTTGTTTGGTTTTGTCACAAATATGGCCTATATATCACTCCATAAAAGATCTGGGCATAAGCTCCAATACAGATGTACCAAGTACACACCCCCCACCCACATGTGCTCCCGCTAAAAACAACAGTAGTAATCATATACAGCTACAGGAAACACAGTAGAGATCCCTACCTATTATAACCAGTGAGTGCAAATGGCGCTAACACCAGAAATGCCCCCATGCACATTGTGCCTCCGCAACAACAATTGCACCATTCCAGTAATAGTTCCACATAAATATAGCCCCCACACAAGTAATTCCCCCATATCAGGAAATCTACCACACTAATTATGTTAGTAATTCCCCAAACTAGTAATTCCCCCCTTTCCAGTAATATCATTGTTACATTCAGTTCTACAATGCAGTTATTTATGGGAGCAGTTAAGTGTACATAGACCATAGATGGGTATTGCAGGTATTCCATGTACCACAATATAAGTTATTCTCCTACTGAGAATACTGTACCTTCAATACAGGACATACAGGGCTTTTAACTTCAATCACAGCAAAACCTTCTGAATCGGAATTGTATAGTATGTTACCCAAAATTGGCTGTAAAATGTGGGTAAGGGGTAGTGGACTAAAAAATAGGGGTAATAACAGAGCAATTGCCCTGAAAAAATAGGTTAAGGAAAGTACTTATTAAAATAACAAAAATTAAATAAATAAAAATTAAATTAAAAAAAAAAATAATAATAATTTTGAGGGTAAGGGGTAACACATGCAGTTATTGGGCCACATTTACTAAGGACTTTGCACCAGTTTTCTGATGGACTTTGCTCCTTCTTTTAGGTACAAACTTCTTGCACGGGTATTTACTAAGTGTCTGCACCACAATTGTGTCACACACGACTAGAGATGAGCGAGCACTAAAATGCTCGGGTGCTCGTTATTTGAGACGAACTTTTCCCAATCCTCGAGTGCTCGACTCGAATAACGAGCCCCATTGAAGTCAATGGGAGACTCAAGCATTTTTCAAGGGGATCAAGGGTCTGCACAGGGAAGCTTGGCCAAACACCTGGACATCTCAGAAAATGATGGAGACACCACAGAAATGGACAGGAAACAGCAGGGGCAGCATGCATGGATGCCTCTGAGGCTGCTTAATTGCACCATTATGCCAAAATTATGGGCAACAGCATGGCCATGACAGAGTGACCGAATGAGGCTAGATAGCATCTAAAACATCCAATAATTGACCCTGACACTATAGAAGATGGCATGCAGAGGCAGCGGCAGGCTAGAGAGTGGCATGGCGACATACCCCAAATGGACTCAGGCTTCAAACCAATGGGTGGCAGAGAGGAACCAAAGGAGGTGAGCAAGAAGTGCTGAAATGATTTCCTATGTCAACAAAAGGTTGACAGTATATTTAGTCGATAACACAATATGGTGGCGACATAGTGACCAAGTTCCATAACGTATCTGGTGAAACACCCGAAAAATGAGCCTGACACAGCTCGTTTGATAAGGGGACGACATGTGAAGGCAGCCATGGAGACGACTTCCATGATTAAGAGTGACAGTATGGGGCATCCATATTGCGCTGCTATGATTGAAATTTCAGGTCTCCAGCATGGCGGCTACAGATGTGCCGAGTTCCATTATGTATCTGGTGAAACACCTGAAAATTCTGCCTGACACAGCTCGTTTGATAAGGGGATGATGTGCTGTATATCCTCTCACGCTACTGCGTCTGGGGTATAGAGAGTTGAAAGTTGCGCATGGAGACATTGGTGGACGCTGTGGAGGATCGTGGAGGCGAAATGGACAGGAAACAGCAGGGGCAGTATGCATGGATGCCTCTGAGAATGCCTAATCTTGGGATGGAGCTGGCGGTCCGCTGCCAGGCGAGCTTTTGCCTGTCCAAGCTCCTGTCTCTCGGCTCCTCCCCACCCAAAATGGGCCAGGGGGCCAGAAGCGTTTACTTTGAAAAAATTATAATTTTCAAAGCAGGCGGGGTCATTTGAATATTTCATCTAGGAATAATGAAATAACATAGCGGTTCTATTTTTAATTGTTGGGATGGAGCTGGCGGTCCGCTGCCAGGCGAGCTTTTGCCTGTCCAAGCCCCTGTCTCTCGGCTCCTCCCCACCCAAAATGGGCCTGGGGGCCAGAAGCGTTTACTTTGAAAAAATTATAATTTTCAAAGCAGGCGGGGTCATTTGAATATTTCATCTAGGAATAATGGAATAGCATAGCGGTTCTATTTTTAATAGTTTTTTCGGAAATGGTTCCATGATTAAGAGTGACCGTATGGGACATCCAAATTGCGCTGCTATAATTGCAACTTCAGGTCTCCAGCATGGCGGCGACAGATGGGCCGAGTTCCATTATGTATCTGGTGAAACACCCGAAAGTTCTGCATGACACAGCTCATTTGCTAAGGGGACGATGTATGGAGACAGTAAGGTAGCAGTAGATTAAAGGTGCTGCAGTTAAAACTATGTTAGTTGGATCTTGGGAAGGAGCTGGCGGTCCGCTGTCAGGCGAGCTTTCGCCTGTCCAAGCCACTGTCTCTCGGCTCCTCCCCACCATAAAATGGGCCTGGGGGCCAGAAGCGTTTGCTTTGAAAAAATTATAATCTTCAAAGCAGGCAAGGGCTACAAACAGCACTTCTAAGAACCTTTTGTATATGATCAAGTGTAGTACTGCTCTTATAAGTTTTGGTTATGGCGGGTGAGGGGAATGTAAACAGATGCGCAAGAAGCGCTGAAATAATATCGGTAAATGATAAAAGTTTGCCAGTATATTTTGTGGATAACACAGCAGGGTGGCAACAAAGTTAAAAAGTTTGATGTGGAAGCCATGAAAACAACCCAAAATTCTGCCTGACACAGCTCGTTTGCTAAGTGGGCGATGTATGGAGGCAGCTATATGGACGACTTTGGGAGGCAGCTATGGAGATGATGTGTGGAGGTAGCAATGGAGACAACGTGTGGAGGCAGCTATAAAGACGACGTGTGGAGGCTGCTATGGAGACAATTAAATTTGGATGGTGCCTGTATGTGGCAGTCCAAAAAAGTTTTCAAACCAGAGTAGCAGGTAGGTGGTCCTCCAGAAAAATTAAATAGATTGAGTGCCTGTATGTGGCACTCCCAAAAGTTGTTTAAAACAGAGGACCGGGTAGGTGGCCCTCCAGAAAAATTAAATACATAGAGTACTATAGGTAGAGCAAGTTGGCCCTGGAAAAAAATAGCCAGTTTCCTCTGCTTTAGTGTACAAAGAGGAGGAGAAGGAGGAAAATGAGGAGGAGGAGTGCATACATTATTCAGGTTGAGCTTCTTTCACCTGGTGGAGAATGGAAATCCTGAGAAATCCAGGCTTTATTCGTCTTGATAAGCGCTTATCGGTGATGATGCCACCAGCTGCACTGAAAACCCGCTCAGACAACACGCTAGCGGCAGGGCAGGAAAGAACCTCCAAGGCGTACAACGACAGTTCGTGCCACATGTCCAGCTTTGAAACCCAGTAGTTGTAGGGAGCTGTGTGATCATTTAGGACGATGGTATGGTCAGCTACGTACTCCCTCACCATCTTTCTGTAAAGATCAGCCCTACTCTGCTGAGACTGGGGACAGGTGACAGTGTCTTGATGGGGTGACATAAAACTGGCAAAGGCCTTGTAAAGCGTAGTCCTTCCAGTTCTAGACAAGCTGCCTGCTTGCCTACTCTCCCTCGCTACTTGTCCCGCAGAAGTACGCCCTCTGCCGCTAGCGCTGTCAGAAGGGAAATACTGTTTCAGCTTGTGCACCAGGGCCTGCTGGTATTCATGCATTCTCACATTCCTTTCCTCTCCAGGGATGAGAGTGGAAAGATTTTGCTTGTACCTTGGGTCCAGGAGAGTGAATACCCAGTAATCAGTGCTGGAATAAATTATTTGAACGCGAGGGTCACGGGATAGGCAGCCTAGCATGAAATCTGCCGTATGCTCGCAAGAATTCACTCCCCTCACTGGCCTGACTGTCCATTTCCTCCTCCTCCAACTCCTCTTCTTCTGCCCATACACGCTGAACAGTGAAGGACTGAGCAATGCTCCCCTCTTCTGTCTCGCCAACATTCTCCTTCTCTTCCTCCTCATCCTCCTCCACCTCCTCCGATATGCGCTGAGAAAACGACCAGAGGGTGCTTTGGCTATCAACAAGGGAATCTTTTTTTCCCATCTCTTGTGACGAGCGCAAAGCTTATGACTTCATGCTGACCAGAGAGTTTTTCAACAGGCCAAGCAGCGGGATGGTGAGGCTGATGATGGCGGCATCGCCACTGACCATCTGTGTTGACTCCTCAAAGTTACTCAGCACCTGACAGATATCAGACATCCACGTACACTCCTCATTGTGGACTTGAGGAAGCTGACTGACCTGACCAGTTCTGGTGGAAGTTGACATATGGCAGTCTACAATCGCTCTGCGCTGCTGGTAAACTCTGGATAACATGGTTAATGTTGAATTCCACCTCGTGGGCACGTCGCACAACAGTCGGTGAGCGGGCAGTTGGAGGCGGCCCTGAGAGTGGCAGCATCTGTGCTGGACTTCCTGAAATGCGCACAGATGTGGCGCACCTTTGTGAGCAAATCAGACAGATTGTGGTATGTCTTGAGGAACCGCTGAACTATGAGATTTAACACATGGGCCAGGCATGGCATATTTGTCAGTTTGCCGAGTTGCAGAGCCGCCACCAGGTTACGGCCGTTGTCACACACAACCATGCTTGGCTTCAGGTTCAGCGGTGCCAGCCACAGATCAGTCTGCGCCGTGATGCCCTGTAATAGCTCTTGGGGGGTGTGCCTTTTATTGCCTAGGCTCAGCAGTTTGAGCACCGCCTGCTGTCGCTTAGCGACGGCACTGCTGCTGTGCCTAGAGCTACCGACTGATGGCGCCATGCCCACGGATTGTAATTCGTCGGAGGAGGTGGAGGAGGGGTGGGAGGAGTCGGAGGCATAGTAGGCCTTTGAGACCTGGACCGAGGTAGGCCCCGCAATCCTCGGCGTCGGCAGTATATGAGCCGCCCCAGGGTCAGACTCGGTCCCAGCCTCCACCAATTTAACCCAATGTGCCGTCAGCAATATATAGTGGCCCTGCCCGGCAGCACTCGTCCACATGTCCCTGGTCAGGTGGACCATGTCAGAAACGGCGTTGGTCAGGGCACGGATGATGTTGTCTGACATGTGCTGCTGCAATGCTGGGACGGCACATCGGGAAAAGTAGTGGCGGCTGGGGACTGAATACCGAGCAGCGGCCGCCGCCATGAGATTGCGAAAGGCCTCGATCTCTACCAGCCTACAGGGCAGCATCTCCAGGCTAAGTAATTTGGAGATGTGGACATTAAGGATTGGGCGTGTGGGTGGGTTACACTGTACTTCCTCTTGCTCTCCAGCGTCTGGGGTATGGGGAGCTGAACACTGCGCATGGAGACATTGGTGGATGCTGTGGAGGATCGTGGAGGCGAAGGTGTGGTTTTCGCACAGGAGGTGTTTGGGCCGGGGTCCTGGGCAGGGGGCTGACTAGCAGAGGCAGCAGATGACACAGGGGAAGGAGCAGTGGTGTGCCCGGCCGGAGGTGAACGGCCTTGGTTCCATTGAGTGGGGTGTTTAGCATTCATATGCCTGCGCATACTGGTGGTGGTTAAGCTGGTAGTGGTGGAACCCCTGCTGAACCTGGTGTGGCACAGGTTGCACACCACAGTCCATCAGTCATCCGGTGTTTCTTTAACCCCTTAACACTCTGCGCCGTAGCTCTACGGCGCAGAGGTATAAGGGATGTATGAAGAGGGCTCACGGGCTGAGTCCTCTTCATACAAAGGTGGGGGTTTTTGCATAATGCATAAAACCCCCACCGCTAATAACCGCGGTCGGTGCTAGCACCGATTGCGGCTATTAACCCCCCCGTTGCCGGCGGCAAAGTCGCCGGCGGTATTGAAAAGACGGCGGCGCGCAGGCGCCGCCATCTTTTTTCCGATCGCCACGCCCCCGAACGTCATCGGGGGGCGGCGATTGGTTGCCATGGTAGCCTCGGGTCTTCTTTTGACAAGAGGCTATCTGGCAGCTGCAGATTCGTTACAATGAGCCAGTGGCTCATTGTAATGAATGTGCTGCAAAAATGCCATATGTTGCAATACAGAAGTATTGCAGTATATGGTAGCAGCGATCTGACCACCTAGGGTTAATGTACCCTAGATGGTCTAAAAGATAGTGAAAAAAAAAGAAAAAAAAAAGTTTAAAAAATAAAAAAATCAATAAAATATTAAAAGTTCAAATCACCCTCCTTTCCCTAGAACGGATATAAAACATAATAAACAGTAAAAATCACAAACATATTAGGTATCGCCGCGTCCCAAAATGCCCGATCTATCAAAATATAAAAACGGTTACAGGCAGCGGTGACCTCCGAGGCAGGAAATGGCGCCCAAATGTCCGAAATGCAACTTTTACACCTTTTTACATAACATAAAAAATGAAATAAAAAATGATCAAAATGTCGCACAGACCTCAAAATGGTAGCAATGAAAACGTCGCCTCATTTCGCAAAAAAAATGTCCCCCTCACACATCTCCGTGCGCCAAAGTATGAAAAAGTTATTAGCATCAGAAGATGGCAAAAAAAATGTTTATTTTTTGTACACATTCGTTTAATTTTTGAAAATGTATTAAAACACAATAAAATCTATATAAATTTGGTATCACCGCGATCACACCGAACCAAAAAATAAAGTAGGCGGGTTATTTGGAGCGAAGAGTGAAAGTCGTAAAAACAGAGCCCACAAGAAAGTGACACACGTGCGTTTTTTTTTCAATTTTTCCACATTTGGAATTTTTTTTCAGCTTCGCAGTACAAGGCATGTTAAAATAAATAACATTACGGGAAAGTTAAATTTGTTACGCACAAAATAAGCCCTGACACAGGTCTGTACATGGAAAAATGAAAAAGTTATGGATTTTTGAAGTTGGAGAGCGAGAAATGAGCCGAAAAAACCTGCGTCCTTAAGGGGTTAAAAAACCTCCAGACTTCCGAAAATCTAGCCCTCGCCACGGGAGCTTCACTACATGAAACATTTGGCACTGATGCACCAGCTCTGGCCCTGCCTCTCCGTCTGGCCCCACCACTGCCTCTTCCAACCTGTTATCGTCAAGGACTCGCCTCCGTCTCAGAAGCTTTGTGTTCACCGGGCCTATCAACCCAGCTTGGGTCTGTCATCTCCTTATCCTCCGATTCCTCAGTCTGCTCCCCCCTCGGACTTCCTGCCCTGATATCAACTTTACCACTGTCTGACAACCGTGTCTCCTCATCGTCCGACACCTCTTTACACACTTCTTCAATTGCGTCAAGAATGTCATCATCACCCACAGACTGCGACCGGTGGAAAACCTGGGCATCGGAAAGAGCTCAGCAGCAACCGGACAAGTGGTTTGTGACTGTGGGAAGGGTCCAGAAAACAGTTCCTCAGAGTATGCCGGTTCAAATGGCAAATTTTCCTGGGAGGGGGCAGACTGGGGGGAAGGAGGCTGAGGTGGAGGAGCTGGAGGAGTGCAGATTTCGGTGGCATGGGTGGACTGCGTGGAAGACTGACTGGTGGACAAATGGCTAGAAGCATTGTCCGCAATCCACGACATCACCTGTTCGCACTGTTCTGGCCTCAACAGTGCTCTACCACGAATCCCAGTAACTTGAGACATGAACCTAGGGAGTGTAGCTCTGCGGCGTTCCCCTGCTCCCTCATCAGCAGGTGGTGTCTCACCCCGCCCACGCCCTCGTCCTCTACCCCTAGCCCTCTGGTTCAACATTTTCAAAATTTAAGTGTAAACTGTAAATTTCTTTTGTGTTTCTTTTGTGTTTTTGTTTTTTTAACAAAACAATGCTATCCTATTGCTATGGCTAGTTTCTAACCTACACTGACAGCACACAACAGGATTTTGTGCTGTGTCTGATGACTTTTAGTTTTGAAAAAAAAAAAAAAAGAAAAGAAAAAACAGACTGTGCCTAATTCAATCAAACCCCTAATAATTTGTCCCACTTAATTTGTTTGAGATGGATATGTGTGTCACTAAGAGCTAAACAGAACATTCGCAAGAGTCCCTGCAAATACGTCACAATATGGTACTAGCTGCACTACTAATGCCAGCAAGGCCAGCCACAAGCAAATCAACAAAATATATATATAACGCTATTGTAGCCCTAATAAAGCCGGTTGTGTTCTTGTATGCCTAGTTTCTAACCTACACTGACAGCACACAACTGGATTTTAAGTCACTTTAAGTTTTGAAAAAAAAAATCGTCAGATTGTGCGCCTAATTCAATCAAACCCCTAATAAATTGTCCCACTTAGGTGTTTGAGATGGATATGTGTGTCACTAAGAGCTAAATAGAACGTTCGCAAGTCTCCCTTTAAATTCGTCACAATATGGTACTAGCTGCACTACTAGTGCCAGCAAGGCCAGCCACAAGCAAATCAACAATATATATATGTGTATATATATATATATATATATATATATATATATATATATATATATGTATAACGCTATTGTAGCCCTAAGAAAGCCAGTTGGGTTCTTTTATGCATAGTTTCTAACCTACACTGACAGCACACAAATGGATTTTGTGGTGTGCCTGTCACTTTAGGTTTTGAAAAAAAATAAATAAAATCGGCAGACTGTGCCTAATTCAATCAAACCCCTAATAAATTGTCACACTTAGGTGTTTGAGATGAATATGTGTGTCACTAAGGCCCCTTTCACACTTGCGTTTTTCACGCGCGTTTTCTGTGCGTGCTTTTGACGCGCAGAACTTGCATTGCACTCTGACCCATTGCTATCAATGGGTCTTTTCAGACTTGCATTTTTTTTCACGCACATTCACGTTTTTTAACGCGCGTTTAAATCTCGACATGCTCTACTTTTGCAAGTCACCCCCGTGAAAAACGCACCATACAAGTCTATGGAGATGCATCAAAAACGCATTGCACTCTGAGACACTTGCAAGTGCAATGCAAGTGCAATGCGTTTTTCACGCATCAATTGCCATAGAAAAGATAGAGCTCAGTCCTGAGTCCATTTCACGCGCATTTTCTGCGCGTGAAAAACGCATTGAAATTGCACTGAAATTGGATTGAAAACACGCGTGAAAAACTGAGACACTGAACAAACTCTGATTGAACTCTGATGCAAAATGTGCGTTTTTCACTGACCAAACCCTGATCGCACCCTGATCAAACTAAGACATGATCTGCATCGCAAGTGTAGAAGGGGCCTAAGAGCTAAATAGAACGTTCCCAAGTCTCCCTGCAAATTCCTCACAATATGGTACTAGCTGCACTACTAGTGCCAGCAAGCCCAGCCACAAGCAAATAAAAAAATATATATATAACGCTATTCTAGCCCTAAGAAGGGCTGTTGGGTTCTTGTAGACTCACTCCTGCCTAACACTAAGCTAATATAACACCCTGGCGCTATCCCTGCAGCAGCAGCAGATCTCTCCCTAACGGCATCCAGACAGAAAATGATGCGAGCAGCGCTGGCAGGGGCTAGTCTATTCCAGGGTCACCTGATCAGGCCAGCCAACCACTGCTATCGACGTGTAAGGGTACCACGTCATGCTGGGTGGAGTGCAGAGGTTCCTGGCTTGTGATTGGCTCTGTTTCTGGCCGCCCAAAAATCAAAACGGCGGGAGATGCCATTTTCTCGAGCTGGCGAAGTATTCGTCCGAGCAACGAGCAGTTACGAGTACGCTAATGCTCGAACGAGCATCAAGCTCGGACGAGTGTGTTCGCCCATCTCTACACACAACCCTTTTGTGGCACAGCTGCACTAGACATCATGCGACACACATTAGGGGGCGTTCAAGTTCTCAGTCAGACCGTGCGCCAGATTTATGATGCAATGTCTGCTGCATGCCCTATGTTTAAGATGCACAACAAAACAGTTGGTGAACTCGGTCAGGCAGTGCAGGGTAAGCCCAGATTCATCATTTCCGGCGTCAGTTCTTCACGATTCTGGTGCACACTGTATTATACATAGGCAAACCACGTTTAGTGCAGTTTGCAGCACTCTTAGTAAATGTGCCGCATAGTAACTGTCTATAAGATGGCATGGGTATACATAAGCAATTAATGTCACTACTCTATGATGGTATGGGTATATACATGCAGTTGCTGTCACTGTGGTACAAGACGGTATGGGTATACACACACAGTTATTTTAACTGCACTAGATTATGGTATGAATATACACAGCCAGTTACTGTCACTATTCTAAAAGACACTATGGGTATACATAAACTGTTACTGTCACTGTGCTAGAAGATAATATGAGTATTCATAAACTGTTACTGTCACTGTGCTATAAGATGGTATGAATATACACAGCCAGATACTGTTACTGTTCTAGAAGACAGTATGGGTATACATAAACTGTTACTGTCACTGTGCTAGAAGATAGTATGAATATACACAACCAGTTACTGTCACTGTGCTAGAAGATAGTATGAATATACACAACCAGTATCTGTAACTGTGCTAGAAGATGGTATGAATATACACAGCCAGATACTGTCACTGTTCTAGAAGACAGTATTGGTAAACATAAACTGTTACTGTCACTGTGCTAGAAGATAGTATGAGTTTACATAAACCGTTACTGTCACTGTGCTAGAAGATAGTATGAATATACACAACCAGTTACTGTCACTGTGCTAGAAGATGGTATGAGTATACATAAACTGTTACTGTCACTGTGCTAGAAGATTGTATGAGTACACAACCAGTTACTATCACTGTGCTAGAAGATGGTATGAGTATACACAACCAGTTACTGTCACTGTGCTAGAAGATAGTATGAGTATACATAACAGTTACTGTCACTGTTCTAGAAGACAGTATGGGTATACACAACCAGTTGCTATCACTGTGCTAGAAGACAGTATGGGTATACATAAACTGTTACTGTCACTGTGCTAGAAGATAGCATGAGTAAGCACAACCAGTTACTGTCACTGTGCTAGAAGATGGTATAAATATACATAAACTGTTACTGTCACTGTGCGAGAAGATGGTATGAATACACAACCAGTTACTGTCACTGTTCTACAAGACAGTATGGGTAAACATAAACTGTTACTGTCACTGTGCTAGAAGATGGTATGAGTATACACAACCCGTTACTGTCACTGTGCTAGAAGATAGTATGAGTATACATAACAGTTACTGTCACTGTGCTAGAAGATAGTATGAGTATACATAACTGTTACTGTCACTGTGCTAGAAGATAGTATGAGTATACATAACAGTTACTGTCACTGTTCTAGAAGACAGTATGGGTATACACAACCAGTTGCTATCACTGTGCTAGAAGACAGTATGGGTATACATAAACTGTTACTGTCACTGTGCTAGAAGATAGCATGAGTATGCACAACCAGTTACTGTCACTGTGCTAGAAGATGGTATAAATATACATAAACTGTTACTGTCACTGTGCGAGAAGATGGTATGAATACACAACCAGTTACTGTCACTGTTCTACAAGACAGTATGGGTAAACATAAACTGTTACTGTCACTGTGCTAGAAGATGGTATGAGTATACACAACCCGTTACTGTCACTGTGCTAGAAGATAGTATGAGTATACATAACAGTTACTGTCACTGTTCTAGAAGACAGTATGGGTATACACAACCAGTTGCTATCACTGTGCTAGAAGACAGTATGGGTACACATAAACTGTTACTGTCACTGTGCTAGAAGATAGCAAGAGTATGCACAACCAGTTACTGTCACTGTGCTAGAAGATGGTATAAATATACATAAACTGTTACTGTCACTGTGCGAGAAGATGGTATGAATACACAACCAGTTACTGTCACTGTTCTACAAGACAGTATGGGTAAACATAGACTGTTACTGTCACTGTGCTAGAAGATGGTATGAGTATACACAACCCGTTACTGTTACTGTGCTAGAAGATAGTATGAGTATACATAAGACACTGTCACTGTTCTAGAAGACAGTATGGGTATACATAAACTATTTCTGTCACTGTGCTAGAAGATAGTATGAGTTTACACACAGTTATTTTCACTGTGCTAGAAGATTATATGTGACATAAACACAATTACTGTCACTGCAATATTAGACATTATCGGAATACACATAGTTACTTTTTAATGACATTAGCTTGTCATTGAATGAAATGTGGCATTTACTTTGTATAGAAGAATAATATAGATAATAAACCAGCATAAGGAAAAGTGATTGCATTTCCCACATTTGCAGTTAACATAAGAAAACTAATGTGGCAGATTTAACTTCGGAAACATGCCAGAATATTGGTGTAATTAGAACCAAAAGGTGATGTATATTGGAGACGCGCAAGTCATTTTAGCACAAACGGCTTTTAGACACCAAATGATGGCAGAACAAAGCATACTTTCTTCAGCAAAGTAGCACACAATTATGTATGACTGCTAAATACCTTTGCTGCAGTCAGCATCATAGCTTTATGATTAAGGTGAATTTGATAAGGTACACAGACCTCGCTAATACCTTGGGGGATATTTATCGCCCCGCCGCTGCAAATTCGAAACCCGATACATCAAGAGGCATCTGCCTCTTGATGTATCGGGCTGCCAGCAGCGCAGCGTTTATCCTACGCCAGGCAGGAAAAAAACGCAGCCGGCGTCTTTTCACGTATGAAAAGTCGCCGGCAGCAGCAAGTGCGCAGGCGCAGGGACAGTAACGCCCCGCGCCAGCCCACTCCCGTCCGGCCACGCCCCCCGCTCAGCCGGCCGCGCCCCCCCTTCACTCCCCTTCACACCCCACTGGCTTGAAGGTGGCGGATTGGGGAAAATAATCGCAAAAGCTAGCAATAAGCTAGCATTTGCGATTATTTCAGGGCCTCTGCGCCACTGGTGGTGCGCAGAGGTCCTGATAAATATGCCCCTTTGACTTTTATGGTGCATGTTCATGTTTATGGTTATTTCCAAACCAGGAGTGGAGTGAAAAATAGAGGAGTAGCACCTCTCAATGATATGTTCTCACTTATTATGATCCACACCTGCTTTTTGCATCAAAAACTTTATCTGAAAATCTGAATGCTGCTGACATCATAGTTTATGCGCTGACCGAGCACACGGACCTATCGCTGGCAGGGGACTGACTATATACTACAGTGGGCTGACAATATACTACAGGGGGCTAGCTATATACTACAGGGGGCTGGCTGACTATATACTATAGGGGGCTGGCTGCCTATATACTACTGGGGGCTTGCTGTCTATATATACTGGGGAGGCTGTGACCAATGCATTTCCCACCCTAGGCTTATACTTGAGTCAATAGGTTTTCCCAGTTTTTGGTGGTAAAATTAGGTGATATACTAGGTGATAGATTATACTCGAGTCAGCTTATACTTGAGTGCAAATGTTAATTCAAAAACAGTATTTGTAATTTGTGTTATTTTGTTTACATGAGGTTTGAGATAATCATTCTCTTTTATATGGCAGACACTTTTTGACATAAAAATTGACATATGTTAGGAGTAAAAAGTGTCATGTTAGGAAAAGGGGAGACTCTAACTTCACCCATAACTCCTGACACCTACCTAACAAGCCTTGTAGACTACAATGGTCAAGGACTTCTGGTCAACATTTCCTACTTTGAAGTTTGGGGAGCAGACAAAGGATCGAGATGACACCAGAAGAGTTTTCAGGATAGGTGTGGGGTTATAGAATCAGGCAGGAGTACATAAAGGACCAAGGGTCAAGTACACAGGAATCCAGACAGGTTCAGGGTACAAAGGGTTCTGACTCAGGCTGAGAGTGCACAGGGCTTCAAATCCATCAGGATACAGGTTTTCAGATCTGGCAGGATACTGGGACCCAGGTATGTAAAAAAACCTCAAATAAGAAACAATCGATAACCCTGAGTGAACTGGAAAGCAGCCATTTATCCAGCCCCTGGATAACACCCCTAGAAACTGACTGGGTAGGCCCTGCATTACACAAATCCCTAAATAAGAAACACACAGGCCCAAATATATTAAAACTGGTGCAATGTGCATTAGTTTTCTTTTCACTTGCTTTGTGCAAATTGCACAACATTATTTGATGGTGCCACATACTCTTAACCACATACCGACATGTGACGTACTAGTACGCCTCATGCCGGCTGCGGGTGTATGTAGAGGGCTCATGGGCATATTGTAGCAAACACCCACCGGTAACACCAACAGTGTCGTGTGTGTTAACCCTTTAAATGCTTCCGGCAAAACTGACGAAGACATTTAAATCCTGGCAACGTGTGTGTGCCGCCATCTTGGATACGATCGCTAAAAATGGTAGGATTGAAAACTTCATCAATAGAAGCAAAAATCTGACACCACTCACAGATCCGCACATTGAAGAATGTAAAAGTTATTAGCACCAGAAGATGGAAAAATGAAGAATTTTATTTTTTGTACAGGAGGTTTAAAATTTTGTAAATGTCTAAAACCATTATAAAACCTATACAAATTTGGTATCCCGTGATCGCACCGATCCAAAGAATAAAGTAGATATGTCACTTTGGGTGCACCATGAAAGCCATAAAATTCAAGCCCACAAGAATACGGCGCAGGATAAATAACTGATAATATATATGAATAATATATCTGTCCCATAAAGGGCTAGAGAATGACACCACCCAGCTTTCCTGGGAACAGACACCCAGCTGAGCCCAGGCAATCAACTCTGCAAGACAGCTAAACAAAAACCTCTAGCAGAGTTGCCGTGGGAGAGATCAGCGAGCTCAGAAGTGAGCAGCCAGACTCCATACAGAGGATTCTGACAGTATATCTATGTTTTTGCGGCTTGCACAATAGTTATTTCAGTTTTCTTTAAGCCTCTTCTCGTTTATTGTTGGCACTTTGTATTTTTGTCATCTATTAAATTGCATATCTCTGTGGGGATTACCTAGACAGTTCATTAAAATACCCACGACTGCTTCTAAGTCCCGTGCTTGTTAATCTTATACACTAAGGCTTTGTACAGTAGCAGAGCATTGATCTAATCAGGTCCAAACAAATACTGACGATCCACAAGGATCAATAATATTTGTGTGCACAGCAGCCACAGAGTACATGAGCTGGAAGTGTCACTGTAGTCGGTTGGTAAGCTTAAAAGCTACAAAAGGAGTTTTTTGTACCAACTGCTGAGGAAATCACACCACTGGAGATTTAATCTGATCATATTAGGAACTGTGCTTTCAACCCAATACAAGTTTACAAAATGTCAATGCCAAAGTACATCAAAGATTTATTTTTCTGAAGAAAGTAAGTTGGCTAGTAAGGGTCCAGTAGTTTCTGGTACATTTATTTTATTGCAAGATAGTTATGAAATTTTTAACATTTAATTGCCATGTTTTATTGGCATTTTTTTTATAATGTACAGTAGTAAGGTGGATTCTGGTCTTTGTACATAGGCTCTTAAGAGTCTACTACCATGGTGCACAGTAATAATAATCTTTATTTACATAGCGCCATCAAATTCTGTAGCGTTTTACAAATCAACAGTACAAATCAACACTTAAAATCTTTCTTCAGATCGTCGCTCCTCCGAACGTCACCGGCAGGCAGTGATCGGTTGTCATGACAGCCTTGGGTCTTCATCAGACCGGAAGCTGCATGGATTCTGTAGATTCCTTACAATGAGCCAGTGGCTCATTGTAATGAATCCTATGCAAATACAGTAGTATTGCACTATATGGTAGGAACGATCAGACCATCTAGGGTTAATATACCCTAGAAGGTCTAAGAACTGACAGCTCCCTAGAACTGATATAAAACATAAGAAAACAGTAAAAATCACAAACACATTAGGTACATGACATACGAAATGGAATAAAAAGTTACCAAAATTTCGCATAGTCCTCAAAATGATAGCAATGAAAACTTTGGCTCATTTCGCAAAAAATGACATATCACACAGCTCCGTACACCAAAGTATAAAAAAGTTATTAGCGTCAGAAGATGGCAAAAAAATTTTTTTTTTTAAAAACATTCGTTTAATTTTTGAAAATGTATTAAAACTCAATAAAACCTGCATAAATTTGGTATCACCGTGATTGTACCAAACCAAAGAATAAAGCAGAGGTGTTATTTGGAGCGCAGAGTAAAAGTCGTAAAAACTGAGCCCACAAGAACGTGACGCACATTTGGATTTTTTTTCCTGCTTCCCTGTACACGGCATGGAATAATAAATAACATAAAGGGAAAGTAAAATTTCTCACACACAAAATAATGTTAACTTACCATGACTGTTGCAATAGGTGGTCATGGCAGCTAGAGAATCGTCACAAAGGTTTTAACCACATTAGGAAAAACCGTATCATCTGCCTAAATCTGTATGGATTCTACTTCGTAAATTTGATTTTAAAAAAACAAATAAACGAGCAAAACATAGACAATCTTATACTACAAATATGTTTTATCTGAAAAAAATGGTAAAATAAGATTTGCTAAATAAATACTGTAGCATAAACAAGATAGAAAAGTTCTTATTTTGTGTGGATTTTTTTTTGTATTTACAGCTCTTTTTCTTTTCCACAGTATTGTAATTTTATTTCTTTGTAAATATGTAATTTTTTGTCATAAAATAAACAGCATAGCCTGTATCTCAATTGTTCACAATGTCAATAAAATATACCATCTAATCTTATGCAGTTGTTGAAAATACAGTTCTGCTGAGAAGTTATGTTATCTCCGCAGATTAAACTACCTTCAGCAGAATATTTACAGAATTGAACATAGAGGAGTACAAGGAAAATAATAACCTACAGGAAAACAAAATAAAATAGGGCTTCATTTTATCCTTGGATGTTAATGATGTTAGAGATTCTTAAAATGGGCAGATGGGCTGCTGCAGGGATCAATTTGTGAAGAAGGAAGGGATTATTTTCTCGGTTTTCTTTGGCTATTGCTAATCCACTAATTTTATATTTCTTCACTATTGTACATGTGTTCATATTAATAAGAGTCTGAATACACAAAATAGGTCAGAATTATTTTTAAAATGCAGTTTACCTGGGGATATAGAAGTATAATTTGGTTTGTCCACACATATCACCTCTAATACCAATAATAAGAATTACGTAAAATTTAAATTTTTAACATTCTCCAGATACTAAGAGTACAAATACATGCCTGCAATATCTCTAACCAGAATATACCCATATATAGACTCAATGCTGGAATTACAATATTATACACAATAAATCACTCCCTGATTTATCGAAAGTACAAATTTTATTATATGCAGAGTTCATAAACATTACAATCACCACAACATAAAATCAACCCATTAAAAAACCCACAGAGCACATAAGTACATCTCGAGTCAGAATATTTAAAATACATGGAATAGTCAGAACATGTATTAGCCACTCAAAATAATATATATAGAAGACTAGTGCATATAGCTATATAAAACATACTGTACATACTATAAGGTGCACCGGACTATAAGGCGCACCATCAATAAATGCCTGCTAAAATATCTAGGTTCATATACAAGGCGCATCGGATTATATAGCGCACCTGATTACAAGGATGAATGACCAGCAGATGGCAGACCTGTGCACAGTTCAAGGCAGCTGTTGTCTGTAAGTACAGTTCATATATAAGGCGCACTGGACTATAAGGCGCACCTTTGATTTCTGAGAAAATCAAAGGATATTTTGTGCACCTTATAGTCCAAAAAATACGGTATATAAATGAGTAAAGTGCCAAGTGTAATATAGTATAATTACTAAAGTAACATAGTGTGTCAACCAAAAACAGAGCAAATACATATCGGTGGCAATGCAGTACATGTCGCCTACCTCATACAGAAACATTACTTATAGTAACTAATCAAGGAAGAGCCTATTTGTAATGGAAACCCAAAAATGTACAAACTACAATAGTCATGTGTCTCACTATAACTATAATAGCCTAATGTAACAGTATCTAAATTAATAAAAATACATTAAATCTCTTTCAAGTGACATTTCAACTAAAAATCAATACTGAGCCCCCAACATTTTCACAAAATGTATATATCCAGTGTCCCTCACTTCTAATTAACTTATCACTCATAGTTTCCCACTCATGCTTCCAATCACCCAAAACTGCATACCACAAGAGCTAGTTTTAAATGGTTATACCACACACGTGTAATGTAATGGTAACACATTAATTTTTTTACTTTATGTTGATTTATGGTGATATGTACATTGTGATAACTGACTCCTCATATTGTGCATGATGTTTTTTTAATTTATTTTATTTTCATAAGATAATATTCTGATGTTGTGTTAAAGTATTTTAAATTCATATGTTTAATCCTTGTTTAAGTTCCCTTATATCTTTGTATCCCTTTATATCTATTTGAGTTCCAGAGAAGAGGAAAAAAAACACATCCTAATAGAGGTTCCATTGATTCTATACCTTGTTCTCTGTACAATTTCATAAGGTTTAATACAAACTACTAGTTCTAGCCAATTATCTATATCTGGACCGTTTATCCCTTTCCAGTTCCTAACTAAAATAAGTCTGCACAGAAATGTCGTTAGCAAATCATATTTTGGTTTGGGGGTCACATGCATTCAGAGTATTCCATACTAAAATGCAATATCATTTTCAATTTAGTATTAATCTTCCCTAAAATCTCTATCCAGTAATTTTAAATGATAAGACAGTTCCAAAAATGTGTACAATAAACTCCACATATTATTTTATAAATTTTCTATGTGCTGTGAAGTAGCTCTTTAAAAGGCCATTGTTTAAAATATACCCTATTTGAATGTTCTTACTCAACATTACATTATGTAACATAACTTACATAAACATAATGGGGCACATTTACCAGGTCACTCGAGTTCACAGAAAGTGCATTGACCGTCTATAATGCAGCGTGCGGCGATTCACTAAGATCGTGCGCCAGAAATCATGAATGTGTTGCTTCCCCGCACAGGTCCGACAGAGTTCACCATCTTTTTTGTGGTGCATCTTTAACAAAGAGCAGGGGACACAATTTGAAAGTTAAATACGGCGAACAGTCTGAATCAGTAGGACTGTCTGATGGCACTGTCACAATTGCAGCATACCCACTACTTAAATACCTGTGCAACAGTCCGACTAAAAAACGTTGCAAAGCAGCACAAAGCCCTAAGTAAATGGGGTGTATAGTACAGCGTGCTCCAGATTCATGAAGAAGGGGCACCAGAAATCATGAATCTGATGCTCCCAGCATTGGCCTGAAAAGTTCACTAACTTTTTTGATAAAATAGGGCTTGCAACACAGTTCTGTCTGACTAAATCCGGTGCATGGTCAGCCTGAGCTCCAGAACTTCTAAAAACTCATTGGGGGAATTCGTGAGGCCACTTTAGTTCAAATTCCAGTGTAATTTACACCAAAAACCGACTTCCGACACATTTATGAAGGATTTTAGACCTTTTTTTCCCCCTTGTCTGAATAGTTCGAAAAAAGGGGCATGACCTTTAGAAAACGGTCATGATCTCTGCAAAAGGGGGTATGCCCAGGCAGAAATGTCAAAAATTGAGGAAGGTCCACCACACTGTGGCGCACAGTTAAGACCAACTAAGAGCAGGTTAAAATTAGAACTCAAGCACCTTATTACATGCTCAGCTGTAGGCTCATGGGCTAAACTCTCTCCATACACAGTACACATTGTGTGTCACCCTCAACCATCAATAATATAAAAGCAAGTTACAGTTTGGGACCCAAGATAAGTTGTGAGTAAAAAGGTTTCATCTGTAAGTGCCTCTAACTAGTATGATGTGGAGTAGCGGAGGAGCACAGCATGCTGTTAACTTAATTTAAGTGAAACCTACCACCATGGATCTACCTATTAAGGTAGATCGGATAGTAGGTGCCTCTATTGGACATGAGGATAGCCTTTTTAAGGGCTAATCCTCACATCCCTTGTATCTTTTTATAACTTCTGTTCCCATAATATGCAAATTTTCTAAAGAGGCTACTGGGCCGTGGAGTAGCCGGAGCTACATGGCGCAGGTACTCCATGCACCAGTAGCCTCTTTGATCCTCCTACCAGCATATCCTTGGCGTGCAGAACGCAGGACTGCGGCTGCACAGTCACTGCTCCGAAGCCGGAGCTACTGCGCATGGGCAGATCTCCAGCTTCGCAGGCAAGGGAGTGCAATTCCTCATAGCTGCGTGCCGAAGATATGCTGGTAGGAGGGTTAAAGAAGCCACTGGGGCGTGGAGAAGCTGCGCCATGTAGCCTCAGCTCCAGCTACACCACGCCCCAGTAGCCTCTTTAGAAAATTAGCATATTAGGTTAATAAAAGTTATAAAAAGATACAGAGGACGTGAGGATTAGCCCTTAAAATACAGCAATATTTCAAAATGAAAAGGATAACACTACCTTACAAACTAAAAAATTATTCAGGGGACAGAAGTCCTTGTGGAGGAGGAAAAGGTAAGGGAAAGGGCATTCATCTGTTTTCTGTATTTGGAAAGACCAGGCCTGGTATAAAAGGCAATATGTGCTGTATTTGTCCATCCTGAAATAAACTTTGCCAAACACTTCAAAGAGGCCATTTGCCAAGCAGCTGACCAATTTAAATCAATTGCAGGCTGTTTAAAAGGAAAATAAGCCTTAGGCTACATGGACATGTCTCATATGTATTTCATACAGCAGGTTTGTGTTTCAGTGTTATTCATGGTACTCATGCACACAGCATTTTTTTTACAGGTCCCTATCTGTGTGTCACATTGCATAGGTTTTTAAAGCAGATCTTATTCCTGTTTGTATTTGTAGCCAGCTTCTTCTCATAGAAGTCTATGGAGCTTTGATGCCACACAGGTGCCATATGTAGTATTTGGGGAACGGTTGCTAAGTAACACATAATCTGGAAGAAGCCAATGACATAATCTGCCAGCCTTCCATATTTTACACGGACCATAAATACATTGGTGACATGTCACACATGTACTATTCATATTTACACCCATATGGGGGAACAACTAAAGAAAAATAGAACAAATACTAGCAACATTGTTTTTAGGGGTTTTATGGACACATTAGCTACTAAATACATGGTAGATTTGTGGGGTTCTGACAGCCAGATGGCTGCAGGTTCAGCTGTACTTCCTGCCCCATCCCAATTGTAACCAGTATGACACTACTTCACAAAGATGATGATGAAGGTGCTAGATGTCGCCCCCCTCCAATCAACTACTAATAACCTATCCTGATGGAAATCTAGCACATGGATGCAGTGCATCTAAGCCAAGCACACTCACATGCTGGTGTTTGCCTCCTGGACTAGGATCTGTTCTTTATGTGTCTAATATGTTAGTTGTGAGAAAACAGTCTTTTAAAATGATGCTATTGAGCCTCAGGGGCTACCTCACAGAAGCACCTTCTGGCTCTGCCATAATTTATTCAAGCCTCCATTAAGCATTTCTGCCTGCTTCTTCAATCTCCACCCAGAAAGCCGAATGGAAGTGTGAATAATTAGCAGACGACTGAGCCACAGGCTCAGTTACCCATATTTATAGGCTGTCCATAGAAATTTTTGAGAGGCAGACTTACTGTACCTTGTCTTTCTCACTGCATGTGCTCCTTCCCCCTTTCACTTTAGCTTATCAAACGCAGATAATTGTGTGGACTCCAGATATGCTAAAATGAAGCTAGTAAACTACATTGCCCTATTTATAGTGAAGTTCTTATAGAAATAAAACAGTACACTGGCATTTCTTTTTATATGAGCAGTGAAAAGATCAGCTATATAAATTGTAGACACTTTATTGTATGACTAGATATGCACATGAGCAAAGTACAGATGGAGCTTGAGATAGGTAATGCTCTGCAGACCATGATTTAACTGTCTGCAGAGCATTGTTGCAGTCACCTGACTTCAGTTTAATTTAAATATCAAACAAGGAAAATTGATCCCATTTTAAATCCATGAGAGTGGGGAAGGATAACACACGTAATGAAAACATGAAAATATCTCTAGTATGTTTAATGCACATAGTGTGCTATAGTTAACATCCCCCAGTAAACAACTGTAGCATATGAATTGTTTACAACCAGCATCTGTCCCTATTCTCAAGGGAGAAATCATTCTGTTTTAAGGAGAAAACTGTGAAGAAAAAATGAATATGATTTTCTTTATAGAGAGCATAAATGCTTCATATGGTCCAAACTACTTTCTGATTAGCTTGCTGCTGCTGTTACACAATGACTAATTATGGATTCCATTAAGTATTTCAATGGAGTCTACCCCATTCATAATTCCTAGAGATCTTTTTACTATTTAGATTAAAAAATATAAGCATGTCTAAGTTTATATTCAACTCCCCTGTTCAAATAAAAATGCTCATCAATTCTATTTGATATACAAGCCATAAGGCAAACTAAAACCTTACAAAGCATTCAAAAGAATTTGTTTTATATTTAATGCTTGGAAAATATTTTATTGAAAGAAGGAAAGAAGATAGCAATATCCCAATTATGAAGTATGGGCACCATGTGTAGAGGCTCTGTCTGCTGAAATATGAATATTGGAGAAGAATGCAAATAAGTTTTCCAAGGTGTTAAATGGAAAACAATACCTCCTTTTGCTACTTTAAAGGCAGCCCCCTTAACATCAAGTATGACCTACAAGAAGTCTAAAAAATGGTAAGGGATTAAGCCAAACCAGTGTATCTATTGCAGAAGGAACAGATTCCCAACTGTAGACAGCACTGTTTCGACCTGGTTGGGTCTCCTCAGTACAGCATAGGGAACTGAATTGGCTGTGTGAGAGGCTACTGACTATGTTCAGTCAGTAGGTATATGAATATGGGAGCGAGTGTAGAAGGTTGGGTGTGAAGAGAATGTATAGACTTCTAGCTGAATTGATATTGACATCATACCAGTTCAAAACACACCACAAAATCAGAATACATTGATAGGATTCTTTGAAAAGAAATTTGAAAAAAGTAAAACCTTAGATAGACATATGCAGAATATCGCTTTTTGATGCCATACTGTTGAACGATATTTTCTTAAACAACTAGCAATATGAATATATCTATTGAAATGAAAAGGTAAATTAGGACATATGTTTATGCTTGCTCTTACTATACTTCTTATTTCATTAAGTGTGCTTAATTGTAATTAAAAAAAAATTATGATGGCCACAGGTTCCAATTTTGCTTTCTTAAAGGGGTTATTCGAGGGTAAAAAAAATGCATTGGTGGCCCTGATGGGGCGGTTTACAAAAATAAACATGTATTTACCTCCAAGTGCCCTTCTGTCCTCCATGGCTACGATCTCCATGGTCCGTGCCCCTGGTAAACAAAGAGGGGCATTGAAGTCGTGCTCTGCTCAGCTTCCGGCTGGCCACACCCACCCGTCCCTATTCCCAGTGTTGTATCTCAGGTTCGTGCTTCATGTAAACGAATGGGGGCCTGGACCTGAGAGATCACAGCGCTGGAGGCTGAGAGGGCGCCGGGAGGTAAGTACATGTTTATTTTTTTAACCCTCCCCATCCTAGCAACCAATGCATTTTTTTATAACCTCAGATAACCCCTTTAAAACAAAACCACAGAAAAAGAAGAGTCAATTGGTCCTTATCAAAAATATAGACATGTATTAAACTTTAAAACCCACATTACATACAGTATATATATTAAATAATCAAAATTCAAAACAGGGAAGCAGCACTCCGTGAAACAAATTGGTGTTTATTTCGCCAGTGGGCAGATGCAACGTTTCAGCTGTCTCTATGCAGCCATTTTCAAGCATAGTGAGTGTTAGTACAAGGCGGGTTTTTATCCCCCACAGGATGTGACATCATTAAATAAGTAACATTGAATAAAACATTAAGAATGACATCAGTATGTGATAAATAGTGATAAGATAGTGATACAAGGTTTCAGTGGATCAATTGAATACATAATTAGTGCATTTACAAAGTTTGCCAACAGACAGTCAGCCCAGGGATCCGTCATGCCTACATAAGAAGTCAAAGGCGCATGTTTAAAGAGGGTTACCTAGGCAACCAAGGAAACACAAAAATGATGAGGCACAATAGAGGGGATTAGAGTACATTGGAGACGGCACAAGGAACTCTACAGCCCACACATCAAGATCAGGGCTTACCTCAATCCGGATCACATGAGGCTCCCGGAGGGGACTAGCTGGGACGGTGCGACTGCGTTGCGGAGTGCCCGAGAGGCACCAGCCGCGATCGATCATGTCACTCAGCAACGTCACTCACGCAGGGACGCCTCTACTCTCGCGAGAGTGTCCAGATCGGGCAGCGGCCATCTTGGAAGTGGGAAAACGAGTGCAGGTGCCAGTATATAGGTAAGTAAGGACTCGAACACAAGGTCATAAGCCCCTGAATATATATAGGGTCGCATGGTGTAAGTATAATAGGGGAAACCGTTAATAATAGTGATTCTGTGCCACTAATCCATTTAAGATAACGGTGGGGAGTAATAAACCAACAACCCAACTAATCGTACCTTTAGTGTCCTGTGTGCCTCTAATTATGCCAAATCAGGTTAAATATTCTATGCGCAAATTGTAAAAATAATCAGTTAGATTAAATACAGTGCGACTCCAAATAAAGCATGTACTTATTCAACCCAGGTTCCCAAGATAATATATATATATATATATATACAATATCCAAAAAAATGAGGCAGCACTCCCAGGTCAAAGTGAAAAATTGGAAGGGTTTATTCACAAACCGGCGACGTTTCGGTGTTTATCACCTTTTTCAAGCAGTGTGTGCATACAACTGAACAGACTTATATACCCTCAAGTGGGAGGGTTTACAACAGTGACATCAGAGACAATTGTGGAGATACAGTTATAATCAGAAACATTTTTTTACTATATCAAAGTGCTTCGTGCATAAAATTTCATAAAAACTATTAGATCCTATCACATATTACCTTGTGTATAATTAATAGTGCAAAGTGGAATGTCAGTGTCCGGCGTCTCACTATCTTCATAATGGCGACAGAGATTTTGTCCGCGTCCAGGATGCGCAACTGCGCATGACCGGAAGTTCGTATCATGCGCGCATGCGCCAAATCGGTCGCGGAGTGTGTGGTGGCCATATTGGATGTGGGAATCATATTGTCTGTGTACATATAAGTGTCTGGCAATAACGGGTATAATATAAATTTTGAACAATTGTCGCAAACATCTTATAGATCAGTGCATGTGGAGGTGTGTGTAACTTAAGGGACCAGGTCACTAAGTGTGGGCAGGACCGGCAACCAGCTTAGCGTAAACGCCCGCTGGTGCCGGAACACAGGCACATATGTAAAAGGCGCTTTCGAAGTCACCAAAAGGTGAGGACGAGCTCCAACATAGTGCAAGTAAAAACCCACACTAATTGTGACATTTCGGTCCCATATATATGATGAACACCCCCATACATACGACCCATTGTCAGTACTGATGTACACTATTTACAGAATCCCAGATATGGCCCAGATGAGACGCCAGTGCATGAATCAATCTTCCGGTGAAAGTGACAGTGCATATGATGTGATAATGATCTAAAAAATAGAAAATAGGTATTAGAATCATATAAATGTAAAGAACATCTTCAGACATATTGCATATTGGAATGTCAATCAAATGATAGATGCATAAGTATTGCAGAATGGAGCGTGTAGTCACATAATGGATCCCAAATTAAAGTCTACATTGAGGCCATGGGGTTTCAGGGTGTTTAGCTTGTATATCCATTGTAACTCCTTCTTACGTAGTAATTTCTCCCTATTGCCACCCCGTCTTAGTTTGGGTACGTGATCGATTAAGGTAAATTTCAGTTGAGTTTCTGTATGTCCACAGTCAGAGAAATGCTTTGAGACAGGAAGATCCTGTCTGGCCTTCCTGATGGTGTACCTGTGCTGTGTAAAGCGAATTTTAAATTCCAGTGTTGTCTCCCCAACATATGCCAATCCACATGGGCATTTCAATAGGTAGATGACATGGTCACTGTTACAATTAAGATAGTGTCTAATCCGGAATATTTCGCCATTGTGTTCAAATGATTCACCTCTCTGCATATAGGAGCAATTCACACAGGTGCGGCACGGAAAGCTGCCACTGCGTGTCCTGCCCCATAGTCCTGTTTGGGACATTTCGTTAAGGGGTCCGACATCAGCTCTTACTAGTCTGTCTCGCAAGTTTTTGGATCTCCTATAAGAGAAGAGAGGGGGTCTAGAAAATTCGGGGATTGTAACGGAGCATTTGCTTAGAATTGACCAGTGTTTCCTCACTATATTTGCTACCTGAGGGCTTAAATCATTATGTGTAGAGATAAAGGGCAATCTATTCAGATTGTCCTTATTCAAATTGGGTTTTAGGAGAGAATCCCGATCTCTATCCATCGCTAATTTTCTATTGTGTTCAATGATTTTACTTGGGTAACCACGGTCTCTAAACCTTTTCTCCATAAATGAGAAGTTTTTATCAAGTGATGCAGTCTCACTAGTTATTCTTTTAGCCCTGAGGAATTGGCTCAATGGAAGTGATCGTATCATAGATTTGGGATGATTACTTTCAAATCTGAGAATATTATTCTTATCTGTACTTTTCATATATAAATCGGTGGACAATTTACCGTCTTTAAGGCTCACCAGGACATCCAAGAACTGGATATCTGTTTTAGAGGCTACCATGGTAAATTTGATATCATTGTCGGCCTCATTGAGAGACCGATGGAAGTCATCCAATTCTTGGGCAGTGCCAGTCCATAGGAGGAAGATGTCGTCTATGTATCGCCACCACCTCAGTACTTTACCAAAGTGGTGGGACACATAGACGACCTCCTCCTCAAGGACCGACATCGTTTAGTCCGTGTGCCCACATGGACTGGTTTGATCTGGAAGTCGATATCTTTAATTTTTTACGAAATATTAAGCTTAAATATTGGTTTTCCACCCATCCCTCGACTCATGAAGTGGATAGAGGGACATTTGATCCCAAGACTTTGGGCTTGTTTAATAAGAGTAATTTTGTTCCCACTATAAATTGTCCTGCGATTGAAACGTTTGCCAATGTTTTACAAAAAGAAATCGCTAAACTCAAACATGACACCAGGGGTAAACCGCTGATACACGCCAACCTCACATCGGAGGAAATCTTGGCACTGCAGCATCTGGTCCATGACGACGGCCTCACAATCAAACCCGCTGATAAGGGGGGTGCGGTCGTCGTCATGGACACAGCTATGTATTTATCTGAAATCCGCCGCCAGTTAGCGGATACTGAGGTATATAAGAGAATGACACAAGATCCTAAATTTGAACTTAAACGTAAAATCACACACATCATTGATACCGCTGTCAAGGAGGGTGTCATCAACACCAACATGGCCAAATTCCTCATTGTTGAACATCCGGTCACACCGGTTCTGTATATCTTACCTAAGATACATAAATCCCTTAGGTCGCCACCGGGGCGGCCTATCGTTTCTGGTAGCGACTCAATTTTTTCTAAAATGGCTGTGGTACTTGACAAAGCTCTAAGACAATTCGCGACTACTAGTCCCTCGTACATTAGGGATACTTCTGATTTTTTGACTAAGCTATCCAGTGTGAAGTTAGAGGGTGAAGTTATGCTTGTGTCATTCGATGTGGTATCCTTATATACTTCGATAGACCATGAACGAGGCATCAGGGCTGTCTCTAAGAGACTACATGACTCTCGATTTACTAATGGAGAAAGATGCTTCATTGTCTCATTACTCAGACTGATTTTGTATAATAGCTTCTTTTTGTTTGGCAGTGACTTTTATACGCAATTACGTGGTGTTGCCATGGGGTCTAATATGGCCCCTACATACGCGAATATTGTTATGTCGGTCCTTGAGGAGGAGGTCGTCTATGTGTCCCACCACTTTGGTAAAGTACTGAGGTGGTGGCGATACATAGACGACATCTTCCTCCTATGGACTGGCACTGCCCAAGAATTGGATGACTTCCATCGGTCTCTCAATGAGGCCGACAATGATATCAAATTTACCATGGTAGCCTCTAAAACAGATATCCAGTTCTTGGATGTCCTGGTGAGCCTTAAAGACGGTAAATTGTCCACCGATTTATATATGAAAAGTACAGATAAGAATAATATTCTCAGATTTGAAAGTAATCATCCCAAATCTATGATACGATCACTTCCATTGAGCCAATTCCTCAGGGCTAAAAGAATAACTAGTGAGACTGCATCACTTGATAAAAACTTCTCATTTATGGAGAAAAGGTTTAGAGACCGTGGTTACCCAAGTAAAATCATTGAACACAATAGAAAATTAGCGATGGATAGAGATCGGGATTCTCTCCTAAAACCCAATTTGAATAAGGACAATCTGAATAGATTGCCCTTTATCTCTACACATAATGATTTAAGCCCTCAGGTAGCAAATATAGTGAGGAAACACTGGTCAATTCTAAGCAAATGCTCCGTTACAATCCCCGAATTTTCTAGACCCCCTCTCTTCTCTTATAGGAGATCCAAAAACTTGCGAGACAGACTAGTAAGAGCTGATGTCGGACCCCTTAACGAAATGTCCCAAACAGGACTATGGGGCAGGACACGCAGTGGCAGCTTTCCGTGCCGCACCTGTGTGAATTGCTCCTATATGCAGAGAGGTGAATCATTTGAACACAATGGCGAAATATTCCGGATTAGACACTATCTTAATTGTAACAGTGACCATGTCATCTACCTATTGAAATGCCCATGTGGATTGGCATATGTTGGGGAGACAACACTGGAATTTAAAATTCGCTTTACACAGCACAGGTACACCATCAGGAAGGCCAGACAGGATCTTCCTGTCTCAAAGCATTTCTCTGACTGTGGACATACAGAAACTCAACTGAAATTTACCTTAATCGATCACGTACCCAAACTAAGACGGGGTGGCAATAGGGAGAAATTACTACGTAAGAAGGAGTTACAATGGATATACAAGCTAAACACCCTGAAACCCCATGGCCTCAATGTAGACTTTAATTTGGGATCCATTATGTGACTACACGCTCCATTCTGCAATACTTATGCATCTATCATTTGATTGACATTCCAATATGCAATATGTCTGAAGATGTTCTTTACATTTATATGATTCTAATACCTATTTTCTATTTTTTAGATCATTATCACATCATATGCACTGTCACTTTCACCGGAAGATTGATTCATGCACTGGCGTCTCATCTGGGCCATATCTGGGATTCTGTAAATAGTGTACATCAGTACTGACAATGGGTCGTATGTATGGGGGTGTTCATCATATATATGGGACCGAAATGTCACAATTAGTGTGGGTTTTTACTTGCACTATGTTGGAGCTCGTCCTCACCTTTTGGTGACTTCGAAAGCGCCTTTTACATATGTGCCTGTGTTCCGGCACCAGCGGGCGTTTACGCTAAGCTGGTTGCCGGTCCTGCCCACACTTAGTGACCTGGTCCCTTAAGTTACACACACCTCCACATGCACTGATCTATAAGATGTTTGCGACAATTGTTCAAAATTTATATTATACCCGTTATTGCCAGACACTTATATGTACACAGACAATATGATTCCCACATCCAATATGGCCACCACACACTCCGCGACCGATTTGGCGCATGCGCGCATGATACGAACTTCCGGTCATGCGCAGTTGCGCATCCTGGACGCGGACAAAATCTCTGTCGCCATTATGAAGATAGTGAGACGCCGGACACTGACATTCCACTTTGCACTATTAATTATACACAAGGTAATATGTGATAGGATCTAATAGTTTTTATGAAATTTTATGCACGAAGCACTTTGATATAGTAAAAAAATGTTTCTGATTATAACTGTATCTCCACAATTGTCTCTGATGTCACTGTTGTAAACCCTCCCACTTGAGGGTATATAAGTCTGTTCAGTTGTATGCACACACTGCTTGAAAAAGGTGATAAACACCGAAACGTCGCCGGTTTGTGAATAAACCCTTCCAATTTTTCACTTTGACCTGGGAGTGCTGCCTCATTTTTTTGGATATTGTGCATATACAAGTCTTTTACCAGGACTGGTGAGTCTTTGCACCCCCCCCTCTCTATAGGGGTTCCTACATTGGACATTGTGCTGCTTTGGACTTTCTTTTTCTATATATATATATATATATATATATATATATATAATCGATAGTTCACATAAAATGAGATAGTTCACATATTTGTCACTAAAACAGGGTGATTCGACCAATTATCTATATTTAACCTAAACCCTATCCCCAAAGAAGCACCATTTAGGTACGAAAAGTCACTTACGCCTTCTTCCGGGGCTGAGAACGGCGAAACCCTGGGTCGGGCGAGCTAGTGGAGCTGGCGTCCCGTTTTGTATACTGTTTTATGCGCATTTTAAACATACTCTTGTAAGTATAACTTTTAAGAATAAAATCCAAGGTTTTAAGAACGTACTATGCGATTTGGTGCCTACTTTCTCTTTTAGTTTTTGCTACCACACGGTTGAGTGAGTTTAAGGAGAAAACTGCACCTTAAAAGACACCTGTCATCAGGTCTCTGCCACTTGTCCTGTCACCTCTACCTGTTGGAGCAGCTCACAAGGATCCCATCCCAGCCTTTGTCTAGTTATTTCATACATTATTCATTGTAAAATCATCTATTCTTTATCATGTAAATGAGGCTGGTCACATGGTCAGAGGCAGTGATGTCACCCCTGTTACCCCTCCCCTCTCCTCCCCCTGCTCATGTCTGTGTGTAATGTATAGTATAGCATGGCTAGTGTGTGTGCTTTATCTGCTGACATGCTGCATCCTCCTAATATATAGGTGAGAGACACAGACATCAGCTACACATGAATCTGACATGTTCTGCTATAACATGGCTGCCTGGAGCTGCTGTATCTCTCCTATACACACACAGGCTGCAGGGGGCGTGGCCACCAGCAACAGGAAGCACATCATTATACAGCCTCACATCATTATACAGGCTGTCAGTCATGCACTGGGGGTGTGGCTGTGCCTCCCACTCATGAATAGAGTGGACAGCTTGAATATGCTAATGCTTCATTGGACATTTCACAGGTCCTTTGCATACAGCTTTAGGACCTCATTGCTTAGGTTTACAGGCATGTAGAGGGACAATGAAGGGATAGGGGCAATGCTCTCTAATGGCAGTTTATGAAAATATATTTAGTTTAGGGGGGTTATTTTGCATGACGGGTTCTCTTTAAGGACGTTCTGAATAGTGACCTACATCTTGTTGCCAAACTTTCCTCATCGGTAGAATATAATTGAAGATCTTTGAAGGAATTTTGAACAACAGCCGTATTGGAATCATTGGGAGCTCCGGTCAGGGTTTTTTATACTCCTTTTTTTATTGTTTAAAGTGGGACTTATTGGATCGGTCTCGGACTGTGGTGTTAGCTCCTGTGGTATGGAAGTGTGCTGCACTGTGTTTTTATAATTTTTACTCCATATACAGCTGTGTACCCTTACCTGGGTTGTTCATGCATGGTCTCTCCTGGAACTTTTTAGTACATTTTAAAGAATTAATTTGTTATCAATAAAGTTTCTCTATTTTATAAGATTATTATTAGCATGGATTTCCCTTTTTTCGTCTATTTTTTTGGTATTTATTCATGTCCAGTATCCCAGTAATCGTATCGACCCATACAATAAAGATAACATGATTATTAGGCTAAACGGTGAACACGAAAAAAAAAGGAAAACATCCAGTACAGAATTGATGCTTTTCTACTCCTGCCCTCAAAAACGAGTTCCTAAATTTTCAACAATAGGGGATTCCAACCACAAAATGGTAACACTGGAAAAAGCATCTCATCCCGCAAAAAAAATGCCGTCACATGGCCCCAATAACAGAAAAGCGAAAATTTTATAGCCTACAAAAGGAGGCAATGAGAAAACTAAAATCCTGGTAGCTACAGGGTGCTCCTTCTCTTCTGCGCCTCGCTGTGCACCCATAAAACAAGTCACGGCCACTTGTGGGGGTCTCTGTACTCAGGAGAAATTGCAGAACAAATTGTATGGTGGGTTTTTGGAAGTGGGTTCTTTTGGAAATGTGTAAATTTTAGGGCTAAATGAACGTATAACCGGCACAATTTGACCATTCTAAATTTCACCTCCATTTTCATTACTATGAAGATCTCAAGGGGTTAACAATCTTCCTAAAAGCTGTTTCTAATAGTTTGAGGGAGGCAGATTTGAAAATGGGTTGGTTATTGAAATGGGTTGGTTTTGATGACAAATATGTAAAAAACAGTATTTATCCGCAAAATGGTCAATTCTGAAAATACAGAAAATCAATATTCGATTTGTAAGCCACGTGAGATCAAAATAAATTATCCAGACATTTCAAAAATTATGAAAATGTAAAGTAAACGTATGGGAAATGTTATTCAGCAATTTATTTAGTTGATATATTTATCTGCCTGAAAACGCTGTGTTTTTGAATTTTGAAAATGGCAAATTTTTCAAAAAAATTCATAATTTTTTCTTTTTTTTGTAAATAAATGCAAAACTTATAATCCAACATTTACCACTAAAATGAAGTACAACATGTGGGGAAAAAAAAAATCTCAGAATCGTTTTGATAAGTAATAGTGTTCAAAAGTTATAACCATATAAAGAAGTCAGAATCCAAAAAATCGGGCTGAGCCTTAAGCTACAAAATGGCTGCGTCCTTAAAGGGAACCTGTCACCAGGAGACCCATTTTTAGCACTCCCCCAGTCCCCACAGAGCATAGTACATACACTGCCAAAGTGTTTGTATATAAAATAGGTTTTACAGAAAAAAAGATATGTTATATTGTACCTTTCATTAGCATCTGCTGTGTGACTAGGCAGTTGCCAATTAGGAGGGGCTGGAAAGGAGCAGTCCCCCCCCCCCCCACCCTTGGGAAACATTTGACCTTTTTAAATATATGAATAACTCCCCACACTTGGGATTGGCTGTAGAAACGCAGGGGGTGTCGCTAAGCCCAGTGATGGGTGTTTTCATATATTTGAAAAGGTCACATGGAGAAGCTGTTCCCCAAGGGTGGGGGGGGGGGGGACTGCTCCTTTCCAGACCCTCCTAATTGCCTAGTCACACAGCAGATGCTAATGAAAGGTACAATATAACATATCTTTTTTTCTGTGAAACCAATTTTTAATACAAAAACACTTTGGCAGTGTATGTACTATGCTCTGTGGGGACTGGGGGAGTGCTAAAAATGGGTCTCCTGGTGACAGGTTCCCTTTAAGGGGTTAAGAAGCATTTAATAAAGATGAGTGATTTCAACTTTCTACGTCTGTAAACCTGTGCTAGGATCTTTTACTGTTTGAATGTGACAAAAATGTTATAATAAATTTACTAATTAAATAAAAATCATTAAATGTTACATTTTAGCTTCTATTTCTACGGTAATTCATTGTACATACGTTTTTTTTTTCCTTGCTACTGTTGACTTATCAATTCAGGAAATGGTATACACATTGAGGGGGAAGTAGCATTGGTTTTTTTTAATCTATGTTTGGGGTTGTTTTGGTGTGGTGAAAATGGTCTTTTGCGAAATTCCATTGTGTCAAATGAACATAGGACAATGCAAATTGACTTTGACCCTTGCGCCAAATTCATTATCCTTACATAGCCAAATACACAATAGTAACAAATTCATGTATTCCAACTTTCCATTTAGTCACAGCTTTGACTCCATTCCCCACCCTGGTCTAACTCCTGTGGCCTTTTTTGCAACTTTTTACCCATTTAGCATAAAAACACTGTCAATAGATTTATCAAGGCACAAAGCCACTTTAAAAAAACTGTACGGCAACAAAACTTGAAAGACACAGCCTACCTTATGACAAATTACCTCCATTTTATCCTGTTCAAAAGGTTTTGACTGGGAACCCATCAGATCATTACCTTTAGTGAAGGTACCAGATCCCAAACACAGCAGCAACTACAATACCCATGGGAGACCTGTTCTCTGCTTTTTCTGCACATCTGTAAAAACACAAACAAGGTCATATGATGACTCCTTACTAAAGGCAAATCAGAGGTCATTAAGGGGTTATTATAGTTTGTGAGGGTGTTGTTTTGTTACCTTGTTCATTACATGTCGTTTGGCATATGATAGAATGCCACCAAAGGAAAATAAAAGGTCCAGTAGAGTGTACAGTAGCAATATTTTTATTAGTGAGACTATGGGGCAAATTTACTTACCCGGTCCATTCGCGTTCCAGCGGCGGCTTCTCCGCTCTGGATTCGGGTCCGGCCGGGATTTAATAAGGTAGTTCTTCCGCCGTCCACCAGGTGGCGCTGCTGCGCTGAAAGTAAACTCATCGCGCCGGAATGCACCGAGCTGGACCAGGTGAAGGTAAGCGGTCCTTATGCGACACATTTGCGGTTTTTAAATGCGGCGGTTTTTCCGAATACGTCGGGTTTTCGTTCGGCCACGCCCCCCGATTTCCGTCGCGCGCATGCCAGCGCCGATGCGCCACAATCCGATCGCGTGCGCCAAAATCCCGGGGCAATTTAAGTACAAGCGGCGCAAAACGGAAATATTCGGGTAACACGTCGGGAAAACGCGAATCGGGCCCTTAATAAATGACCCCCTATGTGTTTCAATGCTGGAAAAGCGTCTTCATCAGGCCATAAAAATATTAGTAGCTATTAAAACAGTACCATACGTGCTCTGATGTGGCGCAGAGGCCCTGATAAATATGCTCCAATGTGTGACACTGTTTGGACTAATAACATCATAATCCTTAATCATAAAGGGTAATTTATCTTTGTTTTTCATCCTCTTTTTTCTGTCTTTTTTTCTGTCATTTTGAAATGTCCGCTGGACATTTGTTTTTCGTCAGTAAGACAGATTTATCTTCTATTCCCGATGTGCTAAATGCCGCAAATGACATTTATCATTTCAACTTGTCTCAAATTTGCAACTTTATTGCCGCAAAAAACTCCAAACCATAATTAAGGAAAACTTAGAAAATGGAACAAAATGATTTGAGACATTTGTGTGACATTTGTAATAAATGTCACAAAAAGAGATCTGAAAAAAAAACTCATTTAATACAAGGAAAACGTGAAATTCATAAAGTACCAAAGAAGCAGATGGAAAATCTAGACAAAACAAACAGAGATAAGAGAAATGACCCCCATATAGTCCTTAAGCACAATAAAAATAAAAACCCACAGGACACAAAACGCAATGGGTGATTTCAGATTTCTCATTTGAGTAAGGATTAAGATTTTATAAGTCCACCCATGGTGTCTTGTCCTGTGTTTTATTTTGTGTCCATGTCTTTACTTTTTTGGAATTTGTGGTGATTTTTCCATAACGTGTCGGTCATGTTATTCTGTCTGTGTTTCCTGTCTGCTTTTAACCTCTTCCCGCTCAGTGTCCGATATATCGGACGCTGGGCTCAGTGACTTAGCGCTCAGCGTCCGATATATCGGACGCTGAGCTGATGCCGGTTTGGCTCAAGATCTGAGCCGAACCGGCATCGGGAAAGACGGGGTGCCGGCTGTGACTGATAGCCGGCACCCCAGTGTAACACCCGCGATCGGAGTTGTCTCCGATCGCGGGTGCTTAACCCGTTAAATGCCGCGGTCAGCGAACCGTTTTCGGGGTGCGCCGATCGTTGCTATAGTAACTCTGGGGTCCGATCTGGACCCCAGAGTTACCTGCAAGAATTGCCAGTAAGATGGCGTCTGTGACGTCATCTTACTGGCACAGTGCCAGCCTATGCAAGTGTATAGGCTGACACTGATAATACTCTGCAATACATGAGTATTGCAGAATATTATCATGAACAAGCAATCAGAGGATTTCTTGTTCATGTACCATGGTATAAAAGTGAAAAAGTAAAAAAAATAATGTTATTCAATAAAAAAATAAAGTAATAAATCACTAAAAATGCCCAAAACCCCCAAAACATATAAAGAGACATATAACTAAAAAAAAAGTCTAAATCATAACACAAACCCCACATATATAGTATCACCGCGTCCGTAACAACCCGTAGAATAAAAGTAAATCATTATTGAACCCCCACGATAAACGCCGTAAAAAAAAACTGCTATAAACCTTCCAAAAATTATGATTTTTAGCTATTCAATCCCACAAAAAATGCTATAAAATGCGATCAAAAAACCATGTGTACTCCGACATGATACTGGTGCAAAGTACAACATGTCCCGCAAAAAACAAGCCATCAACCAGCTCCCTAGCCAAAAAAGTAACAATGTTATGCCACTTGGAAGACGGCAATACATAAATGATAGATTTTTCCCCACATTAGGGTTTTGTTTGACAAATTTAGTAAAGCGTAAGAAAATATATTCAAGTCTGGTATCCCCGTAATCGTATCAACCCATAGAATAAAGATAACATGATTATTAGTCTATACGGTGAACAACAAAAAAAAAAAGAGTAAAAAATCCAGTACAGAATTGATGCTTTTCTACTCCTGCCCTCAAAAAAAGTTCCTAAATTTTCAACAATAGGTGATACCAACCCCAAAATGGTAACAATGGAAAAAGCATCTCATCGCGCAAAACAAATGGCATCACATGGCCCCAATAACGCAAAAGCGAAAATTTTATAGCCTTCAAAAGGGGCCAATGAGGAAACTAAAATCCTGGCAGCTGCAGGGCGCTCCTTCCCTTCTGCGTCTCGCTGTGCGCCCATAAAACAAGTAACGGCCACATGTGGGGGGTCTTTGTACTCAGGAGAAATTGCAGAACAAATTGTATGGTGGGTTTTCTCTTTTTATATTTTGGAAATGTGTAAATTTTAGTGCTAAATGAACGTATAAGGGAACAATTTGACCATTCTAAATTTCACCTCCATTTTGATTCAATTACTATGAAGATCTCAAGGGGTTAACAATCTTCGTAAAAGCTGTTTCTGATAGCTTGAGGGGTGCAGATTTGAAAATGGGTTGGTTATATACGGGGGTTTTGATGCTAAATATGTAAAATTTCATTCCAAACTGTATTTATCCCCAAAATAGTCAATTCTGAAAATCCGGAAAAGCGATATTCTTTTTGTAAGCCGCGTGACATCAAAATAAATTATCCAGACATATCAAAAATTATGAAAATGTAAAGTAGACAAATGGGAAATGTTATTCAGCAACTTATTTAGGTGGTAAATCTATCTGCCTGGAAACGCAATGATTTTGAATTTCGAAAATGGCAAATTTTTCAAAAAATTTATCATATTTTCTTTTTTTTTGTAAATAAACGCAAAACTTATCAGCCAAAATTTACCACTAAAATGAAGTACAACATGCGGGGAAAAAACAATCTCAGAATCGTTTTGATAAGTAACAGTGTTCAAAAGTTATAACCATATAAAGCGACGCAGGTCAGAATCCAAAAAATCGGGCTGAGCCTTAACCTGCAAAATGGCTGCGTCCTTAAGGGGTTAACTGTAATGAAAAAAGGAAGTTTGCAGTTTGTCACCTACTACTTTTGCCTAATGAGTCGGGCCTGGACCTGTGATTTTACATTGATTACAACGTCTTTGAATCTTTTGGTTGTAGTACCATGCACCTTTGTTTGCTTTATAGGTAAACACCCTGCACCTATTCAAATGAGCTGAATCCTGTGTTTGTGTTATTGTCACCTCTGAAAGCTACTGATTTTCCATTTGTACCCCGCAAAAATTACATACTATATACATTTGAATTTACACAGTGTGTATTTCATGCTTCTCCCTTTTGTTCTCCCTTATTTTAATACATGCAATAAATTTACAATTGTCTTTCTACTTATACCTGCTGCTATCTCAGGGCTGCCACACATTTTCTGAAAAACCTTAAAAAAATGTCTATTGATTAAAATGTATGAAAAAATATCTTATTTTTATTAAAGGAGAAATGGAAGCATGATAATGAAGATTCTGTAGTTCTAAAGCTCATCATGCATGGTGAGATATAACAATTGTGAGCGGTGAAACATATCCCATTCCTCATACTCTTCTCTGCTGGAGTCTTTATGAGAAAGAAAGGCAATGTATATCTGCTGTATTTTAAAAAATAATCTCATTGTGCATTTGAAACCAAAAAATGCAAAAAAGCTAGCCGTGTATGGTATAGTTCTTAGCATGATCACCAAAGGGTCCAAATATTCTAAACTATAGACCATAGAATGGATAACATTAACAATATCTTTATGCCATTTATTTTATGTGTGTCTCTTTTTTTTTTCATTTCACAAAAATGCTAAATCAGGAGTGTGGAGTGTGTGGGGGACTGTCAGGGAGGGCCCACACAGTGAATCGGAAGCATCACATCATAAGATTTGGTGAAATGTTTATTTAATATTTCGGGTCACAATGCGCTTCGGAGTCATATAAACCATTTTTCAAGTGAAATGAGACTAAAAGAAATGAATAAGAAATACAAATATAAAGTACAATAGCATAAGGATAAAAATTAGAACAACTACAATTGGTGTGCAGTAGTAATGGTATTGGGTGCATTTCTGTAGCGAAATGTAAATACCTGATTGGGTTGTTTATACACATCAGTGAATAAATAAACAGGTAGAGATGCAGTTGTAACCTTGCTGAATATAATATATTGGGGCAGATTTACTTACCCGGTCCGTTCGCGATCCAGCGGCGCGTTCTCTGCACTGGATTCGGGTCCGGCCGGGATTCATCAAAGCAGTTCCTCCGCCGTCCACCAGGTGGCGCTGCTGCGCTGAAGTCCGCTGGAATGCCTCGAAATACACCGGCCTATCCAGGATGAAGGTGAGTGAAATTTTCGCGACACAATTTTTTTTAAAATGCGGCGGTTTTTCCGAATACGTCGGGTTTTCGTTCGGCCACGCCCCCCGATTTCTGTCGCGCGCATGCCGGCGCCGATGCGCCACAATTCGATCGCGTGCGCCAAAAACCCGGGGCAATTCAGGTACAATCGGCGCAAATAGGAAATATTCGGGTAACACGTCGGGAAAACGCGAATCGGCCCCTTAGTAAATGACCCCCATTATCTCATATAGTGTGAGTAGGAGCGGATAGTTGTATGAGGGAGTGAAGGTAAAAATAGGTAATTAAGTAGATAAAAAAACATAAAGTGTTAAAACAATTGTACATAAGGAGTTGATACATACACTCACCGGCCACTTTATTAGGTACACCATGCTAGTAACGGGTTGGACCCCCTTTTGCCTTCAGAACTGCCTCAATTCTTTGTGGCATAGATTCAACAAGGTGCTGGAAGCATTCCTCAGAGATTTTGGTCCATATTGACATGATGGCATCACACAGTTGCCGCAGATTTGTCGGCTGCACATCCATGATGCGAATCTCCCGTTCCACCACATCCCAAAGATGCTCTATTGGATTGAGATCTGGTGACTGTGGAGGCCATTTGAGTAAAGTGAACTCATTGTCATGTTCAAGAAACCAGTCTGAGATGATTCCAGCTTTATGACATGGCGCATTATCCTGCTGAAAGTAGCCATCAGATGTTGGGTACATTGTGGTCATAAAGGGATGGACATGGTCAGCAACAATACTCAGGTAGGCTGTGGCAGTGCAACGATGCTCAATTGGTACCAAGGGGCCCAAAGAGTGCCAAGAAAATATTCCCCACACCATGACACCACCACCACCAGCCTGAACCGTTGATACAAGGCAGGATGGATCCATGCTTTCATGTTGTTGACGCCAAATTCTGACCCTACCATCCGAATGTCGCAGCAGAAATCGAGACTCATCAGACCAGGCAACTTTTTCCAATCTTCTACTGTCCAATTTCGATGAGCTTGTGCAAATTGTAGCCTGAGTTTCCTGTTCTTAGCTGAAAGGAGTGGCACCCGGTGTGGTCTTCTGCTGCTGTAGCCCATCTGCCTCAAAGTTCGACGCACTGTGCTTTCAGCGATGCTCGTCTGCCTACCTTGGTTGTAACGGGTGGCGATTTGAGTCACTTTTGCCTTTCTATCAGTTTGAACCAGTCTGCCCATTCTCCTCTGACCTCTGGCATCAACAAGGCATTTCCGCCCACAGAACTGCCGCTCACTGGATGTTTTTTCTTTTTCGGACCATTCTCTGTAAACCCTAGAGATGGTTGTGCGTTAAAATCCCAGTAGATCAGTTTCTGAAATACTCAGACCAGTCGTTCTGGCACCAACAACCATGCCACGTTCAAAGGCACTCAAATCACCTTTCTTCCCCATACTAATGCTCGGTATGAACTGCAGGAGATTGTCTTGACCATGTCTACATTCCTAAGTGCACTGAGTTGCCACCATGTGATTGGCTGATTAGAAATTAAGTGTTAACGAGCAGTTGGACAGGTGTACCTAATAAAGTGGCCGGTGAGTATACGTACTTTATATATGTATTTGCATTTTGATTCATGTCTTTTAGTCTCATATGACTCCAAAACATGTTGTGACCCGAGATATTAAATAAACGTTTCACCAAATCTTACGACCTGAAGCTTCCAATTCACTGGGTGCGCCCTCCTTGACAGTCCCCCACGCACTTCACTAGATCTCGATCCTGGCAACTGCGTCTCAACGAGGCAGCATGTAAAGATTCCCTCACCAGACCCTAATATTGACCAATAGTGTTGTGCCTAATTTAGCATATTGGATCTGGTAAGCCTCCAATCGCATATCTCGAATACCACCATTTTATATTTTAACAATACTACCCTATGAGCGCTAGTCGATCTTGAATACAAAAGAAAAGAGCTGCAAGGCTATCAATAAAAAATATATCTTTTATTATGATCCTACATAAAATTGTACAAATATATATCCTATGGATGAAAAAATCAAAACAAAAGGGAAACAAGTGGCCCCAGAATGGAATAGGGCATCCACAGAGTACATTGACCCCCTTAACACGCCCCAGAGTCAAAAAATGCCCTTGTAATTTAAAGTAAATAGTAACTATTGTAAAAATAAAAAATATAGTGAAAGACCGGAGGTACCTTCCGACATCGAAGAATCCATATACCCACAATACATTTACCCGAGAGGATTGTGATGGGCAAACACCAGCAATCAAGGGGTGCCAAACAGTACACCCCGGCGCGCATTTCACATTTATGCTTTGTCAGGAGCCCTTGTTGTGCCCTTTTATACAACTAGCATTTTATTTAGGACAAGGCTATTATCTGAAATTATATACAACTGGTCAAGTGATGGGCCATGATGTAATATACATTTTTGTCATATTCACAGGACACGGCTAGTAGCATATGTACTTTACTCATAGTCATTTATATAAATGACTAGTGGGTTATAACTTCATACTTTGTATTTTGAGTTTTTTTTTATCCTTTGAGTAGTAGCACATGCACTTTATCCATAGTTATCTATGTATATAATTAGTGGTATATTACTTACCGCTTGCACGGTTAGCACAACATTATTTGGGGAAGTATTGCACATGTTTATTGGTAATCTACATCGTCTGCATATATAAATGTGTTTTTAGCTGGCATCTGGTATATCCAATATACTATATTTGCGGACATTCGTAAAAATAAATAATGTTACCAAAAATTCTGGATATATTCAGGTAGCGATGAAGTACAGGCAATCCCCGGGTTACCTACAAGATAGGTTCCACAGGTTTGTTCTTAAGTTGAATTTGTATGTAACTCGAAACTGTATATTTTATAATTGTAGTTCCAGACAAATTTTTCTTTGCCCCAGTAACAATTGAAGTTTCAAAATTTTTTGCTGTAATTGGACCAAGGATTATTAATAACTGTTCATTACAGACACTTTACAGCTGATTATTGCCGCCTGGGACTATAGTAAATCATCCAGAGAGTTTCACCAGAAATCAAAGTGGGCAGAGGGGTCCTTCTTTAACTATGGTTCGTCTGTAAGTTAAGTGTTCTTAAGTAGGGGACTGCCTGTACTGTATATTAATTTGATCATGCCCATTGCGTTGACATCATGTACAAGTGGTTGGTTTTTATCTCGTTTCACTTTCTTTTTGTATTAAATATGATCTATTAACGTGTACCATACATACCTGGTTGTATTACACTGCAGCGTCCTGTTGACGCGCGTGAGCCGCACTTGCACATTGGGAAGTGCACAGCAGCAGGATGCACCTCCATGGCAGTGCCTCTCCAATCATGTGATTCAGGTGGGCGCTCCCTGGTGACGTGCTTCCGGTGCGTGACGTGCTTCCGGTGCGTGACCACAGGGTGTTGGTGCGTCACGCGGTGAGCTTGTCTTGAAGCAGGAATGCAGGCAGTGAGTATATAATGGGTAGTATGGCAGAAATACTTCACCTCCTGATGAAGCATCAGTGAGAAACGCGCGTCCGGTTGTACTATTTGGCCCCCCTTGATTGCCCTGTGTTTGCTCATCGTCATGCTCTCAGGTAAGTTTATTGTGGGTAAATGGATTCTTTGATGCTGGAAGGTATCTCCAGTCTTTCACTACATTTTTAATTGCACAATAGTTATCTTACCCTCGATTGTCTTACCTTTTTGACTGACTATTTACTTTAAATTACTGGGCATTTTTTGACTCTGTGGCATATTAAGGGGGATCAATGTACTCTGTGGATGCCCTATTCAATTCTACGGCCACTTGTTTCCCTTTTGTTTTGATTTTTTTCATCAATAGGATATATATTTGTACAATTTTGTGTAGGATCATAATAAAGATACATTGTTTATTGATAGTTTTGCAGCTCTTTTCTTTTGTATTTTTGGTTGTTGCAGTTAGAGAAGTGTATGTGACGTACCATATAACATAGGGGTTGATTTAGTTTTGGTTATGGCGCTACTTGATGTCTCCTTGTCTGCCTTACTTTCTTTCTGCAAATCAGGAGTGTAACAGCTTACATATATTTTCTACCCTGCACTACATAAAGCTTCTAGAAGTGCCTCTTTTGACCGAGCAGAAGTGGTCCTGGATATAGTGATTTGAACTGCTTCCACAACTCCTTCTAAAATGAAAATTCAAGCATGTTATATGTTGTAACACTTCATAAGTTGTGTTTCTCTTCACACAAAGGAAACATTTTCCAAATTTTCAGTTACAAACATTTCTAAACAATAATTGATAATAATAATAATAAATTGAAAACAATAATAAATAATAAATATTTTCAAAAGACTTAAAGTATTTACATTGCCTATCCACAATCAAAGCTATTTACAATTATTTTTAGTTTTTCGCCAGCCACAGGATATGCCATCACTGTTTACAGAAGCTTTTATAATTTTTCACCACACTCTCAGCATGATGATTTCCATTGCGCTGCCATCTGCTACTCAAGCTAACCCGTGATGACATTGCGCTACTTCGCTGATGTTGCTTTTTGGTAAGCTTGTGTAGCAGCAATAAGAAGGAGGCAACACAGAATAGATACAGTATTATGCCTAATTAACATACATAGAAGACAACATTTTCTAAGGGAATGAGTGGAAAAATCTTCAATATAAAGGTATGACTGCAATGTTGATGAAACCCTTTGCAAGTCAATGGCAGGTATTTATTGGGGGATGAAATTCTATGATAGATTTCTATTAATGAGGGGGTGCTATACTACATACAGTATTAATAGGAGCTCTGTGCTACATATTAGTTACTACTTACCTATTGTGGTACACAAATTAACACTTTTATGACTGCCATAAATCTATGTATATCTAGTTGTATTTGCACATGGACCCTGCTGATAAAACGTATATACAAGTCATATCTCATTAGCCGTGGCGGTTCAGACATCCCAGCTCATATCTGCCTCATCCCACCATTAAAATCTTTCCCCAAATTTTTTCTTCCTTTGACTATGTTGCTTTATGTTAGCTCTGTGTTGGATCTGCAGTTTCCCAGAGTGCTCACTGCTAAATACACCATAAAGTGAGAGGGACAGAATTCTGGTAAGGACAGGAAAAGGTCTTCCTGTCTGCTCAGGTTGAAATTTTAAGAGACACTGAGCTGTCAGTCAAAAGAAAGACAGTTGGTTCCCTGACAGCCCATGAGAAAACTTGACTCTTCCTTTAGGTTGTTGACTCATGTCTACTCATTACAAATGGATGTCATAAAGGTACAGTGCCTCACTGGCAGATCATTTTAGGTAATCTGGGGAGGACTTTTAACTATTTACCAGAGGGCATAGGATGACGGGAGGCGTAACGGCATGACGTAGGCACGTCACGCTGCACGAGCCGCCCACCACCCATCCCCGCTCCCCGCGCTGATCATGCGATGGATACCGGAGGCTGCTAAACTCCGAGGGCTGACACCTAAGTGCCCGGGAGGGGAGGATTTCTGACCGGCCGAATCAGTGCCGCATTGGCCCTGCGGTGCCGCGGGGGTCCCGTCACCTCAGCGCCTAGCGCTCGCCAGAAGAGACGGTTTGTCGGCGGCCCAGTCCAGGTCCGGAGGTTTTCCATGAGGACGGAAGTTGGAGCAGTCTAAAGGACGAGTGGGCTCTGCTGCTGCCTGGTATCGGATGCGTGCTGACCCGGAGGAGGGCGTTTGGGGGTGGCTGTCGAGGCGGCGTGGCTGGAGCGCTGCTCACGAAGTTGGCATGACCGGCCGCAGAGCTACTGAGAATCCCTGATGCCTGTTCCCTGCCTCTACGTGCCTTGAGAAGACGGAGGTTGGGAGTCGCTCGACCGGATGGGTGATAAGTATCTGGCCCTGTTACCTCCTTTCCCACGTATTAAGTTGCCTACAATTGATATCAACTTTGACTTTTTTCCAATCAACCTAACATGTGCCTCTTGTCAGCTTGCTATTGACCTGATATCTGCTTGCTATTTGCCTGCAACTGTGTCTCCTAAATTATCCAACTGAATAACAACTACGGGACATTAGCTAAATACTAACTGTGTTCTGAACCTCTCACTAACTCAATATTGCGCTAGGTGGAGCGGGCGTAATATTGGTTTAACCCGCTATTTGTCATTTTCCATCTATGTACGCAGATAACTCTGGGCTTTTGCTAACTGTCGGCAATAACCTTGATTTTGGCACTATTATTCACTCTTATGCCTGTTACCCTCCCTATTATGGCTTACTATTGGTCTGTCAATTTTTTTAAAATTCTTTCAAGGCATCTACTCCTCAGATTTGGCGGTGTCATTAGGGGAGATAAGGCAATTTTTAGATCATATCCAATTCCCATCTCTTTCGGCGGAGAGAGCAGATAGGTTATCGCGCCCTGTAACTAGTATGGAGCTTGAGGAGGCTCTTGCATCCTCCAGACGAAATTCTTCCCCGGGTCTGGACGGGTTGCCTCTGGAAATATATAATAGATTTGGGACTATTCTCATACCTCTTTTGGTGGAGATTTGGGAATTTGCTCTAAGGAAGGGTAGGCTGCCTGATTCGTGGTACGAGGCAAGTATAGTCTTGATACATAAAAAAAATAAAGACCCTTTGGAAGCGGATCCTATCGACCGATATCGCTTATCAACGCGGATGCTAAACTGGTGGCAAAATTAATGTCAAATAGATTAAAGGAGTACGCGCCATTACTTATACATGAAGATCAATGTGGTTTTGTTACTGGACGCCAGAGTAAAACCAATATAAGACGGTTGTTTGCAGGCCTGCAGATGGGCCGGGGGGGGGGTCCCGCTCCATCCTGTCATTGGACGCTTCTAAGGCCTTTGATAGGGTGGAGTGGGACTTCCTCTGGGAGGCGCTGTACAGATTTGGGCTCGGTGGCACGTTTGTAGATTGGCTTAGACTCTTTTATAGGGCCCCTATGGTCTGTATTAGGGTGAACGGCGATTATTCGGATTTTTTTACATTGTCTAGGGGTACTAGGCAGGGATGTCCCCTGTCCCCGTTGCTATTTGCGTTGTTTATCGAACCTCTGGCAATAAAGCTTAGGGCAGACAGGGAGATAGAGGGGGGAGGACTTGCTGGGCCTATGGATAAGATTATGCTGTACGCTGATGATGTCCTCCTCTGCCTTAAGGACTCTGATATATCTGTGCCGAAAGCCTTGAAGGCTATCCAGGAATTTGGAAGATTTTCAGGTTTTCAAATAAACACCCATAAGTCTATTCTGGTCCCTCTAGACACCGACGCACACCTTAATTATCTGCAGTTTGATCTGAAGGTCTCAACTTCATGTGACTATTTGGGCTTAAAGATCACACCCAAGGTCGACGACTATGTTACCTTAAATCTTGCCCCCTTGCTAACAAAAATTAAAAACAAGGTCAATACATGGAATACGCTCCCATTAAATCGTGCAGAGAGAGTTGTCCTCACAAAGAGTGTATTGTTACCTCAAATATTGTATATATTATGTAATTCCCCTTGTTGGATAGGCAAGAAATGGTTTGGGTTTATTCGTGCGATTATAAATAAATTACTCTGGGGGAGGAAAAAGGTGCGTATTAAACAAGAAACTTTAATGTTAGACAGGGAAAGGGGCGGTCTTTCGCTCCCTTCCTTCTACCATTATTTTTTGGCGGCACAGGCACAGTTTATTCTGGAAAACAGACAGACTACTATATTTCACGCGATCACCTCGTGGTTGGGGCGAAGATTTGAGTCTTTGCCTGCACTTTTGGAGTCTGGTCAATTGAAGAGTCTCAATGAAAAAAAATTCCCTCTGACGAGGCTATTGGACTATACATGGAGAGACCTCAGGAGGCTATTCGGTATTAAGGGGGGTTTTAAATTTACGCCTTTGTGGGGAAATCTCAACTTTGTAGAATTATGTAAAATGGAAGATATCGAGTTTTGGGAAAAAAAGGGGATTAAGTCTCTGGAGCAGTTGGGGAAATATGGTTCACTCCCTTCCTTCCAGTTTTGGTGCGACAGGGGTATTCTGGAGGAAAGGGATCTTTTTAGGTACTATCAAATTGCACATGCATTTAGAAAAGAAGCACATCACGATAGGTTCACGTTACACGTAGGGGGTAGCTTCACAGATTTATTAGATCTAGAATTGTCACGACTCAACTTATCTAATATTTAGGTCCATCATTGATCAGAATTGCAGTCATGTAAGCCAAGAGAAATGGACAAAGCAGGTCGGCTTTATCACAGCGGCACAATGGCGAGACATTTATAGGAATGTGGTTAGATCAACGATAAATTTAAATCATAGATGTACACAACTTAATATATTATATAGAATTTATTTTTCACCGTATCTAATGTTTAAAGCGGGTTTAAGTGAAAATGCTAACTGTAAGAGGTGCAAGAATCCTCAAGCCGATATTTTACATGTTCTTTGGGACTGTCCGAAGATCAACTCCTATTGGGAGGTGATATTCACGAATTTGGAGGATCAGCTTCAATGTGCGTTCCCCCGTGTCGCCACGTTTGGGATTTTGGGCTTGCTCCCGATCCCTTTAGACGATAGATCAAAAAGTGACTTGGCCTTAAAGATTATCTTCCTTGCAAGACTAGTATTAGTTAAACATTGGTTAGATAACAAGTCCCCAACAGTAAATGAATGGAGTAATCTAGTGTATCGTATAAAATCGTACGAATGTGCCTACGAGAAACGATATAGGAAAGGCAGCAGACTTAATCAAATCTGGAACCAGTGGAGGCTTTAGAGGTTTATCCTCTACCCCACTGCTTCCTTATTGTGACTGTGCAGACATCCCCAGCATCGATAGAGGGTGGAGAGGGAGGGGGAGGGAGAGGGGGAACATATACATTGATATCCTTTGTAATAAATTGATGGCTCGTATTGTCTGGAAGTTAAGGATATGTTGTTAGCTGCAAGATGTTATGTAATGATGCATTGTAATATTGATTCAGGCTGAATGTGAAAAGACGCCATGTATTACACTATTGGAAAAATTAAAAAATTAAAAAAAAAAAAAAAAAAAAAAAAAACTATTTACCAGCATGCATTACTGGTTTAGGGATAAAATTTTGGTGACAGGTATTTTTTAATATAATATACAAATATGACAAATAACCTCACCTAGAAACACAAATCATGATATGGAGATATAACCATTTAAAATGAGCCACTTTGCAAATGTACATGCACCCTCTGCCTCTGTCTGAACCTGGGAAATTATGATGCATTGACACTAAATATTTATAACATATTTGGGTAAATGTTTACACAATTTTATTGCTTATTAATAAAAATTACAATAAAGCATATTATTCAAATTTTTCCTATTTGTCTGTTAATTCTATATAAAAAATAAAATGATTTTAACAAGTTAAATTTCACATGCCATGAAAAAAAAAACTAAATCGCTGCAAAAATTGACCTGGATATTCACAGCGTAGTACATAGCGGTCACAAAGCGATTAGTGAGCGGGTGTCCCTCCTGTTTCTATTACCTCCAGCTCCTTGCACCGGCTCACAAGTGGAGCTATATATTACAGCTGACACCACACTCTAACACCCGCAATCGGATCCAACTCCAATTGCGGGTGTTAACCCGATGTTCCAGGCAGTCAGATCCCTTCTGGATCTGAATGCAGACTGTCTGAACATGCATGGCATGCCAGATAGTTTGCCCTACTCTACAATAAAGAGCATCACTGGTTCAAGTTCAAGTCAGTATAAAGTAAAAAAAGTTTTTCAAAATAAATTTGAAACATAAAAATAAATTTTAAAAAAATAAATAAAAACATAAGCCCCTAATATAACATATTTCCATACAAACACTTAATAAAGTTAAAAAAAATCAATTAAAATACAAAATATTTGGTATCAAAGCGCCTGTAACAATCTGTATACTCTCCAAAAATACATAATTTTTAATTTATTTCCTTAAAAAATGCTGTAAAAAGTGATCAAGAAAATGTTACGTACTCAAAAATAAGACCACTAAAAAGAATAACTATTGATACAAAAAAGAAACCCTTAACAATATTTGTCACCCGAAAAATAGTTATTCACCTGAATAAGAATTTCTCCAAATTAGTTTTTATTCAGTAAAATTATAAATAATGAAATAATAAATAAATATTTTAATAAACATAAATTTATGACCAACAATTTTTTTGGGACCATAAAGTACATTGTAAAAGTAGATTGCCCTGTAGGAGGTTAATATAGAAGATTAAGAAACAGCAGGAATTAACTAGAATCCTAGCCATTAAAAATAATTTTTGGGGAAGTGGTTACTAAGGAGGAAGAATTAATGGAAATCTTTCTTTAATTCCTTAAGAATATAGATTGTTCAGATTTGAATTCCTCCGCAGAGGAAATAAGGGAATATTTGAATCCAAAACTCGGAATCGAAGATTGGAATACCCTGACTCACACAGTTATAGTTTTGGAATTGGAAGAGACAGTGGCCTCATGTAAAGGCAATGTTGTCCCGGGTTTAGATGGACTTCCCTTGGAGATTTATATAAGGTTTGGTAATATTCTACTCCCTTTTATGGTGAAAGTATGGGAAAATGCACAGTTAGCTAGTAAACTTCCTGATTCATAGTAGGAGGCAAGTATAGTCTTGATCCATAACAAAAATAAAGAGCCATTAGAAAGGGAGAAACCTAATTTGTTGTTAAATGCTGATGCTAAGGTGATGGCTAAGCTGTTAGCAGATCGCCTGAAGAAGTTGGCCCCTTCATTTATTCATGAGGATCAGTGTGGGTTTGTCTTGGGGTTAAATATTAAAACTAATATTAGGCGATTGTTTGGTGGGTCTACAGTTGGGTCGGGGTACCACAAAGGCGTTTTACAGGGTTGAGTGGATCTTCCTCTGGGAGCTGATGTCTAGAATTGGGTTGGGGGGGTAGATTTGTGGAATGGGTAAGGTTATTTTTTATTTCACCTAAGGTGCTGAAGAGAGATGGGAGAAGAGGTGGCTTATCTCAGAAGCAGACTTGGTGAAGACTAGGTATGACTCTTTGTTGTTTAAAAGCTGGACAGGCTTTAGGGATATTGTGGGCATTAAAGGTAGCTTTGAATTTTCACCACTAAGGGGGAACATTAATATGCCAGAGTTCTTTAAAATGGGAGATGTCTGTTTTTGGTAAATGAAGGGAATTAAATATGTGGCACTGATTGGTAGGGAAGGTTCATTGTTATCTTTTCAATGGTGGATTTAGATATAGATAGCTATCCCATGCACTGAGGAAAGAAAAGAATAATGTGTCACTTAGGGTAGAAGAATGCTCTAATTGTCTATTTTAATTTAAATGGTATGTGCACCAAAAATTTAGCAGGGATATATCACTTTTTTAGAAATATCATTGATCAAAATTTGACACACGTCAGTCAGGATAAATGGGTGAAAGATGTGGGGTTGATTGCTGGAAAACAATGGGAGGAGATATATATAAATGTTCGCAATTGTTCTGTTAATTTAAATCAAGCATAAGGTGTAAGATTCCTAATGCAGATATCTTTTATGTTCTTTCATCGGCATGCCCCTTTTTTTAATAAATATTGAGGTAAGGTATTTAATATGATAGAGACCCAGATAGGCATTGAATTACTGCATATGGCAATGCTTGGTATATTGGGATATATATATATAGATATAGATATACATATAGATATAATAAGAACAGTCCTAGGAAGAAAAAGATCTGATTCTGAAATTGACATTCATTGCTAGGTTAATAATAGTTAAACATTGGAAAGATGATAAGGCCCCTGTGATAAAGGAATGGATAAATTTAGTGGATAAAATCTAAATATATGAATGTGTATATGGGAGATGCTATAGAGGAGGAAGTAAATTAAATACAATATGGGATCAATGGAATCTATAATTGGTGCATAAATGTTTCCTTATATCCTTTTTTTTTTTTACTCCAGCACAAGGGGTAGGGTGGAGTAGGTGGGGTTGAGGGGACGGGCTCTCTAATATTAATTGATATACTGTTATTGTATGTATTTATGAAGAATTTTTGTATAATGATTCCTATATATTGTTAATGATGAAAATTTTCTAATAAAGCATATTTAACATTTGAAAAATGACCAATAGAATAAAAATAATATATTACCTTTATGGTATGGTGAATGTCCAACAAAACAAAAAATAGATGCCCCAAAATGATGTAAGTGCATCTCATGTGGCAAAAAATAAAACCCCTATATGTCCTCATTAAAAAAAGAAAATAATGTAGCCTTTACAATTTGACAATGCAAATCTGCTCTGAATGTCTCTCCTTCCATTCTATGCCCAGCCATTGGTACACTGAGAAATTGGGAAGCCTTTTTTCATTTAATCCATTGCAAATATTACAATTTGTAGACCGCATCTCCATTTTGTTTTAACCCCTAAAGGATTAACAAACTTCTTGAAAGTTCTTTTTCACACATTGAGGGGCATAGTTTCCATAACATGATAATTTATGAGTCTTGCTATTATTTAGGCCTTCAACGTCAATTGAAAGTTGAGCAGGTCCATCTAAATACAGGTTTTGGTGATTTTCCAAAAAATTTGAAAAATGGCACCCAAATTCTAAGCCTCATAACATTCCATAATATACCAAAATCTTGAACCCAAGAAAGAACAAGTGTACATCATGTAAGTAGAAAATGTCAGACTTTATTAATCACAATACTAGTCATGTAGCAAAAATAATAAAGTTGTTTTCGACTTACATGGTATACACTGGTTCTTTCTTGAGTTCAAGATTTTGGTATATTGTAATTTGATTTAGTTGGGGATTAGGCCTACATTCTGCTTAGTGCTCATATCCCCAGCTGCACATCTTTTTTAAGGTTACTCATAACATTCTATTAAGATATGTGGAATCTTAAAAGCACCATGTCAACATAAAGCGGACATTTGGGAAATGTAAGTTATCAATTAATTCGGGTGCTATGACTAACTGCTTCACATGTAGAGAATTTAAATTGTATGTCAAATTTCAGTTTTTTTCTAAAAAAAAAACACAAAAGATATCATCCAAATTTTAAATTTTTTGAAATACAATGTATCATGGGAAAATAATCTCAAAATCCATTGGATATCTTATAGCGTTTCAAAGCTATAACCACTTATAGTGACACAGGGCAGATTTGAAAAATGGGTCCGTGTCCTAGAGATCAAAAATTCCTGAAGGCGTTAAAGTGACCATGGGAGACAAATTCAATAGCAATAAATTATGTCCAGGAGTCTTTGTTATATAAGTAATGGAGAGGAATTATCACCTGTGAGTGTACCACAAAGATAAACACCAAAAAGAGAAGAGAAATCAGCTGCGACTTATTAATACAGTGCTCAATTCTTGTGTCTGTCTGATGGTAGCCCACAGATAAGTGAATATGTATATTTATGCACACCTACATTTGAGTGTTTATTATTGGTTGTCAGTAGAAATGGGCGAATTTGTTGAAATTTGATTTACCGAGATTCGACGAATTTAAAAAAAAAATTAGTTTCAACCAGAATCGAATAGTGACGAATCACGTTAATAAACAGGTATTTCATGGCTTCAGAGAGCCTGTAGGGTGTTGTGGAACGTTATGCCATGCTCAAATATGCATAGAGAGGGTAGTTTGGTCTTCAAACAATGCTTTGTTTTAGTATGACACACACATGACAGCCGCCACACTTAGAATCGCTTCACTCTTCAATTTCATGGGCACTTACAGAGGCCAACTTCACCAAATAAGTGAAACTGTAACATTGCCTAACAAGATAATGTCTGTGCCAGCTCGAAAGGACTGAGCTTAGGGCCAAGATCCCACTATAAAATCAAAGAGTGCACTCTTTTTACGCTGACATCAGATGATTCCATAAACTGCAACAGAACCTGTTCTGTTAAACGTGGATACATGTAGAAATCCCCCAAAGGAGTGGAGAGGGTGTCGGCAGTAATTTTGCATTGACGTCACTTTAATCATTTTGATCATTTGGCCCTTCTTTTCATTCGTCAGTGTCCACTTTCAACCGGTCAATAATCCATCAGTATGGCTAAATCCAAAAACAAACAGGAGTAAATCCAAAACTGAGATGACCAGTAAATGGGATATTTGCATGCCCTCTGAGTTCTGTATCCACTCCTGCTTCTGGCTCTCAATTCTGAGGCTTCCTTCTGCCAGATCAAATGACGGGGAAAACTAAACATAGTGGCAACGTCATAGAGTGCTGGAGGGTGAAAACAGCTTTATGGAAATCACAGGGTATTCCAGGGAGACAGCGGTCAGTTGGCAGTAGCATGAGTAGGCCGCAGAGTGGCACAATGACAAATTATGGAGGGGGCAGAAACATGGTAGGCCACAGAGTGTGGAGGTGGCAGCAGCAGCAGGAGGTCAGAAAGTGGCACAATGACAGAGTGGAGGTGGAGAAAACATGGTAGGCCACAGAGTGGGACAATGACAGAGTGTGGAGGTGGCAGCAACCTGGTAGGCCACAGAGTGGCACAATAGCAGAGTGTGGAGGTGGTGGCAGCAGCATGAGGTCAGAGTGACATGATGACAAATTCTTTAGGTGGCAGCAACATTGTAGGCCACAGGGTGGCACAATGATGAAGTTTGAAATAAATTTGAAGTTTGAAACGAATTTGAAGTTTGAAACTAATTTAAAGTTTAAAATTAATTTGAAGTTGAAATTTTCAATTTAAATTTGAGGATTACAGACGCCACATGCATCCTTCATTACAATTTTCCTGAAAATATCATGTCTTTGCCAAAAAAGAACTGCAAAGGTGGCACCAGCAGCAGCATGAGGTCAGAGAGTGGCCCGATGATAAATCCTTTAGCTGGCAGCAACATGGGAGGCTACAGAGTTGCACAATGACGGAGTGTGGAGGTGGCGGCAACATGATAGGCCACAGAGTGGCACAATGGCAGAGTGTGGAAGCTGCAGCAACATGGTAAGCCACAGAGTGGCACAATGATAGAGTGTGGAGGTGGCGTCAGCAGCAGGAGTCCACAGAGAGGCAGAATGACAGAAGGTGGAAGTGGCAGACAATTCCAGTCCCTGGTAAAGATGGCAGGAGGCAGATGGAGCAACTGGCAGCAGATGTGTGGCATCAGGCAGGTGGCAGCATCAGAAAAGTGGCTGATGCAAGTAGTTAGAATCCAGACTCATTTCTCAACGTTTTGGGGGAGGCGTCATGGATGATCTAATCTGATGCATAAGGCCTTGGTGTGTTGAAATCCTGGCCGATCCAAGCTTGATTCATCTTGACAAAGGTCAGTCTCTCCACATTATGGGTGTACAAGTGCGTTCTCCTTGTGGTAACGATGGCCCCTGCCGCACTGAACACTCGCTCTGATGTCACACTACTGGCCAGGCAGGACAGCTTCTCTACTGCAAGCACCGCAAGTTGCGGCCGCACATCAAGTTTGGATGCCCAGTAGTGCAGGGTTTCCTCTACTTGGGGTGGTAAAGTGTTGTCCAAATAGGCCACCACCTGCTGGTGAAGGGTCTGCTCCATGTCATGATGCTGCTGCAGTTGGCCGCTACCCTCCTCACTAGGCGGGTGAGGGAAGTTGCTCATTAAGGACTCCAGACTTAAGCTGCTGCTGATGAAGTTGCTACTGCTCCAAACCCCCATCTCCCCACAGCCGCCGTGGCACTAGTATGTGATCGATCACTGCCAGGAATCCCCCTGTCAGACCTAACAGAGGATGAATAATAGTGCACAAAGCCAGTGGCCAACTGTCTTTTCAGTATTTCTCTATAGTACACCGTCACCCATCTTTTGGACCGGTAGCGAGGGTCCAAGAGGTTTGAGAGCCAAAACTCATCCCTATGCCGGATGTTAACTATTCAGCTGTCACTTGTTAGGCAAAGCAGCATGCTGCGGGCCATCTACGCAAGTGACTCTGAGGGACTCCCAGCCTCCATTTCCACTGTATACTGCCACGGCTCTTCTGGGTCATCTGCCTCGTCTTCTACCTCCTCTGGATGCTTCTGCTCCTCCTCTCTTGTCACCTGAATGGAAAAACCACTGATTTCACCAGACTCTGCTTGTGCTCCAATGTCCTCCTCCTTCTCCTCCAGTTCAGCCCCCACCGAACTCATGTGGCCATGAAATGTAGTCTCCACTTCTCCAGTGCCCTGACCAGACAGATTTAGTAGCATGATTTCCAGGACATGAAGCAGTGGAATGACATTATTCATCCCGCAGTCCTCGTGACTGACAAATAACGTGGCCTCTTCAAAGGGCCTGAGAAAACTTCAGGTGTCACGCGTGAACTGCCAGTGGCTGACATCAAAGTTACACAGGGAAGTACTCCAGTCCGCTTGTATCATCAAAAAATCATTAATGGCTTTTCTCTGTTCATACAGGCGGTTTAACATATGGAGGCTGGAATTCCAATGAATGGAAACATCACATATCAGACTATGTTGGGGGAGGCTGTTCTGCCGCTGCAACTCGAGGAGGGTGTTCTTGGCTTTGTAAGAATGGCTGAAGTGCATACACAGTTTCCTGGCCATTTTTAGAATGTCTCCCATTGTCTGTCACCATGGGTCCGATTTTCAGTTGTTGCGTAAAAAGCCACAGATTGATTTCTGTAGTTATAGCTCCACATGTCCACGCTGCCGTGCACCTTGGAAGAAACCAATAAGCTCAAGGACTGGCCCACCTTCTGTTCTACATATTTGTGAAGGGCTGCCTTTTTGGCTTGGAACACTCCACCTCGGTTTGGCCCAAGCCATTAGTTCTCTGAAGGGTGCAGAGTCCACGACTTGGAAAGGGAGGGACTGCAGTACCAACAACTTGGAAAGTAGCACGGTCAGATCCTGCACCTTAGGATGGCTGGACACATACTGTTGTCTCTTTGTAATCGCCTCGTGCAACAACCGCAGCCGCCATGCGTAGCGAGGAGCAGGAGCATCTGGAGCAGGAGATGATGTCAAAGACAAACAGCTCCCCTTGGCAGAGGTGCTGAAGCCTTGACTGGCTGAAATGGCCACTAGGTGCTGCTGCTGTTGCTGCGGCAGCAGGATGGACCTCCACATCTGTTCCACATTTCTCCCAGGCCATTGGATGGTGACACTGCATGTGTTGACGCAAGGCCGTGGAGCCAACATTAGCTACCTGGCCACGCTTCACTTTCTGGCTGCAGATTCTACATATACACACAGCCTCGGCTCCTCTGGTGTTTTATCAAAAACTGCCACTCCGCCGAGGTGGTGATTTTACTGCCAACACTATGCACTAACGCCGCTGCCTCGCTGATTCCCTTTGCCACTGCTTACTTGGACTTGCAAAGCGGGGTTTGTATCCCGCGGCCATTTGTCTCCCTTCCCCGCACTGCTGACTAACGCCCACAGTAGTGACTTGCTGCCTGCTTTGCTGCCGGACACGCAAGCTGACACCCTCTGCTGCTGATGAAGATGATGAATCCCTGGCGATTCCTCAACAGTCTCAGTATGCACAGCCTGACTACTTGCAAGTGCAACATAACCTCCTGTGCCATTTTCCACGGCTCTACTTTCCTGCCTACTGCACAAAGCAGCAGATATCTTCAGCACCACTTCACTGCCAAGCAGCTGCTGACTGTCCTCAAGGAGTTCGTCCTCATTGTATAGTGGCGATGAGCCCAGACCACCTAGTAGATCTCTGGCTGAGTGAAATGAATAGGACAGAGGCTGCTTGAGAACAGGTGAGCGCCGCTGACCTGCTCCTGGGCCATGCCAACTAAGGGTTGTATCAGACTCTTGGCTAGGGTTGTTAGATGTCATCTGGGAGGAAGTGGATGACCTACTCAACCAATCTTTAGTCAACCTTTGGGTTGTTTATCAACACACTGCCACTAGATGACACCATGACCAGGGTGACCGTTTGAAATGTATTGGTGGAAACAGGAATTACACTGTGGATGTAAGAATTTTATCAGAATACAGATTGAAGTTATTTGGAATCTTGCTGGACTTTCGAATTATTCATTGTTGCCAGTATCTTCTCAGACAAGGTGGGTGCAGTGCCGGTTCCATGTACAAGAGGGCTCGAGGTGAGCTGGAATCTATGTTTACTTTCTGATATAAAGTATGTGTGTGTATATGTCTGTGTAGGGTATATATGTATTCTGAAGCATAATGTGTGGCTTGGGGCCAATGGTGAGGGTTTAGTTAAATGGGCCCCTATCTAAAGTTTGCACTGGGTGCTGCTGGAGTCTTGTTCTGCCACTGTTGATCACATTTCCTAAAGTTTTATGATCTATAAAAAAAAAAGAATACCTGGAATACAGGAATACCTATTTAAAAAAATGTGTAGCTGAAAAATTCTCAATTAAAGCTAGGCAAAATGAAATTACAATTCCATATCTCATATCAGGGTAATTTCTTTCTAGCTGTTTTATATACTCAGCTTCAATAAAAAAAAAAGCTTCATTGCATTAGTACTAGAGATGAGCGAGCACTAAAATGCTCGGATACTCGTTATTCGAGACGACCCAAAATTCTGCCTGACACAACTCGTTTGATAAGGGGACCATGTATGGAGGCAGTGAACTAGTAGTAGATTAAAGGTGCTGCAGTTAAAACTATGTTAGTTAGATCTTGGGATGGAGCTGGCGCTCCGCTGCCAGGCGAGCTTTCGCCAATCCAAGCCCCTGTCTCTAGGCTACTCCCCAAACAGCACTTCTAAGAACCTTTTGTATAAGATCAAGTGTAGTAGCGTTCTTATAAGTTTGGGTTCTGGCGGGTGAGGGGAATGTAAACATCTGCGCAAGAAGCGCTGAAATAATATTGGTAAATGATAAAAGTTTGCCAGTATATTTTGTGGATTACACAGCAGGGTGGCGACAAAGTTAACATGGAAGCCATGAAAACAATCCAAAATTCTGCCTGACACAGCTCGTTTGATAAGGGGACCATGTATGGAGGCAGCTATATGGACTACTTTTGGAGGCAGCTATGGCGATGACGTGTGGAGGTAGCAATGGAGACAACGTGTGAAGGCAGCTAAAAAGATGACGTGTGGAGGCTGCTATGGAGACAATTTAATTTGGATAGTGCCTGTATGTGGCAGTCCAAAAAAGTTTTCAAACCAGAGGAGCAGGTAGCTGGTCCTCCAGAAAAATTACATAGATTGAGTGCCTGTATGTGGCAGTCCAAAAAAGTTTTCAAACCAGAGGAGCAGGTAGCTGGTCCTCCAAAAAGATTAAATCAATTGAGTGCCTGTATGTGGCAGTCCAAAAAAGTTTTCAAACTAGAGAAGCAGGTAGCTGGTCCTCCAGAAAAATTACATAGATTGAGTGCCTGTATGTGGCAGTCTAAAAAAGTTTTCAAAGCAGAGGAGCAGGTAGCTGGTCCTCCAAAAAGATTAAATCAATTGAGTGCCTGTATGTGGCAGTCCAAAAAAGTTTTCAAACCAGAGGAGCAGGTAGCTGGTCCTCCAGAAAAATTATATAGATTGAGTGCCTGTATGTGGCACTCCCAAAAATTGTTTAAAACAGAGGACAGGGTAGTTGGCCCTCCAGAAAAATTAAATACATAGAGTACTATAGCCAGAGCCAGTTGGCCCTGGCAAAAAAATAGCCAGTTTCCTCTGCTTTAGTGTACAAAGAGGAGGAGAAGAGGACAATGAGGAGGAGGAGTGCATACATTATTCAGGTTCAGCTTCTTTCACCTGGTGGAGAATGGAAATGCGGAGAAATCCAGGCTTTATTCATCTTGATAAGCGTCAGCCTGTCAGCGCTGTCAGTCGACAGGCGTGTACGCTTATCGGTGATGATGCCACCAGCTGCACTGAAAACCCGCGGACAACACGCTAGCGGCAGGGCAGGCAAGAACCTCCAAGGCGTACAGCGCCAGTTCGTGCCACATGTCCAGCTTTGAAACCCAGTAGTTGTAGGGAGCTGTGTGATCATTTAGGACGATGGTATGGTCAGCTACATACTCCCTCACCATCTTTCTGTAAAGATCAGCCCTACTCTGCCGAGACTGGGGACAGGTGACAGTGTCTTGCTGGGGTGACATAAAACTGGCAAAGGCCTTGTAAAGCGTACCCTTGCCAGTGCTGGACAAGCTGCCTGCTCGCCTACTCTCCCTCGCTACTTGTCCCGCAGAAGTACGCCCTGTGCCGCTAGCGCTGTCAGAAGGGAAATACTGTTTCAGCTTGTGCACCAGGGTCTGCTGGTATTCATGCATTCTCACACTCCTTTCCTCTCCAGGGATGAGAGTGGAAAGATTTTGCTTGTACCGTGGGTCCAGGAGAGTGAATACCCAGTAATCGGTGCTGGAATAAATTCTTTGAACGCGAGGGTCACGGGATAGGCAGCTTAGCATGAAATCTGCCATATGCACCAGAGTCCCAATGCGCAAGAATTCAATCCCCTCACTGGCCTGACTGTCCATTTTCTCCTCTTCCAACTCCTCTTCTTCTGCCCATACACGCTGAACAGTGAAGGACTGAACAATGGTCCCCTCTTCTGTCTCGCCAACATTCTCCTCCTCTTCCTCCTCATCCTCCTCCACCTCCTCCGATATGCGCTGAGAAACAGACCTAAGGGTGCTTTGGCTATCAGCAAGGGAATCTTCTTCCCCCGTCTCTTGTGACGAGCGCAAAGCTTCCGACTTCATGCTGACCGGAGAGTTTTTCAACAGGCCAAGCAGCGGGATGGTGAGGCTGATGATGGCGGCATCACCACTGACCATCTGTGTTGACTCCTCAAAGTTACTCAGCACCTGACAGATATCAGACATCCACGTCCACTCCTCATTGTAGACTTGAGGAAGCTGACTGACCTGACTACCAGTTCTGGTGGAAGTTGACATCTGGCAGTCTACAATCGTTTTGCGCTGCTGGTAAACTCTGGATAACATGGTTAGTGTTGAATTCCACCTCGTGGGCACGTCGCACAACAGTCGGTGAGCGGGCAGTTGGAGGCGGCGCTGCACTGCCCTGAGAGTGGCAGCATCTGTGCTGGACTTCCTGAAATGCGCACAGATGCGGTGCACCTTCGTGAGCAAATCAGACAGATTGGGTTATGTCTTGAAGAAACGCTGAACTATGAGATTTAACACATGGGCCAGGCATGGCACATGTGTCAGTCTGCCGAGTTGCAGAGCTGCCACCAGGTTACGGCCGTTGTCACACACAACCATGCCTGGCTTCAGGTTCAGCGGTGCCAGCCACAGATCAGTCTGCGCCGTGATGCCCTGTAATAACTCTTGGGCGGTGTGCCTTTTATCGCCTAGGCTCAGCAGTTTGAGCACCGCCTGCTGTCGCTTAGCGATGGCACTGCTGCTGTGCCTAGAGCTACCGACTGATGGCGCCATGCCCACGGATGGTAATTCAGAGGGGGAGGTGGAGGAGGGGTGGGAGGAGGAGGAGGCATAGTAGGCCTTTGAGACCTGGACCGAGGTAGGCCCCGCAATCCTCGGCGTCGGCAGTATATGACCAGCCCCAGGGTCAGACTCGGTCCCAGCCTCCACCAAGTTAACCCAATGTGCCGTCAGCGATATATAGTGGCCCTGCCTGGCAGCACTCGTCCACGTGTCCGTGGTCAGGTGGACCCTGTCAGAAACAGCGTTGGTCAGGGCACGGAGGATGTTCTCAGACACGTGCTTGTGCAGGGCTGGGACGACACATCGGGAAAAGTAGTGGCGGCTGGGGACCGAATACCGAGGGGCGGCCGCCGCCATGAGGTTTCGAAAGGCCTCTGTCTCTACCAGCCTATAGGGCAGCATCTCCAGGCTAAGCAACTTGGAGATGTGGACGTTGAGGGCTTGGGCGTGTGGGTGGGTTGCGCTATACCTCCTTTTGCGCTCCAGCGTCTGGGGTATGGAGAGCTGAACACTGGTGGATGCTGTGGAGGATCGTGGGGGCGAAGATGGGGTTTTCGCACGGGAGGTGTTTGGGCCGGGGTCCTGGGCAGGGGGCTGACTAGCAGATGACACAGGGGAAGGAGCAGTGGTGTGCCCGGCCGGAGGTGAACGGGCTTGGTGTTAGTGAGTGGGGTGTTTAGCATTCAGATGCCTGCGCATACTGGTGGTAGTTAAGCTAGTAGTGGTGGAACCCCTGCTGATCCTGGTTTGGCAAAGGTTGCACACCACAGTCCGTCGGTCATCCGGTGTTTCTTTAAAGAACCTCCAGACTTCTGAAAATCTAGCCCTCGCCACGGGAGTTTGACTACGGGCAACATTTGGCGCTGATGCACCAGCTCTGGCCCTGCCTCTCCGTCTGGCCCCACCACTGCCTCTTCCAACCTGTTCTGCTATAGGACTCGCCTCCGTCTCAGAAACACTGTGTTCACCCGGCCTATCAACCCAGCTTGGGTCTGTCACCTCATCATCCTCCGATCCCTCAGTCTGCTCCCCCCTCGGACTTCCTGCCCTGACAATTACTTCACCACTGCCTGACAACCATGTCTTCTCATCGTCCGACACCTCTTTACACACTTCTTCCACTACGTGAATAATGTCATCATCACCCACAGACTGCGACTGGTGGAAAACCTGGGCATCGGAAAAAATAGCTCAGCAGCAGCAGGACAAGTGGTTCGTGACTGTGGGAAGGGTCCAGAAAACAGTTCCTCAGAGTATGCCGGTTCAAATGCCAAATTTTGGTGGGAGGGGGCAGACTGGGGGGAAGGAGGCTGAGGTGGAGGAGCTGGAGGAGTGCCGATTTCGGTGACATGGGTGGACTGTGTGGAAGACTGACTGGTGGACAAATGGCTAGAAGCATTGTCTGCAATCCACGACATCACCTCTTCGCACTGTTCTGGCCTCAACAGTGCTCTACCACGAGTCCCAGTAACTTGAGACATGATGAACCTAGGGAGTGTACCTCTGCGGCGTTCCCCTGCATCCCCATCAGCAGGTGGTTTCTCACCCCGCCCAGGACCACGCCCTCAGACCCCTGCAGTAGTTGGACGCCCACGTCCACGCCCTCGTCCTCTACCCCTAGCCCTCGGGTTAAACATTTTCCAAATTAAAGTGTAAACTTGAAAAAATTTTGTGTTTATTTTTTTTTAGTTTTTTTATTTTTTTTAACAAAACGATGCTATCCTATTGCTATGGCTAGTTTCTAACCTACACTGACAGCACACAACTGGATTTTGTGCTTTGCAAGATGAGTTTGAGCTATAAAATGAAATAAAGGTAAAAAAAAAAAAAAAATCAGCAGACTCTGCCTAATTCTACTCAAACCCCTAATAAATTGTCCCACTTCAGTGTTTGAGGTGGATATGCGTGTCACTAAGAGCTAAACACAACGGTCGCAGGTCTCCCAGCAAATTCCTCACAGTATGGTACTAGCTGCACTACTAGTGCCAGCAAGCCCAGCCACAAGCAAACAAAAAAAAGGAAAATATAACACTATTGTAGGCCTAAGTAAGCCGTTGGGGTTCTCCTATGGCTATTTTGTAGCCTACAATGAGAGCACACTGCTTTGCAAGATGAGTTTGAGCTATAAAATGAAATACAGCTAAAAAAAAAAATCAGCAGACTCTGCCTAATTCTACTCAAACCCCTAATAAATTGTCCCACTTCGGTGTTTGAGGTGGATATGTGTGTCACTAAGAGCTAAACACAACGGTAGCAAGTCCCCCTGCAAATTCCTCACAATATGGCCAGCAAGCCCAGCCACAAGCAAATTTAAAAAAAAAAAGTATAACGTTATTGTAGCCCTAAGAAGGGCTGTTGGGTTCTTGTAGAATCACTCCTGCCTAACACTATTCTAATAGAACAGCCTAACGCTTTCCCTGACCAGCAGCAGCTCTCTCCCTAGCGGCATCCAGACAGAGAATGATCCGAGCAGCGCAGGCAGGGGCTAGTCTATTCCAGGGTCACCTGATCTGGCCAGCCAACCACTGCTATCGACGTGTAAGGGTACCACGTCATGCTGGGTGGAGTGCAGAGTCTCTTGGCTTGTGATTGGCTCTGTTTCTGCCCGCCAAAAAGCAAAACGGCGGGAGATGCCATTTTCTCAAGCGGGCGAAGTATTTGTCCGAGCAACGAGCAGTTTCGAGTACGCTAATGCTCGGACGAGTATCTTCGCTCATCTCTAATTAGTACCTAAAAAACACATTGTATGACTTATATTCTGCTCTTGCAAAGAAGCCACTTTTGTAGCTCAAAACCTTGGAAAGTGAACTATTTTAAAAGAAATTGCCCTTATCTCTGCAATTTCATGTAATCATCATGTGTGTTATATGCTATATGCAAATTTGCAGAAGGACATATTTTCAACCACTGTTGCTTTATATTATTTTCAGAATTTTCCATTTAGGCATACACATCCACTCATCTGAAAAGAACGGGAAAGGGTTCATTGGAAATTACTGTGGAAAAAATAATGCATAATAAAAATGACAAGTATACTGTACACGTGTACTGTGGGCATTAAAAGAAATACAGATGAAACTTGCCGCCAGATAGATTTGGGCATAAAGTGTAAATTAAGCTTTACGATGTAAAAATGTAAAAGAACTTCTCTACCATGATTACATGAAGTGCATATTCTCTGAGAAAATAAGCTTTTCTCCCTGTGCAAATGAAATAATTTAAACTTCACTGTAGCCTTTGCATTTTATGTGGTGGACAGCCGGAAGAACATGTGTGATTTGACCTATTTAATTTACATGTTTATCATTTTGTTAGTTTTCTGACCGGATAGAAAATTTCACAGTAAAAGAAAGAGTGAATTCATTTATTTTATACTATTTAATGTAATATTTAACATACACTTATATGTCTATAATCAGGTAGGTTTTGACATTACAATGAGATAACAATCTGATTACAAGCACACGGGTTCTGTACCTTTTAACTGATGGAGTCGCAGTTTGAGCATGAATCCTGCATCTCCATGGGAGTCATGTATCTCTAGTCAGGGCATTTGTGCATATGTTTTTTGCTTTTTCTCTATTTTGGACTTGTTTCATTTATCTTAGAGGGTGATATATCAGTCATTTGTGTCCAAAACAAAGACCCACAAAAGTCTCAAATGCTTCTTTAGCTCCCTACTAAACTTTTGCGTTCACCTGCATGGGACTGGAGTTTATTTGCACCAAAATTACGCCCTTTTGCATGCTTTTGCTCACAATTGTGACTTCTTTATACGTCCAGATCTAAATTTTAAAGATATATCTGGCGTAACAATAACAAATTTTTGCATGGCTAAGCTTGCTACACCAGTGGAAAAGTCACCAGTTTTGGCAAATAAAACAGAAAAATAAAAAAGAGCCTAAGATAAATACCCCCCTCTATATCACCAGAAATAGCCAAGCACAACCCTTGACTGAGGTTAGAGGATAACAATGACATTCGGCAAACCCCTTTTATCATCCATCACAAGTCAAAGAAGCATTCTCTTCATACCGTATACATTGGTTGGTAATTTCTATGTACCGTATATACTCGAGTATAAGCCGACCCGAGTATAAGCCGAGACCCCTAATTTTACCACCAAAAACTGGGAATACCTATTCACTCAAATATAAGCCGAGGGTGTAGTATACAGCCAGCCAGCTCCATATAGTATACAGCCAGCTCCGTATAGTATACAGCCAGCCCCATGTATGTTAAGTTTATTTTTTAAATTTGCTTAATACTCACCTTCCGGCGATCCTCACCTCCGATTCTCGGCGGCGGCTCCGGCGCCGAGGGTCAGGGCGAGTATCGCCGGAAGGTGAGTATTAAGTTTATTTTTTTAATGTGCTTAACATTGGGAGCCAACGCCGGGGATCCGGGCACCAGAGGGTGAGTATTACATTTTTTTTTATTGACTCGTGTAGAAGCCAAGGAGAGGTTTTTCAGCACTTTTTTGTGTTGAAAAACTCGGCTTATACACGAGTACATACGGTAATTTCAGATTCCTCAAAAAGAGGCAATTAATAATAAATTGTAACAAATAATACATATTAAAATATATATAGACTTCCTCCTTTTCTATCATTGTACAGTTTAATTTCTCATTCTGTAACTGTTTCAATCAATTCTATATTTATATGATAGTGATCTACTAGTTACAACTAATTAGTAGACAGTCTTTTAGGCCCCATGGTTAAGATTATTTGTCTGATATAGCCTACCACAATACATTTTAGAAATCTCTTGTACAAGCACCTGTTCAGCATACAGCTATTCCTCCCAATGTTTTCATACATATGCATGCTCTTTTATTGTACACGTTAACCCCTTCCCGACATTGGACGTAATAGTACTGCATGTCGGGAGGTGAGTTCCCGCAATATGCAGTACTATTACGTCATGCATTCAAATGATCATTGTGTCTACAGACACAATGATCAAGAGGAGATGGCTGCTGTCCCTGACAGCAGACCATCTCCGCTCACGGACCGGGGGGGGGTCACCCCCCCCCCCATGCATACGATCGCTGCAATGAGCTGGTCAATTCAGACCAGCCGATTGCAGCAATGCAGGGGTTAAAAATAGTATTCGGCGCGTCGGCGCCTCAAATCAGGAGGTGATCGGTGCAGTCCTAATAAGCACCGATCACCTCCTTCTGTTTGATGTTGGAGGTGGCACTCTGCCAACCTCCTAAATGATCCGATCTGTCTGTCTGACAGATCGGATCAAAGCTGTCACTGCCGGGGTTCCACTTACCAGCTCCGCTGGTAGGCTGGGCTGCCGGGTGAAGGGAGGAAATGATGACACATGTCATCATTGAGGAGTGACAGCCTCCTCTGTCACTCCTCCCTCCCTGTCCGCCCCCCTCCCACTCTGCCCGCCCCGATCCCATACAGCAATGTAATGCGGGGACAGCGCACCGAGCGCTCAGTCCCTGCATAGTGTGCCCACAGTATAAATGGTGATCGGGGCTGTACTAGACAGCACCCGATCACCAGTACTTACATACATGGAGACCGATAGGGATCCGATCGGTCGGTCAGTAGTGACCGACCGATCGGATCAATGGAGATCGGTCAAGATGGCTGACAGCAAGATGGCTGCCAGCTATCTTTCCACGTGGTCCTCATCACCCCCCCCCCAACCTCCTCCACCCCTCCCCTTTCCTGATGACAAGGTGGCATCATGCCACTTCCCTAATTGATCTGATTGGTTGGTCTGTCCTGACCAACCAATCAGATCTGTGGAGGGAGGTTCAAACTACTGCACACTGATCTGCACGTTTCATTCTAGTCCTGAACAGCGTGCAGATCAGTGTGTGATACCAGTCTGTGCTCCGTCTGGCTAGAAATTGCTACAGTTGGCATCTTTGGTGGCATCTGTTGCGTTTGTGAGTGCGTTCAATAGCTATTGCTGAGCTGCTGTTTGTGATTTTTTTTGCATACAGCAGTCGCAGCGTCTTGATCCCTGTCCCAATCCCTGTTCCAGACCCTTCCCTCCCCTCCCTGTGTCCGTGCGGCGGCTTTGAGCCTCTGTGCTCTTTTTTTTTGTCGCTTTTTTTTTTGGGTCTTTTTACTGTCCGCTAACACCGTTGTGACAACTGAGCGCTGATCAGCGACATTTTACTGATCAGTATCTGCTCATTTTTTTGTTGTATCTTTTTTGGTACTTTTTTTTTACTGCAGTAACTTTTTATACTGCAATTTTTTTGTAGGAGCTGCGACATCTGAGCGCTGATCAGTAACCTTTTGCTGATCAGGTCTGCGCTCATTTTTTGTCATAGTTCATTTTGCTACAATAGAATAAGAGTTACTTTTTTTTTTACTGCAGTAACTTTTTATACTGCAATTTTTTTGTAGGAGCTGCGACATCTGAGCGCTGATCAGTAACCTTTTGCTGATCAGGTCTGCGCTCATTTTTTGTCATAGTTCATTTTGCTATAATAGAATAAGAGTTACTTTTTTTTTACTGCAGTAACTTTTTATACTGCAATTTTTTTGTAGGAGCTGCGACATCTGAGCGCTGATCAGTAACCTTTTGCTGATCAGGTCTGCGCTCATTTTTTGTCATAGTTCATTTTGCTATAATAGAATAAGAGTTACTTTTTTTTTACTGCAGTAACTTTTTATACTGCAATTTTTTTGTAGGAGCTGCGACATCTGAGCGCTGATCAGTAACCTTTTGCTGATCAGGTCTGCGCTCATTTTTTGTCATAGTTCATTTTGCTATAATAGAATAAGAGTTACTTTTTTTTTTACTGCAGTAACTTTTTATACTGCAATTTTTTTGTAGGAGCTGCGACATCTGAGCGCTGATCAGTAACCTTTTGCTGATCAGGTCTGCGCTCATTTTTTGTCATAGTTCATTTTGCTATAATAGAATAAGAGTTACTTTTTTTTTACTGCAGTAACTTTTTATACTGCAATTTTTTTGTAGGAGCTGCGACATCTGAGCGCTGATCAGTAACCTTTTGCTGATCAGGTCTGCGCTCATTTTTTGTCATAGTACAGTTTTTTTTTTTGGTATAATTTAAAAACTATAGTGTAATTCGCTCCCATAAACGTGTTGAATCACAACATACACACTCCCTTGAATAAAGTTTATACACAACATATACACTACCCCTCCCAATAAAATATGGCCCATTCATCCCAAAGATCATATTCAGCAGAGGAGGCATATGCCTTCCTTGCTTCCGACACTGACTCAGAAGGAGAGGATGCCACGTTTCTCTATTTCTCATCCTCCTCTTCCTCCTCATCCAGTGATGAGGGGCCCTCCAGAAGGCGCCCCAGGAGAACGGTTGAGGATGCCCCCCAGCCCCCAAGTGACCCTGAATGGATCCCACCCCCTGATAATTATGAGCCTCAAATTCCTGAATTTGTGGGAAGTTCAGGAATTAATTTTGAGACAGAAGGCCTCACAGAAATTGATTTTTTCAAAATCTTTTTCTCTGAGGATCTTGTGAATTTGATGGTGGTGCAAACAAATTTGTATGCCCAACAGTTTTTGGCACAAAACCCAAGATCATCATTTTCTAGGTGGACCCCTGTAGATGCGGTAGAAATGATGAAGTTTTGGGGTCTTGTGCTACATATGGGCATTGTAAAAAAAACCTGAGATAAGGCAGTATTGGAGTTCTGATATTTTCTACAGTACTCCTATATACCGCACAGTAATGACTCGTCCGCGCTTTGAGGCCATTCTAAAATTTTTACACTACAGCGACAATTCGCAGTGCCCTCCTCAAAGCGACCCGTCATTTGACCGTCTTCACAAAATTAGGCCAGTTATTGATCACTTTAGCACCAAGTTTTTTGAGGCCTATACCCCTGAAAAATTCATTTGTGTAGACGAGTCACTTGTACATTTTAAAGGAAGACTAAGAATACACCAGTACCTGCCCAGCAAGAGGAATTAAAATGTACAAGTTGTGCGAGAGTACCACAGGGTACACCCACAGATTTAGGGTTTATGAGGGGAAAGATAAACAAATTAGCCCCCCAGAATGCCCCCCTGTCCTAGGAGTCACTGGGAAGCTTGTCTGGGATCTGATACACCCGCTGCTGGATAAGGGTTACCACTTGTATGTGGATAACTTTTATACCAGCATTCCACTCTTCAAGTCCCTCATTTCCAGGGGTACTGTAGCATGCGGCACTGTACGCAAAAACCAGAGACGCCTCCCTAGGACCTTGATAACTCAACCACTAAGAAAGGGAGACATCAAGGCTCTCTGTTGCGAGAACATGCTGTTGGTCAAATATAAGGACAAGAGGGATGTCCTTATTTTGACCACAATTCATAAAGACACCAGCACCCCCACTCATGTACGAGGTACCACTGCCCCCAAGCCAGACTGCATCCTGGCTTATAATAAGTACATGGGTGGGGTAGATCTTTCAGATCAGGTGCTGAAGCCATACACCGCCACCAGAAAAACAAAAATATGGTACAAAAAGCTGGCCGTGCACATTATACAGATGGCACTGTATAATTCCTATGTGCTATACCAATCTGCAGGTCATGCTGTATCATTTCTTAACTTTCAAGAGGTGGTGATCAAGGCCCTCTTATTTGGTCATCAAGAAGGACCCAGTACCTCTGATGTACCCCGCATTGTCCCAGGTCAACATTTCCCTGGCGAGGTACCCCAAACTGGAGGACGAGGAAGGACTCAAAAAAGATGCAGAGTCTGTTACAAAATGGGGAAAAGGAAGGACACAACTTATCAATGTGACACCTGTCCTGAAAAACCTGGCCTCTGCATGAAAGAATGCTTTAGAATCTATCATTCACCTGCATTTCAGTTATAATTTCTTTACCGTGGTTACCATCTCCTTATACCCATCTGCCCTGGTGCATATCACCATTCCTCCCTTCCAAATCCTGCTGTGTATCCCCACAGATGTTTATATCCACATGTGGGGTATTACCGCGTTCAGGAGAAATTGTTGAACAATTTCTGTGCAGCAATTTTTCCTTTTGCCCCTTGTGGATAACAGAAAAATGGGGAAAAAGTGAATTTTTGAGGAAAAAATATTCATTTTTTCAGGTTTCAGCCCAAATTTCTATACACCTGTGGGGTCCAAATACTCATTTTACACCTTGACAAAATCTGTGAAGGGTGTAGTTTCCAAAATGGGGTCCTTTATGGGGGTTTTCACTGCTATGGTACTTCAGGGGTTCTCCAAATGTATCATGGTCACTGAAAACTTTTTCTGTCCAAATTAGCTTCAAAAAGCCAAACGGCGCTTCTTCCCTTCCACGTCCTGCTGTGTGTCCTCACAGAAGTTTATATCCACATGTGGGGTATTACTGCGTTCAGGAGAAATTGTTGAACAATTTCTGTGGAGCAATTTTTCCTTTTGCCCCTTGTGGATAACAGAAAAATGGGGAAAAAGTGAATTTTTGAGGAAAAAATATTCATTTTTTCAGGTTTCAGCCCAAATTTCTGTATACCTGTGGGGTCCAAATACTCATTTTACACCTTGACAAAATCTGTGAAGGGTGTAGTTTCCAAAATGGGGTCCTTTATGGGGGTTTTCACTGCTATGGTACTTCAGGGGTTCTCCAAATGTATCATGGTCACTGAAAACTTTTTCTGTCCAAATTAGCTTCAAAAAGCCAAACGGCGCTTCTTCCCTTCCACGTCCTGCTGTGTGTCCTCACAGAAGTTTATATCCACATGTGGGGTATTACTGCGTTCAGGAGAAATTGTTGAACAATTTCTGTGCAGCAATTTTTCCTTTTGCCCCTTGTGGATAACAGAAAAATGGGGAAAAAGTGAATTTTTGAGGAAAAAATATTCATTTTTTCAGGTTTCAGCCCAAATTTCTGTATACCTGTGGGGTCCAAATACTCATTTTACACCTTGACAAAATCTGTGAAGGGTGTAGTTTCCAAAATGGGGTCCTTTATGGGGGTTTTCACTGCTATGGTACTTCAGGGGTTCTCCAAATGTATCATGGTCACTGAAAACTTTGTGGGGTATGGCAATTTTTTCAAAATTTTCACCACTTTTTCATTTTTTTCATAACTAAACGCAAAAGATAACACCCAAATTTTTCAACTAATATAAAGTACAAAGTGTCACAAGAAAACAATTTCAAAATCACTTGGATATGTTATAGCGTTCCAAAGTTATAACCACTTATAGTGACACAGGGCAGATTTGAAAAATAGGGCCGTGTCAGGAAGGTGAAAAGTGGCTTCAGCGGTAAGGGGTTAAAATTCAGTGGTCACCTGACATTTGCATTTAGAAAATAGTTGGAACACCACCATGTACATAAGATGATATACAAATCAGCAGTTACGGGCAACATCTGTCTAATGTGTGAGCCCACTTCAAAGATTTGATTGTCAAGTTAATTTATGCAGTGTTTTGTATATTATACAAAATTTTATTCAAATTGCCAATATACTTTTAATGTCAGGCGAAGGTGATGGACCTAGTTGGTGCGGTGCTACCCAATGTGGGCACTGAAATCCAGGTGGATTGTATTAGTTAAAAGTTTACATTTATTATTAAAACATACATTCTTGAATGTTCTGGGGTCCCTCCGGAGGATTGGAACCTGCAGCAAGTTGTGGGACAACAAGCTGTTATGTGTTCATCATAAAAGAGAAAGGTGTGAGAACATGCACACCGACTATAGAAATCTAGAGATGTTGTCCTAGCGCTTGTCCCCACCCTTTTTTTTTATTACTTGAATCCCTCCTGGCTTAGAAGATCATGGTTTGTAATTATTTGTTGGGAATTTTCATTGTTTAAGTCGAGCAGATGCAATCTGTGATGGACAAAGCTGATAAGCAATAAAAAGTAAAATCAGGCACGCATAGGATTATCCCATGACAAAAGGACAAATTCCTTGCTTTTAAGCAAACATATGGCACATGTCATATTTCTGCAATATCATTTTACATTTTTAAACATAGTTACATAAAAGAAAAAAAGAGAATTTTCCGAATTCTACTTGCTACTAAAGCAAACTGATCACATTTAAGCAGTTATATTTAGTGAATCCAATTTCATAATAAATTAATATATGGAGTTTATCATTAAATAGAAATTACATTTACAACCCGGTAATTATTCATTGCTAATGAGAGTTCAGCATGACTTTCTATTAAAATATTCTTATGAATTATATTGATGAGGGAGGGAACATAGATGAACTGTGTAGAGCAACAAATTATTTTAAATATTCCAAGCAAAACAAATTGCCTCTCCGCAATGTTTAGAAATAATCCCATATTATCACTGAGATTGACTACAGATTGTAGCAATTTTATTTTCTTTTGATGTCAAATAAAGATTAACAAGTACGGATGTCCAAACAGATTTATAACAACTGTAACTCTGTTTAGTTACAGTCATCGCTGATCCCTAATTAATTAATTAAGATTGAAGACAGGGAAAGAAGTGAGCAGCAAATCTGGAGATAAACAGATAAATCACAAGGGGCTCTGTTTACACCTGGAAACAGCCGTCGGCATACCCAGAAAATATCCCAAGGGGGCCAAACCGTATTAAAATGGTCTTTTCTATTATTAGTAAAGGCAGTGAGATACTCCTTTTTATGGACTTACTTCAACCTCATGTACAAATCTAGCCTAGACGGTGGGGGTAAATTGCTTCCAATAACAGTTAGGCATGTTATGTGACAGAAGTGATGTAGGTCCTGTTACATCCTGTTAAATGTGAGGCATGGGGAAGAGTAGAAATCCATGTGATTTCATGTGATCAGGTACACACATGGGGTTGGAGATGTAACAGAAGCTTAGATAACATCACCCTTGTCACATGACACAAAGTGCCCATTGATGTTAACCCCTTCCCGATGCGCGCCGTACTAGTACGGCGCGCGCCGGGTCCCGGTGCATGGAGAGGGCTTGCGGGCCGAGCCCTTTCCATAGCTGGTAAGTCTTTGCTGCATATTGCAGCAAAGGCTTACCGGTAACACCCGCTATCGGTGCTAGCACCGATCGCGGGTGTTCTCACCTCGATCACCGCCGGCAATGCGCATCTTGTTGTGGATCGCTGCTCCCTGATGACGTCACGGGGAGCGGCGATCCGTCGCCATGGTAACCTCGGGTATTCGTTTTAACCCATGCATTACAATGTGCTAATTGCACATTGTAATGCATGGGGAGTAAAATCCACATATACTGCCATACTGTAGTATGGCAGTATATGATAGGATCGATCAGACTACCTAGGGTTAGAGTACCCTACGGAGTCTGAAAAATAGTAAAAGTAAAAATAAAAAAAAGTTTAAAAAAAAAAAGTTATAATAAAAAAACCTAAAAATTCAAATCACCCCCCTTTCCCTAGAACTGATATAAAAATAAATAAACAGTAAAGATCATAAACACATTAGGTATCGCCGTGTCCGAAAATGCCCGATCTATCAAAATATGATAATGTTTTTTCACTACGTTTAACCCCGTAACGGAAAATAGCGTCCAAAGTCGAAAATGGCATTTTTTTGCCATTTTGAAAAATATAAAAAAATTAATAAAAAGTGATCAAAAGGTCGCACAGTCCCAAAAATTATAGTAATGAAAATGCTATCAAAATTCGCAAAAAATGACACTATCCACAGCTCCGTACACCAAAGTATAAAAAGTTATTGGCCCCAGAAGATGGCAAAATAAAAAAAAATATTTTGTACAGGAGGTTTTAATTTTTTTAAATGTATGAAAACATTATAAAACCTATACAAATTTGGTATCCACATGATCGTACCGACCCAAAGAATAAAGTAGACATGTCATTTGGGACACAGAGTGAAAGCTGTAAAATCCAAGCCCACAAGAAAACGTCACAAATGTGGTTTTTCACCATTTTCACTGCATTTGGAATTTTTTTCCCGCTTCCCAGTACATGCCATAGAATATTAAATACCGTCACTATGAAGTGCAATTTGTTACGCAGAAAATAAGCCATAACACAGCTCTTTATGTGGAAAAATAAAAAAGTTATAGATTTTTAAGGTTGGTGAGTGAAAAATGGAAGTGAAAAAACTAAAAAAGGCCAAGTCGTTAAGGGGTTAAGGAGCTCTATTTCAATGTTCCATCTAAGTGGATTATAAAAATATCTGTTCATAAATGTATGGAATATACAAATGATGTGCAACTCTATGTGCTAGAATAAATTTATATTCGGCATCAATACTTGTACACATAGCACCATAAGTATCCTGCTTATCCTGCTCCTTGCCAATGTGTTTCTTGACCCAGTGTTATGTACCAGGCATGTCAGGTACACCCTTTAAGTTGCAGGAGGACAGTTTTTATACTTGGGTTCCTTGCATACTTTACGCAGGGGGTTGGCAAGTAATAATTTTATTGTTGTTTGTTTTTTGAAAGCCCACAGTCCTGTTGGTAATGAAGTTATGACGCCGGATACTGTGCTACAAGTAAAATGGGGTGCTGGTAAAATGTACATTTATTAATAAGGTGGGGCTGCTGAACACTTGAAACACTAAAAGGGGTGCTGAACTCTTAAAAAATAATGTGGCCTGCTGTATACATTTATTTAAAAAAAGATGGCTGCCGAACTCTATAATAATTAAAGGGAACCTGTCACCAAGGCACTATTTTCAATCAATCATGTTACAAAAGCCCATAACATGACAAAAGCGTATGTGCTTTAGTCATGCATGTTGGATGTTTACATCATCTAATATTGGCATAATAGTATGGTACCTGGCTCCCTGACTGGCGTCCCACCGGATGTCCCGGTTACTTGGATCAAAATTTAAACACTTGTTTCCTCCGAATTCATAGCACATTCCAAACATTTCCTTCCCCGGGACTCTTTATTCTTAGCTGCTGCCCCTCCGTGACATCACAGGTGAAGGAAATAAAGTGTTTGGGATGCACTATGAATCCGGAGGAGACAAGTGTTTAAATTTCAATACCAGCCCCCGGGACTTCATGAGGGAGCTTTGGCTGGGAGCCAGGTACCTACTATAATGCCAATATTAGATGATGTACACATCCTACATACATGGAACCTTTGACAGATGGAAAATAGTGCCTTGTTGACAGATTCCCTTTAATAAGGTAGGCTGTTGAACTCTTTTTTGACTGATAAGAGGGGGCTGATAAACTTTATATTAACTATTATGACAGCTGCTGTAACATAAATAATAAGGCTTGACTTCTGAACTCTCTAGTAATTAATAAAGGGGGTACTTTTTAAAAATTAGTGGGTGCTGAATACAAATTAGGACAAACTTGTTATTTAGGGGACACTGGTGTATGTTCTTGGCCTGATCTCTGATTTGGACAGACTTGTAAAGAGAAATAGGGAATCCCAAATAAACCACTCGACCCAAAATATCCACCAACTAGAATCCCAACACATAATAAAGGCATGTTTTCTTGGAATTGAGCTGAGAAATGACAGAAACAATGTCCGTCAACTTTATAAATAAAAACACAGCCTCAAAAAAATGTTATTGAAATTCTCTTTCCAAGACAACAAATCTGGTCACCTACTGGCTTCTAGAGTGAAAAAATTGGGGCTTACTTACTAAGGATCCGTGGACGCATTTTGGCGATCTTTCCGATGTTTTCGGATTTTGCATGGTTGTAACAGGTATTCAACAGGGGATTGTGTCACATGCAATCGGATTTTGGCGCAGCTGTGCTGGCTTTCATGCAGTAGTAACTGGGAAGACAATCCGACTGAGCGTGGGATTTAACTTTCAAATTGTGTCGCAAGATCAAGCACTTACATACACCATGAATAACAAGGTGAACTCCGGGCGCACGATCTTAGTGAATAGTGGCAGAGTGAATGATCGTCGGACAATGCACTTTTGGTGCACTCCTCCGGATTGATAAGTAAATGTGCCCCATTATGTCAAAAAAGCAGGATCCCCCACATAAAAGATGGGTTTCACATTGTGCAGGCAAGCTACAGACAGCACATCGCATGTTATCTCACTGATGCAAGATTGTAGACATCAGAATATCCCTGCAATTCCGGTTCTCTGAAGATATTTACTTTCTATTCAAATCTCAATATATCGAAATATAATAGTGCCTTATCAACCTCCTTTTCCCTTTTACAATGGAATGAGAAAGTGAATGAGACAGGGATTCCCTCTAGTCCTCATTTTTTAAAATCTCTCAATCGAACAATACAATATATTTGGGGTATTGAGATTGGACCCACTTCCCATAAAATTGATTCCTTCGCAAATTATATTCTCATAATGCAAACCCACCCTTTGTCATCCCTTGAACATTCATTTGATATTTTTAACAAATTTGGGAAGGTAGCCCATTATAATGTTAATAACTCATCACTCAACAAATCACAAATTCTCCCCTCTTGCATTCCTCAAGCAGGACTTGACATTCTGCAAAACAAATACCAACTTGACTGGAAAACAGAATACATCTTGACAGCCCACAGTTGAACATAAGTTTCCTCCTAAAGAGTCACATGAACTGTCAGATTACCCCAATAATCTACAAAATGATGGTTCTCCCAAAATTCTTATATCTTTTCAGCACCCTTCCCATAGCTACTGTAAACACAAACCTTTCTTCCACCAGACTGAAAAACCATGAAGCAACTATATATGGCAAACTAAAAAAAAACAGAACTGCCTTTTGTATTTTAACCAGACACGGGAAAGCTATACACCTCCTCCCATTCCCCTTCCCGAGAGCTCAGTGATGTAACTAGCTCCCAGGAAGCGGAGGGAGGAGGCATATACTAATTCAGGCTGGAGGCGTGCATAATTAGGAGGAGAGGAGAATGCAAAACGCCCAGTCTGACAAACAGAGAAGCACCTGAGACGAATTTGCATATTTTTAAAACTTTTTTCTGGCGGAATTTCTTGCTTTTAGGGGCAAAAAAGGTATGATCCTGCCTCCGCATGTATGCATCAAGATGGCGGTATGTGTGGTTTGAATAGTAGTTTTCAAAGTGGTAGTTTTCCTTTAGAGCATTTTTATGCTCTACTTTTATAAGAAACTAGGAGGGTAAAGTCACATGTTTTCTGATGTAGTTATTTCACACCTGGTTATGGCTTCAAAAACAGCATTAAAAAAACTGAATGTATGTATTTTCCTTAAACCTAAAAAGCCTAATGCTTAAATAAGAATGATCTATTTTCTTCCTGCCAATTATTCAAGGACTGTTCCCAATTAAACTGACACCCATTAGCATATTTATTGTGAAATCAATTTGTTCTGGAATAAACAAATCTCAATTAGACTTTGAACAATGATATAAGTATTGCTGCTTCTTTTATTGGCAATAAACACTTTAGTTACAGACCAAATAGCATAATATTGTTGTGAGGGTTGGATATACAGTTCTGCTCATCATTACTAGCACTCATGAAGTTCAAGTACATAATGTTGAATATCTCCTGAAAAAAAATAATCAAGTGAAAGAGTTTTTTGTATAGAGCACTTGTGTTAAATACAAAAGAACAAACGTTAAACAATAATTTACAAAAAAAACGGTACGGTAAAATAGTAAAACCTACCTAAAGTTTGCTGTGACTTTGGTGCTTGCACCGTTAATTTTAAATTATTATGGAAACACATTTTGGATGTCATTTATCTTTACTTTTCTTCCTGTTTTTTCTGGGTTTTTTAGATATTTTTTGGCTCACTGCAATTTGTGCAATGCTTATGTGACATGAATTGGCCAATGAATGATGACTTAAATGTTTTAAAAAGCCACATGGCAGGCCCTGTTCTTTTGTCACAATGGTGAAGACAAAAGAGCCACCATGTCCACAAAAATAAACTGAAGATTTAACATTTGTTACAAAACATAAAACCTTTTTTATTGTGGACCCATAGACTTTTATTGAATTCAGTGACCCGCATCTGTGAAAAAAAAAGAAAATGGAAAGCAACTGAAATGTGAAAACACTTTGAATATATTGAAAATCACTGAACCATGGACAAGAAAAACTCCAGTGTGAAAGAGTATGTTGTTTTTAGAATTGGTTCTTGTAAAGATATTGGCCCACATTCATTAAATCCGCTGCACACGTTTTTTGTCTGACTATGCCCATTCTTTTCAGTGCAAACTGTTTGCACATGTCTTTATAAAGTGGCTGGTTGCTCCATACCCAATGCAGCACAAATTTTTGCACACAAAGGGGCAGTTAAAAAAGGTTAAAGATGCACCAAAAAAAGGTCTGTCAGAGCAGTGCACGGTGCGCCAGATTCATGAAGAACGCATGCCAAAATTCATAAATCTGGCACACTGTGCACACTCCACAGGCAAACTACACATAGTGCAGTTTTCACTGTTTTGGTAATTGTGGGCCAATGTATTGAGGGTTCTGTGAGCTTCTCTAGAGCCTCCGTGCCTAACTTCATATATTAAGTAAATAAAACTAAAGGTGACGCAGATTTTCCTCCAGTGAAGCTGCACTATCCTAAATTTTACTTAAACCTATGATTCTGTTTTTACATTTATTCTAGAAATGATGTTCTGTTAACAAAGATTACTTTACACATAACTCAGCATGCAGCATAATCAAAAGCAAAATACCGCTTTCTAAGCTTTCATCTTCACTGAAGTTTTGGGTCAGAATTCTATAACTTGTAGTAAATAACAAGATTACAATGCAAAATAATAAGTAAATGTGACTGCAAAGCACAGGAGGATAACTGATGTTCTCACAGTCAAAAGGAAAACATGACACCTTTGATGACAACAGTTTTTTTTCCCTTAAAGGTCACTGGGTTGCTTTTATTCCAGTCATTGTAATTCAGAACAACACACTTGTCCTTATTGTAGTACATAATTTTTTTTTTTTGCTCTGATCCGCAACCCCTTAAAGCATGATGTATTTATGAGAGCAAATGACAAATTTGCAATAGAAGTTCAGAATCCTCATGCCTAGTTGGATAATATTTGCAATGCCTTTTATGTACTCAGGTTTCAGAGGAAGACATTGCATAGAATTCATAAACCTTCACATCAGTATTATAATCAATACCTGAAATCTGCAGGGACATTACATATTCTTAGATGGCTTTTCTCATGGGACACATGCTTTCAGTATGACAAAGGCTTGTTACTTCTTGTCATAATAGATCACAGAACTTCAAGGCAGTGAGATGAATGTAAATTAAAAAATATAGCAAATCGAATGAGCTAACTTTCAATATGTTAATGGCCCAATGAAAAGTGTATAGTAATATAGTAAAGTAATGGAACCTGCCATCAAGAACCGTTTTTCTGGCTCCCCCATGCCCCCATAGAATAGTGAGCACATTGCCAAATCGTTTTTTATAATAAAACTTTCTTTTTCCGATAAAAAAAAAAGTTTTTTTTATCTTTCCTTGTACAGAGCTGTACAAGCTATTTTCCGTTATGGGGTTAAAAGCAGTGAAAAAACGTTATCATATTTTGATAAATCAGGCATTTCCACACACTGCAATACCTAATGTGTTTATGATTTTTACAGTTTATTTATATCATTTCTAGAGAAAAGGGGGGTGATTAGAATTTTTAGGTTTTTTAATTATAATTTTTTTAAAACTTTTTTTTAATTTTTACTATTTTTCAGACTCCCTAGGACTTTAACCCTAGGTTGTCTGATCGATCCTATCATATACTGCCATACTACAGTATATGTGGATTTTCCTCCTCATTCATTACAGTGTGCTATTTGCAGTGCTGATCAAGTGAAAACGAGCCTCGGGTCTTGGTGTTTACTGTGCACCCCGAATGATATGTCACCATTATTCTTTGGATCACTACAAATACAGGGATATTACATTAATATATGTTTTATTTTGTTTTAATACATGTAAAAAAAAAATTTAAACCTTTAGTACAAAAAAAGAGATTGTTCATTTTGCCATATCCCCCTGGTGGAAGACACAATGAGGAATAATGTAAATTCTTTTTATAATGTCAACAGTTTAACCCAGGAAGAGGTACGGCGCCGCCTCGCAACCACTAAGATAGATAAATCACCTGGGCCAGATGGCATACACCCCCGGGTTCTGCATGAATTATGTATGGTGATAGACAAACCGTTATTTTTAATATTTGAAGATTCACTGAGGACTGGTTATGTTCCACAGGAATGGCGCATAGCAAATGTGGTACCAATATACAAAAAAGGATCAAATAGCGATCCTGGAAACTACAGACCCGTAAGTCTAACTGCTGTGGTGGGGAAAATATTTGAGGGGTTTATTAGAGATGCTATCCTGGAGTATCTCACTGTGCACAACCTTATAACCCAGCGTCAGCATGGGTTTATGAGAGATCTGTCCTGTCAGACTAATCTGATTGGTTTCTACGAGGAGGTAAGTTCAAGACTGGATCTGGGGGACGCTGTGGATGTTGTATATCTGGACTTTTCAAAGGCATTTGACACCGTGCCACATAAAAGGTTGGTATATAAAATGAGACTGCTGGGAATAGGAGAAAATCTGTGTATCTGGGTAAGTAATTGGCTTCGTGATAGAAAACAGAGGGTGGTCATTAATGGCACATTCTCAGATTGGGTTGCTGTTACCAGTGGAGTGCCACAGGGGTCAGTATTGGGGCCACTTCTTTTTAATATTTTTATTAATGACCTTGTAGTGGGTTTACACAGTCAAGTTTCAATATTTGCAGATGATACTAAGCTGTGTAAAGTAATAAATACTGAGGTCGATAGTTTAGCATTACAGAGGGATTTGTGGAAGCTTGAGGGATGGGCAGAGAAATGGTTGATGAGGTTTAATGTAGATAAATGTAAAGTTATGCACTTGGGCCATGGAAACAAAAAGTATAATTATGTTCTAAACGGTCAATTACTTAGTAAAACTGAAGCTGAAAAGGACTTGGGCGTATTGGTGGATGATAAACTTAATTTTAGTGACCAGAGCCAGGCGGCTGCTGCTAAAGCAAATAAAATAATGGGATGTATCAAGAGAGGAATAGATTCTCATGATAAAGACATAGTTTTGCCCTTATACAAATCCCTGGTCAGACCACACATGGAATATTGTGTACAGTTTTGGGCACCAGTGTATAAAAAGGATATAGTAGAGCTGGAACGGGTGCAGAGGAGAGCAACCAGGATTATTAGGGGAATGGGGGGACTAGAATACAATGACAGATTACAAAATTTGGGATTATTCCGTTTAGAAAAAAGACGACTGAGGGGAGACCTCAATACAATGTACAAATACCTGAACGGACAGTACAAGGATCTCTCCAAAGATCTTTTTATACCTAGGCCTGTGACCAGGACAAGGGGGCATCCTCTACGCCTAGAGGAGAGGCGATTCTACCATCAACATAGACAAAGGTTCTTTACTGTAAGAGCAGTGAGACTATGGAACTCTCTGCCGCAGGAGGTTGTTATGGCTGACTCTATGTACATGTTCAAGAGAGGCCTGGATGACTTTCTGGAGAGAAAAAATATCATGGGTTATGGGGATAAAACATTTATTTAATTCTTGAAGGTTGGACTTGATGGCCTTGCGTCTCCTTCCAGCCTTATATACTATGATACTATGATATTCTGGTGCTAATACATTTTTCATACCTCAGTGTATGGAGCTGTGGACGGTGTAATTTTTTGTGAGATTATGTTTTAATTGCTTCTATTTTGAGGAGTGTACAATCTTTTGATCACTTTTTATTACATTTTTTATATGTTGAAAAATGGTGAAAAAGTGGCACATTGTAACAAATAGCCAGAAATCATATAGCCTCAGGTCTTACAAAACGTGTGGCTGTCATGGAAACAGATCATCGCTCCCTGATGATGCCACAGGGGGCAACAATCTTAGCCAATACAGTGGCGCCCTCAGCTGGCAGTGTTTTCGATGCGTGTTTACTGCAATATGCAGTAAACACCTACCTTGTAAGGAGCCTGTGAGCCCTCTCCATACACCCACAGCCAATTAATGATGTACTAATATATCACACGTCGCTAAGGGGTTAAAAAATTAAAGTGTTTTGTGCAATAAAAAAATATTATTTAATGATAGCTTTTTCATACTTCAGTTTATTGGCCTGTAAAATTTTTGATGGTAGGCTGTCAGGGCAATTGATAGGTGATGTCACAGGAAGGAGGGGGTGTGATAGGCCATCCAGTGCAATCAGGTGCCAGTTTGGCAGATGTACTGGTAAATGCCGCGATCAGTGCCAGCACCAGCATGCACGTGTCAGCTGTCTGCTGTGTATGAAGAGCCTGTGAGCGCTCTCCATACATCCCCCACCAGCACCATGAAATGAATGCCGTTGTTGCTGGCTTTGTCTCTAAAAACTCTAAAAACAGTCTTGTGACACTGCTGTCCTGTCTACTATATCTTTCCTTATGTTTCTTTCTCTCTATGAATTAATGTTCATGTTACCCATACTCTTTAGCATCACATGGCACCATAATTTTTGCCAATTTACCCAAAATAAATCCTAACAGTTTCAGATTTGCAAAAGACTGCATTGGATGTTCTGTTAGGAAGTCAGTTTTGCATCTCTCTACTTTTAGGTTTTTTTTATATGACATAACCTTTATGATTTTATTTTAGGCCTAAATAAATAGCCATGCTTAACAGTGTTTTACACATGCAACCACTAAATATTAGATACTGCAGTGTTTTATTGTATTGTATTGAGTTTTAATGGAAACATGGGAAAGAAAGAACTGAGCGACTTATACCTCTTTGTGACCTCAAGCCCTTCAGATTAAATCAGTGTTATCTCATGACCTACATAAAATGTCAGCTGTGCTTTCTGCGCACTACAGATTTTATGCATTATAAGAAAACCTTTTAATAAAAAGGCAAATTTTAGCTGGGAAAGGATAACATGTTGAAATGGTTACATTTATTACACAGATGCATTTTCCCTTTATATTTTTCATGGTGCTCTATGTCTATCATTTTATAGCCAGATCATTTCTCTTATCTTTTGTTTGAATTGATATATTGTGCTGAATAAATAGACTAGTAATTATAGGTGCTCTATATATACTAGACATACAATACAATTTTTTAATTATTCATACATTCTATGGTTTTTAGACTGTGTGGGCTGCTTTCAAATGAGACATAAATTATTTCTCACAGTCCTCTAAGAACTTACAGGGACATTATGCACATCTTTCTCTCTGTGTGTTAACCTTCATATCCTTCTCTATCAATGCAAAAGCAGCATCCTTATAAAATCCTGAAAACTTAGTTATTACTAGTGTTTAGGGTTTAGGGCTAGTAGAAGTAGATAGTAATTCACCAGACATGATATTGTTGAAAGTCAAAGTGATTTGCTTTTTGATTTGATAATGATTTTAAACAAATTGTTCCATGGGATTCCCCCATTCAAGACAAACCTAATGATGCTCATATTGTGTTGATCGCCTTTTTATTCCCAGGGCTATGAATTTTTTTTCTGTTTTGAAGCCACTTGAACTTCGACCTCTGTTTTTCCTTCACCAATTTGAGCTGAGGCGATACAGTGGGTACACTCTTTGTTTCATTGCAGCTAATTGGTAAGATCAAAAAAGTTCATATTTTTTTCTCATTAATGTACACAACCGCTCAAACATTTGGGGTCACTTAGAAATGTCCTTATTTTTGAAAGAAGAGCACATTTTATCCAGTGGTTTAATGGTACATTGGGGCAGATTTATCAAGCTGTCTAAAAGTCATTCCTAGTTGCCCATGGCAACCAATTACAGCTCAGTGCTCATGAATATTTTAAAGTGGAGCGGTGATTGGTTGCCATGGGCAACTAAGAATATTCTGACTTTTAGACAACTTGATAAATCTGCTGTGTAAGAAAGCTAATGGATGTTTAGAAAATCCTTGAAAACCACGGTCAAGCATGCTAGCACAGATGAACACAGTTTGGCAGAGATACTACAAAACTGACCTTCCTTTGAGCTAGTTGAGAATCTGGAGCATCACATTTATTTGTTCTATGAAACTCTCACATTAGCCATCAAAAAAAGAACTTTCATGTGAAAATTGACAGTCTATTCTTGTTCTTAGAAATGAAGGCCGTTTCATGCGACAAATTGCAAAGATACTGAAAATTTCCAACAACGTTGTGTACTACTCCATTTAGAGGAGATCACAAACAGGCTTTAACAAGAGTAGAAAGAGAAGTGGGAGCCCCCGCTGCACAACTAAGCAGCAAGACAGTACATTATAATCTCTAGTTTGATAAACCGACTCCTCACAAGTCCTCAACTGGCAGCTTTATTAAATAGTACCCACCAAACGCCATTGTCAACGTTTACAGTGAATAGGCAACTCCAGGATACTGTCCTTCAGGGCAGAGTGGCAAAGAAAAAGCCATATCTGAGACGCATATTTGGCAAATAAAAGGAAAAAAATTAATATGGGCAAAGATGACAGACATTGGACAGAGGAAGATTGGATAAAAGTGTTATGGAAAGACAAATTTAAGTTTGAGGTGTTTGGATCACAGAAAAGAACATTTGTAAGACACAGAACCCTAACGTCATCTGTCAAGCATGGTGGAGATAATGTGATTGCCTGGGTTGGCTTTAATCAGTGGTCAAAGGGATTTTGAATAAGGAAGGCTATCACTCCATTTTGCAATGCCATGCCATAGCCTATGGGCAGAGCTTGATTGGAGCCAATGTCATCCAACAACAGGACAATGACCCAAATTATACATGAACTATTTAAGGAAGAATCAAGCAGCTGGTATTTTATCTGTAATGGAGTGGCCAGGCCAATCACCAGATCTCAACCCCATTGCTGTTGTGGAGTCAGCTTGACCATGTGGTACACAAAAAGTGCCCATCAAGGCAATCCAACCTGTGGGAGGGCTTCTGAAAGCATGGGGTGAAATATCTCCAGACTACCTCAGCAAATTAACAGCTAGAATGTCAAAGGTCTGCAATGCTGAAAGTACAGCAAAGGAAGCATTCTTTGATGAAAACAAAGTTTGAAGAAGAAAATTATTATTTATTTATTATTTCAAATAAAACTTCTGCAGCACTCAAGGTTCCTAATAGTACAGTGGCCTCAATAATCCATAAATTGAAGGAGTTTGGGACGAGCAGAACTCATTTCAATCTGGCAGTCCAGCCAAACTAAGCAATCATGGGAAAAGAGCCTTGGTGAGAAAGGTAAAGGAGAACCCCAAGATCACTGTGGCTGAGCTTCATAGATTCAGTAGGGAGTAGACAAAGTCAACTATCACTGCAGCCTACACCATTTGGGGATTTGTGGCAGAGTGTGTGCAAGACATATGAAAGCCAGCAAACAGTTTGCATAAAAACACATAAAGGACTCCCAGATTATGAGAAATTAGATTCTCTGGTCTGATGAGATGAAGATTAAACTTTTTGGTGTTAATTCTAAGTGGTATGTATGGAGAAAACCAGGCACTGCTCATCACCTGCCAAATACAATCCCAACATTGAAACATGGTGGTGGAAGGATCACCTGCCAAATACAATCCCAACATTGAAACATGGTGGTGGACGCATTATGCTATGGGGGTGTTTTTCCGCTGCAGGACGTCAAGTTGTGGCCAATTAGAGAGATATCCTTTATGAAAACCTCTTCCAGAGTCCTCTGAACCCAATACTAAGTTGATGGTTTACCTTCCAACAAGACAATGACCCAAAGCACACAGCTAAAATAGCAAAGCAATGGCTTCTCAACAACTTTGACCATTCTTGACTTGCCCAATCAAAGCCCTGACCTAATCCAATACTGAGCAAAGGCTCTGAATACTTATGGCTATAAGATGTACCCGTCTCTCATCTCACCTTCACATTTACAATGATCAAATTTTGTACAGCTGCTCCCTGTGAATCAGGGAATGTCATTGACTAGGTTTTGAGCCAAAAATGTTACCTCATGCTTTAAAAAAATACACTTATAAACCAACCATATACAGGAGCCATTGTCTGCAGCCGTTGTGGCAGTAAAAGAAGTTGAGCCATGATTGGTTGATATTTTGCCACAGGTCATTAATATGAGCTCTGAGCTTTGATTGGTTACTATAGGCAATGTGTGAGTTAATATGGATAGGGACACAGAGATAGGGGGAAATTTATCAGAAATGACTGATGTAAAATTGTTTTAGTTGCCCAAGAAAACCAATCAGGGATCAGCTGTAATTTTATAAACAGCTGTCGGAAAATAAAAACTTGATCTCTGATTGATTGCCACGAGCAACTTCAACATTTCTGCTCTCAGACAATTCTGATTAATCTCCCCAAAGACAAAGTGACAGTCAAAGACAAACACAGAGACAGTCATAGACAGTCACAATCATAGACAGACAGGGTGTCGGAGACAGAGAAAACCTGAGTCAGAGACAGATAAACAGAGACAGAAGTAACAGTTGGAGATGGAGACAATTGGAGACAGAGGCAGTGAGAGACAGACAAACAGAGACTGTCAGAGACAGAAACAGTCAGAGAGAAAGACAGTCAGAGATAGAGACAATCAGAGACAGTGACAGTCAGAGACAGACAGAGACAGACAGAGACAGACAGAGATAGTCAGAGACAGTAGGGGACAAAAGGAGACAGTCAGACACAGAGACAGCTGAGAAATTCAGAGACAAAAACATTCAGAGACAGTCAGAGAAAGAGACAGCAAAGACAGTCCAAGACATAATGACGGTCAGAGATATAGATAGTCAGTAACATAGACATTAGGAGACAGTTGGAGACAGTGATAGTCAGAGCTATACCGGGCAATGGCGGAAGATACAGCTGTTCAATAAATTAGCAAAAATATCTAGTTCCGGCATACAAGACAACCCCCAACTTTTCCAGTTAAAATATAGAGTTTGAGATATACTTGCTGTACAAGACAACTCCTCTTCCAACGCAAATATGGTAAAAGTAAACATTAGATTTGATTTTAACCCCTTAAGGATGCAGCCATTTTGTAGCTTAAGGCTCAGTCCCATTTTTTGGATTTTGACTTGCGTCACTTTATTTGGTTATAACTTTTGAACACTGTTACTTATCAAAGCGATTCTGAGATTGTTTTCTTCCCACTTGTTGTACTTCATTTAAGTGGTAAATTTTGGCTCATAAGTTTTGCATTTATTTACCAAAAAAAGAAAAAATGCTGAATTTTTTGAAAATTTTTCCATTTTCGAAATTCTAAATCACCGCGTTTTCAGGCCGATAGATTTACCACCAAAATAAGTTGCTGAATACATTTCCCATATGTCTACTTTACATTTTCATAATTTTTGATATGTCTGGATAATTTGTTTTGACGTCACACATCTTACAAATCGAATACCACTTTTCCGTATTTTCAGAATTGACCATTTTGGGGATAAATACTGTTTTGAATGAAATTTTACATATTTAGCATCAAAACCCCTTATATAACCAAGCCATTTTCAAATTTGCACCCCTCAAACTATCAGAAACAGATTTTAGGAAGATCGTTAACCCCTTGAGATCTTCATTGTAATTGAATCAAAATGGAGGTGAAATTTAGAATGGTCAAATTGTGCCCGTTATACGTTCATTTAGCTCTAAAATTTACACATTTCCAAAAGATAAAAAGAGAAAACCCACCATACAATTTGTTCTGCAATTTCTTCCAAGTACAGAGACCCCTCACATGTGGCCATTACTTGTTTTATGGGCGCACGGCGAGGTGCAGAAGGGAAGAAGCCCCCTGCAGCTGCCAGGATTTTGATTTGTCGTTACATCCTTTTGTAGGCTATAAAATTTTCGCATTTTCGTTATTGGGGCCATGTATAATGTTTTTTTCAGTGTTGTCTGTTGTTGAAAATTTAGGAACTCGTTTTTTCATGTTGACCATTTAGCCTAATAATCATGTTATCTTTATTGTATGGGTCGATACAATTACGGGGATACCAGACTTGAATATATTTTCTTATGTTTTACTAAATTTGTCAAATAAAACCGTAATGTGGGGAAAAATCTATCATTTTTGCATTACCGTCTTCCAATTGGCATAACATTTTTACTTTTTTGGCTACGGAGCTGTTTTATGGGTTGTTTTTTTGCGGAACATGTTGTACTTTGCAACAGTATCATTCTGGAGTACATATGTTTTTTTGATCACTTTTTTTGGTGGGTTTTTACCATTTTTTTTAACGACGTTCATTGTATGGGTTCAATAATGATTTACTTTTATTCTATGGGTTGTTACGGACGTGGTGATACTATATATGTGGGTTTTTTGTTATGATTTAGACTTTTTCTGTGTTATATGTCTCTTTATATGTTATGGGGCTTATGGGCATTTTTATTGATTTATTACTTTATTTTTTATTGAATAACATTTTTTTTTACTTTTTCACTTTTTTCACCATGGGACATGAACAGGCAATCATCTGATTGTTTGTTCATGATAATATTCTGCAATATTCATGTATTGCAGGGTATTAGCAGTGTCAGCCTATGCACATGCATAGGCTGGCACTGTGCCAGTAAGATGACGTCATAGACGCCATCTTACCGGCAGTTCTTGAAGGCAGTGCTGGGGACCAGATCAGACCCCAGTGATGCCACAGCGATGATCGGCGCTCCCCAAAAATGCTTTGGGGGGGGCTTATTGTGGAGGAAAGACCCCCCCAGAGGCATGTTAGTTGCCGCGGTCTCACTGAATGCGGCATTTAACAGATTACACACACCCAATCGGAGCCCACTCCCATCGCAGTTGTTACACTGTGGTGCCGGCTATATGTTACAGCCGGCACCCCGTAATTTTATTAAGACCTTCTGTACAAAAAAGTTCTTCATTTCGCCATCTTCTGGCACTGAAACTTTTTCATACTGGATACATGGATCTGTTTTATGTGTCATTTTTTGGTAGCTGAGATGACATTTTCATTGCTTCCATTTTGAGTACTGTAAGGCCCTTTGACAACAATTTTTACATGTTACAAAATGGCGAAAAGTGGTGTTTCAGACATTTGGGTGCCATTTTCCATTACGGGGTTAAACACTGGAAATAACTGTCGTTGTATTTTGATAGATCGGACATTTTGGGATGTGGTAATACCAAACAAGTCTATGATTTTTAATCCAAGGTATAAAACATCCAGCACTGTGTAAAAAGTTTCCAAACTTTATTTCCACACTTTATAGACCTCCCATTATCAACATGTATATCAAATCCTCTATTAAACATCAAGAGAAGAAGTGGAGTCATAAAAAAATAACTTTATTAATTTTTCATTAAAATAATAATACATACATAAATAAATAAATAAAAATAGACAAGATTCCAAATACAAATACGGCCAATAGCAGCTGTACCACATAAACATAGAAAGGATTAAATTTATCTCCTCTCCCATTCCCTTGCCCTCCCACTCCGCTGACCGCCGCCTCCTCCATATTTGGTGGAGGTGGCATAGTCACTGTAAAAATTGGAAAATCTTGCACTGTACAAGAATGTGCGATTCTGGTGTAGGACCAGTGATAAATCTCCCCCATATTTCTCCCGTGTGCTAGCGGGGCTAGCTTACATCTTTATTTATTATTATACATTTTCACAGCCCTGTGACCCTGAGAAATTCAGGGCCTGTCCTAGCTCTGCAGTCCTGAAAGCCTACCGGAATGTGAAAAAGCAGTTGTCATTTGTTGGTAGGTAGTACAATCGTGATGCTCCAAGGTGTTAGGACAAGCTACTGATATCATTCACTACTCTTCTGGTTGTTCTGCAAGTCACACGCACACCGATTTTGCAGACATATGGCTCAAACTATAAAAACACTGAAAGACTGAAGAAACCAGAGCTTGCAGCCAAAGAACATATGTTCACATATAGGTAGTATTAGGGTACATTCACAATTCAGCTCTGTCAGGGCCGGGACAAGGCAAGAGTAGGCGATTACCCTCGACCCCCATTCTAAAGACACCATCCTGATCCTCAGTGGCAATCAGCGCATCTAAGAGGCACACAGCACTGATTGCTGGACGCAGGCAGCAAAGTTACAGCTGCCTGCGTCCTTTGTGAGACCCAGGTGCTGTCGGGACTGCATGTATACTATGTGTGGGTGACTAAATATATACTGGGGGCATGTGTGAAGACTAAATATATGTTGGAGGCATGTGTGCGGGACTAACTATATGCTAGAGGCATGTGTGGGGACTAAATATATACTGGGAGCACATGTGGGGACTAAATATATACTGAAGGCATGTGTAGGGACTAAATATATACTGGGGGCATGTGTAAGGGACTTTTTTTTAGGGACGAAGTGTGGAGATGTTCGCCAGAGTTTATTTACCAAAGAAGAGGGGAGAGGGATCTCTCCTGGGCAGGTGATTAAAGAAAATCCAAAAGGGAGTATCAATCAACCCAAAGGCCCCATGGCCAGGAGATTAAAATTTTACTTTTATTAGTAATATATTAATAAAGTGACAAACAAAAAAGGATAATGTTGAGACCTAAAAACACAGAAAAGCCACCAATGGAGTGTAATGATTCAGCTAGAACTGGTCTGGTTGCTAGCCAGACTGACAACCGAATCTGGACAGATATAATGGTGTACCTGCAAAGTGCAGTAACTCAAAATTGAGTAGGGCAGATTGTGGTGGGAGATGTGCGTGTGCTGTGACTATTGCTCCACAATAGAGTCTGGACCACTGAAAATGCTAGTCGCATCCTATCCCTAAAGTAACAGGGTTTGCTCTCATTCAAATGATCCAGGAGGTGGTAGGTGCTATATGTCAATTAATAAATGCAGAAACAATCCTGCATAGGGCCAGGTACAGTGGTCTAGATGACATGTACAGATAAGGTAGCCTGGAAAACACGTCTTGAATTGAAGTGTCGACCCACAGGGACAGTAGGTAGCTACAGTGGTTTGATATAGCATTCATCAACACCTATGCTGACTTGTGATTTCAGCAGAGGTGTAAAAGATGCAGTTAAAGACACAGCAGTCAGCAGATTTTAGTTTTGTACTCCTACTGCAGCGCATGCACACCCCACCCCCTCCCACGATTCTAGTCGCTGAATCCTGCTATTTAAAACGGGCTTAGCTCGCGTGCAGCATGCAAGGCATATATTTATATGGTAACCCAGAATTCCATCTGTCAGGGGTGCGCCCAATCAGAGGTCAAGTTGGAGATAGGAGGGTGTAACTAGGTGTGTTGCTGTTGAGAGTCATCAGGTGATGTCACAACCTGGTGTGGCTGGGAAACACCTGACTGGTCATCTGATACATGGTATCAGTGATGCCAATCATTATCCCTGCCCACACCATGTAAGGTGTGTGAAGTGTAGGCGGGCCGTCAAACTCCGCCCATGTATGAGGGTCTGATCAGGTGATCGGGCCAAGGGCACGTGACGAAAGTCACGTGACCAACAGAGATGTCACGTGATCACTCACTCTCGGGTACGTTTCCGCATCTCGGTTGGTACCAACAGCATCATCCTGCCAGGGCGTGAGTATCAAAAAATTCTTAACTCATCAAATGAAACTTTTAGAGGGCATACATTAATCCTAATCTCCATAGTAATAAGAATAATTAGAAGTAAAAATACTGTACTGCAAAAGGTATCCGACAGTGTGAATAGATCAACGCCACATGGACACACAACTCTCAAACTTTTCCCCTGATGAAGTCACCTTGTGTGACGTAATTCTCACACCTCCTGGCTGTGTTAGGTGTTCATTCACCCTCGCGCATTCCTTTGTCCGTTTATTGACTGACACACCTTGCGAACTTTTTTATCTTACAAGTTGTATAGAGAGGGCTTTTAGTATCTACCTATCCCTCCCATTGACTTGTGATGTATTTCATCATCTGTTTACATTGTTTGCAAAAATGTTTACATAAACATTGCTTGAATTTGTTTACAAAATTGTTTACATAAACACCGCTTGAATTTGTTACAGCCAGAGGGGTTTGTGATGGTGATTTCATTGTTTTCACCTCACTGAGTCTTTGCATTATATACCAGTACACTTTTTACGTGTTTTAACAATTTTTTTTGGTTTCTTGTTCTTTGTATATATTCTAATAAAGATTGTTAATAATTCATGGTCGTTATGACACTTCTTCTTGTTCTTGATACATTATTTATTCATGTGCCGGTGGACCAATAGAGGTATTTATTGTTGTGCAGGACTCTGTTTCTTGTCTATGGCATATGGTTTCAGTGATGCCAATCATTATCCTCGCCCACACCATGTAAGGTGTGTGAAGTGTAGGCGGGCCATCAAACTCCGCCCACGTATGAGGGTCCGATCAGGTGACCGGGCCACGGGCACGTGACGAAAGTCGTAACAATTAAATCTAATTGCTGTCCGTACCCACAGCATCATCCCGCCAGGGTGTGAGTATCGAAAAATTTGTAACTTCTCAAAAGAAACTTTTAGAGGGCACACATTAATCCTGATCTCCATAGTAATAAGAATAATTAGAAGTAAAAATACTGTACTGCAAAAGGTATTCGACAGTGTGAATGCTTATACACACATTATTGCTTATACACACATTACTTAAGCACAAGAAATTCATTAAGATGTTATGGAACTGCACGCAGAATTAAAAGTAAATGGTCAAATTATCCCATAATCATAATTGTTAATAGACATTAAACAGCAAACATCCGCTGTCAAAAAAGGCGCAACAGTATTTAAACAATCAACAATATGTTGGTAGGTCTTATTATAGATGATCAAATAGCAGTTGGCCTCATAGATTTAATTGTTATGATTTTTAATTGGAGGGGCATTAAATTGCTTCACTCAGGATTGATCCTTATACTATCATATATTTGCTATAATTTTTCATGAAGGTTGGACGCAATTTGCTTACCTTCCAAGGGTGCTAAAATGCATTGTCCCAGCACTGAGCTCTGTCCATTGTAAGAATCTGTCCTGAGCATTTCTGATGTACCCTTGCATAAATTGCTGCAAAGTATTCCATTATCTAAGCACACACTGTTGTATGCATCCCCAATCCCTGTGAAAGTAGGAATGCTGCAGATTTTTAGGGTGTCTCCCTTGTGATGAACTGTCCATGTATCACTTACAGCACAGCTGGGGTCCCCATGGGCTATTATGACCTAGGATAACATATACTGTTTTTAAATTAGCCAGCAGGATATAAACAGTGAACTTTGCTTACACATCATTTCATTGAGTATTCAACTAAAATACACCTCTCCAAGGCCCATTTCCCTACAGCAGTTCTTATAAATAATACCCTCCCCAATCCTTGTCTGAAGAAGGACCAAATTGGACAGAAACGTTACTGATTATACTGGATTGCTGCAGCAGCTTATTTTGTGAAAATATCACATTATTTATCAAACATTTTCTTTTTATATATTATTTTGGCCTTCACGTTGCAGCATCAGTCTATGACAGTGATGGCAAACCTTTTAGAGACCGAGTGCCCAAACTACAACAAAGACCTGCTTATTTATCGCAAAGTGCCAACACAGAAATTTAATTTGTGATTTAGACTCCCTTCTCTGTCACAGGTTTCATTGATACCAGCACCTGAGCACACCAATACAGCAGAAAATAGTCCCAGATAGAGCTGTCACTTTAAACTAGCTCTGTGCACAGCAAGTCCTGGGCTGTCTGGGACTGCAGGAAGATACCGGGAGTCATCTCTGGTGATGGCCTGAGTGCTCACAGAAAGGGCTCTGAGTGCCACCTCTGGCACAAGTGCCATAGGTTAGCCATCACTGGTCTATGAAGATGTCAGTCTATGAGCATGAACTCTACGAACTTTACTGGCATGCACCTTGAAAAAATTATGCAAACATAGCCTTCAACTTAAAAGTTACTACTATTTTCTGACACTTACAACTTTATTTACATTTGTGACAATTTGGTGAAGCTCATGACACTATACTGATATACTGACTTTTAAAACATTCTAGAGAGTTTTACATGTGCTGGACACAACCATACCCCCATGATCACCTTTGCTGGAATGTCTCTACAAAGTTTTACTAACCAAGTTTGCTAGCTAAGGATGGCACAGATGTGATAAAATGAGGCAAGATTTAACCCCTTAAGGACCAGGACCATGCATTTGGTCCATTTTTTGTAGGCTTGGATTTTTCAGCTTTCACTGTGCACCCCAAATGACAGGTCTACTTCATTCTTTGGATCAGTATGATTATGGAGATAACTAATTTGTATAGGTTTTATAATTTTTTCATACATTTACAAAAATGAAAACCTCCTGTACAAAAAAAAAATTCTTCATTTTGCCGTCTTCTGGCACTTATAACTTTTTCATACTTTGGTGTATAGAGCTATGGGTGGTGTAATTTTTTGTGACTTTTGTTGACGTTTTCAAAATTTTTATAATTTTTAGGACTGTGCTGTACAATTTAAAATTTTTCAGATTCCCTAGGGTACTTTAACCCTTGGTTATCTGATTGATCCCACTATGTACTGCCATACAACAGTATGGCAGTATATGGGGATTTTGCACACCATCTATTACAATGTGCAAATCACACATTGTAATAGATAGCCTAAAACATGATAGCCTCAGATCTTTGTGTGACCCGAGGCTGTCATGGCAACGGATCCCCACTCACAGATGACGTCACAGGGAGTGACTATCTGAGCCAAGACGGCGGATAGAACTGATCGCGGGTGTTAGAGGAGGGTGTTTGCTCCATTGTGAAGCAAACACCCAGTGAGCACGAAGAGGGCTCAGCCCGTGAGCCCGCTTCATACTACCCCCTATGCATCAGGACGCACAGTAACGTCTTTTTGCGTTATGGGGTTGAAGGCGTTGTCTGTGGTTTTAAATACATGGCTGCTTTCATCCAAAAACAGTTCCACACCTGACCATGTACACTAAGTGTACTATAATGTGTATCAAGCTTCATTTATTGTTACACTGCCTAGCTGCAATCTCAAGACAGACCAAAATCTAGTGTAGGACTCTTTTTGGAATAAAGCAGCAATGACAGGAATGCAAAAAAAATCTATTCTGATATAGATTTTTTACTTTTATTGTTTGTTTTATACATCGTATAGCATAGATATCATGTTATTTATGTTCTCTGGGTCAGAATGATTACGGCAATATCTCATTTATACAGCAGTTTTTATGTTTGAATTATTTTGCAGCATGAAAAAAGGCATTTGGAGAGAAAAATCACTTGCCTTTGCATTGCATAACATTTTTTTAAATTTTTGTTGATAAAGCTGTATTAGGGCTTTTTTTGCGGAACGTACTTTTTATTGGAATCATTATAAATGTGACATTCTGATCACTTTTTATCCCTTTTTTCACCATGTTTTTTTTTGGGCATTCACTGTACGGGTTTAGTAATAATTTTTTTATATTGTACAGGTTGTTATGAAAAAAGCAATATAATATATGTGTGGATTGTGTTGTGATTTGGTGCTAACTTTTTATTATCTGTGGGAGTTTTATAATATATGGGGCATTTAGGGGACTTTTATAATTTTTTTATTTTATTCTTTTATTTGTAAAGATATTTATCCCTTTTTTCCACATTTTTTTTCCTGTACCACTCTGATCAAACTACTACACTGTATTAGAGTAATCAGCTTATGCAGATGCATAGGCTGACATGCACAGTAACAGATCATGTCGGAAACAGGATCTGTCACTGAGCAGCTGAAGACAGTCCGGCTATCAGCACCCCCTGAACCAGGGGGTGGCGATCGGGAAGGGGGCAGGTGAGGAAGCTCTAAAGATACCGTGGAGATGTTTGACAACATAGCCTGCAGCCAGGAATGTGACTATTGCGATCCCAGCTATCACATGAATCTGGGCTCCTGCTTACTTTCACCAATTACAGTTGTCACGGTCAGAGTTTAGCGCAGGACAAAAATGCACGTCCAAGTGCGGGAACCACCTGTTGACTTGGATGTGCATTATTGTCCATGTTCGGCAAGAGGTTAACTTTTATATTTTCTTTTATTCACTGTATCGCATATATAACATGTTATTTATGTTCCACGGGTCAGTAAGAGTATGGTAATACCCCATTTAAATAGCTTCTGTCTTCTAAGAGGTGTAACATTTTTGTATTTTAGCATTTAGTATATGTTTATTGAGCTGTATTAGGGATTATTTTTTGCATGATGAGTTGTACTTCTTGTTGGAATTATTGTGAGGTAATTGTGACTTTTTTACTTTTTATTGCTTTATTTATTTGACTGGATGTTTAACAATCCTAACTTTTTTAAAATTATTTTTTACGGTGTTCACTGTATGTGTTTAGTACAAAAAACCTATGTACTCACCTTTACACCCCCCCCCCTCTCTTCTTTTTTGCGTTGCTCCGGCTCCGTGTCCCTGCTAGATATGTTCTTATTTTGTTAGTTTCTTTTTATTTTCTGCGCTTTAACACATTATACATTATATTATTACCAATTCAAACAATATTTCAAAGGCAAGTTACGAGTCACGCTGAAATTGTCTTTTAGATAAATCTAAGCAGTAAATTGTAAGTGCTCCCACTTGCATTACTAACATAAATTAGCAATTTTACTGTGTAGCATACATTAGATAATAAGGCGGAATACTCGGATTCTCATTAATTCATATTTACATTTCTCTTTCCATACTCACATTAGTATTCTCCCTGCATATACTTGTGTAAAGTATATAATGACAGCCTGTTTTCTAGGCAAGGTTTTTTTAGAAATGGATTTTTCATTGCATCTCATGTTTAATAATAACAATATAGAAGCCTACTGGTGCCCTGTTATCGGTCTATAGAAGATTAATACAACTATATGCAAGTGAACTAAAGGCGAAGATACACATGGCTGTTGAATTAACATAGCTGTTGTGTTTTTAATGAACATTTAAAGAGGTCTTTAACTTGATAGCGACTGCCCACAGTAATTAGACCACGGGTAGTGCTTGTATCGAGTCTTCAACAATGTCTTTCAGTGTTGATGCAGTTTCTCCTATTCCTGCACAGATCACAGAGCAGGGAATGTATCTAGCCATCAGTGGTTCATAACCTTCTCTTTTTTTCACTACATAGCGCTGAACAGTACTATGTACCAATTACAGGCAATGGCAGTGCTGCACCCTCTGTAGACCCAGTAGTTACATGAACACCAGATGTGAAGGTGTTAAACAGAGCTACTGGGTCTTATTAGATCCAGTGCATCTCTACTTGAGACATCTACCCCACAGAGGGTTGGTTCCTTCTGTAACTGCGGCTCAGATAATATTATATATTAACACTGGACTATAACTTGAATGTGGAATTAAACACTGATTGAGGACTATGTGAAACTCTTATAGATGTTAAGGAAGCCTAATATGGTACTTGTAGTCCTTCATATATAGTTCATGCTGTTCCAAATGAATTGTAATCTTTTTATATTGAACTGAGCTTTGTTGAAGTATGGTGCTAATGATTGGTCTATTTAGTCTCATTAACTGGTGGTACTTTAGGTCTCAATATTGTGGTATATCGTTCTCCATTTAATGTATAGCAGCCAAGTCAATTTTGCTGTTGCAGTACGAAGAACAGCCATTGTTCATGGATAATTTAAAACGACTGTATTAGGTCACAAAAAAATGTGCCATTTCCCATTGCTGAAAAATTTTCAACTTCTTAAATTTTACATACCAGGCAAGAAATAAGATAGATTTAGGCCCATGTCATTTTGTAAAACTATGTACTTATCAGCACACTTGCACTTGAACTCCTCGCTTTGCTCAACATCCTCACTGCAGTCTCTGTAAATTACATAATTGGTAAAATCATTAGAAGAATTTTTGATTAAATGATTGGTCACAGCATATAAATATGATTTTTATTTAAATCCTTGTTACCACCTCCAGCTCATGCTGAGTAACTTCATGCAAAAAAAACTGTGTTTTCCATGTCTTTCCTTCCCCATTAGTAACCATCAATCTGTCTTAAATGTATAATTTATTTGACTAATTTATACACTTTGTTATATGCTTATCTTGATCTAATCTATACATTTATTATTTATACTAATAGACTTTGGGGGGGGGGAGGATTAACACAATTTTGAGGTGTGTTTTTGCAAGTAAAAAGTCACATTCAACATTTTAGGCTCCAAAATGATAAATGTCCCATGATTGTGCTATTTGTGTGGCAATTTTTTAATACAAAAAATGGACAATTAAGGACATGTGACGGTTAGAGTGCAAAAATACACCTTGTTGTGATGAATTACCCCTATACTGATATTATTTGCTTTAAAATAGTGGATTTTTGTGTTATGACTTATGATGGAACTTTTTAAGAATATTAGTACATTATTTTAGTCTAACAGTGATGAATTTATTATGAATTAAGTCTATGGATAATAAACTTTTCTGCTTTACCAAGTAAATCAATAAATTTATTCTCAAATTATATTTTATTTTAGGTTTCACCTTGTGAAAAATGTCGATGTGACCCAAATGGTGAAGTTATGTGCACTGTGTCGGCATGTCCTCAGACAGAATGTGTAGACCCAGTCTATGAGCCAGATCAGTGTTGTCCCATCTGCAAAAATGGTAAATTATGATGTCAGATGCTTTAATTACATAAGATATACACATATACAGTACAGATCAAAAGTTTGGACACACCTTCTCATTCAAGAGTTTTCTGTGTTTTCATGACTACAAAAATTCACACTATTGGCATCAAAACTATGAATCAACACACGCGGAATTATACACTTAACAAAAAAGTATGAAACAACTAAAAATATGTCTTATATTCTAGATTCTACAAAGTAGCCACCTTTTGCTTTGATTACTGCTTTGCACACTCTTGGCATTCTCTTGATGAGCTTCAAGTGGTAGTCACCAGTAAAGATTTTCACAACAAAGGTGTGCCCTGTCAGGTTTAATAAGTGGGATTAATTGCCTGATAAATGGGGTTGGGACCATCAGTTATGTTGTGCAGAAGTCAGGTGAATACACAGCTGATAGTCAGACTGAATAGAACCTTTATAAATTGTATTATGGCTAGAAAAAAATCAGCTAAGTTTAAAAAAAAATGAGTGGCCATCATTACTTTAAGAAATGAATGTCAGTCAGTCCGATAAATTGGGAAAACTTTTAAAGTGTCCCCAAGTGCAGTTGCAAAAACCATCAAGCGTTTCAAAGAAACTGTCTCACATGAGGACCGGCACAGGAAAGGAAGACCTATAGTCACTTCTGCTGTTGAGGATGAGAGTCACAGAGCTCTAGCAACATACACATCTCTACAAAAACTGTGAAGAGGAGACTGTGTGCAGCAACTTTTCCTGGTCTGATGAGTCCAAATTTGAGATCATTCTCAACCATTGTGTCTCTGTGTGATGCAGAAAAGGTGAATGAAAGGACTCCAATGGTTCTCAACCTGAAGCATGGAGGAGGAGGTGTGATGGTGTGGGGATGCTTTGCTGGTGACCCTGTTGGGGATTTATTCAAAATTGGAGGTATAGTGATCCAGCATGCTTGCCACATCATCTTGCAGTGTCATGCTATTCCATCCGGTTTGCGTTTAGTTGGACCATCATTTATTTCTCAACAGGACAATGACCCCTAACACACCTCCAGGCTGTGTTAGGGCTATGATGACCTGGCCTCCACAGTCACCAGACCTGAACCCAGTTGAGATGGATTGGGGTGAGCTAGACCGCAGAGTGAAGGCAAAATGGCCAACAAGTGCTTATCATCTCTGGGAACTCCTTCAAGACTGTTGGAAGACAATTTTAGGTGCCTACCTCTTGAAGCTCATCGAGAGAAGTGTGCAAAGCAGTAATCAAAGCAAAGGTAGCTACTTTGAATAATCTAAAATATAAGACATATTTTCGGTTGTTTCACACTTTTTTATTAAGTATATAATTCCATGTGTTAATTCATAGTTTTGATGCCTTCAGTGTGAACCTACAATTTTTAAAGACAGGAAAATACAGAAAACTCTTTGATTATTTAGAAAAATCGAAAGTTTGTTCAGGCTTTGTGGAATTAATATTGTTATATAAGAAATTCTCATTTGCTCTGCTTATTATTAAATGTGTGTTATTACTGTTCAATGGGTATGTGGATACATGATTTAAAATAAGGCTTGTAACATGTTCATTTGTATGGGAAACATATATATTACATTATATATAAATATATACACTCACCGGCCACTTTATTAGGTACACCTGTCCAACTGCTCGTTAACACTTAATTTCTAATCCGCCAATCACATGGCGGCAACTCAGTGCATTTAGGCATGTAGACATGGTCAAGACAATCTCCTGCAGTTCAAACCGAGCATTTGGTATGGTTGTTGGTGCCAGAAGGGCTGGTCTAAGTATTTCAGAAACTGCTGATCTACTGGGATTTTCACGCACAACCATCTCTAAGGTTTACAGAGAATGGTCAGGAAAAAACATACAGTGAGTGGCAGTTCTGTGGGCAGAAATGCCTTGTTGATGCCAGAGGTCAGAGGAGAATGGGCAGACTGGTTCGAGCTGATAGAAAGGCAACAGTGACTCAAATCGCCACCCGTTACAACCAAGGTAGGCAGAAGAGCATCTCTGAACGCAAAGTACGTCGAACTTTGAGGCAGATGGGCTACAGCAGCAGAAGACCACACCGAGTGCCACTCCTTTCAGCTAAGAACAGGAAACTCAGGCTACAATTTGCACAAGCTCATCGAAATTGGACAGTAGAAGATTGGAAAAACATTGCCTGGTCTGATCAGTCTCGATTTCTGCTGTGACATTCGGATGGTAGGGTCAGAATTTGGCGTCAACAACATGAAAGCATGGATCCATCCTGCCTTGTATCAATGGTTCAGGCTGGTGGTGGTGGTGTCATGGTGTGGGGAATATTTTCTTGGCACTCTTTGGGCCCCTTGGTACCAATTGAGCATCGTTGCAATGCCACAGCCTACCTGAGTATTGTTGCTGACCATGTCCATCCCTTTATGACCACAATGTACCCAACATCTGATGGCTACTTTCAGCAGGATAATGCGCCATGTCATAAAGCTGGAATCATCTCAGACTGGTTTCTTGAACATGACAATGAGTTCACTGTACTCCAATGGCCTCCACAGTCACCAGATCTCAATCCAATAGAGCATCTTTGGGATGTGGTGGAACGGGAGATTCGCATCATGGATGTGCAGCCGACAAATCTGCGGCAACTGTGTGATGCCATCATGTCAATATGGACCAAAATCTCTGAGGAATGCTTCTAGCACCTTGTTGAATCTATGCCACGAAGAATTGAGGCAGTTCTGAAGGCAAAAGGGGGTCCAACCCATTACTAGCATGGTGTACCTAATAAAGTGGCCGGTGAGTGTATATACATACATATACTTATATATTCAGAACATTAATGCTTATAATGCTTTGCTAAACTTTTTGATTATATATATTACAATGCCCAGTTATATCTGCAGTACATCTCCAACATCTGTGTACACTATTTTGGTAAATCATTGGTTGTCTGAATATCTTAATAGTATTCTAAGGGGTTAGCAAATTTCAATAGTTTCTGGATGGTGGTAAATGCATAATGCCATTGGTCTTGTGAAATTTTAACATTCTATTTTGTATCCCAGTTTTGGATTTTTGCTATTGTGTCAGCATTACACACTATATGAATATGGTTAATCCGCCCTTCTTAAAATGGGTGGATCAGAAAGTAACTTTATTTTTTTTGTATTAATATCTTGGAATTGTAAATCTTTGTAAATAAAGCAGATTTCATCTGGTAGTAATGGCAAAATTCCACTGGCGAGAGTCAAAAGATTTATTTTAGAGAATGAAAGCTCTTAAGGGCAGTTTTACCTAGAATGTCATAAAGAGTAATAATATCTTAAGATATCTATTAGAAAATGTTTAATTTATAATACTTACTTCTAGTGTTTAAGGAGTATCTATACGGCATCAGTTGATTACCGTATATACTCGTGTATAAGCCGAGTTTTTCAGCACAAAAAATGTGCTGAAAAACATCCCCTCGGCTTATACACGAGTCAAATAAATAAGTAAAAAATACTTTAAAAATAATAAACTTATACTCACCCTCCGGTGTCCGCACGGCTCCTATTGCTTCCGCGCCGTCTTCTTTCTTCTGCTGGGCGCCGCCATGTCTTTCCCCTGGGCGGCGCCTAGTATGACGTCAGCAGCGGCGCATCATACTAGGCGCCGGCTGGTAGAGAGCAATGGGGGCGCCCTGCAGAAGAAAGAAGACGGGCATGGAAGCAAGAAGAGGAGCCGCGCGGACATCGGGGGAGCAGCGCTGCACATCGGGGCCACCGGAGGGTGAGTATATAAGTTTTTTTTTTTTTAATGCTGGGTTTGGCTGTATACTACACGGGGCAAGCTGTATACTACATAGGGCAGGCTGTATGCTACTGGGGGCAGGCTGTATGCTACTGGGGGCAAGCTGTATACTACTGGGGGCAGGCTGTATACTACAGGGGGCTGGTGGCTGTATACTACATGGGGCAGGCTGTATTCTACTGGGGGCAGGCTGTATACTACTGGGGGCAGGCTGTATACTACTGGGGGCAAGCTGTATACAACTGGGGGCAAGCTGTATACTACTGGGGGAAAGCTGTATACTACTGGGGGCAAGCTGTATACTACTGGGGGCAGGCTATATACTACTGGGGGCAGGCTGTATACTACTGGGGGCAGGCTGGGCTGGCTGTATACTACTGGGAGCAGGCTGGGCTGGCTGAATACTGCTGGGGGCAAGCTGGGCCCCTCCCCCTTTAGACACTTAAACACTTGGCGTCTCATCAGTTATACAATATACCAAAATACAACTGTGGTACAGTTTACTGTAAATATACTGCTTCTATGTTACAGTTTGTCTCAGACTGGGATATGTTGTGCTTTACAACAGTATCATTTTTGAATTGATATGGTTTTTTGCTAACTTGTTATTCCTTTTTATGTGGGACCAAATAGGTAAAAATCATAATTTACATAATACTGATGTATTTCAGGGTATAAGCACTGCCAGCCTATGCTGATGCATAGACTGCCACACAGGCATTTACACGTGAATTATGACTGACACCCCTCAATTCTTGATGCCGGCTCAGCTCCAATGCAAAGGTGAACCGGCATTACCTCCAACCTTTACTGTTACAGCACAGGGTGCTAGGCTCCACTAGGCACCGTAGTAGTGGGGTGCGGAGAGGCAAGGAGTTAAAGATGGTGGATTCAAGGAGTAGAGCTGTTAGGTGCCATGGTTGGGTTCAACTGTGGCACCTAACAGGTTAACTGCCATGTGTCAGCCATATGGACAGATCTCATTCTGTGAGCCCTCTCCATGCACCCCTTCACAACCAGCTGACGTAAATTTACATTGGGCAGTCGTGAAAGGGTTAGTTATGCAACATCTATTTTTTTTAATTCAGGAAATATGTAAAAAGCTATAAAAATTATGCATCACCGTAACGGTAGTTACCCACAGAATAACAATAACATATTATATTTATTGATTGGTGAGTGGTCCAACAAAAGGAATCCTAAAAATCCAAAACAAGAATTGATCAGTATCAGATAAATATCAGGTGACACCCAGCAGCCACACCTACCAAATATGGTGCTGTACACTGTATTGTGACTCTGCTTAGTATTGCAGCTCAGCCGCATTACTTGTATAGTAATTAAATACATACAGGCCATGCGACTGATGAATGTGATATCATAGACCTGTAGCTGATGACTTATCAGCTGTACTCCATTAAAATGTCATATATTTGTACATAAAGAATGTCTAACTCTGATTGTATGTGATAATGTCAGCTGATATTTTACCAGAAAGTACAATATTACAAATATTTTGTATAGACTAATTCTTGATATCAATGTGCAAAAAGCAGGCAACAGAAGTAATAATAAAAAATGCTGGATTTCAGTGCACAGAAAAATCATCAAAACTGATGATCTTCAGAAAACAAATGGGGTGATTTATCTTTATTTTTTCCTTTTTATCTGTCTTTTTTTAGACTTTTTTTTGCGCATTGAGGTTTTTGCGCCTTTTTAGGACTTTTGGAAATGTGCACTAAAGTCCTCCGGACATCAGTAAAACGCATTTACCTTCTATTCCAGATGTGCTAAATGTCGCAAATGACATTTATTTTTTCATTTGTAACAAATCTGAAAGCAAAAACAAAATGACATAAGGGAAAATCGAGATTGATAAATCACAAAAGTAGAGATAAGATACATGACTCCCAATGACTTAAAGTAAAAAAGACAGGTTGCAGAAGCCCATTGCACTTGCATTGCAAATATTTCTTTCTGCCTTCTCTAAGCATTTGCATTACAGTATAATTGTGTGTTTTAATTTACCTGACAATGTTGTCTGTTGAGTCCCAGGGTTTGCTTTGGATGCATATAAAAAAGCCCATGCCTGGTCTGAGCTGCTCAATCACTCCTCAAGTCTCAGCCTCCACCTTTCTGCTTATGTGCAACTCCTCCCTCCTGCTCCTTTACTCACACAGGGACAAAGCTCACAGTAAGGTGAACTATCAACAGTGAGGGAGGAGTTGTAGAGGAGCACAGGTGGAGACTGAAAGCTGAGGAGGGACTGAGCAGTACAGACAAGTCACTCACCACAGGATTCAGGCAGGAAGCCAGGTAAGTTAAATTCTTTGCCATAAAAATTATTTGCAGCTAATTTATTCCAATACCTGGATCTGGATACTTTTCTTAAATATAATATAAACTATAAACTATGGAAATACATTTCTTGAGATTATATAAAATGATATTTACTATCAATAGGAAGGATTTTAAACTAAGCACACTTGCATGCTGATGTTTGCCTCCTCTGGCAGGATCTGCTCTTAGTTAAGCTTTGTATGCCCTTGTGTTTAAAAAAAAGTCAGTAAAAATTATGCAAATAATTTGGGTGCAATTAAAAACATGGAGCTCAGAGCCCCTCGTTTGCATCATTTTTAAAGCATTGTTTTGTTAAACAAGAGCATAAGAAGTTAAAAGAAGAGCTGCTCCTGCCAGAGGGGGCACACATCTCATGTAAGCGTGCTTGGTTTACAATCCTTGATGCTGGTGGTAGATTTCCTTTAGTGGAAATGTGTCACCAGGTTTTACTTTCCTAAACTACTACTCCCATCAGGTGGGGAATGAAATGTTCTTTCTAAATTCCCTCTTTTATGTGTAATCTCCCCAATTTACCTATAAAAAAAACTCTCCCAGAGTTTAGTGGTTGCAGGGGTAGAGTCACTTCTGCAAAAGGTCAACACTTTCAGTAAAGTATATTTGAAATGTTCATTGTAACTCACATGCAGTTTTAAGAATATGTGCAATTTATAGTATTGGCTGAATGCATAAAAAGTGTTGGCTGAATACATATTTAAAATCTTGTTATCAGTAAAATAATTGACTGTCTCCCTTTTTTGGGGAGAAACAAGTTCCAAACCGAAATTTTTCACCTAGTAGCATAAATAATTTTTATATAGGTATAAGTCGAAACTGTATATTTTATAATTGTAACTCCAGACAAATGTTTTTTATCCAAAGAAAGTAGAGTTTGATCGGCACTCGGAAATTGCTTAAAACTTGAGGCTTTATTTTATATCCATTAAAAGTATGTGTACATTTGCAGGTAGCAGACGACCTACGCGTTTCGAACGTAGACCATGAATAAGAACTGAATATCTACGTTCGAAACGCGTAGGTCGTCTGCTACCTGCAAATGTACACATACTTTTAATGGATATAAAATAAAGCCTCAAGTTTTAAGCAATTTCCGAGTGCCGATCAAACTCTACTTTCTTTGGATATTGAAACCGGTTTCCGACAAGCCGTCTTGGATTCGAGCACCGGGACTATGCAGATACCTCCATTACCTTCCTAAGTCTGGCATACGTGAGTGAGCGGACAGCTCTGTTAACTTATATTTTTCTACAAATGTTTTTTGGTCTCTGTGACAATTGAATTTTAAAAATGGAACTCAGAATAGAAAACAAAGAAACTAAAGATAAATACTCTAACATCTGGTCCCCATGGATTATATTCAAGGGTACCCCGAGATACCTTAACATAACTGACTAAACACATAAAGGAAAAAAAGACTGTACATAAAAGCGAAACAATAGGTTGACTTAATAAACCAGATATACTAAACCCTTCCTTTCTCCCCATCCTGCACTCTCCCTCCCCAACCCTACCCCAAATCGACCCTATTATACATATATAATAAATGCTATATTCTGTACTATATTGTTGTTTTACTGACAAAATATCATATTCTGTAAAATTATCATATGAGATGTTAACAGAAGTTGTCTATTAACTCTCTTTTGCTGTTATTCTTTCTTTAATAAAGCAAGATTGATAAATAAAATGAATAATCCCCCCCCCAAAAAAAAAAAAATGTTGGATTGTAATAAGAACCAGGATTAACAATAAAGCTGCATTGCAGAGAACTTTGATAACTGTTACAGCTGTTTATTGTAGTCTAGGGCTAAAGTACAGTAACTTACAGATTACCAAAGGTCCGTTTGTAACTAGGGGTTGTCTGTAAGTTGGGTGCTCTTAAGCTATATATATGTGCTTTAATTAATTTCATGAATCATTTATTGCTGGACTTAATAACTTGATAGTTATATAATTAAATGGAATTCTATTTTCCCACATCGCTTCCCCTCAGTCCTGTCCCTTCAGGCGAACTTGATGGACATATCCTCGACTATAAGCCAACCCAAGTATAAGCCAAGGTCCCTAATTTTAACACAAAAAAATGGGTAAACCTATTGACTCGAGTATAAGTCGAGGGTGGGGTACACTTAGGTGCCCCGTAGGTCCTCTTCTTGATTTGGCTCATTCCGCTCCTCTTTGGGACTTTGCACTCCGCCAGCACAAAGAATGACGTCGGCCACTTGCTGACATCATTGTTTGTGAGGCACTGGCATCACAGGATGACCGGAAGAGGACCCAAAGAGGAGCCGAAGAGGAGCGGAATGACCCGAATGGAACCCAAAGCACCCGAAGAGGCACCAGAGCAAGACAAGGACCTACGTGGGGCTTTGGAAAAGTGAGTATAGTGTTAATTTTTTTACAGACTTATAAACCGAGCTAGGGTTTTTCAGCACAAATTTTATGCTGAAAAACTTAGCTTATACTTGAGTATATAAGGTATTTTTTCCTGTTGAAAAAGATATAAGAATGACCATCGTTAGCATGACATTTAAGAAAATAAATTATAAAAATCAGCTTTTTTTAAAAGTGTTTTTCCACTACTTTAATCCATATAAGTGTCTGCTAAAACTTTTAGAATACTAAAATATAACAAACTATCATATATACTCGAGTATAAGCCTAGTTTTTCAGCACAAAAAAATGTGCTGAAACCCCAAACTCGGCTTATACTCGAGTAAAAAAGAACAAAACTCACCTTTCTGGCTTCCCCCGCTGCTGGCTAAATACGGGGACAGGGGGCTGGCTATGTACTGGGGGATATGGGCTGGCAGGCTATAGACTGGGGGGCAGGTGCTGGCTATATACTATGGGTCAGGGTCCAGCAGGCTATATAATGGGGAGGCTGTGACCAATGCATTTCCCACCCTCGGTTTATACTCGAGTCAATATGTTTTCTTAGGTTTTTGTGGTAAAATTAGGGGCCTCGGCTTATACTTGGGTCGGCTTAAACTCGAGTATATATGGTAATTACTGATCATCTTTAGGATCATCACTGCTCCAGTGCCACCATGCTCCTTCCTTCTCTCTATCCTGGTTTTCAGCAGTTACATTTTGAAACAGCCTTAGGAGTGCTACAACCAATCACGGGCAAAATAAGTGCTAGAGATGAGCAACTCATTCAAGATTTGATTAACAGAAGTTGAATTTTCCAAATCGAATTGGTCCAAATGGATATTGCTACAAATGTGCCAGAAATTAGCAAATTACCCCCTCTAGTCCTCTAAAATAAATCCTTTCATTTAAAAAAATCTATAAAAAGGAAGTAAGTATCTTGTTTGTTTATACTTTACTTTTTTTAACCCCGTAGCGGCCTGGCTTTTTTTTTTCATTTCTATTTTTCACTGCCCTTGTTCAAAAATGTATAACTTTTTTATTTTTCCATGTACAGAGCTGTGTGATGACTTATTTTCTGCATAACAAATTGCACTTCATAGTAACGGTATTTAATATTCCATGCCAAGTACTGGGAAGCGGTAAAAAAAATTCCAAATGCAGTGAAAATGGTGAAAAAATGCATTTACCCCGTTTTCTTGTGGACTTGGATTTTACAGCTTTCACTGTGCACCACAAATGACATGTCTACTTTATTCTTTGGGTCATTGTGAGTATGGGGATACCAAATTTGTAAAGGTTTTATAATGTTTTCATACATTAAAAATTAAAACCTCCTGTACAATTTTTTTCTTTTTTTTTTAATTTTGCCATCTTCTGGCGCCAATAACTTTTTCAACTGTTGGTGGTGTCATTTTTTGCAACTTTTGATGAAGTTTTCAATGCTATAATTTTTAGGACTGTTGGACCTTTTGATCACTTTTTGTTGATTCCTTTTATATTTTTCAAAATGGCAAAAAAGTGGCATTTTTCGACTTTGAGTGGTATTTTTAGTTGCGGGGTTAAATGCAGTGAAAAACCGTTATTATATTTTGATAGATCGGGCATTTTCAGATGCGGCGATACCTAATGTGTTTATGATTTTTACTGTTTATTAATATTTATATCAGTACTAGGGAAACGGATTTTTATTTATATTTATATATTTATATATATTGTAAGGCAGTGGCTGGAAAGGTCATTAATGGCGTCTATATTCCAGCTAGTTTTTTCTCCTATGCTTGGTAAAGGGATGACCACTGACGATTAATCCAGGTTCTGGGGCTGTGTTAATGGAGCTCGTTAGCCCACACCTGGTCCAGGGCTTTAGAAACCCGAGCTGCATCATGAGAGCTCTCTCTGACCAGAGACAGAGGTGCTGCTGTGAGTGAAACAAGCCTGGAGGTAAAGACTGCCAATGTGTTTATTTTGTATCCTTAGCTAGAGAGGGAAAAAGCTATTGTATTAGCTAGCGCCTTGACAGGCAGGTCTTTTGTTTTGTATTTTATTTCTGTCAGTTATGAGCCTGTACAAGTTGGACTTGTGAACACAACTGACAATAAAGACTGGAAGTCAAACCAGTGTTTGGAACTAAAAGTTGGACTCAGCGTCTCTGTGAACTGTCTTGGCTCTCACCAATGAGCTGAACCCCTACTGTTTGGTGTCTCGGATGCGGGCACTTCCTTAAAGAGACAGAGACTTGTTTCAACAGAAGAATGGAGAAACTTATAAAACAGCTTGTGCAAGCTAATGTTAACCTCAGCAGGCAAATGCCTTACAGCGACAGGTGCATGAAGAAGCCATGAAAGCCCAGCGAGAGACCAATCATCTGTTGGTGAAAGCTCAGCAGGACATTGGGCGGGAGCAGCAGCAGGTGAACAAAGCTCTCCAACAGCAAATCCAAGGCTCGGTGGAGAGACCTGAGTCGCTACAAGCCCCACAGCAGGCACCCCAGCAGCTGGTGCAAAGCGCCATGAAGAAAATGACCAAGGAGGATGATGTAGAGGCTTTCCTGCGCACCTTTGAGCGGATTGCTGAGAGTTCCCAGCTTCCTGAGGATCAGTGGGCAGAAGTGTTGGCCCCCTTCTTAACAGGTGAGCCCCAGAAGGCTTATTTTGACCTGAGGGTGCAGGATTCAAAAGTGTATGCTAAACTCAAGGGAGAAATCCTAGCCCGCCTTGGGGTTACCCTTGCTCTCCGTGCACAGAGAGTCTACACCTGGGAGTATGACCCTGCCAAGCCAGCCAGGTCACAGATGTATGATCTCTTCCACCTGACCAACCAAATGGCTGCAACCAGAGGAGCTTACTGCAACCCAAGTTGTGGAGCGGGTTGTCTGTGACCGCTTTGTCTGTGCTTTACCAGCAAAAGTACAGAGACGGGTATTCAGATCCAAAAACTGTGGATGAGCTGGTGTCAACAGTGGAGCGCTTTACAGCTACAGAAGAGTATCTCCAGGTGCTGTGTCCCACATCCCCTCGGAACAACAGAAAACCATCATCTGGTAAGACTGTTCCTTATTCTAAAGGGGTAAAACTGGCAACTAAAGAGGGTGGGTCACAGTCCTTTGGTCCTAGAGACCGGCCTACAAGTCCAAAACAGGACTCTGTGTCTAAAGCCCGGGGTCAGGTAGTCTGCTGGTGCTGCTAAGGACTGGGACATATCGCTGCTAACTGTCCGGTGCTAGGAGAACCTATGGAGTGTGACTTGAGAAGGCGTGGGTCTTTGTTTGCTAGACCTTCTTGTGCTGCACATATGGACAATGCATCTGAGAGACAAATCTGTATTGTACAAATAGAAGGTCATCCTGTGTTGGCATTGCTGGACTCTGGGAGTCTGGTGACTTTGGTACATGCAAGTCTGGTGGACCCTGACAAAGTCCAGACTCACCGCATGAGTGTAATTTGTATCCATGGAGATACTAAGGACTATCCCACTGCTGTTATAATGGTGGAAACTACTTGTGGGACATTAAGCCATGAAGTTGGCGTGGCTAAAAACCTGTTGCACAGTGCCATTATTGGACGAGATTTTCCCTTATTCTGGGATTTGTGGGAAAATAAAAACAGTCAATTGTATAATGTGCATGATGATGTTAACCTGTCTGAACATGTCTCTATGTCTGATACCTCAGCTGAGCCTGTCATTGCTGTACCTTTAGAGCAAGATGAACCTAATAATTTTCCTTTCGAGGTCCTTGCTGGGGACTCTGAGGAAACAGTTCCTGATTTAGAACTTTCCCAATTACAAGTATTCAGGGGAAACTTTGGTACGGAACAGCTGAGAGATCCAAATCTTGTTAATGCCTGGAAAAATGTAAGTTATTAACGGTGTACCCCAAGAACCAGGCGTTGAATTGGTGTATCCCCATTTTATGGTACACAATGGCTTGTTGTGTAGGGTGAAGAAAATCCTACCAGATATACCATGTTAACCTAATTAAACCCTGGAAAGATCGTGAGGTGCTTTGTGCCACAAAGCAGCCTCAACAGTTACGGAGCAATGTATTACCTGAGGTTTATGTTGCTGAAACTTTATCCGCAGTTGAGAAACAAGAGGTCAGGGAGCTGCTGCAAAGGAACAGGGAAACATTCTCTGAGTTGCCTGGACGTACTAACCTTATAAAGCATGATATTGTGACACAGACAGGAGAAAAGGTTAAGTTGCGCCCATATCGTGTACCCGAAGCCCAGATACAGGCAATCTCAGAGGAAGTAAAGAAAATGTTGGACCTTGAGGTTATTGAAAAATCACAAAGTGGTTGGTCTAGCCCAATCGTTCTCATTCCAAAACCTGACGGTACCCTGAGATTTTGTAACGACTTTAGGAAGTTGAAATCTCAAAATGTGATGCCTATCCTATGCCCATGGTTGATGAATTGATAGAAAGGTTGGGTCCGGCTAGGTATGTCACTACTCTGGACCTTACTAAGGGCTATTGGCATGTCCATTAACTAAAGAGGCAAAGGAAAAGACTGCTTTCTCTACACCAGAAGGCCACTATCAGTATAAAGTTCTCCCTTTCGGCCTACATGGTGCACCAGCCACTTTTCAGGGGTTAATGGACCTAATTTTGGAGCCTCATAGAGCATATTCAGCAGCCTACCTAGATGATGTGGTTATCTTTAGCCCAGATTAGGAATCTCATCTAGGAAAGGTACAAGCAGTCCTGGATTCCTTGCGGGAGGCCGGCTTAACCGCCTAACCCGAAAAAATGTAAAATTGGTCTAGAGGAGGTCTGGAAGAGGAGTGACAAAATTGAAGCAATTAAAAACTGGCCTCAGTCCATTTCCAAAAAGCAGGTCAGAGCCTTCTTGGGCATAGCGGGTTATTACAGGAGGTTTGTGCCAAACTTTGCCACTATTGCCGCTCCTCTCACAGACCTGACCAAAGGGTCCAAGTCCAACATGGTAAAGTGGAATGAGGAGGTAGAACAGGCTTTCCAGCAATTGAAGGAGGTGTTGTGTAAGAGGCCGGTATTGATTGCTCCTAACTTTAAGGAGGAGTTTATGCTGCAAGCAGATGCCTCTAATGTGGGGTTAGAGGCTGTCCTTTCTCAAGTAAAGAATAGGGAAGAGCACCCTGTAATGTACCTCAGCAGAAAAATAACATCTCCTGAAAAAAATTATGCGATAATAGAAAGGGAATGCCTTGCTCTTAAGTGGGCCATTGAGTCTCTGAGATATTATCTCCTGGGCAGACAATTTAGACTAGTCACAGACCACTCTCCCTTAAAATGGATGGCCCAAAATAAGGGTAAAAATGCAAGAGTGACTGGTTCCTTGCTCTGCGAGATTTTAAGTGTTATGTGAAACATTGTCCAGGAGCTCAACAAGGTAATGCGGACACGTTATCATTTGCACATTGTTTAATGACACAAGTTGCTCCTCCCCACAGGTCTGAGCAGAGGGGGAGGGTATGTAAGACATTGGCTGGAAAGTTCATCAATGGCGTTTATATTCCAGCTGGGTTTTTCTCCTATGTTTGGTAAAGGGATGGCCACTTATGATTAATCCAGGTTCTGGGGCTGTGTTAATGGAGCTCGTTAGCCCGCACCTGATCCAGGGCTTTAGAAACCCGAGCTGCATCATGAGAGGTGTTTCTCTGACCAGAGACAGAGGTGCTGCTGTGTGTGAAACAGGCCTGGAAGTAAAGACTGCCTAGCTAAAGGGGGAAAAAGCTATTGTATTAGCTAGCGCCTAGATGGGCAGGTCTTTTTGTTTTGTATTTTATTTCTGTGAGTTATGAGCCTGTACAAGTTGGACTTGTGAACACAACTGACAATAAAGACTGGAAGTAAAACCAGTGTTTGGAACTAAAAGTTGGACTCAGCGTTTCTGTGAACTGTCTTGGCTCTCACCAGTGAGCTGAACCCCTACAATATTTATTTTTATTTTATTATAGTTTTAACTTTTTTTTATTTTTACTTTCACTATTTTTTACACTACCTAGGGTACTTAAACCCTAGGTTTTCTGATCGATCCCTTCATATACGGCTATATTACAATATGGCAATATATGGGGATTTTCCTCCTCATTCATTACAATGTGCTGACATTGTGATGAAGGGGTTAAAACGAGACAGCCTTGGGTCTTCGGACGACCCGAGGCTGGCAAGGCGATGGATTGGCACTCCCCGATGACGTCACAGGGAGTGATGATCGTCTTGCAGCTTCTGGATGGTGGAGTAGACAGGTAACCAGAATACAGTGGTACACAGAAACCGACACAAGACTGAGAAGGGAAAGTGGGCTCACACTAGAAGATAAACGATACTGAAGGACAAACAACAGATAAAGACAGACAAGCGGAGTCAAACAAACCGGGTCAAAACCAAGATGGCGGCAAATGTACAGAGTCATATGGCAAATAGAATGGTCGGAAGGCACAACAGAAGTCAATACACAGAATAGCAAGAAACACAGTAGAAAGAGCACTAGAGAACACAGGAGACTGAATAACCAGCACCCAATGAAGGGGCTGGGCAGAATATAAAGCAGTAATGGACTCTACCTCCAGCACTGACTGGCTCCGCCGTCCATCACTCAAATCGCAGCTGCAGGCAAAACGAGTACAGAGACACACCAAACTTTCCCAAGATCAGAAATGGAGCTGTCAATCACAAGCAGCTCGGGGTGTGGTTTTCCGGCAAGAAGCCTGAAACCTGATCCCATCAGAGCAATTTGTGAGTTGTGACGGAGCGCTAATGCATCCATAATAGAGATGAGCGAACATACTCGCCGAGCTTGATGCTCGTTCGAGCATTAGCGTACTCGAAACTGCTCGTTGCTCGGACGAATACTTCGCCCGCTCGAGAAAATGGCAGCTCCCGCCGTTTTGCTTTTTGGCGGCCAGAAACAGAGCCAATCACAAGCCAGGAGACTCTGCACTCCACCCAGCATGACGTGGTACCCTTACACGTCGATAGCAGTGGTTGGCTGGCCAGATCAGGTGACCCTGGAATAGACTAGCCCCTGCCTGCGCTGCTCGGATCATTCTGTGTCTGGATGCCGCTAGGGAGAGAGCTGCTGCTGGTCAGGGAAATCGTTAGGCTGTTCAATTAGAATAGTGTTAGGCAGGAGTGATTCTACAAGAACCCAACAGCCCTTCTTAGGGCTACAATAACGTTATACTTTTTTTTTTTTTATTTGCAGCTAGTACCATATTGTGAGGAATTTGCAGGGGGACTTGCTACCGTTTTGTGTTTAGCTCTTAGTGACACACATATCCACCTCAAACACCAAAGTGGGAAAATTTATTAGGGGTTTGATTTCAATTAGGCACAGTCTGCCATTTACTTTTTATTTTACGTTTATTTTTTCATAACTCAGCGTCATCTCATCTGGCATAGCAGTGTGCTTTCATACTTGGCTAGAAAATAGCCAAAGGAGAATCCAAACGGCTTACTTACGCCTACAATAGCGTTATATATATTTTATTTCTGGTTGATCTGCTGGTGGCTGTCCTTGCTGCAGTGCATCTACTACCAAATTGTGAGGAAATTGTAGTGAGACTTGCGACCTTTGTGTTTAGCGCTTAGTGACGCACATATCCATCGCAAAGACCGAAGTGGGAAAATTTATTAGGGGTTGGATTTCAATTAGGCACAGTCTGCCATTTCCTTTTTATTTTACGTTTATTTTTTCATAACTCAGCGTCATCTCATCTGGCATAGCAGTGTGCTTTCATACTTGGCTAGAAAATAGCCATAGGAGAATCCAAACGGCTTACTTACGCCTACAATAGCGGTATATATATTTTATTTCTGGTTGATCTGCTGGTGGCTGTCCTTGCTGCAGTGCATCTACTACCAAATTGTGAGGAATTTGTAGTGAGACTTGCGACCTTTGTGTTTAGCGCTTAGTGACGCACATATCCATCGCAAAGACCGAAGTGGGAAAATTTATTAGGGGTTGGATTTCAATTAGGCACAGTCTGCCATTTCCTTTTTATTTTACGTTTATTTTTTCATAACTCAGCGTCATCTCATCTGGCATAGTAGTGTGCTTTCATACTTGGCTAGAAAATAGCCATAGCAATAGGATAGCATCGTTTGGTTTTAAAAACTAAAAAACACAAAAAAAAAAAACACAAAAAAACACAAAAAAAAGTAAAAAAAAAATTAAAGTTATAACTTTCATTTTCAAAATGTTTAACCCGAGGGCTAGGGGTAGAGGACGAGGGCGGGGACGTGGGCGTCCAACTACTGCAGGGGTCAGAGGCCGTGGTCCTGGGCGGGGTGAGACACCACCTGCTGATGAGGGAGCAGGGGAACGCCGCAGAGCTACACTCCCTAGGTTCAAGTCTGAAGTTACTGGGACTCGTGGTAGAGCACTGTTGAGGCCACAACAGTGCGAACAGGTGATGTCGTGGATTGCCGACAATGCTTCGAGCAATTTGTCCACCAGTCAGTCTTCCACGCAGTCCACCCATGTCACCGAAATCGTCACTCCTCCAGCTCCTGCACCTCAGCCTCCTCCCCCCCAGTCTGCCCCCTCCCAGGAAAATTTGGCATTTGAACCGGCATACTCTGAGGAACTGTTTTCTGGACCCTTCCCACAGTCACAAACCACTTGTCCGGTTGCTGCTGAGCAATTTTCCGATGCCCAGGTTTTCCACCAGTCGCAGTCTGTGGGTGATGATGACCTTCTTGACGTAGTGGAAGAAGTGTGTAAAGAGGTGTCCGACGATGAGGAGACACGGTTGTCAGACAGTGGTGAAGTTGTTGTCAGGGCAGGAAGTCCGAGAGGGGAGCAGACTGAGGGATCGGAGGATGATGAGGTGACAGACCCAAGCTGGGTTGAGAGGCCGGGTGAACACAGTGCTTCTGAGACGGAGGAGAGTCCTCGACCAGAACAGGTTGGAAGAGGCAGTGATGGGGCCAGACGGAGAGGCAGGGCCAGAGCAGGTGCATCAGCGCCAAATGTGTCACGTAGTGAAGCTCCCGTGGCGAGGGCTCCCGCGGCGAGGGCTAGATTTTCAGAAGTCTGGAGGTTCTTTAAGGAAACACCGGATGACCGACGGACTGTGGTGTGCAACCTTTGCCAAACCAGGATCAGCAGGGGTTCCACCACTACTAGCTTAACTACCACCAGTATGCGCAGGCATATGAATGCTAAACACCCCACTCAGTGGCACCAAGCCCGTTCACCTCCGGCCGTGCACACCACTGCTCCTTCCCCTGTTTCAGCTGATAGTCAGCCCCCTGCCCAGGACCCTGGCACAAAAACCCCATCGTCGCCTCCACGATCCTCCACAGCATCCACCAGCGTTCATCTCTCCATACCCCAGACGCTGGAGCGGAAACGGAAATATAGTGCAACCCACCCGCACGCCCAAGCACTTAATGTCCACATCTCCAGATTGCTTAGCCTGGAGATGCTGCCCTATAGGCTAGTAGAGACCGAGGCCTTTCGCAACCTCATGGCGGCGGCCGCCCCTCGGTATTCGGTCCCCAGCCGCCACTACTTTTCCCGATGTGCCGTCCCAGCCCTGCACCAGCATGTGTCAGACAACATCATCCGTGCCCTGACCAACGCCGTTTCTGACAAGGTCCACCTGACCACGGACACGTGGACGAGTGCTGCCGGGCAGGGCCACTATATATCGCTGACAGCACATTGGGTTAACTTGGTGGAGGCTGGGACCGAGTCTGACCCTGCGGCTGGTCATATACTACCGACAACGAGGATTGCGGGGCCTACCTCGGTCCAGGTCTTTCAGGCCTACTATGCCTCCTCCTCCTCCCACCCCTCCTCCACCTCCTCCTCCGAACTACCATCCGTGGGCATGGCGCCATCAGTCGCTAGCTCTAGGCACAGCAGCAGTGCCGTCGCTAAGCGACAGCAGGCGGTGCTCAAACTGCTGAGCCTAGGCGATAAAAGGCACACCGCCCAAGAACTATTACAGGGCATCACGGCGCAGACTGATCTGTGGCTGGCACCGCTGAACCTGAAGCCAGGCATGGTTGTGTGTGACAACGGCCTTAACCTGGTGGCGGCTCTGCAACTCGGCAGACTGACACATGTGCCATGCCTGGCCCATGTGTTAAATCTGATAGTTCAGCGTTTCCTCAAGACATACCCCAATCTGTCTGATTTGCTCACGAAGGTGCGCCGCATCTGTGTGCATTTCAGGAAGTCCAGCACAGATGCTGCCACTCTCAGGGCAGCGCAGCGCCGCCTCCAACTGCCCGCTCACCAACTGTTGTGCGACGTGCCCACGAGGTGGAATTCAACATTAACCATGTTATCCAGGGTTTACCAGCAGCGCAGAGCGATTGTAGACTGCCAGATGTCAACTTCCACCAGAACTGGTAGTCAGGTCAGTCAGCTTCCTCAAGTCTACAATGAGGAGTGGACGTGGATGTCTGATATCTGTCAGGTGCTGAGTAACTTTGAGGAGTCAACACAGATGGTCAGTGGCGATGCCGCCATCATCAGCCTCACCATCCCGCTGCTTGGCCTGTTGAAAAACTCTCTCATCAGCATGAAGTCGGAAGCTTTGCGCTCGTCACAAGAGACGGGGGAAGAAGATTCCCTTGTTGATAGCCAAAGCACCCTTAGGTCTGTTTCTCAGCGCATATCGGAGGAGGTGGAGGAGGATGAGGAGGAAGAGGAGGAGAATGTTGGCGAGACACAAAAGGGGACCATTGTTCAGTCCTTCACTGTTCAGCGTGTATGGGCAGAAGAAGAGGAGGAGTTGGAGGAGGAGGAAATGGACAGTCAGGCCAGTGAGGGGAGTGAATTATTACGCGTTGTTACTCTGGCGCATATGGCAGATTTCATGCTAGGCTGCCTATCCCGTGACCCTCGCGTTCAAAGAATTTATTCCAGCACCGATTACTGGGTATTCACTCTCCTGGACCCACGGTACAAGCAAAATCTTTCCACTCTCATCCCTGGAGAGGAAAGGAGTGTGAGAATGCATGAATACCAGCAGGCCCTGGTGCACAAGCTGAAACAGTATTTCCCTTCTGACAGCGCTAGCGGCAGAGTGCGTAGTTCTGCGGGACAAGTAGCGAGGGAGAGTAGGCGAGCAGGCAGCTTGTCCAGCACTGGCAAGGGTACGCTTTACAAGGCTTTTGCCAGCTTTATGTCACCCCAGCAAGACACTGTCACCTGTCCCCAGTCTCGGCAGAGTAGGGCTGATCTTTACAGAAAGATGGTGAGGGAGTACGTAGCTGACCATACCATCGTCCTAAATGATCACACAGCTCCCTACAACTACTGGGTTTCAAAGCTGGACATGTGGCACGAACAGGCGCTGTACGCCTTGGAGGTTCTTGCCTGCCCTGCCGCTAGCGTGTTGTCCGAGCGGGTTTTCAGTGCAGCTGGTGGCATCATCACCGATAAGCGTACACGCCTGTCGACTGACAGCACTGACAGGCTGACGCTTATTAAGATGAATAAAGCCTGGATTTCTCATAATTTCCAATCTCCACCAGGTGAAGGAAGCTCAACCTGAATAATTTATGCACTCCTCCTCCTCCTCATTTTCCTCCTTCTCCTCCTCTTTGTACACTAAAGCAGAGGAAACTGGCTATTTTTTGACAGGGCCCACTGGCTCTAGCTATAGTATTTTATGCATTTAATTTTTCTGGAGGGCCACCTACTCGGTCCTCTGTTTTAAACAATTTTTGGGAGTGCCACATACAGGCACTCAATCTATTTCATTTTTCTGGAGGGCAACCTACCTGCTCCTCTGGTTTGAAAACTTTTTTGGACTGCCCCATACAGGCACTCAATCTATTCCATTTTTCTGGAGGGCCACCTACCTGCTCCTCTGGTTTGAAAACTTTTTTGGACTGCCACATACAGGCACTATCCAAATTAAATTGTCTCCATAGCAGCCTCCACACGTTGTCTCCATTGGTACCTCCAAAAGTCGTCCATATAGCTGCCTCCATACATCGTCCCCTTATCAAACGAGGTGTGTCAGGCAGAAATTTGGGTTGTTTTCATGGATTCCACATCAAAGTTGTTAACTTTGTCGCCACCCTGCTGTGTAATCCACAAAATATACTGGCAAACTTTTACCATTTACGGATATTATTTCAGTGCTTCTTGCGCATCTGTTTACATTCCCCTCACCCGCCATATCCCAAACTTATAAGAACGCTACTACACTTAACTTGGTGCAGGCTGGGACCGAGTCTGACCCTGGGGCTAGTCATATACTGCCGACGCAGAGGATTGCGGGGCCTACCTCGGTCCAGGTCTCAAAGGCCTACTATACCTCCTCTTCCTCCCACCCCTCCTCCACCTCCTCCTTCTCCAAATTACCATCCGTGGGCATGGCGCCATCAGTCGGTAGCTCTAGGCACAGCAGCAGTGCACACCGCCCAAGAGCTATTACAGGGCATTCCACATCAAACTTGTTAACTTTGTCGCCACCCTGCTGTGTAATCCACAAAATATACTGGCAAACTTTTATCATTTACCGATATTATTTCAGCGCTTCTTGCGCATCTGTTTACATTCCCCTCACCCGCCATATCCTAAACTTATAAGAACGCTACTACACTTGATCTTATACAAAAGGTTCTTAGAAGTGCTGTTTGGGGAGTAGCCTAGAGACAGGGGCTTGGATTGGCGAAAGCTCGCCTGGCAGCGGAGCGCCAGCTCCATGCCAAGATCCAACTAACATAGTTTTAACTGCAGCACCTTTAATCTACTACTAGTTCACTGCCTCCATACATGGTCCCCTTATCAAACGAGCTGTGTCAGGCAGAATTTTGGGTTGTTTTCATGGCTTCCACATCAAACTTGTTAACTTTGTCGCCACCCTGCTGTGTAATCCACAAAATATACTGGCAAACTTTTATCATGTACCGATATTATTTGAGCGCTTCTTGCTCACCTCCTTTGGTTCCTCTCTGCCACCCATTGGTTTGAAGCCTGAGTCCATTTAGGGTATGTCGCCATGCCACTCTCTAGCCTGCCGCTGCTGCCGCTGCCTCTGCATGCCGTCCCCTATAGTGTCAGGGTCAATTATTGGATGTTTTAGATGCTATCTAGCTTCATTCTGTCACTCTGTCATGGCCATGCTGTTGCCCATAATTTTGGCATAATGGTGCATTTAAGCAGCCTCAGAGGCATCCATGCATGCTGCCCCTGCTGTTTCCTGTCCATTTCCGTGGTGTTTCCATCCTTTTCTGAGGTTCCCAGGTGTTTGGCCAAGCTTCCCTGTGCAGAGCCTTGGTCCCCTTGAAAAATGCTCGAGTCTCCCATTGACTTCAATGGGGCTCGTTATTCGAGACGAGCACTCGAGCATCGGGAAAAGTTTGTCTCGAATAACGAGTACCCGAGCATTTTAGTGCTCGCTCTTCTCTAATCCATAACCATAATGAGATATGGTCTTTTAAAGTTATAAAAAAAAAGGTCTGATTTTTTTGAGGACTAAAGTGGGTACTCCAATTTCCAGGGCAATTGGAGCAAGATTGGGTTCTGCCAAAGCAATAAATTCAGATTTGATTCTATTCCAGAAAATCAGTCAGGTTTTATCAAATCAACAAATCAATTCACTCATCTTTAACCCCTTAGCCCTCTGCGTCCGATATGCAATTTCAGCTCAAGATCTGAGCCGAATCGGCATTGGGATACACAGGGTTCCGGCTGTAACTAATAGACGACACCCCAGTGTAACACCCGTGGTTGAAATGGGCTCCAATCGCCGGTTTTTAACCCGTTAAATGCCAAGATCAGTGCGACCCCGGCATTTAACCTGCCTTTGGGGGGGGTTCCCCCACGATCATCCCCCTCCCCGCGCCATTTTCAGAGGCGCCGATCGTTGCTATGGCAGCCTCGAAGTCCGATCAGGACCCCATAGCTGCTTGTAGGCACTGTCTGAAAGATGGCATCTCTGATGTAATCTTAAAGGCAGAGTGTCAGCCTATGCATGTGCATAGGCTGATACTGCTAATACCCTGCAATACATCAGTATTGCAGAGTATTATCATGAACAAGCAATCACATGATTGCTTGTTCATGTCCCATGGTGGAAATAGTAAAAAAGAAAAAAAAATGTTCAATAAAACATACCGTAATAAATCAATAAAAAGTCCAATAACATATAAAGAGACATTTAACCCAAAAAAGTCTAAATCATAACACAAACCCCACATATATATTATCACTGTGTCCGTAAAAACCTGTAAAATATAAAAGTATGTAATTATTGAACCCACATGATGAACGCCGTTAAAAAAACTGTTAAAAACCCGCCAAAAATTATGATTTTTACCTAAACAATCCTGCAAAAACTAAGACATCAACCAGCTCCATAGCCAAAAAATTAAATGTTATGCCAATTGGAAGACGACAATGCAAAAATGATACATTTTTTTCCCACATTAGGGTTTTATTTGACAAATTTAGTAAAACGTAAGAAAAAATATTCAAGTATGGTATCCCCGTAATCGAATTGAACCATAGATTAAAAATAACTTGATTATAAGGCTATATGGTGAACACCAAAAAAAGTAAAAGAAACAGTATAGAATTGATGCTTTTCTACACTTCCCCTCAAAAAAAATGTTCCTAAATTTTCAACAATAACCCCAAAATGGTAACACTGTAAAAAGCATCTCATCCCTCCAAAAAAATGTCACCACATCGCCCCAATAACGAAAAAGCAAAAATTTTGTAGCTTACAAATGGGACCATTGGGAAAACTAAAATCCTGGCTGCTGCATGGCGCTCCTTCCCTTCTCCGTCTCACTGTGCGCCCATAAAACAAGTAACGGCCACATTTGGGGGGGTCTCTGTACTCAGGAGGAATTGCAGAACAAACTGTAAAATGGTTTTCTCTTTTTATCTTTTGGAAATGTGTAAATTTTAGGGCTAAATGAACGTATAACCGGCACAATTTGACCATTCTAAATTTCACCTCCATTTTTATTTGATTACTATGAAGATCTCAAGGGGTTAACAATCTTCCTAAAAGTTGTTTCTGATAGCTTGACGGGTGCAGATTTGAAAATGGTTTTATTTTAAAGGGGGTTTTGATGTTAAATATGTAAAATTTCATTCAAAACGGTATATATCCCCAAAATAGTAAATTCTGACGGAAAATCGATATTTGATTTGTTAGCCGTGTGATATCAAAATAAATCATCCAAACATTTCAAAAATTATGGAAATGTAAAGTAGACATATCGGAAATGTTATTCAGCAACTTATTTAGGTGGTAAATCTATCTGCCTGAAAACGCAATGATTTTGAATTTCGTAAATGGCAAATTTTTCAAAATATCATTTTTTCTTTTTTTTGTAAATAAATGCAAACTTAGCAGCCAAAATTTACCACTAAAATAAAGTACCGTGGGGAAAAAAATAATCTCAGAATCACTTTGATTAGTAACATACAAATTACCATTATTACCATACAAAGCGACGCAAGTCAGAATACAAAAAATGGGGCTGAGCCTTAAGGTATAAAAAATGGCTGCGTCTTTAGGGGTTAATCGGTGACCTCATATTTTGCAACTTCCCAAATCTTTAAACAAACAAATTTTATGAGCTGGACAACTGCTTTAACCATCAGGAGAGGTCATCAGTATTTCATTAATGGAACCTTGGCAAGGGATTACATGCACCATTGTATTAGGGCAAATCAGTATGCAAATCTATTGCATAAATATTAGGCACACAGCCAAAATTTAGCTGGTTATTCCATTGGGGCATTTTTGAAACAGATATTAAGACTGAAACCTACCTTAAAGGGGTTTGCCCATGAAAGAAAATTCGCAAATCTGCTTTCTGCCTTTAGCAGGGGAATTGGCGTACACAATTGGATTTTGGCACATCGGCGCCGACTTTCATGCGACAAAAACCTGGGGGTGAGCCGTCGGACGATTCCACTGATTTGGACTAAGCAGGGGATTTAACTTTGAAATTGTGTCGCAAGACAATGCACTTACATACACCGGAAAGAAGATGGTGAACTTCGGCAAACCTGAGAGGGGAGCGACACATGTAGGATATTGAGCGCACAAGCTACGTGAATTGCGGCAGAGTTCATCCTCGTCGGAGATTCTGGATCGGGGATCAAGCAGGGACCGGGTAAGTAAATGTGCCCCATTATGATTAGAGATGGGCAAATCGATTCCAACGAAGTGGAATTTGTTTAGAATTTCAGGAAAACATTGTTTCTGAACAAATCCGTTTATGGTGATTTGTGGGAACAAATTTTTTCCCCTTTATTAGCAAAATGGCCGCAAGCACAATGTGTTACATGGGGCAGAGAAATCTGGGAAGAAGAAAGGAACACCCTCGATCACATGTGCAGACATGTAAGCCAATCAGCGACCGGCAGGCTTATGTGATGTCACAGCCCTATAAAAACAGACTTCCATTTGCAATCCCGTCCTTTCACACTGCATGTGCTGTCTCTAGCATCTAGATCAGTGAATGCGAACCTTTTAGCAGCCGAGTGCCCAAACTGCAACCCAAAACCCCCCTTATTTATTGCGAGGTGCCAACCAAAAATTAAAGCAGTAGCTTATTGCTCCCTGTTCTTCAACAACTTTCAATCATATTGGCCTCCTGAGGACAAGATGGAAAATTTGCATCATTTTAGCTTCTTGCCAGTGCCCCTCTGTACACACAGAATTGTGGGGCCAGCAGAAGGTCCTTCGAAATAATACGGCCCTGTCTACTCATTCTCCCTCTTCCTACAAACCCAAGTAGTGAAGTATCACTTAAATATATGACTGAAAGCAGCATCTTTTAAGTTGCTTGGAACTGCAGGAAGATTCTTTGAGTCATGGCTGGTGTGCTTGGGTGATGGCCCGGGTGCCCACAGAAAGGGCTCTGACTGCCACCGCTGGCACCTGTGCCATAGGTTCGCCACCACTGGTCTAGATGCTTGTTCTCAGTAGCTGATGGTGTGATTTTTGCTCCAAGTCCAGGGTGTCCATTTTGGGGATCTGTATACCCAAATTTCAATTCTTCAGAGAGGTGGCAGGTGGACCAGGCACAGGTCGCAGCACAGTAAGAGGACAGTGCAGCAGGGGTGACTCTGTGAGGCCAGAACTGCTGTTGTCATCTAGCGGCAGTGTGTTGATCATTCACGTCCTCCCAAATTACATCTGACAACCCCAGCCAAGAGTCCATGGGTTCGTCAGATACATCCCTTAGTTGGCATGGGCCAGGAGCAGGTCAGTGGCCCTCACCTGTCCTCAACCAGCCTCTGTCCTGTTCATTTCCCTCAGCCAGAGATCTACTAGGTGGTGTGGGCTCAGCGCCACTATACAGTGAGGTTGAACTCTTTGAGGACAGTCAGCAGCTGCTTGGCATTGAAGAGGTGGGGCAGACATCCACTGCTTCATGCAGTAGGTGGAAAAGTAGAGATGTGGAGAGTGGCACGGGAGGTTATGTTGCAATTGCAAATAGTCAGGCTGTGCATACTGAGACCGTTTAGGAGAATAGCAGTGACAGGGAAACACAAAGTGGGCCAATCCCACTTAGGAGCGCGTTGAAGCAAGGGTTTCATCATCATCATCATGATCGGGAGAAGAGGGTGTCCGGCAGCAAAGCAGGCAGCAAGTCGCTACTGTGACCGTGAGTCAGCAGGGTGGCAGCAGTACAAGGATGGGAGCCAAACGGCCGCGGGACACAAAGCCCGCTTCGCAGGTCCAAGTAAGCAGAGGCACAGGGGCTCATCAAGGCAGCGGCATTATTAGTCACTCTTGCAGAATTCTGGAAGTAAAATCACCAACTTGGCGGTGTGGCAGTTTTTAGTTATGACACCAGAGGAGCCAAGCATGTGTATATGTAGAATCTGCAGGCAGAAAGTGAAGTGTGGCCAGGGAGCTAATGTTGGCTCCACGGGCCTGCATTAACACATGCAGTGTCACTATCCAATGACCTGTGAGAAATGTGTCTCAGATGTGGTGGTCCATCCTGCCACTGCAGCAGCGCCTAGTGGCACACATGTTTGACATTGGAACACAAGCAGAGTCTGGTGAAATTAGTTGTTTTTCTACTCGGGTGACGGGAGAGGATAAGCAGGAGTGTCCAGAGGAGGTAGAAGATGAGGCAGATGACCCAGAAGCCTCAAGGCAGTATGCAGTGGAGATGGAGACCAGGAGTACCTCAGAGTCACTTGCACAGATGGCCCACAGCATGCTGCTTTTCCTAATTAGTGACAGCTGAATAGTAAACATCCGGCATAGGGATGACTTTTGGCTCTCCACCCTCTTGGACCCTCACTACCGGTCCAAATGGGTGCCTTTTTTCCAGCTGCCGAGAGGGGGGAACAACTGGCGTACTATAGAGAAAGACTTTGCAGACAGTTGACTGCTGCCTATGTGCATCATTGTCCATCCTCTGTCAGATCTGACCAGGGGATTCCTGGCAGTCATTGCTCATGTACTACTGCCATGGCTGCTGTGGGGAGATGGGGGAGGGGTAGGAGCAGTAGCAGCTCCATCAGCAGCAGCTTAAGTTTGGAGTCCTTAATGAGAACCTTCCTTCACCCGCCTAGTGAGGAGGGTAGCTGCAACCAGCTGCATCAGCAGGACATGAAGAAGACCCTGCACCAGCAGGTGGTGGCCTACTTGGACAGCACTCTACCACCCCAGGTAGAGGATCCCCTGGACTACTGGGCAACAAACTTGATGTGTGGTTGCAACTTTCAGTTTGCAATAGAGAAGGTGTGCTGTCCGCCAGTAGTGTTGCATTGGAGTGGGTGTTCAGTGTGGCGGGGGTCATCGTTACCCTAAGAGAACTCGCTTGTCCACCCGTAATGTGGAGAGAATGACTTTGTCAAGATGAATCAAGCGTGGATCGGCCAGGATTTCAACACACCAATGCCTTATGCATCTGATTAGATCAGCCATGACGCCTCCCCCAAATGTCGAGAAATAAGTCTGGATTCTAACTACCTGCCTCAGCCACTATTCTAATGCTGCCATCCGCCTGATGCCACACATCTTCTGCCAGTTGTTCCATCTGCCTCCCACCATCTTTGCCAGGGACTTGAATTGTCACCCACCTCCACACTCCTCCTCCCGGCGCCTACACACTTTGTGTAACTTTGGCCTACTATTTTGCTGCCACCACCAGAATTTGTCATTGTGCCACTCTCTGGCCTCATGCCGCGGCTACTGCTGCAGCCCACCTATACACACTAATTGTGCCACTCTCTGACCCCCTGCTGCTGCTGTCACCTCCACACTTTGTCATTGTAGGCCTACCATGTTGCTCCCACCACCAGAATTTGTCATTGTGCCACTCTCTGGCCTCATGCTGCTGCTATTGCTGCCGCTCATCTACACACACTGATTGTGCCACTCTCTGACCTCCTGCTGCTGCTGCCATCTCTGCACTTTGTCATTGTGCCATTCTGTGGCCTACCATATTGCTGCCACGACCAGAATTTTTCATTGTGCCACTCTCTGATCTCATGCTGCTGCCGCAACCTCCACACTCTATCATTGTGCCGCACTGTGACCTCATGATGCTGCTGCCGACACCTCCAAACTGTCATTCTGCCACCTACAAAACTTTTCATTGTGACACTCTGCGGTCTACTCTTGCTGCTGCTGTGATTTCCAAAATGCTGGTTTTATCCTCCACCACTATATGACATGGCCACTATGTTTGGTTTTCCCCTTCATTTCATCTGTCGGAAGAAATGAAAAGCTTCAGGATTGATAGCCAAAAGCAGGAGGGGATGCAGAACACAGAGGACATGCAAATATCCAATTTACTGGTCATCTCTGTTTTAGATCAACTCCTGTTTGTTTTTGGCAATACTAATGGATTATAATGGACACTGATGGATGAAAAGAAGGTCAAAATGAACAGTGACGTCAATGCAAAATTACTGCCGACACCCTCTCCACTCTTTTTTTTTTGGGGGGGGGTTCTACATGTATCAGCGTTTAACAGAACAGCTTCTGTCGTAATCTATGGAATCATCTGATGTCCGTGTAAAAAGAGTGCACTCTTTGATGTTATAGTGGGATCTTGGCCCTCAGCTCAGTCCTTTCAAGCAGGCACAGACATTACCTTGTCAGGCTGTGTTCCCGCTTCACTTATTTGGTCAAACTGGCCCCTGTAAGTACCCTAGGAATTGAAGAATGAAGCGATTCTAAGAGTGGCGGCTTTCATGTGCATGTCATACTAAAACACAGCATTGTTTGAAGACCAAACCACTCTCCCTATGCATATTTGAGCATGGCATATTCTACAACACCCTAAGGCTCTCTGCAGCCAGGAAATACCTGTTTTTTAATGTGATTAGCCATTATTAAATTCGGGTCAAATCGAATTTTGTCTGAAAATTTGGCGTACTCAGTGAATCAAATTTTTGAAAAATTTTCCCATCACTTATTTTGATCCATTTATTTTTGTGAGCTGACAATGTGGTTAGATAATCAGGGTAAAAGGCTGATATAAACATTTATCTACCTTCTGAATTTTGAACTGGTATCTGACACATAGAAAGAGAAATAAGACAGATTAAAGATAAGATTCATGAGATGCATATTACACACAATGACATTCTCCAGATCTTGCTACATGTCAGCTACAAACATACTATCAGATCTGATGTGCCTCCCCCTCCCTGGGGAAAGAACTTATCTGCCGGAACGTGTAGTTCTCCTTATGCACGTATACATGCTAGCAGGAAGTAATGGTGTAGTACTGAGAGCTCCATCCTAGAATGCAAGGGGAGGGGCCCCTGCAGTGGGAGCAGAGAGAGAGATGAGCTCTGGGAAGCCTCAGACATGATGGCTGCCAACCCTAAAGTCAGAAGATCCAGGGTCATGTCCAGGGGCAACTGAAATTGTGTACAACAGGACTGAGACAGGTTGGAATTATATCTGTGAAATGCTGTATTTTTGTTAATAACAGTGAATTAGAGAATGTGTTTTAATTTGTTATTCCGAGTACATTCAAGAAACTTGTCTTCATGGGAATTCCCCTTTAATATCCACAAGAAAAAACTCAGAGTGAACATATCCTTAGGATATCTGTACATATTGCAGAAAGGCTGTGGATTTAACTCAGTGGTAATCCTGAAGCGATTATGCAATAAACAGAAAAAAGGCAAAATTGGATTGTTTCTGATGCGGATCGCAGCACAACTGTGCAGTGGTCAATAGATAAAAAATCTGAAGGGAACAAACCTCACTGCTGCAGATTGTTTCCAGATTGGCCAACATTTACTAAAACAGATCAGTCTGCATGTATAGAGTGCAGCGAGGGCCAGATTCAGGATTTCTGGTACATGTTCTTAATGAATCTGGCGCTCTCTGTACTGCTCAGACAGAGCACCACTTTTTTTGGTGGACCTTTAACATGGGCCGTGCGGAACACTTCTGTCAGACTTTTCATGAAAAATTGTGGTGCATGGTCCGACTGAGCACTGGAATGCCCATTTCAGTGCAGAAACTTGTGTTGCATGAAAAATAGTGAAGTTGCGCCACAAAACGGTTGCGTGCGCATCGAATGTAGCGCAGGCATTTCTTAAATTTCTGTGCAAGCAGTTTGCACCTTAAAAAAAGTCCACTAGACAACTGGCGCACTTCCCTTAGTAAATGGGGGACATTGTGTGTATGAGATTGCCATTAACCTCACACTCTATAATACTACTGCATTTTGCTGCAAATTTGCTGCTCAGAAATTCCATTTACTAAATCTTCAGAAAATGCACAATGTGTGCAGATACCTTTATGGTATATATCTAAATGTTAGAGAATTGACACAGAAGACACATTAGTCATGTAAATAGTTTTGCATGTTATGTACATATCCTAGTTTAGATTAAGATTACAATCATCCAGAGAGGTCACAATGGGCATAGAGGTCTGTTAGTAACTAGGGGTTGTCTGTTAATTGGATGTTCTTAAGTTGGGGACTGCTTGTTATTGCATTTTAAAAGGCACATGCAAGGTGGAGTATTTTGGGGGCAGAGAGGCATTGATGTAGAGCATAGGGACTGATGTGTAGTACCAGGGTGAGTTGTCAATAGACCAATCTTTTTCCAAGGAGGTATGAGTCCCTATAGTCAGGCTGTCGGACTCTCTCTCTCCTACACAGACCACCACTGATCACTATTAACCCTGATTAAGTCTAAGAATATTTTTTCTAAGATTTTATTTTCTTCTTTTAAATATTTTTAAAGAAAAACATATTTGGCTATTATTAAAACTAAAAAACCTAATTTTATAGTAAGAAAAAATGTAATTTAAGTTTTCATTGTTAGTATTATTTGCTGTATACCTTTTTGCTAAATTTAGCATGGTAAATGAGTTGAGTGTTTAAACGTTTGACTATGCAATTAAAGAATGACTTGATTATGATAAATGGCACTTGCCGTGGACATACAAAAGGCATTCTCTTCATTGTTTTTTTTTATTGATTTCAAATACACTTTCTAATACCATAAACTGAACTCAATTTTGTCAGCTTCCATCGGTTATATGTTAATTTACATTAAAGTTTAGTGGGCTTAACAGAGAAACAATGTTTTGGGCTGCTTGTGGATAACACATGAAATCTGACCTTATAAAGATGGATCACTCATTCTGAATCTCTAAATATATTTTCCAAAGACCACATTAATATTATATCTGTGTTATTTCTTGAATAATATGTTTATAGAGCAGATATTTTATTTATATATTCCACACATATAATCCTTTTTCTGACATCCTTTCTACATTCAAGGCTTTAATATTATACATCCAGGCTAAGGTGATAAATGCAGTAAAGCTCTCAGAGCCATTTAAGATCTCCTGTGTAGAAATTTTTTATCGTATGCTTTGTCCTTTTTTTGGTGCTAATTTGGACTAACATATATTACATAATCAAAATTATTTGTAAAATCTTTATTAGTTTTCCAGTTCAAGTATTTCTGCTATCAGTCATGTAGATACTCAGTCAAACTCTAGTGTATAGCAAGAAACTATGTATACGTACCATAAAATAACATATACCAGTGGCATACTAATCCAATAAGATACAGGATCTGCCTTGTGTCTGATCACTGCGCCAAATATACAGTAAGATATAAAAAATATTTAAATATAAACCTTAGATTATAGCAGTATGGTGATTGAGCGTTGTTACTTTAAAAGTAAATCCCAACTCAGAAATACTGTAACTCAAGTTTAGCTATGGTGATGTGGAAGCATCTAGTAGAAACAAAATATACAACAGTGTGATGGGAAAACACATAAGGGGAGCTTTATCACTACTTTTCTTCTAAATGTTAGAACAAAAAAGTTGCAGATTTTTGCGCAGACTTTTGTGCACTTTTTATCAACGTTTCCACATTTTACAAAGACTTGTGCACTTTTTTTCAATGGATTTGTTGTATTTATCTAACAAATACATCTGTTTAGACTAAAGTTAGATGTATTTGCCAAAAGTTGCAAAATAGTCACAAATGCTAGACAGTGCTGACCTGTCTAACTTTGACACCTTGAAAATAAGTTCAAAAAAAATTTTAAAAGGTAATTTTAGACAGCAATGTAAAAATGTACAAAACTCCGACTTGGATCCAAAATGCTTTATCTAGAAACATCAAAAGATGTGCAAATTTTGACAAATGGAAAAAAACTGTTGATTGCAATTCTTTTTTTTTTTTAGGGGAAAAACATTTTTATTTATTTTTAAACCTGCTGGTGAACTGTCTTTTGTCTACAATATAACCAAAAGCATTGTATAAAGAAAGGGGGAGATTAACACAGCCGTCGGTAAGACTTTTTTGTGCAAACATTTGCGCCTTTATATAAAAAAGGTGCATACAACACACCAGGGAGCAGTGTTAGATTATCAGGCACAGGTGCAATTTAATACTAGGATAATCCACCAAATAAGACAAATAAGACTAAGAAACTAGACAAAATAGGCACTAAAAAAACTAGAAAGATACATTTCCTGCATGGTTTCAGAGTAGAGCACATAAAAATGTCTTAATTGTTGTTGTAGTGTATCATTCTCTAAAGATTTCTAAACTGCGTTTGGAAGCAATATCCATCCTAGTAATGTTATCAGGAGCTATATGAAATGTGTACCATTATTTATCTGTGTGTATTAATTTTTATCACTTGTTGTACTCTTTACAATCTTGAAATTACCTCCCACTTTGTTGCAAGAAAACCTCTGATGAAAAAAAATTGAGCCAAAGGGAGTAAACATAAAGAGTGTCAACTAGAGTGGTGGAAACATACTACTACTGGACTCTTGCATACTGGTATCATTCCGTCTGATGGATCCGTTTTTTTATATGTGTGAATGATAAATTTGCATTTTACTGATGCTACTAGGATGCTACCTACCTATAGAGTGCTGTAATATCGGCAATATAATACAATACTATACAACTTTATTGATCCCCTGGGGGGTTAATTATTTTGTACATAGTGTTATGGCAATTGTTACACAGTTAGAGACAGTTTTGACATTACAAATACATAAGGCATATTCTTACATCTTGCTAGTTGCTAGTTTAAAGGAAGGGGAAGTTATACAATCAACATCAAGGGTTTAGGTTGGTCCTAATGATATTTCAGAACTACTCAAACACAAGCTGCAGAATATTTTCTCCTGCTCATTGAGTCAGCACCCTTGTACATGATGCCTACCAGTTCACGTATAGTGACAGTACCTATGCCAGTGTGCCCCAATACCACTGAAGAGCTCTACTCTGTGTTTCTGCATGTGCCATTTATTAACTGCTTAAAACCTTCTATCATGTAGTATGGGTTCAATTTTCATATTCAACATGATTGTTCACAAAACAAATCTGAAATACTAGGTGGCAGGCATGTGCACTAATGCATTCCTGTATATGACAAAACTTAGATGCAACTTTATCAAAGAAAAAATACATCTGAAAAAGTGTAAGAAAAATAGACTTTGCAGAGACTCCTGTAATGCACAGTCCAGTTATCCATTTGCTACAAAAAGGATGTCTATATGCAATCTGTAAGATAAATTATTGGAAGCCATCAACTGGAAATATGTAGGGAACATTTTCCTCCTACTGCTCAGCATATTGAATTGACAAAGTTTAGTACTTTATCTTGAGTTGAATTGGAGTTACATTGCATGGGCCTTACTTTCATCTGTACAGAACTTGTACACTGTAGCCTTCTTTGTTATTTTTAAATGACATATACCCACCCATATCACTAAGGTTTTATAAAAATTATTTGCAAATCTATAAGAAACAGGCCCTAGTAAGGTCAGATGCAAAGTGTCTTATGCCCAAACTCTGCAGTGCTTTTTTTAATTATAGATTCATAGCCAGAACCATGATGGTCACGTCTACCAATATTTAGAGAGAGTCCAGCAATGTTATGTGTATGTCTGTTGAGAACTTATCTAATTTTTCTGTGTTTTGTTTCTGTTTTTGTCCACATAAGATATTTTTCACATATATTCTGCTTCCATTGTTCTGCAACAAACAACGGATCTGTTGAAAACAATGGAGATTTGAAAACCCACATACAAAAGAATACTCCAGTAAACATCACTGGAACATGGAAGTGAAAAAAATGTGTGAATGAGGCCTCATGTAAATCCTATATAAAAGCTAAATCAGACAGATTGATTGCATATGCTTAAGTACCCAGTAATTACTGGTATGGGGCTATAAAGCAAGTAAGACCAGCATGTCATCTGCGTCAAGAGAATATAAATGCCAGATGGATCATTTTATGCGGAATCATTTCAGCTATCATGAGGCAGTAAGGCTTACATTTTTACTTGTCATATTTATCATATAGTAGTGTCTTGATACGGCTTGATAAACGTCCTGATAAACGTGGCACATGAGGTGTTTATGCCTTCAGTGGATATGAATCTCTTTAGTTAAAAAGTCACAGAAAAGTAGCAATTTGTCACAATTAGTTCCTATGTTTTTCCTACACCTACTGGAGTGGATTTGTGCCTAAATTTGTGACAATTTGAAAAGTCGCACTTAATAAATTTGTTTACTTCATCCAGATTCTGATGATAAATCTAGAATAGTTGTCTGAAGTGAAAAGTGTACTGGACTGGAAAGAGTCACAAAAAAAAGTGAAAATATTCGGTGACTTAGCAGATGCAACAACTGTGAGATATTTTGAAGGCAAATACTAATATAAATGCTATGAAACATACAGTAGCTCCCACTTTCAGTGTTGAGTTCTCATACCTTTTGTTATTGTAGACGTCTCTTTTCAAGATAATGAGGAGATTTATCAGGAGTGTCTGAGAGCAAGATTGTTCCAATTGCTCATTCTTCCTTTTAATAATAATTCCTTTATTTTATACAGTATAGTGAACACAGATTACACAGCACTGCACAGATCTTTCCAAATCCCTGTCCCCATGGAGCTCACAATCTGATCAATCTACCAGTATGTTTTTGGAGTGTGAGAGGAAACCCACACAAACATGGAGAGAACATACAAATTCTATGCAGATGTCGACCTAGATGGGAGTAGTGCTGTAGTGCAAGGCTGTAGTGCTAACTACTGAACCACCGTGCTGCCCTCATAACAACAATTACGATTTCAGCTTTCATGTTATAAACTGCTGTGAGAATATGAAAGCTGAGCTCTGATTGGTTGCAATGAGCAACTAGAAGAGTCTTGCTCTCAGACACCTCTGATTACAGGTATATTTACACTTGAGCATATGTCAGAGGGCTACTCACCCCTCCACTCTCCACTGAGGAGAACAGGTCTGGAGCTGTAACACGGCCAAATATAAGCTATGTCCCATATTTCGTCCTATATTATCTCATGGCAACAGAGGAAGTTTCAGCACATAGTGGGAGGGGGGAAGTACTCCTGTACAGTGTAACTGTATGAACAGAGTACCTTTTACTGAGGCCAGATAAGCTGCAAGTATATATACCATTACATCAATGTACACTTTATCTTTTCCATGTAATACTGGATGATCCTTTAAATTAATGTGTTTTTATTGTCAGATTCTCATTTCACATCATATTAGAGATTCTGTATAAATGTATGCATTTACAAAAAAGTTATGTAGTTTATGAATTTATATAAGGAAATACATATGACTGATTGTCTTTAAATTCTTAATTGTGCTAACAATAATAATTATGGACCAGCATGGAGACTATTGTTGATGTCAGGTCCACCAAATAACATTGTTTTAAAGAATACTTTTACTCTTTGCAGTTATTCAAACTAAATATTTATTGATCAGATTAAATTAAATGAGCCATATCTATAAATTAAGCTTAACTCACCCTTGTGCTCTTTAGAGGTGAAGGTACAGGGCATCCATTTAAAGTTTTATGCATCTGTCAATAAAACCATTTTACTTTTATCCTACTACTATAAAATTTATGAAGGCTCTGTTCCTCTGCATTGTTTTATAGGCTACAAATCACTGGCATTCATTTTAAAGATTAAATACAATGTTATTGAGAACACAAAAGTAATACACTTTCTAGAACATTAAAATGCTTACAGTATGTTGGCATGTTACAATACATTAACCCTTTCAGGACCAACGTTTTTACATTTTGGTTTTTCACTTCCCTCTACATCTTTTTTTTCTTTACAGCGCCATATGAGGTTTGTTATCTGTGGGACTAATTGTACTTCTTGGTGGCACCATTTAATATTCTGTGCCATGTTCTGGGAAGTTTGAAATACTTTACAAATGTGGTTGAAATGCCAATATTTGGAAATTAAAAAAAAACTGTCTTGGCTTTCACCAGTTAGTTAGATTCCATACGTTTTTATCCAGACCATACAGAAAGAGCTTACATACCTTGCACGGACCCAGCTATTGGGCCATTTCATGCACATACATTTCCTATGGCTCATGTTGCAAATGACACGTCCCCCTTATTATTTTAGCCAGTACAATCACAGAGATACCAAATTTAAGTCATGCATTTCTACATTATGACACCCACAACTTTTTCATACTCTGGTGTATGGAGCTGGGCAAGATGTCATTTTCTGCAGTATGCGCTTTCACCCTTTGATCAATTTTTAGTCAAACTTTATGCGAGAGTTTGGATATATGAATGTTCTTTTTTTCTTATGGTGTTCGCTGTGTGTGATAATACTTTTTATGTTTTAATAGACTAGGCTTTATGGGACGCAGAGATTCCTAATATGCCTATGATTTTATTTGTCTACTTATTTATGTAGGAGTGCAAAATGTGTACTTTTGAAATATTCAGATGAGGCTAAAGTTCTTCTGGGGCATTAACAATGTGCCACAGGACTCCTCCACAATAACTCCGCCTTCTGCTGTACTACCTTTTTGCACTGCACCTTTGATCATACTCCCCACTCTGGTATTTCATTCAAGGGTCGTGGGAAAATATGCAAATAGATTTTCTAGGATGGGGTATCGAAAATCATGCCTCTTTTAGCTACCTTGTATGGTAGCTCCCTTCACATCAAGCATGACTGTCAGGCAGCCTAGTGACATGATGCGGGATTAAGACACAACCAGGTGGTGGTGGTGTCATGGTGTGGGGAATATTTTCTTGGCACTCTTTGGGCCCCTTGGTACCAATTGAGCATCGCTGCAACGTCACAACCTACCTGAGTATTGTTGCTGACCATGTCCATCCCTTTATGACCACAATGTACCCAACATCTGATGGCTACTTTCAGCAGGATAATGCGCCATGTCATAAAGCTGGAATCATCTCAGACTGGTTTCTTGAACATGACAATGAGTTCACTGTACTCAAATGGCCTCCACAGTCACCAGATCTCAATCCAATAGAGCATCTTTGGGATGTGGTGGAACGGGAGATTCGCATCATGGATGTGCAGCCGACAAATCTGCGGCAACTGTGTGATGCCATCATGTCAATATGGACCAAAATCTCTGAGGAATACTTCCAGCACCTTGTTGAATCTATGCCACGAAGAATTGAGGCAGTTCTGAAGGCAAAAGGGGGTCCAACCTGTTACTAGCATGGGAATGTCCATGGGAATGTTTAAAATATGTGTAGCATACGTGCTGCATACGGTTCTGCAGCATATGCTGCCGTTAATATGTTCAGTATGCAGGGAGACCATAACCAAAGGGAGGTGTATTTTGTCAGTCAGCCAATAGTCAGACATCCATCAGCCAACTTACCGTATTTTATCTGGATATGGTACGGATACAGTAGCATTCATGCTCATGATACGGATGAAAAACACCCGGTATATAGGGATTCATAAAGCACAGAAATACAGGACCGGAGAAATCATTTATTCATGTGAAAGAAGAGTATAAGAGTATGTATGCAGATTTTCTATCTGTGTTTGTACTTATAGATTTGTGGAGAGTTTATGCCTCAATGTACAGATGTTTGTGAACGTGACAAAGGCAGTTGATCATTTGCAGACACCGCATGTGTTGGTGTACCTGCAAGATTGTGGACATGTGTAAGTGTCCATGTAATATGCTGGTGTCTGAATTAGTGCAGCCATACATGTACATTATGGTAGAGATTGAATATGGTAGAGAGATCATGTATGTGCCAAATTTATATGGTAGAACACCCATTCAGTCCCACATAAATGCATCCTGTCTTAGCTGATGTCTGTGTCTCACACATGTGTATAGCGGAACATGTCAGGTACTTGTGTAGCTGATGTCTGTGTCTAACACATGTGTATAGCAGAACATGTCAGGTACTTGTGTAGCTGATGTCTGTGTCTCACACATGTGTATAGAAGAACATGTCAGGTATTTGTGTAGCTGATGTCTGTGTCTCACAAATGTGTCTCTGACCATGTGACCAGCCTCATTTACATAATAAAGAAAAGAGGATTTTAGAATGATTAATGTATGAATTCACTAGATAAAGGCTGGGATGGAATTCTTGTGAGCTGCTCCAACAGCTAGCGGTGACAGTACTTGTGATAGAGACCTGATGACAGGTGTCATTTAAGCTTTTAAAGAACTTGTTTCTCAGCTTTGTTGTTGTTGATATTTCTTTTCATCACTTATCTGATCCTGCTATACCATGCCTAACCCTATCTTCATGCAGTCTGTAAAACTGTCTCTTAGTAATGGGGCTCCTTCTGCCACTAACTCTCTCAAGCTTTCAGACATGTATGCATGATAATTGATGATGTTTCTCAATAGTGTGAGCTGGGGCAAGACATAGCCTACTAATTAGCTACAAGGTTTGCAGCTCTGGCAAAGGTGGAGTAAAATGTGGCTGGGCTAGGTCCCCTTCTAAGCCATGGACCAACTATGATGTGAAGTGGGCTTCCTTACAAGATCTAAACAGCAATGTTGGGTGTAAAATTCCGTAGTTGCCAGTGAAATTTCTGTGAAATTTTTCATTATTATTTGGCATTATTTTCCTCCTACATAAGCAGGGTGCTTTACAATGGCACTCTGGCCCTGAGTCAACACATGCTGCTCCTCCACCTCAGCAAGCAAAAATTATGTGCTTACATCCCCTTGTCTTCTGATGCTGATCTTCCTCCTAATACTGTCACTGGCTACATTATAGAAAATGATAAAATATCATACAGATGAAATCATGTCCAGAGTATATTTGGTAGTGACATGTTGCTTGTCATAAGGGAAGCCAAAGAGTTGGGCATTATTGATAATAAGGAGTTTGAATATTTAAACATAAAATTCCCAAAATTCCCAACTATATATTTCTTACCTAAGCTACATAAGAATAAGAAGACCCCCCCCCCGGGACGACCTATAGTCGCCGGTATAGATTCTGTATCAAGTAGGATCTCAGAATATATAGATAGATTCCTACAGTCCTATGTATGTAATACCCCCGCTTACCTTAAGGACTCAGGGGCTTTACTCCAAATTATTAAGGATATTGAAGTAGACAATGACACTATCCTTTGTACCTGCGACGTTACCTCCTTATACACCTGCATACCACACTTATAAGGTGTAGCTGCTATTAGAGAATTTTTGGAGAAGGATACACGGGTTTTAGAAGAACAGAAGAATTTTATAATTAATTTAATAAATTTTGGTCTCGAAAGGAACTATTTCTGGTTTGAGGGAAAGTTCTTCCTACAAAAGTCAGGAACGGCCATGGGGGCTAAATTTGCCCCCTGTTATGCGAATTTATATATGGCCACCTGGGAAGACAAACATATTTTTTACAATAATCCATTCAAAGACCATCTAAAACTATATAAGAGGTATATAGATGACGTCATAATTTTATGGCAGGGCCCCCAGGAATTACTAAATGACTTCATCAGGTATATTAATTGTAATGATTTTAACTTAACTTTTACTTCCAATTACAGTACTTCAAATATACATTTCTTGGATCTAGAACTTATTAAAGATAAAAACACCATTTATACTAAAACCTTCTTTAAAGATACCGATTGTAATAGTTTTATCCAATACGGCAGTTGCCATTATGCGCCGTGGTTGAACAACATCCCAAAGGGACAACTAAAAAGAATAAAAAGAAATTGCACCAAGAAGGAGGATTACGAAGAGCAGGCTGCAATATTAAAAGAGAGGTTTTTACAAAGAAATTATAAAATAGAGGAGCTAGATAAAGCACAAACCGAATTAGAGCAAGAAACCTCAAGAATGAGTGATAGTGAAAAGAAAAATAAGAATAAACATAATATTATGGGCGAAAATAATGAAAAAATAGTTGTTCCATTCATCACCGATTATACGAAGGACGCACACATTATCAAAAATTTTTTTAAACAGAATTGGCACATTTTAAAACACGATCCAGTCATAGGACACCTTATAACAGAACCAAAAATTGTTCACAGGAAATTAAGGAATGTGAAAGATTGTATAGTACAGAGTAGCATCAATCATAAAGATGACTACACAGATATAGCACATAAAGGTTTTTTTAGGTGCACACATTGTAAAGTGTGCAACAGCATGGGAGAATCATCCACGGGTGGTATTTATAATTTCACTTCATCTGACAACGCACAAGTTTTTAATATAAAACACTTTGCCACGTGTGGCTCCATTCGAGTTATTTATATGATTATCTGTCCATGTGGCTTAAAATATATTGGAAGAACCATAAGGAAACTGAAGGTTAGGGTTGGAGAACATTTTAGGAACATCAAAAATGGTAAATGTGTGTACTTTTGAAATATTCAGATGAGGCTAAAGTTCTTCTGGGGCATTAACAATGTGCCACAGGACTCCTCCACAATAACTCCGCCTTCTGCTGTACTACCTTTTTGCACTGCACCTTTGATCATACTCCCCACTCTGGTATTTCATTCAAGGGTCGTGGGAAAATATGCAAATAGGTTTTCTAGGATGGGGTATCGAAAATCATGCCTCTTTTAGCTACCTTGTATGGTAGCTCCCTTCACATCAAGCATGACTGTCAGGCAGCCTAGTGACATGATGCGGGATTAAGACACAACCAGGTGGTGGTGGTGTCATGGTGTGGGGAAAAGAAAATGAGCCAACGAGAATCCTTTTGGATTTATCAATTAAAAACCCTGATCCCGATGGGACTCAATGCAGACTTTGAGATTAAATGTTTCCTCTAGTATCCCCCTGCAACTGAGTATGAGGTTTATAATCACTATTGAACACTAAACACAGAGCACTTTAATTTTTGCACATTAGTATTAATACATAATCTACCTCATATTTTATGTTGAATGTTATACATATATATCTATGTTAGAATGGAAGAATACTTTGTTATTAAATATATCAAAATTCATTACGGAATTCATATAAGAAGGAAGTTACTGATAAGATGAAAAATAATTTTTTAGTATTAATACCTTCTTACATTTATATAGTTCGATATGTTTTTAATACGTTTTTAATATGTATGTTCCCCCTCCACTTGGATGTCTCATCCAAGTAAATCTCACTGATGTAGTCTGGGAGAGTAATTACTATAAAGAGTCAACAATGCATGCACGTCGGTAAGCCCCGGAAGAAGCCGTGGAGGCGAAACTCGGAGTCGGGCGAGGAAAACCGAACGTGCATTTTTAAATTACTAAAGGCCTTATTTTAACTTTTGTCTGTGAGTATATTGAATAAATGTTTCAACTTAATTACCACAAAAGTTGTCTGCACTATCGCGTGTTATCTTCTCTTCCTTTTGACGAGTGAACCGGAGTGACCGCGAAATTTGTGGAACACACCACACAGTGGCAGCAGTTCCTGGTCGGATACCACACAAAAACCCAACTGGGTCCTGGTATTATAGAGCCTGAAAATATTTTTTGATGTAAAATTTAGTCTTTATTGGTATACATTAAAAACAATTAAAATGCAACAGATCCCCATCATTCAGATGGAAACGACCAGATGCCTCCAATGTGGGCTAACTGGTGTACTCTGTCCCCCCTTAAGTCAAAGTGCAGACAATCTGGATGACCCACAGGTAATATCAAACATGACATAGGGTAACATTCAGTACATAAAGCCAGTAGGATCTTGTCATGTATCAAAAGTGGTATGGACTCTCGTGATAGGGATGTAATATTACCACTATACAAGGCACTGGTTCGGCCACACCTGGAATATGCTGTCCAGTTCTGGGCACCGGTCCATAAAAAGGATGCCCTGGAGCTGGAGAGGGTTCAACGTAGAGCCACAAAAATGATAAGGGGTATGGAGGGTCTCAGTTATGAAGAAAGATTAAAACAACTAGATTTATTTAGTCTGGAAAAGAGACGACTACGAGGGGACATGATTAATTTATTTAAATATATGAATGGTCCATACAAAAAATATGGTGGTAAGTTGTTTCAGATTAGATCAAATCAAAAGACGAGGGGGCACTCTCTCCGTTTGGAGAAATCAAGGTTTAATCACCGGAGGCGACAGGGCTTTTTTACTATGAGAACGGTCAATCTGTGGAATAGCCTGCCTCAGGCGCTGGTCACAGCAGGGACAGCGGAGAGCTTCAAGAAGGGTCTAGATGCCTTTTTACACCTAAATAACATTGACGGTTATGTTATATAGAATTGTTTCCCCTAAATCCCTTCCTCATCCAATCCCTTCCCTTCCTTGGTTGAACTTGATGGACAAGTGTCTTTTTTCAACCGTAGAAACTATGAAACTATGAAACTATAAGTAGTTAAGCCATATAACCATACCTAGTGCGGTCTGTTCGGGGGGAAGAGGCTGGCTGCCCCACGCGTATCGCCACCTCACTGTGGCTTCGTCAGGGGTGAATTTGTATACCTGTTTTATGGTGGTATGGTTATATGGCTTAACTACTTATGTACTGAATGATGGGGATCTGTTGCATTTTAATTGTTTTTAATGTATACCAATAAAGACAAAATTTTACATCAAAAAATATTTTCAGGCTCTATAATACCAGGACCCAGTCGGGTTTTTGTGTGGTATAGTGACATTTTTTACTGGTGTGGGAGCCGCACTTACCAGGGCATACACATCAATGACACGGTTCAATTGTGTAGTTCCTGGTCGGAGGATTTTACCCACGCACCGGTAACAAACAACAATCCGGAGTTTTCGTCCAGCAAGACCGGAAGAAAGCTGAGTGAGAGCGTGGAATACGAGCACACCTTTTTCCATCAAGAAAGGTACTGTTTAATCTAACTTCACTCTTGGCGCTTGATGTGCGCTAATAAAGAGCGGGCAAGGACGTTGATGCGGTGAACAATATACTTCTTTTTTCATAAGGGAAACTGAATATTTTTTTTACTTAAGTATGAGGAGGGCTACTATAATATAGACATTACTTTTGAGGACAGGTTTAATTTATAAATAATCCTGAAAGTTATGCTTATTGGAAAGGGGACTGCATACAAGGCAGCAAAAGAGCCACAAGGTTTTTGAATCTGAAATATACAATTAAAATACAAAACTAAAACTAAACATATTTGTTATTAAAGATTGGTGCATCCTTTTTAACACATCCTTAATGTATAAGACAACAAAAGTCTTTTAGAAATTATGGTTTTTTTCACAGGGCAAAAAATAGAAAAATAAAAAATATGAACTGCTGCAGAAAACAAAATCACACACTGCCCCGTAGATTTAAAAAAAAAAAATTGTATTATCTTGAAATGTGAAACATTTTGTAAAGTGGTCTCATCATGTAAAAGTAAAAAAAAAAATCTTTAAAAAAAGGAAAAATAAATTCTTCCAACTAAGGGCTAATAAAAGTATATCTATTAAATTAAAATGTGAAAAAATGTATATGTTGTATATCTGGACTTTTCAAAGGCATTTGACACAGTGCCGCATAAAAGGTTGGTACATAAAATGAGACTGCTGGGACTAGGGGAAAGTAATTGGCTTAGTGAGTGGTCATCATTAATGGCACATTCTCAGAGTGGGTTGATGTTACCAGTGGAGTGCCACAGGGGTCAGTATTGGGGCCACTTCTTTTTAATATTTTTATTAATGACCTTGTAGTGGGTTTACACAGTCAAGTTTCAATATTTGCAGATGATACTAAGCTGTGTAAAGTAATAAATACTGAGGTCGATAGTTAAGCATTACAGAGGGATTTGTGGAAGCTTGAGGAGTGGGCAGAGAAATGGTTGATGAGGTTTAATGTAGATAAATGTAAAAGTTATGCACTTTTGGCATGGAAACAAAAAGTTTAACCCCTTCCCGACATTTGACATAATAGTACTGCATCGCGGGTGGTGCGTTCCCGCAAAATGCAGTACTATTATGTCAAGCTTCTGGCGCCGGCTCCTGAATGGAGCCGGCGCCAGAAGCTGCGGGTGTTAACCCCTCGATCGCGGGTGTTAACCCCTAACACGCCGCAGTCGCGCTGACCGCGGTGTGTTAGAGAAGCTGCGGGTGTTAACCCCCCGATCGCGGGTGTTAACCCCTAACACGCCGCAGTCGCACTGACCGCGGTGTGTTAGAGGCATTTAAAGTTGTTTAAAGGTGAATCGGACCCCCCCACGCGGCGCTTACCGGGGGGGGGGGGGTCCGCTCCTCCGATCGCAGCCCCGGGACTGCCGGTGCCCGGGGCTGCGCGATCCTCCTATTGGTGCCGGGTCCGTGCCTCCTGGCAGGACCCGGCTGTAAGACACTGGGCATGCGCAGCATGCTCAGTGTCTTACATTACACAGTGCAATAAATCTTTATTACCTGTATAACCTGTAAAAAAGCTTGAACAAGTGATCAGAAGATCACTTGTTCAAGCTTAGATGTCAGTAACTGTAAAAAAAGGGAAAATAAATAAATAAAGGTTTTTTACAGTAAAAATAAATAATAAAAGAAAGTGAAAGTCCCCCCAAACACCACATTTCCCTTTACACAAGTAATAAAGTATAAAAAACACTAAATCACGAAAAAAACCCCACTTATTTGGTATCGCCGCGTCCGTAACAATCTGTACAATAAATCCTAATCATAATTGGACCCGCTCGGTGAACGTGGTAAAAAAAAAAACCAAAAACGTGCCAAAAATTAAAACTTTTTATCAAATTGCTTTACAAAAAATGTTCTAAAAAGTGATCCGAAAAAGTTACAAGCACCAAAATGATACCAATAAAAAGAGCAACTTGTCACGCAAAAAATAAGCTTACAACCAGCTCCGTAAACCAAAAAATACTATAATTATGCCACTATAAAAATGGCAATACTAAAACAAATGCAATTTTTTCTATTCTAGTTTTCCTTCAATAAAATTGGACAAATTAAAATAAAACTATATAAATGAGGTATCACCGTAATCGTAGTGATCCGTAGAATAAAGATAATATATTATTGTTATGCTACAGTGAACAACCCCCCAAAAAAATGCTAAAAATCCAAAACAAGAATTGATGATTTTATTTTCCTCCACACGTAAAAAGTTAATAAAATTTCTTCAATAAGCTAAAAACCCACTAAAATTAAGTTTTTTTTACAGTGCATCTCGTCTCGCAAAAAATAAGCCCTTATTTGTCTAAATTGCTTAAAAAATAAATAAAGATTGTATAGCCTATTCCCAACGAGCGTTGTTATAGAACGGTGCGGCAGGTAGTGACTTTCCAACACCGGTCAGGGTAAGACGGCGGCTGTTCACTGATCGGGGAAAGACGGCGGCTGTTCCTGACAGCCATCCATCCTGCCCCATGGACCAGAAGGGTTACGTCCCCCCCACACACCCCCAGTTTATTATCGCTGCTACTGGCTCATCAATTCAGACGAGCCGATAGCAGCGAATTTACTTATGACGTCAGTAATACCGGTCACCATGTCTGTAGACACGGTGATCGGGGCAGGGTGGCGGCTGTTTCTGACAGCCACCAATTTTGCCTTGTGGTCCAGAGGGGTTTTGTTGCCCCCCTCTGTCCATGTTTGCCGCTATTTGCTGGTCGATTTGGTCCAGCCAAAAGCAGCAATATTCGTCACAATGGGCATCGCTAGGGTGAATAAGAGCAACACTTGGTGATAATTTCCCTACTAAAACGAAGATATGGTACAAAAGCGCTGGCCGTGCACATTGTACAGATTATGCTGTACAACTCTTACGAGCTGTTCCAATGTGCAGGTCCTGCCGTATCATTTCTCTGTTTTCAAGAGGAAGATATTAGGAAACTAATATTGGGACAAGAAGGACGGAGCCCCAGTACCTCTGGTTTAGATGTTCCTGTGTTTTGCCAGGACAGCATTTTCCCGGTGAATTCTGCTGCTTCTAATGGTAGGACTCAATAAAGAGTCTGTTCCAAAAGAGAAGTTAGGATGGACACTACATACTACTAAGAGACCTGCGACAACTCCAGAGTGACAAAAGTTTAGTTGGTCCCCTGGTATATTCTACCTCCTTATACACTAGACATTCACAATTCACGCCCAACCTATTGTGAATTAATTTCGGTAAAATGAATAATTGTAACAACTGTTATGTCCCGTTGCTCCCTATACCCCTCCATTATTTCATAAGGGGCGCCACATAAAGGGCACTGAACTTTCCAGAAATAATTGAAATTTCCATCTTGGACTCCATTGCACATCATATTTGGAAACCACCTATATGTTCAAAATGCTCATTTCACCACGTGTATTACACTACGCCACATATTACACCTTGCTATATTCCCCAAGGGGTGTACATTCAACAATTAGGGTCACTTTTCGGGTTTTCCTCTGTTTTGGTACCACTACGGCTCTCCAAATGTATCCTGACACATGTGAAGGATTTCTTACAAATTTGGCCTCTAAAAGACAAACATCCCTCTTTTTCCTCTACTGTGCGCCCATAAAGCATTTTATATGCACATGTGGGGTACTTCTACACTCGGGAGAAATAGTTTTACACCTTTTTTGGGGTTATTTAATATATTATCCCTTGTGGCTTACATAAATTAGGGGTAAAGTGACATTTATAGGAAAATTTTCACCTTTTTAATGATTCGGGCCTAATTGGATCATTCACCTGTAGGGGCAAATACATATATTACACATTGCAAAATTCTCTAAGGGGTGTGCATTCAAAGATTAGGGTCACTTTTCGGATTCTTATCTGTTTTATACCACTAGGGTTCTCCAAATGCATGTCAAACATTTCTGTCAAATTTGGCTTCCAAAAGGCAAACATTCCCCTTTCCTTTTACTGTGCGCCCATACAACATTTTATATACACATGTGGGGTACTTCTACACTCGAGAGAAATAGGTTTACACATTTTGAGGGGTTAGTACATTTTTTTTATCCCTTGTGGCTATATAAAATTAGGAGTAAAATGACCTTTATAAGAAAATGTTCACCTTTTATCTATTTAAGTCCTAATTAAATCAAACACCTTTACGGACAAATACACATATTACACCTTGCTAAATTCTCTAAGGGGTGTGCTTTCCAAAATGGTGATACTTGTTGGGGTTCCCCTCTGTTTTGGTACCACTACGGCTCTCTAAATGCATCCTGACATATGTAAAGGATGTCTGTCAAATTTGGCTTCTAAAAGGCCAACGCCCCTCTTTCCCTTCTGAGCTTCACTGCGTACCCATACAACATTTTATTTGCATGTGTGGGGCAATTTTATACTCGGGAGAAATGCTAGTACACATTTTTTGGGGTTGTTTCATCTTTAATGCCTTATGGGATACAAAAATTAGCCGTAAAAGTGACTTTTTTGGGAAAATGTTCACCTTTTTCCTTTTAGGGACCTAATTGAAGCAAACACCTGTAGGGGTAAATACACATATTACACCTTGCTGTATTCTCCAAAGGGTGCACTTTCCAAAATGGTGACACTTGTTGGGGTTCCCCTCTGTTTTGGTACCACTAGGGCTCTCCAAATGCATCCTGACACATGTAAAGGATGATTGTCAAATCTGGCTTCTAAAAGGCCAAAGCCCCTCTTTCCCTTCTGAGCCCTACTGTGCACCCATACAACACTTTATATGCAAAAGTGGTGCAGTTCTGTGCTTAGGAGAAATAGTTTTACACATTTATGGGGTTGTTTCATCTTTTATCCCTTGTGGCTTACAAAAATTTTGGGTAAAAGTGACTTTTTTGAGAAAATTTTCACCTTTTTTCCCTTTTGGGGCCTAATTGAATCAAACACCTGTTGGGGAAAATACACAAATTACACGTTGATAAACTCTCCAAGGGGTGTACTTTCCAAAATGGTGTCTCATGTTGGGGCTTTCATCTGTTTTGGTACCATTAGGGCTCTCCAAATGCATCCTGACACATGTAAACTTTTTCAGCCATATTTGCCCTGCAAAAACGAAACAACGCTCTTTCCATTCCAAGTGCCCCCCTGTGCCCGTACAGCAGGGTACAGTGACAAAATGGGTATTGGCATACTCAAGAGGAATTGCCCTCAACATTGTAAAATGCATTTTCCTTTTTAACCCATTGTGAAGGTGCAAATTTTAGTGTTCAATGAATCTATAGTAAGATAAAATTACATTTCTGTAATTTCACTTTCATTTATCTTTCACGCTCATGAAACGCTCAAAGGGTTAACAAAATTCCCAAAGGTTGTTTTGAATATTTTGAGGGGTGTAGTTTCTAAAATGGTGTCATTTGTGGGGGTTTCTGTCATGTGGGCCTTATAAAGTCACTTCTAACTAAATTGACCCTCCAAAAGTAGGTTTTGATGATTTTCGTGAAAATCTGAAAAATTGCACCTAAAGTTATAAGCCTCCTAACATCCAAAATAAAGGAAAAGATGTTTGAAAAATGATGCCAAGTTAAAGCAGACATATGGAAAATGTTAGTTATCAAGTTATTTTAGTGATATGACCAACTTTCCAAAACGTGTCCGTGTCAGGAAGGTGAAAAGTGGCTTCAGCGTTAAGGGGTTAATTATGTTCTAAACAGTCAATTACTTAGTAAAACTGGAGCTGAAAAGGACTTGGGGGTATTGGTGGATGGTAAACTTAATTTTAGTGAACAGAGCCAGGCAGCTGCTGCTAAAGAAAATAAAATCATGGGATGTATCAAGAGAGGAATTGATTCTCATGATAAAGACATAGTTTTGCCCTTATACAAATCCCTGGTCAGACAACGCATGGAATATTGTGTACAGTTTTGGGCACCAGTGTATAAAAAGGACATAGTAGAGCTGGAACGGATGCAGAAGACAGCAACCAAGATTATTAGGGGAATGGGGGGACTAGAATACAACGACACATTACAACATTTGGGATTATTCAGTTTAGAAAAAAGACGACTAAGAGGAGAACTCATTACAATGTACAAATACCTGAACGGACAGTACAAGGATCTCCCCAAAGATCTTTTTATACCCAGGCCTGTGACCAGGACAAGGGTGCATCCTCTACAACTAGAGGAGAGGCAATTCTACCATCAACAGCAGTGAGACTATGGAACTCCCAGGAGGTTGTTATGGCAGACTTTATGTACATCTTCAAGAGAAGCCTGGATGCCTTTCTGGAGAGAAAAAATATCACAGGTGATGGGGGGAAAACATTTATTTAATTCTTAGAGGTTGGACTTTATGGACTTGCATCTTTTTCCAGCCTTATATATTATGATACTATGACTCATCCACTGTAGCTTATGTTTTGTTTGAGGTGCCTAGTCATACACAAGGTTTTCAGATTGTTGACACTTCTCCTTAACTTGGGGCTTTACAGAGGGCAAATGCATTGTGTTTCTGTAAATTAGGTAAAAAAATGCCATGACTTGAAGATCCTCTGGGCTGTCCTTTATCACTGGGCTGTAGCAGGCAATTGCTATGGGCTGATCGCTGCACCCTTCTGCATCTTTTACTAGCTACCTCGGTTATCCTGACCACCGCTTACTGATTGACTTTGATCCATGGTCACAGGACCTCATCATCACCTCTTGTGTCTGCTACCTCTGAGCCATATCCACTGCCCTAAATGGCGGTCTCCACATAAAGCTGCAGCATACTAGGGTTTCATCTTCATTGTAGATGTCCTCCAATACAAGTTAAAGGAAATCTGTCAAAACCATGTCTGCAAATGGGGAAGGTGGATTGCCCACAGAATCTCAGCTAGTAGAATCATCTTACAGTATTAGTAACTGCTTCATGACTTGTGGCTGAGATGGCCTTGCCACAGGGGTAGATCAGGCAGAGGGCTGTGCACTTTCACCAGAAGTAGAGTTGGTTGAATTCAATTTGAGGCCTTGTTTGTGATGTAATTTACACATGTCTCAACTTCGAATGGCCTCTCCATTCTGTCTCACTGCACTAAGGGGGATGTTATATGTACACACATCTAATTACAGTCACTGTACGCTAATAAGTTATTTATATACTGTTTCAATTATAGTCACTGCCCTCATAAGGGCAATTATTTAAGATTTCTAGCTTTCCCTCACAGCCTCCTATCCCCATCTAAGCCCCCATGAAAGTCACAATATGACCGTCCCTATCTCCAGCACCAGCCTCTCCTAACTCTCTCCTGGTTGAAATGGCACTGGGACCCATGACCTAGCCTCTTATACATGGCTGTAGTTGCTAGGGGCTAAAAGCTGGCAAGATTGGCTGCTAAGCATGCCATCAACTAGTTTTTCCAGATTTGACCAAACCTCAACTCCTGGCTGAAGTTTAATCGATGTTCCACATGGACCTAAATAGTTGGGTTCAGATCTGCTCAACACCATTTATAACTAAACTCTACGGGAATCCTTCCAATATCAAGGTAAATATAAAAGCTCAGTTTGATTTAATTTGTCCATAAAGTGATGCAACAAATATTGTTTATAGTTTGTCATTTTCTACTTGTTCTACTTGCTCTGCGTGTGTAGGAAATTGCCATTTCATGCATTTATTTCACACAGTAGAAATATTTCATATATTTTCTAATTATATTTACATTTTAACCTAGTTTTAATATGATCTTATTGTATGAATATATTCTATCTGAAGTATTCATTACATAGAGTACATCAATCTAGAATGAGAAACTGGTAGATGATAAAATAATAATATCTATAAAATCCATCATTTAACTTATGGTTCCATATACAAAATTCATATCAGATTTTATTTTATTAAAGGCAATGACATTCGTTTAAATGTGAAAGGAAGAAAGTCACAGGAAAACATCTAACTGACCTTTCTTCCTTTAATTTTAAACTTTGCTCAGTTAGAAATGTCAGCCCGCACTTAATTGCCATTTTAATCATCTTCAACAAGGATGCCAAGATGTACAAAAGGAATATTACATTGCCACCTTTTTTAAGGTTACTTTAATATTATAACAGATTTTAAATCAACTGTATTTCTAGTGCTTAACATATTTTAGAGGTGCTGTTCATTACTGTTCCATCTTGTTGAATTCATTTTCTTTTTTACCTTTTTCCTTTACTGTTTATATTTTCATAAAGATAACTATAATTATTGGGCACATATTCCCAGAATGTTTTTCTAAAACAAATGCACTTTGGATTTCAATTCAGTCAGAGTAACTTCAGCACTTACTTTTACAAAAAGTATCTGTGACTCACTGTCCTGCCATTAGTTCACTGCATCCTCTTTTTCCTTCTCCTGGCGAGGGCTGATGACTGGATATCCAATAATCAAGTGTTCACACACTAATAGGCGGAAATGTGGTCATGCCAATGGTCATGGGAGATGAAGATATAAACTGTTCCAGTTGTCCAGATAACTGAGTGCTTCCGCCACCAACATGTGCTTGTTTTAAACAGAAGCTGCCAACAGGAGGTACCCTGATAGAGTTAATCAGTGTCTGCTACAAATCCTGACTGATAGCAGTCCATCCTTGCACAATCAATGCTTGCATTTTGCCACAATTTGTTGGTTTTTGTTTGTCCACCTGATGAATGACCACAAGTTCTCAATGGGATTAAGATCTAAAGGAGTTTCCAGGCCATGGACCCAAAATCTCTATGTTTTGTTCCCTGTGCCATTTAGTTATCACCTTTGCTTTATGGCAAGGTGCTCCATCATGCTGGAAAAGGCATTGTTGATCACAAAACAGCTCTGGGAAGGTTGGGAGAAGTTGCTCTTGGAGAACATTCTGGTTCCATTCTTTATTCATGGATGTGTTTTTAGCCAAGACTGTGAGAGAGGTGATTCCCTTGGCTGAGAAGCAACCCCACACATGAATGGTTGCAGGATGCTTTACAGTTGGCATGAGACAAGACTGGTGGTATCGCTCACCTTGTCTTCTCCAAACACTCAGAAAGGGGATTCATCAGAGAAAATGAATTTACCCCAATCCTCAGCAGTCCACTCCCTGTACCTTTTGCAGAATATCAGTCTGTCCCTGATGTTTTTTCTGGAGAGAAGTGGCTTCTTTGCTGCCCTCCTTGACACCAGGTCTTGCTCCAATTGTCTCCGCCTCACAGTGCGTCCAGATGCACTCACACCTGCCTGCTGCCATTCCTGAGCAAGCTCTGCACTGCTGGTAGCTTGATCCCGAAGGTGAAACTCTTTTAAGAGATAGTCCTGGTGCTTGCTGGTCCTTTTTGGGCGCCCTGGACCCTTTTTGGCAACAATAGAACCTCTCTCCTTAAATTCCTTGATGATGCGATAGATTGTTGACTGATGTGCAATTTTTCTAGCTGCGATTCTCTTCCCTGTTAGGCCAGTATTGTGCAGTGCAATGATGACTGCACATGTTTCTTTAGAGATAACCATGGATAACAAAAGAGAAAAAATTATGCCAAGCACCAGCCTCCTTTTAAAGTGTCCAGTGGTGTGATTCTTACTTACTCATGACAGATTGATCTCCAGCCCTGTCCTCATCAACACCCACACCTGTGTTAATGGAGCAATCACTGAAATGCTGTTAGCTGCTCCTTTTAAGGCAGGCCTGCAATGTGTTTTGGGGGAAAAAGTTCATTTTCTAGGCAAATATTGACTTTGCAATTAATTGCTGTTAATCTGATAAATCTTTATAACATTCTGGAGTATATGCAAATTGCCATTATAAAACCTGATGCAGTAGACTTTTTAAAAATTAACATTTGTATCATTCTCAAAACTTATGGCCATGACTGTGTGGTCTATCTGGTAGTGGTTGCTATTCAACATTCCTGGATGAACAACTAAATGTTTAAACCCTCTAGTGCAACTCCCCTTCCACACGAAAGTGGCAAAAAAGTTTAGCCAATTAGGAATGTATGAGGAAGGCTCATAAACTGAGCTCTCTGCATACAGTGCAGGTATTAGCTGTATTATATTTTGTAATAAAAGTATATTGTGTGATCAGACCTCTAAGGGTTAAAATAGTTAAACATTTATTTATTTTAAGAATGTAAAAAAAATTCATAGCATTTAAATTACTATTTTACCATTTTTCCTTCAATAGAAATATTTGATGTAAAGTAATAAAAAGTTAGCAAAGTTCCTAAAATGGTATTGATAAAATGGTCAGCTGGTTTTGCTAAAGGGTACCTTACCCAGCCCTGTACACCAAATTATGAAAAAAGTTATGCATCTCAGAATGGGCAATACGGCATAGTATTTTACATTTTTTAAAAAACATATTAAGTCGTGATGAAACGATATAAATTTGGTTCTTAAAGATGCAGGAACGGTGGTAACCACATCTCCCTACACCCACGTGGCATGGAGGAGGTATAGCCACTAAAATAATCACAATTTATTGCAGTGCACAAAAATTGCACAGAAACTGGCAAAGAAGCACTGAAAAATGCCCTCCAACTGTGTTTTTGTCATCTCCACCGTATTTGGAATTTTTCTTTTGTACCAAAGAAAATACTTTCGATCCAAGGACAAGACAATCTCACCAAAAACAATGCTTTACTAAGGACCATTATACAACAATATCCAAACTTTAACATTTTCCAACATCGTTTTAAACTCACCATGCATCCTTCTTCATGGTTGTGTGAAGCATTGTTTTTTTTACAATAGGTGAGATTGTCCTGTCGCTGGATCAAAAGTGTTTTCTTTGGAGCTGATTATCTCTTATCCAGGAGGGATCCATAGCCAGACTACACCTAAGCGTAAGGGATCCGGTTAGTTAACTTTATAGTGGACTTTGTGCAATTTTTTTCTTTTGCACAGAATACTAAATGGTGCACCTAAGAAGTACAATTTGTCCCACACATAACAATCCCTCAAACAGATATGTAAATGAAAAAAAAAATCAAGACAATATATCTTTTGGAATTCGAGAAGTAAGAAACCACAATACAAAAAACAGAAAAGGGAGTGGTCTTGGGAGGGATAAATATGAAAAAAGACTTATAATGGTCGGTTGGGACATTGACCTTGAAACCCAATAGAAGTTGTCAATTTTTTTTTTTGGAAAAGGTAGCTTTGATATTAAGAATCTTGATACAACACTAAATGTTGTTATTGAATTGCAAATTCCATTATAAAGGCTATAATTTGGAAAATTTTATTTTTTAAAACTAAAATATTTCTAGGAGTTTAAGAAAAAAAAGACAACCCGAGTATAAACCGAGACACCTAATTTTACCACCAAAAACTGGGAAAAACTACTGACTCGAGTATAAGCCGAGGGTGGGAAATGCATTGGTCAAACCCCCCCCCAAGTAGTATACACCCTGCCAGCCCCCAGTAGTATACAGCCTGCCAGCCTCCAGTAGTATACAGCCTGCCCCAGTAGTATACAGCCTTTCAGCCCCCATTAGTATTAGTATACAGCCTGCCAGCCCCCAGTAGTATACAGCCTGCCCCCAGTAGTATACAGCCTACCAGCCCCCATTAGTATACAGCCTGCCAGCCCCCAGAAGAATACAGCCTGCCAGCCCCCATGTAGTATACAGCAGTCCCTAGTAGTATACAGCAAGCCGCCATGTAGTATACAGCAGCCCCTAGTAGCATACAACAGCCCCCATGTAGTATACAGTAAGCCCCTAGTAGTGTACAGCAGCCCCTAGTAGTATACAGCAAGCTCCTATTAGTATACAGCAAGCTCCTATTAGTATACAGCAGCCCCCTAGTAGTATACAGCAGCCCCCTAGTAGTATACAGCAGCCCCTAGTAGTATACAGCAGCCCCCATGTAGTATACAGCAGCCCCCATGTAGTATACAGCAGCCCCCATGTAGTATACAGCAAGCCCCTAGTAGTATACAGTAGCCCCTAGTAGTATACAGCAAGCCCCTAGTAGTATACAGCAAGCCCCTAGTAGTATACAGCAAGCCCCTAGTAGTATACAGCAAGCCCCTAGTAGTATACAGCCAGCTTGCCCCCATGGCCCATAAAAACATAAACTTAAATACTCTCCGATGTCAGCGCGGCTCCCCGATGTCCCCGGTATCGGCGCATCCCGTCTTCTTTCTTCTTCCGCGGCTCTTCTTCTTTCTTCCGGCATGGACGTGGCCATGTTTTCTTCTACCAGGCGCATACTATGATGCGGCCGCTGCTGACGTCATAGTATGCACGGCCACAAAGAAAATATGGCCACGTCCATAACAGAAGAAAGAAGAGAGAAGAGGAGCCGCGGAGAAGAAAGAAGACGGGACGGGACGAGCCGACACCTGGGACATCGGGGAGCCGCGCCGACATTGGGGAGCCGCGCTGGCCTCGGAGGGTGAGTATTTAAGTTTATTTTTTTAAGTGGGTAATTTTTGTTACAATAGACTCGTGTATAAGCCGAGGGGACGTTTTTCAGCACATTTTTTGTGCTGAAAAACTTGGCTTATACACAGTTATATACGTTACATGAATCAAAATAATTGAATGTACAATGTACTATTTTATATCTTCACCACTGCCATCCATTTTAGTTTATAAAATATGCACAGTCAAGAGATTTCAACTACATAAACTATATCAGATGAACATATAAACTTTTATATGCTATATTTATGCATAAACATTATAATAACCTGTTTCCCTACTGTAAAATGAAGTAAAATGTTTATGAGAATAATGTGTGTTAATTGTATCTGCAAGGGTACACTTAGTATCCACAGGGAGGTATCTCTTCAGCATACAACTCCCACGTCACCCTAGGACTTAATTAATTCATAGCCTTCAATGCATGATACTCTTGTATGCTTGTTTTATAAAATAATTGAACTGCTGGAGGTATTGGCAGAGAGAAAATAATAAAAGATTTTTAATAAATTGAGACTGAAGTGAATCTAAGTCATAATGTGAGTTAAAGATCATAACTGTAGATGAACATCTACAGTATATCCCTTATAGCTAGATAGATTAAAAACACATGCCTACACGCCGAACGTGTACTTTACTGATTTTATGGAAAGGCCTTTTTTTTATCTTGGGTTTGTAAGCAGAATGGATTAAAGTAAATTTTTTTTTTACCAGAAGGTATTACTCTATGTTTTATCCGCTACTCGTCACAGTGATCTCTGTAAGAAATGTATCATCTGAAGAGGTTATTTTTGGAGTTGTGAAAATAGTGAATACCATGATGTCCACATGAGTGTCTACCCACTTCAAAGAGTTTTTGCCTGTGGAATTGCCGTTTTTTACTGTCTCAATTAAAGGGAAAAAGAAAGCTCTATGGTTGCAGCCTTGGATATATATAAAAAATCTTTAGAATGTACAGGAAGTCCCCGGGTTACATACAAGATAGGGTCTGTAGGTTTGTTCTTAAATTGTGTTTGTATGTAAGTCGGAACTGTATATTTTATCATTGTAATCCCAGACAGAACTTTTTTGGTCTCTGTGACAATTGGATTTTAAAAATGTTGAGTTGTCATAAGAATCAAAATTAACACTAAAGCTTCATTACAGACACCAGTGATGACTGTTACAGCTGTTTGTTGTAGCCTAGGACTAAAGTACAATAAATTACCAGTATCCAGAGCTACGTTTGTAACTAGGGGTCGTATGTAAGTCGAGTGTTCTTAAGTAGGGGACCTGTTGGGAGTCTGTTCCTTATGGAATAGATAAATTGGTTTGTCTTTATATTCCGCATTATATCATATATCTTTCTGAAATAGTTATGTTGGATGGCAGCTAAGAGGCAATGTTTTCCTTGACCAATCTTGGAAAACGTATTTGAATATCTCACAGAATTCCCCCTTTGGAATCTCCACACACCTACAGAGGCAAACTTTAATAGCAAAGCCTCCTTATATTAGATGTGCTTTAAAATAGAGAAAAAACGGGGTCAAAGAGAGAGACGCGCTACATCCAAAGTGTATTGTTGATTATTTTTATTGGAATTATGACTACGCGTTTCAACACCGTAATGGCGTCTTCATCAGGTCAAACACTGCAGGGAGTCCTGCGGTTTCTTGTGGCAGATGCTGTGCTGCCTAGATGTCCGATCCGCTGCATTCAGTGTAGCGGGGGAGAGGGCTGCGTGTTGTCACCGGCGCGGGATGGACTCGCGCCGGTGACAACATGCAGCCCTCTCCCCCGCTACACAGGAAACAGCAGGTGCAGTATGCATGGATGCCTCTGAGGCTGACTAATCTTGGGATGGAGCTGACGGTCCGCTGCCAGGCAAGCTTTCACCTGTCCAAGTCCCTGTCTATCGGGCTCCTCCTCACCCAAAATGGGCCTGGGGGCCAGAAGCGTTTAATTAGAAAAAATGATAATTTTTAAAGCAGGCGGGGTCGTTTGAATATTTCATCTAGGAAAAATGGTATAGCTTAGCGGTTCTATTTTTAATTGTTTTTTCGTAAATGGTTCCATGATTAAGAGCAACAGTATGGGGCATCCATATTGCGCTGCTATGATTGCAACTTCAGGTCTCCAGCATGGCGGCGACAGATGGGCCGAGTTTCATTATGTATCTGGTGAAACACCCGAAAATTCTGCCTGAAACAGCTCATTTGATAAGGGGACGATGTATTGAGGCAGTAAAGTAGTAGTAGATTAAAGGTGCTGCAGTTAAAACTATGTTAGTTGGATCTTGAGATGGAGCTGGCGGTCCGCTGCCAGGCGAGCTTTCGCCTGTCCAAGCCCCTGTCTCTCGGCTCCTCCCCACCCAAAATGGGCCTGGGGGCCAGAAGCATTTACTCTGAAAAAATTATAATTTTCAAAGCAGGAGGGGGCTACAAACAGCATTTCTAAGAACCTATTGTATAATATCAAGTGTAGTACTGTAATTGGCTTGGTTATGGTGGGTGAGGGGAATGTAAACAGATGCGCAAGAAGCACTGAAATAATATCGGTAAATGATAAAAGTTTGCCAGTATATTTTGTGGATAACACAGCAGGGTGGCAACAAAGTTAACAAGTTTGATGTGGAAGCCATGAAAACAACCCAAAATTCTGCCTGACACAGCTCGTTTGCTAAGGGGACGATGTATGGAGGTAGCTATATGGACAACTTTGGGAGGCAGCTATGGAGATGATGTGTGGAGGTAGCAAGGGAGACAACGTGTGGAGGCAGCTATAAAGACGACGTGTGGAGGCTGCTATGGAGACAATTAAATTTGGATAGTGCCTGTATGTGGCAGTCCAAAAAAGGAGCAGGTAGGTGGTCCTCCAGAAAAATTAAATACATAGAGTACTATAGCTAGAGCCTCTGCTTTAGTGTACAAAGAGGAGGAGAAGGAGGAAAATGAGGAGGAGGAGTGCATACATTATTCAGGTTGAGCTTCTTTCACCTGGTGGAGAATGGAAATCCTGAGAAATCCAGGCTTTATTCATCTTGATAAGCGTCAGCCTGTCAGCGCTGTCAGTCAACAGGCGTGTACGCTTATCGGTGATGATGCCACCAGCTGCACTGAAAACCCGCTCAGACAACATGCTTGCGGCAGGGCCTGCAAGAACCTCCAAGGCCAATTTGTGCCACGTGTCCAGCTTTGAAACCCAGTAGTTGTAGGGAGCTGTGTGATCATTTAGGACGATGGTATGGTCAGCTACGTACTCCCTCACCATCTTTCTGTAAAGATCAGCCTTACTCTGCCGAGACTGGGGACAGGTGACAGTGTCTTGCTGGGGTGACATAAAACTGGCAAAGGCCTTGTAAAGCGTACCCTTGCCAGTGCTGGACAAGCTGCCTGCTCGCCTACTCTCCCTCGCTACTTGTCCCGCAGAACTACGCACTCTGCCGCTAGCGCTGTCAGAAGGGAAATACTGTTTCAGCTTGTGCACCAGGGCCTGCTGGTATTCATGCATTCTCACACTCCTTTCCTCTCCAGGGATGAGAGTGGAAAGATTTTGCTTGTACCGTGGGTCCAGGAGAGTGAACACCCAGTAATCAGTGCTGGAATAAATTCTTTGAACGCGAGGGTCACGGGATAGGCAGCCTAGCATGAAATCTGCCATATGCGCCAGAGTCCCAACTCGCAAGAATTCACTCCCCTCACTGGCCTGACTGTCCATTTCCTCCTCCTCCAACTCCTCTTCTTCTGCCCATATACGCTGAACAGTGAAGGACTGAGCAATGCTCCCCTCTTCTGTCTCGGCAACATTCTCCTCCTCATCCTCCTCATCCTCCTCCACCTCCTCCGATATGCGCTGAGAAACAGACCTGAGGGTGCTTTGGCTATCAACAAGGGAATCTTCTTCCCCCATCTCTTGTGATGAGTGCAAAGCTTCTGACTTCATGCTGACCAGAGAGTTTTTCAACAGGCCAAGCAGCGGGATCGTGAGGCTGATAATGGCGGTATCGCCACTGACCATCTGTGTTGACTCCTCAAAGTTACTCAGCACCTGACAGATATCAGACATCCACGTCCACTCCTCAATGTAGACTTGAGGAAGCTGACTGACCTGACTACCAGTTCTGGTGGAAGTTGACATCTGGCAGTCTACAATCGGTCTGCGCTGCTGGTAAACCCTGGATAACATGGTTAATGTTGAATTCCACCTCGTGGGCACGTCGCACAACAGTCGGTGAGTGGGCAGTTGGAGGCGGTGCTGCGCTGCCCTGAGAGTGGCAGCATCTGTGCTGGACCTCCTGAAATGCGCACAGATGCGGCGCACCTTCGTGAGCAAATCAGACAGATTGGGGTATGTCTTGCGGAACCGCTGAACTATGAGATTTAACACATGGGCCAGGCATGGCTCATGTGTCAGTCTGCCGAGTTGCAGAGCCGCCACCAGGTTACGGCCGTTGTCACACACAACCATGCCTGGCTTCAGGTTCAGCGGTGCCAGCCACAGATCAGTCTGCGCCGTGATGCCCTGTAATAGCTCTTGGGCGGTGTGCCTTTTATCGCCTAGGCTCAGCAGTTTAAACACGCCTGCTGTCACTTAGCGATGGCACTGCTGCTGTGCCTAGAGCTCCCGACTGATGGCGCCATGCCCACGGATGATAATTCGGAGGAGGAGGTGGAGGAGGCATAGTAGGCCCGAGAGACCTGGACCGAGGTAGGCTCCGCAATCCTCGGCATCAGCAGTATATGAGTAGCCCCAGGGTCAGACTCGGTCCCAGCCTCCACCAAGTTAACCCAATGTGCTGTCAGCGACTATAGGCTATATAGTGGCCCTGCCCGGCAGCACTCGTCCACGTGTCCGTGGTCAGGTGGACCTTGTCAGAAACGGCGTTGGTCAGGGCACGGATGATATTGGCTGACACGTGCTGGTGCAGGGCTGGGACGGCACATCGGGAAAAGTAGTGGCGGCTGGGGACCGAAATACCGAGGGGCGGCCGCCGCCATGGGGTTGCGAAAGGCCTCGGTCTCTACCAGCCTGTAGGGAAGCATCTTCAGGCTAAGTAATTTGGAGATGTGGACGTTGAGGGCTTGGGTGTGTGGGTGGGTTGCACTGTACTTCCTCTTGCGCTCCAGCGTCTGGGGTATGCAGAGCTGATCGCTGCGAATGGAGACATTGGTGGATGCTGTGGAGGATCGTGGAGGCGAAGCTGTGGTTTTCGCACGGGAGGTATTTGGGCCGGGGTCCTGGGCAGGGGGCAGATGACACAGGGGAAGGAGCAGTGGTGTGCCCGGCCGGAGGTGAACGGCCTTGGTTCCATTGAGTGGGGTGTTTAGCATTCATATTCCTGTGCATACTGGTGGTGGTTAAGCTGGTAGTGGTGGAACCCCTGCTGATCCTAGTGTGGCAAAGGTTGCACAACACAGTCTGTCGGTCATCCGGTGTTTCTTTAAGGAACCTCCAGATTTCCGAAAATCTAGCCCTCGCCACAGGAGCTTCACTACGTGAAACATTTGGTGCTGATGCACCAGCTCTGGCCCTGCCTCTCTGTCTGGCCCCACCACTGCCTCTTCCAACCTGGTCTCGTCGAGGACTCGCCTCCGTATCAGAAGCACTGTGTTCACCTGGCCTATCAACCCAGCTTGGGTCTGTCACCTCATCATCCTCCGATCCCTCAGTCTGCTCCCCCCTCGGACTTCCTGCCCTAACAACTACATCACCACTGTCTGACACCTCTTTACACACTTCTTCCACTACGTCAACAATGTCATCAGCACCCACAGACTGCGACCGGTGGAAAACCTGGGCATCGGAAAATTGCTCAGCAGCAACCGGACAAGTGGTTTGTGACTCTGGGAAGGGTCCAGAAAACAGTTCCTCAGAGTATGCCGGTTCAAATGCCAAATTTTGCTGGGAGGGGGCAGATTGGGGGGAAGGAGGCTGAGGTGGAGGAGCTGGAGGAGTGCTGATTTCGGTGACATGGGTGGACTGCGTGGAAGACTGACTGGTGGACAAATGGCTAGAAGCATTGTCCGCAATCCACGACATCACCTGTTCGCACAGTTCTGGCCTCAACAGTGCTCTACCACGAGTCCCAGTAACTTGAGACATGAACCTAGGGAGTGTAGCTCTGCGGCGTTCCCCTGCTCCCTCATCAGCAGGTGGTGTCTCACCCCGCCCAGGACCACGGCCTCTGACCCCTGCAGTAGTTGGATGCCCTCGTCCTGTACCCCTAGCCCTCTGGTTCAATATTTTTAAAATTTAAGTGTAAACTGTATATTTTTTTGTGGTTTTTTTTGTGGTTTTTTTGTGTTTTTGTTTTTTTAACCAAACGATGCTATCCTATTGCTATGGCTAGTTTCTAGCCTACACTGACAGCACACAACAGGATTTTTTAGTTTTGAAAAAAAAAAGCAGACTGTGCCTAATTCAATCAAACCCCTAATAAATTGTCCCACTTAGCTGTTTGAGATGGATATGTTTGCCACTAAGAGCTAAACAGAACGTTCGCAAGTCTCCCTGCAAATTTGTCACAATATGGTACTAGCTGCACTACTAGTGCCAGCAAGGCCAGCCACAAGCAAATAAAAAAAATAAAATATAACACTATTGTAGCCCTAACAAGGGCTGTTGGGTTCTTGTAGAATCACTCCTGCGTAACACTAATCTAATAGAACACCCTTACGCTATCCCTGACCAGCAGCAGCTCTCTCCCTAACGGCATCCAGACAGAGAATGATGCGAGCAGCGCGGGAAGGGACTAATCTATTCCATTGGCTCTGTTTCTGGCCGCCAAAGATCAAAACGGCGGGAGATGCCATTTTCTCGAGCTGGCAAAATATTCGTCCGAGCAACGAGCTGTTTCCAGTGCGCTAATGCTCTAACGAGCATCAAGCTCGGACGAGTGTGTTCGCTCATCTCTAGTTAATACATTTTTTAATTGTAGTTTTAAATTTGTAGTTTTGGGCAAATATTTACTCAATTGCATGTTGCTTGATGTTGGTCAAAGGACATAGAAAAAATTACAAACCTTCCAGCAGAACTAATTGGTTCTTATAATGGTCAATGGTCATTGCCTACCTCTTAGTGGGGGACATGTATCTTTATTTCTGCTAGTTAAATTGTCAAATTTTCCAATGTTTGTTGTTTTTCTGACTTTTCACTGCTACTTTTGCTGTAGTTTTTCAAGTGCACCTTGGTCTGCACCTTGTGCAGTGTGCCTTATGTAGCTTTATTATTCACTTATGTATCACTTTTTTTTGTTCCTTTTTCTGACATTTTAGGCGCAAATCTGCACCAGGTCTAGGGCAGGGGCAAAGGAAGGATTTTTTTTCATGGACCCTGTTTTAACATGTAAATTGGATTTATTTCCATTTGGACTTGAGACATTTGCAACAAAAAGTCTCAAGAAGAAGCCAAAATTTGCTGCTGGCAGCATAGGCAAAACTGAACATGTATCACAAGTAAAAAGACATGATCATATACACAAGCCTCAAAAAAGACATGTCCCCCACTGAGTGTTTGATATGATCCCACATTATTTTTTTGTCTGCAGAAGTTTCTTCTGGACAGCATGTTTACTTCCTTAGACATCTTTGACTACACTGCTACTAGTGTGTATTATTTTAAATAATGGAGGTAATTCAAGATAGTTCTGTATTGTACATTGTTCAAAACCAATCAATTTTGTCAGCAAGTCTTGGATATAGATGCTATTCTTGAGAGATCGATGCATACAAGAATGCAGGAAATAATCCGAATAACAGTCTGACTATTGTTTAGAGTACAATGTGTGAAATTTAGCTTGCCAGTGCCAGTGCCAAAGTTCACTTTATCTTTAAATAGAGATTTTACTTGAAATTCAGTTAAACCCACTTGTATACTGGGTACTGATAATATATTAACTTAAAGAGAACCCGTCATGCAAAATAACCCCCCTAAACTAAATATATTTTCATAAACTGAAATTACAAAGCATTGCCTCTATACCTTCATTGTCCCTCTATATGCCTGTAAACCTAAGCACTGAGGTCCTAAAGCTGTATGCAAATGATCTGTGAAATGTCCAATGAGTCATTAGCATATTCAAGCTGTCTGGCTTATTCATGAGTCGGAGGTACAGCCACACCCCAGTGCATGACTACATGTAATGGCTGCTCCATGTGCTTGCTGGTGGCCACGCCTCCTGCAGCTTGTGAAAGATACAACAGCACAGGCAGCCATGTATATAGCCGAACATGTCAGGTACTTGTGTAGCTGATGTCTGTGTCACACATGTGTATTAGGAGGAGGCAGCATGTCAGCAGATACACTAACTATGCTTTACTATACATTACACAGACATGAGCAGGGGGAGGAGAGGGGAGGGGTAACAGGGGTGACATCACTGCCTCTGACCATGTGACCAGACTCATTTACATAATAAAGAATAGATGATTTTATGAAGATTAATGTATGAATTGACTAGATAAAGGCTGGGATGGGATCCTTGTGAGCTGCTCTAACAGGTAGTAGTGACAGAAATAGTGACAGAGACCTGATGACAGGTGTCCTTTAACATACAATATAAGACTTTATATAATTATCAGATGCAGACATCAATGCTTATGATTAATTACTAAAAAAAAAGACTCTGATCCCGATACAGGTTATATCTTTTTATCAGTCTATTTTTCTTTATGGTTAACTGGATGTACTTGTCAGGGTCACTAAAGCTTTTCAAATTCAAATAATTTCTGTTCCTGATGTCTGTCTAGTTTGTGCGCTTGAATTGATGTATGATAAGTATTGAAGTGGCTTCTCAACTTAAAGTAATAAAGGTTGGGTCACATATATTAATTGAATCCACACATTGTTTTTTATGCTGGAGCACAATGAAACTGGTGGCAAGCATGCTACTTTTAAGTGAAAAGCGATGCGAAAGAACCCATCGAAAACTATGGGATCCTTCCTGGATCCGTTTTTTTTTTCCTTCACCTTTTTTTGCTGATGCCAGTTTTATGTGAATGCAACCATTCAGGATTGAAAATGGGTCCACTCTAACAAGACATCTATTGTACCTGATAAGGACACTTGCGTCTTGTCATGGAGATCCTGCTTCATTTCAGATGCCTGCACCACCTGGTTCCCATTTTTAGGTGATTGCATTGTACACGATATGCTATATAATATCATACCCTATGGACTAAGAACCACCAGCTAATAAGCATGTAGAAAATGATAAGGTTTGATCGCACACCGAACAATATAGTGGGTGCTACTAGACAGGGTTCCCATGGTCTATGTGATTCAATTTAAATCTGAGCAATCCATAAAAAGATGCAAGGGAGAAGTGTTTTATAGCAGACTAATTTCACCAAACTGCAATGCTTTTGCATCATTTTATGTGAACCATTTTATATTGAACCAGTGCCGTGTAGTTAGGACTGTTATACTAAAGTCATTTTGATTCAAAACATGGGAACTACATTAAGTAAAGTCCACAGTGATACAACTTACCATAGGACATCTGTTCACAAGATCTATGAGAGGACAGTGGTGCTCTTACTTCTGTTCTTGGTATACTTCGTATGGCATAGAAGGAGCGGCTGGACATACAAAGGTGACAGACTGTTTTGTACTACTTGCACTTTCTCAATGCATCAGGTTAGTGTAATTTTAGTTATGGAGTGTGTAATATTATAGCTACTGTGTAACATAACTGTATTTAAAGGAAACCTACCATTTAATTTGATTTATTATGAATTAAACATACCTGTAGTTACACTGATGCAGGATCATATCTTGGTTAATCCCTGTGCTGAGTGGTTTTGCTGAAAAAAAAAAAAACAATTATACCAAACAGGACATTGGGAAAGCTGGGACAAACTGTCTTACACATTACACAGGAACTTGGATTTAAAATGGCTACTATGTAAAGCATGACTAGTCAAGCACTAATAAACCTGAGCTGGATCACTCATGCACAGCAGCTTGGGGGTGGCACAGCAATTGATTATTCTGCCTCCAGGCACAAGCCAGATTACATCATTCTCTCCTGCAGTCATGTGCTAGACAAGCGCTGAAGGAGCCATAAAGGAGTGAGAAAGCTTAATTATAATAATGTTATCTCTGTTTTATCAGCAAAACCATTCAGCACAGGGATTAACCAAGATATGATCCTGCATCAGTTTAGCTACAGCATTCTCAAGGTACCGTATATACTTGTGTACAAGCTGAGTTTTGTGCTGAAAAACATCACCTCGGCTTATACATGAGCCTATACAAAAAACCTTATATACTCACCATCCGGCTCCACTCAGCTCCCCGATGTCCCCGCTGTTGGCTCGGCTCATCTTCTTTCTTCTGCGCAGATCCTCTTCTTTCTACTGTCTTCTTTAACTCCTGGCATGGACGTCAGCAGCAGCCGCGTCATAGTATGCGCCTGCTGGAAGATTATGTAATTATGTGCCCATATTTAATTGTATTATATATAGAAAGCCCTTATTAATTAGCATATACAGAACCTATACAAATAATTAATTCTCATATTCAGCATGTCCATATTACTTATGCCATGGACAATTACTCCAAATTTACTATCATTTTGTTTAGAGGTAGGTCTCAATATTTGGCAAATTTTTCTTATGGAAGTTAGCAGCTGTCAAATGAGAGAGGCGGCTCCTAGTATCAGATACTCTACAGTAGGTTGAAGAAGGTTCATAAATAGCGGTAATATAGGCCATTAGGCATGTTGGAGGGAAGAAGGGTTATGTAGTAATGGGGGAGTACTTTTTACTAAATAAAGTTTTTGTATAATACCCTTGATAAGGTAGTTCTTACAAGGTATTGGAGATTTGACCACCCATAGTTGAGCAAGTGTCTTTGGGGGCCATTTATCTTTATTTTCCTTCCTTCCTTTCTGTCTTTTTTGAGACATTTTTTGGCGCATTGCAATTGTTGCGCTTTTTGGTAACATTAGTTTTTTTATTAGTAAGACACATTTATCTTCTATTCTAGATGTGCTAAATGTCGCAAATGACATTTATCATTTCAAATTGTCTAAAATTTGCAACATTTTTTGGCGCAAAAAAACTCCAGACTAAATCATACTTAAGAAAAACTTAGAAAATGGAAAAAAGTTCATGCGACATTTTTGTGAAATTTGTAACAAATATCTCAAAAAGAGATCTTAAAAAATTCCCCCATTTAACACAAGGAAAAAGTGAGATTGATAAATTACAAAAGAAGCAGATGGAAAAAAAGACTAGCAAAAACTAGCCAAAACAAACAAGAGATAAGATAAATCACCCCCTGGCAAGGTCAATGCCAAGGTGGCTGCAAGAGGGTTTGTGAAGCTGTATCTATAATATCAGAATAGTTTTATGGTAAGTTTATGGATCGGGCATGCCAAAGTCGCCTGCCTTTCTGTGTCTAAATAATCTATTAAAGGGGTTATCCGGGTTTAAAACATTTTTTATGGCCGGGCTGGGGAGGGATAGTTAAACATAATAAACATGGACTTACCTCCTCCGGCGCCGCCGATGTCCCGCGCCGCGGTCCCTTCGATCCGTGCCCCTGTAAACAAACAGGGGCACGGAAGTCGCGCACAGGGAGCTTCCGGTCCGCGTTGTGGACGGCTCCTCCCATCCGTCCCTATCTCTCAGCGTTGTAAGCGCTGGGAGATGGTGCGCATGGGAGCATCCGGCCGGCCGGAAGCTCCCTGTGCGCCGGTGTAATGAAACCGGCTCACCGAGAAGACGGGCTGCGGCGCGGGACATCGGCAGCACCGGAGGAGGTAAGTACATGTTTATTATGTTTAAATAGCCCTCCCCAGCCCGGACATTAAAAAAAATTTAAACCCGGATAACCCCTTTAATGACAATTCTGGCTTTTTCCCTTCCAGATGCAGGTTATGAATAAAGAACAGATTTTCCTGAAAAATTATGAGGGCTTGGATATGTGTATTTTTTTTAAAGGTAAAGTAATTTTGGCACAATTAAGGCTCTAATAAGTTTTTATGTCCTACCTATGATATAAAGGGGAGAAAAGCTGAGTGTAGTTGAATTATAATTTGTGAAAGGAGTAGAATGTAATTTTCTTTAAATAAATGGTCTGGATTAGATGTGAGGAGTATGCTCATGTATTTCATTGATTTTATTTGCTATGAAAAAGTACAGAATGTTTAAGTGATTGGATTTTTTTTTTCCTGGGGCACTTTTATTCATGGATTTTGAGTAATTTACTTTAAAATTAGACACAGTACAAAATTAATTTAAATTAAAGAAAACATTGGGAAAGCTGTTAGAGGGTTAGTTATGAGTAATGGTAGGTCATCAGCAAAAGCTGCGTTAAGGTGGCATGTATGTCCGATAGGCAGTCAACGGATGTGTGGGTATGGTTATACACTCACCGGCCACTTTATTAGGTACACCTGTCCAACTGCTCGTTAACACTTAATTTCTAATCAGCCAATCACATGGCTGCAACTCAGTGCATTTAGGCATGTAGACAATCTCCTGCAGTTCAAACCGAGCATCAGTATGGGGAAGAAAGGTGATTTGAGTGCCTTTGAACGTGGCATGGTTGTTGGTGCCAGAGTATTTCAGAAACTGCTGATCTACTGGGATTTTCACACACAAACATCTCTAGGGTTTACAGAGAATGGTCCGAAAAAGAAAAAACATCCAGTGAGCGGCAGTTCTGTGGGCGAAAAATGCCTTGTTGATGCCAGAGGTCAGAGGAGAATGAGCAGACTGGTTCGAGCTGATAGAAAGGCAACAGTGACTCAAATCGCCACCCGTTACAACCAAGGTAGGCAGAAGAGCATCTCTGAACGCACAGTATGTCGAACTTTGAGGCAGATGGGCTACAGCAGCAGAAGACCCCACTGGGTGCCACTCCTTTCAGCTAAGAACAGGAAACTGAGGTTACAATTTGCACAAGCTCATCGGAATTGGACAGTAGAAGATTGGAAAAACATTGCCAGGTCTGATGAGTCTCAATTTCTGCTGCGACATTCGGATGGTAGGGTCAGAATTTGGCATCAACAACATGAAAGCATGGATCCATCCTGCCTTGTATCAACGGTTCAGGCTGGTGGTGGTGGTGTCATGGTGTGGGGAATATTTTCTTGGCACTCTTTGGACCCCTTGGTACCAATTGAACATCGTTGCAACGCCACAGCCTACCTGAGTATTGTTGCTGACCATGTCCATCCCTTTATGACCACAATGTACCCAACATCTGATGGCTACTTTCAGCAGGATAATGCGCCATGTCATAAAACTGGAATCATCTCAGACTGGTTTCTTGAACATGACAATGAGTTCACTGTACTCAAATGGCCTCCACAGTCACCAGATCTCAAACCAATAGAGTATCTTTGGGATGTGGTGGAACGGGAGATTCGCATCATGGATGTGCAGCCGACAAATCTGCGGCAACTGTGTGATGCCATCATGTCAATATGGACCAAAATCTCTGAGGAATGCTTCCAGCACCTTGTTGAATCTATGCCACGAAGAATTGAGGCAGTTCTGAAGGCAAAAGGGGGTCCAACCCGTTACTAGCATGGTGTACCTAATAAAGTGGCCGGTGAGTGTATTTGTGAAAGTGATAATATATTTCAATATTTAAGTGAAAAGATAAGTGTATTGGGGAAAAATGTATAACTGAAAGGAGATATAGATACTCCTGTTCAGCCACCTCCACAAAATTAATACGCAGCTGCAACTTTAAAAAAATCAAAAGTAGTGTGAAAAATAAAAAAAAGCTCACTTTGATAGAGGTTAACATGGAAAGTATCAGCCAGGCAATGAAAATGATAAAAAGGATTACTTAAAGTTATTTTTGCTACAATCTGTTGTGTATAGTTATTCATCAAAGGTGCTATCTACCTGATTTTATGATCTTTTAAGGACAAGATTTTTGAATTTTGTATTATTATTAAGTCCTGATACATATAACAACAATAGACAATAAAAATAGAATTCAAAGAGAGTAAACTTTGTTTTTTATTATGGTATGCAATTTTTTCATAATATTTAATATTTAGAACACTGTTCTAGTTTAACAATTCATATTCCAGCTTGTATAACTAAACTAAAATTGATATTAAACCCCAGTAGAATATGTTTGCACCTAATACTGAATATAAAAAAACATGAAATGTAGACTTGTAATACCTGTCAGCTATTATAACAATTTGGCATCTAGCTTCTGATATGCTGTTCTAAGCAATCACACAATAAGTGTACAGGCCTGTCACTGGCAATCTAATTTTCATTGTGACAGACCTGCCAGAATTGTTACATTCTCTACTAAATAGTATAAAAATGCTGACTTTATTTTATAACAGCCATATTGCTATGCTAGAGAAACAGTGCTAAAAATATATATTATAAACATTATTGTTTGACATATTTTCAGTCACAGGTACAGTGCTAAAACAAGGAAAGCAAAAAGTATCATTTCCATTTTACGGTAAAACTAGAGAGGACCAGACCTCAAAATCCTGGCCAATCATAGCCATTGCTAGTAGCTTCAATTTGGTGGATTGGCTGCTCGGGTACAAATCCGGCAATATGCATAGGTTGCGCAACCAACCCCAAACCTGCACAGGAACATGGGGTCTGCTCATCTGTAGTTATAATGCTATAGTACAACTACCTGGTAAAGGAACTATAACTGGGTTATGTTAGGGCACTGTTTGGCTAGGTGCAAATATATATTAAAAAATCCTCAGAGGCAATTTTTTCTCTGTGAACCAACAATTCTTACCATAATCTGACATCTTGCAACCTTTAGTACATGCTGGGAGTAATAGTTGCACAACAGCTGGTCAAAATCCGGGTTCAACGGGTATTCCCGAATTTCGCATCAAAGTTTGGCCGGGAGGAGAGGGAGGACTTCGGGCCGAACAATGACCCAAACACAGACCCCATGGAGGTTGATAAAAACCAGGATTTTAGCACCCAAAAGTGGCTATAAAATGTGGGTAGTAAATGCTAGAGGGCTTCAAAATTATGGGAATAACAGGGCAGTTGCCTTGGGTAAATTGGGCTAAGGAAAGTACTTTAAATAAAAACATAACATAAAAAATTTATTTAACAAAGAGAAAATCATTAAAAAAATAATTTAAAAAATGATGTCACAGTGGTTAAAGGCACTCCTGGTGTTCTGATCCGATTATTCTCTCTGTGGTAAAAAAGGCAATGGAAAAACCACAAAATATTCCTCTCACTGCAGTTAGATGCACTCTGGGTTTTCAGACCCATTTATTCTCTCTGTGTTAAAAAAAGCAATGGGAAAACCAGAAACCCTTCCGCTCACGGTGTGTAAAATTATAATAATGCGGATTATCAAAACTTCAAGTTCTAGGAATAAGGATAGTCAAAATTTCAATTTCAGGTTCCAGGAATACAGTTTGTCAAAATTCCATGTTAAAGGGGTATTCCGGTATTAAGAACGCCTGATGTAAAAACCTATGATGATATACACTCACCGGCCACTTTATTAGGTACACCTGTCCAACTGCTCGTATGTAGACATGGTCAAGACAATCTCCTGCAGTTCAAACCGAGCATCAGTATGGGGAAGAAAGGTGATTTGAGTGCCTTTGAACATGACTGGTCTGAGTATTTCAGAAACTGCTGATCTACTGGGATCTTCACGCACAACCATCTCTAGGGTTTACAGAGAATGGTCCGAAAAAGAAAAAACATCCAGTGAGCGGCAGTTCTGTGGGCATGCCTTGTTGATGCCAGAGGTCAGAGGAGAATGGGCAGACTGGTTTGAGCTGATAGAAAGGCAACAGTGACTCAAATCGCCACCTGTTACAACCAAGGTAGGCAGAAGAGCATCTCTGAATGCACAGTACGTTGAAATTTGAGGCAGATGGGCTACAGCAGCAGAAGACCACACCGGGTGCCACTCCTCTCAGCTAAGAACAGGAAACTGAGGCTACAATTTGCACAAGCGCATCAAAATTCGACAGTAGAAGATTGGAAAAACGTTGCCTGGTCTGAAGAGTCTCGATTTCTGCTGCAACAATCGGATGGTAGGGTCAGAATTTGGCATCAACAACATGGAAACATGGATCCATCCTGCCTTGTATCAACGGTTCAGGTTGGTGGTGGTGGTGTCATGGTGTGGGGAATATTTTCTTGGCACTCTTTGGGCCCCTTGGTACCAATTGAGTATCGTTGCAACGCCACAGCCTACCTGAGTATTGTTGCTGACCATGTCCATCCCTTAATGACCACAATGTACCCAACATCTGATGGCTACTTTCAGCAGGATAATGCACCATGTCATAAAGCTGGAATCATCTCAGACTGGTTTCTTGAACATGACAATGAGTTCACTGTACTCAAATGGCCTCCACAGTCACTAGATCTCAATCCAATAGAGCAGTGATGGCGAACCTTTTAGTGGCTTAGTGCCCAAAAAACAACCTAAACCCCTCTTATTTATCGCGAGGTGCCAACCAAAAACTAAAGCAGTAACTTATTGCTCCCTTTTCTTCAACAACTTTCAATCATATTGGCCTCCTGAGGACAGTAACACAGTAGAAAGATGGAAAATTTACATCATTTAAGCTTCTTTCTAGGGTCCTCTGTACACAGAGAGAATTGTGGGGCAGCAGGAGGTCCTCCAAAGATAATTCGGCCCTGTCTATTCCTTCTCCCTCTTCCTACAGTCCCAAGTAGTGAAGTTAGTATCAAAATATCACTGAAAGCAGCATCTTTTAAGTTGCTTGGAACTGCAGGAAAATTCTTCGAGTCCTGTCTGGTGCGCTGGGGTGATGGCCTGGGTGCCCACAGAAAGAGCTCTGAGTGCCGCCTCTGGCACCCGTGCCATAGGTTCGCCACCACTGCAATAGAGCATCTTTGGGATGTGGTGAAACGGGAGATTCGCATCATGGATGTGCAGCCGACAAATCTGCGTCAACTGTGTGATGCCATCATGTCAATATGGACCAAAATCTCTGAGGAATGCTTCCAGCACCTTGTTGAATCTATGCCACGAAGAATTGAGGCAGTTCTGAAGGCAAAAGGGGGTCCAACCCGTTACTAGCATGGTGTACCTAATAAAGTGGCCGGTGAATGTAAATACATCAATATCACAAAACTAAATGTCAGTCACAAAATGGAGCATAAATAATTAGATTTTATAATTCCCAAAATTTATGGCCTCTATAAAGTATTACCAAGATAGCTGCCAATGGAAACTACAAGTCCCACGATCCTTTAGTTCTCATTAATAGCACCTCCCCCCTACACTCTCCTCTCAGTGATTATGTATGTGTCTGTCCTGCTCTGTTACCATAGTAATGATGTGTAACTGCCATCACTGAACATTACCTCTTTGATTATGACATCTCATCACAACACCGTCTATACTGGATGCACTGCAACCAACCGACTACAGCCACACATAGTGGACATGTGACCAGCAGCCATCTTCTGTCTTGTCTCTGGTCTACATGAAGGAATTCAACGGACTGATTAAAGGGCCAGTTGCATTTTAATTTTTCACTACAGTGTATGTCAAAAGCATTTTTCTGCTAAGGGGAGCAAAATTTTAAATAACAACTACAATAACAATACAATAACAATTACATATTAGCTTATATTTTAAGTACCCATTTGTATATGAATTATGCTGATTCCTGGAATACCGCTTTAAACTTCAAGTAACTTCACACTTTGGGACAGCTGCCACTATCAGATCTTAAACCCCTTAGAGAATGCCCATACAGATTTCTCCATCGGTCACTTAGGGGCCTTAGGCTAGGCCAATGAGTTTCTCTGTCAGCCGGGATGCTGCTCCTTCCGATCTGACTGTTAACCTGTTAGATCATGTGGTAAATCTAGTGACCATGGGATCTACATACCTGCAGAGGGAGGGGGGCTCCCTCCCTCTCCTCCCGGCGATCACGGGGTGCCATTTTGATATCCGGGCAGTCGGGGACCTAATGAAGGTTCCCTAATGAATGTCCCAAAAGCCCCTAACACATAAAAAACAAATAATTTAAAAAAAAGTGGGAAAAAGGAAAATGAAAACACAATAGATTAGGTATAACCGAGTCCCAAAATTCCCAATCTATAAAAATGTAGGGACCGTTATTCCCAGTGATGAACCCCGTAACGGAAAAATGTGCTCAAATGTCCGAATTGCCACTTGTTTGCCCTTGGCAACACATAAAAAATGTAATAAAAACTGATTGCACAGTCCCGAAAATGGTAGCAATAAAAATGTCAGCTTGTCCTGGAATAATTGACACCTTAGCCAACTCCGTATGAAAAAGTTATTGGAGTCAGAATATGGTAAAAATAATAATTTCTTTTGGGTACAAAATGTTTACATTTTTGGCAAAATCTACTAACAGCTAATATAAACTATATAAATTTGATATCCCTGTGACCGTACTGAACCATAGAATATATTAGAGATGTTATTTGGAATGTACAGTAAAAGACGTAAAAACAGAGCCCACAAGAAAATGGCACAAATGCAGTCTCTTGTCAATTTTACTGCATTTTGAATTGTTTTTAACTTCCCAGGACACGGCATGGAAAATAAACTACCGTCACTAGGAAGTAAATTTTTTTTACGCAGATAACAAACCTTCACAAAGCTCTGTACACGGAATATAAAAAAAGTTATTGAATTTTGAATGTGGGGAGCGATAAATAGAGAGTAAAATGGAAAAAGCCTATTAGTGGCAAGGAGTTAAAATTCCCCCTATTCCACATGATAAAAAGTTTACAAATTTTCTGGGATAAGGGTTTGTGGTACCTGAGGCCACGTTTACGCATTGCACTTTGGTTGTGTATGGAAACACAATCTAAAGGTTCCACTCATGATCAAATATTTTGCTAACATTCAACACGTTGACTGAACGAGATGGAAAATCAATCTTACCTCAACGTGCAATCACAGGTGGAGCCTCTGGATTGCGTTTCAAAATGCAACCAAAATGCCACGTGTGAACGTGGCGTCACGGACCCTACAAAAAAATCACGGCATCTGAAAACTGTCCTGCCCTACAAAAGGTCAATGGCACCTTCCCTTCCGCGCCTCACCAAGTGCCCTGACAGCAGGTTACATCCACTTACTCAGAAAAAACTGCACAATATATTCCTAGAAGCATTTTCTACTATTATTCAGTTTATGTGGGTAAATTCTGCAGCTAAATGAATGTTTTAATGATAAATATTAGTGAATTCTAAATCAAACCTTCATTTTGTTGGAATTTCTGTAAAATACATAAAGGGTTGACAAGCTTCCTACCTGCTGTATTGAATAGTTTGAGGGGTAAAGTTAATAGCACACGGTGATATGTGGGGGTTTCTATTAACAGAACTACCAAAATCCCTCTAGAAATGAAATGGTCCCTAAAATAATTGATCTGAGAGAATGCTGTTCGATTTGTGAAAGGACACTTATAAAATGATGCCAGGGCAAAGCTGAGATATGGTAAATGTTGGTAAGTAACTAATTTGGTTAGTAATATTTGAAAAACAGAACATTTTGATGTTTGAAAATAGCAAATTTATTTAAAATGTTTACTACATTCACCTTTTTTCATAAATAAATTTAAAATATATCAACCAAAATTTCCCACTTACTTAAGTTCAAAATGTCAAGGAAAAACAAACCCAAAAACAATTAGGTAAGTTAAAGCTTTCTAAAGTAATAACCAGATAAAGTGACACATGCTGGTTTTGAAAAATAGGCCATGGTCATCAAGGGGCAAATGATCTTGGTCACTTAGGGGTTAAAGCTGTCTGTCTCCACCAGTCTGAATGGGGGCATTTCAAAGGCCAGCCATTTATAATTGCTCCTATTGAGGACCTCAGCCTTGTAATGGGAGAATCTTCTGTTTTCTCTCCATTGTTTGGGGAATGGAGAGCTTAATGGTTGGTGTGGACAGGCTTAGTGATGTGATGGTGGTGCCGCTGCTGTTGTTGTTGGTGGTGGTAGTTGTTTTGAAGTCACGTCCTCCTTTGCGGATAGACAGGTGGCACACCTGACAGTGTTACACACTCGGCCAACTGAATCATCAGGGGAAGCCTTAGGTGTTTACAGGATTTTTTGGTGTCTCAGCCATTGGAGCTCCTATTTACTCTGCAAGAACCTGGTCGTACATGAGGTCCTTACATTGTTACGGCTTTGAATATGCTTTATGGAATGTTGACACAGCATGTAAATGACATGTGTTATGTCTTCTGGATTCTGTGAGAAAAAATGCAGCAGACACCCCTTGTTTCCTGGAGTTGTGGGAGTGGGCAGTAGCAAGCGACAACATGGCTACTGGTTGACCACAGTTTGTTCCGCCAGCTGCCCGGGGATTTCTGACCAATACCTCTTCATCTCAAGTATCACTGCTTTACACCCATGTCTGGTTTAGGACCGCATCATCACTTCTTCTACCACCAAGCTCTCATCTCTGCTCTCCTTCTAAGTTTGCACATCTTAGAAAGCCACAACGATTGCCAGTTGTGTCTCTTTTAATGGTCCACTGTCCCCACCCTCATCCTCCAATAAAAGGTCTTCCACTTGAACTCTCTACTAAAGGGTAAGGAGAATGGGCCAGGAAATCCCAGCTAGGAGTGTCATACAGCGTGAGTGACTGCTCCATGACTTCCCCATTGTGTATATTGAACATAATGGGGAAGATTTACTTACCCGGTCCTATCGCGATCCTGCGGTGCTTTGTCCGATGAGGATTCGGGTCTGCCGCAATTCACTAAGATTGTGTGCCCGAGGTCCTGCATCCGTCGCTTCTATGCCGAGGTCCGCCGGAGTTCACCTTCTTCTTCCCGGTGCTTGTAAGTGCATGTCTTGTGTCACAATTCTAAATGTTAAATCATGCACATTGTTTGAATCCGTAAGGTTGTCCGACGGCCCGCCCCCCAATTTCTGTCGCGTGCAAGCCAGCGCGGATGCCCGGGGATCCCGGGGGAATTCGACGCATAACGGAAATCGACGGGAAACCCGACGAAAATGCGCTCCGCGGTCCCTTAGTAAATGAGCCCCAATGTTTCTTTGATGCAAGCATGAACTGGGAGGAGGCTGAACAGTGAGATGCAAGGGAGGAATTCATGACTTGGATAGCTCTGTGAACCACTCCCATGATTCAACTGGATCTTTGACAAAGAGCCAGGTTTATTTTTAACATTTATCTTCATCTCAATAGAGCTAAAAAGGATTTTGGGGAAAACATGTTGTGGGTAGGTGTCGGGAGATATAAGCTACAGTAACCTGTCATTAGGTTACCTGGTCCAAAGTGGAATACAAGTTCCCTTAAACAAGTTCATATAAAAGGAAGATTTACCAGGATGAAACATTCAAAATGTCTAAACATGGATTATGACGGGGAAAAAACACAGCAAGAATAGATAGTAAAAACCCAACACAAGCAATATATTTTATCACAGCAAGATATCATACAGCAGAAAAGAAATGTGTCAGGAATAGTGTCCTACTTATTTCATGATAATTCTTTTACTCTATATTTCAGAGCTGAAATAAATGATACAATAAAAAAACACTTCCATCCGTGTTTAAAGGGACTGACAGAAAATGCCTTTAGGGAATATCACTAAAGAACAAAAGAATCCTGTTTTATATATTTATTTCCTTATTTTTTACAAGCAACACAACACAAACATTGTAAGGAGTTCTCAAAAGCCAGGAGTTAATTCTTATGGGTCATGGATATAACGTTGGATTTTGTACTTATTTAAATGGATTTAAAAGTATGTGGTGTCAATGTATAACTTTTTCTGATCTGATTTTGTTATTTTTAATAGTATTAGCATAATTATGAGGGCTGTCTTTTTACAAAATATTATGTTAACAACATTAAGTGATATGCTTTACTGCTTAGAAACTAAGCTGCTTATTTACGCTTTGAAAGAGCCCCTTCCCTTACCAGTGATGGTAATAGTCCTCTACATAGGCCACTCAAATTCTTCTACGGTTGGAAATGGAAAAAAATAACTCTTTAAGATGCAGATATATGTTGGCTTTGAAAGCTATACAGTCATCTTCCATGCCTAGAGGTGATTCTACCATTGCCATCAACAGGAATTCTTTAAATCTAGAGGAAGGAAAAATAAGCAAAAAAATATACTGTAGGTTTTATACAATGAATATATTATTACTACTACTATGAATGATGTCACTGCTGTTGAACCCATGGCTTTTTTTTTAGCCTTTTTGCTGTCTGAGAAGAAAATGGAAATTCCCTATAAGGTACAAAACATCTCCCAGCCATTATCGGCAGAATTCACATTCAGATGTCTTAAGTTCCTTGTATCACATCTCTTTATTATGTCCCTAAAAATACCACAATCATTTACAAAATAACATCATGTGGATAAAAACTATGTACTAATTTTTTAAACATTAATGTCTCTTAATTATGGACAACACTGCTTCCTGATTAATATATGTGCAGTCCCAGCATCCCAATCAGTTAATATGTAGCACAACAGTCTATCATATATCATGTTCGAAGAGTAGCATCCCCATACCATTTTTTTGTTATCAGCAGAGACCCCTATTATGTAGAATTATTAAATTATTAAATAAATTTCACATTGTATTTACTGCATCCAAATTTTTTCATCTAGCTGAATAAATGGCTACTGCTGGTGGCGATGAAGCTAGTGCTGCAAGGAGAGGACATGTTCCATCAGATTATCTTCGTTCACGCTCAACCTCGGTTGAAAGTGCAGTGTCCATCACCTTAAGACCTTTCAAAACAACAAGGTTATCCCCTGCAAAAGTCGTGGAGCAGTCACTCATGCTGTATGATGACACTTAGCTAGAAATCCTTGCCCCATCGATTTTCCCCTGCCCCAGTTGCAGACATAGAGTTGAAGATTCCCAAGAACTTCTGTTGGAGGATGAGGGTGTGAAGAGTGGATCATCACAAAAGATATACGACAATGATGAAAAGCAACTGTCAACTGCTATAACTTTCAGTGATGTGCAAACTGAGAAGAAGGGTAGCAGTGAGGGCTCAGGGGTAGAAGAAGCCAGAACTGATTATGAGGTCCAGAAGACAGAATGGGGCTCATTTACTAAGGGTCAGGGGGCCGCGATTCTGTCGGGTTTCCAGACTATTTCCGTTTTGCGCTGAATTTCCCCGGGTTTTTGGGGCTTGCACGTGACAGAAATCGGGGGCGTGCTGTCAGACAACCTGTCGGATTTGGACAAAACGCGGGATTTAAAAACGAAATTGTGTTGAAAGATCAAGCACTCACATGCACCAGGAAGAAGAAGGTGAACTCCAGCGCATCTCAGCGCAGAAGCAACACATGCAGGAAATTGGACGCACGACCTTAGTGAATCCCGGCAGACCCGAATCCTCGTCAGACAATGCACCGCGGGATCAAGACAGGACTGGGTAAGTAAATCTGCCCCAATATGTCTCATTTGCACACAGTTTGTGTCCAAAGTCTCAACAATCTGAGATCACGTGTATGACCAAACACCTGCATAGTAACCTTAAGCTGTGATGGATGAGACACCACAAATCCTGATAAACACCTGTGGCACTTTCTGCTGCTTTGGTTGGCTCATTCTCTACCCCCGCTTCCTGAGTGACAAGGCAAGCTGTCTATCTGGAAAGGGAGGATGTGAGGCCAGTGCCACAGCTGCAGCACCAACAGTTACAACATCACCGCCACTATCACCAAGCTACCATTACCATCTGTTCTGCTTTATATCTCCCAAATAATGGAGAGAAAGAGAAAGTTTGGGCCATGCCTTGAAAGAGCTCTGGTCCTGAGCAGAAACATTTAAAACATCTGGGCTTTGAAATGCTACCATGCAGGCTGGTAGAGACAGACAGCTTTAAAGATCCTTTGGCAACAGCTGATGGCGGCTGGTCACATGTCCATATCACATATCCTGGGCAGGTCATGTGGTCATCACTTTATTTGGTTATAGTCGGCTGTTTGCGGTGCATCCAGTATGTCATCTCACTTGGGCAAAATGCAATGATGGCAGTTACATAACCCATTAATATGGTAACAGAGCAAGACAGAGTGGCACATTTACTAACCCTACCATTGACACCGCCGATCCGGAATGTCCGACAAGGATTCGGAGCTGCCACGCTTCACTACGATCGCGCGCCTGATATCCTGCATGTGTCACTTTCCCGCTCAGGTCCACCGGAGTTCACTATCTTCTTCCCGATGCATGTAACTGCGTGTCTAGTGGCACAATTTTGAAAGTTAAATTCCGCAGTTTGTCCGAATCAGTCCGGTTGTCCAACGGCAACCCCCCGATTTGTGACGCATGCAATCTGGCGCTGATGCACCACAATTCAATTGCGTCCGCCAAAAACCCCTGTCAATTCAGGGCAAAACGGAAAAATATGCAAAACCCGACGGAAATGCGGCCGCTGGGCCCTTAGTAAATGTGCCCCAGTCTGTTAGATCATCACGAGGAGCAGAGCATAAGAGGGGGTAGCTGTTACTAAGAAGTGAAGGATCATGGGAGTTTTAGTTGTAGATTTGTTGTATTCATTTATTTATAGCATTATGGGTCTTTCCCTATTCCCTTTAATAGCCCTATAAGATGAACTTGTTCTGGATTAAAAAGACTTGATTGTGCCAGAGCCTGAGTGCGTGGTTAAAGAGTTTTCTCGATTCAAAATTAATTTGTCAAATAACTCAGTAGCTGCATTTTAACCACAGTGAGAGGAAAGCTTTGTAGCTACGAGAATAACTGGGTCTGAACACCCAGAGTGCTTTTTGCTACAGTGAGAGGAAGGGTTTGTGGTTTTCCCATTTCTCCTTTAAATCACCATGAGAATAACTGGTTTAAACACCAAGAGCAGCTGTAACCACAGTGAGAGGAAGTGTTTGTGGTTTTCCCATTGCTTCTTTTAATCACCCCCTTTCTCTGGAGCCGATACAAATATAAAAACCCTGTGAAAACATAAACATATTAGTTATTGCAGCTTCCCAAAATGTCAAACTGTAATATCAGTTATTTCCAATAGAAAATAGTGCCCAAAGTCGAAAATGCCACTTTGCCATTTTGCAACATATAAATTAAAAAATATAAATTAAAAAATGTAATAAAAAGTGATCAAAAAGGCCATGCAGTCGTAAAAATGGTAGCAATGAAAATGTAATTTCATAAAAAATTATACCACACACAGCTCCATACACTGAAGTATGAAAAAGTTATTAGCACCAGAAAATGGCAAAATTAAGATTTTTTTTTTTGTACAGGTGGGTTTCATTATAAACCTATATAAATTTGGTATTCCCCTGATAATACCAACCCAAATAATAAAGTAGACTTGTCATATGGGTGCACAGTAAAAGCCGTAAAATCCAAGCCTACAAGAAAATGGCGCAAATGCATTGTTTTCAGCAATTTCACTGCATTTGGAATTTGGAAACTTCACTCAGGTTTGTGTTTGGGTCAAGTACATGCTGATGTTCGGCCAACTCACTCTCTCAAGTCCACCGGCGGCAATGGGCCGCAAACGGGATAACTTCCCGTTTGTGGCCTAACTTGTACACTCATCATAGATGGCATATACTATTAGTATGCTATTACCTGGGAATTATGCTGCGAATACCCTATTAAGTACGTGAAAAGCAAATAAAGATTCAGCCAGCAGTTAATAGTTTAATGTTTTAGAAGGAGGCTTGCTGCATTTCTATCTGTCGTTACTTTAATGCTAATGTCATAGGCCATGTATTTCTATTTTAAGGAATATTTTTGTCACCGACAGCTGATGCCTGCAGTCAATCACTACATGTCATCCTAATATTTTTTAGTCTAAATTAATAGATTTTAATTACTGTCACTAGCATAAATGAATCTTCTTAATTATAAATGTAGGATTGTTTTCTCTGCAACGACTTGCAGTCTGAAGAAAATGACACAACATGTCAGAAGTATTTAGTGTAATAAGTCAGTGTGTTAATTTTTAGCTGAACCTCACTGACTGCCAGTGTTTTGACATTTTATTGTTGCTGGTATTAAAGTCGAAGGAGAGAACTGCTTCTAGCTGTACAAATACTTGCCAAGAGTTCTCTAGTTTTTGTCACAAATTTTTAGATTTATCTTCCCATTACTGAGCAATCTGTCATTGAGCCATTTCCCTTGAACAACACAATCTGTTTAGATACATATAACAGAGAAAAACATGCTAAATAAAAGAAATTTTTTTTTACCAAAACCACAACAAACTAACCTCTACAATCTTGCCAAAGGCAAATGTCTTGTAAGTTCCAAAGCTTGTGTTGCCTTAATTCTTTACAAAGATACACCTACTATATTTTAACTAATATATGTTAAATGCAAAGGTTATTTCAATAACTATGCACTGTGTTGCATTTCACTATGTTTCCCTAATATAGAAAGCAGTAGTAGTCAGGTAAGTTGATGCAGCAATGCACTTGTCTGTGTGTATCAGTCATATCAGAAAATTGGAGAGAAAGTCTCAGACTGTAGTAAAACAACTATATCATTAAATGAAAAGTAGTAACTGCAATGTTTTATGAATTCCAACTCATGTTTTACTGTAAGTATAATTCACTGATGTGATAAGAGATTATTTGAGGAAACAAACATTGTAAGGGATTTGTTTTGGTTATCAATGCGAGTAAAACATATGACCTACGATACAGGAGCTCAGAAAATTTTATTTCTATATGTAGAACTGATTTTACTTTTTTTATTAAATACTGTAAGTGTCAGCTATAGTGAAGGTTCCAGGCCAACCTATTGAAATGAGTTGTCAATGGAAAAAAATAATTTAATCAAAAGAGTTACATAGAAGTAGATAAATATGGCTGCTTTCAGTCTTGAGATTTTTAGTTTAAATGTGATACTGCATTTTTACAAAACACAGTTGATAGAAAATCACTACTGCTTTTGAAGAAGTCAAGGGTATATTCTTTTAGGCATCTTTTAGGCATCCTGTTTAAGGATTTTATTGTTTATCATGGTATCATAGTTTATACAGTTGAAAAGAGACACAGGTCCATCAAGTTCAACCAAGGAAGGGAATGGATTGGATAAGGAAGAGATTTATGGGAAACAATTCTATATAACATAACCATCAATGTTATTTAGGTGTAAAAAGGCATCTATCACCTTCTTGAAGCTCTCCGCTGTCCCTGCTGTGACCAGTGCCTGAGGCAGGCTATTCCACAGATTGACAGTTCTCATAGTAAAAAAAGCCCTGTCGCCTCTGGTGATCAAACCTTGATTTCTCCAAACGGAGACAGTGCCCCCTCATCTTTTGATTTGATTTAATCTGAAACAACTTACCAGCATATTTTTTGTATGAACCATTAATATATTTATATAAATTAATCATGTCCCCTTATAGTCGTCTCTTTTCCAGATTAAATAAATCAAGTTTATTTAATCTTTCCTCATAACTGAGACCCTCCATACCCCTTATCATTTTGTGGCTCTTCGTTGAACCATCTCCAGCTCCAGAGCATCTTTTTTATGGACCGGAGCCCAGAACCATTGCCTTCTACAGTGGTAATATTACATTCCTATCCCGAGAGTCCAAACCACTTTTGATACATGACAAGATCCTACTGGCTTTAGAGGCAGCTGATTGACATTGCATGGTGTTATTTAATTTATGATCTACTAGTACCCCCAAGTCCTTCTCAACAAGGGACTCTCCCAGATTTGCTCCGCCAAGGACATATTTTGCCTGTGGATTATTAGCCCCCAGGTGCATAACATTTTATCCACATTGGTCATCCACTTGGCAAATAAGGTTCAAACACTCAGTTTATCCAAGTCTCCCTACAGCCTATGAACATCCTCCATAGACTGTATTACACTACACAGCTTGGTGTCATCTGCAAAAATAGACACAGTGCTATTAATTCCTACTTCTATATCATTAATAAATATATTAAATAGTAGTGGGCCAAGCACAGAACCCTGGGTTACAACGCTTATAACTGGTGACCATTCTATGTACAAATCATTGACCACAACTCTGTAAATATAGAGGCAGTTTTCAATCAGCCAGTTTTCATTCCAAATGCAAATGATTTCTGCCATACCAATAGATCTTATTTTACCTATCAGGTGTCTATGAGGGACAGTGTCAAATCCCTTTGCAAAGTTCAAGAACACAATATACACAGCAGCTCCTCCATCCAGGCACCTGCTCACCTCTTCATAGAAGCAGAACAGGTTAGTCTGACAACTTCTATCCTTAGTACGTAAACCCATGCTGGCTGTCACTTATTATACTATTTGATGTCACATACTCCATTATATAGTCTTTTACTAACCCTTCCAATATTTCCACACAATGGAAGTTAAGCTTACAGGCCTGTAATTGCCTGGAAAAATTCTAGAGCCCTTTTTATATATTGGCCCCACATTTGCCTTGCGCCAGTCACTTGGCACCACACCAGACATTACAGAATCCTTGAAGATTTTAGACAATGGTAAAGAAATAACAGTAATGAGTTCTTTAAGAACTCTGGGGTGTAACCAATCTGGTCCAGGAGCCTTGTACACATTGATTTTATTGAGCTTAGATTGGATCATGTCTACATTCAGCCAGTCTAGTATATTACAGGATACATGACCTGCACTGGCACCACCCACGTCAGAAGTTCTTTCTTCTATTGTATAAATGAACCTAAAAAAGCCATTTAGTATCTCCGCCTTCTCTTGGTCTCCATTTTCAGGGGTCCAACCTGCTCTGACATTTTTTTTTTTGCATTGATATACTTAAAAAAATATTTGGGACCAACAATGCATTACCTCTTGTGGGATGTTCTACAAGCTGCACCATAAAATTATCCTGCAGAAAGTTGATAAAATGTCTCCCCTTCACAGATGAAGAAGAGCCCTGACCCCAATTTAGATTTGGAAAGTTACAGTCTCCCATTATCACTACTGTCCCCTCCTGTGCAGCCCACTCCATCTGTTTATATAGGTGACCCTCTATTTCCTCAGAGATGTTAGGGGGTCTATACATTACACCAAAAATAATTTTCTGAAAGCTCTTCTGGCTTTGGATTTCAACCCACAAAGTTTCAGCCCCCTCACACTCTTCTGAGACCACGGTCTCTCACAATCGCTTTTAAGTCTCTTCTGACATACAAACATACACCACCTCCTCTCCTATTTGCCCTGTCTTTTCAAGAAAGAGTGTAAAACCTTGAATATTAACTCCCCAATCATGTGCTGCATTGAGCAATGTCTCCACTACACCAACAACATCTAACTGTTCCTCTAATACCAGAGCCTCAAGCTCACCCATTTTGCCTGTGGTACTTCTGGCATTTGTGAACATACTTTAATTTTCCACAGTTATTTATTTGATTTATAATAATTTTACTGGCACATATATCCTCACTATCATTTTGAAACTTGAGGATCTCCTTATCCACTGACTTAGTCCCCCATACACCGTCCACATGACCACCCACCAACATAACCTGCCCCCTCTCTGACTTGTCTACCCCTTTAGTGTCTTCCATTTCCTCCTCTACCAATCCTAGTTTAAATACTCTGCCACCCCATATTTTACACAGGAATGCTCCAGCCTGCCAGTCATAGAAATTATGTCTATGTAGAACATATGTTCTATGTATGCAGGCAGTCCCAAGCCCACGGTCAAAGCACCTATTATTTTCTGTAAATTGCTGTAACAATGCCTTCGTGCAACAGGTCTTCCTGCATTAAAAATCCTCCATACAATGCCAAACTATAAAAGCAACATTGAGGGAAAAAATATACACACTCACCATGGGAAAGTTCAGTAAGAGCTGGCACAATTGCACCCTTTTTTACATTTGCCCCTCTGGCACATGACATGCCAGATATACTAAGAGGCCAGAGGCCAGAGCCACATATTTCAGCAAACTGATTCATTCTATGCCAGACCCGGAGCAATCAATGTGCCACAATGCTCTCCCACTGTTTATGGACACACCAACAGGACACAAACATAATGATATGTATTTCAACATGTGATGTGGAGGGGGCTCTGCTTTGGAACTGTGCCTTTCCTAGTTACACACTTGTGAAGAACTTGCTTTAACTATCAGGTTCAGTGCAATCTAGAGAACATTATTTGTTAGCAATTTATTACAGAAAAAGAGAAAAATGGAGAACCTCGGGGAACCTCTTCAGGTGCATTTCTTCCACGGATTTATTATGTGTAGACCCAGAATCCGAAAAAGCACTGTTGTTCGAGATCTGGGTCCATGTTTGGGAAAAAGAATCAAGCTGCTTGATTGACTGCTGAGCAGCCTATCAAGAAGCTTGCGGCCATTAGCAATCACAGGCATGTTCTCTGTAGCAATGCCTGTGATCGACGGGGTTGAACATGTGACTCTGCAGTAAAGAGCAGGTTCACATGTCCAGACGCCACTGCACACAGGAGACAAGGCTTGAAGAGGTTGCTGCTTTTCAGGGCAGTTAGGTATAGCGATGAGGCTTCTGTTATTAGGGATAGGTAGGAATCTGAAATAATTGCCCTTTTGTGGCAATCTGAAGAACTGCATTAGGTTACTCAGTGTTTGCTAGAAAGCAGGGATATCCTTACTGCTTATAGAGGATTATACAGCAATACTTGCAAAGATCCCATATAAATATTAACATTTCTGCATCATCCAGCAACATTTCGAAGGTTCTGTCTCTATTTTGTGGTCCAGAAAAATAATAAAGGTGCTGCTGTCAGGGAATAGAATGCACATTGCCTAGATCATAAAGGAGCTGTAGTTAGTGAATAGCGTGCACTAAAATTTAGATAGTGTGCACCAATACATAGATTGTAAAGGTACACCTGTCATTGAATAGTGTGCACTAATACCTACATTGTAAAGGTACCGCTGTTGGTGAATAGCATGCACTATTACCAAGATAGTAAAGTAGCTGCTGTCATTGACTAGAGTGTAGTAATATCTAGATCATAAAAAAGTGCTGCTGTCAGTGAATAGCATGCACTAATACCTAGTTTATAAAGGTCCTGCTTTCAGTGAGTAGTATGCTGTGTAATGTAACTGTAATGTAAAGGTGCTGCCACTATATAGTTTGGTACTGCAGTTTGTTTAAAACAAGGATAGCATGAAGTAAAGGACAGGGATGTGGTTGTGGTAATACAAGAGTTGCATGAAACAGTAAACATGAGTTGCAGTAGCTGATACACCAAAATAGTCTGGCTCCCCCTGCTGCTTCAAGTTGGCCCAGTCTGTGCCACAACTTCACAAGGCCACCTGGCTCCCTGAAAAGCAAGGATGTGATGCCACCACCACTACCACCACCAGCAGCACCATCAATAACTTCACCAAACCTGTGCACCATCCATTCATCTCTCCATTCCCAAAATGGGAAAGCAGAAGTTTGGCACATCACATGTACAAGGTCTGGTCCTGAACAGGAACATTTTCTAAAAGCTGCCCTTTGTAATGCTTTTGGAAGGCAGCTTTAAAGGAAATCATCCACTGAAAAAACATAAAAAGCCCTATAAACACTCACCTCCACTTGTCTTCATCTTAATTCTGGCGCTGTCTGTTAGTCTTGACAAACCAGGATCTACTAGAAAAGAAAGTTATAATTAGGACTCTGGAGTGCTGTATATCTTAAGCTGCTAATTATTAACCCTCTAGCCTTTTCTATCCCCATTTTACAGTCATTTTAGGTGTTAAAATCCAAGTTCCTCGTCAAAAGTCGGCCTTTGGTCCGGGAATCAAACCAAACGGGTGAACCCATTGAATTTCAACCAATTTGCTCATCTCTAGCTTTTACTAATTTTCTCATACAAAGACCTCGTGTGCCAACGTATGATAGCCCCACCACTGCTCTTTGGCAGCACGAAACATCAAGAAACTGAAGCCTCTTGATATATCCGGCAGGGTCTTGCGTAGTGTTAACTTTATGCCAGGCCCTGCCCTGCATAGAAATAAACACAGCCAGCGAATTTTTACCTGGTATGAAGGTGGTAGATTGGGCTTAATAATCGCAAGTGCTAGCAATAAGCTAGCATTTAAGATTATTTCAGGGCTTCTACAGCACTGACGTGGCACAGAGGCTCTGATAAATATGCCCCCTCAAGTCTATCTCGTCATTAAGTCCTGACGGTCCTAAAGCATTGAACTTCAGAGTCTTTTTCTCTTCTTTTTGTAAAAGCAGTTTATGTCAGTCTCCACCTGTCTTTGGGGACAAGCTCAATCACTGCAAAGACTTATGGGTTGGTATTATGATGTCTCTTGACCAGTTCTATCAGACGTGGCACACCTATGCCTGTCCTTATTGATCTCATATTTTCTTGGAAACCCATACAAAATTCCATGATGGCCTGACCTATATAAAAATGCATGGGTAAAGTGCTGCTGCTGTCAGTAAATAGAATGCATATTGCCTAGATCATAAAGGAGCTTTAGTTTGTGAATATCATGCACTAAAATTTAGATAATAAAGATAGTGTGCACTAATACATAGATTGTAAAGGTGCTCCTGTCAGTGAATAGTGACAAATTAAGATTTGCATGTTAATAAACTCAGCAATTATGTAAATATGCACAATCACCGACGCGCCAATTGATTGATCAGCTGTTAGCATCTTGGCATACAGCCTAATTAATTATTTATAACATGTGTTGTGCTATTATGTATTCACCTTTCCTTCTCAAAAAAAACTTCTCAGGTATGAACAGTTCTTAATCTCAACTTGCAGCTTCAAAGGTTACAAGGCATTTTAAATCTTGCTTCTAGCTACCTGCATTTTTGAGAGATTGGTGCCATATTGTTTGTTCTTTAGTATACAAATGTCACACTGTCCAATCATAGAAGACAGTACCAAAGAAGCTTTCACGCAGAACATCTTAGAGCAGTCACAAACGCTAAGAGGCACCAGGAGTGTACCAGTTGAAAGGTGGCTGTGGCCCTAGAATTTAAGCACAGATAAAGTTTACAGAGAAGCTGCTTTAACACTGTACGATAATGGGGCTCATTTACTTACCCAGCCATTGGAGTACACCTAAAGAGCATTCTCCGACGATAATGCACTGTGACGCGATTCACTAAGATCGTGCGCCCGATATCCTGCCTGTGTCGCTTCCCCACTCAGGTCTGACAAAGTTCACCATTTTTTTCATGGTGCATGTGCTTGCAACACAATTTGAATGTTAAATCCCGCACTCAGTCCTAATCAGTCAGACCATCTGACGGCACGTAAGGCAGTACAGCTGTGCCAAAAAACTATGGTGCGCCAAAATCCCAGTGCAGACACTTGCTAAATACCTGTCCAAGCCGTGCAATCCCTGAAACAGGCAAACAGTCCGAAAGTGAGCAGCGCAACCCTTAGTAATTGAGCCCTACTGTCTTATTTTCACACAAATATATTCACACATGTATATTGCAAAAAAATAGAATAGACATGAAACACTAGTAACATATTGAACAACTTTGGAGAAAAGTGAAGCTTGCCATCCGCTATAGATTTTTTTCATAACAACTGATTAGACCACCTACTGGAGTCAGTTACACTTTTCATGTGTGATTAAAGGAAACCTACCATTTGAATTTATCTATTATGAACCAAACATACCTTGAGAATGCTGTAGCTACATTGATGCAGAAACATATCTGGTTTAATCCCTGAGCTGAGTGGTTTTGCTGAAAAAACAATTATAAAATAATGATAATGACGCTCTCTTGCTTCTGTGCCTGGCTCTGGCATTTCTCCTCTTACATTAGTAATGCACTGCTTCTGTGAATGATGTAATCACTGTGTTGTGCCTGACAGGCAGAAGTAATCAATCACTCCACTATCCCTTAGCTGCTGTGTATGAGTGATCCAGCTCAGGTTGATTAGTCCTGTCTGGACAGTTCAGGAAGCTCTGCATGTAATGTGTTTATGTAGACATTCAGCTTTACAAAGGTCCTGAATTTTATATTTGTTTTTCAGCAACTTGGAGATTAAACAAGATATGCTGCTGCATCAGTGTAGCTACTCAATTCTCAAAGTATATTTGGTTCATAATGTATGAAATCAAATGAGCTCCTAGAAATAGGTACCCAGACCAGGACTTAAGGAAAAATTGCCAATCTCAAGCCATTTACAAAACAGTTCTCTATTTTATGGCCAATTTGAGGGATTCTGACCGACTTGGAACCTGTCAGAGATGCCGATGTAGAAGTTGCAATATTCTCTTAAATGTAAGTAACACTTATATATATGCCCTGGCTTACTTCTTCTCTTAGCTGTAAAGATATGCATTTCATGAGAGAATTTACTTTATTAAAGGGGTATTCCAGGAATAAGTATGATTCATATACAAATTGGTCTTTGAAATATAAGCTAATATGTAACTAGTTATTTAAAATGTTGCTCCCCTTAGCAGAAGAACGCTGTTGACATCCAATGTAAGAAAGAATTTAAATGCTACTGGCCCTTTAATCAGTCAGTTGATTTTCTCTGCAAGGAGCAGACACAGGACAGAAGGCTTGTTCATATCACTGGGCAGATCATGTGATCACCGTTATGCTTGTTTGTAGTCTGTTGGTTGTAGTGCATCCAGTATAGACGGTGTTGTGGTGAAAAGTCATATCAGTGAGGTAATGTGCAGTGATGGCAGTTTAACACCAATGGGTCTCAGTGAGGTTTTCTAGACCTTTCTTGTGAATAAGTGATAGCAGTTACGCATCATTAATATGGTTACAGAGCAAGACAATCTGTTACATCATCACTGGGAGCAGAGCATAAGAGGGAGGAGGAGTTACTGAGAACTAAAGGATCATGGGATAATTTTGCCTACTTTGGAAAGCCATTAAAATTTTGGAAATCATAAAATCAAACAATTTAAGCTCCATTTTGTGATTAATGACACTAAATTTTGTTATATTAATTTATTTATAGCATCATGGTTTTTTTTTTAATCAAAAGTTCATATTCCCATAATACCCCTTTAATTCTAGACAAGTTATAGCATTACTGATATATAGCACTATTGATCACTATAGCATACAAGATTATTTTTTAATTACACTTAAGCATTTTTCACAAATTTTAAGTAAACTCAGCTTCTCCCAATATGTACAAAACGCTATGAAAATTGTCTTGTAAAATGATTTGAATGTATTTGTTTTTCATCTCAGACAGCAGAATACCCTCTGGGAAAGCACATTATGTAGAAATGTAATTACTAACATAAATTGAGCTTTTAATTTTGGCTGATATGATTTTTGGTTTACAGAAAATGGTTATTTAATGCATTTATTTTTCCAAGTTCATATCCCTTAGAGAATTTTAATACAGAAAAAAATGTATTGGTTAAATTCCATTGTCTGATAACTCTTTGGCCCTTATGCAAAAACTAATAAAGTTTTAGCTAAAATGCATATTGCAGACTTGTTTTGCAGTGACTTGGCAATTATATTGGAATGGATTTATGTTTGCTTGTTTGTCTGCAATTGTTTCCTCATTTAATGAACATTTCTACCAAAGCTTATAACCATATGATAATTGCATAATTTAGAAAAGTAAAATACATCAGTGTTAATTTTTTTTCTGTGCCTTTCAAGTTTTGTTGTTTCTTTAAATCCTTCAATTCTTTCAGATGAAAATTGAGAACAATTTTGTTAAATATTTACTCTTTTGTAAGTGTTTACCAGTAGAGATGAGCGAACATACTCGTCCGAGCTTGATGCTCGATCGAGCATTAGTGTACTCGTAACTGCTCGTTGCTCGGACGAGTATTTCGCCCGCTCGAGAAAATGGCAGCTCCCGCCGTTTTGCTTTTTGGCGGCCAGAAACAGAGCCAATCACAAGCCAGGAGACTCTGCACTCCACCCAGCATGACGTGGTACCCTTACACGTAGATAGCAGTGGTTGGCTGGCCAGATCAGGTGACCCTGGGATAGACTAGCCGCTGCCCGCGCTGCTCGGATCATTCTCTGTCTGGATGCCGCTAGGGAGAGAGCTGCTGCTGGTCAGGGAAAGCGTTAGGGTGTTCCATTAGCTTACTGTTAGGCAGGAGTGATTCTAAAAGAACCCAACAGCCCTTCTTAGGGCTACAATAACGTTATAATTTTTTTTTTTTTTATTTGCAGCTAGTACCATATTGTGAGGAATTAGCAGGGGGACTTGCTACCGTTGTGTTTAGCTCTTAGTGACACACATATCCACCTCAAACACCAAAGTGGGAAAATTTATTAGGGGTTTGAGTAGAATTAGGCACAGTCTGCCAGTTTCTTTTTATTTTACGTTTATTGTTTTAATAACTCAGTGTCATCTCATCTTGCATAGTAGTGTGCTGTAATACTTGGCTAGAAAATAGCCATAGGAGAATACAAACGGCTTAATTACGCCTACAGTAGCGTTATATATATTTGTTTTCTGGTTGATCTGCTGGTGGCTGTAGTTGTTGCAGTGCATCTACTAGTAAATTGTGAGCAATTTGGAGTCAGACTTGCGACCACTGTGTTTTAGTGACGCACATATCCATCGCAAAGACCGAAGTGGGAAAATTTATTAGGGCCCGGGGTTGGATTTCAATTAGGCACAGTCTGCCATTTCCTTTTTTATTTTACGTTTATTTTTTTCATAACTCAGCGTCATCTCATCTGGCATAGTAGTGTGCTGTAATACTTGGCTAGAAAATAGCCATAGGAGAATACAAACGGCTTAATTACGCCTACAGTAGCGTTATATATATTTGATTTCTGGTTGATCTGCTGGTGGCTGTAGTTGTTGCAGTGCATCTACTAGTAAATTGTGAGCAATTTGGAGTCAGACTTGCGACCACTGTGTTTTAGTGACGCACATATCCATCGCAAAGACCGAAGTGGGAAAATTTATTAGGGCCCGGGGTTGGATTTCAATTAGGCACAGTCTGCCATTTCCTTTTTTATTTTACGTTTATTTTTTTCATAACTCAGCGTCATCTCATCTGGCATAGTAGTGTGCTGTAATACTTGGCTAGAAAATAGCCATAGGAGAATACAAACGGCTTAATTACGCCTACAGTAGCGTTATATATATTTGATTTCTGGTTGATCTGCTGGTGGCTGTAGTTGTTGCAGTGCATCTACTAGCAAATTGTGAGCAATTTGGAGTCAGACTTGCAACCACTGTGTTTTGCGCTTAGTGACGCACATATCCATCGCAAAGACCGAAGTGGGAAAATTTATTAGGGCCCGGGGTTGGATTTCAATTAGGCACAGTCTGCCATTTCCTTTTTTATTTTACGTTTATTTTTTTCATAACTCAGCGTCATCTCATCTGGCATAGTAGTGTGCTGTAATACTTGGCTAGAAAATAGCCATAGGAGAATACAAACGGCTTAATTACGCCTACAGTAGCGTTATATATATTTGATTTCTGGTTGATCTGCTGGTGGCTGTAGTTGTTGCAGTGCATCTACTAGCAAATTGTGAGCAATTTGGAGTCAGACTTGCGACCACTGTGTTTTGCGCTTAGTGACGCACATATCCATCGCAAAGACCGAAGTGGGAAAATTTATTAGGGCCCGGGGTTGTATTTCAATTAGGCACAGTCAGCCATTTCCTTTTTTATTTTACGTTTATTTTTTTCATAACTCAGCGTCATCTCATCTGGCATAGCAGTGTGCTTTCATACTTGGCTATAAAATAGCCATAGCAATAGGATAGCATCGTTTGGTTTTAAAAACTAAAAAACACAAAAAAAAACAAAAACAAAAAAAAAAGGTAAAAAAAAAATACAAGTTATAACTTTCATTTTCAAAATGTTTAACCCGAGGGCTAGGGGTAGAGGACGAGGGCGGGGACGTGGGCGTCCAACTACTGCAGGGGTCAGAGGCCGTGGTCCTGGGCGGGGTGAGACACCACCTGCTTATGAGGGAGCAGGGGAACGCCGCAGAGCTACACTCCCTAGGTTCATGTCTGAAGTTACTGGGAATCGTGGTAGAGCACTGTTGAGGCCAGAACAGTGCGAACAGGTGATGTCGTGGATTGCCGACAATGCTTCGAGCAATTTGTCCACCAGTCAGTCTTCCACGCAGTCCACCCATGTCACCGAAATCGGCACTCCTCCAGCTCCTGCACCTCAGCCTCCTCCCCCCCAGTCTGCCCCCTCCCAGCAAAATTTGCCATTTGAACCGGCATACTCTGAGGAACTGTTTTCTGGACCATTCCCACAGTCACAAACCACTTGTCCGGTTGCTGATGAGCAATTTTCCGATGCCCAGGTTTTCCACCAGTCGCAGTCTGTGGGTGATGATGACCTTGTTGACGTACTGGAAGAAGTGTGTAAAGAGGTGTCCGACGATGAGGAGACACGGTTGTCAGACAGTGGGGAAGTTGTTGTCAGGGCAGGAAGTCCGAGGGGGGAGCAGACTGAGGGATCGGAGGATGATGAGGTGACAGACCCAAGCTGGGTTGAGAGGCCGGGTGAACACAGTGCTTCTGAGACGGAGGAGAGTCCTCGACCAGAACAGGTTGGAAGAGGCAGTGGTGGGGCCAGACGGAGAGGCAGGGCCAGAGCTGGTGCATCAGCGCCAAATGTGTCAACTAGTGAAGCTCCCGTGGCAAGGGCTCCTGCGGCGAGGGCTAGATTTTCAGAAGTCTGGAGGTTCTTTAAGGAAACACCGGATGACCGACGGACTGTGGTGTGCCACATTTGCCAAACCAGGATCAGCAGGGGTTCCACCACTACTAGCTTAACTACCACCAGTATGCGCAGGCATATGAATGCTAAACAACCCACTCAGTGGCAACAAGCGCGTTCACCTCCGGCCGTGCACACCACTGCTCCTTCCCCTGTGTCAGCTGATAGTCAGCCCCCTGCCCAGGACCCTGCCACAAAAACCCCATCGTCGCCTCCACGATCCTCCACAGCATCCACCAGCGTTCAGCTCTCCATACCCCAGACGCTGGAGCGGAAACGCAAATATAGTGCAACCCACCCGCACGCCCAAGCCCTTAATGTGCACATCTCCAGATTGCTAAGCCTGGAGATGCTGCCCTATAGGCTATTAGAGACCGAGGCCTTTCGCAGCCTCATGGCGGCGGCCGCCCCTCGGTATTCGGTCCCCAGCCGCCCTACTTTTCCCGATGTGCCGTCCCAGCCCTGCACCAGCACGTGTCAGACAACATAATCCGTGCCCTGACCAACGCCGTTTCTGACAAGGTCCACCTGACCACGGACACGTGGACGAGTGCTGCCGGGCAGGGCCACTATATGTCTCTGACGGCACATTGGGTTAACTTGGTGGAGGCTGGGACCGAGTGTGACCCTGCGGCTGGTCATATACTGCCGACGCCGAGGATTGCGGGGCCTACCTCGGTCCAGGTGTTTGAGGCCTACTATGCCTCCTCCTCCTCCCACCCCTCCTCCACCTCCTCCTCCGAACGACCATCCGTGGGCATGGCGCCATCAGTCGGTAGCTCTAGGCACAGCAGCAGTGCCGTCGCTAAGCGACAGCAGGCGGTGCTCAAACTGCTGAGCCTAGGCGATAAAAGGCACACCGCCCAAGAACTATTACAGGGCATCACGGCGCAGACTGATCTGTGGCTGGCACCGCTGAACCTGAAGCCAGGCATGGTTGTGTGTGACAACGGCCGTAACCTGGTGGCGGCTCTGCAACTCGGCAGACTGACACATGTGCCATGCCTGGCCCATGTGTTAAATCTGATAGTTCAGCGTTTCCTCAAGACATACCCCAATCTGTCTGATTTGCTCACGAAGGTGCGCCGCATCTGTGCGCATTTCAGGAAGTCCAGCACAGATGCTGCCACTCTCAGGGCAGCGCAGCGCCGCGTCCAACTGCCCGCTCACCGACTGTTGTGCGACGTGCCCACGAGGTGGAATTCAACACTGACCATGTTATCCAGAGTTTACCAGCAGCGCCGAGCGATTGTAGACTGCCAGATGTCAACTTCCACCAGAACTGGTAGTCAGGTCAGTCAGCTTCCTCAAGTCTACAATGAGGAGTGGATGTGGATGTCTGATATCTGTCAGGTGCTGAGTAACTTTGAGGAGTCAACACAGATGGTCAGTGGCGATGCCGCCATCATCAGCCTCACCATCCCGCTGCTTGGCCTGTTGAAAAACTCTCTGGTCAGCATGAAGTCGGAAGCTTTGCGCTCCTCACAAGAGACGGGGGAAGAAGATTCCCTTGTTGATAGCCAAAGCACCCTTAGGTCTGTTTCTCAGCGCATATCGGAGGAGGTGGAGGTGGAGGAGGATGAGGAGGAAGAGGAGGAGAATGTTGGCGAGACACAAGAGGGGACCATTGTTGAGTCCTTCACTGTTGAGCGTGTATGGGCAGAAGAAGAGGAATTGGAGGAGTTGGAGGAGGAGGAAATGGACAGTCAGGCCAGTGAGGGGAGCGAATTCTTACGCGTTGGTACTCTGGCGCATATGGCAGATTTCATGCTAGGCTGCCTATCACGTGACCCTCGCGTTCAAAGAATTTATTCCAGCACCGATTACTGGGTGTTCACTCTCCTGGACCCACGGTACAAGCAAAATCTTCCCACTCTCATCCCTGGAGAGGAAAGGAGTGTGAGAATGCATGAATACCAGCAGGCCCTGGTGCACAAGCTGAAACAGTATTTCCCTTCTGACAGCGCTAGCGGCAGAGTGCGTAGTTCTGCGGGACAAGTAGCGAGGGAGAGTAGGCGAGCAGGCAGCTTGTCCAGCACTGGCAAGGGTACGCTTTACAAGGCTTTTGCCAGCTTTATGTCACCCCAGCAAGACACTGTCACCTGTCCCCAGTCTCGGCAGAGTAGGGCTGATCTTTACAGAAAGATGGTGAGGGAGTACGTAGCTGACCATACCATCGTCCTAAATGATCACACAGCTCCCTACAACTACTGGGTTTCAAAGCTGGACATGTGGCACGAACTGGCGCTGTACGCCTTGGAGGTTCTTGCCTGCCCTGCCGCTAGCGTCTTGTCCGAGCGGGTTTTCAGTGCAGCTGGTGGCATCATCACCGATAAGCGTACACGCCTGTCGACTGACAGCGCTGACAGGCTGACGCTTATCAAGATGAATAAAGCATGGATTTCTCCTAATTTCCAATCTCCAGCAGGTGAAGGAAGCTCAACCTGAATAATTTATCCACTCCTCCTCCTTCTCCTCCTCATTTTCCTCCTTCTCCTGCTCTTTGTACAGTAAAGCAGAGGAAACTGGCTATTTTTTGACAGGGCCCACTGGCTCTACCTATAGCACTTTATGCATTTAATTTTTCTGGAGGGCCACCGACCCGGTCCTCTGTTTTAAACAATTTTTGGGAGTGCCACATACAGGCACTCAATCTATTCAATTTTTCTGGAGGGCCACCGACCCGGTCCTCTGTTTTAAACAATTTTTGGGAGTGCCACATACAGGCACTCAATCTATTCAATTTTTCTGGAGCTCCACCTACCTGCTCCTCTGGTTTGAAAACTTTTTTGGACTGCCACATACAGGCACTCAATCTATTCCATTTTTCTGGAGGGCCACCTACCTGCTCCTCTGGTTTAAAAACTTTTTTGGACTGCCACATACAGGCACTCAATCTATTCAATTTTTCTGGAGGGCCACCTACCTGCTCCTCTGGTTTAAAAACTTTTTTGGACTGCCACATACAGGCACTCAATCTATTCCATTTTTCTGGAGGGCCACCTACCTGCTCCTCTGGTTTAAAAACTTTTTTGGACTGCCACATACAGGCACTCAATCTATTCCATTTTTCTGGAGGGCCACCTACCTGCTCCTCTGGTTTAAAAACTTTTTTGGACTGCCACATACAGGCACTCAATCTATTCCATTTTTCTGGAGGGCCACCTACCTGCTCCTCTGGTTTAAAAACTTTTTTGGACTGCCACATACAGGCACTCAATCTATTCCATTTTTCTGGAGGGCCACCTACCTGCTCCTCTGGTTTAAAAACTTTTTTGGACTGCCACATACAGGCACTCAATCTATTCCATTTTTCTGGAGGGCCACCTACCTGCTCCTCTGGTTTAAAAACTTTTTTGGACTGCCACATACAGGCACTCAATCTATTCCTTTTTTCTGGAGGGCCACCTACCTGCTCCTCTGGTTTAAAAACTTTTTTGGACTACCACATACAGGCACTCAATCTATTCCATTTTTCTGGAGGGCCACCTACCTGCTCCTCTGGTTTAAAAACTTTTTTGGACTGCCACATACAGGCACTCAATCTATTCCATTTTTCTGGAGGGCCACCTACCTGCTCCTCTGGTTTAAAAACTTTTTTGGACTGCCACATACAGGCACTATCCATATTGAATTGTCTCCATAGCAGCCTCCACACGTTGTCTCCATTGCTACCTCCAAAAGTCGTCCATATAGCTGCCTCCATACATCGTCCCTTTATCAAACGAGGTTTGTCAGGCCGAAATTTGGGTTGTTTTCATGGATTCCACATCAAAGTTGTTAACTTTGTCGCCACCCTGCTGTGTTATCCACAAAATACACTGGCAAACTTTTACCATTTACGGATATTATTTCAGCGCTTCTTGCGCATCTGTTTACATTCCCCTCACCCGCCATATCCCAAACTTATAAGAACGCTACTACACTTGATCTTATACAAAAGGTTCTTAGAAGTGCTGTTTGGGGAGTAGCCTAGAGACAGGGGCTTGGATTGGCGAAAGCTCGCCTGGCAGTGGAGCGGCAGCTCCATGCCAAGAACCAACTAACATAGTTTTAACTGCAGCACCTTTAATCTACTACTAGTTCACTGCCTCCATACATGCCCGCCTTATCAAACGTGCTGTGTCAGGCAGAATTTTGGGTTGTTTTCATGGCTTCCACAACAAACTTGTTAACTTTGTCGCCACCCTGCTGTGTAATCCACAAAATATACTGGCAAACTTTTACCATTTACGGATATTATTTCAGCGCTTCTTGCGCATCTGTTTACATCCCCCTCACCCGCCATATCCCAAACTTATAAGAACGCTACTACACTTAACTTGGTGCAGGCTGGGACCGAGTCTGACCCTGGGGCTGGTCATATACTGCCGACGCAGAGGATTGCGGGGCCTACCTCGGTCCAGGTCTCAAAGGCCTACTATACCTTCAAATCCTCCCACCCCTCCTCCACCTCCTCCTCCTCCGAATTACCATCCGTGGGCATGGCGCCATCAGTCGGTAGCTCTAGGCACAGCAGCAGTGCCGTCGCTAAGCGACAGCAGGCGGTGCTCAAACTGCTGAGCCTAGGTGATAAAAGGCACACCGCCCAAGAGCTATTGCAGGGCATTCCACATCAAACTTGTTAACTTTGTCGCCACCCTGCTGTGTAAGCCACAAAATATACTGGAAAACTTTTTTCATTTACGGATATTATTTCAGCGCTTCTTGCGCAGATGTTTACATTCCCCTCACCCGCCATATCCCAAACTTATAAGAACGCTACTACACTTGATCTTATCCGAAAGGTTCTTAGAAGTGCTGTTTGGGGAGTAGCCTAGAGACAGGGGCTTGGATTGGCGAAAGCTCGCCTGGCAGCGGAGCGCCAGCTCCATGCCAAGAAACAACTAACATAGTTTTAACTGCAGCACCTTTAATCTACTACTAGTTCACTGCCTCCATACATCGTCCCCTTATCAAACGAGCTGTGTCAGGCAGAATTTTGGATTGTTTTCATGGCTTCCATGTTAACTTTGTCGCCACCCTGCTGTGTAATCCACAAAATATACTGGCAAACTTTTATCATGTACCGATATTATTTGAGCGCTTCTTGCTCACCTCCTTTGGTTCCTCTCTGCTACCCATTGGTTTGAAGCCTGAGTCCATTTAGGGTATGTCGCCATGCCACTCTCTAGCCTTCCGCTGCTGCCGCTGCCTCTACATGCCGTCCCCTATAGTGTCAGGGTCAATTATTGGATGTTTTAGATGCTATCTAGCTTCATTCTGTCACTCTGTCATGGCCATGCTGTTGCCCATAATTTTGGCATAATGGTGCATTTAAGCAGCCTCAGAGGCATCCTTGCATGCTGCCCCTGCTGTTTCCTGTCCATTTCCGTGGTGTTTCCATCCTTTTCTGAGGTTCCCAGGTGTTTGGCCAAGCTTCCCTGTGCAGAGCCTTGGTCCCCTTGAAAAATGCTCGAGTCTCCCATTGACTTCAATGGGGCTCGTTACTCGAAACGAGCACTCGAGCATCGGGAAAAGTTTGTCTCGAATAACGAGTACCCGAGCATTTTAGTGCTCGCTCATCTCTATTTACCAGTTTCTTTGATGATCTCTTACGAATTGTTAAAGTCAGTGCAGTGATTGCCCCCGCCAGCTGACACATTGTAGAAGATGCCGGCAGCATCGCATTGTAAAGAAGCCCGGCTCGGCCATGGGCACAGTGCGGCGCGGCCGGCTGGCAAAGTGAGTCAGCCAGGTTGCGGCCGCAGCCGCTGTTAGTGTGGTGCGGCCGCACCGCAGAGAGCCGGCAGCGATGCGACGCTGCCGACTTCTCGTACAATGTGTCCGCTGGTGGGGGCGTGCTGGGGGTGTGTCGGCACGCCCCCTAATGAATAACACTGACTGCCAGCGCGCCAGATACACGATCCGACCTCTTATTTGGTAAGAGGTCAGATCGTTTTAAATCCATTTACTGCACTTAAATTTAAAAAAAAAAACGTCTTGGGAGAAAGGGGTTGGGGGGAGGATTATGGGGGGCACGTTTTCTGTGTGGGTTTTCCGTGGTGACAGGTCCTTTTTAACATGTCAATGTTTACATTGTTCTTGTTTTTGAAGTAGTGAACAGAACAAAAATTTATAATAATAAATTTAAAGTACAACTCTGGTTGGAAGGTAAGCGCTCTCCTTACAAAGACTCTGCCAAATAAGGGCACCTGAAAATTACCTTTTCAGACCATTTTGTCTAGTTCCCCATTGGTACATTGGTAGACAAAATTTTAGCCACAAGCCTTTAATAATTCCACAAAATTCGCATCTTTTAATAGAAAGATTGGGAATCTCCAAATGTTCACCCTCTCTATGGTATGTGTCAAAAAGTGAAAGAGTCTCTGGGGTATGTTTAGAAATGACCAAAATTTCAATATCTGTTGCGTCTATTTTAGCTAATAGGAGAGCACTAAGACAAATATGGTCAATTCTAGACCAAGACTCCCATGGGTGTGAATAATGTGTGAATTCCCTGCCCAGTGGAAAACAAGCATGGAAAGGTAGCAGAGAGAGAAAAAGATGGCACTCATAGGGCAGTAACATTTTTCACAAATGTTTGGTTAGTATACAGTAGACAAAAGCATGCTCACCTTCTTTAGTTTTGCAAATGAAGGCAAAGCTCTTGTCTGGGGGTTCTTATTGATGTGAGTACTGCCATGCCACCTTCCTTACTTCTCAGGATGCAGTTGCCGAAAAGCTTCAGAACATATGATATGTTAAGAAGAGTTGTATGAAGGACACTACAATTGGAATTGGAAAACAATGGGGGTCATTTACTAAGGGCCCGATTCGCGTTTTTCCGACGTGTTACCCGAATATTTCCGATTGGCGACTATTGGATCGGATTGTCCCGCATTGGCGCTGGCATGCACACGCCGGAAATCAGGGGCGTGGCCGAACGAAAACCCGACGGATTCGGAAAAACCGCCGCATTTTAAAAAAAAAAGTGTCGCGGGACTTGTGCTTACCTTCACCAGGAATAGGCCGGTGAACTTCAGTGCATTCCGGTGGGCATAGGTGGACTTCAGCGCAGCAGCGCCACCTGTTGGACGTCGGAGGAACTACCTTAGTGAATCCCGGCCGGACACGAAACCACAGAGAACGCGCCGCTGGATCACGAATGGACCAGGTAAGTAAATCTGCCCCACTGTGTTTCGGGATTCTGGGGTCCCTTTCTCAAGTGCAATTAGACAATTAAAAACTTAGCAATACATAGAAATTTTATGAGTTTAGAAAAATATAACAACATATATATATATATATATATATATATATATACACTCACCGGCCACTTTATTAGGTACACCATGCTAGTAACGGGTTGGACCCCCTTTTGCCTTCAGAACTGCCTCAATTCTTCGTGGCATAGATTCAACAAGGTGCTGGAAGCATTCCTCAGAGATTTTGGTCCATATTGACATGATGGCATCACACAGTTGCCGCAGATTTGTCGGCTGCACATCCATGATGCAAATCTCCCGTTCCACCACATCCCAAAGATGCTCTATTGGATTGAGATCTGGTGACTGTGGAGGCCATTTGAGTACAGTGACCTCATTGTCATGTTCAAGAAACCAGTCTGAGATGATTCCAGCTTTATGACATAGCACATTATCCTGCTGAAAGTAGCCATCAGATGTTGGGTACATTGTGGTCATAAAGGGATGGACATGGTCAGCAGCAATACAGGTAGGCTGTGGCGTTGCAACGATGCTCAATTGGTACCAAGGGGCCCAAAGAGTGCCAAGAAAATATTCCCCACACCGTGACACCACCACCACCAGCCTGAACCGTTGATACAAGGCAGGATGGATCCATGCTTTCATGTTGTTGACGCCAAATTCTGACCCTACCATCTGAATGTTGCAGCAGAAATTGAGACTCATCAGACCAGGCAACGTTTTTCAAATCTTCTACTGTCCAATTTCGATGAGCTTGTGCAAATTGTAGCCTGAGTTTCCTGTTCTTAGCTGAAAGGAGTGGCACCCGGTGTGGTCTTCTGCTGCTGTAGCCCATCTGCCTCAAAGTTCGACTTACTGTGCATTCAGAGATGCTCTTCTGCCTACCTTGGTTGTAACGTGTGGCGATTTGAGTCACTGTTGCCTTTCTATCAGCTCGAACCAGTCTGCCCATTCTCCTCTGACCTCTGGCATCAACAAGGCATTTTTCGCCCACAGAACTGCCGCTCACTGGATGTTTTTTCTTTTTCGGACCATTCTCTGTAAACCCTAGAGATGGTTGTGCGTGAAAATCCTAGTAGATCAGCAGTTTCTGAAATACTCAGACCAGCCCTTCTGGCACCAACAACCATGCCACGTTCAAAGGCACTCAAATCACCTTTCTTCCCCATACTGATGCTCGGTTTGAACTGCAGGAGATTGTCTTGACCATGTCTACATGCCTAAATGGACTGAGTTGCCGCCATGTGATTGGCTGATTAGAAATTAAGTGTTAACGAGCAGTTGGACAGGTGTACCTAATAAACTGGCCGGTGAGTGTATATATATATATATATATATATATATATTTATGTATATGTATGTCCTTAAGTTGAATGTGTATGCAGGTCGAAACGGTATATTTTATAATTGAAGTTCTAGACAATTTTTTTTTTTTCCCCAGTGACAATTGGAGTTTAAAAATTTTTTGCTTTAAAGGGACCAAGGATTACCAATAAATCTTCATTACAGATGCCTCACAGCTGATCATTGCAGTCTTGGACTATCTAGGGGACCGCCTGTATATATATATATAATTCTGATGTTATCAAAGTATAGAATTCACGGATAATATAATTTATGATAGAAATGTATGTAAATTAGACATAAATTTATCTATGGGCTAAGGCTAACATAGTATAAGTAGATACAAACATACATGTAAATAAATATATAGATAGATAGATAGGTGGATTGATAAATAAGAAAATATATAATTATATAATATAATTAGATAATATAATTATATATATAATGTTAATATTGTATGTATTAAAAATTAAGTTTGGGGAAAAAGAATTTGAAAAAGTATATGCAGCACAGTCTTGGCCAAAAGTTTTGAGAATGATACAATGTTAATTTTTACAAGGTCTACTGCTTCAGGTTTTATGCAGTCATCATTGCACTGCACAAAACTGGCCTAACAGGGAAAAGTATCGCAGCTAGAAAGATTGCACCTCAGTGAACAATCTATCGCATCATCAAGGAATTCAAGGAGAGTGGTTCCATTGTTGCCAAAAAGGCTCCAGGGTGCCCAAGAAGGACCAGCAAGCGACAGGACGTCTCTTAAAAGTGTTTCAGCTTCGGGATCAGGCTACCAGCAGTGCAGAGCTTTCGCAGGAATGGCAGCAGGCAGGTGTGAGTGTATCAGCACGCACTGTGAGGCGGAGACTCTTGGAGCAAGGCCTGGTGTCAAGGAGGGCAGCAAAGAAGCCACTTCTCTCCAGAAAAAACATCAGGGACAGACTGATATTCTGCAAAAGGTACAGGGAGTGGACTGCTGAGGACTGGGGCAAAGTCATTTTCTCTGATGAATCCCCTTTCCGATTGTTTGGAACATCTGGGAAACAGCTTGTTCAGAGAAGACAAGGTGAGCGATACCACCAGTTTTTTTCTCATGCCAACTGTAAAGCATCTTGCAACCATTCATGTGTGGGGTTGCTTCTCAGCCAAAAGAATCGTCTCTCTCACAGTCTTGCCTAAAAACACATCCATGAATAAAGAATGGTACCAGAATGTCCTCGAAGAGCAACTTCTCCCAACGATCTAAGAGCAGTTTGGTTATCAACAATGCCTTTTCCAGCATGATGGAGCACCTTGCCATAAAGCAAACGTGATAACTAAATGGCTCAGGAAACAAAACATAGATATTTAGGGTTCATGGCCTGGAAACTCCCCAGATCTTAATCCCATTGAGAACTTGTGGTCAACCATCAAGAGACGGGTGGACAAACAAAAACCAACAAATTATGACAAAATGCTTGCATTGATTGTGCAAGAATGGACTGCTATCAGTCAGGATTTGGTCCAGAAGTTGATTGAGAGCACGCCAGGGAGAATTGCAGAGGTCCTGAAGAAGAAGGGTCAACACTGCAAATATTGACTTGCTGCATTAACTCATTCTAACTGTCAATAAAAGGTTTTGTTACTCATAATATGATTGCACTTGTATTTCTGTGTGTGATAAACACATCTGACAAACACACATAAAAACCAGAGGGCAACAGATCATGTGAAAATATAATATTTGTGTCATTCTCAAAACTTTTGGCCATGAATGTACATGTTTATATTAATTTTAATTTGGAAGTATTGTTTCTTGAGGTAAGCAGGCCCAGTGCCAGCACCTGGCTTACCCGGTCAAGTGTCGGAGCCCAAGGGTGTTAAAGAGGCCTATTAGGTCGTCGGATCAATTTGTAAAAGTGTTGTTTTAAGACACTAGTACAAATGATCGCCTTCTGGCTCCTTTTGTTTTCTGATCCTATGCTGTGCTCATTGGGAGTGCAGCATAGAGGCAGAATCCAAAACTCACCTTTCCTCGCTCCCCCGAAGCGGCGCTTCACACCGCACACACAGCTACCATCAGGGGGGGGTTGGTGGGGATTTGTTCAGGGGGCCCCCAGAGTCCCATTAGTGTAGTGTGGCACCGGCACAGACTCTCCTGCACATCCTGCGCTTCTTCTGTTATCTATTAACTGCAGCAGTTAGAGGATGGGGAGGGCATGGAAGGAGATCAAGTACAGAAAGAGGAAGCATAGGGAAGTGTTTAATCCTTTGTCTGCTCCAGCATAGCTTCCTGCAAGCTGAATTGCCCTCCTGCATGAATGATAGACTTCACTGTGGGTAAATATGTGTGAGATATGTGTGTGATGCATGCATGTGCCTCTATGTGTGTTTCTGTGTCTGCATGTGTGTGTGAAATAAATGGACATGCAGTATATAACCTGTATTTGTGTGTGTGTACCTGTGCATAATTCAGTGAAATAACAGTGAAAATAGAGCTGCAGTGCATGTAATTTTTGCTGTGATATATATAGGACATCTACCAGAAGGATGAAGGATTGTAAACCAAGCACCCTGACATACTAATGTGTGCCCCTTCTGGCAGGATCTACTCTTCTTTTATCTTCTTATGTTCTGTTTTTTTAAGAAAAAAAAGGCTTTAACGTTATGCTAATGAGCCTCAGGGGCTCCATGCTCCATTAACACCTACGGAGCCTGGAGCTCCTTAGATTCCTTTGCATAATTTTAAAAGCCTTTTTTGTGAGAACCAGGGAATGTGAAGATAAAAGAAGAGCAGATCCTGCCAGAGGTAGTACACACAAGTATGTCAGTGTGCTTGGTTTATAATCCTTCATCCTTGTAGTAGATGCCCTTTAATGAAAACATGTTGGAAGGAGCTTGCTGTACATGAGGTCTGTATTATGAGGTCCTGGGGTCCTGTGTTATAAGTTCTGCAGCTGCTATCAAAATAACTTTGAGAGGGGGTTGGCACACATTTGTGGTTCAACATGGAAAACTAAAGTGCCTGAGGAAGTATGGGGGGGGCAATAAAATGTGTTGGTCAGGGGCTGGCTTCAGAGCTGGCTTGTACAGAAGGCTCATGTCAAAACAAAAAGTGCTGCCTGTGCTGCTTTGGGGAAGTGAGGAAAGGTGTGTTTATGTGGCTTATGAGGGATCAGTCTGGCTATGGGGGAGAGGGACAGTGTGTCTGCTGGGAGGAGGCAGTGTGGCACCGGTATGCAAGTTTTCTGGCCCACTAAGGCTCTGTTGCCCAGGGGCCTACTTAAACCTGGAGCCGACCCTGGAGGTATGGTTTCATATTATCTATTAAGAATGTGGCTCGTTGGTTCAGAGTGCCTGGTTATAATTAGATAATTAAAATTCATAGTATATTAATATAGGAAACCATAAATTTACCTTGATCTTTGGTGCAGCAGGAAACATTTGTGTTAGAGGCTGGTGTTCAGCTGTCCGGTTAGTACACCTAAAGAGCCCCCAGCACACAAGATCACAGCTATTTCTTCAATACCCATATGAGCTGTTCATGCTTAATGGAACAAGTTGCAAATAAGTATTATGGTAAGTTTTTCCACCATAAAGATGGTGGAATGCCAAAGTCTATTTGCTAGCTTCAAAAAAATTTAGCTGTACGTACAGTAGATGAAATTAGGGAATTAAATGATAGATAAATAAATCGCTACATGGATGACAAATTACAGCAAGAAAATATAAAGAACGGTAGTGGGTTATAATGATTTTTTTTAATAATAAAGGGGGGTAGATATTAGCATTGCTGGGGATGTGAGATTTATTTTATAAAAACCAACCCTCCTCAACATATCATTTGCTCTGTGAAAAACAAAGTTGCTATCTTTCCGTCATCCCCACCTGAGAGAGAAAGTCCGTATGTAGCGTGTTAGCTTAATGTGGCTTTCACTGTAAGTCAAAGGCCCTGTGTCTGCCTTCTGCCTTTGAAACCAACCCCCAACTCGGTCCTCTCTTTGGATTATGCACCAATATTACTGTTAGGTGAATTGTTCAAAACAGAACTTTCAAAAGAAAACATTCAAACTTATGAAACTCCCTCTCATGACCCCCCCCCCCACACCCACACAACCCACTAAAATGGGTCATCTTTCCTGATCTCTTCACCACTATTGCTGCCCTGTTTGTGGGTTAGGATTAGCGGTTTTTCTTCCAAAGCAAATAAATGGCCATGTCTACGGCCAAGTGATGTAAAACATGTGTTGGTGTCCCAAGGTTGACAGTCTCCCCCCCTCCGCTGGCTGTGATGGATGATGAGTCAGACCTTTAACCTAGTCTATGTTGAGGATGGTCGTTGATTCCTTGATGTTCCCCAAGTCTACTCTGAGCTGCGAAAGGGTGACTCTCTCCAGGCTCATTGGTAGAGCGGAAGGAGTTCTATTAAGACAGTCATCCATTAGCAACCCTATGCTGTCTGTGGATTCCAGGAACTCTTTGGCTTCCTCTGAGGGCTGTAGAGCCTTGAATGTTCGATCCAAGCAGCAGACTCTCAGTATTGCCGGATACAGCAGTTGGAAACAATGTTTTGTTAGACCATCTGGGAACATACTGTGCTTTCTTAAGACCTCCATTTAGAAGTCACCGTCACCTAATGTCCCTGCATCTTCAGTGGATCCCTGTGGTTGTAGAATCTACGCAGGGAACTCTCCTTGTCATTATCATCTAAATAGTGGACAAACACCTGTCGGAGTCTACTGTACGCCCCATTGGTATCAATCTGGTCTCTTGGTAGTCAAACTCTTCTTTCCATTCACCTGGGGGTCTCTAGGGCCTGCGGTAACTCCATCTCACTGAGATGTTGCAGATCACCAGCAGGAATTATCTCAGGCTATAAGAGAAAAGGAGCTTTTGGGAGCCAAGTTCCTTGCCACTTCTATAGCTAGCTGCCCAAAATCAATGCCCTCAATGTCCTCACCATTCAGGGAGGAGACTTGGTCCCTCTGTACTGCAGGCCCTGTCCTGTGGCTGGAGCATCTGCTGCAATGCACGTGTCTTGGGGCACCATCTTGGAGAGTCTGGCTGTCACTGAGGAGCGGGGTAGATTTTTTGCCTCTCCCCAGGAAATATTGTTCCCTTTCAGTGCTCTTTTTGTTTGCTGTAGGGTACTTGCTCTTACTGGCTGGAGTTAGCAAGTTAATTTAGTCAAGCAGGCTGAGTAACCGTGGCTTCCGAATGGAGAGCATGCTGCAGAGTCCTCATATGTCAGCACTGGAACCAACAGTTGTGATGCTTTATGTTGAGGGGGATGCTATACAAAATAGCTCAAAAAGAAATGTTTTACATTTCCCATCCTGGAAAACAGATTTGCATATTTCCAAGCACTACTCTGATTTTTTCACACAAATCAGTAGTTCATGGGATGTAGAACAACTTTACTTATTACTTTAATTACCTATTTTCAGCAGTTTATTTGCTATTCTCCTCAATTTAGCAGATCCCTACAGTAGCTGTCCTCTCTGGCTGATCCTTATGTCTGTGAGACTATAGAGTAAGGAACAGAAAGATTCTAACTTCTGGAATAGGGGGGTGTGTGTTGCTCCCTGCTTACACTGGAAGGAGAGGTCATGTGATGCTCTCTGCGTGAAGCTGGCAGGAGAGCTGTATCTGTGTGGCATCTGTTAATGCATCATTCTGTTTGTTTTCAAAGGCGAAACCACAACTACACTATATTAGACTGAAACAAAAAATACATATTTGCTGCTAAACTTACAAATACAATAATGTACTTGCACAGATCTACTGCTTTTATTAGGTAATTCATATATACAAGTCCAATTTTCAATAATCTGTAAAAGAAATAGCAAGTTTGAATGAGATAATTCAATTCCAGAGCTTTGTTATTCGCCTTTAGAGATGCATTTTGATCTTTTTGGCTATGCTATTGGTAAAACTGATTTAACCAACACATTAATAATCCTTAATCTCACAAAGTTTTTAGACTAATTTTATCTAACTGAACATGGTGAAACTTGCACAATTCGCCAGTTACTGAGACTAGCTCTGAAGAACAAGCTAGCTTTCTATCTACCTTTTTTATTACAGAGTAAGTCTCAGAGGGATCATGATTTATTTACAAGGCTGTGCTGACAGACACAAATCCCAAACTGTGCTTTAATTGTACTATAGACTTGCAACTCACTAAAGCGGTGAGGGAAAGAAAAGGTTAATTGATGTTACTCAAGTGGAACCCACAAGTGTGAAATAAAAAAGATAAGATGAACCAAGGGAGTCAAAATGAGATATTAGAAAATGACGACACAGAAAAGAAAGAAAAACTAGAATAGAAAGTCATAACACTATTAGAAAAGTCATAAAGAAGGAGGTAGCCTGCCAGATATCCAGTAGGACAAGGCTGATCTAAAAGGAAAGGTTATAAAACTAAGACAGCTTTATATTTCATATGCTCCTTGTCAATTTGTTGAAGAAAACAACGCCAGAAAAATTTCTTCACAAGCCACAAATTGTGGTATTTTTTGGAAAAATTCAAGGAAAGTAGATCTCAACTTAATGTACTGTAATGAATAATATATATATATATATTATATACACTCACCGGCCACTTTATTAGGTACACCATGCTATTAACGGGTTGGACCCCCTTTTGCCTTCAGAACTGCCTCAATTCTTCATGGCATAGATTCAACAAGGTGCTGGAAGCATTCCTCAGAGATTTTGGTCCATATTGACATGATGGCATCACACAGTTGCCGCAGATTTGTCGGCTGCACATCCATGATGCGAATCTCCCTTTCCACGACATCCCATAGATGCTCTATTGGATTGAGATCTGGTGACTGTGGAGGACATTTGAGTACAGTGACCTCATTGTCATGTTCAAGAAACCAGTCTGAGATTATTCCAGCTTTATGACATGGCGCATTATCCTGCTGAAAGTAGCCATCAGATGTTGGGTACATACTGGTCATAAAGGGATGGACATGGTCAGCAACAATACTCAGGTAGGCTGTGGAGTTGCAACGATGCTCAATTGGTACCAAGGGGCCCAAAGAGTGCCAAGAAAATATTCCACACACCATGACACCACCACCACCAGCCTGAACCGTTGATACAAGGCAGGATGGATCCATGCTTTCATGTTGTTGACGCCAAATTCTAACCCTACCATCCGAATGTCGCAGCAGAAATCGAGACTCATCAGACCAGGCAACGTTTTTCCAATCTTCTACTATCCAATTTCGATGAGCTTGTGCAAATTGTAGCCTCAGTTTCCTGTTCTTAGCTGAAAGGAGTGGCACCCGGTGTGGTCTTCTGCTGCTGTAGCCCATCTGCCTCAAAGTTCGACGTACTGTGCGTTCAGAGATGCTCTTCTGCCTACCTTGGTTGTAACAGGTGGCGATTTGAGTCACTGTTGCCTTTCTATCAGCTCGAACCAGTCTGCCCATTCTCCTCTGACCTCTGGCATCAACAAGGCATTTCCGCCCACAGAACTGCCGCTCACTGGATGTTTTTTCTTTTTCGGACCATTCTCTGTAAACCCTAGAGATGGTTGTGCGTGAAAATCCCAGTAGATCAACAGTTTCTGAAATACTCAGACCAGCCCTTCTGGCACCAACAACCATGCCACGTTCAAAGGCACTCAAATCACCTTTCTTCCCCATACTGATGCTCGGTTTGAACTGCAGGAGATTGTCTTGACCATGTCTACATGCCTAAATGCACTGAGTTGCCGCCATGTGATTGGCTGATTAGAAATTAAGTGTCAACGAGCAGTTGGACAGGTGTACCTAATAAAGTGGCCGGTGAGTATATATATAAAATTAAAACACAATTAAAGGGATATTCCCACAAAGACAAGTTTCTTAAATATACTCGGGATAACAAAATAACAAATTCTCTAATTCACTGATATTAACAAAAATACAGCATTTTACATATATAATTCCAACCTGTCTCTATCAGTCCTGGTGTACACAATTTTGGTTGCCACTAGACATGACACTGGATCTTCTGAGTTTAGGGTCAGCAGACATCTTGTTCTAATGTCTGACGCTCCTGTATGAGAACTCTTCTCTCCTCTCTGCCTCTAGCCCCCACCATTGCATTCCAGGACAAGGTCACACAGACACACACTGACTTCCTGCCAGCAAACAAGATAAACAAGAATAGTAAGTAAAGCTACAAACAGATAAGATCATAATATCAGGGGAGGGGAGGGGAGGGGAGGAAGGTATATTGCCAAAATTATGGGCAACAGCATGGCCATGACAGAGTGACCGAATGAGGCTAGATAGCATCTAAAACATCCAATAATTGACCCTGACTCTATAGGGGACGGCATGCAGAGGCAGCGGCAGCAGCGGCAAGCTAGAGAGTGTCATGGCGACATACCCTAAATCAGTGGTGGCGAACCTATGGCACGGGTGCCAGAGGTGGCACTCAGAGCCATCTCTACGGGCACCCTTGCCATCACCCAAGGGCAATGTTTGTCAGACACGGCTTAAGGCCTCTTGCAGCCGAGGACCCTAGATGCAAGCTACAATGATAATCCAAACTTTTTCTCCTTCTTTCTACTGTATTGGTGTCCTCAGAGGCCGATACAATTCAAACCTGCGAAACAGCAGGGAGTAATAAGTTATTGCTTAAATTGTCGCATTGGCACGTTGCGAAAAATACATGGGTTTTGGTTGTAGTTTGGGCACTCGGTGTCTAAAAGGTTTGCCATCACTGCCCTAAATGGACTCAGGCTTCAAACCAATGGGTGGCAGAGAGGAACCAAAGGAGGTGAGCAAGAAGCGCTGAAATGATTTCCTATGTCAACAAAAGGTTGACGGTATATTTAGTCGATAACACAGCATGGTGGCGACATAGTGACCAAGTTCCATAACGTATCTGGTGAAACACCTGAAAAATTAGCCTGACACAGCTCGTTTGATAAGGGGACGACATGTGGAGGCAGCCATGGAGACGACTTCCATGATTAAGAGTGACAGTATGGGGCATCCATATTGCGCTGCTATGATTGCAACTTCAGGTCTCCAGCAGAAGTTTGGGTTATGGCGGGTGAGGGGAATGTAAACAGATGCGCAAGAAGCGCTGAAATAATATCAGTAAATGATAAAAGTTTTCCAGTATATTTTGTGGATAACACAGCAGGGTGGCAACAAAGTTAACAAGTTTGATGTGGAAGCCATGAAAAAAACCCATAATTCTTCCTGACACAGCTCGTTTGCTAAGGGGACGATGTATGGAGGCAGCTATATGGACGACTTTGGGAGACAGCTATGGAGATGATGTGTGGAGGTAGCAATGGAGACAACGTGTGGAGGCAGCTATAAAGACAACGTGTGGAGGCTGCTATGGAGACAATTAAATTTGGATAGTGCCTGTATGTGGCAGTCCAAAAAAGTTTTCAAACCAGAGGAGCAGGTAGGTGGTCCTCCAGAAAAATTAAATAGGTTGAGTGCCTGTATGTGGCACGCCCAAAAATTGTTTAAAACAGAGGACCGGGTAGGTGGCCCTCCAGAAAAATTAAATACATAGAGTACTATTGCTAGAGCCAGTTGGCCCTGGCAAAAAATAGCCAGTTTCCTCTGCTTTAGGGTACAAAGAGGAGGAGAAGGAGGAAAATGAGGAGGAGGAGTGCATACATTATTCAAGTTGAGCTTCTTTCACCTGGTGGAGAATGGAAATCCTGAGAAATCCAGGCTTTATTCATCTTGATAAGCATCAGCCTGTCAGCGCTGTCAGTCGACAGGCGTGTACGCTTATCAGTGATGATGCCACCAGCTGCGCTGAAAACCCGCTCGGACAACACGCTAGCGGCAGGGCAGGCAAGAACCTCCAAGGTTTACAGCGCCAGTTTGTGCCACATGTCCAGCTTTGAAACCCAGTAGTTGTAGGGAGCTGTGTGATCATTTAGGATGATGGTATGGTCAGCTACGTACTCCCTCACCATCTTTCTGTAAAGATAAGCCCTACTCTGCCGAGACTGGGGACAGGTGACAGTGTCTTGCTGGGGTGACATAAAACTGGCAAAGGCCTTGTAAAGCGTACCCCTGCCAGTGCTGGACAAGCTGCCTGCTTGCCTACTCTCCCTTGCTACTTGTCCCGCAGAAGTACGCCCTCTGCCGCTAGCGCTGTCAGAAGGGAAATACTGTTTCAGCTTGTGCACCAGGGCCTGCTGGTATTCATGCATTCTCACACTCCTTTCCTCTCCAGGGATGAGAGTGGAAAGATTTTGCTTGTACCGTGGGTCCAGGAGAGTGAATACCCAGTAATCGGTGCTGGAATAAATTCTTTGAACGCGAGGGTCACGGGATAGGCAGCCTAGCATGAAATCTGCCATATGCGCCAGAGTCCCAACTTGCAAGAATTCACTCCCCTCAATGGCCCGACTGTCCATCTCCTCCTCCTCCAACTCCTCTTCTTCTGCCCATACACGCTGAACAGTGAAGGTCTGAGCAATGCTCCCCTCTTCTGTCTCGCCAACATTCTCCTCCTCTTCCTCCTCATCCTCCTCCACCTCCTCCGATATGCGCTGAGAAACAGACCTGAGGGTGCTTTGGCTATCAACAAGGGAATCTTCTACACCCATCTCTTGTGACAAGCGCAAAGCTTCTGACTTCATGCTAGCCAGAGAGTTTTTCAACAGGCCAAGCAGCAGGATGGTGAGGCTGATGATGGCGGCATCGCCACTGACCATCTGTGTTGACTCCTCAAAGTTACTCAGCACCTGACAGATATCAGACATCCACGTGCACTCCTCATTGTAGACTTGAGGAAGCTGACTGACCTGACTACCAGTTCTGGTGGAAGTTGACATTTGGCAGTCTACAATCGCTCTGCGCTGCTGGTAAACTCTGGATAACATGGTTAATGTTGAATTCCACCTCGTGGGCACGTCGCACAACAGTTGGTGAGCAGGCAGTTGGAGGCGGCGCTGCGCTGCCCTGAGAGTGGCAGCATCTGTGCTGGACTTCCTGAAATGCGCACAGATGCGGCGCACCTTCGTGAGCAAAATAAGAGAGATTGGGGTATGTCTTGAGGAACCGCTGAACTATGAGATTTAACACATTGGCCAGGCATGGCACATGTGTCAGTCTGTCGAGTTGCAGAGCCGCCACCAGGTTACGGCCATTGTCACACACAACCATGCCTGGCTTCAGGTTCAGCAGTGCCAGCCACAGATCAGTCTGCGCCATGATGCCCTGTAATAGCTTTTGGGCGGTGTGCCTTTTATCGCCTAGGCTCAGCAGTTTGAGCACCGCCTGCTGTCGCTTAGCAATGGCACTGCTGCTGTGCCTAGAGCTACCGACTGATGGCGCCATGCCCACGGATGGTAATTCAGAGGAGGAGGTGGAGGAGGGGTGGGAGGAGGAGGAGGCATAGTAGGCCTGAGAGACCTGGACCGAGGTAGGCCCCGCAATCCTCGGCGTCGGCAGTATATGACCAGCCGCAGGGTCAGACTCGGTCCCAGCCTCTACCAAGTTAACCCAATGTGCCGTCAGCGATATATAGTGGCCCTGCCCGGCAGCACTTGTCCACGTGTCCGTGGTCAGGTGGACCTTGTCAGAAACGGCGTTGGTCAGGGCACGGATGATGTTGTCTGACACGTGCTGGTGCTGGGCTGGGCTGGGACGGCACATCGGGAAAAGTACTGGCGGCTGGGGACCGAATACCGAGGGGCGGCCGCCGCCATGAGGTTGCGAAAGGCCTCGGTCTCTACCAGCCTATAGGGCAGCATCTCTAGGCTAAGTAGTTTGGAGATGTGGACATTGAGGGCTTGGGCGTGTGGGTGGGTTGCACTGTACTTCCTCTTGTGCTCCAGCGTCTGGGGTATGGAGAGCTGAACGCTGTGCATGGAGACATTGGTGGATGCTGTGGAGGATTGTGGAGGCGAAGGTGTGGTTTTCGCATGGGAAGTGTTTGGGCCGGGGTCCTAGGCAGGGGGCTGACTAGCAGAGGCAGCAGATGACACAGGGGAAGGAGCAGTGGTGTGCCCGGGCGGAGGATAATGGCCTTGGTTCCATTGAGTGGGGTGTTTAGCATTCATATGCCTGCGCATACTAGTGGTGGTTAAGCTGGTAGTGGTGGAACCCCTGCTGATCCTGGTGTGGCACAGGTTGCACACCATAGTCCGTCGGTCATCCGGTGTTTCTTTAAAGAACCTCCAAACTTCCGAAAATCTAGCCCTCGCCACGGGAGCTTCACTACGTGAAACATTTGGCGCTGATGCACCAGCTCTGGCCCCAACACTGCCTCTTCCAACCTGTTCTTGTCGAGGACTCTCCTCCGTCTCAGAAGCACTGTGTTCACCCAGCCTATCAACCCAGCTTGGGTCTGTCACCTCATCATCCTCAGATCCCTCAGTCTGCTCCCCCCTCGGACTTCCTGCCCTGACAACAACTTCACCACTGTCTCCTCATCGTCCGACACCTCTTTAAACACTTCTTCCACTACGTCAACAATGCCATCATCACCCACAGACTGCGACCGGTGGAAAACCTGGGCATCGGAAAAGAGCTCAGCAGCAACCGGACAAGTGGTTTGTGATTCTGGGAAGGGTCCAGAAAACAGTTCCTCAGAGTATGCCGGTTCAAATGCCAAATTTTGCTGGGAGGGGGCAGACTGAGGGGAAGGAGGCTGAGGTGGAGGAGCTGGAGGAGTGTTGAATTCGGTGACATGGGTGGACTGCGTGGAAGACTGACTGGTGGACAAATGGCTAGAAGCATTGTCCGCAATCCACGACATCACCTGTTCGCATTGTTCTGGCCTCAATAGTGCTCTACCACGAGTCCCAGTAACTTGAGACATGAACCTAGGGAGTGTAGCTCTGCGGCGTTCCCCTGCTCCCTCATCAGCAGGTGGTGTCTTACCCCGCCCAGGACCACGGCCTCTGACCCCTGCAGTAGTTGGACGCCCACGTCCACGCTCTCGTCCTCTACCCCTAGCCCTCGGGTTCAACATTTTCAAAATTAAAGTGTAAACTGTTAATTTTTTTGGATTTTTTTGTTTTTTTTTTGTTTTATTTGTGATTTTTTGTGTTTTATTTTTTTTTTACAAAACGATGCTATCCTATTGTTATGGCTAGTTTCTAACCTACATTGACAGCACACAACTGGATTTTGTGCTGTGCCTGATGACTGAGTTATAAAAAAAATAAAAGTAAAAAAAAAATCAGCAGACTGTGCCTAATTCAATCAAACCCCTAATAAATTGTCCCACTTAGGTGTTTGAGATGTGTGTGGCACTAAGAGCTGAATATAACGTTCGCAATTCTCCCTGCAAATTCCTCACAATATGGTACTAGCTGCACTACTAGTGCCAGCAAGGCCAGCCACAAGCAAATCAACAAAATATATATATAACGCTATTGTAGGCCTAAGAAAGTCGGTTGGGTTCTTGTATGCCTAGTTTCTAACGGCACACAACAACTGGATTTTAAGTCACTTTAAGTTTTGAAAAAAAAAAATAATAATACTGTGCCTAATTCAATCAAATTCCTAATAAATTGTCCCACTTAGGTGTTTGAGATGGATATGTGTGTCACTAAGAGCTAAATAGAACGTTCCCAAGTCTCCCTGCAAATTGCTCACAGTATGGTACTAGCTGCACTACTAGTGCCAGCAAGCCCAGCCACAAGCAAACAAAAAAAAATATATATATAACACTATTCTAGCCCTAACAAGGGCTGTTGGTTTCTTGTAGACTCACTCCTGCCTAACAGTAAGCTAATATAACACCCTAACGCCATCCCTGCAGCAGCAGCAGCTCTCTCCCTAACGGCATCCAGACAGAGAATGATGCGAGCAGCGCGGGCAGGGGCTAGTCTATTCCAGGGTCACCTGATCAGGCCAGCCAACCACTGCTATCAACGTGTAAGGGTAACAAAACACAAAGCATGTAATATTATGGCCCAAAATCAAGGACGTTTTTGCCTCTGGTTCACTCAATATTCAAAATTTATCAGCATGGCTGCGAACTAAAACTTATATTTTTATTAGATATACCTTAAAATATACAAAGGTCACAGGTTGTGAATTCTAAAAACAACAACAAAAATCCGTACTATAGACGCCGACCTAGGCGACTATACTGATCACCACAACCCCCAACGGTTGTGGATCAAACAATGGGGATACCACGTACCTGCAAATCACGGTGCCATGCACCATACCATCCAAAAAATACCTTGCAAAGAGGAAATAAAAGATGGTTCTTACCACAACTGGTAATGGTCTGTAGTTGTGTCCAGTGGTCAGCTGTGCTGTTTCCAAAGTACGTGTATTGACGGGAGCATTAAGATGGTAAAGGACATACCTGTATATGTTAGATCCAAAAACGTCACGAACTGTAACAAGGCTACAACTGTCCCTGTCCCCAGGTGTGATTAGCTCCCGCCCTGACAAGGGCAGTCCCAATAACTTGCCCTAGTTTAGAAAAAAAAACAAAAAAAAAAAAAAACAAAAACAAAAAAAAAAACACCCTGCATTCCCCTTCCCTGACGCGTTTCTTCCTGCTGTAGGTTCTTCAGAGGGATTGCGGTGGAATCAATAAAACATGGGGTCTCCAATGTAGAGGAGCATCCCTTGGGGTGTAGTAAATAGTCTGATAAACCCAAGTGTAGGGTCATCTACTGGGTCCCTGGTGTGGAGCCCCAGGCGTTGATCCCTATCTGATGGTGTAGGGATAACTGTCCCCATCAACTGACGGATAATATATACTCTCCTTAGTACATCCCCCTGTGGATCACTCACCAATCGGGGATCCTAACACACACATGTCCGTCTGTGGTGCCAGCTGCGTTCTGTAATTACCACACGAGCTGCCCTCACATGCCGGCGGAACTTCCGGTCACATGATACCGTCACGTGATCACCAGTCACGTGATCCGGTCACATGACCGCTCGGGGTGTATCTAATGTGGTTGTCATGAGTGCATGACGCTGTCATCTGTGAGAGCATCAGCTCTCTACTGATGATCCTTACACAGTTTAAAATGGCTAGTAAAACTTAGCGACCAGATCGGCTGAGCAACAAGTGTCTGAATAAGTGAATTTTTTTTTTTTTTTTTTTTTTTTTTTTCTCCCTTCTTTATTTAAAAAAAAAAAAAACAAATAAACAAAAAAAAAAAAAAAAAAAATGAGATTTATTCCTTTGTTTACTAATACAATTTACTAATACAAATTAGTCATAAGGTATTTTTACTAGGATTATTGGGCTGGTGGTTCACTTATTCAGACACTTGTTGCTCAGCCGATCTGGTCGCTAAGTTTTACTAGCCATTTTAAACTGTGTAAGGATCATCAGTAGAGAGCTGATGCTCTCACAGATGACAGCGTCATGCACTCATGACAACCACATTAGATACACCCCGAGCGGTCATGTGACCGGATCACGTGACTGGTGATCACGTGACGGTATCATGTGACCGGAAGTTCCGCCGGCATGTGAGGGCAGCTCGTGTGGTAATTACAGAACGCAGCTGGCACCACAGACGGACATGTGTGTGTTAGGATCCCCGATTGGTGAGTGATCCACAGGGGGATGTACTAAGGAGAGTATATATTATCCGTCAGTTGATGGGGACAGTTATCCCTACACCATCAGATAGGGATCAACGCCTGGGGCTCCACACCAGGGACCCAGTAGATGACCCTACACTTGGGTTTATCAGACTATTTACTACACCCCAAGGGATGCTCCTCTACATTGGAGACCCCATGTTTTATTGATTCCACCGCAATCCCTCTGAAGAACCTACAGCAGGAAGAAACGCGTCAGGGAAGGGGAATGCAGGGTGTTTTTTTTTTTTTTTGTTTTTTTTTTTTTTTTTTTTTGTTTTTTTTTTCTAAACTAGGGCAAGTTATTGGGACTGCCCTTGTCAGGGCGGGAGCTAATCACACCTGGGGACAGGGACAGTTGTAGCCTTGTTACAGTTCGTGACGTTTTTGGATCTAACATATACAGGTATGTCCTTTACCATCTTAATGCTCCCGTCAATACACGTACTTTGGAAACAGCACAGCTGACCACTGGACACAACTACAGACCATTACCAGTTGTGGTAAGAACCATCTTTTATTTCCTCTTTGCAAGGTATTTTTTGGATGGTATGGTGCATGGCACCGTGATTTGCAGGTACGTGGTATCCCCATTGTTTGATCCACAACCGTTGGGGGTTGTGGTGATCAGTATAGTCGCCTAGGTCGGCGTCTATAGTACGGATTTTTGTTGTTGTTTTTAGAATTCACAACCTGTGACCTTTGTATATTTTAAGGTATATCTAATAAAAATATAAGTTTTAGTTCGCAGCCATGCTGATAAATTTTCAACGTGTAAGGGTACCACGTCATGCTGGGTGGAGTGCAGAGTCTCCTGGCTTGTGATTGGCTCTGTTTCTGGCCGCCAAAAATCAAAACGGCGGGAGATGCCATTTTCTCGAGCTGGCTAAGTATTCGTCCGAGCAACGAGCAGTTACGAGTACGCTAATGCTCGAACGAGCATCAAGCTCGGACGAGTGTGTTCTCTCATCTCTAGTCATGACCTGAGGCTGCACATAGTGTAAACTCTGGCTGAGCTCCGCTGCTGGGGATAGGCTGCTTTGTACAAGAGCTCAGTGGGGGACATTTATCACACTGTGGGGCAGATTTATCAAGTGTCTGAAAGTCAGAATATTTCCAGTTGCCCATGGCAACCAATCACAGCTCAGCTTTCATTTTACCAGTGCTCATGAATATTTTAAACGGGAGCTGTGATTGGTTGCCATGGACAACTGGAAATATTCTGACTTTCAGACACTTGATAAATCTGCCCCTGTGTTGTTTCTCAGTAAACGCCACCTTTACACCCGTTTTTGTGCCTGAATGAAAAGTCACAAAGATGAATATTATTAGGCGCAGCAAAACATCTGCATTAGTAGGATAAATGAGGGAAACATGGTTATTTTTGCTGCGTGGCTAGTTTGGTGTTTAGATGCATAACTGGCGCAAAAACAGTGCAACACTATGAAAAAGTGCAAAAACAACAGAAAAAAATAAGTGATACATCTGGCCCTATGTTTTTATATTCAGCGCAAACTGGAAATAAAGTTAGTTAAATAGAGTTTGTCAGATAATTAAGGAAATTAGCATCAGGTGCCAGATTAACACCACCAATAACTTGCAGGTATCTTATAGTGTTCTCTAATTATGATCAGTGTTCTTTTTTTAATTAGCTCATTTACATTTGTATTCAGTGCTTTAGAATGTATGCGATTTATGAAATAATCTTAAAATACTGCTATTTTTTCATGTTAGATACATTCAGGAATACACGATGACCTTGACTTTTAGGAAATTGTGTGTTCTTCTCTCGATTGATTTCGAGTATATATAGACGTTGGAGCATCTACTCTATAGCACTTGTCTTATCCAGTTATAATTTATTAAATGCAGACACATATACCACAAATATAGCTCTATCCTAAACTGTAGATTTTTTACTTTGTAACATGTATTATCAATTATCCCTAACAATAGACTAATAAGCAAATATAAGGAGAAAGATAAAAAAAATTATTGAGTTTGATCACAAAACGTGAAGTGTCATGTCACAGACTGATCATGCTGCCGAGACTAAACTCTGTTGATTTATATTGATTTATTACTGTAATGATTAAGGTGTTGGTTCTGCTACAAATCTTGGGGAGCAGGAACTATGCATCATATATCCTTATCAGCACTTTTCTTGTTCCATGATCACAGAAATATAGGCCAATGCTAAATTCAAATGTAATTATTATTGTATATTTCTCATTGATATAGAGGCTTTGTGAGTGAAAGTAAATGTATTCTTTGTCAATTTTGCATATATAGGTACTGATTAGAGATGAGCGAACACTAAAATGCTCGGGTACTCGTTATTCGAGACGAACTTTTCCCGATGCTCGAGTGCTCGTCTCGAATAACGAACCCCATTGAAGTCAATGGGAGACTCGAGCATTTTTCAAGGGGACCAAGGCTCTGCACAGGGAAGCTTGGCCAAACACCTAGGAACCTCAGAAAAGGATGGAAACACCACGGAAATGGACAGGAAACAGCAGGGGCAGCATGCATGGATGCCTCTGAGGCTGCATAATCGCACCATTATGCCAAAATTATGGGCAACAGCATGGCCATGACAGAGTGACAGAATGAAGCTAGATAGCATCTAAAACATCCAATAATTGACCCTGACACTATAGGGGACGGCATGCAGAGGCAGCGGCAGCAGGCTAGAGAGTGTCATGGCGACATACCCTAAATGGACTCAGGCTTCAAACCAATGGGTGGCAGAGAGGAACCAAAGGAGGTGAGCAAGAAGCGCTCAAATAATATCGGTACATGATAAAAGTTTGCCAGTATATTTTGTGGATTACACAGCAGGGGGGCGACAAAGTTAACATGGAAGCCATGAAAACAACCCAAAATTCTGCCTGACACAGCTCGTTTGATAAGGGGACGATGTATGGAGGCAGTGAACTAGTAGTAGATTAAAGGTGCTGCAGTTAAAACTATGTTAGTTGGATCTTGGCATGGAGCTGGCGCTCCGCTGCCAGGCGAGCTTTCGCCAATCCAAGCCCCTGTCTCTAGGCTACTCCCCAAACAGCACTTCTAAGAACCTTTTGTATAAGATCAAGTGTAGTAGCGTTCTTATAAGTTTAGGATATGCCGGGTGAGGGGAATGTAAACAGATGCGCAAGAAGCGCTGAAATAATATCCCTAAATGGTAAAAGTTTGCAAGTATATTTTGGGGATTACACAGCAGGGTGGCGACAAAGTTAACAACTTTGATGTGGAATGCCCTGTAATAGCTCTTGGGCGGTGTGCCTTTTATCGCCTAGGCTCAGCAGTTTCAGCACCGCCTGCTGTCGCTTAGCGACGGCACTGCTGCTGTGCCTAGAGCTACCGACTGATGGCGCCATGCCCACGGATGGTAATTCGGAGGAGGAGGAGGTGGAGGAGGGGTGGGAGGAGGTATAGTAGGCCTTTGAGACCTGGACCGAGGTAGGCCCCGCAATTCTCTGCGTCGGCAGTATATGACCAGCCCCAGGGTCAGACTCGGTCCCAGCCTGCACCAAGTTAAGTGTAGTAGCGTTCTTATAAGTTTGGGATATGGCGGGTGAGGGGAATGTAAACAGATGCGCAAGAAGCGCATGATGCGCATGGAGCTGGCGTTCCGCTGCCAGGCGAGCTTTCGCCAATCCAAGCCCCTGTCTCTAGGCTACTCCCCAAACAGCACTTCTAAGAACCTTTTGTATAAGATCAAGTGTAGTAGCGTTCTTATAAGTTTAGGATATGCCGGGTGAGGGGAATGTAAACAGATGCGCAAGAAGCGCTGAAATAATATCCCTAAATGGTAAAAGTTTGCCAGTATATTTTGGGGATTACACAGCAGGGTGGCGACAAAGTTAACAACTTTGATGTGGAATCCATGAAAACAACCCAAATTTCTGCCTGACACACCTCGTTTGATAAAGGGACGATGTATGGAGGCAGCTATATGGACGACTTTTGGAGGTAGCAATGGAGACAACGTGTGGAGGCTGCTATGGAGACAATTTAATTTGGATAGTGCCTGTATGTGGCAGTCCCAAACATTTTTCAAACCAGAGGAGCAGGTAGGTGGCCCTCCAGTAAAATGGGATAGATTGAGTGCCTGTATGTGGCAGTCCCAAAAATGTTTCAAACCAGAGGAGCAGGTAGGTGGCCCTCCAGTAAAATGGAATAGATTGAGTGCCTGTATGTGGCAGTCCCAAAAATTGTTCAAACCAGAGGAGCAGGTAGGTGGCCCTGCAGTAAAATGGAATAGATTGAGTGCCTGTATGTGGCAGTCCCAAAAATTGTTCAAACCAGAGGAGCAGGTAGGTGGCCCTGCAGTAAAATGGAATAGATTGAGTGCCTGTATGTGGCAGTCCCAAAAATTGTTCAAACCAGAGGAGCAGGTAGGTGGCCCTGCAGTAAAATGGAATAGATTGAGTGCCTGTATGTGGCAGTCCCAAAAATGTTTCAAACCAGAGGAGCAGGTAGGTGGCCCTCCAGTAAAATGGAACAGATTGAGTGCCTGTATGTGGCAGTCCCAAAAATTGTTCAAACCAGAGGAGCAGGTAGGTGGCCCTGCAGTAAAATGGAATAGATTGAGTGCCTGTATGTGGCAGTCCCAAAAATGTTTCAAACCAGAGGAGCAGGTAGGTGGCCCTCCAGTAAAATGGAATAGATTGAGTGCCTGTATGTGGCAGTCCCAAAAATTGTTCAAACCAGAGGAGCAGATAGGTGGCCCTGCAGTAAAATGGAATAGATTGAGTGCCTGTATGTGGCAGTCCCAAAAATTGTTCAAACCAGAGGAGCAGGTAGGTGGCCCTGCAGTAAAATGGAATAGATTGAGTGCCTGTATGTGGCAGTCCCAAAAATGTTTCAAACCAGAGGAGCAGGTAGGTGGCCCTCCAGTAAAATGGAATAGATTGAGTGCCTGTATGTGGCAGTCCCAAAAATTGTTCAAACCAGAGGAGCAGGTAGGTGGCCCTGCAGTAAAATGGAATAGATTGAGTGCCTGTATGTGGCAGTCCCAAAAATGTTTCAAACCAGAGGAGCAGGTAGGTGGCCCTCCAGTAAAATGGAATAGATTGAGTGCCTGTATGTGGCAGTCCCAAAAATTGTTCAAACCAGAGGAGCAGGTAGGTGGCCCTGCAGTAAAATGGAATAGATTGAGTGCCTGTATGTGGCACTCACAAAAATTGTTTCAAACAGAGGACCGGGTAGGTGGCCCTCCAGAAAAATTAAATGCATAAAGTACTATAGGTAGAGCCAGTGGGCCCTGTCAAAAAATAGCCAGTTTCCTCTGCTTTACTGTACAAAGAGCAGGAGAAGGAGGAAAATGAGGAGGAGGAGGAGGAGTGGATAAATTATTCAGGTTGAGCTTCCTTCACCTGCTGGAGATTGGAAATTAGGAGAAATCCATGCTTTATTCATCTTGATAAGCGTCAGCCTGTCAGCGCTGTCAGTCGACAGGCGTGTACGCTTATCGGTGATGATGCCACCAGCTGCACTGAAAACCCGCTCGGACAAGACGCTAGCGGCAGGGCAGGCAAGAACCTCCAAGGCGTACAGCGCCAGTTCGTGCCACATGTCCAGCTTTGAAACCCAGTAGTTGTAGGGAGCTGTGTGATCATTTAGGACGATGGTATGGTCAGCTACGTACTCCCTCACCATCTTTCTGTAAAGATCAGCCCTACTCTGCCGAGACTGGGGACAGGTGACAGTGTCTTGCTGGGGTGACATAAAGCTGGCAAAAGCCTTGTAAAGCGTACCCTTGCCAGTGCTGGACAAGCTGCCTGCTCGCCTACTCTCCCTCGCTACTTGTCCCGCAGAACTACGCACTCTGCCGCTAGCGCTGTCAGAAGGGAAATACTGTTTCAGCTTGTGCACCAGGGCCTGCTGGTATTCATGCATTCTCACACTCCTTTCCTCTCCAGGGATGAGAGTGGGAAGATTTTGCTTGTACCGTGGGTCCAGGAGAGTGAACACCCAGTAATCGGTGCTGGAATAAATTCTTTGAACGCGAGGGTCACGGGATAGGCAGCCTAGCATGAAATCTGCCATATGCGCCAGAGTACCAACGCGTAAGAATTCACTCCCCTCACTGGCCTGACTGTCCATTTCCTCCTCCTCCAACTCCTCCAACTCCTCTTCTTCTGCCCATACACGCTGAACAGTGAAGGACTCAACAATGGTCCCCTCTTGTGTCTCGCCAACATTCTCCTCCTCTTCCTCCTCATCCTCCTCCACCTCCACCTCCTCCGATATGCGCTGAGAAACAGACCTCAGGGTGCTTTGGCTATCAACAAGGGAATATTCTTCCCCCGTCTCTTGTGACGAGCGCAAAGCTTCCGACTTCATGCTGACCAGAGAGTTTTTCAACAGGCCAAGCAGCGGGATGGTGAGGCTGATGATGGCGGCATCGCCACTGACCATCTGTGTTGACTCCTCAAAGTTACTCAGCACCTGACAGATATCAGACATCCACGTCCACTCCTCATTGTAGACTTGAGGAAGCTGACTGACCTGACTACCAGTTCTGGTGGAAGTTGACATCTGGCAGTCTACAATCGCTCTGCGCTGCTGGTAAACTCTGGATAACATGGTCAGTGTTGAATTCCACCTCGTGGGCACGTCGCACAACAGTCGGTGAGCGGGCAGTTGGAGGCGGCGCTGCGCTGCCCTGAGAGTGGCAGCATCTGGGCTGGACTTCCTGAAATGCGCACAGATGCGGCGCACCTTCGTGAGCAAATCAGACAGATTGGGGTATGTCTTGAGGAAACGCTGCACTATCAGATTTAACACATGGGCCAGGCATGGCACATGTGTCAGTCTGCCGAGTTGCAGAGCCGCCACCAGGTTACGGCCGTTGTCACACACAACCATTCCCGGCTTGAGGTTCAGCGGTGCCAGCCACAGATCAGTCTGCGCCGTGATGCCCTGTAATAGCTCTTGGGCGGTGTGCCTTTTGTCGCCTAGGCTCAGCAGTTTGAGCACCGCCTGCTGTCGCTTAGCGACGGCACTGCTGCTGTGCCTAGAGCTACCGACTGATGGCGCCGTGCCCACGGATGGTAGTTCGGAGGAGGAGGTGGAGGAGGGGTGGGAGGAGGAGGAGGCATAGTAGGCCTGAAACACCTGGACCGAGGTAGGCCCCGCAATCCTCGGCGTCGGCAGTATATGAGCAGCCCCAGGGTCAGACTCGGTCCCAGCCTCCACCAAGTTAACCCAATGTGCCGTCAGCGATATATAGTGGCCCTGCCCGGCAGCACTCGTCCACGTGTCCGTGGTCAGGTGGACCTTGTCAGAAACGGCGTTGGTCAGGGCACGGATGATGTTGTCTGACACGTGCTGGTGCAGGGCTGGGACGGCACATCGGGAAAAGTAGTGGCGGCTGGGGACCGAATACCGAGGGGCGGCCGCCGCCATGAGGTTGCGAAAGGCCTCGGTCTCTACTAGCCTATAGGGCAGCATCTCCAGGCTAAGCAATCTGGAGATGTGCACATTAAGGGCTTGGGCGTGCGGGTGGGTTGCACTATATTTGCGTTTCCGCTCCAGCGTCTGGGGTATGGAGAGCTGAACGCTGGTGGATGCTGTGGAGGATCGTGGAGGCGACGATGGGGTTTTTGTGGCAGGGTCCTGGGCAGGGGGCTGACTAGCAGCTGACACAGGGGAAGGAGCAGTGGTGTGCACGGCCGGAGGTGAACGGGCTTGTTGCCACTGAGTGGGGTGCTTAGCATTCATATGCCTGCGCATACTGGTGGTAGTTAAGCTAGTAGTGGTGGAACCCCTGCTGAGCCTGGTTTGGCAAATGTTGCACACCACAGTCCGTCGGTCATCCGGTGTTTCCTTAAAGAACCTCCACACTTCTGAAGATCTAGCCCTCGCCGCAAGAGCCCTCACCACGGGAGCTTCACTAGTTGACAGTGGCGCTGATGCACCAGCTCTGGCCCTGCCTCTCCGTCTGGCCCCACCACTGCCTCTTCCAACCTGTTCAGGTCGAGGACTCTCCTCCGTCTCAGAAGCACTGTGTTCACCCGGCCTCTCAACCCAGCTTGGGTCTGTCACCTCATCATCCTCCGATCCCTCAGTCTGCTCCCCCCTCGGACTTCCTGCCCTGACAACAACTTCCCCACTGTCTGACAACCGTGTCTCCTCATCGTCGGACACCTCTTTACACACTTCCACTACGTCAAGAAGGTCATCATCACCCACAGACTGTGACTGGTGGAAAACCTGGGCATCGGAAAATTGCTCAGCAGCAACCGGACAAGTGGTTTGTGACTGTGGGAAGGGTCCAGAAAACAGTTCCTCAGAGTATGCCGGTTCAAATGCCAAATTTTCCTGGGAGGGGGCAGACTGGGGGGGAGGAGGCTGAGGTGCAGGAGCTGGAGGAGTGGCGATTTCGGTGACATGGGTGGACTGCGTGGAAGACTGACTGGTGGTGGACAAATTGCTCGAAGCATTGTCAGCAATCCACGACATCACCTGTTCGCACTGTTCTGGCCTCAACAGTGCTCTACCACGAGTCCCAGTAACTTCAGACATGAACCTAGGGAGTGTAGCTCTGCGGCGTTCCCCTGCTCCCTCATCAGCAGGTGGTGTCTCACCCCGCCCAGGACCACGGCCTCTGACCCCTGCAGTAGTTGGACGCCCACGTCCCCGCCCTCGTCCTCTACCCCTAGCCCTCGGGTTAAACATTTTTAAAATGAGAGTTATAACTTTATTTTTTTTTTTACTTTTTTTTTTTTTTTTTGTGTTTTTTTTTTTTTTTTTGTGTTTTTTGTTTTTTTTTGAGTTTTTAAAACCAAACAATGCTATCCTATTGCTATGGCTATTTTCTAGCCAAGTATCAAAGGAAGCACAGTACTATGCCAGATGAGATGACACTGAGTTATTGCCTAATAGAAATCCAACCCCTACTGAATTTTGCCACTTCGGCCTTTGCTATGGATATGTGCGCCACTAAGCGCAGAACACAGCGGTCGCAAGTCCCACTACAAATTGCTCAGAATTGGCAAGTACATGCACTGCAGAAACTACAGCCACCAGCAGATCAACCAGAAATCAAATATATAGAACGCTACTGTAGGCTTCAAGATCAAGAAGCTGTTTGTATTCTCCTATGGCTATTTTCTAGCCAAGTATCAAAGGAAGCACAGTACTATGCCGGATGAGATGACACTGAGTTATTGCCTAATAGAAATCCAACCCCTACTGAATTTTGCCACTTCGGCCTTTGCTATGGATATGTGCGCCACTAAGCGCAGAACACAGCGGTCGCAAGTCCCACTACAAATTGCTCAGAATTGGCAAGTACATGCACTGCAGAAACTACAGCCACCAGCAGATCAACCAGAAATCAAATATATAGAACGCTACTGTAGGCTTCAAGATCAAGAAGCTGTTTGTATTCTCCTATGGCTATTTTCTAGCCAAGTATCAAAGGAAGCACAGTACTATGCCGGATGAGATGACACTGAGTTATTGCCTAATAGAAATCCAACCCCTACTGAATTTTGCCACTTCGGCCTTTGCTATGGATATGTGCGCCACTAAGCGCAGAACACAGCGGTCGCAAGTCTCACTACAAATTGCTCAGAATTGGCAAGTACATGCACTGCAGAAACTACAGCCACCAGCAGATCAACCAGAAATCAAATATATAGAACGCTACTGTAGGCTTCAAGATCAAGAAGCTGTTTGTATTCTCCTATGGCTATTTTCTAGCCAAGTATCAAAGGAAGCACAGTACTATGCCGGATGAGATGACACTGAGTTATTGCCTAATAGAAATCCAACCCCTACTGAATTTTGCCACTTCGGCCTTTGCTATGGATATGTGCGCCACTAAGCGCAGAACACAGCGGTCGCAAGTCCCACTACAAATTGCTCAGAATTGGCAAGTACATGCACTGCAGAAACTACAGCCACCAGCAGATCAACCAGAAATCAAATATATAGAACGCTACTGTAGGCTTCAAGAAGCTGTTTGTATTCTCCTATGGCTATTTTCTAGCCAAGTATCAAAGGAAGCACAGTACTATGCCAGATGAGATGACACTGAGTTATTGCCTAATAGAAATCCAACCCCTACTGAATTTTGCCACTTCGGCCTTTGCTATGGATATGTGCGCCACTAAGCGCAGAACACAGCGGTCGCAAGTCTCACTACAAATTGCTCAGAATTGGCAAGTACATGCACTGCAGAAACTACAGCCACCAGCAGATCAACCAGAAATCAAATATATAGAACGCTACTGTAGGCTTCAAGAAGCTGTTTGTATTCTCCTATGGCTATTTTCTAGCCAAGTATCAAAGGAAGCACAGTACTATGCCAGATGAGATGACACTGAGTTATTGCCTAATAGAAATCCAACCCCTACTTAATTTTGCCACTTCAGCCTTTGCTATGGATATGTGCGCCACTAAGCGCAGAACACAGCGGTCGCAAGTCTCACTACAAATTGCTCAGAATTGGCAAGTACATGCACTGCAGAAACTACAGCCACCAGCAGATCAACCAGAAATCAAATATATAGAACGCTACTGTAGGCTTCAAGAAGCTGTTTGTATTCTCCTATGGCTATTTTCTAGCCAAGTATCAAAGGAAGCACAGTACTATGCCAGATGAGATGACACTGAGTTATTGCCTAATAGAAATCCAACCCCTACTGAATTTTGCCACTTCAGCCTTTGCTATGGATATGTGCGCCACTAAGCGCAGAACACAGCGGTCGCAAGTCTCACTACAAATTGCTCAGAATTGGCAAGTACATGCACTGCAGAAACTACAGCCACCAGCAGATCAACCAGAAATCAAATATATAGAACGCTACTGTAGGCTTCAAGAAGCTGTTTGTATTCTCCTATGGCTATTTTCTAGCCAAGTATCAAAGGAAGCACAGTACTATGCCAGATGAGATGACACTGAGTTATTGCCTAATAGAAATCCAACCCCTACTGAATTTTCCCACTTCGGTCTTTGCTATGGATATGTGTGCCACTAAGAGCTAAACACAACGGTAGCAAGTCCCCCTGCTAATTCCTCACAAAATGGTAAAAGATGCAAATTAAAATAAAAAAAGTAGAACGTTATTGTAGCCCTAAGAAGGGCTGTTGGGTTCTTTGAGAATCACTCCTGCCTAACAGTAAGCTAATAGAACACCCTAACGCTTTCCCTGAGCAGCAGCAGCTCTCTCCCTAGCGGCATCCAGAGACAGAATGATCCGAGCAGCGCGGCCAGCGGCTAGTCTATCCCAGGGTCACCTGATCTGGCCAGCCAACCACTGCTATCGACGTGTAAGGGTACCACGTCATGCTGGGTGGAGTGCAGAGTCTCCTGGCTTGTGATTGGCTCTGTTTCTGGCCGCCAAAAAGCAAAACGGCGGGAGCTGCCATTTTCTCGAGCGGGCGAAGTATTCGTCCGAGTAACGAGCAGTTTCGAGTACCCTAATGCTCGACCGAGCATCAAGCTCGGACGAGCATGTTCGCTCATCTCTAGTACTGATGTTTTTAGGTTCATTTTTATTGAATTTTGGATCATTCATTTTATTTATGTGTTTATTATTATTTTAATTATTCAAAATGTATACTGTATATACTTAAGTATAAGCCGACATGGGTATAAGCTGAGGTTCCTAATTTTAACACAAAAAACTGAGAAATAATGATAATAACTGATAAATATGTACTGTGTCAATTCATCACCCTTTTCCAGAAACAAAGGCAACTGCCGAGGGTGCATGTACTTTTGCAAAATGTCTTCTGCCTTCAGATGACAGGCTCATTTAAAATGGTGTCCCATAAAAGAGGAGTATCTCCCCTTTAATGTTATGTTTCTAGGAGAAACAGAAATGGGGATATCCACTGTTAAAGTTACAGTCCAAATTTGAGATCTCAATTCAAAATCAAAACTTTTAGCTGCAAATTTATCAATGTACATCTCTGGTCCTGTTTTACCTAGAAAGATAATGATATAATAAAGGAGAGACCCTCCTCTTTAAGAGGACACCAGAACTGCTTTTATAAGTGCCATAGTTCAGGAGATATGACCATTTAAAGTGGGACAAGTATATATTGATATTGACATGTAAATACATTGGGGGTCATTTACTAAGGGCCCGATTTGCATTTTCCCGACGTGTTACCCGAATATTTCCGATTTGCGGAAATTTCCCCTGAATTGCCCCGGGATTTTGGCGCACGCGATCAGATTGTGGCGCATCGGGGGGCGTGTCTGAACGAAAATCCGACGCATTTAAAAAAAAATGTGTTGCGAAAATTGCACTTACCTTCACTCAGCCCGGCTCGGTGTATTCCAGTGCGTTCCGATGCTCTTCAGTGCAGCAGCGCCACCTGGTGGACTGCGGAGGAACTACCTTAGTGAATCCCGGCCAGACCCGAATCCATCGCAGAGAACGCGCCGCTGGATCGCGAATGGACCGGGTAAGTAAATCTGCCCCATTATATCTCTGTGGGACATGTACAAACATGTTGTAAGTCATGAAAGGGTTAATGTTATACTCACTAAAGGTTACCTGGCCCCCTGCCAGCAAACTGCATTGAATGATCATTATCTTTACACTGCTCTCACAACTCTACTTCCTGTTCCCTCCTTCCTTTTCCTCATCCAAACAGGAGTTGACTCTGTTCTGCAGGCAAATCTCTGGCAGCTAATATTTGCATAAGGGGGAGGCAGGAAATATAGTTGTAAGAGCAATGTGCAGATCATGATGATGATTGTGTGCCTCACTGCAGCTTGATGGCTAAGAGCCAGGTATACTTTTATCAACTAAGTAGGTGGAACCAAGAATGTCAATAAGCAATACAAAGGCCAAGGAAACCTGTTATTGGGTGAAAATGTGAAATCCTAATGACAGGTTAGTTTTAAGAGAAATCTGACCACTAGACTTGATTGTGTGTACACAAGGGAAATTGTAATGCTCCATTGTCAATTCATTCATAAAGTTCTAGAAGGCATTACAAGAACAATACCATACAGAGTTGTTAGAAAAGATTCTCACAAATCATTATTTAATGATTTAGCTGATAGTTAAATTATCTATAGCAGGGGTCAGGAACCTTTTTGGCTGAGAGAGCCATGAACACCACATATTTTAAAATGTAATTCTCTGAGAGCCGTATAATATGCACATGCCTCCCAGTAGATAAGTATCCACGGCACATGTCCCCCAGTAGATAGGTAGTCACAGCACTTCCCCTTTAGTAGATAGGTAGCCCCAGTACATGGCCCCCAGTAAATATGTAGCCACAGCACATACCCCCCAGTAGATAGGTAGCCACATCACATGGCCCCCAGTAACTAGGTAGCCGCCATACATACGCCCCAGTAGATAGGTAGCCCCAGTACACGTCCCCAGTAGATAGGTAGCCACATCACATGACCCCCAGTAAATAGGTAGCAACATCACATGACCCCCAGTAAATAGGTAGCCACAGCACATGCACCCCCAGTAGATAGGTAGCCCCAGCACATGCACCCCCAGTAGATAGGTAGCCCCAGCACATGCACCCAAGTAGATAGGTAGCCACAGAACATGCCCCCCAGTATATTGGTAATCACAGCACATGCTCCCAGTAGATAGGTAGTACCATCGCATGCCTGCTAGTAAATAGGTAGCCACAGCACATGCCCTCCATTAGATAGGTAGTCATAGCACATTCTCCCAGTAGAAAGTTAGCCACAGCACATGACCCCCTCAGTAGGTAGTCACAGCACATGCTTCCCAGTAGTTAGGCAGTCACAGTACATGCTCCCCAGTAGATATGTAGCCACAGCACAGGCTCCCCAATAGATAGGTAGCCACAGCACAGGCTCCCCAATAGATAGGTAGCCACAGCACATGCCCAAGGTAGATAGGTGGTCATAGCACATGCCTCCAGTAGATAGGTAGCCCCATCACATGCCCCAAGGTCTCAGTAGATAGGTAGCTCCAGCACATGCCCCCAGTAGAATACTGGTAGAAAAAAAAGGGAATACTCACCTATCTGCTCTCCCTTCAGCAGCTTCTCATCACTCTTGCGTTCTTCTCTATGACCCAGGCACCGCTACATCATTGCTTAACATCCCTGCCTGCATCCAGTGATCATCACTGTGTGTGTTTTAGATGTCCACACTGCCCATCGCTATTAATCAATGATTTGTGTGAGAGCCAGATGCAGCCATCAAAAGAGCCACATATGGCTCCCGAGCCCTGATCTATAGCATAAGTGCACAGGGGAAATAAAGTGCCGGCCTCACATGCAGTTGAAAGTGTCATGCAACTGATATCTGGCTGCATCAGCCAAGGTCAAAATAACTTTGATCACATCACAGATTAGCTGTGCAGGGAAAGATGGCCACAGATTTCACGAGCTGCACTATAGTGTCTTCTCCGTTTCATATAGAAGATGCTTTGGCATTGGTGATCCGTAGCTTACTTTAGTGCTTTCCAAAAAGCATAAAAATACGCCCCATTTGTTGGTGTTTAATATTTCATGCAATGTGCAAGAAGCTGAAAAAATTCTGTGGGGATACATGGGGGTTATAGGTTGGACTGATTGAATCTTTACAATTTTTTCAATTACAGTATTTTTCGGAGTATAAGGCGCATTATGAATAAAGGCCAGCTACGACGTCTAGGTGCATATATAAGGCGCACCGGATTATAAGGCGCATGTTCCTGGTGGTTGCTTGGGTTAGAAGGGGATCTGGGTGCATGGTTTGGATGCCGAGCGGAGAGGTCGCAAAGAGAGCCTGCTCTGCCACCAGCTCTGGTAAAGCGACTCCACAGCAGTGACCCGGCAACAGTCAGCACCCCGTATTTGGCAGCATCGGCAAGGACATGGGGAGCAGAGGTGAGCGGTCACACAGGGAGATCACACCGGGTTAGAAGGGGGTCCGTGCACGCAGCAGATGAAGAAGTTGGTTCGCGCCCCACGTGGTCTGCAGTTCCCGCACGAGATTTGCTGTGAAGGGGCCGTCTCCGGTAGCGGGGACCTGTGTAAGTGGGGTCCGCTGCCCTCCTCCAGTCACTGCCAAGTCCCCCTCTGGTACTGCCGGCCATGCAGGGTCGCAGCCGCGGCTCTGGTCTCTTCCTGCTACTGCCCTGGTCCGATGCACGGAGGGGCATGATGTTGTTATCGCTGTGCCAAAGCACCGATGTGGGGTATTGTGCCCGTCTACATATAAGGCGCACTTTGGATTTCTAAGAAAATCTTAGGTTTTTATGTGCGCCTTATAGTCCAAAAATACGGTATATAATAAATGATTTTTTTTTGCTTTTATGTCAGGCACCTACTGTCATGTCAGCATATAATCTTTGCTTGCTTACTGCCATTTTTAAAACATCTCCGGCAACACCAGTACAGTTTGCTGTAACCCAGGCCTAGACATATAGAACCTGTAGCTAGACAATCATGCCTTATTGTTATTGGCAAGGAAACATATACATAGGCTTAACAACCACATATATGTAGGCTTTTCTTTAAACTTGAATGCTTATTTTTTTATTCCTTGCAGTTTCTTTGTTTCTCTCTGAGATTTTATGTTGTAATGAACAAAATATCCAGCACATAGCTACTTGGTTATTCTACAGCACTGAATTAACTTCCAGCTGTGCCGGAAGGAAAAATTGGCATTGCAGCATGCATCTGAACAAACTCACTACGGAGGGAATCTAGATTTCTTTCTGTATAATACAGTTTTTTGTAATTTTTATTTAAAGGCAAAATAAAATTATTTTTTGCACGCTGGCTGATACAGAGTACTATTTCTCTTAAGAAATAATGTTTGCGGAAAATAAAACTTTATTGCATGCTCCATAGTTCCTTAATAGAGATGAGCGAACACTAAAATGCTCGGGTACTCGTTATTCGAGACGAACTTTTCCCGATGCTCGAGTGCTCGTCTCGAATAACGAACCCCATTGAAGTCAATGGGAGACTCGAGCATTTTTCAAGGGGACCAAGGCTCTGCACAGGGAAGCTTGGCCAAACACCTGGGAACCTCAGAAAAGGATGGAAACACCACGGAAATGGACAGGAAACAGCAGGGGCAGCATGCATGGATGCCTCTGAGGCTGCATAATCGCACCATTATGCCAAAATTATGGGCAACAGCATGGCCATGACAGAGTGACAGAATGAAGCTAGATAGCATCTAAAACATCCAATAATTGACCCTGACACTATAGGGGACGGCATGCAGAGGCAGCGGCAGCAGGCTAGAGAGTGTCATGGCGACATACCCTAAATGGACTCAGGCTTCAAACCAATGGGTGGCAGAGAGGAACCAAAGGAGGTGAGCAAGAAGCGCTCAAATAATATCGGTACATGATAAAAGTTTGCCAGTATATTTTGTGGATTACACAGCAGGGTGGCGACAAAGTTAACATGGAAGCCATGAAAACAACCCAAAATTCTGCCTGACACAGCTCGTTTGATAAGGGGACGATGTATGGAGGCAGTGAACTAGTAGTAGATTAAAGGTGCTGCAGTTAAAACTATGTTAGTTGGATCTTGGCATGGAGCTGGCGCTCCGCTGCCAGGCGAGCTTTCGCCAATCCAAGCCCCTGTCTATAGGCTACTCCCCAAACAGCACTTCTAAGAACCTTTTGTATAAGATCAAGTGTAGTAGCGTTCTTATAAGTTTAGGATATGCCGGGTGAGGGGAATGTAAACAGATGCGCAAGAAGCGCTGAAATAATATCCCTAAATGGTAAAAGTTTGCAAGTATATTTTGGGGATTACACAGCAGGGTGGCGACAAAGTTAACAACTTTGATGTGGAATGCCCTGTAATAGCTCTTGGGCGGTGTGCCTTTTATCGCCTAGGCTCAGCAGTTTCAGCACCGCCTGCTGTCGCTTAGCGACGGCACTGCTGCTGTGCCTAGAGCTACCGACTGATGGCGCCATGCCCACGGATGGTAATTCGGAGGAGGAGGAGGTGGAGGAGGGGTGGGAGGAGGTATAGTAGGCCTTTGAGACCTGGACCGAGGTAGGCCCCGCAATTCTCTGCGTCGGCAGTATATGACCAGCCCCAGGGTCAGACTCGGTCCCAGCCTGCACCAAGTTAAGTGTAGTAGCGTTCTCATAAGTTTGGGATATGGCGGGTGAGGGGAATGTAAACAGATGCGCAAGAAGCGCATGATGCGCATGGAGCTGGCGTTCCGCTGCCAGGCGAGCTTTCGCCAATCCAAGCCCCTGTCTCTAGGCTACTCCCCAAACAGCACTTCTAAGAACCTTTTGTATAAGATCAAGTGTAGTAGCGTTCTTATAAGTTTAGGATATGCCGGGTGAGGGGAATGTAAACAGATGCGCAAGAAGCGCTGAAATAATATCCCTAAATGGTAAAAGTTTGCCAGTATATTTTGTGGATAACACAGCAGGGTGGCGACAAAGTTAACAACTTTGATGTGGAATCCATGAAAACAACCCAAATTTCTGCCTGACACACCTCGTTTGATAAAGGGACGATGTATGGAGGCAGCTATATGGACGACTTTTGGAGGTAGCAATGGAGACAACGTGTGGAGGCTGCTATGGAGACAATTTAATTTGGATAGTGCCTGTATGTGGCAGTCCCAAACACTTTTCAAACCAGAGGAGCAGGTAGGTGGCCCTCCAGTAAAATGGGATAGATTGAGTGCCTGTATGTGGCAGTCCCAAAAATGTTTCAAACCAGAGGAGCAGGTAGGTGGCCCTCCAGTAAAATGGAATAGATTGAGTGCCTGTATGTGGCAGTCCCAAAAATTGTTCAAACCAGAGGAGCAGGTAGGTGGCCCTGCAGTAAAATGGAATAGATTGAGTGCCTGTATGTGGCAGTCCCAAAAATTGTTCAAACCAGAGGAGCAGGTAGGTGGCCCTGCAGTAAAATGGAATAGATTGAGTGCCTGTATGTGGCAGTCCCAAAAATGTTTCAAACCAGAGGAGCAGGTAGGTGGCCCTCCAGTAAAATGGGATAGATTGAGTGCCTGTATGTGGCAGTCCCAAAAATGTTTCAAACCAGAGGAGCAGGTAGGTGGCCCTCCAGTAAAATGGAATAGATTGAGTGCCTGTATGTGGCAGTCCCAAAAATTGTTCAAACCAGAGGAGCAGGTAGGTGGCCCTGCAGTAAAATGGAATAGATTGAGTGCCTGTATGTGGCAGTCCCAAAAATTGTTCAAACCAGAGGAGCAGGTAGGTGGCCCTGCAGTAAAATGGAATAGATTGAGTGCCTGTATGTGGCAGTCCCAAAAATGTTTCAAACCAGAGGAGCAGGTAGGTGGCCCTCCAGTAAAATGGGATAGATTGAGTGCCTGTATGTGGCAGTCCCAAAAATGTTTCAAACCAGAGGAGCAGGTAGGTGGCCCTCCAGTAAAATGGAATAGATTGAGTGCCTGTATGTGGCAGTCCCAAAAATTGTTCAAACCAGAGGAGCAGGTAGGTGGCCCTGCAGTAAAATGGAATAGATTGAGTGCCTGTATGTGGCAGTCCCAAAAATTGTTCAAACCAGAGGAGCAGGTAGGTGGCCCTGCAGTAAAATGGAATAGATTGAGTGCCTGTATGTGGCAGTCCCAAAAATGTTTCAAACCAGAGGAGCAGGTAGGTGGCCCTGCAGTAAAATGGAATAGATTGAGTGCCTGTATGTGGCAGTCCCAAAAATTGTTCAAACCAGAGGAGCAGGTAGGTGGCCCTGCAGTAAAATGGAATAGATTGAGTGCCTGTATGTGGCAGTCCCAAAAATGTTTCAAACCAGAGGAGCAGGTAGGTGGCCCTCCAGTAAAATGGAATAGATTGAGTGCCTGTATGTGGCAGTCCCAAAAATTGTTCAAACCAGAGGAGCAGGTAGGTGGCCCTGCAGTAAAATGGAATAGATTGAGTGCCTGTATGTGGCAGTCCCAAAAATTTTTTAAAACAGAGGACCGGGTAGGTGGCCCTCCAGAAAAATGGAATAGATTGAGTGCCTGTATGTGGCACTCACAAAAATTGTTTCAAACAGAGGACCGGGTAGGTGGCCCTCCAGAAAAATTAAATGCATGAAGTACTATAGCAAGAGCCAGTGGGCCCTGTCAAAAAATAGCCAGTTTCCTCTGCTTTACTGTACAAAGAGGAGGAGAAGGAGGAAAATGAGGAGGAGGAGGAGGAGTGGATCAATTATTCAGGTTGAGCTTCCTTCACCTGGTGGAGATTGGAAATTCTGAGAAATCCAGCCTTTATTCATTTTAATAAGCGTCAGCCTGTCAGCGCTGTCAGTCGACAGGCGTGTACGCTTATCGGTGATGATGCCACCAGCTGCACTGAAAACCCGCTCGGACAAGACGCTAGCGGCAGGGCAGGCAAGAACCTCCAAGGCGTACAGCGCCAGTTCGTGCCACATGTCCAGCTTTGAAACCCAGTAGTTGTAGGGAGCTGTGTGATCATTTAGGACGATGGTATGGTCAGCTACGTACTCCCTCACCATCTTTCTGTAAAGATCAGCCCTACTCTGCCGAGACTGGGGACAGGTGACAGTGTCTTGCTGGGGTGACATAAAGCTGGCAAAAGCCTTGTAAAGCGTACCCTTGCCAGTGCTGGACAAGCTGCCTGCTCGCCTACTCTCCCTCGCTACTTGTCCCGCAGAACTACGCACTCTGCCGCTAGCGCTGTCAGAAGGGAAATACTGTTTCAGCTTGTGCACCAGGGCCTGCTGGTATTCATGCATTCTCACACTCCTTTCCTCTCCAGGGATGAGAGTGGGAAGATTTTGCTTGTACCGTGGGTCCAGGAGAGTGAACACCCAGTAATCGGTGCTGGAATAAATTCTTTGAACGCGAGGGTCACGGGATAGGCAGCCTAGCATGAAATCTGCCATATGCGCCAGAGTACCAACGCGTAAGAATTCACTCCCCTCACTGGCCTGACTGTCCATTTCCTCCTCCTCCAACTCCTCCAACTCCTCTTCTTCTGCCCATACACGCTGAACAGTGAAGGACTCAACAATGGTCCCCTCTTGTGTCTCGCCAACATTCTCCTCCTCTTCCTCCTCATCCTCCTCCACCTCCACCTCCTCCGATATGCGCTGAGAAACAGACCTCAGGGTGCTTTGGCTATCAACAAGGGAATATTCTTCCCCCGTCTCTTGTGACGAGCGCAAAGCTTCCGACTTCATGCTGACCAGAGAGTTTTTCAACAGGCCAAGCAGCGGGATGGTGAGGCTGATGATGGCGGCATCGCCACTGACCATCTGTGTTGACTCCTCAAAGTTACTCAGCACCTGACAGATATCAGACATCCACGTCCACTCCTCATTGTAGACTTGAGGAAGCTGACTGACCTGACTACCAGTTCTGGTGGAAGTTGACATCTGGCAGTCTACAATCGCTCTGCGCTGCTGGTAAACTCTGGATAACATGGTCAGTGTTGAATTCCACCTCGTGGGCACGTCGCACAACAGTCGGTGAGCGGGCAGTTGGAGGCGGCGCTGCGCTGCCCTGAGAGTGGCAGCATCTGGGCTGGACTTCCTGAAATGCGCACAGATGCGGCGCACCTTCGTGAGCAAATCAGACAGATTGGGGTATGTCTTGAGGAAACGCTGCACTATCAGATTTAACACATGGGCCAGGCATGGCACATGTGTCAGTCTGCCGAGTTGCAGAGCCGCCACCAGGTTACGGCCGTTGTCACACACAACCATTCCCGGCTTGAGGTTCAGCGGTGCCAGCCACAGATCAGTCTGCGCCGTGATGCCCTGTAATAGCTCTTGGGCGGTGTGCCTTTTGTCGCCTAGGCTCAGCAGTTTGAGCACCGCCTGCTGTCGCTTAGCGACGGCACTGCTGCTGTGCCTAGAGCTACCGACTGATGGCGCCGTGCCCACGGATGGTAGTTCGGAGGAGGAGGTGGAGGAGGGGTGGGAGGAGGAGGAGGCATAGTAGGCCTGAAACACCTGGACCGAGGTAGGCCCCGCAATCCTCGGCGTCGGCAGTATATGAGCAGCCCCAGGGTCAGACTCGGTCCCAGCCTCCACCAAGTTAACCCAATGTGCCGTCAGCGATATATAGTGGCCCTGCCCGGCAGCACTCGTCCACGTGTCCGTGGTCAGGTGGACCTTGTCAGAAACGGCGTTGGTCAGGGCACGGATGATGTTGTCTGACACGTGCTGGTGCAGGGCTGGGACGGCACATCGGGAAAAGTAGTGGCGGCTGGGGACCGAATACCGAGGGGCGGCCGCCGCCATGAGGTTGCGAAAGGCCTCGGTCTCTACTAGCCTATAGGGCAGCATCTCCAGGCTAAGCAATCTGGAGATGTGCACATTAAGGGCTTGGGCGTGCGGGTGGGTTGCACTATATTTGCGTTTCCGCTCCAGCGTCTGGGGTATGGAGAGCTGAACGCTGGTGGATGCTGTGGAGGATCGTGGAGGCGACGATGGGGTTTTTGTGGCAGGGTCCTGGGCAGGGGGCTGACTAGCAGCTGACACAGGGGAAGGAGCAGTGGTGTGCACGGCCGGAGGTGAACGGGCTTGTTGCCACTGAGTGGGGTGCTTAGCATTCATATGCCTGCGCATACTGGTGGTAGTTAAGCTAGTAGTGGTGGAACCCCTGCTGAGCCTGGTTTGGCAAATGTTGCACACCACAGTCCGTCGGTCATCCGGTGTTTCCTTAAAGAACCTCCACACTTCTGAAGATCTAGCCCTCGCCGCAAGAGCCCTCACCACGGGAGCTTCACTAGTTGACAGTGGCGCTGATGCACCAGCTCTGGCCCTGCCTCTCCGTCTGGCCCCACCACTGCCTCTTCCAACCTGTTCAGGTCGAGGACTCTCCTCCGTCTCAGAAGCACTGTGTTCACCCGGCCTCTCAACCCAGCTTGGGTCTGTCACCTCATCATCCTCCGATCCCTCAGTCTGCTCCCCCCTCGGACTTCCTGCCCTGACAACAACTTCCCCACTGTCTGACAACCGTGTCTCCTCATCGTCGGACACCTCTTTACACACTTCCACTACGTCAAGAAGGTCATCATCACCCACAGACTGTGACTGGTGGAAAACCTGGGCATCGGAAAATTGCTCAGCAGCAACCGGACAAGTGGTTTGTGACTGTGGGAAGGGTCCAGAAAACAGTTCCTCAGAGTATGCCGGTTCAAATGCCAAATTTTCCTGGGAGGGGGCAGACTGGGGGGGAGGAGGCTGAGGTGCAGGAGCTGGAGGAGTGGCGATTTCGGTGACATGGGTGGACTGCGTGGAAGACTGACTGGTGGTGGACAAATTGCTCGAAGCATTGTCAGCAATCCACGACATCACCTGTTCGCACTGTTCTGGCCTCAACAGTGCTCTACCACGAGTCCCAGTAACTTCAGACATGAACCTAGGGAGTGTAGCTCTGCGGCGTTCCCCTGCTCCCTCATCAGCAGGTGGTGTCTCACCCCGCCCAGGACCACGGCCTCTGACCCCTGCAGTAGTTGGACGCCCACGTCCCCGCCCTCGTCCTCTACCCCTAGCCCTCGGGTTAAACATTTTTAAAATGAGAGTTATAACTTTATTTTTTTTTTTACTTTTTTTTGTTTTTTTTTGTGTTTTTTTTTTTTTTTTGTGTTTTTTGTTTTTTTTTGAGTTTTTAAAACCAAACAATGCTATCCTATTGCTATGGCTATTTTCTAGCCAAGTATCAAAGCACACTACTATGCCAGATGAGATGACACTGAGTTATTGCCTAATAGAAATCCAACCCCTACTGAATTTTGCCACTTCGGCCTTTGCTATGGATATGTGCGCCACTAAGCGCAGAACACAGCGGTCGCAAGTCTCACTACAAATTGCTCAGAATTGGCAAGTACATGCACTGCAGAAACTACAGCCACCAGCAGATCAACCAGAAATCAAATATATAGAACGCTACTGTAGGCTTCAAGAAGCTGTTTGTATTCTCCTATGGCTATTTTCTAGCCAAGTATCAAAGGAAGCACACTACTATGCCAGATGAGATGACACTGAGTTATTGCCTAATAGAAATCCAACCCCTACTGAATTTTGCCACTTCGGCCTTTGCTATGGATATGTGCGCCACTAAGCGCAGAACACAGCGGTCGCAAGTCTCACTACAAATTGCTCAGAATTGGCAAGTACATGCACTGCAGAAACTACAGCCACCAGCAGATCAACCAGAAATCAAATATATAGAACGCTACTGTAGGCTTCAAGAAGCTGTTTGTATTCTCCTATGGCTATTTTCTAGCCAAGTATCAAAGGAAGCACAGTACTATGCCAGATGAGATGACACTGAGTTATTGCCTAATAGAAATCCAACCCCTACTGAATTTTGCCACTTCGGCCTTTGCTATGGATATGTGCGCCACTAAGCGCAGAACACAGCGGTCGCAAGTCTCACTACAAATTGCTCAGAATTGGCAAGTACATGCACTGCAGAAACTACAGCCACCAGCAGATCAACCAGAAATCAAATATATAGAACGCTACTGTAGGCTTCAAGAAGCTGTTTGTATTCTCCTATGGCTATTTTCTAGCCAAGTATCAAAGGAAGCACACTACTATGCCAGATGAGATGACACTGAGTTATTGCCTAATAGAAATCCAACCCCTACTGAATTTTGCCACTTCGGCCTTTGCTATGGATATGTGCGCCACTAAGCGCAGAACACAGCGGTCGCAAGTCTCACTACAAATTGCTCAGAATTGGCAAGTACATGCACTGCAGAAACTACAGCCACCAGCAGATCAACCAGAAATCAAATATATAGAACGCTACTGTAGGCTTCAAGAAGCTGTTTGTATTCTCCTATGGCTATTTTCTAGCCAAGTATCAAAGGAAGCACACTACTATGCCAGATGAGATGACACTGAGTTATTGCCTAATAGAAATCCAACCCCTACTGAATTTTGCCACTTCGGCCTTTGCTATGGATATGTGCGCCACTAAGCGCAGAACACAGCGGTCGCAAGTCTCACTACAAATTGCTCAGAATTGGCAAGTACATGCACTGCAGAAACTACAGCCACCAGCAGATCAACCAGAAATCAAATATATAGAACGCTACTGTAGGCTTCAAGAAGCTGTTTGTATTCTCCTATGGCTATTTTCTAGCCAAGTATCAAAGGAAGCACACTACTATGCCAGATGAGATGACACTGAGTTATTGCCTAATAGAAATCCAACCCCTACTGAATTTTGCCACTTCGGCCTTTGCTATGGATATGTGCGCCACTAAGCGCAGAACACAGCGGTCGCAAGACTCACTACAAATTGCTCAGAATTGGCAAGTACATGCACTGCAGAAACTACAGCCACCAGCAGATCAACCAGAAATCAAATATATAGAACGCTACTGTAGGCTTCAAGAAGCTGTTTGTATTCTCCTATGGCTATTTTCTAGCCAAGTATCAAAGGAAGCACAGTACTATGCCAGATGAGATGACACTGAGTTATTGCCTAATAGAAATCCAACCCCTACTGAATTTTGCCACTTCGGCCTTTGCTATGGATATGTGCGCCACTAAGCGCAGAACACAGCGGTCGCAAGTCTCACTACAAATTGCTCAGAATTGGCAAGTACATGCACTGCAGAAACTACAGCCACCAGCAGATCAACCAGAAATCAAATATATAGAACGCTACTGTAGGCTTCAAGAAGCTGTTTGTATTCTCCTATGGCTATTTTCTAGCCAAGTATCAAAGGAAGCACAGTACTATGCCAGATGAGATGACACTGAGTTATTGCCTAATAGAAATCCAACCCCTACTGAATTTTGCCACTTCGGCCTTTGCTATGGATATGTGCGCCACTAAGCGCAGAACACAGCGGTCGCAAGTCTCACTACAAATTGCTCAGAATTGGCAAGTACATGCACTGCAGAAACTACAGCCACCAGCAGATCAACCAGAAATCAAATATATAGAACGCTACTGTAGGCTTCAAGAAGCTGTTTGTATTCTCCTATGGCTATTTTCTAGCCAAGTATCAAAGGAAGCACAGTACTATGCCAGATGAGATGACACTGAGTTATTGCCTAATAGAAATCCAACCCCTACTGAATTTTGCCACTTCGGCCTTTGCTATGGATATGTGCGCCACTAAGCGCAGAACACAGCGGTCGCAAGTCTCACTACAAATTGCTCAGAATTGGCAAGTACATGCACTGCAGAAACTACAGCCACCAGCAGATCAACCAGAAATCAAATATATAGAACGCTACTGTAGGCTTCAAGAAGCTGTTTGTATTCTCCTATGGCTATTTTCTAGCCAAGTATCAAAGGAAGCACACTACTATGCCAGATGAGATGACACTGAGTTATTGCCTAATAGAAATCCAACCCCTACTGAATTTTGCCACTTCGGCCTTTGCTATGGATATGTGCGCCACTAAGCGCAGAACACAGCGGTCGCAAGTCTCACTACAAATTGCTCAGAATTGGCAAGTACATGCACTGCAGAAACTACAGCCACCAGCAGATCAACCAGAAATCAAATATATAGAACGCTACTGTAGGCTTCAAGAAGCTGTTTGTATTCTCCTATGGCTATTTTCTAGCCAAGTATCAAAGGAAGCACAGTACTATGCCAGATGAGATGACACTGAGTTATTGCCTAATAGAAATCCAACCCCTACTGAATTTTGCCACTTCGGCCTTTGCTATGGATATGTGCGCCACTAAGCGCAGAACACAGCGGTCGCAAGTCTCACTACAAATTGCTCAGAATTGGCAAGTACATGCACTGCAGAAACTACAGCCACCAGCAGATCAACCAGAAATCAAATATATAGAACGCTACTGTAGGCTTCAAGAAGCTGTTTGTATTCTCCTATGGCTATTTTCTAGCCAAGTATCAAAGGAAGCACACTACTATGCCAGATGAGATGACACTGAGTTATTGCCTAATAGAAATCCAACCCCTACTGAATTTTGCCACTTCGGCCTTTGCTATGGATATGTGCGCCACTAAGCGCAGAACACAGCGGTCGCAAGTCTCACTACAAATTGCTCAGAATTGGCAAGTACATGCACTGCAGAAACTACAGCCACCAGCAGATCAACCAGAAATCAAATATATAGAACGCTACTGTAGGCTTCAAGAAGCTGTTTGTATTCTCCTATGGCTATTTTCTAGCCAAGTATCAAAGGAAGCACACTACTATGCCAGATGAGATGACACTGAGTTATTGCCTAATAGAAATCCAACCCCTACTGAATTTTCCCACTTCGGTCTTTGCTATGGATATGTGTGCCACTAAGAGCTAAACACAACGGTAGCAAGTCCCCCTGCTAATTCCTCACAAAATGGTAAAAGATGCAAATTAAAATAAAAAAAGTAGAACGTTATTGTAGCCCTAAGAAGGGCTGTTGGGTTCTTTGAGAATCACTCCTGCCTAACAGTAAGCTAATAGAACACCCTAACGCTTTCCCTGACCAGCAGCAGCTCTCTCCCTAGCGGCATCCAGACACAGAATGATCCGAGCAGCGCAGGCAGGGGCTAGTCTATTCCAGGGTCACCTGATCTGGCCAGCCAACCACTGCTATCGACGTGTAAGGGTACCACGTCATGCTGGGTGGAGTGCAGAGTCTCCTGGCTTGTGATTGGCTCTGTTTCTGGCCGCCAAAAAGCAAAACGGCGGGAGCTGCCATTTTCTCGAGCGGGCGAAGTATTCGTCCGAGTAACGAGCAGTTTCGAGTACCCTAATGCTCAACCGAGCATCAAGCTCGGACGAGCATGTTCGCTCATCTCTATTCCTTAACAGTTAATAGGAAACATAACCTTAAATAAAGTTAATGTTAGCAATATGAAAAGCAAATGAAGAATATAGTATCTTAATTTTTATTATATTTATTATTTTATAATACTTATATTTAATATGTCTTTTGACATACTACAGCTACACCATACTACACAATAGGCTTAGACTGGCGCCCAGGTGAACAGGTAAATTTTCCAGTGGAAACTGCTTGAGTAGTGCATGGCAGAGCACACTTACTGTTCTTTATTTAGATATTAGTATACAGCACATTCAACATCTATTTGTATATTACTATGGCTAAAGGGCCTAAGTTCAAGGCAAGAGCCAGTGAGCAAGTTATTGGCAGGGCACTCAGGACCAATGCAGTGTAAAGCCAGGGCTGTCAAGCAAGCTACTTCTGAAATAAATTTGTCACAACTATGGTAAAAGTGGTATGGACTCTTGTGATAAGGATGTAATATTACCACTGTACAAGGCAGTGGTTCGGCCTCACTTGGGATATGCCCTCCAGTCCATAAAAAGGATGCCCTGGAACTGGAGAGGGTACAATGAAGAGCCACAAAAAAGGTTCTCAGTTATGAGGAAAGATTAAAGAGACAAAGAGACGTGATTAATTATATATAAATATATGGTCCACACAAAAAATGTGGTGGAAAGTTTTTCCAGGTTAGATCAAATCAAAAGACAAGGGGGCAATGTCTCCGTCTGGAGAAAACAAGGTTAAATCACCAGAGGCGACAGAGCTTTTTTTACTGTTAGAACTGTGTATCTGTGGAATAGCCTGCCTCAGGCGCTGGTCACAGTAGGAACCGCAGAGAGCTTCAAGAAGGGTCTAGATGCCTTTTTACATATTAATAACATTGACAGTTTTGTTATATAGAAATGTTCCCTTAAATCCCTTTCTCATCCAATTCCTTCCCTTCTTTGGTCGCACTTGATGAACATATGTCTTTTCAACTGTATGGGGCACATTTACTTACCTGGTCCACGAAGCTCACCGAAAGTGCATTGTCCAAAGATTATGCACTGTGATTCACTAAGATTATGCGCCCCATTTCGTGCATGTGTCGCTTCCCCGCTCAGGACCGCCGGAGTTCACCTTCTTGTTCCTAGTGCATGTAAGTGCATTGTCTTACAATTTGAATGTTATATCCTGCACTCAGTCTGACGGCACGCCCCCCATTTTGTGTTGCATGGAAGCTAGCGCAGCTGCGTCAATTACCAATCGTGTGCAACACAATCCCAGCGCAGACACTAGTTAAATACCGTCAAAGCCGTTCAAATCCTGGAAAAGGTGCAAAGTCCTACAAAAGTGTGATCCATGACCCTTAGTTAATAAGCCACATAGTATAGCTATATAACTAAGTATATTTTAGGAAGTATACATTATATTAGGATTACAGTTCTGTTCTCCTTAACCTTTCAACTCAGCTTGTGCTGTGTGTTGCTAGCCATGTATTTTGACTTGTAAATTTCAGCCTCTCAAAGGTTTCTTTATTGATCCCTGCCTTTTAACCATTAACATTAACCATAGCTCTCTATTGTGTGATAATAAATATATGGCACCTTCATCGGGGCTTGTATTCCAGTTTTCTGGTGTACAAGCCATGAAATAATTGCAGCGACTTGTGTACCACTAGGTATTGTGATTATTTTCCCCTTTACCCGCTTCCACACCAAATGGGTGTGGAGAGGCATAATGGGGTTCAGCGACCGGCAGAGTGGGGGCCTGCGGACTCACCATAGCTTGCGACCATTCAAGTATGTGCAGCTTTTAGGCTACATGTTAATTCTACACTAGGCAAGATCTGGCATAGAATTGTATGCCCGTGCAGTCGGCCACTGAATACATTAGGAGGCCAGAGCCAGGCGGCACTGGGTTTCGTTATACAACACCACACAAAGCATATGATACATTACCCCCTCTATGTTTATTTTCACTAATAGAATTAACTTTATTTTTATTTAAATGAAGCACAAGTGCCTAAAGGGGCATCACCATAGCTGGGTAGTGACTTTGGTAGTTATATATTAACACATAGGTCAAATCATAATGATTCTATCCTGCAATATTTATCTAGCCTCCAATGTATCCTGTATGTATATTTGTTTTGTTCACTGATATCTCCTCAGAGAACGAAGGATTAGCCCCATATATTGTGTGCAGTCCATCCCAATGGTGCTATTTCTTCTTTTATGCTGTCACCAACTAGTTGAACTAAAATGCTAGATCAGGGTTCATGGGGATATACATAGAGCTTCATGCACAATAGCCTCCCTATATAACCTAGGAACACCACCGTAATCAACCATGAACTAATAATCCTGGAACCTAACTTAACTTGGTAAAAAAACTTTATGTTAGTAACATGTAAATTAACTGCAGAGGTTACTGGGGTGTGTACTAGCCTTAGCTCCCAGTGCCCAACCAGGCTAGTACACCCCCAATAGGTTATTGATTTTTGAAAATAGAAAGTGATAAACAGAAAGTAATATATAAAAAGCCCATCAGTGGCAAGGGGTTAAAATTCCCCCTATACCACATGATAAAAAGTTTACAAATTCTCTGGGATAAAGGTTTGTGGTATCTGAGGTCAAGTTCACATGTGGCATTTTGGTTGCATTTGGAAATGCAAGCCAAACGCACCACTCGTGATCACATATTTTGGTAACATTGAATTTCAAAAACATTGTCATGGGTGCTCCTGCAATCCATGTCGTGCATCACGGGCACACCCACGCCCCTCTCGGTGGCCTGGTCCCCGCTGCTCGGGCCTATACTCACCACTCCACGCTCCTGCTTCGGATCCGTCTAGAATGCATGCGCGTCCCCGCCCCCTAGTCTTCAAGGGCCACAATCCTCCTGATTGGTGCTGGTTAATCCGGCACCTCCCTTCCTGCCTCGCCGGATCTTCAGCATCATTTCCTGCTAAGTGATAGCCCCCCAGTGTTTCTGTGTTTCCAGTGTACCTCCGTGTTCTTATGTTACCAGTATTCCTCTGTGTTCTCTTCATCCATTCCTGCCTACCTGTACCGTGTGCCAGTTCATGCAGTCCTGTTCTGTGTGCCAGTCTTTTCCTGCCTGCCTGTACCGTGTGCCAGCTCCTGTGCTCCTGCTGTCACCCCAGGCTCGGACTGTGTCCTGCATCTCCATACTACCTTGGCTGCCACCGCGGGCCTAGTCGCACCCGTGGAACGACCTGGTGGAAACCCGCCGCAGAAAGACCATCCCGCTTTGCAGCGGGCTCTGGTGAAGACCAGGTGTCACTTAGATTCCAGTCCCGGGTGTCGGCTAGTACCATCATCTCCCGCGGTGGTCCAGAGCTTCCACTCATCCTGACCTCTCCTGTGACCAAGTCACAACGTGTTATTGTGACACACGTTAACTCAATGCAAAGCAAATGCAATCTTACCTCAATGTGCGATTGCAGGTAGAGCATTTGGATTGTGTTTCAAAATGCAACCAAAATGCCAGATGTGAACGTGGCCCCAGGGGCTCTACATACGCACCATGGCACCTGAAAACTATTTTGCCCTACAAAAGCTCAATGGCTCCTTCCCTTCCACTCCCAGTCATGTGCCCCAACAGTGGTTACATCCACATGTGGGGTGTCCTCCTACTCAGAAAAAACTGCCCTCCTACTCAGAAAAAAACCCTGGCAAGGTCTGCTTTTCTCTAAGCTTATCATGCCCTTTTTTTTAAGAAAAAAGGCTTAAAAAATTTGGAAATGAGTCTGTGGAAATTGATCTGTTTACACTGGAGCCACTTAGGCTAATTTACATAAGTGTAAAAGCCTTTTTTTCTTAAAAACAAAGGCATAAGAAGCTAAAGGAAGAGTGTATCCTGCTACAGGGTGCAAACACCAGAATGTCATTGTGCTTGGTTTACAACCCTTTATCCTGGTGGTAGATTAGCTTTAAGATACAAGTGCCCCATGGGATTACTGGAGAAAAAGGAAGAGTTTGATGAGATGGCTGCTAGATTTATAGAGGATGACACGTGTATTATTGTTTTTCCTAAATAATGGCAAACACACTAGCTAGGGGGTTTTGTTCACTTAGACATCCAACAAGAAATACATGACTACCATTAAAAGATTTAGTTTTCAGTTGGAATTTTTTGTACAAAAAGTAGAACAGGCCAAAGAATAAGATGTGAACTGCATATAAGGACATCAATGCAGTTACAGAACCTATCTTGTTTGTAACCTGGAACTGTACTGTGGGTCATTGAAACATATTCTTTGGAAACACTGTGACATATCTATTTTTCAATTTCTGAAGTCCTCCCTTGTATGGGCCAATTGTGCAGATAAGAGCAAGATGCAGGAGCCCAGACAAAAATGCAAATACACAAAAGTGGCTGCTATCCTTCTCCTCTGCTTGCCATGACATCACTTCCTCTTCATATATCTTTTTGATTTTCCACATAATACTATTAATTCATGTGGATTTTATACTTTGCATCAAAGAGGATTTGCCAACACAGGATAAAACCTGAAAAGCATACAAAATGACCATACCCCAGATTATAAGATCAGTACCACAGTTTGTTTTCCTGTGTGGGAAAGACTCTCATAGACCTGGACAGTACTGAATTAGGTAGCAGAAATTTCACTCACAACACAGTTCATGTGCATTAATAAGAAGGAAGGGAAAATATATGGCCATAAAAGAAATGTTTTGCTGATGCCATCTGCATAAATATGTAAATTGTGACACTATTTTTGTCATTTGTTTATTAGCATAACATAAGCAGCCAGTTTACCACCTGTACTCATTTCCACGCTGTATTTATATCGGAAATGTATATACTCTATCTTAAGTAAAAGTCAAGAAGCAATAAGACCATTTATTCAAATTTAGATGAGATGGAATTAATTTGGACGGGTTTTGATTGTAGAGCTCAGCTGTGTGGCTAAAGGCCATCTGCATTTTACACAGCTTTTTCTGTAAGGAATTTTTAAAACAGGAACATACTTAATACTAGTTACTAGCAATGGTGGATCTCCAGTAGGTGAGCGCTTGGGGCCCCAAGTCCTGGGGGCCCATGGCCTTTCAAGTTGCTGACTTAGTCACAGAGCCCTGCTATGTGATTGCAACAGCAGGCAGATATATGATCAAAAACTAATGCCGAGCAAGAGAAGGGGGAACAGCTCACAACAGAATCTCCCAGTGTCACTTAGATCATTTTCCCTACCTGCTAGAAGGGGAAGGTTTACAGACACACAACATGTCATCTGAGTAAGGAGTTGTCTATACAGCCCTAAACTGTGGTCTTGTGTGTGTATGTATCTGTGTATGTATCTGGTAGTATATTTGTATCTATGAATGTGTGAATTTATTATTTGTGTATGTAAATGTATAATGTGTATGTGTTAGGATATGCATGTTAGAATGTATATTTGCAATTGAATGTGTTTTGTATGTATGTGTTAAAAAGTATATACTCTCGTATAAGTCGACCCGAGTATAAGCCGAGGTCCCTAATTTTGCCACAAGTAACTAAGAAAACTCATTGACTCGAGTATGTAAGCCTAGGGTGGTAAACATATTGGTCACTGCCTCTTCCAGTAATGAAATGCCCCATGCAGCCCGCCCCCAGTAATAAAATGCCCCATGCAGCCAAACCCCACTTACTGATTGTCAAGGAGATATTAATTGTGAATGTATAAGATTGGTTCATTGGGCTTAGCCAGTCTCTGGCTGTGGCCTCCGGTCCTTTGGGTGCTCGAGTGGTGCTTTTGCATTGTACCCGGTGTACGCTCGTTCTGACCTGTGGTCTCAGTGGATATTGTGCATGTGCACGGTGGCACCATATTTGTGTAGCCTTCACAGCTTATTACTCCCGTGGCTTCACTGGAATAAAGAGGTGACGGGCAACTCTTTAAAAGCTCATAATGCCAGCCGGACACTCTGACATTTCGATTGCAGCAGATGTGCCGATGACAAGAGCCTTAACTGCTCCTCTGTGTCACACCTTGAGTTGTAGATGACATTTAGCAATAGAATTCACATCCTTGGAGGCCACTGCTCATATGAAGCACTGAGTAAGATACCTATGCCCCTTAGGCTATTAGGTATCTTAGGAACATCACACTGGAGTACTGGACTCACTGAATAAGGTATATAGATCTATGAGAAGGGATATCCCATGAGTGGCAGGAATTTGTGCTTTATGTGTCATTCTTTGAGTGTATGATTCTTGACTAATGCTTTGTGCTTTGTAAGCACATTTTAATGTTTCATCTTTTACATTAGAGGTTATGTTTTAGCTTGTATTCGCCATTTGTAACTTACTATACCCGATGCGACGCACTGAAAGTGGAGTGCCGTTGCACAGTTGGACCGCGTGCCACATGCATCACGCATTTATCCAACAGAATTGTGTTGCATGCCCTATCTTAAAGATGCACCAGAAAAAAAGTTGTTGCACTCTGTCGGAGCAATGCAGGGGATGCCAGATTACTGGAGAGGTCCTGGATCTAAATAGTCAACACTGGCAACACTGGGGGCGCGTTCACACGGTGCGTTTTGGTCGCGTTTTCATTGCGTTTGAAATGCATTACAACAGCTGATGAGAGGTAATTTGCCTATGTACAGTACCATTTATGTTTGTTAACGCAATGTTAACGCATATGTTAACAAAATGCATATGTTAACATGTGTTAACATCATGTTTACGATGCGTTTACGATGCGTTTTGTAAACGGAAATGTTAAGAGTGATATAATTAGGCAAATCACCTCTCCTCAGCTGTTGCATTTGCGTTTCAAACGCTATGAAAACGCAGGTCAAAACGCAACGTGTGAACGCTCCCTGACAAGCATTTTGCTTCTGGAGCAAGGCCCAGATTAGACACAGCTTGCACTGGCTGGGGTCTGTGAAGATGAGGTGAGTGGAGGGGGACGAGTTCAGTGCTCACAGGCTGGTAGCTGGATAACAGTTAGAAAAAGGGGTAGGGGTAAAATTGCCAGGGGGGCTAATCCTGAGCTGACCAAGACTAATAAAATGCTTGTTGGGATGATAAAAGGGATGCAAGTCCAGGAGCAGCATCACTACAGCAGGCTGTTGCCCCTAGCAACCCGGCCAATGACTGTTGTAGGAAGGTTGGGAATAGGAGTGCAGAAAGCGTTAGAAAGATGTTGGTGGTAGGGGATTCTATAATTAAGGAGGCAGATAGCGTTATCTGTCATCGGAACCATGAATGCTGAACAGTATGTTGTCTTCCGGGTGCTCAGGTTCGGCATGTTGCGAATCGGATAGACAGATTGCTTGGTGGGGTTGGAGAAAGTCCAGCAGTCATGTCATGGGGGGGGTTATTTAGAGGGAGATGGGGTTAACCATACCTCCCTTTCTATTTTCAAAAATAGAAAGAGGGACATTAACCACGCCCTTGGCCACAACCCTAGCCACTTCCCTTCCCGCTATTCTCAGTGATTGCTTTCTTTCAAAGCTGAATTTTACAAAGGTGACCAAGACAAAGGTTACAAACATGGTCAAGACAATCTCCTGCAGTTCAAACAGTATGGGGGCATGGTTGTTGGTGCCAGAAGGGCTGGTCTGAGTATTTCAGAAACTGCTGATCTACTGGGATTTTCACGCACAACCATCTCTAGGGTTTACAGAGAATGGTCCGAAAAAGAAAAAACATCCAGTGAGCGGCAGTTCTGTGGGCGGAAATGCCTTGTTGATGCCAGAGGTCTGAGGAGAAAGGGCAGACTGGTTCGAGCTGATAGAAAGGCAACAGTGACTCAAATCGCCACCCGTTACAACCAAGGTAGGCAGAAGAGCATCTCTGAACGCATAGAACTTTGAGGCAGATGGGCTACAACAGCAGAAGACCACACTGGGTGCCACTCCTTTCAGCTAAGAACAGGAAACTCAGGCTACAATTTGCACAAGCTCATCGAAATTGGACAGTAGAAGATTGGAAAAACGTTGCCTGGTTTGATGAGTCTCAATTTCTGCTGCGACATTCGGATGGTAGGGTCAGAATTTGGCGTCAACAACATGAAAGCATGAATCCATCCTGCCTTGTATCAACGGTTCAGGCTGGTGGTGGTGGTGTCATGGTGTGGGGAATATTTTCTTGGCACTCTTTGGGCCCCTTGGTACCAATTGAGCATCGTTGCAACGCCACAGCCTACCTGAGTATTGTTGCTGACCATGTCCATCCCTTTATGACCACAATGTACCCAACATCTGATGGCTACTTTCAGCAGGATAATGCGCCATGTCATAAAGCTGGAATCATCTCAGACTGGTTTCTTGAACATGACAATGAGTTCACTGTACTCAAATGGCCTCCACAGTCACCAGATCTCAATCCAATAGAGCATCTTTGGGATGTGGTGGAACGGGAGATTTGCATCATGGATGTGCAGCCGACAAATCTGCGGCAACTGTGTGATGCCATCATGTCAATATGGACCAAAATCTCTGAGGAATGCTTCTTGTTGAATCTATGCCACGAAGAATTGAGGCAGTTCTGAAGGCAAAAGAGGGTCCAACCCGTTACTAGCATAAAAAAGTACCTAATAAAGTGGCCGGTGAGTGTATGTTCTCTCTGTGTTAGCGTGGGTTTCCTCTTGAATTTTAGAGTGGTAGTTGCCCCTTCACTAATCATCTTATTAAAGGATAATTCAAAATGACAGATCTTGTGTTACCCAAGTGAATATATAACTCTAATATATGGTCGGGTATGCTGATTAAGATATGGTCTAGGAGTGTATCCCCCCCTCTTCTTGAGTCTTGGACTAGTTGTGGAAGGTAATTGTCTTTTGTTAATGTCAAAAAACACTTGCCTTTGTATGATCTGCAGATTTATAAGCTTTTGGAAGATGTGAATGGTGAAAAATGGGGGTGGTGGTGACAGGTTTCCATTAAACTATACCAGATTTATCATCCAGCATCAGACACAGTGATAAATCTGGTGCAGCAGTCTTTTGAGTCTGACTCTACACTGTCTTACCTTATGAAACTTGATAAATTTGAACATATGTATCTCCTCCGAGCTTTGACCAAACTAATGACAGTAATTTCAGCGGTTTCGTTTGTGGTGAGTAAAAATAAATATATAGTGTTAAAAATCTCTATAGAAGTAAAAAGTGTTAAAACTATTGTAATGAAAGCAGACCTGTTTAAAACAGTACAATTCATTATAGAGCTATCTTTCTTCTCTTCTCTAAGAAGATGAAAGAAAGTTGAACCTTCCACAATTGGGAATTGATTCCTAGTTTAGAATTTTAGAGTTGATGATTTTTTTTAATAAAACCTACATTAAGAAGGTGTATTAGGATTTGATTATGCATTTTATGCATGATGAACACTAATATGATGAGTAATGTGTACAATTAGGTAAATTAATGGAGATGCTATTTAAGTATTTAGGTTCAGCAATAATTGGTGACTCTTTTCTCTTGTTTTGATCTTTGTAATTAATATCTCAATTAGAAACTGCACAATTTAACCCCTTAAGGACGTAGCCATTTTGCAGGTTAAGGCTCAGCCCGATTTTTTGGATTCTGACCTGCGTCGCTTTATATGGTTATAACTTTTGAACACTGTTACTTATCAAAACGATTCTGAGATTGTTTTTTCCCCACATGTTGTACTTCATTTTAGTGGTAAATTTTGGCTGATAAGTTTTGCGTTTATTTACAAAAAAAAAGAAAATATGATAAATTTTTTGAAAAATTTGCCATTTTCGAAATTCAAAATCATTGCGTTTCCAGGCAGATAGATTTACCACCTAAATAAGTTGCTGAATAACATTTCCAATTTGTCTACTTTACATTTTCATAATTTTTGATATGTCTGGATAATTTATTTTGATGTCACGCGGCTTACAAAAAGAATATCGCTTTTCCGGATTTTCAGAATTGACTATTTTGGGGATAAATACAGTTTGGAATGAAATTTTACATATTTAGCATCAAACCCCCCTATATAATCTACCCATTTTCAAATCTGCACCCCTCAAGCTATCAGAAACCGCTTTTACGAAGATTGTTAACCCCTTGAGATCTTCATAGTAATTGAATCAAAATGGAGGTGAAATTTAGAATGGTCAAATTGTTCCCTTATACGTTCATTTAGCACTAAAATTTACACATTTCCAAAATATAAAAAGAGAAAACCCACCATACAATTTGTTCTGCAATTTCTCCTGAGTACATAGACCCCCCACATGTGGCCGTTACTTGTTTTATGGGCGCACAGCGAGACGCAGAAGGGAAGGAGCGCCCTGCAGCTGCCAGGATTTTAGTTTCCTCATTGGCCCCTTTTGAAGGCTATAAAATTTTCGCTTTTGTGTTATTGGGGCCATGTGATGCCATTTTTTTTGCGGGATGAGATGCTTTTTCCATTGTTACCATTTTGGGGTTGGTATCACCTATTGTTGAAAATTTAGGAACTTTTTTTGAGGGCAGGAGTAGAAAAGCATCAATTCTGTACTGGATTTTTTACTTTTTTTTTTTTGGTGTTCACCGTATAGACTAATAATCATGTTATCTTTATTCTATGGGTTGATACGATTACGGGGATACCAGACTTGAATATATTTTCTTACGTTTTACTAAATTTGTCAAACAAAACCCTAATGTGGGGAAAAATCTATCATTTATGTATTGCCGTCTTCCAAGTGGCATAACATTGTTACTTTTTTGGCTACGGAGCTGGTTGATGGCTTGTTTTTTGCGGGACATGTTGTACTTTGCACCAGTATCATGTCGGAGTACACATGGTTTTTTGATCGCATTTTATAGCATTTTTTGTGGGATTGAATAGCTAAAAATCATAATTTTTGGAAGGTTTATAGCAGTTTTTTTTTACGGCGTTTATCATGGTGGTTCAATAATGATTTACTTTTATTCTACGGGTTGTTACGGACGCGGTGATACTATATATGTGGGGTTTGTGTTATGATTTAGACTTTTTTTTTAGTTATATGTCTCTTTATATGTTTTGGGGGTTTTGGGCATTTTTAGTGATTTATTACTTTATTTTTTTATTGAATAACATTTTTTTTTTTACTTTTTCACTTTTATACCATGGAACATGAAGAAGCAATCTTCTGATTGCTTCTTCATGATAATATTCTGCAATACTCATGTATTGCAGAGTATTATCAGTGTCAGCCTATGCACTTGCATAGGCTGGCACTGTGCCAGTAAGATGACGTCACAGATGCCATCTTACTGGCAATTCTTGCAGGTAACTCTGGGGTCCAGATCGGACCCCAGAGTTACTATAGCAACGATCGGCGCACCCCGAAAACGGTTCGGGGGGGCCGATCGTGGGGGAAAGACCCCCCAGATACATGTTAGATGCCGCGGTCGCGCTGACCGCGGCATTTAACGGGTTAAGCACCCGCGATCGGAGACAACTCCGATCGCGGGTGTTACACTGGGGTGCCGGCTATCCGTCACAGCCGGCACCCCGTCTTTCCCGATGCCGGTTCGGCTCAGATCTTGAGCCAAACCGGCATCAGCTCAGCGTCCGATATATCGGACGCTGAGCGCTAAGTCACTGAGCTCAGCGTCCGATATATCGGACGCTGAGCGGGAAGAGGTTAAACATACTTTATAGATGTTGTAGAAATATTTAATAAATGACTGTATTTAAAAAAAATAAGATATACTATGGAATGCAATTTATAAAAAAACAGATTTGTTTCTATTTGGTTGTTTTAGCATGAGATTCATTGCTTCCATTGTTACTATCCCTTGCCTCTTCTCACAATTGATTTCTGACCATTTAAATGAATCCTTAACCCCTTTCTGACCAGGCCTTTAAAGGCTTTACTGATCGGAGCATTTGTATTTTTTTTATACTTGTTTTAAGGCCATAAATTATTGATTTAAAGGCAGTGGCGTAACAAGACCCCAGTGGGCCCCGGTGCGAACTTAGAAACGGGGCCTCCATACACCTAAACCCTCACTGCCGGCTCCATACCACATGTAATTCTTCAGAATACACATATTTCATATATGCATTCCACAGATATAACCACATATACACATATGCATAACACCGGGGCATAACCAGCTGAGGTAGGGCCCCATAACAGACCTTTGAATGAAGCACGCATACAGTATATACACAGAAAATTTACAACATATACAGTATACATACACAGCATATACACACACATATACAGCATATATACACAGAATACACACACACATATACAGAATATATAAACACTCATCCATTATATACAACATACATATATATATATATATATATACACACACACACACACACACACAGCATACATACACAGCATGTATACACACACATACAGTATTACAGCATACACACACATTTACAGCATATATATATACACACATGCATCCAGTATATAAAGCATACATACATATGCAGCATGTATACACACACACACATACAGTATATACAGCATACACACATTTACAGAATATATATACACATGCATCCAGTATATACAGTATATAAAGAATACATACACACAGCACATATATACACACACAGCACATATATACACACACAGCACATATATACACACACACACACACAGCACATATATACACACACAGCACATATATACACACACACACACACAGCACATATATACACACACAGCACATATATACACACACACACACACACACACAGCACATATATACACACACATACAGCACATATATACACACACATACAGCACATATATACACACACATACAGCACATATATACACACATACAGGCATATATACAGCATATATAAGCAACATACACACACATACACAGCATATATACACATGCATCCAGTATATACAATATATAAAGCATATAGATACATATATACAAAACACAAACATATACATATTCTATTAATTATACTCACCCACTCACAGGACGGGCCGCAGTTGAGTGGGTGGATAGGCCTGCCCGCTGGTGAAGAGGGTGGACGGGCCGGTACGTGCTGCAGGTCGGACGGAGCGGGCCCGGCCTAGTCGCATGTTGGACGAGGCGGGCCGGGACGTGCACAGGTCAGACGAGGCGGGCTGGGACGCTCCAGAGGTCAGAGAGGGCCGTGCCGAATGTCTGGCGGAGCGGGCCGGGCCTGTCCGCAGGGGTGTGCCTGGAAGCATGTTGGGTGGGCGGTCCGCAGTAGCTATCACCGCCCCCTTCCCCTGGCAGCTATTGCCGGGGAGTGTAGCTTTTACAGGAGGGCCCGGGCCGCGACTCGGCTCGTGCTGCAGCTCGGGCCCATCACTTCCCGGAACCCGGTTATGCCCCTGGACAGAGGCATTAGTGACATCCCCGGCCCGGGCCCCCCCGTCCGATGGGCCCGGTCGCAAGTGCGACCGCTGCGACCGTGATCGGTACGCCACTGTTTAAAGGCCATAACTTATTTTTCTTGTGCAATACCATAAACAACTTTGCTGCATTTTTTGTGACAAATAGGGATATAGTTAAAAATAAAAAAAAAACATTTGGGGACCTTATTTATTTTTAGGTTTTTTTTGGGGGGGGGGGGAGTTAAAGTTACAAAAACTGGAGAGAAAAAATATTTTTTATGATGTATAGTTATATATGTTTTATGTTGTTTTAAAATGAAGTCAAAATTACCATTATGAATTAATTCCCTTGTATGTAACGGTTGGGGCAACTATTTCTATGTTTTTTATAGTGTAGCAGGGGATTTGTTTTATTTTATTGGGGAATATTAATGTTTCTTTTAAAATATTTTTCTATAAGTAATCTGTGTGTGTTTTAACTTTTTTTTACATTTTGTCTTAACTTCTGGTTTACACCTGTAACTGGGGCATCTGTAAGAGCCACAGTTACAGGGGAAACAACCTCCCTTGGGGACTCAAAGGATCAGAGCTAGACGGGGTCTGATCAGATTAACCCTCTCATTAACCCCTACAAATCCAGCAGTCACTGGACCGCCAGGTCTGTATTGCCGGTTGCAGTGCCCGAATTCCTCCTCTTTCCATTGCGCTACTTGAGAACACTGCTGTGAGGAGTGGAGAAGAGTGAAGCGGGAACCACTCTTCTGCCTAGAGCCTCTGGCTGTCAGTCCTGCTCCAGTAATTAGCGCGGGAGCAGAAGAAAGCTCTGTGCCCTTAATTCTTTCATCAGTGGGTGGTTCGGGAACGAGTAAATTAAATTATAATTAGTTAACTTTGTCCCTATAGACTGCACACATATGCATTCTGTTTCATATGTCATCCAAAAAGCAGCTGCTTGCTAGATCTTGCAAAAAGTAGTCACATTAATAAACAAGCATTTTACAAATAAACAAAGGATTTTAGGATGCGTAGTTTGTTGCAATGCAATTTCTGGTAGCTTTCTGTTTCTGACATTCTTGATTGAGCTCATTTATGGTTCAAAGTGGATTCATAAGCTAACAGGACGAGTTTGAAAAAGAGTATATTTAAGAATCACGATTTGCTTCCATTTTCACTTGTGTATGATTAACACTTACATATCATATGAAAGGTAATATCTGTTATTTCTATACAGCATTCATTTTAACTGCCCTATATTCTCTTTAATAAGAGCTCCTGCAACTATTGTGTTGGTTAATGCAATATTGAATATATGGCATTTAAGCTAGTAATTAACATCCCCAAAGAGTTGCTGTCCTATGAGATTCCCTAGTAGGCTGGAGGTAAACCCTAATAACCATTTATGCCTTTACATGCACAGGCAGCAATACAGTAGAATTGATTCTTTTGCAATAATATTGTGTAAATAAATACGATGTTCATAGCTTTTAAGTATCATTAAAAAGTGTGATACTTTGTTAAAATATAACTTTCAATGTTAAAACCTCCAAATGGGGGCTCACCTAGTCCCAATGGAAGTATTTCCATAAATTAGTACAAAGAAATAAAATGTTAAAACAAAAAAGGGACAACATTCCCCTTAAAATAAATAGATAAATAAAAACAAGTTATATCTTTTGTACTGAGAAAAGATTACTTATAAATGAAAAGTGACGCAAGATATAAAGTTGTGGTCTTAATAATGTTGAAGTACTGTGCAGACATTTAATGTTACTTCCATTAAAACACTTCTGTGTAGACAATACGTATAAATCAACAGTAGTACCTCACTGGAAATGGTGAACAAGTATGACCACTCAGAGTAATACATGTGGGAAATATACTTAGCATGTTTGAATGGAGTTAAAACATACAGCATGACAGATAGAATACAATGAAATATATTTACTTATGACTCCAATCTTCAGAATGAAAGCACCCTAATTCCCACTTTGGTTGTGTGGGGGAAAGTAATTGTTTGAGTTCATATGAACTCAACAACTCATGTGAACTCTAAACAACTCAAAACTATTGGAGTAGACACGTAAGGTCAACTCAGAGCTCTTGAAGCAAAGTGGCTTATGGATAACAAAGTTGCTTGGGAGTGTCCATCACAAAGCCCTGAAAAGTCCTATTGAAAATTTGTGGACAAAGCTGAAAAGCCAAGCCAAGGCGTACTTGAAAAACGACAGAGTAAAAAGTTGCAAAAAAAGTCTCAACTACGACAAAAGTCACAAAAATGAGACAATTTGCCTTGCAGAAATAATGATACATGTCCCTCAGTGTGTATTGTTAATAAAGGTGATGTTAATAAAGGAATGTGTTATTTTGTTATCCTAAGTACATATAAGGAACTTGTCTTCGTGGTAATATCCCTTTAAGGACTTTCAAGCCATGAAGGTGGAAAGAAGTACAACAGATGCAGGACACAGTGTCCTCTTTCCATTATTCATAAGAGTCACTGTCATTTTGCAGGGTACAGCAGATGACCATTTTAATTACTCATTATCAGTACTGGGATACCGCCACAGTGGAGTATTTAATGTAAATAATTAATTTCAAAGGGAAAATGTAGGTCATCCACTCTGCATCCAAATCTGTGCATATCTTTATAGTAATTTACAAGAATATCTTCGAGAGAAATGTGTCTGAATTATATCAAATTATTTGTAACTTTTTTACAGTGTTAAAAGTAATTACTTTTTATAACAGTCACATATAATAGATACAACTACTATATTGTATATTAAATAATTTAAGAAACATTGAAATGGCTGTAAATCTTATTTGCATTTAATGAAGACCTGTCAGCTCAATTTAGGACCCTTATGGACTCATGGTTTAGGCTCCCAAGTTGACCTTTTTGAAATTATTATATGTAAAAAAATAAATACATAATTCAACTTACCAGGATGTGAGTCCCATGAACCACACTGAACTCACATCAGGAGATACCACGTGTATAAATACATTGTAATTATCAATTATAACTACATTTAATATAAATTGACACTACATACATAGTATTCAGCATTCATATTAACCCCTTAATGACTACCCTATCGGGATTCTATGGCGCTCATTAAGAGTACTTCTTCTGACACGATGCCTTTTTACGGCGGCGCGTCAGAAGAAGATTTCGGGCCATTGGGTAAAGAAAGAGCCAGTGTCCTGGACAGGAGCGGGAGCCAGGACATAGAAGACCGGGACTAAAGCCGGACCAGGAGCGCGGAGCGGGGAGAGGTGCTGGTCTGGGGACGGGGCAGGCACGCAGCGAGGCACGGGCTTACCCGCGATCCGCAGCCAGGACTGCTACCCTGTTTCCCCGAAAATAAGACAGTGTCTTATATTAATTTTTGCTCCTTAAGAGGCACTAGGTCTTATTTTCAGGGGATGTCTTATTTTTCCATGTACAAGAATTTACATTTATTGGTGAACAAAAAAAAAATAAACTTCTAAAACATCCTTATTACTCTCCAAACTCTGAACTATTGGAATTTTTGGCCCCAATCTCTCATGTTTAGCAATAGAACTTTCCTTAAATGAGCACTTCATGTCCATGTAGCAGCTTGTAGCGTATTTGTTCTGCAACAGTCAGTGATTTTATTCTGTAATTCTTCCCCCATGTCACAACCTCTTGCAGCATCTAAAAAATCTACTAATACTAATGTATGACATGGGGGTCCGCTGCAATGGCGGCCGCTAGGTCTTATTTTCAGGGGAGGCCTTATATTTCTAAGATTGAACAAAATTGTACTAGGTCTTATTTTCGGGGGAAGTCCTATTTTAGGGGAAACAGGGTAGTACTACCGTGACATAGTTTATATAGTGTATAAATATTATTTAGGCTTTTTTTTTAAATCGCAACTTAGAAATCAAAGTTCATTTTATTGCTTTAATCCATTGCCAACACTCAAAATTGAACGTCAAGTCAATCAATTAGACAGATACTTTCTAATACATATATGTAATAAAAGCAGCAGTATTTGCATATTAAACATATTCTCGAAAGGGCCACACCAATACATAAATGCACAACAGTAGAGGATGTTGTATTATGGTGATTGTCTTTGAAACAATATTTTTGTCATGTTTTGCATGCTTATTCTTACAAATCTCATTTGTTCAGAATTTTGATGATTTTTTTAAAAGCAGTGACTTAATTTACATCACAGAGGGGAAGATTCGGACAGAAGATGATATTCCAGCATATTTACACTCTTAACTACACACAACATAACTACAAAACTAAACTTCAACGACTTCAATGAGTTGGCTTCAAAGCTTTAAAGTATATCACTATATTGCTGATGCTAGATTTCAGAGAAGATGGCAACCCCCAAAATCCTATACCAAAAATAGAAAACAAAAATTAAAATTACCATTGTATTCCCTTGAAATAGTTGTGGAAAAAATGTATGGCTGCTTTAATTTTTGTACAATTTTGTATTATTCCAGCATGTTTCATTCCCTATGGAGAAACCTTTATGTAAAAAATACACAAAGAGCATATCTCACTTTGAAAATATGTATGTCGTATTATTCACATAATTTTCTATGACTAAAGGCTCACACACATGAACTTGTGCTACTCATAGAAATAGTCCCGATCCCACAGACTACACACCTTACAACGTTGAGAAGTTCTTGCATTATACCAAAGTATGATGCAAGAATTTCCTATCTGCTGTCTAAACAGTTCAGGAGAAGCAGTCTGGCTACCAGGCAATTAAGTCATTGTATCATATTTATTTATAATGCAAGGACTCCAATTATGTGCAAAGTGCACAGTCTGGTGGATGGGGCCAACAAAAGGGCCTGTTTCTACAGGGCTGCACACAGGGCCGGTTCCAAGTTTCAGTAGGCCCATAGGCAATAGAGCCTTGCAGGGCCCCTTTGCAGCGAACTCATGTGGGAAATTAAGAAACTTAGTAAAATATTCCCTAGTTTATATTTCCAAAACAGCCCTGTCATGGTTATTTATATACAGCCCCCTCATAGTTTAATTATATACAACCCCATCATGGTTCTAATATATACAGCCCCCCATGGATTTATTATCTACAGCCCTCCTCACCAGGCACATTGAGGCTGCTGGTCCACAAACCAACATTAAATGACAGTATAAGGATCACATTGGAGTCCTTAGATATTCTAGGTGCTTTAGCTTTACACAAATAATAAATGACTGGAAAAGAGTCTTAAGGAGAAGAGTGATCTCCCCTTAGTGACTAGCCTGTCATGAGCAAAAACATCTTACCATTTTCACCCCATCTTTCAAAAGCCATAACTTTTTAAAGGAATTGTAAAAAAAAAATTGAAATAGTACACCTTTTGATGCGTTTAATTTATGATGTGTATAATAAAACATTATTTTCCAGGTCAGACTAATAATAGTTTTATTTTTCACCTTTCATGCATTTTTTGGTCTTGTTTTACAGCACTTTTTTTCATTGTTTTTTAACTTACTCTTTTTGTGCACTGGTTAAAAAAAACAGTGGTTGTTTTTCTACAATTAATTTTACTTTGGTGACCAAATATGGTAAATTTTTTACATGTTTGGGTTTGTTTAACTTTTTTTCCAACTTTTAATGGTTTGTCATAGGTACTTGAAGATGTAATTATTTGATTGCTTTTAAAATATACTGCACTACTCATGTGTAGTATATGTCAGGCAGCCTCTGTCAGAGTCTGCTAGGGTCCTTCATGAATGTGCAGCAGAGTTTCAGCAAGCAGTTGGATAATATCCTATAGTCCAAGTGCATCATCACAAATCTGGTTGACATTGACTGAAGGTAGTTTATGGTGTGCTGATACAGACCAGTATGTACTCTCTGCACCTGTGACGCCTTGGCCTATTCAAAGCATAATATTAAAAAAAATGTAAATCCTATTTTCCAGAATATAGAGCTACTTAATAAAAGTAATTGAAATCCAGGGCTTGTTTCCTGCGGGATAGATTGTACAGTACTTTCCATTAGCAGCGTTTTATATTCCATGCAATGTACTAGGAAGCTGTAAAACATTCTGAATATAGTAAAATTAATGGAAAAATGCTGTTGGGCTATTTTGACTTGTTATTATGAGTTTGTTCAGTCCAGATCCCCTTTGTTTTTATTATTTTTAATACCTTAAAAAAAGATTTTTACATGGTCCAACTTACGACATATTCATTGATTCAGGGGCCCTGAATTTTTTGAAAACAGGAAAGAAGCTATAATTACCTTAGACTGTAATGAAGAATTAAAATGCTACCAGCCTTTTAATCAGTCCGTTAATTTCCTCCGCGCGGTCCGTCGCAGAAAAGAAGATGGCCGCTGGTCACATGTCCACATCACATGTCCTGTACCTGCCTGGGCAGGGTCATGTGATCATCACTATGTTTGGCTGTAGTCGGTTGGTTGCAGTGCATCCAGTATGGTCAGTGTTGTGGTGATGGCAGTTACACATCATTACTATGGTAACAGAGCAAGAAAACCTGTTACATCATCACTGTTAGCAGAGCATAAGTGGTTGGAGGAGTTACTGAAAACTAAAGGATCATGGAACTTGTAGTTTCCAGTGGCGGCCATCTTAGTGATAACTCCACCTACTTTAGAGAGGCCATAAAATTTGTAAATCATAAAATCATATTATTTTAGCTCCGTTTTGTGACTAATGACATTGAGTTTTTTTGTATTTATTTATTTATATCATCAAGGGTTTTTGTGTCAGACGTTCATATTCCCGGAATACCCCTTTAAGTGAGTGCAGTCTTGATACACCAATATAGCAATAAATCAAAAAACAAACTGAACTATAGTATAAAAAGGGGGGTACTTTATTTACCCAAGTGTAATGTTTCAGATCCTATTCAGGATCCTTTCTTAATCAGCTTGAGAAAGGATCCTGAACAGGATCTGAAATATTGGGTGAATAAAGTACCCACTTCTTTTTTTACTACATTTTTGGAGTGCAGTCTCGTTTTTTGATCTATATATATATTTCTCTATTGCAGTATATTGTATGAGCAAGGAGAACCCTTAAGGTTTAAAAACCCTAGGGGACCTAGAAAAATCCAATTTATGAAAGGTTCAATTTAAAACACAGATTTTAATAAGGTAAAATTAAATTTTTAAAAAAATATATAAAAAAGTAAAAATTCAACCCCCCTGTATTAAGAACACACAGAAAAAAAAACCATAATCTTAAACATGTTATGTACCACAATGTGCCATAAAAAATTGGTCAAAAGAAAACTGCTAAAAGATAAGAATAATTCCCATATAGCGTTCTAAAGATCACACGGATTCCAACATCTTATCAATGAAAACATCAGCAGATCATGCAAAAAATTACCCTTTACACAACTCTGTATGCTGGAGTATGAAAATGTTCCAGGGTATCAGAATATGGCAACACAATGAAATTTAAAATGATAAAAACATAACAAATCTACTGCCATGTGGTATCTTGTACTAATTCAAAGAATCAATGAATGTTTCATTTAGACAGCAAAGTGAAAGCCTTTAAATACAAAGCCTGTGCGGTAATTTCATTATTTTTTACATATACCCTGTACAGTGCATGGAATATTAACTGATGCCACTAGGAAGGACAATATGTTGCGTAGAAAAAAAAAAGATCAAACATCTATGCTCACTGAAAAAAATATAAAAAGTTATGGCTTTTTGAATGGATTAAGTATAAAATGAAAACTCAAAAACTTAAGAGGTAATTTTCTTCCACTATACTTTATGCATCAATTCCTAACTGTTTTCTAGATCTCTGCTTGCTGTTATTATATAGAACGCTTCATTGTTTATTTCCAGTGGACATAAATCTGACCATTATAACCCACAGCTCTGATCACTCTCTATGATACTAATGAGCAGTGCACCTGTGTGACCATTAACAGATATTTGTCCACTAGAAGTAAACATAGAAGCTTTCTATAAAAATGACAGCGAGCAGAGAACTGTAAGGAATTGATAGAGAAAGTATATTGTAAAATTGTATTACTTTTCATCATACAAACAATAACATTAATTTGCCAAAGTGGGAATACCCCTTTAAGAACTCCAATTTCACATAAAACCAGTTGGGTGTGAGGGTTTTATGTATGTTTGTATGTGCTTTGTGCACCTTGTGTATAAACTGTAAATAAAAATGATCTGATTTAAAATATTTACATGATTGGGGCTGAACTGCAAGACCTCAGGGCCAAAGAGCAGTTGATTGGTGGAGATTCTTTTGATTTGTATGGCAAATATTTGATTACTGAACAATATTGAATAACTGATTGCTCCAAATGTATGGAATGTAATACTGCTTTATTGTCTCCATACAAAACTGTGATTGATGACTGAATGTTAAAATAAGAGTAAATGATATACAACTAATAATTGAAATTATTTACTTTTTATTTTAGGACCAAACTGTTTTGCAGAGACTGTTGTTATCCCGGCTGGAAGAGAAATAAAAACTGATGAATGCACTATATGCCACTGTACCTATGAGGAAGGCACCTGGAGAATTGAAAGACAAGCTTTATGCACTAGACATGAATGCAAACAGATATAAATGTTAAAAAAGGATATCATTCAGCTGCATCAATGGACTTATGGCAATGGACAATCTGAAAGTAACACATGACAAAAAGTAAAATGACAAAAAACTGTTCCAACTACTGTATTTCTTTTTCATAAAATGTAAGATAAACAAATTTTGGAAACAAAAAAGATATAGATTTCTGTCTGAATAAATGTGTATTTTTCACAGTACTTAACTACACTAAATATTCTCTGTATCTATAGATCCTTACAGATCAATAAATGTTTTCTATAGATAATACAATTAAAAGACTGTGCATTTTTTGAGTTACCATAAACATGTTAAATGAAATTGCAGTCATTTAGATCACAAAAAACATAAAACAATAGGTATTTGTTCTTATAAACACAGAACATATATTTAATATTTTAGTAACAATCGACAGTGAAGCAGCACTTTGTTGAATAAAATAGAAGTAGTAAAAAAACATAGTAATGCAAGGTTTCGCCTTTTCAATCAAAGCATTCTCATGCTTGAGAATGCTTTGATTGAAAAGGCAAAACATCACCTTACTGTGGTGGAATAAAAATACTTCTATTTTACTCAACGTAGTGCTGTTTCACCGTCGATTGTTACTGGATTTTGGGGTCGGTTGGACCCTTTCAGAAGACTTACTATTCCTTTGGACATGCTATTTAATATTTTACATGTTAAAGTGGGTTTCTTTGTTTTGTTTCCTTTACTTTTTGACTTACAATCATGCCTCATTGTTAAACAAATGATAGACAAGACACAATTTCCAGTAATTTGCACATAATTTTATAGCCCTTTTCTACTGATACCCTTTTTCATTTTTGCATTTCCCTTTTGCTCCCCTTCTTTAAAAATCCACATTTTTTTCCGTGTATGGAGCTTTCAAAGGGATTTTTTTCAGCATAGCCAATTTTGCATTGCAAAATAACAAAAAAAAGTGGTTTCGGACATTTGGGCGCTACTTTCCATTGCAGGTTTCACAGCTTTTAATAGCCAGTTTCTTATTGATAAATCGTGACTTTGGGGAAGTGGTGATATCCAACATGTTTATGATTTTTATTGTTTATTTGTATACGAGTTCTGGGGAAAGCGGATAATTTAAACTTTTAGATCTTTTAATTTTTATTTTTTTCATATTGCAAATAGAGGAGCACAAGAGCACTGAAATTCGTAATTTTTTGTTTTTGATTAAAAATGCCAGCAACAGAGTAGCAAATATTTATACCTTACCATTTTTTCATAATAAATGCAAAGCAAATATAACAATTTTAATTATTTATCAATTTATCCATCTGCTTTCTGAACAATTGGTTGGGCAATAAGTTCCAGGTTAATTCCCAAATTGATCAGCGAATCACAGAAACCCACCGGAAGTCACATCATTGTGGAGTCCACATAGTATCTTTCTCTGGAAGTACTATCAAAGGGGTGTTCTCATCTGGGCATTGACATTTAACTTAATTCACCTGTCATGTAGATACATTTATTTAATCGATTTTTATTTTAACAACATGTGTCAACATAATTTCTCATAAATGTAGCCCTTTCCCTTAGAAACAAAATTGCTGTGTATGGAGTGATTGCTGGAGTGATTGCACAAAGAAACAAATTTGTCACGGGTGTCTCTGCAATCCACGTCACGGATCGTGGGGGCGCCCCTCTCCGTGGCGCCCCGTCCCCTGGACTCTCCAGGCTCCTGCCCCCGCCCTAGCTAGGCTAATTAAAGGGCCAGAAACCCTTTGATTGGCGGTGGCACTTCCAGGTTTCCTATTTAAGCTGGCTGCTCCCAACATTCCCCGCCAGGTCTTTGAGCTACTAGCCTTAGAGAAAGCTTTCTATGTTTGTTCCCGGTGTTCCCTATTCTCCTGCGTTGATCTCATGTTGTGACCCCAGATCTGACCCTAACGTTGCTCCTGCTCTGCTAGCCATGACCTTCTGCTTTGTTCCTGACTCTGCACCTCTGCTCTGAAATTCTTCCTTCTCCTGACCACAAGATTGCCCGCTGAACTGGTATTCGACCTTAGCTGCCACTGCGGGCTAGTCACACCTGTGGAACGACCTGGTGGCACCACGTCGCAGCAAGACCAATCTGCTTTGCAGCGGGCTCTGGTGAACACCGGGTGCCACTTATATTTCGGTCCCAGGTGTCAGCTATTGTCATCTCCCTCAGTGGTCCAGGGGCGATCACTGACCCCGAGCTCTGACAGTAAGATCCGGCAATAGGCCCCACTAAGATGCCACTTCTGATACTGGCTGATCTTACCAGCATTGTCGCCCAGCAATCCCAGCAGATTGTTTCACAAGGAGAGCTGCTTAGCCAAGTGACCGCCACGCTGCAACAGCTGCTTGCCACTCAGCACCAGTGTCAGGCTCCAGCGACTACTTCAGCGACAACTCCTGCGACTTCTCCTGCTAACCCGGCTTGTCTACCAGCAGCTGAACCAAGGTGCAGACTCTTGATGGCCGACAAGTATGATGGGGACCCCAAGCTCTGCAGGGGTTTTATTACACAGTGCTCATTGCACATAGAACTGATACCTTCTCAGTTTGTCACCGAACGTTCCAAGGTGGCATTAATCCACAGCCTCCTCTCTGGGAAAGCCCTGGCCTGGGCTACCCGTCTGTGGGACAGAGGCAATCTAGTCATGGCTACCCATACTGCATTCCTGGCTGAATTCTGGTTCGTGTTTGAGGAACCTGCACAAGCCTCCTCAGCTGAAACGGTACTGCTGAACCTGCACCAGGGGGACATCTGTGGGCGAGTATGCAGTCCAGTACCATACTCTGGCTTCCGAGCTCTCCTGTAACGATTCAGCCCTGTCTGCAACATTCAAAAAGGGACTGTCTCGTCAAGGATGCATTGGCCACCCATGACCTGCCAGCTACTCAGTGGTCATCACCCTCGCCACCCGTATTGACGCACGGTTCATGGAGTTGCGTCATGAGCATCCGCAAGCCAGGCTTCGAGGTCTACCTCATTTGGCTCCTGCCTTCCAAAGGACGCTCCAGCCTCTGGCCGCACTGTCTGCAGAGGAGCCTATGCAAGTGGTCAAACCAGACTCTCCATCCAGGAACGTTCCAGACGTTGTCAGGAGAATCTCTGCCTGTACTGTGCCAGTCCTAAGCACTTGATTGGAGCTTGTCCTGTCCGCCACCAACATCCCGGAAACACCAGCACCCAGGCTTCTTGGGAGAAGTGTCCCTAGGTGTGAATACAGCTTCTCCACACCTGACAGTTCCTGTACTCCTCAGTGTCGGTAACAGCACTCCAATGCAGGTCCCCGCCTTTTTGAACTCTGATTCTGTGGGGAACTTTGTGGAAGTCTCCCTGGTCTCCCGGCATCACATTCCGGTGGTTCCTCTTGAGAAGCCACTTGTCATATCTTCAGTTAGTGGACAAATCCAAGGAGAACCAGCTTGTCCACCCAAAATGTGGAGAGACTGACCTTTGTCAAGATGAATCAGGCATAGATCGGTCAGGGTTTCAACACACCAATGTCTTATGCATCACATAAGATTAGCCATGACGCCTCTCCCAAATGTTGAGAAATGATTCTGGATTCTGACTACCTGCCTTAGCCACTAGCCTGATGCCACACATCTGCTGCCAGTTGCTCCATCTGTCTCCCCCCATCTTTGACAGTGACTGAAATTGTCACCCACTTCCACACTCTGACACACTGACCTCCTGCTGATGCCACCTCCACACTCTGTCATTGTGCCACACTGTGGCCTACCACGTTGCTTCCACCTTTAGAATTTGTCATTGTTCCACTCTCTAACCTCATGCTGCTGCCGCCACCTCCACTCTATGTCATTTTGCCTCTCTGTGGCCTAAGATGTTGCTGCCACCTCCATAATTTGTCATTGTGCCACTCTGCGGCCTACTTATGCTGCTGCCAACTGACCACTGTCTCCCTGGAACACCCTCTGATTCACAGAGTGCCGTTTTCACCCTCCACCACTCTATGACATTGCCACTATGTTTGGTTTTCCCCTTCATTTCATCTGTCAGAAGGAATGAAAAGCTTCAGGATTGATATCCAAAAGCAGGAGTGGATACAGAACACAGAGGACAATCAAATATCCCATTTACTGGTCATCTCTGTTTTGGATCAACTCCTGTTTGTTTTTGGCTTGAGCAATACTGATGGATTATTGGCCGATTGAAAACGGACTTTGACGAATGAAAAGAAGGGCAAAATGATCAGTGAAGTCAATGCAAAATTACTGCCGACACCTTCTCCACTCTTTTGGGGGGGTTTTTACATGTATCCGGCATTTAGCAGAACAGGTTCTGTCGTAATCTATGGAATCATCTGATGTCAGTGTAAAAAGAGTGCACTCTTTGATCTTGGCCCTCAGATCAGTCCTTTTGAGCTGGCACAGATATTACCTTGTCAGGCTGCGTTCCCTCTTCACTTATTTGGTCAAGTTGGCCCCTGTAAGTGCCCATGGAAATGAAGAGTGAAGCAATTTTAAGAGTGGCGGCTGTCATGTGCGTGTCATACTAAAACACAGAATTGTTTGAAGACCAAACCACGCTCCCTATGCATATTTGAGCATGGCACAATGTTCTACAACATGAATCGAATTTTGAAAAATTCACCCATCTCTAGTAATTATCTTCACACAACTAACATTTTAAAGAAATGTATCTTCGCTGGAGATCAAAATTAGAGCACAACACACAAATTTCTAAATGTCAAGGTCATTTTGTAGTTCTATGTGAATACATTATAACATGAGTAATACAGCAGTATGCAGTAATTGCATGAAATTACTGTAGATCTCTTGTTTTATATAAAAGTAAAAAACATAACAATACAAACAAAACATAATATACAATATATACAATATCTTACCTGCTGGTCCAGCCCCATTCATACCTAGCAAAAACAATAACTTAAAATACACCGACATGAATAAACACCAATTACCACAACCCCCACCCAACCGATTATCACATCCTAAACCAAACCAATAAACAAAGACAAGCTACACCCACAAATAAACATAAATGACCATAAATATACATAAACCCACCCCACACCCTCTAATAACAAACCACCCCACACAGATCACATCCCACACCCATTTTTTATTTTTTTTTAAATATATAATAACAAATACACACAACACTACACTAAACTAAATCCCTCGCCCGCACCCTCCCCTTCCCCCCAGACACTGGTCTAACGTCCAAAGTTTGCGTTAAGTAGTCCAGACCAGTGCCCAGGGTCATAGAGTCCAAGGTCAGTTCGTAAATCCCACCACCATCACCCCCTCCCAACCTAACACTGTGTCCCAAACCCCACTATATACAATATATACAATATATACAGTATTTACAACATAACATAAAGAAAAACAGAATACAAATAAAATCTGAACAACATCAATCAAAACCACATAAAGCCCAGGTTTGGTGCCTTCAAGCCCAACATCACTACAAGCCCAGAACACAAAACAAAAATCTACTGTGCAGCATCAGCCCAACACCAGGAGAGGAGATGACAGACTAAGGGACACTAAAGGAGAAACCCCTTCAAAGGAGAGAGGCCCTCCCCGTGCCCAGCCTCTCATACTCCAGAGAGCGCACCTTCACCAGGTCACCCAGAATGTTCCTAACCACCTCATCCACCGGGAGGATTTTACGCTGCGTCGATACTAAACACCGTGCGTTCCACGTGTGGTACCTGACCACAAGGCTAACTAGGAATAACGTGCAGCGTTCCCGGCCACCCAGGCCAATGGATGGAAGCGCCCACCCGGTTGTACACCTCTGTGTTAAAGGGGCACTGAAGCAGGAAGTGGTCCATGCTCTCCAGCAGGCCACCGCACTCCTCCCGGGGACAACCCCTTTCCTCAGAGCTCCTACACTTCAGATTGTCCCTCACACACAGCTTTCCATGGAAGCAGTGCCAAGTCACGCCCCAAAACTTCAAGGGATCCTGATGGAATTCAATAAACTCAAACCCACCCCAAGATCCCGACTTGGGCAATCCCTGAGGGCCAGAGGCTTCTGGAAACGGGCAAACAGAACCCTTTTGTCAAGGAGTTTCCTCGACATGGTCTTGATCTCCCACATTCCCAGACCCCACCGGTGAATCACCTTCAGAACCGGGGTGGCGTAAGCCGGAAGATGCCCATGCGGTGTACGAAGATCCTTCACTTGCCCTCCTGTCTCCCATTCCTGGAAGAAAGGCCTAAACCATCCCCTACAGGAGTATACCCACGGAGGAGCCCTCTCTTTCCAGAGTTTTGCTACATTGATCTTAAGAAAGGTATTCACTAGGAATACCACAGGGTTGACCATACACAACCCTCCTTGTCTCCTCGTGTGGTAAGTAACCTCCCTCTTGATTAGGTTCAGCCTATTCCCCCATAACAGTTGGAAGAACAGACTGTAGACCCAAGTCCAGAGGGGCTCTGGCAACATGCACACACTGCCCAGATAAATCATCAATGGGAGCAGGTAAGTTTTAATCATGTTCACCCTTTCCCTGAGGGTCAAAGACAAACCGTTCCACTGGTCCACACCCTGAGCGGCGATCTTAAGCCTGCCATCCCAGTTTTGCAAGGGGTAATCCCCCTGGCCAAATTCGATGCCGAGAACTTTGGCAGAGTCCTGGGGCCCTGGAAGAGTGTCCGGGAGATCAAAGCCCGGACCTCCCTCTCCCAGCCAGAGACTCTCACACTTATCCCGGTTGATCTTGGACCCAGAAGCCTCTGAGTAGCGGGCAACCTCTGACATCACCCATTGCGCCTCCCCTCCCGAGGACACGAAAACGGTGACATCATCGGCATACGCTACCACTCTAAGAGTGGCTTCCGGTGCTGCCCGATCCATCCCGACTCCCACCAACGGCCCACGATCAACCCTCCTAAGGAATGGGTCAATCGCGAACACGTATAGAAGTGGGCTCAGAGGACAACCCTGGCGAACACCAGACCCGACCTCAAAAGAGCGGCCAATCCAACCGTTCACAAGCGGGAAACTCTCTGCCCCTGCGTACAAAACTTTAAGCCAATCGACAAACTCCTCCGGCAGGCCATACCTCAGAAGGACAGACCAGAGGTACTCATGGTTAACCCGATCAAACACTTTTGCCTGATCCAAGGACAGCAAGTACCCCTTCCAGTTACCAGCCCTGCCCTGCTCCACTGCCTCCCGGACACAAAGCACAGCACTAAATGTACTGCGGTCTGGAACAGAGCAGTGCTGGGTCCCCGAAAGGAGCCGGGGTGCAAACTGTACCAGCCGATTAAACAGCACCTTTGCCAAAACCTTTCTGTCCGCATTGAGAAGCGCTATGGGACACCAGTTCTCAATACGAGATCGGTCCTTACCCTTTGACAGGATGATCAGGGCTGACCTCCTCATTGACTTCGGCAGAGCTCTGCTACAAAGGCCCAGCAATGGTACCTGGCTCCTAAGAAAGTCCTCAAAGGATTGTCTGATCTCCGCTTCTTCCAGGAGAGATGAATTGAGCTTCCAGTAGCCTCTTCCCATCCGGGGGATCTCTGTAACATTCAGAGAAAACAAAATTAAACAGTGACGTAACGCGTGGGGTCTCCTTCCCCACAGCTGACCCACCCCTTCCTCCCCCGTTGCATCTGCCTACTCCGCTCCATGCTTACCTGCTGGTAGGAGGTATTATATACGGTCACAGTCAGGTTCTCCTGACCTTATATACATTGTTCTTCATTGTCTATCATTGGGGTTCATTTTTGGGTGGGGTGTTGTTGGACAGCTGCGGGTTTCCCCGGGGTTGGGATCTCTATCCCATACCCTTAAAAAAGGGGGGTCGATTGTGCTCTGTGTAGCACAGCTTTTAATTGCTTTTATTGTTCTGTGTCTGTTTGTATGTATATCCTCCTTCATATTTAATAAAGTTGATACTTTTTGCCATATAGGTGCATCCCTTTTTCTTTTCTCCCATTTGCTTAATATTTTTGCACTTTGGCTCATGTTCATACCAGTGCAGTGCCGTTCCCAATCTTTTTGTTGAGACTATCCTGGGACCTCGTGACAGCATTGAAGTCCCCTCCAAAGACCACCTGCCGACTTGTAAAAAGGTAGGGCTTGATCCTCATAAAGAGACACTTCCTGTCCCACTTGGACTGGGGACCATAGATATTAAATAGACGAAGTTCTTGTCCCTTCATGAGGACATCCAGGATCAGGCACCTCCCCATTTCTAACTCAATAACTCGTCGGCATTCTACCGGTGCGGTATAAAGGACCGCCACTCCGCTATACGGCTCGGCCGCAAGAGTCCAATAGGAAGGCCCGTGTCTCCATTCCCTCTTAGCTTTAAACACGGCCACCAAATCTGGCAGCCTGGTCTCCTGCAAAAATAAAATGTCGGCTTCAACACGGCCGAGAAAATCAAAGGCCGCAAATCTAGCCGCATCAGACTTAATGCTGGCGACATTAATGGACGCCAGCATCAACGGAGTGGGTGCCACCATCATGAGTGATGGAGTTAAACAGCTTTCTTTTTACCCATCTTACCACCACCCTCGGGAAATGAACACCCCCTTTTTAGACATATTGTGGTGTCCATCTCCCGCACCTCTGATGTTTCAGGGGCAGATTCAGGACCTGCCCCCTCATCCTCGTCTCCAGACTCTGGGCCAGTCTCCCCTCCTGAGGACCCTGACTCCCCAGGGGGAGACTCAGCACCTCCTGCAGGCTCCGCCACCTCTGGCCCTTCACCATCAGCCCCTCCATCGGCAGGAGAGGCTCCATCCAGGGCCAGGAATCTATTTGAAAGTTTGACCAGCGGGGGGTTGGTTGCACCTTCCTTGGGTACCTTAGTCAGGGACCTCCCTCCCTTCTTTTTACCCTTTTTCTTCTTTTTGGCACCACGCTTACGCTTTTCCTCTAGCCACGCCCTATTATCCTCGTCCATACTCTCATAATGGGAGGAGTCTGAGGATGTGGCACCTTCCTCTCTCTCGATCCTCCTGACCTCCTCATCCAGTACATCATCCCCTGGGGCCTCAGCGACAGGTGTGGTCTCCAGGACAGCGCCAGAGGTCGTCCCAGCAGCCCGAGACTCCCGCCGCTCTCTCTCCTGTTGACGCTTCTCTAGACGCCTTAGCTGGGCAGGCGTCTTTTTTCTGTCTTTCTTCCCTGGCCCCTCCACTCCTCCACCTCTGCTAGTCCCCTCCCCAGCAGATTCAGCCTCATGGCTTTCATCCGCTGAGGTAAAGCCTGCATTAGCGAAGGAAAGAGGACAACGACTGTATGGGTGACCGAGATTACCACACAGGTTACACCTAATCTGCCCTGTACAGGATGCAGCGATATGGCCGACACCCCCACACAACGCACACTTCTGCACGGTGCAGTTTGCGCTGAAATGTGTGGGGTCACCGCACCTGTGACACAGCTTAGGCTGCCCCCGGTAGAAGATCAGGATCCGATCCCTCCCCAGGAAGGCTGATGAAGGGATGTGGGCGACTGAGTTACCTGAAAGCCTCAACTTCACCATGAAGGTCCAGGCCCCTGACCAGATACCATACTCGTCACGATTTTTCTCTGGTAATCCCAGTACCTCTCCATAATGATTCATCCAGGTCATGATGTCAAAGCAAGATAGTGATTCGTTACGGGTAAGAACGGTCACTTTCTTGACCTCGCTCTGGAGGGACACTGCTTGCACAGCAAAGTCCCGCCACTCGGGCTCGTTGTATCTCAGCTCATAGTTAGACCAGAAGAGCTCAAGCCCCTCCGGCCGTACAAAGCTGATATCAAACTCAGATGTACCATAGGGATGGATCAAGGCAAAGATGTCAGCCGCCTTGAAGTCCATCTTCAGCAGCAGCTCAACTACCCGTGCCCGAGGGGGACACACATCACTGCCACGCCACCGAAGACGGACCACATTCCTACGGTTAGCACGCGGCTTGGGTGTCGGCATTTGTCTATCCAAAAAGACAAATCAACCTCCTGCCCCGCTACATTGATCGTCCTTTCTCCCTTCTGTAAGGCCTGCAGGAGGCGCCGTTGCAAAAAGCCGTCCCCAGAGCCCAGAGATGAGGATGATGGAACCCCACTTCCCCCAGCAGCGACACTGGCATAGCTCTTAACGGGGGCCGCCACTGGGGGAGCAACCGGACCAACCCCTGCACCCACCACCCACACCCACCCACCTCAGCCGCGCCACCCACACCACCAGTCACTCCATCACTCACCCCCAAAGCTGGAAAAGATTCAGCACCACTCACACCATTCACATTATCCACCACAACATTACTGACACCACTCACACTGGCTGGACCAGCAACAACATCAGGGGACATGACCACCTCCGCATCTTCAGGCACAAGGGACGGGGGTCCCCCCGCAGAGCATCGCACAGAGGGGACCCCAACTTGTGTCACACTTGTGCCCTCCGCATCATCGGTAGCAGATGTTATTTTACTTTTCTTAGGGGGAAGGTAAGAGTCGCCGCTGATCTTTGGCTGGTATGTGGCACCGCTAATCCCCACCTTCCTCAGCACTCCTTTGCAGACTATCTCCAACACCGACACAAAACAGTACTTTAGGCTTGGGAGGTCCTGAGCCCTCAGCCTCAGCGTCCCCTCCATGCTGCCGCCGCTCAACAACCAAGAGATCAGCGGCAACAGCATGAAGAGGCGCCAAGGCACCGGAAGCTGCCACCAGTGCCGGGCTATCCCCCCCTCCCACTGGGGGACGCACCACAGCACTGGATTTCGATGGTATCGCCACTGCCGAGCCGCCCTTACTGTCCGGCCTTGCGCCGATGCTTCCCCTGCTCCCCCACTGTTACCACAAACAGAGACGGAGCCCATCTGCCACCATGTTTGGTTTTCCCCTTCATTTCATCTGTCAGAAGGAATGAAAAGCTTCAGGATTGATATCCAAAAGCAGGAGTGGATACAGAACACAGAGGACATGCAAATATCCCATTTACTGGTCATCTCTGTTTTGGATCAACTCCTGTTTGTTTTTGGCTTGAGCAATACTGATGGATTATTGGCCGATTGAAAGCGGACTTTGACGAATGAAAAGAAGGGCAAAATGATCAGTGAAGTCAATGCAAAATTACTGCCGACACCTTCTCCACTCTTTTGGGGGGGTTTTTACATGTATCCGGCATTTAACAGAACAGGTTCTGTTGTAATCTATGGAATCATCTGATGTCAGTGTAAAAAGAGTGCACTCTTTGATGTTATAGTGGGATCTTGGCCCTCAGATCAGTCTTTTTGAGCTGGCACAGATGTTACCTTGTCAGGCTGCGTTCCCTCTTCACTTATTTGGTCAAGTTGGCCCCTGTAAGTGCCCATGGAAATGAAGAGTGAAGCAATTTTAAGAGTGGCGGCTGTCATGTGCGTGTCATACTAAAACACAGAATTGTTTGAAGACCAAACCACGCTCCCTATGCATATTTGTGCATGGCACAATGTTCTACAACATGAATTGAATTTTGAAAAATTCACCCATCTCTAGTAATTATCTTCACACAACTAACATTTTAAAGAAATGTATCTTCGCTGGAGATCAAAATTAGAGCACAACACACAAAATTTCTAAATGTCCAGGTCATTTTGTAGTTCTATGTGAATACATTATAACATGAGTAATACTGCAGTATGCAGTAATTGCATGAAATGTAATTACTGTAGTCACCTGCCATGTCCATTTGAAATTTTAAGAAAATAAATAATCTAGTGAGGAATGGTTTATGTGGAAGCATTCATGAATACATAGCCCTTGTTGGTTATGCCATGTCATACATTTATAGCTAGTGTCCTAATACCATTTTTATAACAGACAATGCATTCATTTTGAGGACTGGTTGGTTTTACAGTTGGTGGCAATTGGGGTGGGAAGTTCTGTCCTGCAACTATCCTGCTGGCATAAATTGATGTTATAGTGCTTGCTTCACCACCTGGGAGTCCAGGTAAGGTCTATAGTTGTCAGCCTTTCTTCAAAGTATTAAAGAATTACTGTATATACTCAAGTATAAGCCGACCCGAGTATAAGCCAAGACCCCTAATTTTACCATCAAAAACTGGGAAAACCTATTGACTCGAGTATAAGCCGAGGGTGGGAAATGCATTGGTCACAAACCCCTCCAGTATGTAGCCAGCCTGCCCCCAGTAATATACAGCACTGCCCCCAGTAGTATACAGCACTGCCCCCAGTAGTATACCGCACTGCCCCCAGTAGTATACAGAACTGCCCCCAGTAGTATGCAGCACTGCCCCCAGTAGTTTACAGCTAGCCGACAGTAATATACAGCCTGCCCCCAGTAGTATACAGCCTGCCCAGCATTAAAAGAAAATAATAAACTTATATACTCACCCTCCGGTGGCCCCGACGTGCAGCGCTGTTCCCCCGATGTCCGCGCGGGTCCTCTTCTGGCTTCCGCGCCCGTCTTCTGTCTTCTCTAACTTCGTGCTGGGCGCCCGGCACGAAGTTAGAGAAGAAAGAGGACGGGCGCGGAAGCCAGAAGAGGACCCGTGCAGACATCAGGGGAGCAGCGCTGCACGTCGGGGCCACCGGAGGGTGAGCATATAAGTTTATTATTTTTAAAATATATTTTAAGTATATTTTTATGTATATTGATATACATATATGTATATTTTGTGCTGAAAAAACCCGGCTTATACACGAGTATATACGGTATGTAGCGCCATTTGCACCAAATGATAGCCAGTTTTTTTTTTACCAGATCCTTGACTTTGTAACAGCACTGTAGGGCTGCACCATTTGAAATGCAAGGTCTAACCCTCCCATGTACTTGTTATAATGTTGTATACAGAGGAAGCTCTGTTCCTTTTGGCATACAAGTGAAAACCTTTGCTATATCAAAGATGATTCAACTATGTTGTTCACTGGATTCTCTATGACCAAAGTTGAGACCACTAAACATATTTATGGGTGAATTCATGGGTGAGCACATAGTGAGTATTCACTGTTTTCCAATGCAATAGCCAATGTAGGGCTTTAACACTTTTGGAGTCTTAACTATTGCGTTTAGTCAGATTTAAATAATAATGTTAAAAAAATAACATTAATGCAAAATCTTCAGATAGCTTCTGCAAAGTCACCTTGTATAATATTAGTGATCACTTGAACACTGAACATCCCCAACACAACCACTACCAATAACTGAGACAGAGAAAGAAGAAAGGAAGAGAGAAAATAGATACCTCTTAGTAAACCCTGCAAGGAAAAAGTTGATCGCGTCATCAGTGTCTATTTGTATGAGGGAAGTGGGAACCATCATGGGCCATCAAAGGGGAAATCTACTGCTACAGCAGATAATGGCTAATAGAAGCAGCATCTTCCTTTACATATAGACCTGACAAAAAATATATACTTAGATTTGTTTAAATATGGAGAGAGCAAACATATATATTAAAAAAAAAGTTAATCTTATTCCGCAAAACCATTTACCAATCAATGTTCAACTCCTCCTGCCTATAGTATGCTGCCTGCAGATTACCCTGCATTTGTATTGTGACAGCTTCACTTCAGAGAATAGAAATCTTAATTACATGTGAGAGAAATGCGAGAGTTATATATAGAATCACAAGCACCAGTAAAAGGTTTACTGCACTACAAAAAAATATTGGTTGATCAAGGGCATAAACAGATGATATGGGTCCACATTACAAGATGTAGCAGTCCCTTACTTTGTAATATCTTTATTAGGTTGATTAATTGTTTAACCCTTTCACTGCCAGGCATTGTGTTAATAGCCAGACAATTGTTTTTACAATTTTGATATGTACAAATAAAACCATAATTACAGCCTAAAAATTGGCCCAAAACCCATAACACTATATATTTTCTGAAAGCAGACACTTGTACCATTTATAAAATGTATTTAACATTGCAACAAGATGCCTCTGTATAAAAACTCATTAATGCAACTTTTAACTTTTTATGAACAATGCATAAAATGTACTTTGAATGCGAAAAACAGAAAACTATTAGTTGCACACATCTAAAATGTAATAGATGAGCACATGTAGAGTTCACAGATAACTCATAGGCATAATTTTAAGATGATCACAACCTGTAAAATATATCAATTACACACATTAAGGGAAATCTACCATTTGATTTTATGCATTATGAACCATACATACCTTGAGAATGGTGTAGCTACACTGATGCAGAAACATATCTTGTTTAACCCCTTAAGGACGCAGCCTGTTTGCAGGTTAAGGCTCGCAACTTTTTTTTGAAATTTGACCTGCGTCTCTTTATATGGTTATAACTTTTGAACACTGTTACTTATCAAAGCGATTCTGATATTGTTTTTTCCCCACATGTTGTACTTCATTTTAGTGGTAAATTTTGGCTGATACGTTTTGCGTTTATTTACAAAAAAAAAGAAAAAAGTGATGAATTTTTAGAAAAATTTGCCATTTTTCGAAATTCAAAATCACCGCGTTTTCAGGCAGATAGATTTACCACCTAAATAACTTGCAGAATAACATTTCCCATTTGTCTACTTAACATTTTCATAATTTTTGAAATGTTTGGATAATTTATTTTGACGTCACGCGGCCTACAAATCGAATAGCGATTTTCCGTATTTTCGGAATTGACTATTTTGGGGATAAATACTGTTTGAAATCAAATTTTACATATTTAGCAACAAAACCCCCTATATAACCAACCCATTTTCAAATCTGCACCCCTCAAACTATCAGAAACAGCATTTACAAAGATTGTTAACCCCTTGAGATCTTCATAGTAATTGAATCAAAATGGCGGTGAAATTTAGAATGGTCAAATTTTGTCGGTTATACGTTCATCTAGCCCTAAAATTTACACATTTCCAAAAGATAAAAAGAGAAAACTCACCATAAAATTTGTTCTACAATGTCTCCTGAGTGCAGCGACCCCCCACATGTGGACATTACTTGTGTTATGGGGGCACAGCAAGGCGCAGAAGGGAAGGAGCACCCTGCAGCTGCCAGGATTTTAGTTTCCTCGTTGCCCCCTTTTGAAGGCTATAAAATTTTCGCTTTTTCGTTATTGGGGCCATGTGATGCCATTTTTTTTGCGGGACGAGATGCTTTTTCCATTGTTACCATTTTGGGGTTGGTATCACCTATTGTTGAAAATTTTGGAACTTTTTTTGAGGTCATGAGTAGAAAAGCATCAATTCTGTACTGGATTTTTTACTTTTTTTTTTTTTGTGTTCACCGTATAGCCTAATAATCCTGTTATCTTTATTCTATGGGTCGATACGATTACGGGGATACCAGACATGAATATTTTTTCTTATGTTTTACTAAATTTGCCAAATAAAACCCTAATGTGGGGAAAAATCTATCATTTTTGCATCGCCGTCTTCCAAGTGGCATAACATTGTTACGTTTTTGGCTACAGAGCTGGTTGATGGCTTGTTTTTTGCGGGACATGTTGTTCTTTGCAACAATATCATTCTGGAGTACATATGTTTTGTTGATCACTTTTTATTGCATTTTTAGTGGGATATAATAGGTAAAAATCATAATTTTTGGCGGGTTTTTAACGGTTTTTTTTTACGGCGTTCATCATATGGGTTCAATAGTTATTTAGTTTTATTCTACGGATTGTTACGGACGCGGTGATACTATATATGTGGGGTTTGTGTTATGATTTAGACTTTTTTGAGTGTTATATGTCTCTTTATATGTTTTGGGGCTTATGGGCATTTTTAGTGATTTATAAAGTAATTTTTTATTTAAAAACATTTTTTTTACATTTTTTTACATGATCCACCATGGGATATGAACAAGCAATCATCTGATTGCTTGTTCTTGATAATACTCTGCAATACTAATGTATTGCAGGGTATTATCAGTGCCAGCCTATGCAGATGCATAGGCTGACACTTTGCCTTTAAGATGACGTCACAGACGCCATCTTAAAGGTAAACCCTCCAGGCTTCTCTGGGGTCCCGATCGGACCCCAGAGGTGGCAAAACAGCAATCGGCCCCCCCGAAAACGGTGCGGGGGGGCCGATTGTGATGTAAAGACCCCCAGAAGGCATGTTAAATGCCGCGGTCGCGTTGACCGCGGCATTTAACGGGTTAAACACCCGCGATCGGAGCCCACTCCGACCGCGGGTGTTAGCCGGGGATGTCAACGGTAGATTACCGTTGAAATCCCACGGCTAACGATGCCGGTTCGGCTGCTATACAGCGCTGAACCGGCATCGTCTCTGCGCAGTAGCTGTACTGCGCTGAGCGCTATTCGCGGGACTCAGCGCAGTACAGCTACGGCGCAGAGCGCTAAGGGGTTAATACCTGAGTTGAGTGGCTAAAAAAAATATTATAAAACTCAGGACCTTGGGAAAGCTGAGTTGCATGCTGCTTGCCGTTCATAAACACATTACACGGAGCTAATGATAATTTATCCACAACAGCTGGGGATGGTGCAGTGACTGATTACTTCTGCCTGCCAGACAAAACACAATGATTACATCATTCTTTGAAGCAGTGCAAGAGGAGAAACAGCGAGCGAAAGAGCCTCATTATCCTGAATGTTATAATTTTTTCAGCAAAACCACTATAGCATGCTCAAGGTATATTTGGTTCCTAATGCATGAAATTGGTAGATTTCCTTTAACCGGTTCGCGACCGCCCGCCGAGCCCTCTCCATAGCCGGTAAGTCTCTGCTGCATATTGCAGCAAAGGCTTACCGGTAACACCCGCGATCGGTGCCGGCACCGATCGCGGGTGTTTTCTTGCAGAACGCCGCCGGCAAAGCCCATGCGCCGCCATCTTTCCGAGGATCGGCGCTCCCCGTGACGTCATCGGGGAGCGGCGATCCGTTGCCATGGTAGCTTCGGGTCTCACGAAGACCCAAAGCTACTTCGGGTTAACCCATTCATTACAATGTGCTATTAGCACATTGTAATGTATGAGGAGTAAAATCCCCATATACTGCCATACTGTAGTATGGCAGTATATGGTAGGATCGATCAGACAACCTAGGGTTAAAGTACCCTAGGGAGTCTGAAAAATAGTGAAAATAAAAGTTAAAAAAAGTTAGAAAAAAAAAATTAGAATAAAAAAACCTAAAAATTCAAATCACCCCCCTTTCCCTAGAACTGATATAAATAAACAGTAAAAATCATAAACAAATTAGGTATCACCGCGTCCGAAAATGCCTGATCTATCAAAATATAATAACGGTTTTTCACTGCGTTTAACCCCGTAACGGAAAATCGCGTCCAAAGTCAAAACTGGCACTTTTTTGCCATTTAAAAAAAAATTAAAAATTCTATAAAAAGTGATCAAAAGGTTGTACAGTCCTAAAAATAATATCATTGAAAACAACATCAAAAGTCGCAAAAGATGACACCACCCTCAACTCCATACACCAAAGTATGAAAAAGTTATAAGCACAAGAAGACGGCAAAATAAAAAAAAAATTTTGTTCATGAGGTTTTAATTTTTGTAAATGTATGAAAACATTATAAAACCTATACAAATTTGGTATCCCTGTAATCCTACTGACCCAAAGAATAAATTAGATGCGTCATTTGTGGCGTGAAGTGAAAGCCGTAATATCCAAGCCCACAAGAATACGACACAAATGCGTTTTTTCACCATTTTCACTGCATTTGGAATTTTTTTCCCGCTTCCCAGTACATGGCATGGAATATTTAATACCATCACTATGAAGTGCAATTTGTTATGCAAAAAATGAGCCATCACATAGCTTTTTACGTGTAAAAATAAAAAAGTTAAAGATTTTTGAAGGTGGGGAGTGAAAAATGGAAATGAAAAAATGGGAAAGGGCCCGGTCCTTAACCGGTTAAAGAAATGCCCCACTAAATCCTATGTATTTTTTGAAAACAGACAACCGGGCATTTGCAATTTTCTTGATCAACAGTTGACAGCCCATACCACCCTCATGCAACTTTGTGACAAATTATTTTTAAAAATGCATAAAAAAATATGTTTGCATATAAAACTCAAATCAAACCTGAAGTTTATACCCAAGAAGGCATGTAAAAATAGAAAGTCAAAGTGAGTAGATTTATATAACACTATACTCAACATCAACAAGAATTTACACTCCCAAAAAAAGCCCTATATTTGGGCAAGTTTAAAAAATATATATATTACAAAATTTAACATGTACTGATGCCAACAACACTTAGGTAGATATATATTTTGAAAAGGGGTATTGTAGGTGTAGTGTCACTCTACAGTAGGTGACGAATAACACCACAATTAACTTTCACTGTAAAGATACTGCAATTTGGACACACTCTATTGAGAATACCCACCCCCATGCGGAAGATCTGTAATTTTGCTCTCGTTATGAATCTAAGCCATAGTCACAGAACCTATACCCAGTAGGCACAATAATGCCAAAAATCACAGTGATGCCCCTAGTAGCTACTAGACACAGTGATGCTCCCAGTAGAGAGTAGTCACATCACCTGACCCCAGTAAACAGTATTCACAGTGATGCAAGCTGTCACAGGAATGCCTCCAGTAACCAGCAGTTACAGTGAAGTCTCAGGTAGCCACATTACCTGCCCCTAGTAGTCAGTAGTTATATTGATACCTTCAGTAGCTGGCAGTCGCAGGAATGTCCCCGGTAGCCAGCAGCCACAGCGATTTCCCCAGTAGCTAATGGTCACATTATCTGCCCCTAGTAGCAAGTAGTCATAATGATGTCTTCAGTAGCCAGCAGTCACAGGAATGCCCCAGAGTAGTCAATAATCCCAGAAATACTCCAGTAGCCAGCAGTCACAGTGATACCCCAGAGTATAAAGTAGTTACAGGAATACCTTCAGTAGAATATGAAAATAAAAATAAACACTTGCCACCTTTTTAACTCCTCTACAGTCTTTCACACTGTGCAGGGAGACACAGCATCAAAGGTTGCCTGGGCTGCATCTACCATCACACAAGCCACCCTCTTGTGGTCTGTGTGATAGATTGAAAGCAGCGCAGTATAGGGGCTGAAAGCTTGTATGCACCACAGTCACACTTGGCACGTGAAAGCCAGCATTCTGCCTCGTAGTGGGTTAGTTCTGTTGGCCTTAGGCGACCCCTTTGAAAGGGCCATTTCATTTCTAAAGGTGTCGGGACCCACATGTTAAGAGATGCTGTTTTAAAATTACTGTCACTCCAGTATCCAGGTATCTACAGAGTGTAATATCTGCAGTATCAACTATCTATGATACTCTTGGTAATTAGTTGTAATTTTCTGAATAACCCTGCTGAGACAATAGTCTCTTTATATTGCTTTTTAATTTTAGGTTACATATTGTTTCTGTTTATTTATTTATTGTGGTTTTAATTTTTTTAATCATTTTAAGGAAAAAAAAATATAAAACATTTACAAAAGAAGGGACAGGTAAGTGCATATTGCAGTGAAATTTTATTATGATATTTTGATATTTTTGATATATGATATATCATATTATGATATATTATGATATTTTTAAAAATAAAGCCTTTTTTGCTTCAAAATAATTCATAAAATATTTAAAATTAACAAACTAAAATTACACACATTGTGCAAATAAAAAAACAAAAAAATCATAATAATTGACTTAGCAACCGTAACACAAAAAGAACACTTATGACAACCCCTTCAAAAAAATTAAAATTTGCATATCAAACATGAAAAGGGTCTTGAGGGAGATGGGCCTGATGCTTCATATGATTCACTATAGTGTGATTACAGAGAGAATTACTGCCAAACAATACACACCCAAGACACAACAATTCATAATCTATTTATTTTAACTGGTACTGAAAAACTATTATTTTTTGTTTGGTGACGTTTTTTATTTGCAGCTGATGGGTGTGGCAATGGGTGCCAACATGGCACCCACATACACCAACATTGTCATGAGGGTCTTGGAGGAGGACGCCATCTATGTCTCCACTCAATTCAGGCATTGCCTGCGGTGGTGGAGGTACATAGACGACGTCTTCCTCCTTTGGACAGGTACCAAATTAGAGCTCCTTAATTTTCATTCCTATTTGAATACTGTGGACAAATCTATCAAATTTACTTTGGTGCATTCTAGGGACTGAATTAAATTTTTGGATGTCTTGGTTATCTTAAATGAAGGTAACATTAAAACAGATCTTTATGTAAAACCTACCGATAGAAATACTTTATTGCGGTATGAAAGTCATCATCCCCGGGCCATGGTCAAAACACTTCCTTACAGTCAGCTACTAAGGGTTAAATGAATCACCAGTGATCCGGACAAGGCCAAAATTAATTTGGATACCATGGCGGACAAATTTTCAAAACGTGGTTATCCCCATCAAATAATAAAAAAAAACTTGGACAAAACACGTCAAATTGACAGAACTACTTTATTATCACCATCAACCAGACATGCTGACTTTAAAAGAATACCGTTTGTATCCACATATAATGAACAGAGCAACACCATTGCCATTATCATACGTAAGCACTGGAATAAGTTATCAGGGAGTCCATCTCCAGTACCAGAATTCCAAAATCCACCCCTTTTCTCTTATCGAAAGTTCCAATCCATAAGGATGTAGGCCCACTACGCACCAGTCGACAAACGGGGATCTTTGGCCAGTTGAATAAGGGTTTGTTCCCCTGTCGCAATTGCATTAATTACAAGCAGATGAATAGAGGTGCTTCTTTCTTTCACAACAATGTTCATTATCACGTGAAACATTATCTTAATTGTGATAGTTGTTTTGTAATCTATATGTTAAACTGTCCTTGTGGGCTTGTAAATACAGTATTGGAGAAACAACTTTAGAATTTAAAGTCAGATTCAATTAGCACCATTATACAATCCGCAGTGGCAGAAGGGACTTACCTGTGTCTAAACATTTTGTAGAGGCAGGACATTTGGAAGGAGATCTGCGTTTCCAGTTGATAGACCATGTTCCCCCACTACGTAGGGAACGTATCCTAAAAAGAAAAGAGTTGCAGTGGATACACACCCTGGACACTTTAAGACCGAAAGGGTTAAATGTTGACTTTATACTGCACAATATTAGATTTTTACAATATAAAACTCATTGTCCTTCTGTCCTTCCCTTTAGAACATCTCTCCATATCTCCAGAGTTATAGGTATTTAGTGACATAACTAGTTTAACATCCTTTTTACGCTTTTTTGAAGTATATAAACTTACACCTTTTTCTATCTTTACAGACTTTACCAACATATTGAAGCCGCATTGGGACTGTTCTCACCATCTCTTCATCTGAAGACACAATTTTTCCACTAGCGCCGCCATCCTTTTTTCTCTGTGTGACCCTGGAACGCTTAATCATTGCACTTCTTTCTGTTTACGTATTTTACATATGTCCTGTGATGATCATAACATGTGCCATGGGAGTGGCTATTATCAGTACCTATATAGGTTGTCATATAGTTATCTCTTGAGGGACAATAATCCTTACACACAATCCCGTACGGATCTCCATTTCCCTCTTTACCTACTATTTATTACTTTATTGGTCAAAACCATATTTGCCCTCCACTGTGCCATTGATCATCCCCTATGGACCCATACATGGGCTTTATGCTTATAACCTTTTTCTGTATTACATTCAGAGAGCCTCCGTAGGTTCCGGAGCACCCTTGCTATCTGTGCGCAGACGATGCGGGCAGTTCCCGGCCATCTGTTTACAGATGACGTAGGTGGTTCCCTTGACAACCCGGCGCATCCTTTGGTATGCGTATCATTCCGGCGCCTCCTCTGACATGCGCAGCAGTGCTATACTCCGTTTGCGTTCTACTTGCGGTCCACACTCGTTTTTTGCTGACGAGCACTTGAGACTGTTTTTTGTACAATCGGAGGATCGAGGTGGTGAGACACCCATTGTTTTTAACTTCTTTCATTGGAATTTACTATTCTTATCGGCACTTGTAGCACTTGACACTTTATTTAAACACTACACACTAAGTATTCCTTACCATACCAAGATATAAGAGACCAATGCACTAGCACTTTGTTTGTATATATATGAATTGCATCATCTCTGTACAGTTTAATGAATTTTAAAATGAAATGACGCTATTTATGTATGTTATGACGTAATATGTTAATGCAAGGGGGTGGGAACGATTTGATCATGTGATCACTTATGTTTGGTACATATATACGCCATTCACCTATGTCACTTGGATGGGAAAGTTTAAAAGAGTAACCGTAAAGGTTTTTTTTCCACAAATCAATAGGTCTTGGGATGTAAAACAACTTTGCCTATTATCTTTGTTACCTATATGCAGCAGTTTCCATGCTCTAGCCCTCAGATTACCTCAGTGCTGCAGGAGTGTTGAAAAACACTGGAGTCCAAAGTATAAACAAACTCTACGGACTCCTGGTAGGGGAGGGGCTGCTGCTTCCTGCTAACAATGGAGGAGGTCATGTGACAAAGCTATCTGTGTATGTAGAAGAGCTCAGTGTGTTCAGGACTGTGGATACAGATGTCTCCTGCACAAAATAGTGAGGTACAAGATATCTCCCCTTCTCCCTATGAGTCCCTCCATCCCAATCTGTGATTCTACAGAACTTTCTGTCTCTCTCGGAACCCCATGCTGCTCCCCTCCCCTACCTTGTCATCGGCACTATCAGCTCTGTGCAGATAAGCTATTAACCCTTAGTGCTTACACAGCAGAGGCTATAGACTTCATATAGACTGGTTTACTTATTATTTATTTCACTTATTACATGTTCCCTGCTCCTCCATGTGATGGAAGCTGCCAGGCTAGTCACCATATACATCCTCTATGTCTACTGTGTATTGTTCAGTGGATTAACTTTTGGGAAACTAAAAGGATTTAATGCTAAACTACTTTGAGAGAGAACACAAGGCATCATGGAAACTGTGAGCAAGCTAACTGGCCTCAGCTTGAGGACATAGGCAGACAGATATCAGTCTACACCCACTTCAAATTTGGTGAGAAAGATTTCTGTCAAACAGTTTCAGAACAGAAAATGCCATAGCTTTGGAAAGAAAAGGTTGAGCAGCACAAAGTAGGCATCATTTTGTTTTTAAAGTGGGAATCACATGTAATAATTTGGTAAAATAATTATAACTTTACAATTACTTTTAAGGCTATGAAGTTGAAAGTATAGTACCATCATTTGTAAATCAATTTAAATAGAAAGGATTGGTCATTTATAGACCAGTACAGCCCTTCTAACACCCCCGAAAAAACAAACATTTTGTGTCAACTGCAACGATTAAAACATTTAAACAGATACAACAGAAGAACCAAGTTATATTCATGAATACAGCACCAGAACCAAGTCCAGTAAATAAAAAAAGTTGCAAAACCAGGTTCTGCACATAATAAGAGCACCAAAACTAAACAATGTACATAGATACATTACCAAAGATTAGGGTGGGTTTACACCTCATTTTTGGCAAGTTGTAAGGACATGTCAGGCAGATTTGCAATGTGTCCTTATAACATAAGGCACAGATGCATCCCACTGTATTCTTATACAGTGGGGTACAACGCCTGGTGACTCTTCCTCCCCCATGAATGCAGGGGGAGATGTGAACAACAGCAGCAGCCAGTGATTGGCTGTTTCCAGCAATTCTAGGGGTGTTTCTCCAGTCATATCGTTGACATTATATGGAGAGTGACATCACTTGTGTCCACCTTCCTGCTAAGCAATTTATTTGCTCAGCAGAGGCTGGGGTACATTGCCTTTTCTCACAATAGGCTTCTGCAGCCTCTGCTGAGTGTATTATGTCACTGAGCAGAAGGGAGCAGGATAGTAAGATTAGCTTGCTACTTCTTTACATCCTGTCTTTTCATAGGATACGTTGTAACAACTATGCCTCTGTCTGCCAATATATGTAAATGGGTATTTTCAGTCTATACTATGTGTATACGTGTATATGTGAATATGTGTATACTAAAAACACACTATTTTACAAATAATTCCCAGGATGGGGGAGGTTCTGGGGGATCTATCTTAGACTCCTTCCCTTCATATGTCCTGAATCTGTAGGTGTACCCTGGCTTACTCTTACATAGCTTATACAGCTTCACACCATACCTTGCCCTCTTACTGGGCAGTTGCAGGTGGAAGAGAAGTCTCCCCTTAAAAATTCACCAGGGACTTGTCTATAGATAGGTGCTTCTCAAGGCATACACCTGCACCAACTTGGCTCTAAAATGGTCTAGAATGGGTTTAATCTTAAATTAACATATCTGGATGGGTATTGCGTTACATCTGCATAATGTAAAATTTTATGGGTGGCTCCAAGCGTATCCTGTTGATGGCCACGTGATACTAAATGTCTGTGCTCCAATAGTCACTGTTTCATGGCTTCTTTATTATTTTCATAAGCAACATTGTGCCCCAATACTTTTTCATCTCTGCAACCTGTGTGGTTGTTCATACAAAAAAATAAGGTTTTGGGGGATTAATTGAGCAGCATAAAGATTTGTCTGGAAAACCATCAAACTAATTAATTGTAATTTTTTTTCTGCCATGTCTAACTGTACCCCAGGACGACCTGTAATCTGTGGGACCTGAGGTGTATAATTGCTGAAGGTCACCCATTTGGGTTCAGAAGTCTCAGGCAATTCTTCATTTGCATAGAGTTTCAAATTATGGCACGTCCCCACCACATTATGCAGGTCCTGCATATTTGACCCATGTTTATAGCATCTCATCTACGCAATTCAGTTACACTGCACTACAATGACATGGATACATCTCTCTTTACAGTTGGGCTGGGTGTCTTTTCCTTCAGGAAGTAGCTTACTGGTTTAGATACATTCGGAAATCATGTCATAAGGCTACATGTATATTGAGCATTTATCTTTAGGAAGAAGTTTTATATAAGGTAGCATTACCATAGTTCTCATTCTGGCAAAAGGTTTTGTATATTCCTCAATGTACCTTCGACCTTGATCAGCCATTATTATTAGCAGGTTCTAGTTGCCAAATTTCTTCATTTAGGTTTACATCACCAGAAAGATAGAAAAATAAGCATAATCTGTTATCTAATCAGTAACTCTTTATATTCACATTGATGATTTTTGTTATTGAAAATTTTGCAACTGTCCACTTTATTTGAATGGAAATCATAGCTGTAAAAATATATTGAATGTTCATGTTGTCTTTTATAATCATATTTTGCCGTTACTTTATCATTACTTCTTCCCTCCTGTATTGAACAAGAGGGGTTCTTTTGTTACAGCAAAACAGGGGACTCAGTTTGCACTCAGTGTTGCTTTGGCAACAAAACACAGGAATAATAATCAAAGAATAATATAAGCTGTTGTATAATGAAAAAATATTGCTGGAGATGTGTCAAAATAATTATCTAAAAGGCACACGATGGACTTGCCTTTCGTAGAACGGACAGCATGACTTTGTAAGCTGTGTTCCAATAAATGCTTTGATTTTCTTCTTTGTTACATGAAAGTTGGTAAAAACAAAGAATATGTGGTTTATTTTTTGGTAAGTTTAGAAAAAAGCTATACAATTCATTTACTGATGTTTAACATGGAACTGAAGCACAGTGTTACAGTAGAAAACAATATAAATTTCAAGATAAAGGTAACTATATATTTAATGTAATTACAAAAAATATTTAAATAAAATTATTCATATTTCCAATATTTCCACCTAGAAGGCAATATTGCTGCCTTCGTGATAAAGCTGGTTATAAGGCATCCAATATGTGGCTTAGTATTACCTTGCAAGAAGACTAACACTAATCATTCTACTATTACTCCAGTACCCCCTGCAAAAAGTGCTACATGAAAGTGCCAAGTACCTGGAGGACTGGATCATCTCAATTGATGCCTGGACCAGGGGTAGCCACAGGTTGGCAGTTTCAACTATTAAAAAAAGACATGGGGGACCTATGGTTATTCCCCCCCCCCCCCCCAAATACTATCTTCCAACAAAGTTGGAAGCCTGGAACATTCAGGATGCTTCAAAATGTATTGATTAAACAGGTCTTCCTTTATTCAAAAATATACCATACACTAGTAGAGACGCAATACATATTTTTATTGCATATACACTACTGTATGACAGCACACTTTGAATCAAGGAAGATCTGTTTCATCAAAACCTTTTGTGGAGGAATTTGCTGGGCTTCCATCTTTGTTTGTTGATGTTGATCTACTGACTTTGGGTGAGCTGACTTTACCACCGTCTGGTCGATATATATTTTATATGATTCAACAAAACTTCTGCTGGTGGGACAATAGGAGGGTGTTTTTCACAGCCCAAGGCTGCATTCACACTACAGTATGGGAGAAGTTAATACGGGCTCACGGCAGTGTGAATGTAGCCTAAGGCTGCATTCACATGAACGTATGGAAATTGCCGTGTGCTACCCACACGTACCCTTTTTTTACAGGTTACATACGGCCACATTCATTTCAACCATTTACATTGCTGTTGTTTACACCATACCATACTGTATACTAGCTGTTTAAATATATAGAGCATGTCCTATTTTTTCCCCATATTTCGGTTCCGTAGAAGTCTCTGGGGATGTATCAATACGGGTTACATACTTGCTGTATACGGTTGGGCAGGCAAATCCCATTCTATTTTATAAGTGCCTGGACACCTACCCAAACCATGGGCAGAAGGTGAAAGTATGGGAAGAAGTGCCTGCGCAAACTGTAGCAGAAGAGTAGAGCACAACAAAAACTATTTATCAAAGACACGACTTGGTGAGTGTGATTGTCGCCCCATATCCCTATCAAGTTCCCTAATGCCATGTGCAGCACCCACTTTCCAAGCGGCCATGTCCAGTAGATCAGTAGACCATTGCTGCCATGTGCATTTTACTTGTGTCCCCTTCGGCCATGTGCATGTTTCCTCTCCAGCCATGTGCTTGCATCCCCTCCAGCCACGTGCATGTGTCCCTTCCAGCCATGTGTATGTGTCCCTTTCAGCCATGTGCATTATAGATGTGACCCCCTTTTTTTAGTTTTTTTGTTAAACAGTGCAAATGGTTACAAAATGATGGGTGACGGTCCGAGACCAGTATAAACACGAGAAGAGACACAGAGGAAAAAGTGGGAGTGGTCTTCTGACTTAAAGACCTTATATTTATACTCACTATCTGCGGTTCTTGGGCGCATTCATGGATGTGGGACCGTAAGTATTTTTGATTAGTTTTGTCAAATTTTAACCATGTCCTGTATGTTCAAAGGTGTTTCCTTTCCAACATTCAGAGAACATGCATTCTGCCTTATGGACTGGAATGCCTGGCATATGCACACAGATTTTTAATTTACATTCTGCTTTCCACAGAATGGTTGATAACCTTGAGGATCCACCAGCTCCTGAGGAACCTGTGGAACAGGATGCTTCAGAAGATTTGAGGCCAGACATCAACAAACAGCGAATGGTCATCAGCAACACCACCTCCACCACACTAAGCAGCAGCCATCTTCTGTTAAAAATGCAGCGGTAGTGGAGGTCCGAGATCACCTGCGTTAGCGTCGTGAAGACACATGTAAGGATGTCTCCCCAGAGGACAAAGGTCATTGTAAAGCAGCAATTGTTGTTGTTCAGCAAATTTTCCGGAATCTGAACTACTCCCCAAAAAATGAAGTGGGTCCCTAGTAGGCTTTTCCCAAAACCTAAATAGAGAGGAGTCTACAAAGAACTGATGTACATCCTGGTTGCTTTGTAGAAACATGTAGATGTGAGGAACCTTGGGCAAATGTATATTCCCATCCACCACTTCTCCAGACGCTCTGCCACAGTTAGCTCAATGTTAAGCAGTTTGCAGCCTGAATCCTGCAGCAATGCAGCAAGTATACACAGTCTATACACAGTTGTGTGTAAATGGCCTACTCTACAGCCCCTAATTCCTCCCCCCCCCCCAAATATCACACAACACAAGCTTTATCTAGGAAGAAAACAAAGTATAAGGCAAACTGCTCATGAACAAACTGTCCAGCCACTCCAGGTTGCTCTTGGAGTCTGTTGCCCTAGGGGATAGACGCTGTTCGATGTGGTCCCTCCTGGTCTGAATCACCATCATGGATCCGAATAAAGTTGTGAAGAATAACACAGGCTTGCTAACGTTTTCTGCAAGCATGAAATAAAAAAAAGAACAGGCTCGAAATTTTTTTCCACGGACCACCAATGGAAATAAACAGATATGAGAGAAAAATATAAAGTAAAACGATGTGAGAAAAAATCTTAGAACAGCCTTTGTGACACCACTTCACTGACATCTGAGCGAACACAATGTCAGGCATCAGGTTTTTTGGATTATGCCACTGTATTGACAGTGCCACAAAAATTTTAGAGAGAGAGAACAGTAGATATCATAGTCACCATTGTCATCCCCCAGGAGACAGAAAAAAAAGTCTCTAGCTACCAATGCTTAAGAACCATGGGAGACATAACATAAAGGAGGAGCAAGACAAATCTAATAGTCAAGATGGTATCTTATCAGAACAGATATGATATTGTATTGTAGGGAAATCAAAGTCTATCACACCAACTATGTATCATATTCATGTATCCAGCCACACAATATGGAATGCCAGTTTTTCTACGGGGAGGGGAGGAATGAGGGGCGCTCACCCTTCCTCTCTCCTGCACCTGGCTGGATGCACCATAGCAATTCATGTGCCTGAGGCCTAAGTGAGATAACAATATTAGCTGTAATTATAGGGGAATACAACCTACACTGCAGAGTTGAACATTGACCCAGCAACAAAACAGCTTATTTATATAAATAACGCTGTGTACACAGTGGCAATGAAGGCATAAAATGTATCCACAGGTTGTATGGTTGTAACTCTACATCTGCTAGCAGCTACCTTAATGTTATTATAATATATTTAGCATTAAATTGAATTTGACTATGAAATGCAAGGGGACCTAATCTCTTTTATTATACACATCTATACACATTATATTATTCATCCTAAGGCCGCTTTCACAAAAATGTTTTTTACCTAGGTCTGGAACTCTGGCTTGGAGATCCGTTTTCTACATTGTATTTTTCACCCATATTTTACAAGTTTTTTTCATTTCTCATCCATAAAAACGGTTTGTGTGTCATCCATATGTCATCCATGTATTCGGATGCACAAAAGCGGGAGGTTGGCTTAGCTGATGTCATTTGCTTTTTGCCTGTATTCAAACTAAGTCATGTGATGGTTTTCTGGACATATGTGTTATATCAAAGCAACAAAAGGAAAAAAACTGATCTTAATGCAATCCAAAAAATCGTGAAATTATTAATCATTAATCATTAATTTCAATATGAAGGTACTAGAAAAGCAAACAGCTACAAATAGGATAAATTTTAAGATAACAGCCATGCAAACACAGCACTGGGGGAAAAAATAAATAGTCAGAATAAATGGATTAAACTAAATTGATATCTAAGTTATCCCCAAATACAGGTCCGTAAAAAATGGACTGCAAAATGTTTGGGTGAAAGGGGGTTTACTCATATGTCTTCCTAAGTTGAAAACACTTCCTGGACCTTACTGGGGAAACTGGATATTAAACAAATATAAATATTCTGTGTACATTTATGTATTAACAAACAAAGAAAAACATTTCAGATTTTCTTATCCCATCCTGGAAAACTGTGCATATTTTCCCAGAATCACTTATGATGGAATATTTGATGAACAAAAAAAAAAAACTGATTATTTTAAAACTAGGAACAATGGACTGTAAATATTGTGGAGACCAATTGGGGAAATTGATTGTGAATGTTTAAGGCTCAAGTCCAATATTTTTTTCCACAAATCATTAACTTTTGTGCTGTAGAACAACTTTTCCTGTTAATATCATTACCTATGTCCAGCAGATTTGCTATCCTCCTCAGTCTGTTCCTGCATTATCTCCCCTGGCTGTGCCCCTTATCTCTGTGAAGCTATTCTTCATTTATACAAGACATTCAAAGACTAACTGCTGGTGAGATAACTGCTTGCTCCCTGATCACTCTGAAGTGAGAGTCTCCAGCTAAGAATAGTGTGGTAGAAGATCTCCCTGGTCAGTCCCTCCATCCCAGGCTGTAATTCTGCAGAACATTCTCTGTCTCTCTGAACCTAAAGTTCTGCCATATACACCTCTGCAGCAACCCCTTCCCCCAGCCTATGCTCAGACACTATCATTACATCAGGGAAGGTGAACTCAAGGTCATCGCTCTTGATGCGGCATGCGCTCCATTAATTTAAACGATACTGGCAGCAATTAAAGAGTTACTGCCCACGGTTGGTGCTAGCTTCAAAGCAGAAAATGCCATAACTCTGAAAAAAGGGCAAGTAGCATATTATGAGATTATTCTGTTTTGATAGGGGGAATCACATTGGTAAAAATCAATTTGGTAAAAATCATTAAGAAATCACTTTAATGATTAAATGTGGATATCTAACAATCAGTAAATATTTTTAATGTTTTTTTCATAAGAAAATGGTTGTGTTTGTGAGAAAGCTTATAATTATACATATTTGTAATAATTTTATTATGTATGACTAGTAAATAGGGCCTGTCTACCACATAGGGCAGCACGGTGGCTTAGTGGTTGCAGTGCTGGGGACCTGGGTTCAAGTCCCAGAGTCAACATCTACAAAGAGTTTGTTACCTCCGTGTTTGTGTGGATTTCCTCCCACACTCAAAAATATACTGTTAGGTTGATTAGATTGTGAGCCCCATTCGGGGCAGGTTTCAACAGATCGGCGGCACTCCGTTATCTGCAGAGGTGCTCTAGGTTCAACCGATGCCACAGTAATATATCCAATAAAGATCCCGGCACTCACAATCTTCATCAGCTCAAACGTTGATCTTTATTGGATATACCATTGGGGACAGGGACCAATTTTGCAAACTCTGTGCAGCGCTGCGTAATCTGTGTGCGCTATATAAAGGAATTAATAATAATAATATTATATTATACTCTTGTGCAGCGCTGCGTAATCTGTGTGTGCTATATAAAGGAATTAATAATAATAATATTATATTATACTCTTGTGCAGCGCTGCGTAATCTGTGTGCGCTATATAAAGGATTTAATAATAATAATATTATATTATACTCTTGTGCAGCGCTGCGTAATCTGTGTGCGCCATATAAAGGAATTAATAATAATAATATTATATTATACTCTTGTGCAGCGCTGCGTAATCTGTGTGCGCCATATAAAGGAATTAATAATAATAATATTATATTATACTCTTGTGCAGTGTTGCGTAATCTGTGTGCGCTATATGAAGGAATTAATAATAATAATATTATATTATACTCTTGTGCAGTGCTGCGTAATCTGTGTGGGCTATATAAAAGAATTAATAAAAATACTAATAATATTATTATTGTTATATTATACTCCAGGTCTACACTTTAAATTTTTATCTTTTAATTTGATTCTATAAAATTTTTTTATGTTATGTTATGAATCAGTTAATTACAAAGTACTTCTCTATCTAATAATGTATTGAATTATTGTTGCATATATATATCATTGGAACTGCCTTTGAAAACTCAATCCTGTGGATAGGGCCTAACTTGTGTTCGTGGGAAAACAGCTTTAAAGCTAACTACTAGCACACAAACACTATGGGAAATATGGTGTAATGATAATTCCCCTTTGCAAAGTTATGGTAACAAATAGAGCCACAAGGATAACTTATTAAAGGACAATTTAATAAGCAAAAGGCACAATTCGTATAGGTTTCAAAAAATTATGAAATAAACAGACATACATAAAAGCAAAACAGTAAAAATAAAAAAGGACAAAATAAAGAAAAACAGACGTCTTACTAATAAGGTTGGCCCCAGAAGAGAACCAATGAAAATCTGAAAGGAAGGAAACCTACCACTTAAAAGTGGTCGTTTTTCACACAGATACATGGCACCAGCTTAGGGTGAGCTGGTGCCGGAACATATTTTCATTAGCAGAATACAGCCAGTATAGAAGATTTAAATGTTAATATAACTTATATCTCGGTGCACTGCACGGCGTACCATGAGCGTGCCTGTGGGTGCGCCGGATTCTGAAGTGCTGGAGAGCCGGTGACGTCACCGAACTCTCCGGCACACTGGCACCTGCGCAACTTGGCACAGGGAAACAGGCCGTGCTAAATTGCGCATGCGCCGGAGAGCTCGGTGACGTCACCAGCTCTCCAGAACTTCAGAATCCGGCGTGGGTGCTCGCATGGTGCGCTGTGCCCTACCGCAGTGCGCCGAGATAGAAGTTATATAAACATTTCAATCTTTTATACTGGCTTTATTCTGCTAATGAAAATATGAGCTGGTGGAATGTATCTGTTTGAAAAAGACCACTTTTAAGTGGTAGGTTTCCCTTAAAACTGACCCTAAGTGAATGCTGGCATGCACTTTTTGAATAACCACCATATCCACCCCTTTTGTCAAGGTGGGAAGTTGGGGGCATATTTCCTGATTATATCCTATCTAGTAGCTACGCCTTCATTCACAGGCTATTCTAGTATAACTATTTAAAAAGAATCACTGACAAGTTACACATTTTGTTACACTATTTAAAAAATACTGAAAAGTTACATATTTTATTTTCCCCTTTTTTATATATCCAAAGTGGGTTTTTTTGCAACAATTTTGTTTTAACTTCTTCACTATCTGCTCCTTCTCCATGAAGACAAGATTCTTAAATATACTCAGGATAACAAAATAACACATTCTCTAATTCACCATTATCAACAAAAATACAGCATTTCACAGATCTAATTCAAACCTGTCTATCAGTCCTGAAGTATACAATTTCGGTTGCCCTGGGATCTGACCATAAATTAGAAGTCTAGGGTTGGGCGGGACCGATTCTGTCTGATGCTGCAGTATGAAGTCCTCTCTGCATCGGCCCTCCCCTTGTATTCTAAGACGAGCTCACACACACACAGACCCTTCCTGCTGACAAGGACTCTACAAGCTACAGGCAAGATACGGTCTTTATCCAGGGGAGGGAGGCACAGCAGAGCTGACAGTGTATGTTATGGCTGAGATAGCAAAGACAAGAGTGTCATAGTGTGTTATTTGCATCTCATAGAACTCATCTCTCATCTCTGCTGTTTCATCTTTCTTTCTATGTGTAAGATACAAGTGAATGAACATGAGCTAAATTAAAGTGAATATCATAATACCTGGACGATGTAACCACATTGTCAGCACACAACATCACAGCATTAGAGGGATCATGACTTGTCTGCCTAGAGAGTCCCAGTCCAGAATTGTACACTGACCAACCTACATTTTTTCTGCCACAAACGGAGGTCTTCTATGGCAGTTCCGTACGTTTGACTGTACACTTAGCCCGGCACCCCTGAGGACGCAACGGACGGGCTTTAGTGTCTAGTTAGTTTTTATTTAGCGGACTAAGGGCTAACTATATCAATTAGTTTAGTGGCAGAAACTAATGTGTGAATTAGTGATGGCAAGAGTGACAAATAGTAGCACGAGTGGGTACATCATATGTGTGCATATTGGTGCTAACGGCACTGTGAAAGATCAAGACAAACAGTGGAGTTATAAAGTGACAGAATTCAATAGATGGTAATAAATACTAAGGTCAATTAACAACACTGCAACATAGTAGCATTGACTAATCTGAAGCAAGAACACTATTGCTCAATAGTGACATCTAGTGTCTGGTAGCCCATCGACACCACATCTACCTGTAACACGGATACTGTCCCCCCACTGTTTTCCCAACAATAGGGACCCACGTGGTTCCTCTGAAGAAAACACCAATATTGGCATTTTACCCAACTAATAATAATGGCATTATAAGGCACCAGTAAGGGCTCATTAGTCTGAATGACAGCCAAAGAGGGAACGCATCCCCTCTACGACAAACTTGTATGTAAGCCCAGATGCCTTAAGCCAACACAAGCCAGTCACACAAAACACACGACCATGTAGCCACAACTCCTTCCCTAATAATACTTATAGACTTCAACCCTATAGTCGGTAGATTTTTTACTTCAGTTGTGAGTGTCACCATTCCCTTTTAATAAATTGAAATAAAGATTGAAATTTTAATGGGGTAAATGAATTCCCTCTCTACCTCTTGACCAATGGGTCTTTTTTGAGGCCACATCCAGGCCTTTTCTGTGAAATAGTATCTGTTCCAGCACTGAAAGTGTGATGCACACACTGGCTCCTCATTGAAACCATGAGGTAAGAACGACCCTGTGCTCCCACTTGGATAATACACCAATATTACACCAATTTAACTGTTGCCTTTCAAGGCATAATCTAGAGCTGCAATTTACACTAAATTCTCCTAGCATTATCTCCTGGGTGGGTTGTACAGGCTCACCAGATAGATAGATGAAGAGGGCGCTATTCTCAACTACCAGCATGCCTATACGTTGGCAGGGGCGTGGCATAAGCACAATTTTAAAAGTTGATCCATGAAGGGAATGGATAACAAGTATGAGAAGATTACCACAGTCACAATGCCTGGATCTGTGAGTAAGTGTCCCTGCTTTATCATTCTTGCTTTTGATGGTAGATTTCTTTTAACTATAATTTATATGTCATTATTTATAGTAGCATGTCTTCTGGCAGTTGCAGTAATAATCTGTTCATGACGTCCTTGTCTCTCTACCTCCCACGTTTATGTTTTACTTCTCATTTGTGATCAATGAAGTCCAGGGAAAAGTAATGTCTTTTGCTAGGGCAGCAGAAAGAAGCAAGCTGTTACATTTTTCAAAGTAAATCACAGACAATTATATATGCCTAGGTCTAAATTATTTAATGGAAGTCAGCTTCTTACAAGAAATATTACCCTTTAAATCTACATGAATCTACAGACCTGCAGCAAAGTTTGTAAATAAACTAATAAATCTGAAAGATGTAGTACAATGATGGCCAACCTATGACACGCGTGTCAGTGTTGACACGCATAGCCATTTTCAGTGACACGCGGCCAGTGACACACCAAGCTCAAAAGGTTGCCCATCACTGATGTAGTAAATATTTGAGTGAAGACCCTAAACTGAACAAAAAAATTATAAAAGCTGAGTGCAAAACTCTCAATAAAAATACTGTGATAAAAGACAACACTAAATTCTACATATATCCATACTATTCACTATTCTGTCTTTAGGGTATCATATTTTATGCCATCAAAAATGCATAAAAGCTGTATGTTTGCAACTACTATAGGTCCATGTTCATATTTCTATTTGTCGGTTTATGCTATACCCTTCCGGTATTTCCAGCAGAAAAAAGAAGCAGAGGCATAAATTCTTTTGATATAAATAATGGAAGAATGGCAGAAGCTGCACTTTAAAACATAAAATAAAACAGGGAACAGAGAGTATATAGAATACCTTCCAAAAATGCTATAATCACTGACTAGATCAATAGTTGATTTAAATAGTTATTTGTGTTTTTCCAGTAATCACCACAAAAAGTGACTGTACCAAGGTCAAGGTGAATAGGGAACAAGAAGAATCTGTAAAAGAGATTTAGAGAAAATGTATAGCCGAGAGGCACAGTTAAGAATGCCAGCATTAAAAGAAGGGCATCAGATACAAAAAAAATTGCCTTATTAGTATAAATAATAGGAAACTTAACAAAAAAGAGGTAAATGAAATAAGGTTCTTAACTACATACAGTATACCCTGTTTCCCCGAAAATAAAACAGTGTCTTATATAAATTTTTGCTCCTAAAGAGGCACTAGGTCTTATTTTCAGGGGATGTCTTATTTTTCCATGAACAAGAATTTACATTTATTGTTGAACTAAAAATCTACTTTTCTAACATCCTTATGACTCTCCAAACTCTAAATTTCATGCTATATTTCTTGTGACTCCATTTCTATTAGAATCTTTGGCCCCAGTCTCTCATCATGTTTAGTAAAAGCACTTTCCATAAATGACCCTTCTTATCCTGGTTACTTGCTGGTATCACATTTGCAGCACAACAGCCAGTGATTTACTTCCATGAATCCTTCCCCATGTCACAATCTTCTGCAGCATCTAAAAAATTCCCTAATACTAATGTATGCTGTGGGGGGAACTGCTGCAATGACGGCCGCTAGGTCTTATTTTCAGGGGAGGCCTTATATTTGTAATCCAGAACAAAATTGTACTAGGTCTTATTTTCGGGGGATGTCTTATTTTAGGGAAAACAGGGTATTAAGGATCAAAGGGAAATAAAAGGGGTCATTAAAAAACACTGGTATATCCTTTAGGGTGATCCATACCTTAATATAAAATTATCAGATATAGGAGAGCGAGGACACTTAAAAAAAATTGGCACCAAGTAGACCAAAACCGCACAGACTAAAAGTAACTAGGAGCAAAACACATAATACCAACAGATGCTACAAATGTTTTAAGAGCAGGTGTCTATGCTGTGAAAATATTAAGCACTAGTTGTAGCCCCCAGCATTGCCGGGATGGTTAATAACTGCTCTTAGGGTATCACCAATGATGCAAGCATCACAATTGAAACATATTACCTCATACACTTACATTACCTGCCCTATACTAAGAATGATAATGGTGGAGTGATACGCCAGTCACAGCTGCAGTCATCTGAGATAATCTAATGTTAGCTAGATGATTGCAGCTCTGGATGTCAATGGAGTATATAATGGCAATAATAAGACTGCAGCCCTAGATGTGACTGGAGCCTCATATATGATATAAGCATAGGAATTGAGAATATATTCCCTCATATTACATCAATCAGATTGATACTTCAGTCACAGCCAGAGCTACAGTCATCTGAGATGATATAATGGTAGATTATTGCAACTCTGGATGTGACTGGAATATCATATATTTTAACAAAATATATGCGCTCCATTAATTTAAACGATACTGGCAGCAATTAAAGAGTTACTGCCCACGGTTGGTGCTAGCTTCAAAGCAGAAAATGCCATAACTCTGAAAAAAAAGGGCAAGTAGCACATTATGGGATTATTCTGTTTTGATAGGGGGAATCACTTTGGTAAAAATCAATTTGGTAAAAATCATTAAGAAATCACTTTAACCCTTTCAGGACCTGGCCCATTTTTGTTTTTTCATTTTCATTTTTTACTCCCCATGATCAAAAATCCATAACTTTTTTATTTTTCCATGTACAGAGCTGTGTGATGGCTTATTTTCTGCGTAACAAATTGCACTTCATAGTGATGGTATTGAATATTCCATGCCGTGTACTAGGAAGTGGGAAAAAAATTCCAAATGCAGTGAAATTGGTAAAAAACCGCATTTGTGCCGTCTTCTTGTGGGCTTGGATCTTACGGATTTCACTGTGCACCCCAAATGACATGTCTACTTTATTCTTTGGGTCTGTCCGATTACGGGGATACCAAATTTATATAGGTTTTATAATGTTTTCATACATTTAAAAAAATTAAAACCTCCTGTACAAAAAATTTTTGGGGGATTGTGCCATCTTCTGGCGCTAATGGGTGAGCTGTGGGTGGTGTCGTTTTTTGCGGAATTTGATGACGTTTACAATGTTATCAATTTTAGGACTGTTCGACCTTGTGATCACTTTTTATAGAATTTTTTAATTTTTTTAAATGACAAAAAAAGTGCCATTTTCGACTTTGGGCGCGATTTTCCGTTACGGGATTAAACGCAGTGAAAAACCGTTATCATATCTTGATAGATCGGGCATTTTCGGATGCGGCGATACCCAATGTGTTTATGATTTTTACTGTTTATTTATATTTATATCAGTTCTAGGGAAAGGGGGGTGATTTGAGTTTTTAGGGTTTTTTATTATAATTTTTTTTTTAACTTTTTTTATTTTTATTTTTAGTACTTTTCAGACACCCTAGGGTACTTTAACCCTAGGGTGTCTGCACGATCATATCATATACTGCCATACTACAGCACATTGATAGCACATTGTAATGCATGGGTTAACCCGAAGTAGCCTCGGGTCTTCGTGAGACCCGAGGTTACCATGGCGACGGAACGCCGCTCCCCGATGACGTCATAGGGAGCGGCGATCCTCGAAAAGATGGCGCCGCCCACGCGCCGCCATCCTTTTGAAGCCGCCGGCAGCATTTCCGGCGGCGATCGAGGTGAAAACACCCGCAATCGGTGCTAGCACCGATCGTGGGTGTTACCGGTAAGCCTTTGCTGCAATATGCAGCAAAGACTTACCGGCTAAGGAGAGGGCTCAGCGCGTGAGCCCTCTCCATGCACCCGTGGCCAACCTGTGACGTGCTATTACGTCACGGGTCGTGAACGGGTTAATGACTAAGTGTGGATATCTAACAATCAGTAAATATTTTTAATGTTTTTTTCATAAGAAAATGGTTGTGTTTGTGAGAAAGCTTATAATTATAAATATTTGTAATAATTTTATTATGTATGACTAGCAAATCTAGTCTACCACAAAGGGCAGCACGGTGGCTTAGTGGTTGCAGTGCTGGGGACCTGGGTTCAAGTCCCAGAGTCAACATCTACAAAGAGTTTGTTATCTCCGTGTTTGTGTGGATTTCCTCCCACACTCAAAAATACACTGTTAGGTTGATTAGATTGTGAGCCCCATTCGGGGCAGGTTTCAACAGATCGACGGCACTCCGCTATCTGCAGAGGTGCTCTAGGTTCAACCGATGCCACAGTAATATATCCAATAAAGATCCCGGCACTCACAATCTTCATCAGCTCAAACGTTGATCTTTATTGGATATACCATTGGGGACAGGGACCAATTTGGCAAACTCTGTGCAGCGCTGCGTAATCTGTGTGCGCTATATAAAGGAATTAATAATAATAATATTATATTATACTCCTGTGCAGCGCTGCGTAATCTGTGTGGGCTATATAAAAGTTGATATAATGGTAGATTATTGCAACTCTGGATGTGACTGGAATATCATATATTTTAACAAAAGTTTGAGCTAAAATTTCAAAAAATGTCGACACACCTAAATAATCGGCTAAAAAAGTGCCACAAGAGATATGTTAATGTACAAACATACTGGGATACATTTATCAAAAACAGTGCACTGTGCAATTTGCCTGTGTAGTGTGCAGAGTGCATCAGACTCAGGAATTGTGGCCTCTGCATGAATATGGCGTCCTCTGCACTGCTCTGACTGCTCAACTTTTTTAGGTGCACCTTTAACATGGGGCGTGCAACACAATTCTGTTGGACTCAGCATGATAAATGTGGTGCACGTTCTGACTGTGCACTGGAATGCCTCTGTATGTCCAGAAATTTGTGTTGCGTCAGGTATAGTGCAGCCACTACACAAATTCACTTGCAACACGTATGTGGCACAGATACAGTCTTAAAGAGGACCTCTCACCCATAATTTCGACACTAGGAGCTGCTTACTAAAGTAAGCAGCTCCTAGTGCTTAAAACAAACGCCTGTTTAGTGCTTAAACAAATGCTATCTAACACTGCGGCGGAGTACAATGTAAACGCCGAACCACTCGCAAAGCGGTCCGATGTATTCATGACGGGGCGGGGTTGGGGCGTGGTTAGGGGCGGTTACTGCCGCATGACGCGGGGAGGTGATTGTCGCATGATGCGTGGCAGTCACCGCCACCCTATAGAGCAAGCGGTGCGGTCCGGGGAAGAGGCAGCACCTCGGACTGCCCCCTCATCAATACATTGGACCGCTTTGCGAGCAGTCCGACGTTTACATTATACTCCGCCGCAGTGTTAGGTTTCCGGTAACGCTATCCTTCTAACACTGCGGTGTTTGTTTAAGCACTAGGAGCTGCTTACTTCAGTAAGCAGCTCCTAGTGCCAAAATTATGGGTGACAGGTCCTCTTTAAATACATGTGAAAGTATGCACTTAAAAGAATGTGCAAAGTCTAACAGAAAACTGGCACACGGTCCTAGTAAATGTGCCCCACTGCATTCAAAAGTCACAAAATGCATCCTCCAGGGTAAATACCAGCCTCTCCCATTGCCAGGCTATATATAAACATGGTAATGTAAAACAAATGGTAAAATATTTGATACTCACCAACAAAGACCCCTGGAGGAAACAATATGTGTGGGGCATGTTTCCCCACTCTGCTGGGCATCTTTGATTTACTCGCTTACGATAATCGAATATATATTGTAACTGAATTTTTCATATTGTTTATGCATTATATAAAGCAGAGGCATACACATAGCATGATATATATATATATACTAATTTATAGCATTTTTTGTTTCTGCTGGTGATTTTCAAATTGTTTATCATTTGTTTTGCATTACCATATGTTGGGGGTTACCCTGGAGGATGTCTGGGGTATTTTTAAATTTCATACTTGCTGTGACTTTTGTGAATGTTTGTCCATTTACACATCTCTTATTTCAGTTGTTCATGGAGTATCATATATGATGTAAACAGGGCAATTGAAAACATATTACCTTATATTGTGGCCCCTGTCCTCCATCTCTTTTATATTGTGGCCCCTGCCCTCCTCCTGTAACAGTACTAAACAACAATCAAAATACTTTGTTACTTACCTCGGTCCACCACAGCAGTCCTGGTTCCTCTTCTGATATCAGGTATCTGAACTAACTAAGACGAGGGGGGCAGGGCTAGCCTCGGAGAGGAGCTATCTCCACACATGCATGCAGCAGAGGAGAAGTATGTGTGGTGGTAGCAGGAAGCTTGTCCCGCCTCCTACTGCTCCATTTTCATCTCCATATGCCCAACCTAAATGCACAAATATATTATATTCCTCTGTTAAACTACAGAGGAAATCCATCGGAATATGATACAAGGGAGTTATAGGTGAATAGAGATAGGGGAAAAGTGCACTGGGGCATGCTGTCCACCGTCCTTGTCGGGGTCAATACAGATCCTGTGGGGCTTTCAGGCTACCTCACAAGTGGTTTTGATCATTTCGGATCCAATGATAAGAAGTCCTGGAATTAAGAGTAAGAGCTTTCCATTATTTTACCTATTGCTTGCCATATACTGGAATGAGGTGTAAATATCGATACATTTGAGCATGGAAATGTCAGATGTGATGAATATGTGTCGAAAACAATCTAGCGTATATGTGCCATCTATGATAGGTTTACATATCTACATTATCCAGGTGTAGATGTAGATATAGTACCAAGAGACAGAATATGTTGATTTTCCCTTTCTGAACTGAGATACAGGGTCACATTTTCTTACAGGGTCACCGGAGATCATGAATGTGTAGCTTCCCCACTCAGGTCCGACAGACTTCACCATCTTTTTTGTGGTGCATCTTTAACATAGGGCGTGCGACACAATCTGAATGTTAAATACCTTGCTCGGTCCCCCTAATTCTTGTCACTTGGAAGCCAGTGCAGCTTCGCCACAAACGGATTGCGTGCCCCACAATTGCAGAGCACTCACTTCTTAACCCGAGGCTGCTTCGAGTTAAGCTATTCATTACAATGTGCTATCAGCACATTGTAATGAATGAGGAGTAAAATCCCCATATACTGCCATTGTATAGACAACCTAGGGTTAAAGTACCCTAGGGAGTCTGAAAAATAGTAAAAATAAAAATAATTTTTTTTTTTTTAATTATAATAAAAAACCCTAAAAACTCAAATCACCCCCCTTTCCTTAGAACTGATATAAATAAATAGTAAAAATCATAAACACATTAACAATCAACGCATCCTAATATGCCCGATCTATCAAAATATGATAATGGTTTTTCACTGCGTTTAACCCTGTCATGGAAAATCGCGCCCAAAGTCGAAAATGGCACTTTTAGTCATTTTAAAAAAAATTAAAAATTCTATAAAATCATATCAAATGGTCGTACAGTCCTAAAAATGATAACATTGTAAACTTCATCAAAAGCCGCAAAAAGTAACACCTCCCAAAGCTCCATATACCAAAGTATAAAAAAGTTATTAGCGCCAGAAGATGGCAAAATCCCCCCAAAAAATTTTGCACAGGAGGTTTTAATATTTGTAAATGTTTGAAAACATTATAAAACCTATACAAAGTTGGTATCCCCATAATCGTACCGACCCAAGTTTTATACGTTTTGCTATCTTGCCAATATCTCTTGCCCCGCCTCCTACTATTGTCCAGAAAACCAGCGGAGACTATAGCAAAAAGTCCCACTAATTCAGACCTGGCCTACAGGTCCAAACTGGAGTTTGCACCCGTATTTACTAAGAAATCGGAGTCTCTTTGAAAAGTTTGGGTGATATCTTTTGCGCTTAGTTTTGGAAAAAAATGAAATGGCAGAATGTTGCATCTAAGATGCTATGAAGCTCAGAACTTTGGTTGTAATTTTTTTTTTTGTTACATTTTTCTTGAAATTCTGTAAATCAGACGTTTTAGGGAGCTGCTCAGCTTTCAAGTGACTTTGAGAATCCTAAATAAAAGTACAAGCCATTACTTTATCCCATTATTAAAACTTCATCCCTCAATGTATGTAAAATAACTAGTAAATAGTTTGTATATCTGAAGGTGTTAATACAAAATGGAAGTGCAATTTACAAATTGTAATTTATTTTTGGAGAATAAATTAATTTTGGTGGAAAAATTATACATTAATCAAAGATTAAATGACAAAAATCTCTGCAAAGTTTAATAAATAATTTATTGTTAGCGTGCCAATACCCCATTACGGTGGTAATGGGCACTGTGCAAATGGTAGTGTATTGAAGTTGAGGAGCGCCATTCATAGCTGTAACAAGTAACGCTGTTGACGGGTTCTGCCTCTGGTCCCCGTCCCAGGCTTACCTTCAGCCACCATGTCTGGCCATGGGCACAGGAGGCATCTCTCTCTCTCTTTCTTATAGAAGAAGGGGGTTTCCCAACTAGGCTGTCTAAGCTTATCAGTATGCACCTCTAGACATATATCCCAGCATGCCTTTTTCCCCACCCTTGGTAAAGGTTCCTAGCTTTCTTGTCCTGCTGTAGGCTGTTTGTTTCTGTCTGCTACCAGTGTGTACCACTGGCTTGTTCCTTACTCTGAGCTGCGCTCCCTGGTAAACGACCTTGGCTTGTTTCTCAAACCTGTGCTGCCTGCCTTGACTAAGGTCTGTTATTGACTACCCACCTTGCCTGATCCCTTGGAATAAACTACTGCTGTCTCTATGCCCGCTGGGCCAACTGCTATCTATTCTGGGACCACCACAAGAGGTAGCGGCCACTAAAAAGAGGCTGAATGCAAAGAATTGGACTCCTGACTCATCATCCTGATGTCACAAGACAATTCTTCATGGAGGTTGATTCCTCATCCATCGGTGCTGGGGCTCATCTGTTCCAAAAGAATGCTAAGTGTAAATCTCTGTCCTGTGGCTTTTTCTCCAAGCTCTTCTCCTCAGCATAAAAAACTTTTCCATTGGAGATCAAGAACTTTTGGCCATCAAGTTAGCCCTGGAACAGTGGAGACATCTCTTGGTGGGATCTATGTACCATGTAATTATTTATACAGACCACAAGAATCTTACCTACCTACAATCCGCACAGCGTTTGAACACTTGTCAAGCCAGTCGCTCACTGTTCTTTGCCATATTTGATTTTGAGCTTTATTTTTGTCCTGCTGACAAAAACATTACAGCTGATGCTCTCTCCAGATCTTTTGAGATTATAGATAAGGAAGAAGACCCTCAGCACATCAACGAACCTTCAAGAATTCTCTCTGCTTCAGGTTCATCCGACCTGGAAAGACATATGTTAGGTTTGCTGACAGAGAAAAGATCCTATCCTGGGGACACCATTTAAGTTTGCTGGAACTCATGAGACTCTGGACTTTATTTCACGTCAATACTGGTGGCCTATGCTTCCTAAGGATTTATGGGAATATGTCTTTGCATGTTCTAAATGTGCTAAGAACTAAAGTTCCCATTCCAAACCCACAGGCTTACTTCTGTCCTTACCAGTTCCTGTAGGCCTTGGCAGCATATACTGCCATGGATTTCATCACAGACTTGCCTCCTTCTGCCGATTGTACTACCATCTGGGTTGTGGTGGATCGCTTCTCCAAGATGGCACACTTCATTACTCTGTCTGGTCATCCATTCACTTCTCGGAAGGCAAATCTCTTTATTCAGAACATTTTCCTGAGTGGACGTCCTCTTCATATAGTCTCTGACCACTTCCAGTTCATGGATTCTCTCACATACAGTCAGATGATTAGGGTTCGGAGAATTGTGGACGTACAACTACGGGTTAACACTAAATTGGCAGAAATGTCTAATAAATTTGTGTCCAGGGGCTACCCTATTCAGTTAGTCTCTGGACACAGGGATAGAGCAAAGACTATGGACAAATCTACATTATTAACAACAAAAACAAAAGATGGAAATAAACCAATGAGGATTCCTTTTGTATCCACCTGTGGGTCCCATAGTCTCTACATCTCCAAGGTCATACGTAAACACTGGCCCACTTTATCACAGTATCATAGCAATAGTGTGGAATTTCAATTACCACCTTTATTTTGCTACAATAGGCCCAAGAACCTGAAGCACTGCCTTGTTAAGAGTGATATTGGCCCTGTTGATAAAAAATTGAACCTTGCCATGACCCTTAAGCCGGGTTGTTAACCTTGCATGAGCTGCGAAAATTGCAACCATATGCTAAAAGACGATTCCTTCACCAACCCACTGACAGCTAGAAGGTATAACATCAGACATCACCTGACATGCAGATCTGTCCATGTCATCTATTTTCCTGACATGTCCATGCCATAAAATTTATGTTGGAGAAACGACAGAATGTAGAATTAGAATACATAATCATCGTTCATCCATCAACACTTCTAATCTTGGTCTAACGTTCCCCGACACAAGATTCACCAGCTAAATTTCTGCATTATAGACTTTGTCACACCCCCAAGGAGAGGAGAAGACAGACAGAGGGCCCTAAGAAAACAAGAGACAGAATGGAATAATCGATTAAATTCGCTACAGCCTACTGGCTTAAACATCAATTTTAACCTAAACACTCTGAACTAAGCCTGTCCTCATAATCTACCCTATTTATGCATTACGCATACTTCAATGTTAGGAAGTATAATATTGTTGTGTCTTTATTGATTTTTATGTATTACACTAACCATATTGTTTTGGTTGGTTTTTTTTTTCACCTAGATCTCTCCTCTTAAGGGACCAAGGGACAATCACCACTATTCATTGCCAGGCTCCAACCAGCTGTATCTTGTATCTCGTATTAACTCTCACAATTTTGACAATTGGATATCACAATGGGAGGGACCCAGTGTCAGGGCCATAGCATGCATGGTCAGAAGTGGGTGTGTTGACTCCTTAGGTTACCATGGCAACATGCTCGGAAGCTAAACGAGTGGAGATGAACCATGAAAATACAGACTTTGGACAAACCATCCAGGAGACAACACCAACTGCTACAGTATCCCCGGAACACAAAATGGATTCCCTTACCTGTATATCCTTTGACTGGACATGAACACTTCTTTCCCTGATCCAAGATGGCCGCCGACATACCAGGGAAACTCTCAGGATAGTCGCTGTGACACCTGTGATGACAGTGCCAGGACTGAAAGCGAGCAATCGCTATGTCCGGATGCCGCTGTTCAGGGTCACTTTTCTATGATATACAGGTATGGCCTCTTGTTGTGGGTTCTTGAAGTGCCACATAGCCCGCTAGTCAGTCTCTAGTTCCAGAGTCACGTTTTTCAGGGTGGTCTCTTAGCAACCACCGGACATGCACTCTCCTAGTGTTTACAAACACTGTCACACCAGCACGATGAATGATGGTGAATGCCTTTTCGGTACTTGCATCTAATTTTATTTACACTGGAATGTGTCAAATTGTATTGCCCTTCATTGCCAATATACACCCCTGTATTTTGTACACTTATAATCAACACCGATATGTAATAGCTATTTCACTTGTTGTTACTAATGATGATGTCATATCCTGTGGGGGATTTAAACTCGCCTTATAACACTTTCACAATGCTTGAAAATGACTACATTGGGGGTCATTTACTAAGGGCCCGATTCGCGGTTTCCCGACGTGTTACCCAAATATTTCCGATTTGCGCCGATTTCCCCTGAATTGGCCCGGGATTTTGGCGCACGTGATCGGATTGTGGCGCATCGGCACTGGCATGCACGAGACGGAAATCGGGGGGGCTTGGCCGAACGAAAACCTGATGGATTCAGAAAAACCGCCGCATTTAAAACAAAAAATCTGTCGCGGAGCTTGTACTTACCTTCACTCAGCCCGAGACGGTGAACTCCAGCGCGTTCCGATGCTTTTCAGCGCAGCAGCGCCACCTGGTGGACGGCGGAGGAACTGCTTTAATAAATCCCGGCCTGACCCGAATCCAGGGCAGAGAACGCTCCGCTGGATCGCGAATGGACCGGATAAGTAAATCTGCCCCATTGAGTTAGCTGAAACATTGCACTTGTCCACATGTGAATAAAGAATTAAATTTTTTGGAGTGCTGCTTCCCTGTTTTGGATATCCTGGTAACCCCGAGGTTGTGAGTCAAACTTTGCTAGCCTGCACCCGCATTGGATTACAATCCTTTTGTTATATCCACTGTGCCGCTCTCCATTCTTTTGATTTTATCACTTCCAGTTCAGATGAAAATTCCAGAGAGCACTATGTAAACTTCTGGGAGTAAACTTAGATTTCTCTTCTGCATATCACCAGCAATCCAATTGTCAAGTTGAACGTGTCAGATTTTTGAGGGATACCTCCGACTCTTCGTCTCTGCTCTACAGGATGACTGGGTGCAGCTACTCCCCTTGGCCGCATTATCTTATAACTACCACACTAGTGAAACTACTACTGCATCTCCATTCTTCACTGTCTACAACCTACATCCTAGTGTACCTCTTCCTGTACCAGCTAACTCTGAGGTTCCTGCAGCTAATGAGGCATGTGGTTAATTTTTTCACATCTGGCAGCAAACTTAATCCATTATTGTCAAGGTAACAGTTTGTATGAAAAAGTATGCAGATAGAAAATGAAGGCCTCCTCCAGGAGCCAGGGTCTGGCTATCTTCCAAAAAAATTTGAAGATATTTGCTCCCAGATGCCTAGGGCTATTTGACGTTCTTCAGCAGATAAACCTGAAGGAGCAGAAGGAATTATCTGGTAGACTAGAAGAGATTCGGTCCTGAAGAGAGGTCTTGGGAACCGGGGGAGAACATTGTTCCCCTGCCCTAATTAAGGAGGCGTAAGGGGAGGGGATACTGTAATGTTGGCGACAGGTTCCGTCTCTGGTTGAGTTACCTGTAGTAGGCTTACCTTCAGCCTCTGAGTCCAACCATGCTCTAGCTCTAGCCTTAGGGTGCAAGCGGGGTCTCTCTCTTTTTTTAAAGAAGTAGCCTATCAGTGGGCACCTCCAGCCATATACCCCAGCATGCCCTTTTCTCTGTGCCTGTGCAAAGGTTCCTAGCTTGCTATTCCTACTCTATGGTGTTTGTTTCTGTCTGCTACCTGTGTGTGATCCCTGGCTTATTTCTGACTCCGATTTGATCTGCGCTCCCTGTTATACGACCCCACCTTGTTTCTTAAACCTGTGCTGCCTTCCATGACCCTCTGCCTGTCCTCTGGATTCTGATTGTATGCTGCCTTCCTTCATAACGAACTGCTACTTAATACCCGCCTTGCCTGACCCCTTGAAACCATGTACCGTTATCTCTGTGCCCGCTGGGCCAGCTGCTATATATACTGGGACCATCATAAGGAGGTATCAGCCTTGAGATCTTTCTGTAGCAAAGTCCAGATCTCTGTATAGGGGTAAAAGGTGAGGATACCAAAGAGGTCCAGGGATAACGCCATTAGTGTGTGGCCCAAAGTCAAAACAGTTACATAGCACAGTGGGTTCACAACCTGCTGCTTGTTGCACCAGCCCCCTTTGAGAACCAGTGACAGAAGCTGGAAATAAGAGTACTGCAGTTTGTGGAAAGTCCCTTTCCGCAGTGTAGTACCTTTTCGTCCTTTTGTGGGAAATGGTTAATATTAACCACAAAAAAATAAAACATGGGTTGTCAAGACATACTATGATACACCATAAAGGAGAAAGTACCGTAAGTATCATTGATTTTATACCTGAATCTAACCCTAATAGATTCAAAGTATTGATCAAATGGGAAATTTTCAAATTGAAACCATTACTACCAGAAGGTTTAAATGCCGCATGTAAAAACAATTCTTACATAAACGGAATTTGTAACAAAAGATTTCATCTTCTTATTTATATATAAGATAAGTTGAAATAAATCGTCAGATCTCTTCCAAAAATAAATTTATTTACCCTCTAACTAGACCTGCGTTTCAAAATTACAAATATAATCATTTTACCAATCAGGTTAGGTTACAATTAGAGATGAGCGAGCACTAAAATGCTCGGGTACTCGTTATTCGAGACGAACTTTTCCCGATGCTCGAGTGCTCGTCTCGAATAACGAGCCCCATTGAAGTCAATGGGACACTCAAGCATTTTTCAAGGGGACCAAGGCTCTGCACAGTTAAGCTTGGCCAAACACCTGGAAACCTCAGAAAAGGATGGAAACACCACGGAAATGGACAGGAAACAGCAGGGGCAGCATGCATGGATGCCTCTGAGGCTGCTTAAACGCACCATTATGCCAAAATTATGGGCAACAGCATGGCCATGACAGAGTGACAGAATGAAGCTAGATAGCATCTAAAACATCCAATAATTGACCCTGACACTATAGGGGACGGCATGCAGAGGCAGCGGCAGGCTAGAGAGTGTCTTGGCAACATACCCCAAATGGACTCAGGCTTAAAACCAATGGGTGGCAGAGAGGAACCAAAGGAGGTGAGCAAGAAGCGCTCAAATAATATCGGTAAATGATAAAAGTTTGCCAGTATATTTTGTGGATTACACAGCAGGGTGGCGACAAAGTTAACATGGAAGCCATGAAAACAATCCAAAATTCTGCCTGACACAGCTCGTTTGATAAGGGGACCATGTATGGAGGCAGTGAACTAGTAGTAGATTAAAGGTGCTGCAGTTAAAACTATGTTAGTTGTATCTTGGGATGGAGCTGGCGCTCCGCTGCCAGGCGAGCTTTCGCCAATCCAAGCCCCTGTCTCTAGGCTACTCCCCAAACAGCACTTCTAAGAACCTTTTGTATAAGATCAAGTGTAGTAGCGTTCTTATAAGTTTAGGATATGGCGGGTGAGGGGAATGTAAACAGATGCGCAAGAAGCGCTGAAATAATATTGGTAAATGATAAAAGTTTGCCAGTATATTTTGTGGATTACACAGCAGGGTGGCGACAAAGTTAACAAGTTTGTTGTGGAAGCCATGAAAACAACCCAAAATTCTGCCTGACACAGCTCGTTTGATAAGGGGACCATGTATGCCTACAGTTCATGCCAGTCGCTGCACTGGCAGCCAGTCTCCTTTCGAATACAGTTTAAAATAATAACCCTCATCCATAAAGCTCTGTATAATGCTGCACCCCCCTACCTCTCCTCTCTTATCTCAGTCTATCGCCCAACCCGTGCTCTTAGATCCGCCGGTGATCTTAGATTAACCTGTACCCTAGTGCGGACCTCCCACTCGCGTCTCCAAGACTTCTCTAGAGCTGCACCAATTCTATGGAATGCTCTGCCCCGGACTATCAGACTAATACCTAACCTCCAAAGTTTCAAACGTGCTCTTAAAACCCATTTCTTTAGGCAAGCCTATAACACTCATTAACTGCATGAAGTTTTAACTCTTCTACTAACCCGTCCTGTGTCATCCTCCCATCTATTATCCAGCAACCAACAGGCACCAGACTTCTCTGCAGTCCCATTCACCCTGGACCTGGTATATAAGATGACGGCTGAGTGGTTCAAGCGACAGCAATTCCATTTATTATATTTTGTTCTATTCCCTAAGAAGAATGGCTTGACCATTAAATATTCTTTTACCTCGTGTTACCCCACTATCTTCATAAACCGTAAGCTCTGGCTAGCAGGGACCTCACTCCTGTTGTTCCATACAAATGTTGTGCTCTGTTACATTACATTTGTATTTGTTTCCTATGATTTGTAAAGCGCTACGGAATGATGGCGCTATATAAATAAAGATTATTATTATTATTATTATGAAGGCAGTGAACTAGTAGTAGATTAAAGGTGCTGCAGTTAAAACTATGTTAGTTGGATCTTGGGATGGAGCTGGCGCTCCGCTTCCAGGCGAGCTTTCGCCAATCCAAGCCCCTGTCTCTAGGCTACTCCCCAAACAGCACTTCTAAGAACCTTTTGTATAAGATCAAGTGTAGTAGCGTTCTTATAAGTTTGGGATATGGCGCGTGAGGGGAATGTAAACAGATGCGCAAGAAGCGCTGAAATAATATGCGTAAATGGTAAAAGTTTGCCAGTATATTTTGTGGATTACACAGCAGGGTGGCGACAAAGTTAACAAGTTTGATGTGGAATGCCCTGTAATAGCTCTTGGGCGGTGTGCCTTTTATCGCCTAGGCTCAGCAGTTTGAGCACCGCCTGCTGTCGCTTAGCGACGGCACTGCTGCTGTGCCTAGAGCTACCGACTGATGGCGCCATGCCCACGGATGGTAATTCGGAGGAGGTGGAGGAGGGGTGGGAGGAGGAGGAGGTATAGTAGGCCTTTGAGACCTGGACCGAGGTAGGCGCCACAATCCTCGGCGTCGACAGTATATGACCAGCCCCAGGGTCAGACTCGGTCCCAGCCTCCACCAAGTTAAGTGTAGTAGCGTTCTTATAAGTTTGGGATATGGCGGGTGAGGGGAATGTAAACAGAAGCGCTGAAATAATATCCGTAAATGGTAAAAGTTTGCCAGTATATTTTGTGGATAACACAGCAGGGTGGCGACAAAGTTAACAACTTTGATGTGGAATCCATGAAAACAACCCAAATTTCTGCCTTATCACACCTCGTTTGATAAGGAGACGATGTATGGAGGCAGCTATATGGACGACTTTTGGAGGTAGCAATGGAGACAACGTGTGGAGGCTGCTATGGAGACAATTTAATTTGGATAGTGCCTGTATGTGGCAGTCCAAAAAAGTTTTCAAACCAGAGGAGCAGGTAGGTGGCCCTCCAGAAAAATGAAATAGATTGAGTGCCTGTATGTGGCACTCCCAAAAATTGTTTAAAACAGAGGACCGGGTAGGTGGCCCTCCAGAAAAATTAAATGCATAAAGTACTATAGCTAGAGCCAGTGGGCCCTGTCAAAAAATAGCCAGTTTCCTCTGCTTTAGTGTACAAAGAGGAGGAGAAGGAGGAAAATGAGGATGAGGAGGAAATTATGAGAAATCCAGGCTTTATTCATCTTAATAAGCGTCAGCCTGTCAGCGCTGTCAGTCGACAGGCGTGTACGCTTATCGGTGATGATGCCACCAGCTGCACTGAAAACCCGCTCGTGCCACATGTCCAGCTTTGAAACCGAGTAGTTGTAGGGAGCTGTGTGATCATTTAGGACGATGGTATGGTCAGCTACGTACTCCCTCACCATCTTTCTGTAAAGATCAGCCCTACTCTGCCGAGACTGGGGACAGGTGACAGTGTCTTGCTGGGGTGACATAAAGCTGGCAAAAGCCTTGTAAAGCGTACCCTTGCCAGTGCTGGACAAGCTGCCTGCTCGCCTACTCTCCCTCGCTACTTGTCCCGCAGAACTACGCACTCTGCCGCTAGTGCTGTCAGAAGGGAAATAGTGTTTCAGCTTGTGCACCAGGGCCTGCTGGTATTCATGCATTATCACACTCCTTTCCTCTCCAGGGATGAGAGTGGAAAGATTTTGCTTGTACCGTGGGTCCAGGAGAGTGAATACCCAGTAATCGGTGCTGGAATAAATTCTTTGAACGCGAGGGTCACGGGATAGGCAGCCTAGCATGAAATCTGCCATATGCGCCAGAATCCCAACGCGCAAGAATTCACTCCCCTCACTGGCCTGACTGCCCATTTCCTCCTCCTCCAACTCCTCTTCTTCTGCCCATACACGCTGAACAGTGAAGGACTGAACAATGGTCCCCTCTTGTGTCTCACCAACATTCTCCTCCTCATCCTCCTCCACCTCCTCCTATATGCGCTGAGAAACAGAACTGAGGGTGCTTTGGCTATCAACAAGGGAATCTTCTTCCCCCGTCTCTTGTGACGAGCGCAAAGCTTCCGACTTCATGCTGATCAGAGAGTTTTTCAACAGGCCAAGCAGCGGGATGGTGAGGCTGATGATGGCGGCATCGCCACTGACCATCTGTGTTGACTCCTCGAAGTTACTCAGCACCTGACAGATATCAGACATCCACGTCCACTCCTCATTGTAGACTTGAGGAAGCTGACTGACCTGACTACCAGTTCTGGTGGAAGTTGACATCTGGCAGTCTACAATCGCTCTGCGCTGCTGGTAAACTCTGGATAACATGGTTAATGTTGAATTCCACCTCGTGGGCACGTCGCACAACAGTCGGTGAGCGGGCACTTGGAGGCGGCGCTGCGCTGCCCTGAGAGTGGCAGCATCTGTGCTGGACTTCCTGAAATGCGCACAGATGCGGCGCACCTTCGTGAGCAAATCAGACAGATTGGGGTATGTCTTGAGGAAACGCTGAACTATCAGATTTAACACATGGGCCAGGCATGGCACATGTGTCAGTCTGCCGAGTTGCAGAGCCGCCACCAGGTTACGGCCGTTGTCACACACAACCATGCCTGGCTTCAGGTTCAGCGGTGCCAGCCACAGATCAGTCTGCGCCGTGATGCCTTGTAATAGTTCTTGGGCGGTGTGCCTTTTATCGCCTAGGCTCAGCAGTTTGAGCACCGCCTGCTGTCGCTTAGCGACGGCACTGCTGCTGTGCCTAGAGCTAGCGATTGATGGCGCCATGCCCACGGATGGTAGTTCGGAGGAGGAGGTGGAGGAGGGGTGTGCTGAGGAGGAGGCATAGTAGGCCTGAAAGACCTGGACCGAGGTAGGCCCCGCAATCCTTGGCGTCGGCAGTATATGACCAGCCGCAGGGTCAGACTCGGTCCCAGCCTCCACCAAGTTAACCCAATGTGCCGTCAGCGATATATAGTGGCCCTGCCCGGCAGCACTCGTCCACGTGTCTGTGGTCAGGTGGACCTTGTCAGAAACGGCGTTGGTCAGGGCACAGATGATGTTGTCTGACACGTGCTGGTGCAGGGCTGGGACGGCACATCGGGAAAAGTAGTGGCGGCTGGGGACCGAATACCGAGGGGCGGCCGCCGCCATGAGGTTGCGAAAGGCCTCGGTCTCTACTAGCCTATAGGGCAGCATCTTCAGGCTAAGCAATCTGGAGATGTGGACATTAAGGGCTTGGGCGTGCGGGTGGGTTGCACTATATTTCCTTTTCCGCTCCAGCGTCTGGGGTATGGAGAGCTGAACGCTGGTGGATGCTGTGGAGGATCGTGGAGGCGACGATGGGGTTTTTGTGCCAGGGTCCTGGGCAGGGGGCTGACTATCAGCTGACACAGGGGAAGGAGCAGTGGTGTGCATGGCCGGAGGTGAACGGGCTTAGTGCCACTGAGTGGGGTGTTTAGCATTCATATGCCTGCGCATACTGGTGGTAGTTAAGCTAGTAGTGGTGGAACCCCTGCTGATCCTGGTTTGGCAAAGGTTGCACACCACAGTCCGTCGGTCATCCGGTGTTTCCTTAAAGAACCTCTAGACTTCTGAAAATCTAGCCCTCGCCGCGGGAGCCCTCGCCACGGGAGCTTCACTACGTGACACATTTGGCGCTGATGCACCTGCTCTGGCCCTGCCTCTCCGTCTGGCCCCACCACTGCCTCTTCCAACCTGTTCTGGTCGAGGACTCTTCTCCGTCTCAGAAGCACTGTGTTCACCCGGCCTCTCAACCCAGCTTGGGTCTGTCACCTCATCATCCCGATCCCTCAGTCTGCTCCCCTCTCGGACTTCCTGCCCTGACAACAACTTCACCACTGTCTGACAACCGTGTCTCCTCATCGTCGGACACCTCTTTACACACTTCTTCCACTACGTCAAGAAGGTCATCATCACCCACAGACTGCGACTGGTGGAAAACCTGGGCATCGGAAAATTGCTCAGCAGCAACCGGACAAGTGGTTTGTGACTGTGGGATGGGTCCAGAAAACAGTTCCTCAGAGTATGCCGGTTCAAATGCCAAATTTTCCTGGGAGGGGGCAGACTGGGGGGGAGGAGGCTGAGGTGCAGGAGCTGGAGGAGTGCCGATTTCGGTGACATGGGTGGACTGCGTGGAAGACTGACTGGTGGACAAATTGCTCGAAGCATTGTCGGCAATCCACGACATCACCTGTTCGCACTGTTCTGGCCTCAACAGTGCTCTACCACGAGTCCCAGTAACTTCAGACATGAACCTAGGGAGTGTAGCTCTGCGGCGTTCCCCTGCTCCCTCATCAGCAGGTGGTGTCTCACCCCGCCCAGGACCACGGCCTCTGACCCCTGCAGTAGTTGGACGCCCACGTCCCCGCCCTCGTCCTCTACCCCTAGCCCTCGGGTTAAACATTTTGAAAATGAAAGTTATAACTTTAATTTTTTTTTAACTTTTTTTTGTGTTTTTTTGTATTTTTTTTTTTTTTTTTGTGTTTTTTAGTTTTTAAAACTAAACGATGCTATCCTATTGCTATGGCTATTTTCTAGCCAAGTATGAAAGCACACTGCTATGCCAGATGAGATGACGCTGAGTTATGAAAAAATAAACGCAAAATAAAAAGTAAATGGCAGACTGTGCCTAATTGAAATCAAACCCCTAATAAATTTTCCCACTTCGGTCTTTGCGATGGATATGTGCGTCACTAAGCGCTAAACACAACGGTCGCAAGTCTCACTACAAATTCCTCACAATATGGTAGTAGATGCACTACAGCAAGGACAGCCACCAGCAGATCAACCAGAAATAAAATATATAACGCTATTGGAGGCCTAAGTAAGCCGTTTGGATTCTCCTATGGCTATTTTCTAGCCAAGTATGAAAGCACACTGCTATGCCAGATGAGATGACGCTGAGTTATGAAAATATAAACGTAAAATAAAAAGTAAATGGCAGACTGTGCCTAATTGAAATCAAACCCCTAATAAATTTTCCCACTTTGGTGTTTGAGGTGGATATGTGTGTCACTAAGAGCTAAACACAACGGTAGCAAGTCCCCCTGCAAATTCCTCACAATATGGTACTAGCTACAAATAAAAAAAAAAAAAATGTATAACGTTATTGTAGCCCTAAGAAGGGCTGTTGGGTTCTTGTAGAATCGCTCCTGCCTAACACTATTCTAATAGAACAGCCTAACGCTTTCCCTGACCAGCAGCAGCTCTCTCCCTAGCGGCATCCAGACACAGAATGATCCGAGCAGCGCAGGCAGGGGCTAGTCTATTCCAGGGTCACCTGATCTGGCCAGCCAACCACTGCTATCGACGTGTAAGGGTACCACGTCATGCTGGGTGGAGTGCAGAGTCTCCTGGCTTGTGATTGGCTCTGTTTCTGGCCGCCAAAAAGCAAAACGGCGGGAGATGCCATTTTCTCGAGCGGGCGAAGTATTCGTCCGAGCAACGAGCATTTTCGAGTACGCTAATGCTCGAACGAGCATCAAGCTCGGACGAGTATGTTCGCTCATCTCTAGTTACAATCCATGTACAATTTCTTTCCTAATAGTTTGATAACATAGAAATTGTCTTCTTCATTTTGGACTTAAAAAATATGTAACCTCTGCCAAGCATAATGACATATCCCCATAACTGAAAACACATTTGGAAGTTTGATCTACTACTCAGTTGTTTAACTGAGCAGATTGAATTCCACAGGAACCCATAGTTGTAGTGGCTGTACACATAGCAGGGGAATGAAGAAGAAATCTTCAAATCCATCATCCCAGTTCAAGGATTCCTTAACCCCTTACCGATGTGTAACGTAATAGTACGTCACACGTCGTGTGTGGGTGCATGGAGAGGGCTCACTGGCTGAGCCCTCTCCATAGTCAGTAAATCTTTCCAAAGACCCGAAGCTGCCTCGTTTTAACTTTTTCATTACAATGTGTGATTAGCATATACTGCCATACTGTGGTACCATAAGGTCAAGCTGCTCCCACAACAGCTCAATGGGGTTGAAATTTGGTGACTGGGCTGGTCACTCCATTACAGATACCAACTGCCTCCTTCTTCCCTAAATAAGTCACACATAATATGAAGGTGTGATTTGAGTCATTCTCCTGTTGTTGGATGAAATTGGCTCCAATCAACTGCTGTCCACAGGGTATGGCATGGCATTGCAAAATGGAGTGATAGCCTACCTTTGACCTTGTACTAATCTCCCATTTTACCAGCACCAAAGCAATCCGAGATGCAAGTTAGAGTCAGGCACTCATCTGCATCTCAAAAATATTCTTCTGTCTGATCCAAACACCTCAAACTTAACTGTCCCTCTGTCCTATGCCTGTGTTCTTTTGCCCATATTAATCTTTTCCTTCAGTCAGATATGGCTTTTTCTTTGTCACTCTGCCCTGAAGGCAAGCATCCTTGAGCTAAGAACCTGTGAGGCATTGGTTTCTCAAACTAGAGACTCTTGGTGCTTAGTTGTGAAGCAGGGCCTCCACTTCTCTTTTTACTCTGGTTCAAGCCTGTTTGTGCTCTCCTCTCAGAGATTCATAGAACAAACAAATGTGATGCTGCAGATTCTCAATCAGCTCAAAGGAAGGTCAGTTTTATAGCTTCTCTAATCAGCCAAATTATTTTCAGCTATGCTAGCATACTTGAACAAGCATTTACTAAACATCTGTTAGCCTTCTTACACAGTTAGCAACATCCACATTTACTATATGCGCTATATGCAGTTTGCCTGTGCATAGTGCAGATTGATCCAGATTCAGGATTTCTGGTGCATGTTCTGCATGAATCTGGTGTCCTCTGCACTGCCACAACAGAGTGCACCTTTAACATAGGGAATGAAACACATTTCTGTAGGACTTTGCATGATAAATATGGCAAATGGTCCGGCTGAGAATCGAAACGCCCATTTCAGTGCAGAAATTTGTGTCGTTTGAAGAATAGTGCAAATAATAGTCCAGTGCACAAAACATGTGACACAAATGGGGCACAGGTACTTTTTAAACACCTGTGCAAGCAGTTTGCACTTAAAAGACCATGCACAGTCAGCCAGAAAACTAATCTACCATTAAAACCACTGGAGTGATGGTCGTTGGAAATGGGCCTATATACACATATGTAGATATTGACTTAAAAGCAGATGTTTGCAGCTAAAATAGTCATTTACCAGATTAACAATGTATGGAGTGTAATTATGATTCATTTCCTGTTAGCTGAGCCCAAACACCAATTTACTAGATTTGATATAAAATAATTTTTAGCCCCCAAACTAAATTGGTATATTTTCTGCTTTCCTTCAGGCAAACTTTATAAAAGGTTAGGGGAAGGGGAACAGGTTAGGGGAAAAAAACTAGACTAGAGATGGGAACTTTGTTTTCAGGACTACCAATTTAAAGATGATTGGAGCAATATGAATATGATTCGCTCATCTCTAGGATTGACCCATCCAATCCTAACTGACACGAAAAAAAACCCACAGATGTCTGTAAATTAAGTTATGAAAATGTGCCATAATGAGAAATGACAGGGAAAAAGTATTAAATACATGAAAAATAGCCATAGAAAGTGACAGCTGAACACAGCTGAAATCAGTTACTAACAAGGCAATCCTACTACTTAGTATAAAAATAATTTAATCTGGCAATTCAGCAAATAAATTTGTCTCATGACCAAGATGCCACAAAAGAACATCCCATGTTGCTTTTGACAATATGGAAGTGATGGAATGATGCTGTACATATTGATAACATATTTTGGTAAAAGTGTATTCAGTTTAATTACTTATTAAAAAAAAAGCTTTCATTGGAAAATTGACAAAAAAAGCTTATTTTTCACATTTGTAGTCATTTATTGCCTAATTTTATAAAGAAAAAATCTGCAATTAATAAAACTATAATATCAAGTTAAAGAAGTTGCACATGTCATGAAAAAAACTAAGTAAAAATTGTTTTGATATGTAAAGCTTTTCCAAAAATACCATCATTTAAAAAAGCGCATAGCAGAACTACAATACAGACTGCAATACAAAACAGAATACAATGCAACACATATATGCTATATACCTATATGCTATTGATCTGTTGGATCCAGGGGTATATGTACAGGATGGTAGGGTCCTACCTATAACTGTGCTGTTATATGCAAGGTCTGGTTTAATATGAAATAGAGGAAACTACAGTACTACCTGTATTAATAGCTTATATAGGTGAAAACTGTGTCAACAACAGCAGCATTAAAGTTCTACATTTGACATTATGTGGCCGAGAAATCCAGCTCTTAATTTTTTTTATTTTATAGTCAAATTATAGTCAAATACATCAGTCAGCAGCATTAGTCTTGGGAAAGTTTCACTTTACTTCATAGTCAGAAAAATACTTTAGCTTCTCATTTGAATAGTTTTTACAATGTTCCTAATAATTATCAGCAATGTTACTTTTTGTTATATGTTTGTAAGTTTAGCTGTGATTTAGCAGTGGTTTACTCATGCTTAGGTGATAGCAGGGGAGTGCAGTAACCACTGAATAGCCTCATTGGACTCTTTGGGGCAGATTTATCAAGCTGTCTGGAAGTCAGAATATTTCTAGTTGCCCATGGCAACCAATCACAGCTCAGCTTTCATTTTACCACCTCTCATGAATATTTTAAAGCAGAGGTGTGATTGGTTGCCATGGGCAACTAGGAATATTCTGACTTCCAGACAGCTTGATAAATCTGCCCCTTAGTGTCATTTGACTCACATCAGGTGAGATGCATATAATATAAGTTTACTTATTAGCCAATGGAGCCATTTAAGGATAAGGGCAATGCCTTTTAGTCTTTTTTTTAAATGAAGTCTATATTTTGGGTGGGTTCATTTGCATGCCACGCTCTAGGGCTTTTCAGGGCCCTGCTTTGCATGGGCTACGAGTTTGCAGCAAATTGTAACTGCGTTTACAATTGTAACTTTGCAATTGCTTCTTAACTAAATAAACTATTAATTGGCATGTGTACGATAGCACAGTGTTCAATATTTAGTGTATATTATTCAATTTGCAAATAGTTAACCTTTGATTACAAACACTACTGACATCAGGGTCAGACTGGCCATTGAACACACTTGGAAGTGGGCCGATTGATCTTGGGGCTGGATGGCACAGCCTCACTTACATCATCTGTAGCCCATGTAGGGTGATCTTTTCTTCTTAAACATGTAGCCTTGATTAGATATGTAATATGTAGTGTGTCAAAGTTTGTGTGTCTGTAGATGACTGTCTGCGTGTGTATATGCATATATATTAATGGGTGGAGGGATAATATTTTGATGTATATTAAAGTGCATATAAATAATCCTGTCATGGAATGCAGTAAAGGATTTTACAGACCGTGCACAGTGCCGGTGATGTGAGTCCATCATAGTGACGTTATAGGATACAAGGCAGAGCATAAAGGGGTAGCAGTCATAGCAGCTGCTACGGGGACCAAAGTGTCAGTGAGCCTGGTCAACCTACCTGCCACACAAAGAATGAAGGATATGCACCATAATATATGTACTATTCTGCACATTGTACAGAATAAAATCTATATAACAGTACACATGTGTCTAAGTACCCTGACGTACCAGCAGTTCAGATAAGAAATGTTGGCAGAGGGGGAATCTCATCTCTACTTACTTCTGTCTATTTCTCCAATACGGTCTGAAGCTATTGGGCTGCATAAAGTCAGATCTGTGTACTCTAACATCCGCTGGGTTTAAAAAAGGCTGAACTCACACGCCCATCAGGGGGTGTCTTTTTTTTACACATATACGTCCCCCATAGACGGCAATGACTGCATGCAGCGGCACCATACCAGGGAAAAGATAGGACTTGTACTATCTTTCCCCATGTTACGGTGCCGTGCGCCATGCATAGCTGAGGAGTGGGTCACTTCTCCTCCTCCTCTCCATCACGTCGAACATATGCCCGCCGGGTGAATGCAGCGAACGGCGAAAGTATGCCGTTTGTGTGATTGCTGCCCAAGGCCCCTTTCATACTTGCGTTTTTCACACGCATGTTCTGTGCGTGCTTTTGATGCACTGAACTTGCATTGCACTCTGACCCATTGTAATCAATAGTTTTTTTCAGACTTGCTTTATTTTTCACGCACAAACGTTCATTTTTTTAATAAGTGTTTAAATCTCAACATGCTCTACTTTTGCAAGTCACACACATGAAAAACGCACCACACAAGTCTATGGAGATGCATCAAAAACGCTTTGTACTCTGAAACACTTGCAAGTGCAATGTGTTTTTCACTGATCAATTGCCATAGAAAAGATAGACCTTAGTCCTGAGTCCTTTTCACATATGTTATCTGTGTGTGAAAAATGCATTGAAAACACAAAAAAACGCATGTGAAAAACTGAGACACTGAACAAACTGACTGAAACCTGATTGAACTCTGATGAAAAATGTCAGATTTTCACTGACCAAACCCTGATCGCTCCCTGATCAAACTCTGACGCGATCTGCAATGTAAGTGTGGAAGGGGCCTTAAGGTGCGGTGCAGGGCAGAGGGCGCCAGATTCATGAAGAATAGGCATTACAAATAGTGCACATGTACACATGTACCAAAGGCCTTGCGCCAGTTTTATGGCAGACTTTGTAAGTTCTTTTATGTGCAAACGGTCAACATTAGAGTATAGTGATTGTGTTTAGAGAGACTGTTAAAACATAACTTTTATTATTAAAATGAACAATACAATGACAAACAGACACAAAACAAAGGATCCGCTTTTGTTGATGTGTTTTTTCCCTAATTCATAAACTGCACTTATATATCTGCATTATTTTCAGCAGTTTATACGGAGTGCTAGTATAACAACTCATTAGAACAGTATTCACACTCAAGGGAGGGGTGGGAATAGACAAGATAACAGCTCAACAAATGTATATATGTCATAGTAGTGATCCGAGTCAGGTCTGCCTTCACAGACACTTAGGAGTGTGATCACTGTTACAAGACTGCTGCCAGTTATAGTCCTACATCTCCAGATAATTGTCTGCAGGCTTTATGCCTCTATCACAGTAGTTCTGGTAACCACTAAGTCCTTAGTCTCTCCCACTATTTAAATCCTCATCCCCTGCTACATTCCCAATACCATCTTTATCACAACATTATGCTGCCTATCGATACATTCTCTCTGCCGCTACATGTTTCACCAGTTTGTCTTTTTCCTCTGTCCCTCAAGGGGAGATCGGGCATAGTGTCTAGCAGCAATCAAATTAGCAGTGTCAGCACGGCCAATCTTTGTAAAGCTATTTAAAGAGCATGCTCCACCCCTCTCAGAACAAGCCTTCCTAGATCACCAATCACAAGACGTGACATCACGCAGGAGGGCGGGAACACTGGCTCCAGTACTTGTCTGTATGAGAGTGATGGTGGTTGGAGAGTGCATTCAATCATCATAGGGCTCTGTGAGCGTGTCCCCTTTTGCTGTACCCCTCAGGGCGCGTTCACACATTGCGTTTTGGTTGTGTTTTCAATGCGTTTGAAACGCATTAAAACAGCTGATGAGAGGTAATTTGCCTGATTACATTACCGTTTTCCTTTGTTAGCGCAATGTTAACGCATGCGTTAACAAAACGCATACTTTAACGCGCTGTTAACGCGTGCATTAACATCGCGTTTGCAATGCGTTTTGTAAATGGACATGTTAACAGTGATTTAATTAGGCAAATCACCTCTCCTCAGCTGTTGTATATGCGTTTCAAACGCAATGAAAACGCAGGTCAAAGCGCAACGTATGAACGCGCCCTCAAGAGACAAGGGAATTCTCAGAGATCGATAGCATCGTTATTATGTGACAGGCCATTAAGCCCACCAGGGGAAATCCCGGTGGTCTGACTGCTCTGGTACTGGTGCAGGGCTGGTCTGGGGCCAGAGGTGCCGGTCTGAAGATAATAAATGCTGTACTCAGCTTTCTGACGCTTACCCGAAGCTCCGCTACTTTATCCAGTCCGGCCGGCAGTGACAGCTCTGTGCATCGGCCATGCACAGAATATGGCGTCTGCAAGCGGCTCACATCAGTCTGTGGGCCTACGGGAGCACACGGAGCTGTCTGGACTGAATAAAGTAGCGGAGCATCAGGGGAGAGTTGGAAAGGTGAGAACAGTGTTAGGCTGGCTGTATACTGAGGGAGAGAGGGGCAGGCTGGATGCATACTGAGGGGGGGACAGGCTGTATACTGAGGGGGGGCTGGCTGGCTGTATACTGAGTGGGGGTGGCTGGCTGTATACTGAGGGGGCTAACAGTATACTTAGTGGGGGCTGGCTGTATACTGAGAGGGGGCAGACTGTATACTTAAGGGGGGCTGTCTGGCTGTATACTGAGGGGGGCTGGCTGTATACTGAGGGGGGCTGGCTAGATATATACTGACGGGGGGTCTGGCTGGCTTATACTGAGGGGGGGCTGGCTGTACACTGAGCGGGGGGCTGGCTGGCTGTACACTGAGCGGGGGGCTGGCTGTACATTGAGCAGGGGAGCTGGCTGGCTGTATACTGAGGGGAGCTGGCGGGCTTGCTGTATACTGAGGGTGGGCTGGCTGGCTGTATACTGAGGGTGAGCTGGCTGGCTGTATACTGAGGGGGAGCTGGCTGTCTGTATACGGAGGGGGGGCGGGCTGGCTGTATATTGCAGGGGAGCTGGCTAGCTGTATACTGGGCTGTATACTGAGGGTGAGCTGGCTGGCTGTATACTGAGGAGGAGCTGGCTGGCTGTATACTGAGGGGAAGCTGGCTGTCTATATACGGAGGGGGGGGCAGGCTGGCTGTATATTGCAGGGGAGCTGGCTAGCTGTATACTGGGGGGGCAGGCTGGCTGTATATTGCGGGGGAGCTGGCTGGCTGTATACTGAGGGGGAGCTGGCTGTATACTGAGGGGGAGCTGGCGGGCTTGCTGTATACTGAGGGTGAGCTGGCTGGCTGCATACTGAGGGGAGCTGGTGGGCTTGGTGTATACTGAGGGTGAGCTGGCTGGCTGTATACTGAGGGTGAGCTGGCTGGCTGTATACTGAGGGTGAGCTGGCTGGCTGTATACTGAGGAGGAGCTGGCTGGCTGTATACTGAGGGGGAGCTGGCTGGCTGTATACGGAAGGGGGGCAGGCTGGCTGTATATTGCAGGGGAGCTGGCTGGCTGTATACTGAGGGGGCACTGGCTGTATTCTGGGGGGACTGGCTGGCTCTATACGGGGGGGGGGCTGGCTGTATACTGGGAGAACTAGCTATATACAGGGGGCATAGTAGTAGTAATAGTAATTATATTCCTGTACATAGGGGGCAGTGCTATAGTAGTTATATTCTTGTACATAGGGGCAGTATTATAGTAGTTATACTCTTGTGCATAGGACAAGGCCGGATTATAGGCGGGGTTCCCTGGATCAAGCTCAGAGCCCCCACCATCTTGCCCCCCCCCCAGATGGCCCCCCCTGCGATTGGGCCCCCCCGCAATGCCCCCCCCCCGTTATCATCTTCCCCTGTGATGGCCCTCCATGATGCCCCCGGCCCCCCGTGATGCCCCTCCCATAAACAGTGTTAGGCTGGCTGTATACTGAGGGAGAGAGGGGCAGGCTGGATGCATACTGAGGGGGGGGCAGGCTGTATACTGAGGGGGGGCTGGCTGGCTGTATACTGAGTGGGGGTGGCTGGCTGTATACTGAGGGGGCTAACAGTATACTTAGTGGGGGCTGGCTGTATACTGAGAGGGGGCAGACTGTATACTTAAGGGGGGCTGTCTGGCTGTATACTGAGGGGGGCTGGCTAGATATATACTGACGGGGGGTCTGGCTGGCTTATACTGAGGGGGGGCTGGCTGTACACTGAGCGGGGGGGCTGGCTGGCTGTACACTGAGCGGGGGGCTGGCTGATGCCCCCGGCCCCCCGTGATGCCCCTCCCATAATGCCATCCCCCATGATGGTTCCCCCCCACGTGATAGCCCCCCCCCCACGATGGGCCCGCTCCCGCGATCGTCCCCACCAGGTCGCCTCCCCTGGCAACAACTCCCCTGCGATCGGGCCGCGCCCCTCCGCGATCACCCTCCCGTGATGCCCCCCTCCCTTTGATACCCCCGCGCGCGATAGCACACTTCCACCCATGCGCACGATCGTACACTTCACCCCGCACGATTGCACACTTCCCGCGCCCGATCGCACAACGCCCTGCCCGCGCGTGATTGCAAATGTAAAGGGGTCTGAATACATTTCATACCCACTGTACTGTATATGTGTATATGCTGTGTTGATATTGTATACATGTCATATATGGTGTGTAATACTGTGTGTGTATAAGATGTGTATATACTGTATGTGGGTGTATAAGATGTGCATATGTTGTAAGTATATACATATGTGTATGAAGGTGTGTTTGAGTGTACAACTATGTATATTTTATTAAAAGGGAGGAGGTGCCCCAATCAGAACAGCAGCATTGAATTGAGAAAATGATTATAGTGCCTGCGCTATTGACTTCTAAATAAGCCCTTATTGATATATGTGTGTAATTATTATATGGAGTTTTTAATATGAAATGGTGTTAGGCCCGTCTCACAAGTGTGTCTGCCAGAATAACCAGCCTGAATGTCATGCAGTGGTACTAACATGCTGAGCTGCTGATGTGCAGCGTTCACTGCTGCTCCTCAGCATTCGGAACGGTCATTCCGGTAGATACGTGTTGTGTGCATGACTGAACAACCTTGCTTTTGTACCACTGGCCGTATTTTTATATAGAATGAATTCAGTTGCATTTGTCATACACAGTATTATCTCACTATTTGTACTTCATCTATATATAATATATATATGGATCTTATAACGTGATTGCTAGCATATGCTGTCACTTTTTGACTGGTAAGTGTACACTCACACAATGGGCCACATTTACAAATAGTAGATTAGTGCACTCACTTCAAGGGGCCTGCGCCACATTTCTGTCGGACGAGTGCGCTCTGTAAGGCGCCTTTCTGTGCATGGAATTGTGTCACGGCCTGCAAAGTGCAGCCGGACACAATAATAGCCCACACATTTTATAAATACATGTGCAGCCAGTTTGCAGATGTATTTATGTGCAGTCTACGCCAGAATTCTGTGACAGACTGCTTAGGAAATGTGCCTCAATGTTCTTGGATTCTGTTCTGAAACTCATTGCAAGCAAATAGGGTGAAATTATATTCTTGTGCAATATTATAGTAGTTATATTCTTGTATTCAGGAGTAGTATTACTGTGGTTATACTCTTATACGTAGGAGCAGTATTATAGTAGTTATATTCTTGTATGCCGGAGTAGTATTATTGTGGTTATACTCTTATACGTAAGAGCAATATTATAGTAGTCATATTCTTGTATGCCGGAGTAGTATTATTGTGGTTATACTCTTATATGTAGGAGCAGTATTTTAGTAGTTATATTCTTGTATGTCGGAGTAGTATTATTGTGGTTATACTCTTATACGTAGGAGCAGTATTATAGTAGTCATATTCTTGTATGCCGGAGTAGTATTATTGTGGTTATACTCTTATATGTAGGAGCAGTATTTTAGTAGTTATATTCTTGTATGTCGGAGTAGTATTATTGTGGTTATACTCTTATACGTAGGAGCAGTATTATAGTAGTCATATTCTTGTATGCCGGAGTAGTATTATTGTGGTTATACTCTTATATGTAGGAGCAGTATTTTAGTAGTTATATTCTTGTATGTCGGAGTAGTATTATTGTGGTTATACTCTTATATGTAGGAGCAGTATTATAGTAGTTATATTCTTGTATGCCGCAGTAGTATTATTGAGGTTATACTCTTATACGAAGGAGCAGTAATATAGTAGTTATATTCTTGTATGCCGGAGTAGTATTATTGAGGTTATACTCTTATACGTAGGAGCAGTATTATAGTAGTTATATTCTTGTATGCCGGAGTAGTATTATTGTGGTTATACTCTTATATGTAGTAGCAGTATTATAGTAGTTATATACAATTTTAGGCAGGGTCGGACTGGCCCACAGGATTACCGGAGAAACCACCAGTGGGCCCCGGGTCGCCACACTTATTATATTTAGGAGGGCATAGGACTAAGGCCGTCTATGCCTAATTTAACAATGATCGGGTGCTGATGGACATTGTTTCCGGCAGCGGCCAATCTCGGCCGGGACACTTGATAACAGGACCGGCACAGCCGCGCCACACACTTCCTCTGCGAGTCCGAGCAGAGGATGCAGTCTGATGCTGGCCACCGCGACGCGCACAATGACGTCATTTGTGCGAGCCGCCACGGCAGGCATCAGTGTGGGGACTCGCAGAGGAAGTGCGCGGTGCCTCAGTGGGAAGGAGCAGCGTGATGTGCTGAAGCCTGGGATGGATCATGGCCATCAGCAGCCACTTGAGGAGATGAGGGGAGAGGGGCCCCTTAATGGCAGCTCTGGAGGGAGTGGGGCTACTGTAATGGTTACTATGTGGGGAGAGGGGCCCCTGTAGTGGCAACTCCTGTAGGAGAGCAAGTGACCTGTGGGAGGAAGGGAGCCCTGTGACTTTAACCCCTTAATGACCAGGCCCTTTTTTGTTTTTTCATTTCCATTTTTCACTCCCCACCATAAAAAATCTATAACTTTTTTATTTTTCCATGTACAGAGCTGTGTGAGGGCTTGTTTTCTGTGTAACAAATTGCACTTCATAGTGATGATATTCCTGCAGTGGACTCGGAAGCAGGAAAATAATTCTAAATGCAGTGAAAATGGTGAAGAAACGCATTTGCGCCATTTTCTTGTGGGCTTGGATTTTACGGATTTCACTGTGCACCACAAATGACATGTCTACTTTATTCTTTGGGTGGGTGCAATCACAGGGATAACAAATTTGTATAGGTTTCTTAATGTTTTCATACATTTACAAAAATTAAAACCTCCTGTATATTTTTTTTTTTTATTTTGCCGTCTTCTGGCGCTAATAACTTTTTCATACTACAGTGCCCAGAGCTGTGGGTGGTGTCATTTTTTGCAACTTTCAGTGACGTTTCAATGCTATCATTTTTAGGACTACAACCTTTTTTATTAAATTTTTAATATTTTTCAAAATGGCAAAAAAAAGGGCCATTTTCTACTTAGGGCACTATTTTCTGTTACGAGGTTAAAAGCAGTGAAAAAACGTTATTATATTTTGATAGATCAGGCATTTTTGGACTTGGCGATACCTAATGTGTTTATGATTTTTACTGTTTATTTATATTTATATGACTTCTAGGGAAAAGGGGTGATTTGCTGGCGGTGAGGGACTGGATAGCACCTACAGTCGCTTGCGGGTGCTCCTAGTAAGTGTTTGCTGCAATATTCCGCAAAGACCAGCTATGGAGAGGGCTCAGCCCGTGAACCCTCTCCATGAACCCGCAGCAGACGTTAAAAGGTTAATGGCATGTTTAATTTTAGTTTCAGATGGGAGGGTGTGTTCAGGGTGATGAGGTGTGTTGATGTTACTAATGCACACAGATGTTTTTTTGCATAAGTAAATATAGCAGGTTTTACTATTTATTAACACATAGGGGTCATTTACTTAACCGGTTCTTCCGGGGATTCACTAAGGTAGTGTGCCCAATGTACACCAGGTGTCGCTGCTGCGCTGAAGTCCACCGAGGTTCGCCGGAGTTCACCAACCTATCCCCAGTGCATGTGAGTGATAGAGCAAATGTAATTTTCTCTGGTGGGCCCCAGATACTCCAGTCCGACCCTGATTTTAGGGATACACTTTGTTAAAGTCGAAAAAAAATAGTTAAAACTAAAAAATATATGTATACATATATTGCTTGCCCAAAAAATGAAAAAGATAGAGCCATTAAAAGAACATATGCAAATTGTGCCTGGTCCTGAACCAATGATAGATTTTTCTTCAAAAAAGAATTACAAAATAGCACAGTGCAATAAAACTGGTAGTCAGCTTTGGTGAGTCGATTTTATCCTCAATAAGGATGCAGTCACACGTTGGGTTTAATACATGCATTTCAAAATGCATTGCAACAGCTTAAGGGGATATGCTAAATTAACAAGCAATGTTAACATATATGTAAACACAAATGTTAACAGCTGTTTAATTTGGCAGCTGTTTTATTCAGCAAATACATTCCGGCACATCTATCAAGCTGTCTGAAAGTCAGAATATTTCTAGTTGCCCATGGCAACCAATCACAGCTCGGCTTACATTTTACTAGTGCTCATGAATATTTTAAAGGGGAGCTGTGATTGGTTGGCATGGGCAACTAGAAATATTCTGACTTTCAGACAGCTTGATAAACCCATTGGGGCACATTTACTTAGCCGGTCCAGTCGCGATCCAGCGGTGGGTTCTCCAACGCTGATTCGGGTTCTGCCGGGATTCACTAAGGTCCGTGCGCCGATATTCACCAGGTGTCGCTCCTGCACCGAGGTCCGCCGAAGTTCACCTGCTTTTTTCTGGTGTATGTGAGTGCTTGATCTTGCGACACAAATGGCTTTTTAAATTCTGTGGTTTTTCCGAATCCTTCGGGTTGTCCGGTGGCCACGCCCCCCGATTTCTGTCGCGCGAAAGTCGGCACGATAGCGCCAAAAATCGATCGCGTGCGCCACAATCCCGTGAAATACTGAGCAAAGCGGAAATATTTGGGAAAAACCCGACGGATTCGTGGCTGCGGACCCTTAGTAAATGTGCCCCATTGTGTTTTGAAATACATGCCTTAAAGGAAACCTACCACTTGAAGTGGCAGGTATAAGAAGGAAATACCAAGCACCAGCTCGTGTACCTCCGTGCGCCGAAGCAGCTTCGGGTATAAAGTTTAAAAAGTGTTTTAAACCGCGATACAGCGGTTTAAAACACTAACAAAAATAAGCTCTGGCACCAGATCACCCTGAGCTGGTGCTCGGTATTTCCTTCTTATACCTGCCACTTCAAGTGGTAGGTTTCCTTTAAAGGCCACATAAGACTGCACTTAGGTGCTAAGGAGATAGTCCTTGCTAAATGGTTTAGGCAAAAATCAATACTTCATAGTACTACAGTGTTGCAGGTGATTGGTGTCATGGTGAGTGTGACACAGAGTGCAGGGATCTGAAGATGGAGCAGGAGCTGAAGATAGAAGAGGATCTTCCAGGGCTGTAGGAAAGGTGAGTACAGAGGGTTTTTTTTCATAGACTCAAGAATAAACCAAGTTAGGGGGTTCCAGCAAATTTTTTGTGCTAAAAAACACAGCTTATAGTCAAATACTGTATATACTGTAGGTACAGAAATCAGAAGTGTTATGTATGTAATTCAGAGAAGAAATGTTATCGGGCTTAGAGCCACATTATCATACTGCTCAACTTCAGGGGGCCAATAAAATCCAAATACTGCATTTGTACACAAATTAATAGACCTCAGAGAAGACTAAAAATACACTGCTAAGAGCAAACAATATTAATAATGAAAATAGACACCACCACTACATTAGCCACTAATACAGGAGACCTCAGAGCAGACATATAATATTGGAGACCACCATAAAAGACTTATGCAACACCCCTGCCAATGTAGTGTGCTTGCAAATTAAACCTCCTAATAGATATAATTTGAATCTCTGACACCTGGAGACCCAATCCTGCTCCCATGGCTAGCACAGGAGAGGTAGAAAACTCCAGACCTGCTCCCTTAGAATGCAGTCCCACATTGCGTTTTGGCTGCGTTGCAAACGCAGACCAAACCGCACCCACCGCGGTGGGTCATGGCGCGATCGCATTGGTGTTTCTACGGAACCGCCTGCATTCGGGAACTAGCCGCCAGTGTTTTGCGTAACTTTAATGCAAAACACCGGCGGCTCGTTCCCGATCGCAGGCGTTTCCATAGAAACACCAATGCGATCGACACGTGGCCCCCCCAGTGGGTGTGGTATGGTCTGCATTTGAAAACGCAGCCAAAACGCAACGTGGGACTGCGTTCGAAACAAGTTAATCACCTATGTTACAAAGGTGCTTGTTGGATAACCTAAGCTGGACACTCCAGCAAGGAAAGTTTATATAAATCCTTGGAGTGGAAAGTTGAAGGTCTTATATTCTGGGAGTATCCCAGGGCTATTAGTTACAGCCGGCACTGGCGGGCAGAGTGGGCACTGATCGCGGGTGTTTAACCCGTTAAATGCCACGGTCAATGCGACCGCGGCATTAAACCTGCCTTTGGGGGGTCTTTCCCCCACGATTGCCCCCCCTCCAAGCGTTTTCGGGGGGGGGGGCGCCGATTGTTGCTACGGAAGTGCAGGGGTCTGATCTGGTCCTTAGCACTTAGTAAGATGGCGTTGATGGCGTCATCTTTCAGGCAGAGTGTCAGCCTATGCATGTGCATAGGCTGACACTGCTAATACCCTGCAATACATCAGTATTGCAGAGTATTATCATGAACAAGCAATCAGATGATTGCTTGTTCATGTCCCATGGTGGAAAAAGTAATAAAATCAATAAAAATGCCCATAAGCCCCATAACATATAGAGACATATAACACAAAAAAGTCTAAATCATAACACAAACCCCACATATATAGTATCAACGCGTCCGTGACAACCCATAGAGTAAAAGTAAATAATTATTGACCCCATATGATGAACGCCGTAAAAAAAAAGCTAAAATCCCTCCAAAAATTATGATTTTTACCTATTCAATCTCACAAAAAATGCAATAAAAAGTTATAAAAAAAGGAATGTACTTCATAATGATACAGTTGAAAAGTACACCATGACCCTCAAAAAACAAGCCATCAACCAGCTCCGCAGCCAAAAAATTAAAAATGTTGTGCCACTTGGAAGACGGCAAAAATTATAGATTTTTCCCACATTAGGGTTTTATTTGACAAATTTTGTAAAAAGTAAGAAAAAATATTCATGTTTGGTATCCCCGTAATTGTACTGACCCATAGAATAAAGATAACATGATTATTAGGCTATATAATGAACACCAAAAAAAAGTAAAAAATCCAGTACATATTTGAAGCTTTTCTACTCCTGTCCTCAAAAAATTTCAACAATAGGGGATACCAACCCCAAAATGGTAACACTTGAAAAAGCATCTCATCCCACAAAAAAAATGGCATCAAATGGCCCCAATAACGAAAAAGCAAAAATTTTATAGCCTACAATAGGGACCAATGAGGAAACTCAAATCCTGGCAGCTGCAGGTCCCTCCTTCCCTTCTGTGCCTCGCTGTGCACCCATAAAACAAGTAACGGCGTCAAGTGGGGAGTCTCTATACTCGGGAGAAACTGCAGAACTAATTGTATGATGAGTTTTGCATTTTTATCTTTTGGAAATGTGTACTTTTTAGGGCTAAATGAACGTATAACCGACAAAATTTTACCATTCTAAATTTCACCTCCATTTTGATTCAATTACTATGAAGATCTCAAGGGGTTAACAATCTTCCAAACCAAATAGTGAAAAACCCTAAATACAAAGCCCATAGATAAATGTTATACCTTTTATTTTTTTTGTTAATTGACTGCATTTGGAATTTTCTACCTGCTTCACAGTGCAGTGCATTTAATGGAACATTAAATACTGACACTAATAAGTACAATTTGTCCCGCTGATAACAAGTCCTCCTAAAGTTCTATATGCATAAAAATAAAAACATTATGGTTTTTGAAAAATAATACAGGATTCTGCATAGCTGAGAAAATATGTCAGAAATGGCAACACTGTAGTAACAGAACACAAAATCTTTATTAGATGATTATAGAACATTGAACACATAACACAAAAATCTAAAAACATTTATAAAGTACAATACATAAAAACTGTTTGTATAGACATGGTGATGTCCACCAGGGGTGTAACTAGGAGAGGCTGTACACCATGGTAGACTTCTGCATGGGACCCCTTAGAAAATATACATATTTTACACTCAGACATGTTTATATAATAACTCACATTTATATACACACACATACATTTATACATTCATGAACACAAATATATGCAATTATATATACATTTATACACAGTATATACAACTTTTTATGCACACATACACCATATGCACATCTTATACTCACATAATTTACACATCAAATGCACAAACAGATAGTATGTATACTTCATATTATTACAAGTACTGTATATACACACACCATAAATACATGTCTATACAGTATAAGCACATACAGTATATATGCACCATATATGCATACAGTACCATATACAGACCAATAGCATATACACACCACATACACCATATTGAAAAATAGAGAATGTGCACATCACATATACTCAAGTGTATATATAAAGGGGCCCCCTGCATATGGACTTTTTGTATGTTGATGTATTGCTCTTTTAACCCCTTAAGGAAGCAGCCATTTTGTAGCTTAAGGCTCAGCCCGATTCTGAGATTGTTTTTCCCCACATGTCGCAAACATCGGGGGAGCAGCGCTTCGGGGCCACCGGAGGGTGAGTATATAATTTTATTATTTTCTTTTAATGCTGGGCTGGCTGTATATTACTGGTGGCAGTGCTGTATACTACTGGGGGCAGTGCTGTATACTACTGGTGGCAGTGCTGTATATTACTGGGGGCAGTGCTGTATACTACTGGGGGCTGTGCTGTATACTACTGGGGGCAGTGCTGTATATTACTGGGGGCAGGGCTGTATACTACTGGGGGCAGTGCTGTATACTACTGGGGGCAGTGCTGTATACTACTGGGGGCAGTGTTGTATACTACTGGGGGCTGTGCTGTATACTACTGAGGGCAGTGCTGTATACTACTGGGGGCTGTGCTGTATACTACTGGGGGCAGTGCTGTATACTACTGGGGGCAGGCTGTATACTACTGGGGGCTGGCTGTATACTACTGGGGGTAGGCTGTATACTACTGGGGGCTGCTGTATACTACTGGGGGCAGGCTGTGTACTACTGGGGGCAGGCTGTATACTACTGGGGGCAGGCTGTATACTACTGGGGGCAGGCTGTATACATAGTGGGGGGGGTCTGTGATTAATACATTTCCCACCCTCGGCTTATACTCGAGTCAATAGGGTTTCACAGTTTTTGATGGTAATTAGGGGTCTCGGCTTATACTCGGGTCGGCTTATACTCGAGTATATACGGTAAATTGCTGAATAACATTTCCCATTTGTCTACTTTACTTTTTCATAATTTTTGAAATGTCTGGATAATTTATTTTGATGTCACGCAGCTTACAAATTGAATATCGCTTTTCCGGATTTTCAGAATTGGGGATATTCTGGGGATAAATTCAGTTTTGAATGACATTTTACATATTTAGCATCAAAACCCCCTATATAACCAACCCATTTTCAAATATGCACCCCTCAAACTATCAGAAACAGCTTTTAGGAAGATTGTTAACACTTGAGATCTTCATAGTAATTGAATCAAAATGGAGGAGAAATTTAGAATGGTCAAATTGTGCCGCTTATACGTTCATTTGGCCCCAAACTTTACACATTTCCAAAACATAAGAAAAGAAAACCCACCATACAATTTGTTCTATAATTTATCCTTAGTACAGAGACCCCCCACATGTGGCCATTACTTGTTTTATGGGCGCACAGCGAGGTGGAGAAGGGAAGGAGCGCCCTACAGCTGCCAGGATTTAGTTTCCTCATTGGCCCCTTTTGTAGGCTATAAAATTTTAGCTTTTTCATTATTGGGGCCATGTGATGGCATTTTTTTTGTGGGATGATATGCTTGTTCCAATGTTACCATTTAGGTGTTGGTATCCCCTATTGTTGAACATTTAGGAACTTTTTTTGAGGGCAGGAGTAGAAAAGCATCAATTCTGTACTTGATTTTTTCTTTTTTTTCTTTTGGTGTTCACAGTTTAGCCTAATAATCATGTTATCTTTATTTTACGGATCAGTACGATTACGGGGATACCAGACATGAAAATTTTTTCTTACGTTTTACTAAATTTGTCAAATAAAACCCTAATGTGGGGAAAAATCTATCATTTTTGTATTGCCGTCTTAAGGAATAACATTGTTACTTTTTTAGCTATGGAGCTGGTTGATGGTTTGTTTTTTCCAGGACATGTTGTTCTTTGCACCAGTATCATTCTGGAGTACATATGTTTTTTTATCACTTTTTATAGCATTTTTTGTGGGATTGAATAGGTAAAAATCATAATTTTTGGAGGGTTTATAACCAATTTTTTTTATGGCGTTTATTGTGCGGGTTCAATAATTATTTACTTTTATTCTGTGGGTTGTTACAGACGCGGTGATACTATGTATGTGGGGTTTGTGTTATGATTTAGACTTTTTTTATTTTAGTTATATGTCTCTTTATATGTTTTGGTGCTTTTGGACATTTTTATTGATTTTTCTTTATTTTTTATTGAATAACTTTTTTTTTTACTTTTTCCACCATGGGACATGAACAAGCAATCATCTGATTGCTTGTTCATGATAATACTCTGCAATACTGATGTATTGCAGGGTATTAGCAGTGTCAGCCTATGCACATGCATAGGCTGACACTCTGCCTGTAAGATGACGTCATAGACGCCAGATCGGACCCCAGATTGGACCCCAGTGATTGCCAGTGATGGGCGATCGTGGGGGAAAAACTCCCCAGATATGCTATATGCCGCGGTCGCACTGACCGTGGCATTTAGCGGGTGTTACACTGGGGTGACGGCTATAGGTTACATGGCCCCCGTGTTTTCCAATGCCAGTTTGGCTCAGATCTTGAGCTGAACTGGCATCGGCTCTGCGTCTGATATATCGGGCACTGAGCGCTAAGTCACAGAGCTCAGCGTCCGATATAAGACACCCTGGGTTTCGCCTTGCAGCTTCTTCCGGGGCATGTTCTATCTTTCCCAGTTCGTACGGCTGTGCACCATGCATCCCCATGGGGAGGGGTGAGAAGCGCTCTCCAGTACGCTTGCCGTATGCCTGCCAGGATACAACAGGCAAGCGTGTGGTAGTGTGAATGTAGACTGGTGTTGAACACGCCACTCTTAATGGAATTTTCACCACTGTTTCAAGGATTGTTTCCTAACATGCTCTTTTAATAGCCATTCATTATGTCAGTACCTGTCCAGCAAATGCGCAACCACAACCAGACTTGGCACTAGCTGTCAGACTAAGTAAGTGGTGGCGAACTCACCCTGCGACGTCCCTGCGGGCTAAGGCCCTGCCTAAAGCAGATAAACCACCCTGATAAGGGTGAACCCAATATCAGGAACCTAACTAACGGTCCCTGAGTGACCCTACAAGATGACAGGGAAAACTTACTTCATCTGGCAGCTGCTGGATGGTGGAGCGGACAGGTAACCGGAATACAGATATAGGTCAGTGTTCACACTGGTAACAGAAACCGACATAAGACAGACAGGAAGGTGGAGTCACACTAGGAGATAAACAATATTGAGGGACAAACAACAGATACAGACAGACATGCAGAGTCAAACAAACCAGGTCAAAACCAAGATGGCGGCAAAGGTACAGAATCATATAGCAAATAGAATGGTCAGTAGGCAAAGCAGAAGTCAATACACAGAATAGCAAGAAACGCAATGGCAAGAGCACTCGATACACAGATAGACTACAATAACCAGCATCAGATGAAGGGCTGAGCAGAATTTAAGGCAGAAATGGACACTACCTCCAGCACTGACTGGCTCAGCCATCCATCACTCAACCGCAGCTGCAGGCAAAACAATTACAGAGACACACCCAGCTTTCCCAGGATCAGAAATGGAGCTGTCAATCACAAGCAGCTCTGGGTGTGGTTTTCCAGCAAGAAGCCTGAAACCTGATCCCATCAGAGCAATTTGCGAGTTCTGACACATTAATTTTAGACATTGAGACATATTTGAGATATGAGTCTGGCATTAAGTTCTTATTTTATCTGATAAATGTTCTATGATTTATATTTCATAATATATGCATCTTTGAGATTTGCACATACGGTAATTGTATTCGGTTTATATTGTTATTTATTGATACTTTTTCTAGTTTAACATTTCTTGTAATTCAAGAGAGAGATAGCTATAGAAAGATGACATATTGATAGATGATAGATAGATCGATAGAAAGATAGAGAATTGCCATCACTGTTCAAATGTATTTTACAAATAAGAGGCTACCTCTTTATTCTCTGGTATGCATGTATCTCGTGAACATCCATTACTTGCAATGCTTTCCTATAAGGGCACAACAGAATTTGAGCAGTTTTAATTCATGTTGCGGACAGCTAGAACCATTAGAAGCTGCAATACTCCAGGAGTTATGGATTTTAGCAACAGTGCATCATGGGAAGGTTGATAAGTGTACAAAAATAAGCATTACACAGTCATTGTACATGCTGAGATGCCAGAGAAAGAATCTCAATGGAAATCTTTATAGTGAAGAAACAAATGCTGAAATCTAAAATACAGCCTTTATATTAAAAGGTTTTAGTCGCAGCGGAAGAAAATGTGTAGCAAGGAATGACAATTGTTACTGAAACATGATGGAAGCATTTTTCTGTACTTTTAAAGGTTGCTGCTTTAAATAATATAATATTTTTTTCAGAAAGAGTAGCAAGAAAAAAGGATGTGGGGTCTAAGGAGAAAACTTCATCAAAAGTCACAAAAAATGACACCATACACATCTCCGTACACCGAAGTATGAAAAAGTGATTAGCGCCAGAAGACAGCAAAATGAAGAAATTTTTTTGTACAGGAGGTTTTAATTTTTGTAAATGTATGAAAACAATGTAAAACCTGCACAGTTAAAGCTGTAAAATCCAAGCCCACAAGAATATGGTGCAAATGAATATTAAATACCGTAACTACTGTATGAAGTGGAATTTCTTACGCAGAAAACAAGCACTAATGCAGCTTTTTACACGGAAAAATAAAAGTTATGAATTTTTGAAGGTGGGGATTGAAAAATTAAACAGCAAAAACGGCTTGGTCGTTAAGGGGTTAAGGGCATCTACCACCAGGATGCAATGGAGCCTGAGGGGCTCCAAGCTCCATAGGTGTTAATGGAGCATTTTTTTTACTGTTAGAAAAAAAGGCTAGGACAGATCACAGATGTGTGTTAAGTACTTGCATCTGATTGAAATATTAGCAAGCTAAATTATGATAAATATTCAGGTCTGTCTGCAACTATAATCAGATATGGAAATAATTCTGATATGATTTCTACATATGTGAAATAATTTACACAAGAAAATGAAATGATTAACAGTCATGATATTGTAATCTTCAATGTGCGGTTTGTAAGGTAACGTTTTTGCTGCAGACTCTATTTACAGTTCATCACCTTCTATTTCCAAAACATTCAGCAAAATCCTGAGCTCAGAGCAAGAGCTGAGAACTTTGCAGAATGTTGCACATAGTACAGATAAGTGTCCCCCATGTAATTCTGCACAGTATCACCAGTGTGTCTTAGGGGAATACTGTCCAGAATTACAAGGGTGCAGCAGAAGTTCAGCACTGGGGGATCCTCTCCAGGAGAAGCCACTGCTGAGGAGGTCACTGGGTGCAGGGTGTCACACACCTGGGTGCTGCTGTGAGTATTATCTTCATTCTGGGATGTGGGAGAAGAAGAGAGGAACATGTAGCAGGATCACATGTAAGTGCCCGGATCTAACATTACGTCTTAACTGCGCCAAAATGTCGCCTAAACTGTGTTAAAGTAAAGTGATTAATGAGAGGCAGAAAATTAACTTATCACAGATGGTTGTAGCTTGTGATAATTCTGGCAAACCAGAATTTAGGCGCAACTACTACACTTAGGCGCACAAAAGTAATGAATGTGACCCAATGTTTCCATTGCCAGGTACTTTAATTTTCATTACAATTATTATTTCATTTGTATTATTATTATCATCCATATTACCATGTGTTACTACACGTACTACATGATTTTGTTCACCAAAATTTTGTTAACCCCTTCCCGCCAAAGCCCTTTTTCATTTTTTTTGCATTTTCATTTTTCACTCCCCACCTTCAAAAATCTATAACTCTTTTTATTTTTCCAGGTACAGAGCTGTGTTATGGCTTATTTTCTGCCTAACAAATTACACTTCAAAATGGTGGTATTAAATATTCCATGGCGTGTACTGGGAAGTGGAAAAAAAAATTCCAAATGCAGTGAAATTGGTAAAAAAAACGCATTTGTGCTGTATTCCTTTGGGCTTGGATTTTTACGGATTTCACTGTATGCCCCAAATGACATATCTACTTTATTCTTTGGGTCGGTACTATTACGGGGATACCAAATTTGTATAGGTTTTATAATGTCATCATACATGTAGTTGAACGTTGTGCCATGGTCAAATATGCATTGGGAGCTTGATTTGGTCTTCAAACAATGCTGTGTTTTAGTATGTGGGAACACAGCCTGACAAGGTAACTTCTGTGCCAGCTCGAAAGGACTGAGCTAAGAGCTAAGATCCCACTGTAACATCAAAAAGTGCACTCTTTTTACACAGACATCAGATGATTCCATAGATTACGACAGAACCTGTTCTGTTAAACGCTGATACATGTAGAAACTCCCCAAAAGAGTGTTGAGGGTGTCGGCAGTTATTTTTCATTGACGTCACTGATCATTTTCAATCAGTCAATAATCCATCAGTATTGCTAAAGCCAAAAAAAACAGGAGTTGATCCAAAACATAGATGACCAGTAAATGGGATATTTGCATGACCTCTCTCTTCTGTATCCACTCCTGCTTTTCTATCCTGAAGCTTTTCATTCCTTCTGACAGATGAAATGAAGGGGAAAATCAAACATAGTGGCAACGTCATAGAATGGTGAAGGGTGAAAACAGAATTATGGAAATCACAGGGTGTTCCAGAGAGACAGCGGTCAGTTGGCAGCAGCATGAGTAGGCCGCAGAGTGGCACAATGACAAATTATGGTGGTGGCAGCAACATGGTAGGGCACTGAGTGGCATAATGACAAAGTGTGAAGGTGGCGGCAGCAGTAGCAGGAGGTCTGATGCATAAGGCATTGGTGTCTTGAAATCCTGGCCTATACACGCCTGATTCATCTTGACAAAGGTTAGTCTCTCTACATTACGGGTGGACAAGCAGGTTCTCTTTGGGGTAACGATGGCCCCGCCGCACTGAACACCCGGGATTGACCCGCTGTTGTAGTGTCGGGAGTTGACATGGCATGCCAGAGAATACTTCCGGTCGGAGTGTCCACGAGATTGTTGGTATAGCAGGATACGGATCAGGTAATTAATACAGAGCCAACATCGATACTAAATAATGTTCCTTTTTATACATATATTTCTACTCTGAATGTGTAATATCAACTATCAGGATATATATGTGCCATTGGCAGTACTTTCTAAAGTTTTTATCATATATGTTTTAGGATTGTGACTCCACCTCCCTCTCCACACACGCATGATTAGGCGTTGGGGTAGGGAGATGTTGGGAGTATATATCCATGCCTCATTATTGCAAACAACCAGCCATGAGTAAGGACGCCTGGTACGTCCGAAACGCGTAGGCTATACTGCCTTATATTATTTTGATACTCTTTTGTCAATCAGGATGCATTGCTACAGTTTTTTTTGCACGTTTGTTACCATTTTTATCTGAAAATTGGAATTAAAGAATTACTCTTTTATCTACACTTGGTGCGGCATGCGCTTTTTTCCTCACCCCTGCTGCGATGTCCGCTTACTGTGCTGCTGTTAGGATCAGTGGATCCTCTGGACCACCGCGGGAGATGTAACTAGCCAACACCCGGAACCGGAGCCTAGCGGCACCTGGTTTTCACCAGAGCCCGCCGCAAAGCGGGTTGGACTTGCTGCGGCAGGATACCACTAGGTCGTTCCCAGGTGTGACTAGCCCACGGTGGCAGCCGAGGTCGAGGTACCTTAACGGATGACAAACTCGTAGTTGGGTCCAGGCACAGGGTCAGGGCAGGCGGCAGAGATGCAACGTCAGGTTCAAGTCCGGGGTCAGCAACAGGAGGTCCAGGCAGGAGGGAACGGGAACACAGGCACACAGCAACAGGGAGGAACACAGGTAACACGGCAACACAGGACTCAGGAACGGGAACACCCAGGAATACACTGGAACGCAGGAATACAGGAATACGCAGGAACACAGCAATACTCGCTAGGAAGCTTTCTCTAAGGCTAAGAGGCACAAAGATCTGGCAGGGAATGATGGGAAACAAAGGGTTATATACAAAACAGGAAATGACCAATACTAATCACCTGTGCGCTGGCCCTTTAAATCTTGAGGCAGTGCCGCGCGCGCGCCCTAGGGAGCGGGGCCGCGCGCGAGACCCAGTCCGGACGTGAGCGGGAGCCAGGAGAGGTGAGTGCACCGGAGCAGCACTGGGGCAGCGGAGGGAGGCACGGGTGCACCCGCGATCCGCGATATGGATCGCGGGGGTGCCCGCAACGGAGGCACGGGTGCACCCGCGATCCGTGGTATGGATCGTGGGGGTGCCCGTGACAGTACCCCCCCCCCCTTCGGCCTCCCCCTCTTCTTCTTGGTCCCAAGAAACCTCTGGAGGAGAGTCCGATCAAAAATATTCTCTTCAGGCTCCCAGGATCTCTCCTCAGGCCCGAACCCCTTCCAATCTACAAGGAAGAACCGCTTACCCCTTACGAACTTCATGTCCAGAACCTCCTTGACTTCATATACATCTGGAGAATCAGCCTCAGGAGCCGCAGGAGGGGATTGCTGGGTGAAGCGGTTCAAGACGACTGGCTTCAGGAGGGATACATGAAAGGAGTTCGGGATGCGCATAGATGGAGGAAGGCGGAGCTTGTATGCCACTTGATTAATGCGCTTGATTACCTCAAAGGGGCCAAGGAACTGGGGCCCAAGTTTATAGCTGGGTATCTTAAGCCGGACGTATCTGGAGGATAGCCATACTTTGTCACCAGGAGAGAAGACAGGAGGAGCTCGACGTCTTTTATCAGCCTGGGTCTTGGTACGGTCTGAAGCTCGTAGAAGGGACTGGCGGGTCTGGTCCCAAACAGCCTTGAGATCCTGCACCAGATCCTCCACCGCAGGGACAACAGAGGGAGTAGACAGCGGGAGAGGTGGGCGAGGAATACGTCCATAGACCACGAAGAACGGAGCCGAACCAGTAGATCCCGAGTCCAGAGAATTGTAAGAGAACTCAGCCCAAGGTAGAAGGTCAGTCCAATTGTCTTGACGGGCTGAGACGAAGTGGCGCAAGTAGCAGCCCAAAGTCTGGTTCACCCTCTCTACTTGACCATTCGACTGAGGGTGGTAAGCAGAAGAAAAGTCAAGGATGACCTGCAGTTGGTTACATAAAGAACGCCAGAATTTAGAGACAAACTGGACTCCTCGATCGGACACAATGTGAAGCGGAAGACCATGCAGACGGAAGATATGTTTGAAGAACAAACTGGCAAGCTGTGGAGTAGACGGAAGACCTGGAAGGGGAACAAAATGGGACATTTTGGAAAACCGGTCCGTCACCACCCAGATGACAGTATTGCCCGATGAGACAGGCAAATCAGTAACAAAGTCCATTGCCACGTGAGACCACGGGCGACTGGGTATCGGCAACGGGAGTAACAGTCCAGCCGGTTTGAGACAAGAGGCTTTATTGCGGGCACAGGAGGAGCAGGATCCCACAAACTCCCGAACATCTTTGACCAGGTCTGGCCACCAGTAATAGCGGGAGATGAGGGCCAAGGAGCGCTGCACCCCAGGGTGCCCAGCCAGACGAGAAGAATGTCCCCAAGACAGAATCCTCTTCCTGAGAGCAGGTCTAACATACGTCTTGCCAGGAGGCAGCTGCCGAAGGTCCACCGGAGCTGCAACAACAAGCTGATCAGGAGAAATTATGTGCCGAGGAACTGGTTCATCTCCAACAACATCTGACGAACGGGACAGAGCATCAGCCTTGACATTCTTGTCTGCCGGACGAAAATGAATCAGCAAGTCAAAGCGGGAGAAGAACAAAGACCACCGGGCTTGCCTGGGATTCAGGCGCTGGGCTGTCTGGAGGTACAGAAGATTCTTGTGGTCAGTGTACACACAAACAGGATGGAGAGCTCCCTCCAGAAGATATCGCCATTCTTCAAGAGCAAGTTTGATGGCTAATAGTTCTCTGTCTCCAATGGAATAATTTCTCTCAGCTGGAGAAAAAGTCTTGGAAAAGAAACCGCAAGTCAAAGTTCGGCCCTTGGGCCCTTTCTGAGTGAGCACCGCTCCAGCTCCTATGGAGGATGCGTCCACCTCCAGAAGAAAGGGTTTGTCCGTATCTGGCCTAGAGAGTACGGGAGCCGAGGAGAAAGCAGACTTTAACTTGGAGAAGGCCATTTCAGCAGCTGGAGACCAGGCACGTGGATTGGCACCCTTCTTGGTGAGCGCCACGATGGGGGACACCAGAGTGGAGAAATGGGGAATAAACTGACGGTAATAGTTCGCAAACCCCAGGAACCTCTGTATGGCTCGGAGACCCTCTGGACGTGGCCACTGAAGAACTGCAGACAGCTTTGCGGGGTCCATCTGAAGGCCTCTGTTGGAAATTATGTAACCAAGGAAGGGAAGGCAGTGCTGGTGAAACAGGCATTTTTCTAACTTGGCATAGAGGTGATTGGCACGAAGTCGACCTAGAACTTGTCGTACGTGTGCCTGGTGGGACTCAAGGTCTGGAGAGTACACCAAGATGTCATCGAGGTAGACCACGACACAAGTATAAAGAAGGTCCCGAAAAATGTCGTTCACAAACTCCTGAAAAACAGCAGGGGCATTACACAGTCCAAAAGGCATCACTAGGTACTCAAAGTGCCCGTCACGGGTGTTAAACGCCGTCTTCCACTCATCACCTTTGCGGATCCGGATGAGATTGTAAGCACCACGGAGGTCCAGCTTGGAGAACACCTTGGAACCACGTAGGCGATCAAAGAGTTCTGTAATCAATGGCAGGGGGTAACGGTTTTTTACCGTGATCTTATTCAGCCCACGATAGTCTATACAGGGACGTAGGGAGCCGTCCTTCTTGGTAACGAAGAAAAAACCTGCGCCAGCCGGAGAGGAGGACTTGCGTATAAAACCCCTCTGCAGATTCTCCTTGATGTAGTCGGACATGGCTAGAGACTCAGGTACAGAAAGAGGGTAGACACGACCTCTGGGAGGAGTGGCGCCAGGAAGAAGATCCACAGGGCAATCATAGGGACCATGTGGTGGTAGAATCTCCGCCTGCTTCTTGGAGAAAACGTCCGAAAAGTCCCGATAACAAGCTGGCAGACCCTCCAGAGACTTGGGAGCCAGAGTCGAAGTCCTCACAGGTAGCGGACAGGGAATCTGCATACAACGTGAAGCACAGTTCGGACCCCAACGGAGGATATGCCCGGAGGACCAGTCCAGTACAGGGGCATGAAGCTGCAACCCAGGGGAGACCCAGCAGTAGAGCAGATGTGCTTTGGGGCAGCACAAAAAACGAAAGTCTCTCTTGATGTAGGGCACCAACTTGCAGAAGCAGGGGCTCCGTGCAAAACCAGATGGGTACGGAGAGAATCTGACCATTGTCCGAGGCAAAAGACAATGGCTTCTCGAGACGAACCACCGGGAAGTGATGCCGAGAGACCAAGGCTGCATCCACGAAGTTCGCTGTAGAGCCCGAGTCCAGGAAGGCAGTAACCTGGATCTGGGTACCGGTGCCAACGCTGAGGAGCACGGGAAGAGTCAGACGTGGAGAAGCTGTATTTACACCTAGGGACGCTTCTCCTAAGAAGCCTAGGTGCTGGCGTTTCCCGGACGTTGAGGACGGACAGGACAGGAGCCGATGAAATGCTCAGGGCTGGCACAGTACAGACAGAGGTTCTCCTGTCGGCGTCTTGAACGCTCTCGTAGAGTGAGCCGGGTTCGGTCAACCTGCATGGGTTCCTCAGCAGAAGATTCAGGCGGACCCTGGAGCGGCCTTTGGAAGACTGGCGCCAGGCGAGGAATGCGTCTAACACGGCCTTGGGGATACTCGGAGCGTAGTTCCTCAGCTCGCTCCTTAAACCGAACATCAATTCGAGTGGCCAAGGTGATGAGGTCACTCAGAGTAGATGGAAGATCCCGAGCTGCCAGTGCGTCCTTGACCTGCGCAGAGAGCCCTTTCTTAAATGTAGCGATGAGGGCTGCATCGTTCCACGCAAGTTCAGAAGCCAGGGTGCGGAATTGAACTGCGTACTCTCCCACCGATGAGTTGCCCTGACGCAAGTTCAACAATGCAGACTCCGCAGAGGAGGCTCGTGCTGGTTCCTCGAAGACTGACCGGAACTCAGACAGAAACGCAGTGAGGTTAGACACAACCGGGTCATCTCTGTCCCAAAGCGGAGTAGCCCAGGCCAGGGCTTTCCCGGAAAGAAGGCTGAGGACAAATGCCACCTTGGACCGCTCTGTGGCAAATTGCAACGGCATCAGTTCTATGTGCAAGGAGCACTGGGTTATGAAGCCCCTGCACATCTTTGGATCTCCATCATACTTGCCGGGCAAAGAGAGGCGTAGCCTGGGTTCAGCAGCAGGAAGATAAGCCGGGGCAGCAGGGGTCGCAGCGGCCGCTTCAGGAGACTGTTGCTGATGTTGGGTAGCAAGTAGTTGTTGGAGCATGGCGGTGACTTGCTCTAGCTGATTCCGCTGTGCTGCAATCTGCCGGGACTGGTGGATCACGATGGTGGCGAGATCAGGCTGACTGGGAGAAGGAGCCTCGGCGGGATCCATGGCCGGATCTTACTGTTAGGATCAGTGGATCCTCTGGACCACCGCGGGAGATGTAACTAGCCAACACCCGGAACCGGAGCCTAGCGGCACCTGGTTTTCACCAGAGCCCGCCGCAAAGCGGGTTGGACTTGCTGCGGCAGGATACCACTAGGTCGTTCCCAGGTGTGACTAGCCCACGGTGGCAGCCGAGGTCGAGGTACCTTAACGGATGACAAACTCGTAGTCGGGTCCAGGCACAGGGTCAGGGCAGGCGGCAGAGATGCAACGTCAGGTTCAAGTCCGGGGTCAGCAACAGGAGGTCCAGGCAGGAGGGAACGGGAACACAGGCACACAGCAACAGGGAGGAACACAGGTAACACGGCAACACAGGACTCAGGAACGGGAACACACAGGAATACACTGGAACGCAGGAATACACGAATACGCAGGAACACAGCAATACTCGCTAGGAAGCTTTCTCTAAGGCTAAGAGGCACAAAGATCCGGCAGGGAATGATGGGAAACAAAGGGTTATATACAAAACAGGAAATGACCAATACTAATCACCTGTGCGCTGGCCCTTTAAATCTTGAGGCAGTGCCGCGCGCGCGCCCTAGGGAGCGGGGCCGCGCGCGAGACCCAGTCCGGACGGGAGCGGGAGCCAGGAGAGGTGAGTGCACCGGAGCAGCACTGGGGCAGCGGAGGGAGGCACGGGTGCACCCGCGATCCGCGATATGGATTGCGGGGGTGCCCGCAACGGAGGCACGGGTGCACCCGCGATCCGTGGTATGGATCGCGGGGGTGCCCGTGACAGCTGCGACCTGTACCTGCTCCACCTGCCACCTCTCTGTCTGACATATTGGTTAATCAACTATGTTTATTTGACACGGATTTATTGGTATCAACTTTAGCAACAAAAAAAATTGAAATTTGGGGAATACAGAACCCTAAAAACTGACACCGTGGACTTTGAGCAAAAATCATTCCATCACCTACTGATTACAAGCAGCTAGACGCTAGAGACAGCATATGCAGTGTGAAATGATGGGATTGCAAATGGCCATCTGTTTTTATAGGGCTGTGACATCACATAAGCCTGCCGGTCACTGATTGGCTTACATGTTTGCACATGTGATCGAGGATGTTCCTTTCTTCTTTCCAGAGTTCTATACCCCATAAAGAATGTTGTGCTCCCACCCATTTTGCTAATAAAGTGGAAAAAAAAGTTTATTTCCATGAATCATCGTAAAATTTTGATTCGTGCCGGAACCGCAATTTTCCTGAAATTCTAAACGAATTCCACTTTGTTAGAATCGATTCACCCGTCTCTAATCACATTATTAACCAGTGCAGCAAGCTAAACTCTAATATAAAACCTAACTATGAACGTTATATGCCTTTGTTTACCACTCTTCCATTATACTTGCATTATTTTAAATGTATTTTACTATTATTAAGTATTATTATTTTAAAATATTAACAAGGTGACTTGGACAAACTGAATGTTTGGTCATCCACTTGGCAAATGAGGTTTAATGTGGATAAATGTAAGGTTATGCACCTGGGGGCCAATAATCCAAAGGCAAAATATGTCTTTGGGGGAGTAAATCTGGGAGAGTCCCATGTTGAGAAGGACCTGGGGTACTAGTAGATCATAAATTGAATAACAGCATGCAATGTCAATCAGCTGCCTCTAAAGCTAGTAGGATCTTGTCATGTATCAAAAGTGGTATGGTCTCTCGTGATAGGGATGTAATATTACCACTATACAAGGCACTGGTTCGGCCACACCTGGAATATCCTGTCCAGTGCTGGGCACTGGTCCATAAAGGATGCCCTGGAGCTGGAGAGGGTTCAACATAGAGCCACAAAAATGATAAGGGGTATGGAGGGTCTTAGTTATGAGGAAAGATTAAAACAACTGGATTTATTTAGTCTGGAAAAGAGACAACTACGAGGGGACATGATTAATTTATATAAATATATGAACGGTCCATACAAAAAATATGGTGGTAAGTTGTTTCAGATTAAATCAAATCAAAAGAAGAGGGGCACTGTCTCCGTTTGGAGAAATCAAGGTTTAATCACCGGGGACGACAGGGCTTTTTTACTATGAGAACTGTCAATCTGTGGAATAGCCTGCTTCAGGCGCTGGTCACAGCAGGGACAGCGGAGAGCTTCAAGAAGGGTCTAGATGCCTTTTTACACCTAAATAACACTGATGGTTATGTTATATAGAATTGTTTCCCCTAAATCCCTTCCTAATCCAATCCCTACCTTTCCTTGGTTGAACTTGATGGACAAGTGTCTTTTTTCAACCGTATAAACTATGAAACTATGAAAGGTCTACTGTTCTAATATTTCTGCTAAACATAACAGAAGCATATCAGAGGGTATATTTAACTCCTTCAGGACACAGCCAGTTTGTACATTAAGGCTCAGCTATTTTTTTGCTATCTGGCATATCGCTTTATATTTTTTATAACTGTTTAACCCTTTAACTTACCAAAGTGATTTTGAGTGTTTTTTTTGTATATTGTACTTCATATCTGTGGTAAATTTTGGTTGATGTGTTTTGCATTTATTTATTTAAAAAATTAAAGTTTGGTGATTTTTTTTTTTTAAATCATCATTCTCCATTTCAGACAGATAGTAACTAATTTGGGTGGTAACACTAACTAACATTACTTATATATCTGTTTTTATCTTTTCTGAACTTTTAAAATGTCTTCATATTTTATCATATCATACAAATTGAGCATCAGTTTCCTGTATTTTCAAGGAGATTTCAGAACTGACTTTTTTAGGGTATCATTTTTGTTTTAAATGAGCTTTGTTATATATAATATTAGAAACCCCTGTCACGGGTTTCCCTGCGATCCATGTCTCGGATCGTATGCACACCCATGCCCCCAGCCCTCACTTACCTTCCCAGAAGCCTGCTCCCAAACAGCCTAGGCCAGCGCAACGGTGATTGCTATTTTATCCGGCAGGTCCCATCACTCCCCGCCAGATCTTCAAGCCATTCTTGTTAGTGAAAGACCCCTGTGTTCCCGTGCTCCAGTCCGTTCCTGTGTTCATGTTCCCGTGTTCCTGTCCATTCCTGTGTTCTCGTTCCCATCTGCTGACCCATTGCTGACCCCGGATTTGGACTCTGACTTCTGAATCTCTGACTGCCTGCTTGAGCCTGACTACGAGACTGTCATCTCCTAGGTACTGTTACCTTGGTTGCCACTGCGGGCTAGTCACACCTGTGGAACGACCTGGTGGCACCCCACCGCTGCAAGACTCCCGCGGAGGTCCAGAGGGTCCACTGACCCAGAACCCTGACAACCCCATACATATCACACAGTTTTCAAATCTGCACCCCTCAAACTATTAACAGCTTTTACAAAGCTTAATTTTGTCAGTAATACATTCATGTAACTCTACCCCTGTAAAATTTACTATGCCATTTCTCCCCAATGCAGAAACACCCCACATGTGGACTGGGACGGAATTAAGGGGTGGCAAACCGGGCATTTCACCAGGGCCCCCTAAAAGAGGAGAATCTCTTCTTTCAAATGAAACCAGAGATATTCACGTTTAAAGTGAGAAATTATATTTATATATTTAAAAAAATCACTCCTGACGGTACTTTAACAGTTAATATCTCTCTCTCCATGACATCTAGAAACATATTTAGATTCATATAAAAGAGGAGACTTTCCTCTTTCATAGGAAAAAATATGTTAGATTCAAGGTGTCACAGAGCCAAAGATATAGCCCCCTGCAGGGAGAATCTACTGCACCTCACAGATAATGGAAATATTGACTGTACTGTATGTTACTAAATTTTGATAAGGGTTAATATCAACTAATATTCATGTTTTTAACCCTTTGCTACCCAGAACAATCTGAGAACACACTTGTACTCTGATTGCCTTTTATTTTGTGATTGTTTGTCACCTTTGCTCCCGCGACCCATGGCCCTTGTCGCAGGCGCACCTGTGCTCCTCCATGTGACCCCTGGCCCTTGCCGTGGTTCTCACCCCTCCTGGATCCAGCGCTGGCTCCGATAGGCCTAGGGCACGCACACGCCAGCCAGTGCACCGGTAGTTGGCACTGGCTGGCAGCCAATTCTGATAAAGTCTCAGCCTCTTCCTATCTTCGCTGCCAGCTCTTTGTGCCTCATAGCCTTAGAGAAAGCTTTCCTGATGCCCTGTGCGATTATCCTGATTTCCCGTTGTGACCTTGATTCCATTCCTGACCTCGCTCTTGTGCTGCCCAGCACGGACCTTTTGCTATGACCACGAGTTTGCCTTACAACTTTGTCCTTCGCCTTGGCCGCCACCGCGGACAAAGTCGCACCTGTGGAACAACCTCATGGTACCACAGCGCAGCAAGTCAGACCCGCTTTGCGGAGGGCTCTGGTGAAAACTGTGTACCACTTAGACTCTGATCCCAGGTGTCGGCTTATGTCATCATCCCCGGTGGTCCAGAGGATCCACTACCACTGATCCTGACATTCTTTTTTTGCGAAAATTGAGGGATATGATGAACATTCGATCCTCTTCGCTTAATTTGGCTACAAATTAATACCACGACCCAGAACATGTCCATAAAGTTATATGTAACACCAAAAACACACACATGTTCCGGAATAAAGTTTTTATTTCATACCATATTCCATTATTTACACCTATGTTATGGCGTTCTTACTCAAATTCTTATGAACCGCAGAGGGTTCCATTATTGCGCAGCTAATACAATGGCGCACATCTAAAAGTGACTGTTATTATCTCATTAGCTTGGATATATAGTTATTTATTTCTATTACCATTGTGTACTGGAGAATACAATAATATATCTGTGTGCAGCACAGTGCAATTTTCTGCAAAAAATGTTTGGCACCCCTTGTAAATTTAACTCTTCCTTTGCTGCATATTTTGGAGAATATATACATGTCGGTTATGTATGAATTCCTCACATCTTACTGTTTTATATAAGTATTCTGGATTTGTACATATTTTAGAGGAAATTTTGAATTTTCATGCAATTTTTGCATTTTATTACTGTTTGCTGCAAAGTTGCATGACGGTTGTAGTGTGTATGAATTAAAAAGTTATTCTTGTTTACATGGTGATTTCTGAAAAAAAAAACGATTTTAAAACAATAGGAGCTTTTTATTTTGTGTGTTATATATTTTTAAACACATTTGTGGATAGCAACTAAATATGGCATGGTTTTTCTTTTAGCATTTTTGTGAGTGTAAATTCTTGATGTTGTATATTTTGATATATATATAAATCTGCTTACTTTGTGTTATTATTTTTAAATCCCTATTTGTGCGTAAACCTTCACTTTGATGTGATTTTTATGTAAAAATTTATTTTTTTATGACATTTTCAATGCACTTTTTGTTTAATAATTTGTGTTTGTCGCAAAGTTACATGAGGGTGGGGCAAGCTGTTAATCAAGGCAAATACAATCGCCTGGTTGTATGCCTTTACTTTTTAATCTGTTTTGTTGCTATATTTTGCAGGTTGTGACCATCTTAAAATTTGTAGCTGAAAAGCAAATATTTAGTTATTTCTGTTTTAGTGATATTGTGATTTATTCAAGTGAACCTATGACTATGAGGTATCTGTGAACTCCATCTATAAGATGTGAAGGTAAATCTTTTCAGTTTGGACCACATTTTTCTATGTATTTTTAATAAAATGTTACAGACTGAATCAAAATTTCATGAAGGCGCGTAAGTCAATAAACTCTTTAATGCAATTTTGATAATAGGGAAAGTGCCTGCTTTCAGAAAATAGATGGTTTGTTGTGGTTTACTTTAATTCTTTTTGCTGTCATTTCTGTTTTATTTGTAAATGACAAAATTGTAAAAATTGCTCTGGCCAATAACACTACAAAATTTCCAGAAATGCCTTGGGTTAATATCCCCTGGTTGAATGCCTGGGGGAAGCTGCTTGTCATCCATCTCCTGTCCATATATCTATCACCTATAATCTGTCTCTCCTATAAAATTCTCCTACAGTCCCATATTACAGATTGCCTTACCATACTACTGTGTGTAACTATAAAATGTTATTATTAAAGGAGCCTATTACTGACTACGACTGTTCATAAAATAGTTTTATTTTGGGGCCCCACTTTTTGCCCAGTTTTAGTTTTGTCCAGGGCCCCTCTTTGTCTAACACTGGCCTTGTACAGTACCTCAGGTTAACTCTGTCCAAGCCTGTGGGTCCTATCTCTGTCCCCTTACCCATTTACACTTTTTGACAACCAGCAGAACACATTGCAGATTTTTCCGTACATCTGCTAACTTATCCGAAGACACGAGTGCAGAACGGTGTTCTTCACAATAGTATGTGAAGGACACATTGCACATGTTTCCATACATCTGCAATGTGTTCTTCACACATATTGTTCTTCACATACTATTGTGAAGAACACCGTTCGGCACTCGTGTCTTCGCATAAGTTAGCAGATGTACGGAAACATCTGCAATGTGCTCTTCACTGTGTTCTTCACTTAAATGATCCTGTGTTCACTGTGTTCACTGTTTTCACTGTGTTCTTCACTGTTCTTCACTGTGTTTCCTTAAGTAAAAGGAAATCTCGAGTAGGCGAAATACTCGTCCGAGCAACAAGCCGTTTCGAGTACGCTAATACTCGAACAAGCATCAAGCTCGGACGAGTATGCTCGCTCATCTCTAATAACAGCTCATCTTTGAATAATGTTGAAAAAGGGATCAACGCCCCATTGACAATTAAATTCTGTAATGTCCTGATTCCTAATTCCAAATGTAAATAAAGGTTTAGGCCTATCTCCTTCAAAAAATTCCAATTTAATATTGATATGGAAGTTCTCTTTAGTTTTTTGTTCCAAATATGCAAGAGATCCTTTGTTGTTCTCAAGAAAGGTTCCAACCTAAATGAGGCCAGGTATTTTAATAAAATGGCACCTTTTACTGTAATCGGGCCAATTTCTTCATATTCCATTTTGGTCCAAACATTGTTATGTTTGTTATCCCAGAAACACTTAATTTGCTTGGATAATTGCTGCCTTGTGCTAACTGGTTTCTTTATGTCAAGCCATGTGGTGTTTTGGGAAATCAGTTCAAGATAACTATGCATGAGTCTGTGCTCATGCTCAAGATTTTCACCTCTCCTGAATGTCACTGACAGGTCCTTAAGGAAATACAGTCCTTAATGTTAGGATCAGCCTTCAGGATTCTCCAGTATCTGGGCAGTAGTTCCCTTACTTTAGCATTCTGTGCATCATAGGTAGCTACCAAACTGTTGATCTTCTCGACATAAGGGATTGGTTTAGGAGTGAGAAGTTTATCCCTATTGGTTTCACATGCCATACAGTCGGCCTGATGGATTACCGATTTGGGGAAACCTCCTCTCATTAAACGACACTCCATCTCCCTTGCCTGATCCCTATAATCCTCCATCTCAGAGCACTTGCATCTTAAACGCAGAAACTGTCCCAGAGGTATGCCTCTCTTGTGTGGTAGAGGGTGACAGCTTTTCTATTGCAGCAAACTATTTGTTTCTGTTTCTTTTCTATGAACTTTGGTTTATATCTGACCATCCACCATCTTGATAATTCCTAGATCAAGAAATGACAATTCAGTTCTATTGATCCGACTTGAAAAACTTAGCACAAGATTGATCACATTCAGGGCTGACAAAAACTCATTAACCCCTTAAAGGGCCCCTGTCATCAGGTCTCTGTCACTAGTCCTGTCACTGCTACCTGTTGGAGCAGCTCACAAGGAGTCGATCACAGCTTTTATCTAGTCAATTCTTACATTAATCATTCTAAAGTCATCTTTTCTTTATTATGTAAATGAGGCTGGTCACATGGTCAGAGGCACTCCTGTTCCCCCTCCCCTCTCCTCCCCCTGCTCAGGTCTGTATAATGTATAGTAAAGAATTGCTAGTGTGTGTGCTGCATCTGCTGACATGCTGCATCCTCCTAATACACAGAGACACAGACATCAGCTACAAAAGTACCTGACATGTTTTGCTATAACATGGCTGCCCGGAGCTGTTGTATCTCTCCTATACACACAGAGGCTGCAGGGTGCGTGGCCACCAGCAAGCACATGGAGGAGCCATTACACCATTATACAGGCTGTCAGTCAAGCACTGGGGGGTGTGGCTGTACTTCCCACTCATGAATAAGCTGGACAGCTTGAATATGCTAATGGATCATTAGACATCTCACAGGTCATTTGCATACTGCTTTAGGACCTCATTGCTTTACAGGCATGTAGAGGGACAATGAAGGGATAGAGGCAATGCTTTCTAATGGAAGTTTATGAAAATATATTTAGATTAGGGGGTTATTTTGCATGACGGGTTCTCTTTAACGCCAAAGCCACTTTTCACCTTTCTCACATGGTCCATTTTTTTTAAAATCTGCCCTGTGTCACTATAAGTGGTTATAACTTTGAAACACTTTAAAATATCCAAGTGATTTTGAAATTGTTTTGTCATGACACTTTGTACTTCATGTTAGTTGAAATTTTTTGGTGGTATGTTTTGCATTTATTTATGAGAAAATCAGATATTTGGAAATATTTTCAAAATTCAAAATGTTGTACTTTTTCCACACATAGTCATAACAGCAAAAAAACGTAATAACCAACATTCACTGAATGTCTACTATATGTGGACATGTTTTTTATGCATACTCTCATTTTTGTAGGATGTTATGGAGCTTTGAACTTTAGGCAAGCCTATCACACTCGCTAACTGCATGAAATGTCAACTCTCCCTTTACTAATCCATCCTATGTACTATCCTATCTGTTATCGGGCAAACAGCAGATATATACCAAGCTCCAGGCTTCTCTGCACTCTTTTTCACCTAGGACCCTGTAAATAAGATGGTGGCTGATGGCTGGTTCAAGCAGCAACATCGTTGTTTAGTAAATCATTTATTAAATTATTTTATATTGTTCCCTTATAAAGAATGGCTGGACCATTGTACAACCTCTTGTGTCACCCCCTCATCCTCATAGTCTGTAAGCTCTTGTGAGCAGGGCCCTCACTCCTATTGTTCCATATGACTGTTTGTTCTTTGTAATGTAATATAGTTGTATATGTCCCCTATGATTTGTAAAGCGCTACGTAATTTGATGGCGCTATATAAATAAAGATTATTATTATTATTATTATTAGGTGCGATTTTTCACATTTTAATAAAAAATGCTATATCATGCTTTTGAGGGACCTGCTCATGTTTCAAGTACCTTTGAGAGGCCTAAATAAAAGTAAATTCCCCAAAATTACCCCATTATAGAAACTACACCCCTCAACATGTGTAAAACAACTTTTATGAAGATTGTTAACCCTTTAATTGTTTGGCATGGGTTAAAACAAAATCGGATGCAATTTTAAAATAAAAAATTTTTTGGCTAAATGAATGTGTTTGTCATAAAATGTACAAATTCTCAGTGTATAAAATACCAAAAAGCTCCACAAAGTTTGATACCCAATCTCTCCCAAGTATAACAATACCCCGTATGTGGTGGTAAACTGCTGTATGGGCACACGCCAGGACATTGAAGGGAAGCTGCACCATTCAGAAAAGATTATGCATTGTCACTTTTTATTGGCTGTAAAATCTTTATTTTTTTGGCAATCTGGGACATGAGATGCACTTTACAAATACTTATGCAACACCCTCGCCGATGCAAGGCAGAGGAGTGGTTGCGAATATGTCCCATCATGTAGCTTGCAGCCTGTGTAGGGTCTGATCAGCCCCACAGCATGTCACTACATAGTCGCTACATAACACAGGGGAACACAGCAGCGTTAGAGCCTGCCTGGTAAGGCAGGAGTTAATTGTTTTCTGTGATGTAATTCCAGCAACCAATCACAGGTGTTATACTTTGTTTCTGTGAGCTGAGATGTAATTGGAGGAGTAGCCACCACCTGACCAGTGGGAGTAACAAAACCCCTGGTCAGAAAACTTCTAGAGGCAGAAGAAGACTGGAGTTAATCCAGTGAAGTCAGTCTTAGGCTAGAGCTGACACAGCTCAGTTCAGCTAAGCAAGTCTGTGCAGCCAGCACACTAGACAAGAGCAGGTGAGCCCAGCTCCCTGCCTGAGTGTAGTGAGTTAGTGAGTGAGGAAAGGGATATCATCCTACCTTCAAGGTTGATATCTGAAGCAACCCAGGACAAGCTGAAACGTCCTACTAGGACACATCTATCTCCCAGCCTGCTATTGCATCCAGGCTGATGATCCATCCTGTGGCTCCCTCCAACTACATCTCCAGAATTCCACCATTCTGTTAAGGCACCAAAAGAACTGTAAGTTATTTTCGTTCAATGTCTGCCTCCGTCTGGTCCCTGCTACTACGGCTGTCACCATCACGGGCACCCTATCCACTACACTGGGACTCATACTCCAGACCCCAAAGGGTTGCCCCAGGGAGAACCGCTATAGCAGCCTCTCCCTCATCATTTCTTGCCAACACCACCCTGATGGAGACCTGCCAGGCTGTAGGACAGCCCTCTGGTTCCCCATACCAAGCACCGTGACACTAGCGTGCCTAGGCTGCAACCGGCAGCCACTCAGGTACTGCGGGCCCAGACTGTCTCCAGGCCCCAAGAAAAGGCTAGGCCCCGGTGGGGGATGTTGCACTTAATTTTAGTAGATCTGTAGCTTATTAATGAGATTTTATTAACTTTTGAATGTGTGGAGGAAAAGAAAATTGACAATTTTGGTTTCCTTTCCTTTTGTACCGTTTGGGGGTCGTACACCGTTTTCTAAAAATACTATGTAATCTTTATTCTATAGATCACTATGATTACGGTGATACCTCATTTATATAGTTTTTTTTATATATATTTACAATTTTACTGAAGACAAACTAATATAGAGAAAATCTCAATTTGTTTTCATAATGCCATCATTTCAAAGACATAACTTTAATATTATTTGGTTGACAGAGCTTAGGACTTGAGTTGTCCTTTTCATTGGTACTATTTTGACGCACATAACTTTTTTTGATCACTTTTTGGAACATTTTTGTGAAGGGATTTTATGAAAGTGGTTAAGTGGACTTTATAGGAACACACTAAGCACATTGCAATCATTTTGTCCCAAGGGTACCACTGTATATCCTCTAACTCTTTTAAAAAAGCATTGGTGTCCTTGAGGTACGAGGGCATGTCCTCCAATAGAGGTTGGGGGAGCAAGTCCAAATATTGTGACAAGGGTTCAAATAAGGAACCAATCCCTGCTAAAATTGGACGGCCCGGTGGGTCAACTTGCGTTTTGTGCACTTTAGGGAGGAAATACCAATTCGGGTGCCATGGGTTAAGAGGGAACAACTTGGATGCCATTCTATGCCTGAGAAGGATCAACAGTGATGAATATCAGTTCCTAATACAGGCTAATGAATTAAGGAACAGATTATTAGATCAAGATTTTCCACCAGGCTTGTTGGATAGTGCACAGACCAAGGCTATGAGTATGCCACGTAGGGAGCTTCTAAGAAACAAAAATAAAAGGAAGGGGGCACACAGGGTTGTGGATAAAAGTACTAGATTTGCCTTTTCATTCGATTATAGTCCATGTGAGAAAGCAATACGCTCAGCCATTCAGAGAAACTAGCACATTTTAGAACAGGATTCAGATCTGGGAACATCACATCCAGTAGTCACTTTAGGAAAAGCACTATAATTAGGGACAGATTGGTACACAGGTTTTCACCTACGGGTGTGAAATGGCTTCAAAAATGTGCTCTGGTTGGGAACCACAGATGTGGACACTGTAATTATTGTAATTTAAATGGCCAACTAAAGGTTATTGATTTTGGGGGTGTCAGACAGGTTGTCAGGAAATTCATAACCTGCCGCTCTGATTTCAAGGTATACGCGATTTATTGCCCATGCGAGAGGTTTTATATTGGTAAAACCATTAGGAAAATGTTTACCCGCTTTAGGGAACACAAAACGTCTATCCGTAGGGGAGGGGCAGTCCCACCTTATGGAACATATATAGAAAGAACACGGAGGGAATCTGGGAGTCTTGAGATTCTCCGGAAATGAGAGAGTCAACCATACTGCAGTGGGAGGGGACCATTCTAAGCTCTTCTTGCAGCGGGAAAGTAGGTGTATTATTAAATTAGTGTATTCCTATGAAGTCCACATACCCTACCGGTGGTGTCCTCCTTTTCTGTACTTTTATCTGTATCCATCCTTTCAGTTCTTTGAGGTATAGTTATAGAAGTATCAGCATGATGCATTTTCTATATATATCTTGTGGGCAATATATGATGCATTTCGTACACAAATTTTATACCCTTTTGAGTATATTTAAAGTGTAACCGTCATTTAAAAAAACTTTTAATATGTTGTAGGGCAGGTAATTTTAAGCCTCTTTGCAATTAGATTAGTTACCTGAATCTTGCTCCTTCCTCTTGTATTCTGCAGACTTCCCCTAGATGTCAGTAACTTCTCAGATAGCTGTTACTATGGACATTCCGTCTTCAGAAAGAAGCAGAGACTCTCCCTGCAATCAGCTGATTACCTCATGTGTCACTGCCCCAGCAGTCATGTGCTGACAGGAACACTAACTAATATAGTGATCAAACACCTAAACTCTTCTCTCCCTTAGCTTTCTATACACTTGTATGTAAACAAATAATCCACACAGACACAAGATGCAGCCTCCCCTACCCCCATCACCTCAAACAAGGCAGTGGCAGGAGACACTCTCCATGTCTGCAAGCTGTGCCCTCATGTGATGTGTTGGAGTTTTACTTAGATAGATAGATATAGACACATACATAGATATGATATAGATAGGATATACATAGATAGGAGATAGAAAGATATGAGATAGATACATACATACATACTTACATACATATGAGAGATAGATAGATAGATAGATAGATCGATAGATAGATATGAGATAAATAGATATTGGATAGAGAGATAGATAGATAGATAGATAGATAGATAGATCTGTGGTCCTTCCGTCTCTTGTTTATTAAATTTTCACTTGTTTGCACACATTGATTGCTTCCTGTCTTAATGAATATTCTTCACACTGGAATATATATTTTTAAAGCGTTGCAAGCTATTGGATACATTGGGGCAAATTTACTTACCCGGTCCGTTCGCGATCCAGCGGCGCGTTCTCTGCACTGGATTCGGGTCCGGCCGGGATTCATCAAAGCAGTTCCTCCGCCGTCCACCAGGTGGCGCTGCTGCGCTGAAGTCCGCTGGAATGCCTCGAAATACACCGGCCTATCGAGGATGAAGGTGAGTGAAATTTTCACGACACAATTTTTTTTTTAAATGCGGCGGTTTTTCCGAATACGTCGGGTTTTCGTTCGGCCACGCCCCCCGATTTCTGTTGCGCGCATGCCGGCGCCGATGCGCCACAATTCGATCGCGTGCGCCAAAAACCCGGGGCAATTCAGGTACAATCAGCGCAAATCGGAAATATTCGGGTAACACGTCGGGAAAACGCGAATCGGGCCCTTAGTAAATGACCCCCATTGTATGAAGTTGGTGTGACGTGCCTACCTGCGATCATGTGTAATATGTGATGTCAGGGAGGGCGACGCCAAGGCTTGCATGAAAAATCCCCTGTGCATGTCTTGCTTATAAAATAAAGGACGTTCTTATTTTCTCCATCTAAGTTGGTGAGTGCCGTTACTTTAATCTACAATCCTGCTATTTAGCACTATGTATGTTGACTGAGCACCACCAGTCAACATAACGCGGGTAACTCCCCACTTGGGGAGAGGTGCTAGAGGTTTATAATCTCATGGATCCCATGGTTCGGGTTTACCGCTGTCATCAATGCGGGGCTTTGAGTGTGTACAAGCACCATCAGCACTACAAACAACATCATTGACCTGATGAAAATCTGCAAGGATAGAAATGCGTTGGGTGTAAAAAAAAGTGTAAATGGGTGAAGGACAGAGATAGGACCCACAGGCTTAGACAGAGTTAACCGGAGATATATCATTCAGCTATAGACTGAATGGTGGTTGCTAAACCTGTAAAGCATACATATAGGTACCGAATCTGCTCCTTCCCTATGTATACAGGTTTGGCAGTAGGATTTTTTGAACATTAGAGAGATATATCATTCAGCTATAGACTGAATGGTGGTTGCTAAACCTGTAAAGCATACATATAGGTACCAAATCTGCTCCTTCCCTATGTATACAGATTTGGCAGTAGGATTTTTTGAACATTAGAGAGAATCAAGTCTTCATCAGTGTGCCTGCATGGTCCTTTATGCCAGTTTTTAGACTATGGTGGTAGTTTTTTGTGAAACACTATTTAGGTTGAGTGGCATCCTAATGACGCTTTTTATCCAGATTCAATAAAAGTTATGCTTTAAATTCCCCCTATATTTGTTCAGTGAATACTATATTGATGTGGAGAAGAAACAGATTTATCAGTGAAGTTATTAAATGCAGGATGTCTCATCAGCCTTGTATATGTCAAGTGGTTACAGATTAAATTAGCTTGGGTTTTGGAAGATGAAGAGCTGCCAAAGTATGGTCCAGTGTGACCCGGCAGGCTCCCTTCCTGAACCTAAGTTTATGATCCTGACAACCTGGATATACCATTCATTACCAAAGGATGGCTGTGAAATATGTAGTTATTTACATTTTATATGCAAGAACTATATGTTTCTTTGTGAAATCACTCCAGCAGAGGTCGTATCCAAGGACAACAATCTTGTTTCTAAGGGACAACATGGCTACATTTATATCTTTACACAAGTAGTTTTTTTTTTTTTAAATAACATTCAATTAAAGAAATGCATCTATATGGCAGGGGATTTAAATTAAATCTCAATGCCAAAGAGAGAATACCTCTTTAAGGAATAGTAGCTGTGTAAATAGAATAGATTTTTTTTTTATTAGAGGAAATTCAATAAACAGGAATTTGTTTTGAAAAGTTCCTGGTATGAAGTGATAAATGTGCAGCCTGAAAGGGTCCAGACGATCTGAAGATTACATAGGAACCCAATGTATCTAATCAAGAAACTGAATTTGAAGCATGATATATTCATTTTTTTTAAGAAGTCTTGAATACAGCCTGCTGCTTTAATAGCTTATGCTACATGGTTTAATAAAATCCAGAATTACATCTCTTTTAACCTGCAGTGCTGTTCATTTTCCTCTGCATGCCCCGCTGTGAAATTTGTTTTAAGTTCTTTGGTATCAATGCTTGATTGGCAAGTATTTGTTGTGAGCAATTACCTACAATTTAACTTTTGATACTGCAACTCATCAGAAAAACATTATTCAAAGAAAATACTTGAGATCTGAAGGATCACTTAACATAATCAGTGCAAACACAAAAGTTTTAACTTTGATTAAAAACCTTCAAGCTTGGCATAAAGTCTTCTTTTGTTTTGAAGTTTTTAATAATGAGGAACCCTTGACTGGAAATGATATGATTGTATCACATAGTTCATAGTATAAGTAGACTAAATAACAAGGTACCTAATAGTCAAATTACATGTGCAAACTTTTTTTTCAAATTCAGAACTTTTGATTGTGGAACGCACAGTCCACCCAACCAGTCAGTACAAAAGCTTGCAAGGAACAAAAAACAGCCCAAGTGACATAAGCAAAAGAAAAGAAACTGCTGGACTGCATTATAAGGTAGTTAAAAGCTGAGTTAGTGGGATGCCCTCACTTGAGCTGGAACCCAAACTTTTATCCCTAGACAACCATAACAGAGCAAGTGAAATTGAAGAACAGGATACCACAAGCAGGAATGGAAAGGAGATAGTAGAGATAGAGAGAAGATAAATAATAAAAAGGAAAATGGAGGGGGAAAGCAGGGCAGCTACAGATACTAGATCTTAAAACCTGGAAAGCTCTGCAAGGAACAAAGCAGTCAAGAGTTTGTTAGGCCGGTTCTCCATTTGTTCCCCAAACTGCAGACAGCTATGGAATTGTCTCTCCCCCACAAACAAAAGTATGCTGAACAGAAGAATACAGCAGAAGAAAGAGGAAGAAAAATTATAGGCACCTAGAGATAGTAAAGGATCCTTGGGAGGATAGGTTGCACAGAGGTTGGCGAAACCCAGGGTCAGGCAACATGTGATCTACTATGGAAGATAAATAGCAATGGAGTTGGTCTGAATAGTGGCCTATTCTTATCAAAGGATCTGTAGGATTGTGCCAGTTTGTGGAGAAAATAGTATCATTGAAAGAAAGCGTGTGGAACATGTTACTGAAAGAAAAAGAAATAGAAGATCTGGAGCTCCGGTCAGAGCAACTATTTTCTTTATGTTTTAATTGAAGGACTTTGGATGTTTGGATCGGTCTTTGGCTGTTTGTAACTCCTAGGGGGTGAAGTGTGCAGCACATTGCTGCAAGACTTCCATTATTTTGCCATTAACTGCTCGGATCCAGATCAGATTAGGCTCCCACTAACTGATTGAACAAATCGGGGATAAATGCAAGGGAGTATTGTTTTTTTTCTACAGTAATGTTATTGGGTTCGCATTAGTCACTACATGTTCTGAGGGCACCATTTTTCTTACTGACAAAAAAGAAACCTGCTCCAAGTTGGGGTGTATATGACCCTTTTGTAACAAATATTAATATACAACTACCCCACCCCCACGGCTCCATTAATTAAGTATATACAGCCCCCAGGTCCATTAATTACGTATATACAGCCCCCCAGGTTCATTAGTATACAGCACCCCAGGCTTCATTAATTATGTAAAGCACCCCAGGCTCTATTAATTATTAATTGTGATTTTCCCCACTGTGGGACTAATAAAGGATTATCTTATATACCCCCCAGGTTCTATTAATTAATATACACCCCCCGGGCTCCATTAATTAATATACACCCCCCCCCCCCAGGCTCCATTAATTAATATACACCCCCCCCCCCAGGCTCCATTAATTAATATACACCTCCCCAGGCTCCATTAATTAATATACACCCCCCCCCCAGGCTCCATTAATTAATATACACCCCCCCCCAGGCTCCATTAATTAATATACACCCCCCCCAGGCTCCATTAATTAATATACACCCCCCAGGCTCCATTAATTAATATACACCCCGCCCCCCCCAGGCTCCATTAATTAATATACCCCCCCCCCCCCAGGCTCCATTAATTAATATACACCCCCCCCCCCAGGCTCCATTAATTCAATGCTGCCGGCGGGGATCGAGGTGAAAACCGGTAAGCTTTATGCAGCAAATATGCAGCAGAGACTTACCGGCTATGGAGAGGGCACGGCCCGCGAGCCCTCTCCATGCACCGGAACCAGGGCGGGAAGGGGTTAAGGGTTAAATTCAGTACAATAGTCTTCTGCTGGCCTTCTGCCTTGGCGCAATGCTGTTGACTGGGCTTCAGCATAACCTGTTTTATCATGGTCTTCATAAAACAAACCCAAGGCAGAAAAAGACAAATCTGCACAGAAGACACCCAATCCTATGGTTTCCCCCAAAGGAGTAAAATAATCATGCCTACGCTTTGAGTGTCATTACCAGAAAACTGAGGTCTTAGAACGAACTATAGTTTGCAGCTCTTTGAAAATCCACTAAAGAAATCTGTTTGCTTAACATTGGGTTCTGAAATACTGAAATAACCGAAAGATGAAGGGGGTCACTGTGTCTGCAATTGTGTACCAAAGATGTGGACAATAAGTGACTGGGTCCATACACTTGGATCATTTTTTACAAAAAAAAGTCTAAGCGACCTCAATGAGACCCATTGGTCAGATTTACTAATAAAACATAACTTTTATTTCATTACACTTAAAAAGAAAAGAAAGTACTCTTTGTAATACAACAAGAGTATCAGTTTACAACGTATAATTAAAAATGATGTAGTCTATCGTGAGAACTATTCCATGACATATTCAGTAATCAACGTTATAGCCATGGATTAGTTATTTCTATGCATGTATAACGGATCCGTTATTGGCAGTGTCAGTTTGGGATCAATAGGTGTCACTGTTGTTCAGTGTTGTCCAAACATTGTATAGCTGAGCTGTGGTTACAGTATCGATAGCCTCTGTGCCTAATGGACCATCATAAGTCACTTCTTTAGCAGTTAATTCTCACAGCCAAATTGACATTGTATCTTATTCCATTACTACTGAGTGCTTAGACTATGTGACTTGCTCATATATAGTTTCAACATCTATGCTATCTAGTAATGTCCGGTTCAAACAACACCGCATACTTCGATCCTGTTGGAGACCAGCACTAACAGCTGACTCTGGCGTACTAACGACTTGTGCAACCTAGAGGTTTGTAAGTGAACCCACACGTGCGGTTAGATATAAATAACAGGCTAATATAGTGACCAATCCCGGAGAACCAGGATAGAGTGGGTAACTAGAAGAAAGTTAAGATGTCCCTAATGTTTCCTGACTGTTTAAAGTAGAAATAAATCTAATTTGAAGATAATTTTTTGTCTTGGGAAATGCATGTTCTCTTTAGCTTATATCTGTTTTTGATCTGTTTTTTTTACAATTGACCAACTCTCTAATGTTATGCTGCATGACTGATTGTAACTCTTTGGTTGTTCTTACTTTGCTCCGTTATAACCATTCCGTCCATCAATTCATATCTTTTTTCACTATGAAACCTTCTTTTGTATGTCCTGGTATTTGTTATAATCTGTTCCGAAATATTTCGGTATCTATTGTGTTGACTAAACCCATTCCAAATCCTGCTCAGCCCACCATTGTACCTATAATGTCACTTTTTGATCTTTGATGTTGAGCACACTAAATCGCAACCAGTCCTTTAACTCCTTAACGCTCTGCGCCGTAGCTCTACGGCGCAGAGGTATAAGGGATGTATGAAGAGGGCTCACGGGCTGAGTCCTCTTCATACAGAGGTGGGGGTTGTTGCATATTGCAGCAAACCCCCACCGCTAATAACTGCGGTCGGTGCTTGCACCGATGGCGGCTATTAACCCTTTCAACGCCGCCGGCAAAGTCGCCGGGGGCGTTTAAAAGGCGGCGGCGCGTGGGCGCCGCCATCTTTATTACGATCGCCGCGCCCCCAAACGCCATCGGGGGCGGCGATCGGTTGCCATGGTAGCCTCGGGTCTTCGTTTGACCCGAGACTATCTGGCATCTGCAGATTCGTTACAATGAGCCAGTGGCTCATTGTAATGAATGTGCTGCAAAAATGCCATATATTGCAATACAGAAGTATTGCTGTATATGGTAGGAGCGATCTGACTATCTTGGGTTAATGTACCCTAGATGGTCTAAAAATAGTGAAAAAAAAATAAAGTTTAAAAAATAAAAAAAATTAATAAAATATTAAAAGTTCAAATCACCCCCCTTTCCCTAGAACGGATATAAAACATAATAAACAGTAAAAATCACAAACATATTAGGTATCGCCGCGTCCCAAAATGTCCGATCTATCAAAATATAAAAACGGTTACGGGCGACGGTGACCTCCTAGGCGGGAAATGGCGCCCAAATGTCCGAAATGCGACTTTTACACCTTTTTATATAACATAAAAAATGAAATAAAAAATTATCAAAATGTCGCACAGACCGCAAAATAGTAGCAATAAAAACGCCGCCTAATTTCGCAAAAAATGACCCCTCACACATCTCCGTGCACCAAAGTATGAAAAAGTTATTAGCGTCAGAAGATGGCAAAAACATTTTTTTCTTTTTTGTACACATTCGTTTAATTTTTGAAAATGTATTAAAACACAATAAAACCTATATAAATTTGGTATCACCGCGATCGCACTGAACCAAAGAATAAAGTAGGCGCGTTATTTGGAGCGAAGATTGAAAGTCGTAAAAACTTAGCCCACAAGAACGTGACGTGCGTTTTTTTTTTAATTTTTCCACATTTGGAATTTTATTTCAGCTTCGCAGTACACGGCATGTTAAAATAAATAACATTACGGGAAAGTAAAATTTGGTCTGTACACGTAAAAATGAAAAAGTTATGGATTTTTGAAGTTGGAGAGCGAGAAATGAGCCGAAAAACCCTGCGTCCTTAAGGGGTTAATAAACGGTGCTTGGTAGGGGGACCGGAGGGCTGTCCTACAGCCAGGCAGGTCTCCAGCAGGTGGCGTGTGCAAGAAATATGGAGGGAGAGGCCAATATACTGGATCTCCCTGGGGCAACCCCTTAGTGTCCGTGATACATGTCCCTGGGTAATGGATGGGGAGCCCGTGGTGGTGATACAGCCATATCCAGGGATCAGACAGAGGCAACGTTGTGCAAAATAACTCATGGTTCTTTATTAGAACAACTGTAGGCAAAAGGCCAAAACGATCTTGAAACAGATTCTGGATTACTGGAGATTCCGGATTACTGGAGTGGTCATGGAGAGTGTCCTCAGGAATGGTTCACCAGCCTGGTAGTAGATGCAGGCTGGGATGTAGCTGTGTCCAATTGTGGATGCTGCATCTATGAGTCCTGGGTTTAGCTGAGTGTCAGAGCTGACGGTGCACAAACACTGTCTCTCTTCACTCTGTGTGTTCTGGAACCCAAGTGCTTCTGCTCTTCTGGTAAGAGCTGGGACCTAAGAGACCTACCCTCTCCCTGTGCAGGGGTTTTGTTAACCTGGTCAGGTGTTGGCTAACTCTCCAATCACACTCCAGTGAACATGGTGGAATACAATTGGATGATAACTTGCACCCTATTAACCATTGCCTGTACAGGCAGGATCTACAGCTGCTAAGTACCTAACAACCTAGTGCTAGAACCTTCGAAAGGGTTCATGACTCCCTCAGATAGCTCCTAACAAGGAGAGGGCACTGTTCGCAACTGTCCTTTGCCTATTATATTGGCAGGGGTGTTGCAGATCTGTATTTGCAATTAGCTAACCTATATTCTACATCCCTGGCCCCATCTACCTGGAATCATAAAATGTTATCCCTGTTTTCCCCCTCCACTGACCAGGCCATGTTTTCCCATTCCCCCGTTTTACATGAATGGAGTAAATCTAGAATATCATCTATATCACAATAACAAAAGATTCTTACTTCCATCCCTGTATCCAAAACTTAATTATTAACTTGTTATAAAAATCAGTTTCCCAAACCTCCCGTGTTATTAAAGAGTACAGTGCAATCTCCTAGGGCATTTATATATATTCAAACTTGTAGGTTCCATTAGTCTCTTGATTTATTTATATTTGGGGGCAGATTTACTTACCCGGTCCAATCGCGATCCAGCGGCGCATTCTCTGCGCTGGATTCGGGTCCGGCCGGGATTTATTAAGGCAGTTCCTCCGACATCCACCAGGTGGCGCTGCTGCGCTGAAGATCCCCAAAACGCACTGGAATACACCGAGCCGGGCTGAGTGAAGGTAAGTGCAAGCTCCGCGACACATTTTTTTAAAAAATGCGGCGTTGTTTTCAAATCCGTTGGGTTTTCGTTCGGCCTTGCCCCCCGATTTTCGTCACGTGCATGCCAGCGCCGATGCGCCAAAATCCCGGGGCAATACAGGGAAAATCGGAGCAAATCGGAAATATTCGGGTAACACGTCGGGAAACCGCGAATCGGGCCCTTAGTAAATGACCCCCATTGATTTTGGATGTCTTCTTCTGAGGTTTGGTTATATGAATGTCCATGGTCCACAGTGGAAGTAGGAAAAAAACAAACAAGCATTTCCATCTTCTTTTAGAGTCAAAAAGAAAAACAAAAATCTGCAAAAAATCTAAGGCAGAATCAATCCTTATAGTTTAATACCAAACTCTGGTAAAACATTACTTTTCATTGCTCGCAATCTTTGCTGCACCTAGACCTTTCCTTGCTATCTGTTTAATTTGTAATATCTGCTGTCTAATATCAGACACCAAACTTCCATTTTGGGTTTTGACCGCCTCAAATGGATCCCTTCTATGGCCGTTTCCCCATTGGCTAGATTCCCTGTGTGAGGAATTATAATTATTATTATCATTTATTTATAGAGAACCATTCGTTCCGTGGTGCTTTACAATCAAGGGGTCCACATACATTACATTAAGACAAAAACAGGTGCAAGTACAAAATACAAAACTACAGTGATTAGGAGACAAGTAGGAGGAGGACCCTGCTCGTGAGGGCTGCAGTTAATGTGCGCTGTAAGCGGTCCTGAACAGGTGGGTGTTTAGGTTACGTTTTAAGGTTTGGAAAGTTGGGGACAGTCTGACACATTTTGGTAGAGAGTTCCAGAGTATGGGAGATGCACGGGAGAAGTCCTGGATGCGATTGTGAGAAGAGCGGATGGTAATAGAGTGAACCTGAAGGTCCTGTGAGGAACGGAGATTACGTGTGGGGCGGTATTGCCTGATGAGTTCAGAGATATATGGAGGGGACTTGTTGTGGATGGCTTTGTAGGTCATGGTTAGTATTTTAAATTGAATTAGCTGTGCAATGGGTAACCAGTGGAGATACTGGCAGAGAGGAGATGAAGAGAAGAATTGAGGAGGCAGAAGGATTAGCTGGGCAGCAGAGTTTAGGATAGATTGAAGGGTTGTTAGAGAGTTAGCTGGGAGACCACCAAGCGAGAGATGATGAAGGAATAGATTAGTAATTTTTTAGACTCTGGATTGAGGAAGTTTTGAATGCGAGAGATATTCTTGAGATGGAGGCTGCAGGTTGTTGTAAGGGCCTGTATATGCAGCTTAAAAGATAAGGCAGAGTTAAAGGTGGCTCCAAGACAATGGATTTAAGGGATCGGGGAGAGTGTGGAGCCATGAATTGTGATGTTGGGTCAGGTGGGAGGGATGTGTAAGATGGAGGAAAGACTATGTTCATGAAGTGTCTGCTTAGAAGGTCCCTGACTACACTGGGAATTTTACACTGACCATCACTGAGTGATAGCAGCTAAAACAGCATTAAAATTGTAAAGTAATGGGGTTAAAATTATCTTCATTGTGTAAACATCACTAGTGGGTTATAATTCAAGAATTTTCTTTCATGGGAACCCCCCCCCCCCCCAAAAAAAAAAAACAATCAAAGTATATGTTTGCCTAATACACAAAAAGATAGAGTATGCTAAATAGATTGTATTAAATTAAAATTTCTCTAAAACTACAGCCCACAGACATTATAATCTTTTAAAATAAGATACTGGAAATCTAAAGGATTTTGTAGGCATAATTACTAAGTGAGCAATCTGGCATATGTGCCTTAAGAGACAGTAATGTTTATACTACCTACTATTGTGGAATTTTCTATGGTAAACATTACATCACAGTTACTGCACACATCTTTACAAGTGTGGTTTATATTTTTCTCGGCATAATTTATATCCAAGATATATTTTTTTATATGTTTAGCTTTTGAGGGCATACTGTGTAAAGCAAGTAAATGCTGAATAATTAACACATTTCTGCGACAAATAAGGACAATAATTTTTCTACATAGTTTTCAGAGGTTTTGAAATGAAAATTGCAGGTAAGCATACAAACCCACAGCTCATTTTCAACTTTAGGACACAGCACTATTTTTTCAAATCAGCCTATGTCATTGTGTCAGTCTATAACTTTGGACCGCTTTACCTTACCGTGTTTATTTTCAGACTTTTTTTTCATGGCATGTTGTACTTCACATTAATGCTACATTTTAGGTTAAATGTTTTGTACTCATTTATAAAAAAAAAATAGAAATTTGTTAAAAATGTTGTGATTAGACATGGGCGAATCAATTCAAACGAAGTGGAATTCGATAAGAATTTCACAGAAAATTTGATTTGTCACTAATCCGAAGTTTACGTTGATTCGTGGGAACGAAGTTTTCTTTCCCCGGCTTTTTAAGCTAAATGGCCACGAGCACAATGTGTTACATGGAACCAGAGAACTCTGGGAAGGAGAAAGGAACACCCTTGATGACATCAGCAGACCTGTAAGCCAATCAGCGACCAGCAGGCTTATGTGAGCCCTATAAAAACTGCCAGTCATTTGCAATATAGGCATTTCACACTGCATGCTGTCTGTAGCGTCGAGTTGCTTCTACTTAAACAAACACATGCCAAAAAAGGCATTCTTAACCCATTGGTCAGGAAAAGAAAAATCGATTAAAAGAGTAATCTTTATTTATATATATGATTAAAACTGTAGCCAGCACGCTACCAACCAGGCATGTGCCAGGCATGGGAGGTTTCCTTTCCCAAAAACCCAATCATGTAGATTTCTCGTCTGAAGCCTCTTTTGTGTTCTCTAAGGAATCTCTCCCAGACAAAACAAATATTCAAGCAAGATGGTATTCAAGATGGTAAAGTGACCAACGACCAGGACGAGATCGTTCAGACAGTGAGGAACTTCTATGACGATTTATATATGTCGGAAAAAATAACTAGTACTGAGGGGATTGGGATTTACCTGGGTGGGATACAATTCCCGAATATTTCAGAAACCCAAAAGCAAATGTTACGACCCTATTACATTACAAGAACTGAAAACCCCCTTGGATTCCTTTAGCAGGGACACCTCGCCAGGCCCAGATGGGTTTCCTTTAAGTTTCTATAAACAATTTGAGGAGGTTTTACTTCCTAGACATTTGGAAGTTTTTGAGGAAGCAGAGGAAGAGGGAGGAGTTACTAGATCGATGACCAAAGCTGGGATAGTCTTGATTCCAAAGAAAGATAAAGATCCTGCTGATGTAGGATCATACTGTCCCATCTCACTGATAAACACGGATATGAAAATATTTTTTAAAGTCCTCGCAATAAAACTGTAAAAGGTTATTAAGGATATAATTCATAGAGATCAAAACAGGTTTATACCTGGTAGAAACACTGGAGATTGTATCCAGAGGTTGTATGCGGTCATCAATCTAGGAGAGGGAGGGCTCAGCTCCATCCTGTCATTAGACGCAGTAAAAGCGCTTGACAGGGTGGAGTGGAGCTTCCTTTGGGAGGTGATGAGGGCATTCGGATTGGGAGACCGGTTTGTGGATTTGGTGAGGTGTATGTATAGGGCGCCAATGGAGAGAATTAGGATAGGGAATAGCAAGTCGGAATTGTTCCACCTTACTCAAGGGATCAGGCAAGGATGCCCACTATCACCCCTATTATTTGCAATATATATATAGAACCTCTTGCTATTAAACCTATAGGTCATACATTCATTCTAAATGGGAAACTATTAGCCTAGACACATATCTCAAAGAACAAATTGTCTATAGGGGGTTAAAGGATAAACCTACACCCGAACTCCCATCAAGAATATCCTGACTTTATCAGAGGGTGGCAACAAGTCCTTACTGAAAGTTCATTATGTCTTCTCAATTATTTGTATGAAATAATTGAGTATGAAAAAAATCATATGATTAAGACAGGAAATCAACTTGATAAAAAAATCAAAGAAATCCAAACCTTTGTAGGACATCCCGATTTCAAAACCTGTGGAGAAAAGTTACAAAGAAATATTAACATACTGACAGGAGAGATTAAAGAAAAGAAACACAAAAAATATATACGTGACAAAAACAACTTTGAAACTGGCCAGATTTATGTGAAAAAAACACAAAACAGATACCACCAACCTAGACCCCAGTCCTCGGTCTATACCGACATCTCGGAATCAGAGGTATCGGGTAACCAAGATAATATTACTAGAGATGAGCGAGCACTAAAATGCTCGGGTACTCGTTATTCGAATAACGAGCCCCATTGAAGTCAATGGGAGACTCTAGCATTTTTCAAGGGGACCAAGGCTCTGCACAGGGAAGCTTGGCCAAACACCTGGGAACCTCAGAAAAGGATGGAAACACCAAGGAAATGGACAGGAAACAGCAGGGGCAGCATGCATGGATGCCTCTGAGGCTGCTTAATCGCACCATTATGCCAAAATTATGGGCAACAGCATGGCCATGACAGAGTGACCGAATGAGGCTAGATAGCATCTAAAACATGCAATAATTGACCCTGACACTATAGGGGACGGCATGCAGAGGCAGCGGCAGCAGTGGCAGGCTAGAGAGTCACATGGCGACATACCCTAAATGGACTCAGGTTTCACCAAAGGAGGTGAAATGATTTCCTATGTGAACAAAAGGTTGACGGTATATTTAGTCGATAACACAGCATGGTGGCGACATAGTGACCAAGTTCCATAACGTATCTGGTGAAACACCCTAAAAATGAGCCTGACACAGCTCTTTTGATAAGGGGACAACATGTGGAGGCAGCCATGGAGACGACTTCCATGATTAAGAGCGACAGTATGGGGCATTCATATTGCGCTGCTATGATTGCAACTTCAGGTCTCCAGCATGGCGGCGACGGATGGGCCGAGTTCCACTATGTATCTGGTGAAACACCTGAAAATTCTGCCTGACACAGCTCGTTTGATAAGGGGATGATGTGCTGCATATCCTCTCGTGCTCCAGCGTCTGGGGTATAGAGAGTTGAAATGAGACATTGGTGGACGCTGTGGAGGATCGTGGAGGCAAAATGGACAGAAAACAGCAGGGGCAGCATGCATGGATGCCTCTGAGGCTGCCTAATCTTGGGATGGAGCTGGCGGTCCACTGCCAGGCGAGATTTCGCCTGTCCAAGCCCCTGTCTCTCGGCTCCTCCCGACCCAAAATGGGCCTGGGGGCCAGAAGCGTTTACTTTGAAAAAATTATCATTTTTAAAGCAGGCCGGGTCGTTTGAATATTTCACCTAGGAATAATGGAATAGCATAGTGGTTCTATTTTTAATTGTTTTTACGGAAATGGTTCCATGATTAAGAGCGACAGTATGGGGCATCCATATTGCGCTGCTATGATTGCAACTTCAGGTCTCCAGCATGGCGGCGACAGATGGGCCACGTTCCACTATGTATCTGGTGAAACACCTGAAAATTCTGCCTGACACAGCTCGTTTGATAAGGGGACGATGTATGGAGGCAGTGAACTAGTAGTAGATTAAAGGTGCTGCAGTTAAAACTATGTTAGTCGGATCTTGAGATGGAACTGGCGCTCCGCTGCCAGGCGAGCTTTCGCCAATCCAAGCCCCTGTCTCTAGGCTACTCCCCAAACAGCACTTCTAAGAACCTTTTGTATAAGATCAAGTGTAGTAGCGTTCTTATAAGTTTGGGATATGGCGGGTGAGGGGAATGTAAACAGATGCGCAAGAAGCGCTGAAATAATATCCGTAAATGGTAAAAGTTTGGCAGTATATTTTGTGGATTACACAGCAGTGTAATCAACAGATGCGCAAGAAGCGCTGAAATAATATCGGTTAATCATTAAAGTTTGCCAGTATATTTTGTGGATAACACAGCAGGGTGGCGACAAAGTTAACAACTTTGATGTGGAATCCATGAAAACAACCCAAATTTCTGCCTGACACACCTCGTTTGATAAGGGGACGATGTATGGAGGCAGCTATATGGACGACTTTTGGAGGTAGCAATGGAGACAATGTGTGGAGGATGCTATGGAGACAATTTAATTTGGATAGTGCCTGTATGTGGCAGTCCAAAAAAGTTTTCAAACCAGAGGAGCAGGTAGGTGGCCCTCCAGAAAAATGAAATAGATTGAGTGCCTGTATGTGGCAGTCCAAAAAAGTTTTCAAACCAGAGGAGCAGGTAGGTGGCCCTCCAGAAAAATTAAATGCATAAAGTACTATAGCTAGAGCCAGTGGGCCCTGTCAAAAAATAGCCAGTTTCCTCTGCTTTAGTGTACAAAGAGGAGGAGAAGGAGGAAAATGAGGAGGAGGAGTGCATAAATTATTCAGGTTGAGCTTCCTTCACCTGGTGGAGATTGGAAATTATGAGAAATCCAGGCTTTATTCATCTTAATAAGCGTCAGCCTGTCAGCGCTTTCAGTCGACAGGCGTGTACGCTTATCGGTGATGATGCCACCAGCTGCACTGAAAACCCGCTCGGACAACATGCTAGCGGCAGGGCAGGCAAGAACCTCCAAGGCGTACAGCGCCAGTTCGTGCCACATGTCCAGCTTTGAAACCCAGTAGTTGTAGGGAGCTGTGTGATCATTTAGGACGATGGTATGGTCAGCTACGTACTCCCTCACCATCTTTCTGTAAAGATCAGCTCTACTGTGCCGAGACTGGGGACAGGTGACAGTGTCTTGCTGGGGTGACATAAAGCTGGCAAAAGCCTTGTAAAGCGTACCCTTGCCAGTGCTGGACAAGCTGCCTGCTCGCCTACTCTCCCTCGCTACTTGTCCCGCAGAACTACGCACTCTGCCGCTAGCGCTGTCAGAAGGGAAATACTGTTTCAGTTTGTGCACCAGGGCCTGCTGGTATTCATGCATTATCACACTCCTTTCCTCTCCAGGGATGAGAGTGGAAAGATTTTGCTTGTACCGTGGGTCCAGGAGAGTGAATACCCAGTAATCGGTGCTGGAATAAATTCTTTGAACGCGAGGGTCACGGGATAGGCAGCCTAGCATGAAATCTGCCATATGCGCCAGAGTCCCAACGCACAAGAATTCACTCCCCTCACTGGCCTGACTGTACATTTCCTCCTCCTCCAACTCCTCTTCTTCTGCCCATACACGCTGAACAGTGAAGGACTGAACAATGGTCCCCTCTTGTGTCTCGCCAACATTCTCCTCCTCATCCTCCTCCACCTCCTCCGATATGCGCTGAGAAACAGACCTGCTTTGGCTATCAACAAGGGAATCTTCTTCCCCCGTCTCTTGTGACGAGCGCAAAGCTTCCGACTTCATGCTGATCAGAGAGTTTTTCAACAGGCCAAGCAGCGGGATGGTGAGGCTGATGATGGCGGCATCGCCACTGACCATCTGTGTTGACTCCTCAAAGTTACTCGGCACCTGACAGATATCAGACATCCACGTCCACTCCTCATTGTAGACTTGAGGAAGCTGACTGACCTGACTACCAGTTCTGGTGGAAGTTGACATCTGGCAGTCTACAATCGCTCTGCGCTGCTGGTAAACTCTGGATAACATGGTTAATGTTGAATTCCACCTCGTGGGCATGTCGCACAACAGTCGGTGAGCGGGCAGTTGGAGGCGGCGCTGCGCTGCCCTGAGAGTGGCAGCATCTGTGCTGGACTTCCTGCAATGCGCACAGATGCGGCGCACCTTCGTGAGCAAATCAGACAGATTGGGGTATGTCTTGAGGAAATGCTGACCTATCAGATTTAACACATGGGCCAGGCATGGCACATGTGTCAGTCTGCCGAGTTGCAGAGCCGCCACCAGGTTACGGCCGTTGTCACACACAACCATGCCTGGCTTCAGGTTCAGCGGTGCCAGCCACAGATCAGTCTGCGCCGTGATGCACTGTAATAGTTCTTGGGCGGTGTGCCTTTTATCGCCTAGGCTCAGCAGTTTGAGCACCGCCTGCTGTCGCTTAGCGACGGCACTGCTGCTGTACCTAGAGCTAGCGACTGATGGCGCCATGCCCACGGATGGTAGTTCGGAGGAGGAGGTGGAGGAGGGGTGGGAGGAGGAGGAGGCATAGTAGGCCTGAAAGACCTGGACCGAGGTAGGCCCCGCAATCCTCGGCGTCGGCAGTATATGACCAGCCGCAGGGTCAGACTCGGTCCCAGCCTCCACCAAGTTAACTCAATGTGCCGTCAGCGATATATAGTGGCCATGCCCGGCAGCACTCGTCCACGTGTCCGTGGTCAGGTGGACCTTGTCAGAAACGGCGTTGGTCAGGGCACGGATGATGTTGTCTGACACGTGCTGGTGCAGGGCTGGGACGGCACATCGAGAAAAGTAGTGGCGGCTGGGGACCGAATACCGAGGGGCGGCCGCCGCCATGAGGTTGCGAAAGGTCTCGGTCTCTACTAGCCTATAGGGCAGCATCTCCAGGCTAAGCAATCTGGAGATGTGGACATTAAGGGCTTGGGCGTGCGGGTGGGTTGCACTATATTTCCTTTTCCGCTCCAGCGTCTGGGGTATGGAGAGCTGAACGCTGGTGGATGCTGTGGAGGATCGTGGAGGCGACGATGGGGTTTTTGTGCCAGGGTCCTGGGCAGGGGGCTGACTATCAGCTGACACAGGGGAAGGAGCAGTGGTGTGCACGGCCGGAGGTAAACGGGCTTGGTGCCACTGAGTGGGGTGTTTAGCATTCATATGCCTGCGCATACTGGTGGTAGTTAAGCTAGTAGTGGTGGAACCCCTGCTGATCCTGGTTTGGCAAAGGTTGCACACCACAGTCCGTCGGTCATCCGGTGTTTCCTTAAAGAACCTCCAGACTTCTGAAAATCTAGCCCTCGTCGCGGGAGCCCTCGCCACGGGAGCTTCACTACGTGACACATTTGGCGCCGATGCACCTGCTCTGGCCCTGCCTCTCCGTCTGGCCCCACTACTGCCTCTTCCAACCTGTTCTGGTCGAGGACTCTCCTCCGTCTCAGAAGCACTGTGTTCACCCGGCCTCTCAACCCAGCTTGGGTCTGTCACCTCATCATCCTCCGATCCCTCAGTCTGCTCCCCCCTCAGACTTCCTGCCCTGACAACAACTTCACCACTGTCTGACAACCGTGTCTCCTCATCGTCGGACACCTCTTTACACACTTCTTCCACTACGTCAAGAAGGTCATCATCACCCACAGACTGCGACTAGTGGAAAACCTGGGCATCGGAAAATTTTTCAGCAGCAACCGGACAAGTGGTTTGTGACTGTGGGAAGGGTCCAGAAAACAGTTCCTCAGAGTATGCCGGTTCAAATGCCAAATTTTCCTGGGAGGGGGCAGACTGGGGGGGAGGAGGCTGAGGTGCAGGAGCTGGAGGAGTGCCGATTTCGGTGACATGGGTGGACTGCGTGGAAGACTGACTGGTGGACAAATTGCTCGAAGCATTGTCGGCAATCCACGACATCACCTGTTCGCACTGTTCTGGCCTCAACAGTGCTCTACCACGAGTCCCAGTAACTTCAGACATGAACCTAGGGAGTGTAGCTCTGCGGCGTTCCCCTGTTCCCTCATCAGCAGGTGGTGTCACCCCGCCCAGGACCACGGCCTCTGACCCCTGCAGTAGTTGGACGCTCACGTCCCCGCCCTCGTCCTCTACCCCTAGCCCTGGGGTTAAACATTTTGAAAATGAAAGTTATAACTTTAATTTTTTTTTTAATTTTTTTTTTTTTTTTTGTGTTTTTTAGTTTTTAAAACCAAACGATGCTATCCTATTGCTATGGCTATTTTCTAGCCAACTATGAAAGCACACTGCTATGCCAGATGAGATGACGCTGAGTTATGAAAAAATAAACGTAAAATAAAAAGTAAATGGCAGACTGTGCCTAATTCCAACCCCTAATAAATTGTCCCACTTCGGTCTTTGCGATGGATATGTGCGTCACTAAGCGCTAAACACAACGGTCGCAAGTCTCACAGCAAATTCCTCACAATATGGTAGTAGATGCACTACAGCAAGGCCAGCCACCAGCAGATCAACCAGAAATAAAATATATATAACGCTATTGTAGGCCTAAGTAAGCCGTTTGGATTCTCCTATGGCTATTTTCTAGCCAAGTATGAAAGCACACTGATATGCCAGATGAGATGACGCTGAGTTATGAAAAAATAAACGTAAAATAAAAAGAAACTGGCAGACTGTGCCTAATTGAAATCCAACCCCTAATAAATTGTCCCACTTCGGTCTTTGCGATGGATATGTCCGTCACTAAGCGCTAAACACAACGGTCGCAAGTCTCACTGCAAATTCCTCACAATATGGTAGTAGAGGCACTACAGCAAGGCCAGCCACCAGCAGATCAACCAGAAATAAAATATATAACGCTATTGTAGGCCTAAGTAAGCCGTTTGGATTCTCCTATGGCTATTTTCTAGCCAAGTATGAAAGCACACTGCTATGCCAGATGAGATTACACTGAGTTATGAAAAAATAAACGTAAAATAAAAAGTAAATGGCAGACTGTGCCTAATTGAAATCCAACCCCTAATAAATTGTCCCACTTCGGTCTTTGCGATGGATATGTGCGTCACTAAGCGCTAAACACAAATTTGAAACCTAAATCTAAAAATACTCCCAACTTTTCTCAATACCCAAATATTGAGACATTTGTAATGATGGTGACTGAAGGGATAGAAAAAATTAAACCCAGACGTAATAAGATCAGCTCTAATCTAAGAATACAAGAGAAATAAGCCCTGGAAGAACTTATAGCCCTTGAAAACTTAATAATTAAACCTTCTGACAAGGGGGCAAATACGGTCCTAATGGACCGTATGGACTATGCAAGAATGGCCAAAAGACTGCTAGAGGACCTTGAAGCCTATAAAACCATCCAAATTGATCCTACCCAGAATTTCCTTATGGAACTCACCAACATTTTAGACACAGCAAAGGAAAATGGACTGCCCTTTTAAAAGAATACAAATACATGTTAAATCCAAACCTTCATATCTTAAAGACACTAAAGATGTCATTACCAAACTACAAGGCATCACAGGAACACATCTGGCTAGTTTAGACGTTGAAGCACTATATAGCAACATACAACACCAACTAGGGACTCAGGCTGTATCATACTTTCTAAACATGAAAGGTACATATTATCACGAACATAACAACTTCACTGTCACCTTACTCACTTTTTTTTGACACATAATTATTTTCTGTTTGGCGGTTCCTTTTATCAGCAACTCAAAGGTACCGCCATGGGGACCATATGTGCCCCTGCATACGCTAACCTTTATCATGGGTGGTGGTGAGGATAAAATAGTTTTTTCCGATCACTTGGCACAATACACCAAATACATTTTATTTTAGGGTGAGTACATTGATGATGTACTGATCCTCTGGGAAGGTGGGACACAGATTTTTTATGACTTTGTTTCTGCTCTCAATACCAATCACATTGGAATGAGATTCAACCCCCAAATCCACAAACAACATATTAATTTTTGGACACTCCACACGACCATTTACCACAAAGAAACCTCAACAAATAATTTTCTCAACTTGAGGAGTTGGCATCCACCCACACTAAAAAGAGGTATACCAGTTGGACAAGAAAGGAAACCGCTCCAACAATATACAATTTGAAAAAGAATTCTCTATCCTATATTGCAGCATATATATATTCTCTATCCTATTTTCAACAAAGGATACCCAAAGAAAATATTACATTGGGCATACAATAGAGCTAAGAATGAAAGGAGAGATACCCTCTTAACCACAAAGGATAAAGCAGCAATCCGATGCATTTGGCACCTATGATGCCTATACAGAGGAGGTGATGAAGATCTTACAATTTTTTTGGCCTTTACTAAAAGAGGATGAGGACCTGAAGGACGTAATTATATCATTTCCCAGTATTACATACCGCAGAGGGAAGAGTAAAAAAGTTACGATATACGTAAATTTATAAATTGCAGAACCACGGGGTCGATATACATCGCACAATGCAATTGCCATAGGATATATGTGGGAAAAACGGTGCAGGAGTTTAGGAGGAGAATATCTGCTCATCTGAGCACCACAAAAACAGGGAAAGACACCTCCCTGGCTAGACACATACGTCTTAGAGATTGGGGCAACTTGGAGCACCTACGATTTTGGGGGACCTAGAAAAGGAAACCTGGACCGTCAATTGCTTCAACTTGAAGCAAGATAGATACACCAATTACAAAGCCTAAGCCCTAAGGGACTAAATGAAGGGTTTACTTTTTCACCATTCATTTAATATTAATATTGATTTTGTGACCTTCATTGTCGACTAGTCATTCATAAATAAATAAATATACATTTTCTACTGTTACATTTTATTGAAAATACTAAACGTATCCAGTAGGCTGCATACTTGCAGCAAATGTGCATTTGAAACATTATCGCTGAGCCTATTTTTATTTATTGTGGATAAGATCATTTGCTAAACAAACTTGCCTGTACTCAGCAAGTAATCAAAATACATACTAAAGAATTCCAAAATCTCACCATGGCTGAATATATGAGACCTGCACAGTGTAGATACTGTAGACACTTACCCATCTTCTCCGACTCTCCCTGCCGTTGCACCCTCCTTCGGACATCTTTTGCGATTGGGGCGCTTACTGTCCATGCCTGCACCTTCCCAATATACTATTGATCTTCTTTATATAGAAGGCAATAAAAATGTTGCATTAATTTGCTGCACTACTGGTGCTATGAGCGATTATGCTGGCAAAACGAATTATCTCACTACAACTCTTCACAAAGGCACAGACTTACATTGTGACAGTTTATTATCAATCTGAGCGAATATGCTGAAAATGTAGCCCTGGCTTTTCTCTGGAGCTAAGGCACTCTAATGAAACCATATAAATATAAGTCCACACGCAAGCGCCATAGGTTGCAATGTAATAATTATTTCTAAGTAATAATGCACATGCAGAATAGAAGAGAATCCTTGATTCTGCCCAATCATTACTTTAACCTAGTGTCAGCGCTTACCTGACGGGCTGCTGTTGACGCTTATCTGAGGGACACTGATGCGATTAGAGGAAGGAGAGTGATTACATCATGGTGGGAACTAAAAGAAGGACCAGCCTCAGATGCTCGGCGCTTTATACAGCCCCGTTACCCCCTGAGGACGCCACTAGCTAAAGAAACATGTCGGGGGGCTGTGTTCGTTTTTTAATTCGTAGCAATAGGTAGTGAGTGGTTACGAATATATGAGACTAGTGAAATAGCGATCTAGATATAGATAGTTGAATATATAGAATATATGATCCTCCCAGTGTTCTGGGCTGCGCCGCATTTAACTGGGGTTTTTGGCACACCCGATTGGATTTTGGTGCAATCCTGTCGACTCTTATGCGACACAAATCGGGGGCATGGCCGTCGGACAACCTGACTGATTCGGACCAAGTGCGGGATTTAACATTCAAAATTGTGTCGCAAGCCATGCACTTACATGCACCGGGAAGAAGGTGAACTCTGGCGGACCTCAGCGTGGAAGCGACATATGCAGGAAATTGGATGCACAATCTTAGTGAATCACGGTAGCTCCGCATCCTCGTCGAACAACGCACCTCAGGGATCACGATGGGACGGTTAAGTTTAGGGGGATCTGTATACCCCAAATAGCAGTTCCTTTTTGTTACTGAGGCCACTAGGAATAAATCTATTTCATATCCGCACAGCTGCTGTAGTGATTTCTCCCCCTTTTCCAGGGTGTGCATTTAGGGGGATCTGTATACCCCAAATAGCAGTTCTTTTTTGTTACGGAAGCCACTAGGAAGAAATTTGTTTCATATCCACACAGCTGCTGTAGTGATTTCTGCCCCTCTCTCAGGGTGTGCATCTAGGGGGATCTGTATACCCCAAATAGCAGTTCTTTTTTGTTACTGAAGCCACTAGGAAGAAATCTGTTTCATATTCACACAGCTGCTGTAGTGATTCCTCCCCCTTTTCCAGCGTGTGCGTTTAGGGGGGTCTGTATTCATACACAGTCATTCTCACTGTGCTATAAGATGCTATGGGTATCCACATGCGGTTATTCTCACTGCACTATAGTACTCTATCGAGATCTAGGTGCAGTTATTCTCACTGTGGTAGAAGACACTATTGGCAACCAGATAAATTTATCCTCACTTGACTATGAGACACTACGGCTATCCTGCCGGAGTTACTCTCATTGCAATAGAAGATGCTGTGGGTATCAAGATGCAGTTATTCTCTCTGCGCTAGAAGGAGCTATGGATATCTAAATGCACTGCATAATACACTATGGGAAACCAGATACAGATATTCTTATTACTTTATAAGACATATGCGTATCCAGACAATTGTATTCTTTCTGCAGCAGAAGGTGCTATGGATATCCATATCCATATCCTGCTCTATAAGATGCTACGGGTATCCAGACACAGTCATTCTCGCTGTTGTATAAGATACCACAGATATCCAGATACAGTCATTCTCGCTGTGCTATAAGATTTTATGGGTATCTGGATGCAGTTATAGTGGCCAACCAGTAATCAGCACTGGGAACTATCCAGGTAAATCATTATGCAGGCACTAAAGAATGTAGTTGCTTGTGTGAGCTAAACTGCCAAGAGGAAGGACAAGTTGTCCTTTGAGTTGTCTCCTCCTAATTCGCTTTCCCCAGCCACACTTCAGTGATGCCAGGCACTGAATGCCACCCAACTATGAACAAAACTCTTCCTTCTCATCCAAAACTGCCCCCTGGTTAGACAGAGGAGAGTCTGACCGCAGTGGACCAGCAACCCACCCTGCGAGGCACGTTTGGGCCTGACACCTCTTCCTCTGTACTTCCTCCTGTGCCACCATTACACCCTCCGTCATTGGCTTAAGAGTTGTTTAAAGCAGGCAAGGTGTTGGGATTGATTATTTCATAGTCAGCACATGCCATGTTGCCCAAATGTTGCTCACACAAGCCCAAGTAAACTTCAGAGCACACTTCAGCAAACCCACTCATTACATTTGGCTGCAACTCTACCAACCTGTTCACACTCTGCATTTATCTGAATAGGTACATTCATGGGTTAAAGGCAGGTTATACACAGAACATGACATTACATTAGCAACTTATTGACATCACATGTTCCATTAGACTCTACAGGTCCAAGTAGAATCTCATTCTGTGGGTTCAACCCAGCTCTGTTCAGACTGGCAGACAGTGAGACTCTGCCCAACATCACCTCAGGGAGTTTTGGCTGGGACTTCTCTGCAATGTCTTTTTTAGACTGTTATACAGAACAATGTGCAGGAGGGGTTTCTCATTTGAGATATTCTCCCATAGCTGCCAGTAATAAGGAAAGTCTTTTCCCAGTATGAACTCACTCTGTTGATCTGCACAGAGTCTAAGCACATGTGTTACAGTTCCAAAACCAGTTTTAAACTCAATCCATACAGTCTTACCAGTCCCTGGGTTGACCTCAGAAACATCAAGATGTCTGGGTGCACTCTTGAGACATTCTGAAGACGGTCCAGCTCCATGAATAGTGGGATTCCACCCACAAACATCTCACATCTTTTATTGGATGTGTTCTCTGGCCTCCTGACCAGGGGACAATGAGGTGCAAAGACATCTACACTTTTGCACATCCAACATGGCTCTTACCTTTCCACAGATTGAACCAGTGGCTGATTAAGTGTGCCATGGGCTGTTCACACAACTAGTGACCCCCAGCATCCAAACCAACAGGTGCATAGATGTACTAGTCTATATCCTCCATATTCTTAATCTTGTACTATTCATAAAAGTAATTTAATGATGACCCATCTTTTTAGGAAAGTCAATTACAATCCCTAACTGCATGAAACCGTTCACCCCAACTATTGTCCAGACCAGATCTCCCAGACATTGTAGGAGATGTGGACTCAAATAACTATGGTGAGTGTGTTATTTGACTGGGTCCAAATATACTTGGGTACTATAAACAAAAATACTCCAAGGACCTCACTGAAACCCATTTGTATAAAACTTAACATTTATTTGTGTCAATCAGTAAAACCAAAAAGGTGTATATCCCTATTATGAACATCCAATTAAAAATCTACAAATCGATGGTGTTGTTTGAATGTGTACATGATAATATCGGGTCCAGGTAGGAAAATAGGGAATTATGTTTGCTCCCACACACTATCAGGGAATGTTACTAGAGGTGGCCAGTGTTTTGTTTACAAGTCAATTGGCCAATTTATTTTATCTGTAACACTGTAACACTAGTGTGACAATTAAGTTCATTGACACCATAGTATACTGCTACCAGCTGATTTCTACTCCTAAACCACTGGTTTGTGGATACAAAGATCTAGTGAATGAGCCGCCCATGGCTCGGCTATGGACCGGATGGGAGTAGAGAAAAACAACGCTGTCCAGCAGAAGATGGGCTCCAGAGGGTCCATGTATGTGGTGTATAACAGCCAATAGGGGTAAAGATGGGACAGGTGGCACTTTCAGGGAAGTGCTGGCTATGTGCTGTGTAGGGGACAAACCGCCCATGGTCCTGGAGACAGGCACCTGGGTTGGTGTTGGACTAGGTACACAAATATAAACATATGTGACAGTTTGTAGCTAACGCCCTTAAACCAACTGTATAGTAGGGAAAGGAGTGGTGTCATGTCCTGTAATCCACTCCTTGCACCAAGGCCTGACTATTTGTTCGAAAACTCTTCTTCCTGGGTGACAAATAGTAATACATTTAAGTATATGCAATACATACAGTACACTTATACCTGCCATCTGACGGTTTTACCCTGTGTGTATGGCATCTAGGTGTTTCTAGGTTGAACACCCCTGGCCCCTAAGGACCCGCAGTTTACAGAAGCCACACAAGTACCTAGCTCGGGTTTTAGGTATAAGCCTGCGATCAGGATTTAAATACAAAAATGGTCCAACATCCAGGCAGCCCATGCAATAGTTTTTCTGGTGGAGGATGGTATGTGTGTATATAGATGCAGTTAAAATCACTGTACAACAGAACGGTGTGCATATACAAATGCAGTTACTGTTAACTGTTAGTTGGATAACTGTTAGCTAACAATGTAACTGATAGCCAGCACCCCAGTGTAACACCCGCGGTCGGAGTGGGATCCGATCGCGGGGGCTTAACCCGTTAAATGCTGCGGTCAGCGCGACCACGCCATCTAACATGCCTCTGGGGGGGGTCTTTCCACCACGATCGCCCCCCCGAGCCGTTTTCGGGGGGCGCCGATCGTTGCTATGGCATCACTGGGGTCCGATCGGGACCCCAGAGATGCCTGAAAGATGGTGCCTGTGACGTCATTTTCAGGCACATTGTCAGCCTATGCAAGTGCATAGGCTGACACTGCTAATACTCTGCAATACATGAGTATTTCAGAGTATTATCATGAACAGGCAATCAGATGATTGCTTGTTCATCTCCCATGGTGGAAATAGTCAAAAAGTAAAAAAAATGTTTTTCAATAAAAAAATAAAGTAATAAATCACTAAAATTGCCCATAAGCCCCATAACATATAACGCTAAAAAAAGTCTTAATCATAACACAAACCCCACATATATAGTATCAACGTGTCCGTAACAATCCATAGAATAAAACAAAATCATTAATGAACCCGCACAATGAAAGCCGTTAAAAAAACCCTAAATTTATTTAGGTGGTAAATTTATCTGCCTGAAAACGCAATGATTTCGATTTTCGACAATGGCAAATTTTTCAAAAAAATCATCATTTTTGCTTTTTTGTTTGTAAATAAACGCAAAACTTATCGCCCCAAAATTTATCTCTAAAATGAAGTACAACATGGGGGAAAAAAATAATCTCAGAATCGTTTTGATAAGTAGCAGTGTTCAAAAGTTATAACCATGTAAAGCGACGCAAGTCAGAATTCAAAAAATCGGGCTGAGCCTTAAGCTACAAAATGGCTGCTTCCTTAAGGAGTTAAAGAGGTTCATCATTCAGCCACCATTCATTATACAGAGAAATGGTCAGGGTTTTGGAGACCTATCAATATGATATTTAGGCCTCTTCAAAATCCCTAATAAACATCAATTTCAAAATTGAAAAGTACACAGACAGCAAAACATTTAGTAATACTTCTGTATGTTTACGTATATACATAACACATACCTGAAACAGGGCTCTGTCTCCAGTACTCCAGCAGGTAAATTATAGCCTATTATTGCCACAGCTCTAAAGAGGAGACACAGAGACACAGACAAGATAAGCATAGATGACTGGACAATAGGGCACACCTAAATCTTATATGAGAAAAATCCTCAACAATCTGATGGTTCTGATGGTTATACAGTAAGCTTGCTTCTGGGACACTATTTATACAGTCATCTGTTATATCTATACAGTAATATTGGCTCTGTTATACCCTGCACACTCCCATTATGAAAGTTTTATTTATTTTCTAAGGTGAAAGAATGAATAGGAACTTAATTTTGTTACTCTGTGTTCCCTGAGAGCAACAAGATCACAGACAATATCATATGTTATCATACTTTAATCAATCCTTTCCTGCTACTGAAGGTTATGGGAAATAGTTATTGTCACAGTGACGGAATAAAATTACTATAGAACAAAGTGAGGGAATAAAATTGGCTTCACTGTTCTGTTAACAACCACAGATGATGACAATTCTCTCCTTGTGGGGTGAATATCAAAATAGAAGCTAACAATATCTTGCACAATAACTGCTGATATAAATTAGCTACATCTATCTTCAGAAAGCAACCTGCAAAACCATGAGTGATGATCCAGTAATAAATCACCGAAGAATAGTGTTTATATGTGCTTGTCCTTTATGCCTGAATTTCATATTTAGTAGAAACCTCCGGCCTCTGTGCTGCTTGACATGTAATAAATAGCTTATATGCTGAAATCTGTTCTTTTCTAATCCAGAGCTAACAATAAAATACAGAAACACTATATTTCCTAGGACAGTCTAACAATTCCTTTCTCAGATTTATTATTCTTTCTTTAAAACCAAAACATTATTGTGTGATGCATCTTGCGCCGATGTAGAAGCACTGCATAAAGCTCCCACAATTTATTACACAAACTTGGACTCCTTTCATTTTCAGTTTCATGGTATTAGACTATGTTTACATTTACATGTATATAGTATTCATACCAGTTAATAGCTCAACATAGTTGGCAACTCATTCTGACATCGATTTCTACAAGATCATAAACGTTGTATTTATTTGATCTGACATTTGTATAAATGGTTAACAGTAAATCAAAGACTGCAGGGATGTTAAGCACGACCTTCTAACAGTGTGGGCAGCGTACGGTATAACAATTAACTCCTTAATGACGCAGCCGGTTTTTAAGTTAATCCTCAGACCTTTTTCTTAAAATTTGACCAGTTTCTCTTCCTGTGGTAATAACTTTTCAACAGTTTAAGATATCCTTGTGATTTTTAGATTGTTTTCTCGTGAGTTATTGTAGTTTATGTTAGTATTACCATTTCGGTGATCAGTTTCTTTTTTGGGGGGTAAAAATTAAATGATTTAGGAAAAATTTTTAAAAAATGACAATTTTCAAATTTCAAATGTTATACTTTTTAGACAAAAAGTCATACCACAAATTTTTTTTTTTTGTAGAAACCTTTTGCCATTGGTCTTATTTTTATTTCCATAATTTGTTTTACATTTCCATTTTTTTTACGGATCTGAGAAGTTTTCAAGTTTTAGTAGCAACTTCTCAGATTTTCAAGAGATTTGAAAAATGCTAAATTTTTAGTGACCAATTTAGTTTGGAAGTGCTCTATAAAGGCTTATGTATTGTATACCCCCACAAGTGACACCATTTTATGAACCTAACATCTCAAACTATTCAAATCAGAATTTGAGAAGTATGTTAACCCTTTAAATCTTTCTCTGGAAGCAAACAAAAATGGATTGAAAATTTTGAAATTTAAATTTTTGAATAAGATTATTTTCATTTAGCCCTAAAATGGACAAATTCAGAAGGAATTTGAGGTAAATATACATCCCAAAATGTTTGCCCTGCTTCTTCCGAGTACGGTAATACCAGACATGTGGATGTCAACTGCTCTTTAGTCGTATAGTGATGTCCAGAACATAGTTTGTACCATTGGGTTTTTGGAAGGCCAATTTGACTGCAAATGTTTTGTGGTGCCACAGTGTACTTGAAGAGCCCCTGAAGTAACAGTATAATAGAAAACTCCCAAAGATGTCACCATTTAGGAAACTATACCCCTCAAAGAATTTATCTGGGGTTGGGAGTGAGCATTTTAACCCCCAACATGCTGGCCAAAATCTAATGCAAAGTAAATGGTGCAGAGTAAAAGATGCATTTTTATCTAAAAAATTTCACTTTAGTGCCTAATATGATGTGGGGAATCCTTGCATCATCTTCCTTGATGTAAAATTACACATAGATGAAGGTAACATTGTGGTCTCACCTTTCAGAAAACCTACAGCGGGTAATTCGATTCTACTATCCTCATCCTGCCATCCCAAACATGTTACTAATAACATCCCATATGGTGAGTTCATTAGACTCAAACGTAACTGTTCCAACGAAGAAATTTTTATAAGGGAAACTGCCCTTGTCACAGAGAGACTAAAGGAGAGAGGCTATAGTAACCATCTCATCTCCACATCTTTTAATAGGGTTAAGAAACAATCTAGATTACAACTTCTAAACAAAAAACATGACAATTCTACTTCCAACACTAAATTGCAACAGGTTACCTTCTCCACTCAATATAGCAACCAATTTCATAAGATTAAACAAATTATTAAGAAATACTTATCCATTCTTTTATGTGACAGCGATTATCACGAAACCATTAGCCGGAGAGTTAGATTCGTAGCTAAAAAAGGTAAGACCATAGGTTTCACTCTGTCCCCCAGCCTGTTCATCAGTGAAAAATTGGAGGTTGATAGAAGAACTTGGCTAGACTTTCCAGGTTGCCACAAATGTGGCCATAAGCGCTGCAAAGCTTGTGAATTCATCATGCGAGGTGATTCTTTTACCTCGTATGGGACACTGCGCACGCACCACATAAAATCATATATCAATTGTAACACTTCCTATATCATCTACCTGGCATCCTGCATCCTGAGTACAATATGTAGGATGTACTACTTGTCCAGCCAAAGTACGTATAAGACGACATATCTCTGATGTTACCAACAACTCATTTAATGTTTCCTCCCTCACCCTTCACTTTAGAGATGTCCATAAAGGCGACATCTCTAGTTTTAGATGGACAGGCATTGAAAAGGTCTCCAAACCAGTCAGAGGTGGAGACTTGCAGAAAAAGCTTCTGAATAGAGAATCCTATTGGATTTTCGTTCTCGATACTAGACAACCAAAAGGTATGAATCATAGACATGACTTGATATAAGAAATATGTTGTACCTTACCCGCATGTCTTATCTAGATATATAACACTCATCTTGTAAAGTTCATCTTTCCTGTTTTGTATCTTTGCCTGTATGTGATGTCTCATGTTAGGCACTTGCAATATGTCTCTCTTTTTTTGTGAAGGGTGTGAGATAGTGACTGGTAAGGTGGAGGGAAATCGCTATATTTCCCCTAGATTTCTCTCATATGTCTTCTAGGGGACAGGGGGTGTACATCTCACCCAGGGAAAGCTGAGTGAGATGTAGAAGATCCAGGGAGACTTGATGTCCTTAGCAAGACATAGCTTGCTAAAGGATCTGGTAAATCCTATTTTCGGGCCTGGATTTTTGGAATGACTGGCAGGCTGGTAGTGGGGCTGGTCATTCCCTTCCTGTCCAGCACTGGTTTTCCTGGTTGTTTCAGGAAACCCAGGTGTTGAAGCTCAGCTCCAACTAGAGCTTTAAAAGGATTGCACTCTGTGCTTCACAAGGGGGGGAACATGTGGAGAGGCAGAACCTGACTCTATTCTCCTGCACTGAGGCCTGCGAGCCTAATACGGACTGTGCGTGTCACGTGAGGCAAAACCCACGTTTTGTTTTGTTTCGGGTGGCTGGTAGTACGCCCCCCAAGTAGTCAGGGAAGACTCTGTGTTAGTTAGAGTTCAGCCGAGCAGGTGTTTATTTTAGCCTGAAGTTAAGGCTTTATGTTTTATTTTGTATTTGTTTTCTGCTATTAAAGCCAGGCAAAGCCCTGTTTGTAGCCAAAGCTCTTGTGTCACTGTCTCTGACTGCGATTCTGGACTAATTTTACCGCTTCTACCAAGCTAGTTCCCACATATGGTGGAGGATGCGGGCATAGTAACGCAGTCTTAAAGAGACATACACGTATTTTTTTTTTTTTTTTCCCTCCTGGATTAAAGCTGCGAGAGGGTCCGGTATGATGGAGGACTTTGTTAAGCAGTTTGGACAAGCCATCCTACAGCAGCAGCAAATGATTATGCAGCAACAGCGAGCTTTTGCCCAGGCTGAGGAAAGGCAGCAACAAGCCCAGGCCAAGCAAGACGAGATGAATCGCCTCCTGGTGGAGAAAATGGCCTTGCTTGGTGAGACACTGTCGTCCAGCAGAACGAGCTCTGGTGTGCACGGGACCCAAGGAGTGTCTACTTCTCTAAGGGCCACAGTACATGCCTCTCTAAAAAAAGATGACCGCCACAGACGACGTGGAAGCGTACCTTATGGTCTTTGAGAGAGTGGCAGAGCGTGAAAAGCTGCCAGCCGACCAGTGGGCAGATGTGGTAGCACCTTTGCTGACAGGTGAGCCACAAAAAGCTTACTATGACTTGAGTGAGCAGGACGCTAAGAACTACATAAAGCTTAAAGGTGAGATCCTTGCACGACTTGGAGTGAACATGCATGTGCGTGCAGGGCGTGTGCACAGTTGGTCTTTCTCTGAGACACTGCCACCACGGTCACAGATGCATGATCTCATACACCTTGTAAAGAAGTGGCTGCAGCCGGAGGAAGCCACACCAGGCCAGATAATAGAGAAGGTGGTCCTGGACAAATTCATCAGATCCCTTCCTTCTAGGATCCAGCGCTGGGTCGGACAAGGAGGACCTACGACGGCTGATGATCTCGTGAGTCTCGTGGAAAGATACAGTGCAACAGAGGAACTACTCCAAACATCTCCCGGATGTGCCAACCCCAGGGACAGCAAGTTATCCAGGTCAACTGGTAAGACTGTACCTACTGTTAAAGGGGTGAGAAGTGTCTACAGGGGAGGTGGCTCAGAGGGGGAACAAGCAGCTGGGTCAAGTAGGTCTAGTGAGCCCTTAAGAACCAGACAAGGGTCTCAAAGTGGTGACGGGGGCAGCATACGTTGTTGGCGCTGCCGAGAACCCGGACATGTGATGGCTACTTGTCCCCTCACGACCGAGCCCATGGACTGCAACACCGCAGGACCCGTGTCTCTGTTTTCAAGACCTGTTTACTCTGCAGAGACTGAGGCAGAGCCTCAAATGTGTGCTGTGAAAATAGGAGGCTGCTCTGTGAATGCACTGTTGGACTCTGGGAGCTTAGTGACCCTGGTACATGGCTCTCTGATAGACCCTGGATTGTGCAGCGGACAAACTATTGGGGTACTCTGCATTCATGGAGAGACCAGATATTACCCTACAGCCGTGGTCATGTTTGAAACTCCCTGTGGTGCAGCTTCCCACAGTGTGGCTGTGGTCAAGTCACTAATGCACAGTGTGATATTGGGAAGAGACTTTCCCCTTTTCTGGGACTTGTGGCGACATAAAAATGTATCAGTTGACAATGTAAGTTCCGTGGTTAGCCCTGAACCCTTTGACCCTGACAGTGAGGTTCCAGCGGTAGGGGTGACCAATAATGAAACCGAGAATTTTCCCCTAGCGGTACTAGCTGGTGATACTGAGGAACAGGAGGAAGCTTCTGATATGCCTGAGTTGGAGGTGTCCCGGGATAATTTTGGGACCGCTCAGCTAAGAGATCCCACATTGTTAAAAGCCAGGGAAAATGTGAAGGTAATAAATGGTGTACCACAATACCCAGGGGCTGAGAAGGTATTTCCCCACATGGCGATTGATCGGGAACTCCTATATCGGGTAGACAATGTACGTGGGGAAATTGTTGAACAGCTGGTAGTACCCCAACCGCTCCGCAGGGTGGTGCTGGATCTGGCTCACAAGCACGTGCTAGGCGGACATTTGGGATGTGAAAAAACCCGTGAACGTATTTTGCAGCGCTTCTTCTGGCCAGGGGTTGTTGTTGAAGTACAAAGGTATTGTGAGACCTGTCCAGAGTGTCAACTAACCACCCCGGTGTCACATTTCAGGAGTCCTTTGGTACCCTTACCCATTATAGAGGTACCATTTGAGAGAGTGGCAATGGATCTGGTTGGTCCCCTGGTAAAATCAGCTAGAGGACATCAGTATATCCTTGTTGTTGTAGACTATGCCACACGTTATCCCGAGGCTGTGCCACTAAGAAATACTTCCTCTAAGCTAATAGCCAAGGAACTATTTCACATGTTCTCCCGTACGGGTATCCCTAAAGAGATCCTTACAGACCAGGGAACCCCCTTCATGTCTAAGGTAACTAAAGAGTTGTGTAGGCTCTTGAAAATTAAACACTTGCGTACATCTGTATATCATCCGCAGACGGATGGCCTGGTTGAGAGATTCAACAAGACCCTGAAGGGCATGTTAAAAAGGGTGGTTTGTAAGGACGGTAAGGATTGGGATTGCCTGTTACCCTATCTAATGTTTGCAGTTCGTGAAGTACCGCAATCCTCCACTGGGTTTTCCCCATTTGAGCTGGTGTATGGTAGGCACCCCCGCGGCCTCCTTGACATTGCCAAGGAAACCTGGGAACAGGAACATACACCCTACAGAAGTGTAATAGAGCACATTAGACTTATGCAAGACAGGATCGGTGCAATAATGCCTATAGTTAAAGCTCACCTAGAGCAGGCTCAAGAGGCCCAAAGGCGGGTATATAACAGGTCGGCTAAGGTCAGAACTTTTAACCCTGGTGATCGCGTTTTAGTTTTGGTACCAACCATAGAGAGTAAGTTCCTGGCTAAGTGGCAAGGGCCATATGAAGTTTTGGAGAAAGTAGGAGAGGTGAACTACAAAGTATATCAGCCAGGGAAGAGGAAGCCAGAACAGTTGTACCATGTAAATTTACTAAAACCCTGGAAGGACAGAGAAAATTTGTCAGCTGTAAGTTGGCCTTGTGAAGTTACTCCGCAGGTCCTTGCAGTAGAGGTAAACTCTCATGGTAACGGCATACCCGAGGTTCGTATATCCGAGTCCCTGTCCAAGGCTCAGACGCAGGAAACTAGAGAGTTCATCTTGCGAAACGCTGATGTGTTCTCAGAGACGCCAGGCCGTACCTCGCTGATAAAACATGACATTGTCACCGACCCACAGGTACGAGTTCACCTAAAACCGTACAGAGTACCTGAAGCTCGTAGACAGGCCATTTCGGAAGAAGTCAAAAAGATGTTGGACCTAGGGGTTGTTGAGGAATCAAATAGTGAGTGGTCAAGCCCCATTGTCCTGATTCCTAAACCAGATGGTACGCTGCGTTTCTGTAATGACTTCAGAAAATTAAATGAGGTATCAAAGTTTGATGCCTATCCAATGCCAAGGGTGGACGAACTAATTGAGAGACTTGGTCATGCTAGATATTTTTCCACCCTTGACCTAACCAAAGGGTACTGGCAGGTACCGCTTACTGACAGGGCAAAGGAGAAGACTGCATTTGTCACCCCAGAGGGTCTTTTCCAGTATGTTTGTTTGCCTTTTGGGTTGCATGGGGCCCCAGCAACTTTTCAAAGGTTAATGGACGTTGTCCTTAAGCCACATCGTAGATATGCCTCGGCTTATCTTGACGATATTATCATTTTTAGTGAGGACTGGGAAAGTCACTTGGCAAAAGTCCAGGCGATACTGGATTCTCTTAGGGCTGCAGGGTTAACGGCAAACCCTAAAAAGTGTGCTCTGGGTCTTGAGGAGGCACGTTACTTGGGCTATGTCATTGGTAGAGGTGTGATAAAACCCCAAGTAAATAAAGTAGAGGTTATCCAAAACTGGCCCCGACCCTTAAACAAAAAACAGGTAAGAGCTTTTCTGGGAATTCTGGGTTATTACCGCAGATTCATACTAAACTTTGCAAGTATTGCAGCACCCTTAACCGACCTTACCAAGGGGAGTAGTTCGGTCATGGTCAAGTGGAACCCAGAGGCTGAAAGTTCATTTCAGGAATTAAAATCTGCCCTTTGTAGACAGCCAGTCCTAATAACTCCTGACTTTAAAAAAATGTTTGTCGTGCAAACGGACGCCTCTGATGTTGGGTTAGGTGCAGTCCTTTCACAGGAGGTTAGGGGAGAAGAGCACCCGGTAACGTATCTAAGCAGGAAGCTTACACCGGCAGAGAGAAGTTATAGCATTGTTGAACATGAGTGTTTGGCAATTAAATGGGCCTTGGAATCCCTGCGGTATTACTTATTGGGTCGACACTTCAGGTTGGTGACAGATCATTCCCCTCTTACGTGGATGAGCCAGGCTAAAGAGAGGAATGCAAGGGTCACAAGATGGTTTCTCACTTTACAAAACTTTAAGTTTTCAGTTGAGCACAGGTCAGGCAAACTGCAGGGAAATGCAGATGCTCTGTCCAGAACACATTGCTTGGTGGCTAAGTGTGTCCGCCCCGACAGGTTCGAACAAAGGGGGAGGGTATGTGAGATAGTGACTGGTAAGGTGGAGGGAAATCGCTATATTTCCCCTAGATTTCTCTCATATGTCTTCTAGGGGACAGGGGGTGTACATCTCACCCAGGGAAAGCTGAGTGAGATGTAGAAGATCCAGGGAGACTTGATGTCCTTAGCAAGACATAGCTTGCTAAAGGATCTGGTAAATCCTATTTTCGGGCCTGGATTTTTGGAATGACTGGCAGGCTGGTAGTGGGGCTGGTCATTCCCTTCCTGTCCAGCACTGGTTTTCCTGGTTGTTTCAGGAAACCCAGGTGTTGAAGCTCAGCTCCAACTAGAGCTTTAAAAGGATTGCACTCTGTGCTTCACAAGGGGGGGAACATGTGGAGAGGCAGAACCTGACTCTATTCTCCTGCACTGAGGCCTGCGAGCCTAATACGGACTGTGCGTGTCACGTGAGGCAAAACCCACGTTTTGTTTTGTTTCGGGTGGCTGGTAGTACGCCCCCCGAGTAGTCAGGGAAGACTCTGTGTTAGTTAGAGTTCAGCCGAGCAGGTGTTTATTTTAGCCTGAAGTTAAGGCTTTATGTTTTATTTTGTATTTGTTTTCTGCTATTAAAGCCAGGCAAAGCCCTGTTTGTAGCCAAAGCTCTTGTGTCACTGTCTCTGACTGCGATTCTGGACTAATTTTACCGCTTCTACCAAGTTAAACTTTTTCCCCTCCCTCTTTGTCTCACAAATTCGGTCATGTGACCGTCTTTGTTGGTTTTATATAAAGTGTTAGATTCTACCTGTTTAATTAGATCATGACTAAGGCTGCATAGCCGAAACGCATTGATTGTTTTATCTTCACTGTAAATATACCCGATGTACTGATGCACCAATAAAAGCAAGTTTTAGACCGTGGGAGATGTTGCACTGGAAATCTTTTCATATTGGACTGCACCCTGCCCTTGCCTTGGGCGTTCCGTGCTTGCAGCTCACCGGTCTGTTCAATGGGAGTAAGTAGAGCTGATTTGGACTTTCATCAGAAACAAATACAAAGTATACCTCCCTTAAGAAAAAATCTGACTTTATCGCACCTCCAATGGGCAATAATGAATGTATAGATTCCTTCAAGCGGTGGGTCCTGAGTGACCTGGATAAACTTACGGGGAGCAATTGGACGGATAATTTAAGCAAAGGGGAGAGAGCGGCATTAAAAGAGTCAAAAGAAAATAAAAATGTAATTATAAAATGTGCAGATAAAGGGGGGGGGTTGTATTATTGAATAAATGTGACTATGATAAGGAGATGTATAGGCAATTAAGTGATAACACAACGTATAAAAAATTAAGAGGTGATTCCACTACTAGATATAAAAGGGAATTAACAGAATTATTAGATTGGGGGAAAAAGTATGACATCATTAATGAGAGAGAATACAGGTATCTTAATATAGAAACCCCTAAGATACCTGTAATATATTTTCTACCCAAGGTACATAAAAGTCCGGTGAATCCCCCAGGATGACCCATTGTTTCGGGTATCAATTCCGTTACATGTCGCCTGGGGGAATATGTAGACATTCACCTACAGTCAAAAAAAAATTATTTTTTGAACAACATTGTTTTATTCAAACGTTATATTGATGACTGCATAGTGATATGAAGGGGCACTAATAAAGAACTAGAGGAGTTTGTGACATATATAAATAATAATAATAATAAGTATCATTTAAACTTTACTTACGAAAAAAATGAGAATATTATACAATTTTTGGATCTAGAATTATTCCGAGAGGGATGTAAAATAAAAAGCAGAAATTATTTTAAACCAGTGGACGTAAATAGTTTCATTCAGTTTGACAGCTGCCACCACAGACCGTGGATAGATTCCTAGGGGTCAAATAAAGAGGATTGAGAGGAACTGTATGGACCCGCAAGATAAAGAAAAGCAAACTGAAATTATTAAAGAAAGATTTAGGGAAAGAGGATATCCTGATGAGTTATTCAAAAATAGTGATAAAAAGAAAATGGAGTAGGAGGATAACAAAATCAACCCCATGTTTGTCACTACATTCTCCAAAGAAGCGTTAAAAATTAGGTCTATTATACAGAGATATTGGAACGTTTTGAAGGGGGCCCCATAATAGGGGACAAGTTAGTTGAAAAACCTAAAGTGATTTTTTGCAGAGCCCCAAGTTTGAAAGACATACTAACTAATAGTTATATAAAGAATGAAAATTCTAAATATGATCCAAACAGAATTAATAAGTTTGCACATTGTAGAACATGTAAGGCATGCAAAGAAACAAAACAAGTAAAAATAAAAAATGGAAACATAACGGAGGTGAATGGGCATAAAATTAAATTAAACACAGATATGAATTGTGGCACAATGGGGGTCATTTACTAAGGGCCCGATTCGCGTTTTCCCGACGTGTTATCCGAATATTTCCGGTTTGCGCCGATTGTACCTGAATTGACCCGGGATTTTGGCGCACGTGATCGGATTGTGGCGCATCGGCGCTGGCATGCACGCGACGGAAATCGGGGGGCGTGGCCGGACGAAAACCCGACGGATTCGGAAAAAACGCCGCATTTAATAACCGAAATTGTGACGCTTGGGACGCGCTTACCTTCACCTGGTCCAGCTCGGTGTATTCCGGCGCGTTCCGATGCTTTTCAGCGCAGCAGCGCCACCTGGTGGACGGCGGAGGAACTACCTTCATAAATCCCGTCCGGACCTGAATCCTGTTCAGAGAACGCGCCGCTGGATCGCGAATGGGCCGGGTAAGTAAATCTGCCCCAATGAATGTCATTTATGAGTGTGTCCTTGCAATTTGGGGTATGTAGGGAGAACAGGTCGGAAGATTAAGACAAGAATTGCCGAACATTGTCGGAATATTAGAAAAGGGGTCACTACTCACAGTGTTTCTGCACATTTTAAAAAGGCACATAACTCAGACCCTAGCGGTCTGCGTTTTTCTAGCAGTAGAAAAAGTTAAAACACATTGGCGGGGGGAACAATGGAATGTGAAATTGAGTCGAAGGGAGGGACACTGGATATATAAATTAGGAACTTTGACACCCGGAGGATTAAACATAGACTTTGAGTTAAAATGTTTTCTCAAAGAGGATTAGGTATCACTTTGATAAACGTTTAGTGGAACTATTAGGCACACTACTAAGGAAAAACGATAGGACACATAGGAAACATTATTAGAAAAACCTATTTAAATATATAGGGGTGATAATACTAAAAGGAGTATATAGGTTGTGGATTAGAGCCTTTAGAGTTCGAAATAGTTGTGCAACAGGGCTGGAATCTATATACAAGTAGACCTATGGGACACCATATAGGGATAACTTGCAGATGGCGATACACTCGCAATCAACTATACATCCTCTGATGTTTTCTGCATTCTGACATATTCGTGATGCAATATGTATTCTTTGATGCAATATACACCAATGTACACTAATAATGTTATCTTGACATAGGAGATAGGAGCTGTAGATCTATGGATATAGATGGTTTAGGATGATGCGGACTGTGAATTCTTGTTCTGAGCGGTTAAGTCTACGTATGGGAATAAGCATAAAAAAATTCTTTCCGCCCCATAAAGTAATTAGAAATAATCCTTTGAAATAAATATATTTTTCTGTGAATAGTATAGCGGCACCAAGTGGCTGCTGTATATCGCTAAAACATTATGCAGAATGAAAGAGATGTGATCTGTTGATTAGAGGTGATAGGAGGGACTGAACACCCCGCCCAGTATTTCATTGGCTGGGAATGGACTTGGTCTAGGGACTTGATTGACATATGACGTCACATAGAAGGAGGGAACTTTCCGGACCTCCGGATTGGGATGTTCATGTTTCCCGCCTTGATGCGGATTGGAGAAGACATTAGAACATTTGTGAATGAATGAAAACACTGGAGGTATGTGTAGACTACGGAGGAGGGGGCGGAACATTTGGAATAGTAGTTGATGGAAAAAGGTGTGTAACAACAGGAGATTCTAAACAAATTCTTTGTCTGTCCTGATATAACATGTGATAACTGATATACCTGTAGTTGAGATATAATTTTTATGTAATGAGGAACAGATAGGTTGTTTTATAATTTTTGAAATGAAACAATGTAATGTAGACTTTGTGTGGGATATAAGGAGATGGGCATAAATTGTAATAAAAATGCAAAAATTTATTGAAGTCATTTTTTAAAAAATAGAACATAACAAAAGGGTAGTGTAGTTTTAGGTGCTGGGCAGCGAGCACACAATGGCTGACAAGGAAGTAGACAAATTTAAAGTGCTTAGTGCATAGCCAAAAGGTGCTAATTACATCACAGAAGCAGGTAATGTAGAAAAATATCACAATGCATAAACAAGGAGCGCACAGAGGGAAATAATGACCTGTACCTGACCTGGTGGGTTTGGAGTGTGAGGGCGCTGAGGAGAGGATGCTGCCCAGAGTGACGATTTCACTCCTTTCCCAACTATGTTCCAAATTCTTCAGTACACTTCCACACAAACGGTATTTGGATGGGAATAGATCGCTATTCAGACAGTTTTAAGCTGTGTTTTCTTGCATCCTGTAGCCAAATAGTGTACAGCTACTATAGAAGAGATTAAGCAGCAGATAGGGTAGTATGTTCAAATATATGGAATTTATTTTATTAAAACATACTCACAAAATAGAATAAAATCATGCGCATATAAAATCCACCATGTGGACGCCAGACTCGCTAGTTCGCCCGACCCAGGGTTTCGCTACCACGGCTTCTTCCGGGGGGTTGCTGACTAGTAACCTCTCAATCTTTTTATACCTTACACATAGCACAATTACTGTCTTCCATTCTATTACAAAATAGATACATCGGACCATTTAGCAACTATTTTGTATACATACAATATTAATATATAAAAAACTAACAAGAATGTTCTACCAGGAGGAAAATAAAATATCTGTTGTTACACAGCTTTATCCAATCTAGTATAACTCAAGACTTCACACCCTCTTCCCCATATTGTAGACACACCCCCCATGTTTAATGTTTAACCCCTACCTTCTCACACATAACAAGCAGTGCGTGAGCAGGAGTAACTTAGTCCCTGTTCACACTACTACAAAAACAAGAATTTAGTTCATTATTGGCAAATCAATTCGAAAGATTAACATCTTAAGAGGTAAATTTATCTTCAATGAAGGGTATATGTTTCCATCCCTTATATTGAAGAAAAAAAAAAAAAGATATTTTTGCATAACTCACTTTATATAGAAATCATAAATATGTCAATACCCACAATTGATCCAATGTTAACAAAAAATCATACCTATTAAATTTATATCGAACTAGAGGGATATTCTTCCATATCCATATGTACAATGAGGTAGTGTTGTTACATATCTATATGTTCCATAAAGGAATATGAGTATCTTCCACGTCCATATTAACTTATCCTATTTATGTAGTGTTCATCTGATGGTTAGTAATCCATAATGGTTGGTACCCACTATTTTTCTAGATCTCAACTCAAAATCTATATTTAAACCACCCGGTGTTAAAGTCCCTAAATTATATATCCAGTGTCCCTCCCTTCGACTTAATTTTACGTTTATTTGTTCTCCCCGCCAATGTGTTTTTACCTTTTCTACTGCCATAAATCGCAGACCACTAGGGTCTGAATTGTGTACCCTTTTAAAGTGTGCAGAAACGCTATGACTCATGACCCCTTTTTTGATATTTCGGCAATGTTCGGCAATTCTTGTTTTAATCTTTCGGCCTGTTCTCCCTACATACCCCAAATTGCAGGGACACATTAAGATATAAATTACATTCATTGTGTCACAATTCATATCCATATTCAATTTAATTTTGTGCCCATTTACCTCCGTGCAAATTCTATTTTTAATTTTTACTTGTTTCGTTTCTTTGCATGCCTTACATATTTTACAATGTGTAAACTTATTAACTCTATCACGACCACATCTAGGATTGTCATCCTTAATATAGCTATTGGTGAGTATATCCCTCAGGCACGGTGCTCTACGGAACACCACTCTTGGTTTGTCTATTAATTTATCCCCTATTACCGGGTCCCCCTTAAGTACATCCCAGTGCTTTTGTATGATGGATCTGACCTTTAACGCTTCCTTAGAGTATGTAGTGACGAACATAGGATTAATTTTATGGTTATCCTCCTCTATTCTCTTTTTTTCTTTATTCAAAAACAAATCTTCGGGGTACCCGATCCATCTGTGACTGTTTGGCAGCTCCTATAGGGGTTAGTGTGCATCACAAAAAACACTTTTTCTTTTTAGATAACAATATGGTTATCTTTTCATTTAGAGATCTCACTAAGAAAGAGATAATCAAGGAAATTAACAGACTTGATGATAAAGTATTGATAGTACAATCAGATGATTTGGAAACAGTTTTTAAACAACTGCAAAACTTGATGATGAAGGAAGTCAATCTCATGTGGGATGTTGCATCCCTAGAGAAATATATAGCCGAAAAAATGATTCCAGAAGGTCTTAGGTGGAATCTACCGTTGAATGGAGATAATAATCCACATGACCAGAAACAGTGGGAGAATTTACTAAGCCACTGCTCATTTAGAATAATGGAATTTATAATTAATATACGGAAGATGAAATTAAAAACAATAAATGAGTCTATCGAAGAATTGAGAATAAAATTAGAACCATACAAAAATTTAGGGGATTATTCAGAGCTTTCCAATCAGTGCCAGAAAGCTATAAAAAAAGTGGAAAATGAGATCCACCTTAAAAAACAACGAAAATATTCTAAAGTGAAAAAGGATTATGAGACTAACACAATTTACAAATGGCAGAAAAAGCTAGTGAAGGAAAACCTAGAAAAAGTACATCAGGGAACCACCCACCTTCAAATACAAAAAAATCCCCCTTACCAAGGCCGTACAACTTCAGATAATGGAGAAAGAGGCCATTGGAGAAACAGTAACGAAGATATTCAGTACAGAAGGCCATATAGAAATGAACATGTGCCTTACCAAGAAACAAATTGTAATAGAAATAGAAACTCCCATTACAGACATTATAATCAGACACAAGAGAGGAGACCTAATTACCCCCGTCAAGGATGGAGGTCAAATGAAAATATTTACACTTTTAGAAAGAGATCAGATTTAGGACGGGATTATAAAAGGAGAGAAATCCCTGAATATAGAGATATTAGAGATATAAATAGATATGCCCCACTTCAACGGCTTGGAGAAAGTGCGCTAAGCCAGTCACAACATCATAATCCCCCCCAATGAGCCACGGGTTTTTCCCCACCAACAGAGGGGAAACGGACAGATAGGGAGAACACAACAACTAACAGAGGAAACTGTACAGGAAAACAGGTCTACCCTAATAAAAAGGAAGCTAGAAAGACTAGAAGAGGAAGTAAGAAAAATGGAGGTGAACGTGATGGCCCCGAAGAAACAGAAAGAGAAATAGATCCAGAGAAAAGAGGGATATTTAACCTAAGTCAAAAAACTCTAACTTCGGCCCGTGTTAGTTTGTTATCTAAAAGTTTAAAATACATCCTGAATAGAAGGATGAACAAATTTGACGTGTTTGTAGATATACAAAAATTCGTTAGATCTATCAATTTAAAAAAGTATTTCATGTTACATCCCTATGAAATTCCACAAAAATCTACTAAATATATTCACAGCGGTTTGAAAAATCCGATTTCATCCCCAACCTGTCTAATAATGATTGTGTGAATACGTTCAAGCAAATTGTAATAAAGGAACTAGAACAACATTCCTCTAAAAACTTCAGAAACCGAACTTATCCAATACAGAAAGAAATGCATTGAGAGATCTGCAGAAAGATCGTTCCATAGTAATAAAGCAAGCAGACAAAGGGGGGGGGTGGTAATCATGGATAAAGAATATTACATGGGAGAGATGCATCAGATCCTCTCTGATGAAACCACTTACCATAAATTAAAAAATAACCCGACAGAAAAATTCAAAACAGAATTAACATCCATCTTAACGATAGCAAAAGAGTATTATTGATAAAAAGGAGTATGATTATCTTAACTTGAAGTTCCCAAAAATACCCATCATATATTTTCTACCAAAATTACACAAAAACAAAAAGAACCCCTCCAGGTCGCCCGATAGTTGCGGGTATTGACTCTGTATCAAGTAGAGCTTCACAGTACATAGATAAATTTTTACAGCCATATATGGTTAATACTCCAGCCTATCTTAAAGATTCGGGTACGTTACTAGAAATGATTAAAAATGTTAATCTAGATGAAAACACAATTATATGTGCTTGCGATGTCACCTCATTATACACCTGTATACCGCATCAGAAGGGTTTATCTGCTGTAACTATGTTTCTAGAGAGGGAGGAAAATATTCTAGAAGAACAGAGGAATTTCATAATAGACCTAATAAGATTTGGACTAGAGAGGAATTCTTTTTGGTTTGAAGGTATGTTCTTTTTGGAGGTCTCAGGGACAGCCATGGGGCAAAATTTTCCCCCTGTTATGCCAATTTATATATGGCCCCCTGGGAGAATGAATACATTTTTAATAATAATCCCTTTAAAGAACATCTGAAATTGTACAAGAGGTACATTGACGATGTTGTATTATTATGGCAAGGACCACAGGAATTATTGGATGAATTCATTCGTTACAATAATTTGAATGATTTCAACTTATCTTTTACCTCAAATTATAGTTTTACGAATATACATTTTTTTGATTTAGAATTGATCAAGGACAAAAACACTATATACACTAAAACATGTTTTAAGGAAACTGATTGCAGTAGTTTTATTCAGTATAACAGTTGTCATTATACACCCTGGTTGAAAAATATCCCAAAAGGACAATTAAAAAGAATAAAGAGAAATTGTACTAGGAGGGAAGACTACAATACACAAGCTGGAATATTAAGGGAGAGGTTCCTAGAAAGGGATTATAAGGTGGAAGATCTTGATAGAGCCAAAAGAGAAATAGAAGAAGATAGGACACCAGTAGCCACAAATGATAGGAAAAATGTAAAAGAAGGAAACGGGATTATAGTATCCCATTCATTACAAACTTTACTAGGGATGCACATATCATTAAGAAAATTATTAAACAGAACTGGCACATCTTAAAACATGACCCAGTTATAGGACACCTCCTAATGGAACCAAAAATAATCCACCGAAAATCTAAAAGTATTAAGGATCAGATGCAGAGGATCAGTGCAGAGCAGCATAAATGAAAATAAACACCAGGGAGATTCAGCACATAGAGGTTTTTATAGATGCACACGATATAAGGCGTGTAGGAGCACGAGAGAGTCATCTGTGGGAGGGATTCACAATTTCTCTTCTCCTGACAATTCTCAAATATATGATTTAAAACACTTTGCCACTTGTGACTCGACAAGAGTCATTTATATGATTATTTGCCCTTGTGGCCTTAAATATATTGGGTGCACCATAAGAAAATTAAAAGTTAGAATTGGTGAGCACTTTAGAAATATTAAAAAGGGCAAAAATTTCACCAAAAAAATCCTAAGGGCACTACCTTTTTTAGTTTAGAAGAAGTAGCCCCACATTGGAGAGGTGAAGATTTAGAGAAAAAAATTAGTCAGAGGGAATCCTTCTGGATTTTTCAGTTAAAACTCTGATTCCTTTAAGATTGAATGCCGATTTTGAAATCAAATGTTTTCTTTGTTTAGGTGGACTAAACATGATTCCATTCTTATTATATAATTTTATGTAGTAATAGCTCTTAGAGCTGTTAGAACAGCACTATATAAAAGCACTATGTAAAAGTACTTAAAGGGGTATTCTTGTCTGGGCATTCACATTCTGTTCCATTAATCTGCCATATGTAAACATTTCTTCAATTAGATGCTATTAAAAAAAATGTTCCTGTGTGAAGATAATTTCTCATAAATGCAGTGATTTGGTCCCTTAGAAACAAGATTGTGTCCCCGGATACGGCCACCTCTGCTGGAGTGATTGCACAAATAAACAAAAAAATCTTTGTATATTAAATGTCCGGGAGTTACTGCAGGTCCTACAGCCGTCCTGTGGTAATGATCGCTGAATCCTGGTGCTCAGGCAGGTCTCAATATCACATGTCTGGCCACCACTGCCATAACGTGATGTGGTCGTATCCAAGGAAGCTATCTCGTTTCTAAGGGACAACACGACTACATTTATGAGAAATTATCTTCACACAGGAACATTTTTTTTAATAACATCAAATTGAAGAGATGTTTATATATGGCAGATTAACCCCTTAAGGACGCAGGGGTTTTTCGCTCATTTCTCGCTCTCCACCTTCAAAAATCCATAACTTTTTTATTTTTACGTGTACAGACCTGTGTGAGGGCTTATTTTGTGCGTAACAAATTTTAATTTCCAGTAATGTTATTTATTATAACATGTCGTGTACTGCGAAGCTGAAAAAAAATTCCAAATGTGGAAAAATCTTGTGGGCTCAGTTTTCACTCTTTGCTCCAAATAACATGCCTACATTATTCTTTGGTTCGGTGCGATCGCGGTGATACCAAATTTATATAGGTTTGATTGTGTTTTAATACATTTTCAAAAATTAAACGAATGTGTACAAAAAAGAAAAAAAAATGTTTGCCATCTTCTGAAGCGAATAACTTTTTCATACTGTGGCGCACGGAGCTGTGCAAGGTGTAATTTTTTTTGCGAAATGAGCCGTCGTTTGCATTGCTACCATTTTGAGGTCTGTGCGACATTTTGATTATTTTTAATTCCATTTTTTATGTGATATAAAAAGATGTAAAAGTCGCATTTCGGACATTTGGGCGCCATTTCACCATTTTTATATTTTGATAGAGCAGGCATTTTGGGACGTGGCGATACCTAATGTGTCTGTGATTTTTACTGTTTATTATGTTTTATATCAGTTCTAGCGAAAGGGGGGTGATTTGAATTTTTTATATTTTATTAATTTTTTTATTTTTTAAACTTTTTTTTTTCTTTTTTTTTCACTAATTCTTAAACCATCTAGGGTACATTAACCCTAGATGGTCAGATCATTCCTACCATATACTGCAATACTTCTGTATTGCAATATATGGCATTTTTGCAGCTCATTCATTACAATGAGCCACTGGCTCATTGTAACGAATCTGCAAAAGCCAGATAGCCTCGGGTCAAAGAAGACCCGAGGCTACCATGGCAACCAATCGCTGCCCCCGATGACGTTCGGGGGCGCAGCAAACGCAATAAAGATGGTGGCGCCCGACCGCGGTTATTAGCGGTGGGGGTTTGCTGCAATATGCAACAACCCCCACCTCTGTATGAAGAGGACTCAGCCCGTGAGCCCTCTTCATACATCCCCTATACCTCTGCACCGTAGAGCTACGGCGCAGAGCGTTAAGGGGTTAATGAAACTGAATGTGAATGCCCAGATGAGACTACCCCTTTAATGTAAAAGCACTAAAAGCACTTTTTACACATATGTTATATGGCAAATTTATCTAACTTAATATTGATATTCCACATATTTGAGTATTATTATAGTTCAAAGAAAAATTGAGTTAGTTAACAAACAGTTAACAGTTATTATTGTCAACAATCACTATATATAGTTTACAGCTTATGCACGTCAGTAAGCCCTGGAAGAAGACGAAAAGGCGAAACTCGGAATCGGGCAAGTTTGTGTTTTTACCTGTTTTTACTAAGCATTTTTATAAAACTAAATGGATAATTTGTTTGCTCAGATTTTTAACTTAGTTGTCCTAGATTCTAAATGCTAACATTGTAATTAATGGGATACATGCTAAGATATATATGTATATATAGAACATACAAAATCTTTGCAGATGTTGACCAGCGCTGCAAGGCTGTGGTGCTACACGGAGCCACCATGCTGCCCATAAATCTCCCTATCATTTATTTATCTCCTATAAAATTCTCCCATATTACAGTTTGTTTTACCATACTAAAGGAGCCTCTTGCTGACTGTGACTGGTCATAAAATAGTTTTATTTTGGGGCCCCACTTTTAGTTTTGCCCAGGGCCCCACTTTGTCTAGAACCGGCCCTGGTATTTTGATGCAGGTTGCAACATTATTTTTGTAAACAACCTACATGAAATTCTTTAGATGCTACACGAGATTTCTCCATGTGCACATCCACCTTTGTGGTTGTCATATTCTGAGCTAACCATCGATGCATTCATATATTTTTATAGCAGTCGCTCAACATTCACAGAACACAATTCTGTCAACCTGTCTATATTATATAAAGTTACGAGTTGAGCAAGCCAACAAGAATCTTTTCTAAAGTACATGAAACACAATGCTAAATGAAATATCACACTATGCACTTCAATTTGTTTTAATCAATTGCTTTTATGCCCTGACAGCTCAGTGACCTGGATTGTGGAGATGGCTGTAACAGCAAAATGGGCAGGCAATCCTTATATATTGTAGGGTCAACACTTTTCTATAAACCTTTGGAAGATCTCCAACACAGGAATACATTTCATTGACCCTTGGTGAAGTCCAATATATCACTGGTATTGTTGGCTTGCAGGCTTTGCTTCTATGTCAGTTTTTAGAAGCATCTATCTTTGTAGCTGTAGTTTCCCAGGTGAAGGGTTAGGACTTTGTACTCCTATTTTGCCCTAATATATTTCTTTCTGACTTGTTTCCTTTAATCACTGCAACTGCAAATATGCACATTTACAGTTTTCTAAATCTTCTGCTATTTTCTATTGAAAATAATTATTTACCATATACTTAAAGTCATCGAAACAATTTTAAGAACATATAAATTCAAATAAAGCATGTATAAAGCGGTATGTTTCCACTGGCTTTTCCTACTATGCAAGGCCATAATGCTGAGGTTGTGTTGTCCAGCACCTTGGACACAGGTGGTGGGAGCAGCCTAATCAGGCTGCATAAAGGCAGCGGTCACACGTACCGCTAGGCGTCCGTCATAACGCAACGCTAACGCACTGGGGGAGGTCCTCGGCCCGAACGCACATGCATTTCCAAGGACACGCATGCGATTAATAAGCCGATAGCATGCGTTTTTCTGGAAACGCATGTGTGTTCGGGCCGAGGACCTCCCCCAGTGCGCTAGCGTCGCGTTATGCACGGACGCCTAGCGGTACATGTGACCGCGGCCAAAGCTGCTGAGCAGAGCTGAGAGCGTTGGCTCTGAAAGGAGGCTGGAGAGCGCACAGCCCTGACTTCTGTGTCTGGAGCAGTGATGTCCTTTATGTTCTAGTGGTGAGTTAGAGGAACTCTGTTTAGTTAGCACCCAGATGGGTAGGAGTTAGGTTTGACGCCTGTATGTGAAGGCTGTTTTATTTTGTTCCTGCTGTCGAAATAAAAGCAGGCGAGACCTGTTTTGGACTGTACCTTGGTGTCACTGTCTTGAACTGCATCACGAATCACCGCTACCACGGACTCTACTGGGCCAAATCTCCCAATATATATATATATATAGATAAAAAAAAAAGTCCACAGCAGCACAGTGTTAGAAAAACCCCTAATAAGGGGGGGTGCAAGCACTCAGCAGTCCCGGTAACAGACTTACATGTATATAAATCTGAAAAAACAAGGCAGCACTCCAGATGGAAAGTGAAAAAATTGGAAGGGTTTATTCCAAAACCAGCGACGTTTCGGTGTCTATCACCTTTTTCAAGCAATGTGTAGATACAAATGGACAAACTTATATACCCTTAGTGGGAGGGTTTACAAAACGTGACATCATGGACAAATGTGCAAATCCAAAGTTAATTATACAAACAACAATATCATAAATAAAGTGCTAGTGCATTTAAAATACATATCAAAATTAATCTCATAATAACATGTGTATATATTATTGTCATGTAGCTGATTACCGGTGTCCGGCGTCTCCCTATTTCCGTACTAGCGATAATGTGTCTGTTCGCGTCTCTAAAACACTACAGCGCATGACCGGAAGTCTACTGAATGTGCGCATGCGTAGATAATGAAATGAAGTGGATCGTGGCCATATTGGAAAAGGTAATCGCAACGTTCCTATGCCGATACACGACTGGCACAAATCGGGTCAATACCAATGCAATATTTATATAAAAAATGTCTTATAGACAATCAGGTGTGGTGATGTATATAAATTAAGGGGTCTAGTCACCCATTATGGGCCGGAATGGCAAAAAGCTTGGCAAGAATGCCTGCTAGTGCCAGACCCCCTGCACAGGTGTTCCAATGTGGTCTCTCCAACATATGCCAAACCACATGGGCACTTGAGTAAATATATAACATGATCACTATTACAGTTCAGGTAGTGTCTGATCTGGAAAGTATCACCATTGTGTTCAAAAGTCTCCCCCTTCTGCATATGTGAGCAATTCACACAAGACCTACAGGGGAAACTGCCCCTGCGTGTCCTCCCCCATAAACCAGTCTGGATAGATTTCCTAAGGGGGCCAACATCCGCTCTAACCAGTCTGTCTCTTAGATTCTTAGATCTCCTATAAGAGAGAAGTGGTGGCCTAGAGAATTCAGGAATATCCACAGAGCATTTGTCAAGAATTGGCCAGTGTTTCCTGACTATATTAGCCACTTGTGGGCTTAAATCATTAAAAGTTGAAATAAAGGGTAACCTCCTCATATTATCTTTGTCAACATTAGGTTTCAAAAGGGAATCGCGGTCTCTATTGTTTGCTTGTCGTTTGTTAAATTCAATAACTTTACGTGGGTAGCCACGGTCCTTAAACTTTTTCTCCATGACGGAAATTTTTTTTTCTAAAGATGTGGTGTCACTGGTGACCCTCTTGGCTCTCAGGAATTGGCTCAATGGGAGTGATCGTATCATCGCCCTAGGGTGATTGCTCTCAAATCTAAGGAGATTATTCCTATCCGTGTCTTTGGTGTATAGATCAGTGGAAAGTTTACCAGATTCCAAATTCACTCGGACATCCAAAAACTGAATGTCAGTCTTAGAGGTTACCATGGTAAATTTGATGTCGTTGTCAGCCTCATTAAGGAAATGATGAAAGTCATTCAGTTCCTGAAGGGTGCCGGTCCAAATGAGGAAGATATCGTCTATGTATCGCCACCACCTCAGTACCTTACCAAAGTGGTGGGACACATAGACTACCTCCTCCTCAAGGACCGACATCACAATATTAGCATACGTGGGGGCCATATTGGACCCCATGGCTACCCCACGCAGCTGTGTATAGAAGTCATTCCCAAAGAGAAAATAGCTGTTATACAAAATCATCCTAAGTAATGAAATAATAAAACACCTCTCACCGTCAGTGAATATCGAGTCATTAAGTCTCTTGGATATAGCTCTAATTCCCCGTTCGTGGTCTATCGAGGTATATAGAGATACCACATCGAAAGAAACGAGAGTAATTTCACCCTCAAGTTTAATTTCAGACAGTTTGCTTAAAAAATCGGACGTATCCCTTATATATGACGGACTGGATGTTGCGAAATTTCTTAGGGCTTTGTCAAGCACCATGGCCATTTTAGAAAAGATTGAGTCACTGCCAGAGACGATTGGTCGTCCCGGCGGTGATATCAGAGATTTATGTATTTTTGGTAGAGTATATAACACCGGTGTTACCGGATGTTCAACCTGAAGGAATTTGGCCATATTGGTGTTGACAATGCCCTCCTTAACAGCCGTATCAATGATACCCGTGATCTTACGTTTAAGTTCAAATTTCGGGTCTTGTGGTATTTTTCTATACACATCATTATCTGCCAACTGACGGTGGATTTCTGATAAATATGCGACTGTGTCCATGACGACGACCGCACCACCCTTATCTGCGGGTTTAATCGTGAGGTCGTCGTCATGGGCCAGGCGGTCTAAAGCTCGCATCTCCTCAGATGTGAGGTTGGCATGACTCAATGGTTTACCCTTGTAATCATTTTTGAGTTTTGAGATTTCCCTCTTTACAGCATTGGAGAATGTTTCTATAGCAGGACAATTAATGGTAGGGACAAAATTACTCTTGGTGAATAGACCCAGGGTCCTGGGATCAAAAGCTTCTCTATTCACAACCTGTGTCGGAGGCCGAGTAGCAAACCAATATTTCAACTTAATATTGCGTAAGAGATTAAATACATCAGTTTCCAATTCAAACCAATCCATATGGGTACAAGGACTGAAAGATAAGCCCTTGCCTAGAACAGATAGTTCGATATCAGTAAGTTCCTTAGAGGAGATATTTACCACTAAGGTTTCTTCTTTGTGGCTCCCATCCTGGTCGTCAATCCTCGATTCTCCACGGTCTTGATTCTTTCTGTTTTTCCAGTGTCGTCTACCACCTCTCCTGGTATATCCTCTATTCCTTCCATTGATGTTTGTCCTAAAAAATTAGTAGACGATGTCTGAGATCTTGAAGATAAAGATAAAGAGGGGTTACCCATATCCAATGTCTCTTCCTGTGTTGAGCCATGTGTTATCCTCGTTCTCTTTGGGCTCCTTTTCTTTTTCCTCTGTTGGGAATCACCCGGTGCAGTGGAGGAAGCGGTCGGGGTCTGTAGTCCTTGCCATCCATAGATTTTACCAATCTTATAATCTTCTTCATCACGTATCCATTTCTGCCTTTTAGTGATTTCTAATTCAGACTTTAATTTAATGATCAAAAGATTAGTTGAGTCAAAAAAACTTTTACATTCCTCTTCAGATAGCTTATTTCTCAACATGGTTTCCATCTCAGTGCTTTTGACTTGTAAAGCATTAATTTCTTGTTGTAAGTATTCAATATTAAGCAGGATCAAATCTAAGGAGTATTTATTCGATATATGCATGAATTTAGTACAAAAATTAGAGTCCTGAGAAAAGAGATTCGGACGTACATGCGATCTCATCCCACGAGGAATCTTTTTGACTTTATAATATTCTGCAAGAGTGATTAAATGTAATTGTAAGGTCACCAACCTCTTAGCAGAGTTTTCAAACTTGCGTTTTAGTTCAGAGACTCCCGGGGTCTTTAAAAATGTGGCATCACCATCCAAATTCCGTAGTATCCGTTGTTGATCTTCCTCTGAATAGACAAAGGTCTGGAATAGTTGGCCCTCCATGGAACACATCCTTGATTAAGAAGTGAAAAAATAGAAACACGTGCAAAGCAGGGATACCAATAATAGATAAGAAAAAAAGTCCACAGCAGCACAGTGTTAGAAAAACCCCTAATAAGGGGGGGTGCAAGCACTCAGCAGTCCCGGTAACAGACTTACATGTATATAAATCTGAAAAAACAAGGCAGCACTCCAGATGGAAAGTGAAAAAATTGGAAGGGTTTATTCCAAAACCAGCGACGTTTCGGTGTCTATCACCTTTTTCAAGCAATGTGTAGATACAAATGGACAAACTTATATACCCTTAGTGGGATCGAAATGTCACTAATATTGTGGGCCTGTCCCAACACGGTGTTGGTGTACGATCTCATTTATTTGGGATCATATACACCATGTACACCTGTGCAGGGGGTCTGGCACTAGCAGGCATTCTTGCCAAGCTTTTTGCCATTCCGGCCCATAATGGGTGACTAGACCCCTTAATTTATATACATCACCACACCTGATTGTCTATAAGACATTTTTTATATAAATATTGCATTGGTATTGACCCGATTTGTGCCAGTCGTGTATCGGCATAGGAACGTTGCGATTACCTTTTCCAATATGGCCACGATCCACTTCATTTCATTATCTACGCATGCAGTAGACTTCCGGTCATGCGCTGTAGTGTTTTAGAGACGCGAACAGACACATTATCGCTAGTACGGAAATAGGGAGACGCCGGACACCGGTAATCAGCTACATGACAATAATATATACACATGTTATTATGAGATTAATTTTGATATGTATTTTAAATGCACTAGCACTTTATTTATGATATTGTTGTTTGTATAATTAACTTTGGATTTGCACATTTGTCCATGATGTCACGTTTTGTAAACCCTCCCACTAAGGGTATATAAGTTTGTCCATTTGTATCTACACATTGCTTGAAAAAGGTGATAGACACCGAAACGTCGCTGGTTTTGGAATAAACCCTTCCAATTTTTTCACTTTCCATCTGGAGTGCTGCCTTGTTTTTTCAGATTTATATACATGTAAGTCTGTTACCGGGACTGCTGAGTGCTTGCACCCCCCCTTATTAGGGGTTTTTCTAACACTGTGCTGCTGTGGACTTTTTTTCTTATCTATATATATATATATATTGGGAGATTTGGCCCAGTAGAGTCCGTGGTAGCGGTGATTCGTGATGCAGTTCAAGACAGTGACACCAAGGTACAGTCCAAAACAGGTCTCGCCTGCTTTTATTTCGACAGCAGGAACAAAATAAAACAGCCTTCACATACAGGCGTCAAACCTAACTCCTACCCATCTGGGTGCTAACTAAACAGAGTTCCTCTAACTCACCACTAGAACATAAAGGACATCACTGCTCCAGACACAGAAGTCAGGGCTGTGCGCTCTCCAGCCTCCTTTCAGAGCCAACGCTCTCAGCTCTGCTCAGCAGCTTTGGCCGCGGTCACATGTACCGCTAGGCGTCCGTGCATAACGCGACGCTAGCGCACTGGGGGAGGTCCTCGGCCCGAACACACATGCGTTTCCAGAAAAACGCATGCTATCGGCTTATTAATCGCATGCGTGTCCTTGGAAATGCATGTGCGTTCGGGCCGAGGACCTCCCCCAGTGCGTTAGCGTTGCGTTATGACGGACGCCTAGCGGTACGTGTGACCGCTGCCTTTATGCAGCCTGATTAGGCTGCTCCCACCACCTGTGTCCAAGGTGCTGGACAACACAACCTCAGCATTATGGCCTTGCATAGTAGGAAAAGCCAGTGGAAACATACCGCTTTATACATGCTTTATTTGAATTTATATGTTCTGAAAATTGTTTCGATGACTTTAAGTATATGGTAAATAATTATTTTCAATAGAAAATAGCAGAAGATTTAGAAAACTGTAAATGTGCATATTTGCAGTTGCAGTGATTAAAGGAAACAAGTCAGAAAGAAATATATTAGGGCAAAATAGGAGTACAAAGTCCTAACCCTTCACCTGGGAAACTACAGCTACAAAGATAGATGCTTCTAAAAACTGACATAGAAGCAAAGCCTGCAAGCCAACAATACCAGTGATATATTGGACTTCACCAAGGGTCAATGAAATGTATTCCTGTGTTGGAGATCTTCCAAAGGTTTATAGAAAAGTGTTGACCCTACAATATATAAGGATTGCCTGCCCATTTTGCTGTTACAGCCATCTCCACAATCCAGGTCACTGAGCTGTCAGGGCATAAAAGCAATTGATTAAAACAAATTGAAGTGCATAGTGTGATATTTCATTTAGCATTGTGTTTCATGTACTTTAGAAAAGATTCTTGTTGGCTTGCTCAACTCGTAACTTTATATAATATAGACAGGTTGACAGAATTGTGTTCTGTGAATGTTGAGCGACTGCTATAAAAATATATGAATGCATCGATGGTTAGCTCAGAATATGACAACCACAAAGGTGGATGTGCACATGGAGAAATCTCGTGTAGCATCTAAAGAATTTCATGTAGGTTGTTTACAAAAATAATGTTGCAACCTGCATCAAAATACCAGGGCCGGTTCTAGACAAAGTGGGGCCCTGGGCAAAACTAAAAGTGGGGCCCCAAAATAAAACTATTTTATGACCAGTCACAGTCAGCAAGAGGCTCCTTTAGTATGGTAAAACAAACTGTAATATGGGAGAATTTTATAGGAGATAAATAAATGATAGGGAGATTTATGGGCAGCATGGTGGCTCCGTGTAGCACCACAGCCTTGCAGCGCTGGTCAACATCTGCAAAGATTTTGTATGTTCTCTCTGTGTCTGCGTGGGTTTCCTCCGGGTCCTCCCACACTCCAAAAAATTACTGGTAGGTTGATTAGACTGTGAGGCCCATTGGGGAGAGGGACCGATATTTTCTGAAAGCAGACACTTGCCCCATTTTCAAAATTGCATCAAAGATTTTATAGACATAGGCACCTTCATGCAATTTTGATTCTAATTGAAAGATTTTATTAAAATACTTAAAATTTGACTTTGATGGCAAAAAATTTGATCCAAACAGAAAATGTTTACCTTCACATCTCCTAAATGTAATACATGGACATTTGTAGAGTTCACAAATGGGCCCTATTGATATGTTCACATAAATAAATCCACATAATATCACTAAAACTGTAATAACTAGATATCTGCTTTTCAGCTAGACATTTTTAGACAGTCACAACCTGCAAAATATATCAATAAAACAGAATAAAACAGTAAATGTGCCATAAATCCTATATAATTTTGAAAGCAGACAACCAGGCGATGCATTTGGCAATTAACATTCAAAATTTCCTCTAAAATATGTACAAATTCAGAATACAGTAAGATGTGAGGAGAGCATACATACCCCACACCAATATATTCACCAAAATATGCAGCAGAGGGAACTGCAGAAAATTCACACAGATGTATCATTGTCTGTTCCTTAGACCAGTGATTTTCAACCTGTGTGCCGCGGCACACTAGTGTGCCGCGACACAAGGTTGAGTGTGCCGCGGGGAAAAGTTGCCCGAACTAGGCTGCCCCGGTGTCGAGCTGCCGCCGCGCCCCCGTTTTCTGCCCCATACTTACCTCCAAGCCCCGCGTCGGCGATCCGCCCGTCTTCTGTAGCTCCTGTACCGCGCGGCCCATGTCACGTGACTGACGCGACCTGACGTCAGGTCGCGTAAGTCACGTGACCAGAGGCGCGCGGTGCGGGAGCTACAGAAGGTGAGCGGATCGCCATTAGGAGTGAAGGTACGCGGAAGAAGACATCAAGGGTAAGTATATAGGGTTATTATTTGTATAAGGAAGGTAGCTAGGGTCTTTTTTTATTAGTAAAGGTAGGCTGGGGCTTTTTATTTGTTAAGGGTGGCCTTTAGGGCCTTTTAATTAGTAAAGGGGGGGCTCTAGGGCCTTTTAATTAGTAAAGGGGGGGGGCTCTAGGGCCTTTTCATTAGTAAAGGGGGGCTCTAGGGCCTTTTAATTAGTAAAGGGGGGCTCTAGGGCCTTTTAACTAGTAAAGAGAGGCCGCTACGGGCTCTTAATTTGTAAAGGGAGACCGCTAGGGTCTTTTTATTAGTAAAGGGAGGCAGCTAGGGCCTTTTTATTAGTAAAGGGAGGCAGCTAGGGCCTTTTTATTAGTAAAGGGAGGCAGCTAGGGCCTTTTTATTAGTAAAGGGAGGCAGCTAGGGGCTTTTTATTAGTAAAGGGAGGCAGCTAGGGGCTCTTTATTAGTAAAGGGAGGCAGCTAGGGGCTTTTTATTAGTAAAGGGAGGCAGCTAGGGCCTTTTTATTAGTAAAGGGAGGCAGCTAGGGCCTTTTTATTAGTAAAGGGAGGCAGCTAGGGGCTTTTTATTAGTAAAGGGAGGCAGCTAGGGCCTTTTTATTAGTAAAGGGAGGCAGCTAGGGCCTTTTTATTAGTAAAGGGAGGCAGCTAGGGGCTTTTTATTAGTAAAGGGAGGCAGCTAGGGGCTTTTTATTAGTAAAGGGAGGCATCTAGGGGCTTTTTATTAGTAAAGGGAGGCAGCTAGGGCCTTTTTATTAGTAAAGGGAGGCAGCCAGGGGCTTTTTATTAGTAAAGGGAGGCATCTAGGGCCTTTTTATTAGTAAAGGGGGGCCTCTAGGGGCTTTTTATTAGTAAAGGGAGGCAGCTAGGGCCTTTTTATTAGTAAAGGGAGGCAGCTAGGGCCTTTTTATTAGTAAAGGGAGGCATCTAGGGGCTTTTTATTAGTAAAGGGAGGCAGCTAGGGCCTTTTTATTAGTAAAGGGAGGCCACCAGGGGCTTTTTATTAGTAAAGGGAGGCAGCTAGGGGCTTTTTATTAGTAAAGGGAGGCCGCCAGGGCCTTTTTATTAGTAAAGGGAGGCCTCTAGGGCCTTTTTATTAGTAAAGGGAGGCATCTAGGGGCTTTTTATTAGTAAAGGGAGGCCGCCAGGGCCTTTTTATTAGTAAAGGGAGGCAGCTAGGGCCTTTTTATTAGTAAAGGGAGGCCGCCAGGGCCTTTTTATTAGTAAAGGGAGGCAGCTAGGGCCTTTTTATTAGTAAAGGGATTCAGCTAGGGGTTTTTATTAGTAAAGGGAGGCAGCTAGGGCCTTTTTATTAGTAAAGGGAGGCATCTAGGGGCTTTTTATTAGTAAAGGGAGGCAGCTAGGGGCTTTTTATTAGTAAAGGGAGGCAGCTAGGGCCTTTTTATTAGTAAAGGGAGGCAGCTAGGGCCTTTTTATTAGTAAAGGGAGGCCTTTTATGACTGTTTTAGTGTCATTTTGTGCTATTTTGGTTGGTGGTGTGCCCCAGGATTTTCTAAGTATAAAAAGTGTGCCACGGCTCAAAAAAGGTTGAAAATCACTGCCTTAGACAATGGTAACCCAAATAAATAACTATTTATCCATAAACCAATCTAATGAGATAATAAAAGTCACTTTTAGATGTCGCCATTGAATTAGCTGCACAATAACAGAACCCTCCGTGCTTCATAAGAATGAGAGTGAGAACGTCATAACATAGGTGTAAATAATGGAGGATGATGGGAAATAAAAACTTTATTCCAGGACACGTGTGTGTTTTTGGTGTTGCATATAACTTTTCAGACATGTTCTGGTCGCGGTGAAGTCACATTAGGCGAAGAGGATTGAATGTTCATCGTATCAGTCAATTTTCCCAACAAAAAATAACTATCACAAAATAAAAGGGAATAAGAGAGAATGGGGCGCATTTATCACTTTTGTGCGCCTAAGTGTAGTAGTTGCGCCTAAATTCTGGCGCACTGTTTTCCAGAATTATCACAAGCTACAACCATCTGTGATAAGTTAATTTCCTGCCTCTTATTAATCACTTTACTTTAACACCGTTTAGGCGCAATTTTGGCGCAGTTTAGGCGCAATGTTAGATTCAGGCACTTACATGTGATCCTGCTACAAGCTCCTCTCTGCTTCTCCCACATCCCAGAATGAAGATAACACTCACAGCAGCACCCAGGTGTGTGACACCCTGCACCCAGTGACCTCCTCAGCAGGGGCTTCTCCTGGAGGGGATCCCCCAGTGCTGATCTCCTGCTGCTAGAAATGAGCTGTTCTGCAAAGGGTCTCAGTGCTTTCTTCTCAGATAACGCCACCTTCGGGCTGGAGTGTTTTAGCGCCCGTTTTTGCGCCTAAATGAAAAGTCGCAAGTGATGAATATCATTAGGCACAGCAAAATATCTGGATTGCTAGGATAAATGAGGGAAAGCTGGTTATTTTTGGTTCGCGGCTAGTTTGGCGTTTAGTCGCAAAAATGAATGAAAAGGCGCAAAAACAACAGAAAAAAAACTATTGATACATGTGGCCCAAAGTGTGTTCTTAGATAGTTCTGCATAGAGAAGGGTTAAAATCATGAATATTAGTTGATATTATCCCTTCTCAAAATGTAGTAACATATAAAGTGAATATTTCCATTATCTGTGAGGTGCAGCAGCTCCTGTGTCCAGCAAATTCTCCCTGCAGCCTGATGTCTAAGAATCTGGATGGGGGGGGGGGGGTTAATTTCAGAGGGCTGTATCTCTGGCTCCGTGACACATAGAACCTTACTTCTTTTTGCCTATGAAAGAAGAGAGTCTCCTCTTTTATATGATTCTAAATTTTGTTTCTAAAATGTAGGAAAACGGAGATATTAACTGTTAAACTGCCATTGGGAGTGATTTTTATATATAAAAATGGCACCTGATATTCTCACTTTAAACCTGAATATCTCTGGATCCCTGGCACCTAGAAACACAATTCAAGATTCATTTGAAAGAAGAGATTCTCCCCTTTCTCCCAGGGGTCCTGAGCAATTGCCACCTTTGCCTACCCATAGCGCCGGCCCTGCAAAATACACATGTAATATTTTCTATGATGGGTTACAATTAATTCACAGCAATTTATGGGCTGCTGCGTATTCAGGAACAAAGCAATTGATGGAGGAGCTCTCAAAAAATCTATAACTTTTTCATTTTTCCACATACAGAGCTTTGTGAGGACTTATTTTCTGTGCAACAAATTTTACTTCTCAGTGATATTATTTATAATTCCATGTAGCTTACTGGGAAGCTGGAAAAAAATTCCAAATGTGGTGAAATTGGTGAAAAAGCGCATATGTGTCACTTCCTTGTGGGCTCAGTTTTTACGACTTACACAGTGCTCTCCAAATAACACCACTGCTTTATTACTTGGTTCAGTATATTCACAGTGATACCAAATTTATATAGGTTTTATTGTGTTTAAATACATTTTCAAAAATTAAACTAATGTGAATGAAAAAATTGTGTTTCGCCATCTTCTGAGGTTGATAACTTTTTTATACTTAGCGTACGGAGCTGTGTGATGTGTCATTTATTTGCAAAATGATCCAACGTTTTCATTGCTACCATTTGCGTCACTTTCTTGTGGGCTCAGTTTTTACAACTTTCACTGTGTGCTTCAAATGGTGTGTCTACCTTATTCTTTTGTTCAGCACGATCAAATTTTTATGTTATGTAAAATGGAGTAAAAGGGCGTTTTGGACATTTGGGGGCCGTTTTCCATTATGCGGTTCACTGCCGGCAAAAACGGTATTGCAGTGTATGGTGTTTTTATTACAATGTGTCACTGGCACATTGTAACGAATCTGCAGAAACCAGGCGTCATGGGGGAGCTAGGATATCAACCAAAGACGGCGGAAATCAAGGGGTTATCACTGGTGATATTACCATCACCGATTGTGGTTGTTAGCGATGGCTGTTTGGTGCAATATGTAGCACCCTGTGAGCCCTCTTCATACATCCTTAACAGTTCCTTGAAGGATATATCCGTCAGTGTTGCATGCTCTATTTTGAAAGTGCACCCAAAAACAGATGGTGTAAATTCTCAAGCAGTGCAGGCGGCGCCAGTATTCAATAATCTGGCAATTGGTGGTAAATAAAAATGCAATATGACTTTTGTCTATTGCTGTGTTATTCCTATTCACATTCAGGGCCAGCACTATGGGTAGGCAAAGTGGGCAATTGCTCAGAATCTCTTCTTTCAAATGAATCTTGAATTATGTTTCTAGGTGCTATGGATCCAAAGATATTCAGGTTTAAAGTGAGAATATCAGGTGCCATTTTTATATATAAAAATCACTCCCGGCTGCAGTTTAACAGTAAATATCTCCATTTTCCTGACACTAAGAAACACAACTTTAAATTTATAAAAAAGAGGAGACTCACTTCTTTCATTAGAAAAAAGAAGTGAGGTTCTAGGTGTCACAGAGCCAGAGATACAGCCCCCTGAATTGTGACCCCCCCCTCCAGATTCTTAGACATCAGGCTGCAGGGAGAATATGTAGGAGGCTGGACACAGGAGCTGCTGCACCTCACAGATAATGGAAATATTCACTTTATATGTTATCTACATTTTGAGAAGGAATAATATCAACTAATATTAATGTTTTTAACCCTCTCCTATCCAGAACTATCTAAGAACACACTTTCTCTCTAATTGCCTTTTATATGTAACACCAAAAACACACACATTCTGGAATAAAGTTTTTATTTCCCACCATCCTCCATTATTTACACCTATGTTATGACGTTCTCACTCAAATTCTTATGAAGCGCAGAGGGTTCTGTTATTGTGCAGCTAATACAATGGCGCAATGATATACAATGATAGATCTGTGTGAAGCTCAGTGCAATTTTCTGCAAAAATAGTTTGGTGTCCCCTGTAGGGTATGCATGATCTCCTCACATCTTACTGTTTTAGGAAATTATATTTTCTTTAGATAAGTATTCTGGATTTGTACATTTTTTAGAGGAAATCTTGAATTGATTGCAAAATGCATCGCCTGGTTGTCTGCTTTCAAAAGTATATAGGTTTTATGGTGCCTTTACTTTTTGATCTGTTTTATTGCTATATTTAGCAGGTTGTGACGGTCTTAAAATTTGTAGCTGAAAAGCAGATATCTAGTTATTACAGTTTTAGTGATATTATGTGGATTTATTTATATGAACATATCAATATGGGACATTTGTGAACTCTAAACATGTCCATCTATTACATTTAGGAGATGTGAAGGTAAATATTTTCTGTTTGGAGCACATTTTTTGCCATCAAAGTCAAATGTTAAGTATTTTTTATAAAATGTTTCAGTGTGAATCAAAATTGCATGAAGGCGCCTATGTCTATAAACTCTTTAATGCAATTTTGAAAATTTGACAAGTGTCTGCTCTCATAAAATATGTGGTTTGCAGCGGTTTAATTTAGTGCTGTAATTTTGATTTTATTTTTAAACGTCAAAATTGTATAAGCAGAACCAGGATCAAGGGAGTGGTAATAGCGTTAAAAATCAATCTCTTTATTAAATCACAGTAAAACAACGTGCACTGCAGGTCAGTGCGACAAACAACATAAAGCAATAGTTTTCAGTCTAAATTACGAAGACCTATAAACTGCGGAAAACACATATTCTTAGAAAACAATGCTGTTAGCACAACCCCTAATGCGTCCTACCGTGGTTCAGACGCACTTGGGTCACAGGTACGAGCGGGATTAAGGTGACAGTAGTGGGATCTATCCCTAATTGGTCCACAAGTTTGACTCCCGCTCTTACAAGAGCAGTCCCAAGCTGTCCCTGTAAACCTTATTTTTCCTCATCCAGATCCGCTTCCCTGACGCGTTTCATCGTTATTGGAATCTTCAGAGGGATAAACGTTTTGAGGTAGTCATGAAGAAAATTGCACTTATTTATATAATAAAGTGCTTTGAATCGTGCAGGGCTTGCTGTATGCCTGGCCCTTTAAAAGCCCGCTAGTGCCGCGTCCTAGTGGTGGATCGCGGGACTCTCTCTCAGCGGTGTGGCAGTAGGTTGGCGCCAGTTAGATGTACTTCCGCCCTTTTAAATCTTATAACTCCGCCCCCGACACACTCTATTGGTCGGTGCCATTCAGGTCCGCAAGTGGGTGGCGCTACGGCCGAAACTGCAGCACAGAGGCAGATTTTCGTCATCAGGCTGATGACTTGAGAACTAGGTTCCATGAACGGGGTTACCCGGACAGGATCCTCAGGGAGGCCTACCAAAGTTGTCGTAAGAAAAATAGAGGCGAGCTCCTACAAAACCCTCCAAATGAACCTAAATCAGTGAGAGAGGACAAAGAGATGAGGATTATAGCCACATATGACAACGGGGCAAATGAGGCCAAACAAATTCTCGAAAAATATTGGCCCATACTGCTAATGGATAAAGATATGAGAGAGATAATTGGTCCCCGTCCCCTCATCACATACCGAAAAACCAGGTCCATTAAGGATCGGCTGGTTAACAGCCATTTCAGACCCCCCATACCAAAAGGTACATGGTTGGAGAGGAGCGTGAAGGGCTGCTTCAAATGTGGGGGATGTGTGGCATGCCCCTACATACAAGTGGGGAAGACATTCCTGAGTAACGTGACAGGGAGAACGTACACGATAAAGGATTACATTAACTGCAAAAGTGTAGGCGTCATCTATAAAGCCACGTGCAGATGCGGTTTAGAATATGTGGGAAAAACCTACAGAGAACTTAGAAGAAGAGTGGGTGATCACCTAGGTGACATAACACACAAGAGGGACAAACCGCTCTCCAACCACATCTGGATGCACCATAATGGTGACACCGCAGCCCTACGGTTGATGGGAATAGACCGAATTCCATACCCCGAGAGAGGGGGAGATTGGGATAGACTCATTTTGCAAAAAGAGGCGAGGTGGATATACACCTTAGATACAGTTGCGCCAAAAGGGTTAAATGAGCAACTCACCTTTACGCCCTTCTTGTAATACAACATAGATGAAAAACCTATTGTTTTCTCCCCACATTGACCTGTGCAATAACACCAAATCTATATGTTATGTCACAATGAAAGTAAGGTTAAAATCTTCTATATATTGTCTTAATTACCGATATCTGGCGTAACTAACTGTATCATTATTAAGGTAAATCGAGTGACAAACCTCCGGAGGTCCGTTGGATCTGATCTGTACCACATGCGGATTCCTTGTCGTACATTAGTGGTTTCGGCAGCGCTGAAACATACGTCTCCTAGGAGACGCGTCCACACGATTCCCATAACCCGAACACGAGCATGCGCACTACTACTCGGCCGACAGCAGGCCGGTTGCCACTGTGGTCCGCGGCGGCCGTAGCGCCACCCACTTACGGACCTGAATGGCACCGACCAATAGAGTGTGTCGGGGGCGGAGTTATAAGATTTAAAAGGGCGGAAGTACATCTAACTGGCGCCAACCTACTGCCACACCGCTGAGAGAGAGTCCCGCGATCCACCACTAGGACGCGGCACTAGCGGGCTTTTAAAGGGCCAGGCATACAGCAAGCCCTGCACGATTCAAAGCACTTTATTATATAAATAAGTGCAATTTTCTTCATGACTACCTCAAAACGTTTATCCCTCTGAAGATTCCAATAACGATGAAACGCGTCAGGGAAGCGGATCTGGATGAGGAAAAATAAGGTTTACAGGGACAGCTTGGGACTGCTCTTGTAAGAGCGGGAGTCAAACTTGGGGACCAATTAGGGATAGATCCCACTACTGTCATCTTAATCCCGCTCGTACCTGTGACCCAAGTGCGTCTGAACCACGGTAGGACGCATTAGGGGTTGTGCTAACAGCATTGTTTTCTAAGAATATGTGTTTTCCGCAGTTTATAGGTCTTCGTAATTTAGACTGAAAACTATTGCTTTATGTTGTTTGTCGCACTGACCTGCAGTGCACGTTGTTTTACTGTGATTTAATAAAGAGATTGATTTTTAACGCTATTACCACTCCCTTGATCCTGGTTCTGCTTATACACTTGTAATTGGAGTGACGAAACACAATTTTTGTACTGGATTGCATTGCTTATCAATTAAACGTCAAAATTGTAAAAATTGCTCTGGTCAATAAAGCGACAAAATATCCAGGAATACCGGGCGGTGAAAGGGTTAATACCCCTTGGTTGAATTCCCTGGTGAAGATGCTTATCATCTATCTGTCTAGTTATCTATCGCCTATAATCTGACCATTTATATATCTTGCTTTTTCTCTATTTATTTATCAATCTTCTATTTCTCTTCTACTGTATTTATTTCTCATATCTATCTACAGTATATATCATATACTTTATAGTTCTGCATCTAGAAATCTATATCATATTTATCTTCTATCATAATCATTATAATTAATAATTCTTTATTTATATAGCGCACACAGATTATGCAGCACTGCACTGTGCTTGTGAGATCGGTCCCTGTCCCCATGGGGCTCACAATCTAATCACCCTACCAGTAATTTTTTGGAGTGTGGGAGGAAACCGGAGGACCCGGAGGAAACCCACACAAACACAGAGAGAACATACAAACTCTTTGCAGATGTTGACCAGCGCTGCAAGGCTGTAGTGCTAACTACTGAGCCACCGTACTGCCCATTAATCTCCCTATCATCTATCTCCTATAAAATTCTCCCATATTACAGTTTGTTTTACCATACTAAATGCAGCCTCTTACTGGCTGTGACTGGTCATAAAATAGTTTTATTTTGGGGGCCCAATTTTAGATTTGCCCAGGGCCCCACTTTGTCTAGAACCGGCCCTGTTCACATTAACATTGTGAACAACTAATTGTGCCATTTTTTTCTTTTTGTTTTAAAAGAATATAGCATTCCCTTATAGGAAGATTCTTTTTTTTTAAGATTCTTTTTTTTCCTTAGTTATTTTTTTGCATTTTAATCTGTGTTTAAGATTATTGCTATTCCTGCCTGGACAATTAGCTGGAGATTTGTCTTGTGAGAAGCAGGATTCAACACTGGTAGAAGAGGGAAGTGATGTCCTCAGGTACTAAGGAAATGACCTTGGTGCTTCATTTGTATATACAATAAACTGTGAATACCTTGGAATGTGACATAATGGGTAAAGAGTAATAATAGTTTGTAGGAAATCACACTGCATTTACCAAGAGATAATAATGCTTACCAATGGTGGCAGGCAACCTTAAAGGGATTGTATTGAAACACAGGAGAGGCCACCAATACCTGCCCATCTGTAGTTAACAACTGCACAGCAGTAAGAAAAAAAAAGAAAAAAACAACTTAAAAACAAAAAGAAAAATAAATGTACTGTTTCTCCTTAATATTAACCTCTTTATGCTCAGCAACGGATAAATCCAAAGCTGAGCTTTTCTCATTGATGCTAAATGACAGATTTATCCAAAAAATAATCAATGTACCGCACAGCTGACACCCCAGTGTAACACTCACGTTCGGAGTGATCGTGGGTGTTTAGCCTGTTAAATGCCGCAGTCGGCTTGACTGCGGTATTTAAATTGCCTTCTGGGGGTCTCTCCCTCACAATCACCCCTCCAGCCATCTTCGGGTGCACCAATCGATGCAATGGCAGCTCTGTGGTCCGATCACAACCCCAGGGCATGTCCACAGGCAGTGCCTGTAAGATGCCATCAGTGACAAGATCATACAGTCACAGTGTCAGGCTATGCGTGTGCATAGGTTGACTGAGCTAATACCCTGCAATTCATCAGTATTGCACATACCTCCCAACATTTCCGGAAGAAAAAGAGAGTGACAGGCGTAGCGTGCTGCGGCGATTCCCCCTAAGCCACACCCCTAATCACGCCCTGGCCAAGCCCTAAATTTTTATTACTAATAATCATCTTCATAATAATAATCACCATAATAATAATAAAAAAAAAAAACTTGCTCAGCTTGGGATTTGAACGCTAGACTCTACACTCTACTTGCAACATAAATGGAGCCTCTATCCATTAGGCTATTGGCCCAGTGGTTATTGATGGGAGGATTTTATGTGACTAAGTCTTTTACTGTTACATAGTGACACAGGCTCCATGCACTGGTGTATAGAGATACATCTTCTCAGAGATTATTATTGTAATTATCGAGACAACTATTATTATTATTATTATTTTTTTTATTATTATTATTATCATGAAGACTATCATTATTATTATAATTTTAATAATAATAATCTCAATAATAATAATAATCTCAATCTCAATAATAATCTCAATACTAATAATCTCAATAATCATTTTAATAATAATAATAATCTCTGAGAAGATCCCTCTCTATATATCAGTGTGTCACAATGTAACAGTGAAACTCTTAGTTACAAAAAAATCCTATCACTGACACCCCCAGAGCTTATAGCCTAGTGGGTAAAGGCACCTATCTCTATTGCAGAAGGGCTGGAGTTTGAATCCCAGCCGTGGCATAAATTTATTTAATTAATTTAAATAAGAGCTTGTGTCTGGGGAAGCCCTAGGAGACCATATATGGACAGATGCTGATCTGAACCTGATGACCTGGTCTCCACTAACCCGACACATCTCTCAAAAGGATTTCCGCTCTGGGAAAACCTAGGAGATGTGACCATATATGGATAGAGATCTGAACCTGATGACATGGTCTCTGCTCTTCGCTAACCCGACACTTCTCTCAAAAGGATTCCCTGCCCGATGTCTGTAGCCATTCAGTATCGCAGGTTCAGGCTATGAAAGTATTTACTATGCGGGACACAGAGCCGGAACAACCCCAGCAAGTGCAGGACCTGGAGGGAAAATCCGGGACAATCTCACAGCTGCCCGTGACGCAGGGCAGAGGTATAAAAAAATGGGACTGTCCCGGCCAAACCGGGATGGTTAAGAGCAATGGTATTGCAAGGTATTATGTTGAATCGGTTTATTGAAAAAAACAAAACAACACAACAACAAACAGTACCACAATGCAATAAAAATTATGAATCTCAGTAGGGCATGCAGAACTGACAGAATAAAGCACATCGGATATATCGGGTATACATTATAAAATTAAACACATTAAGGTATTATTGCATCAGTCTTCATATTGTATTCCCACCCTCCTATACAACAGACAGTAGTGTAGGCCTGGGTCTACCTTCAGCTATGTTCGCCTTTTGGGAAGGCTTTCACGTATCAAGAAAAAAATGTATTAGACATATACCAGTCATTTCTCTGAAATAAATATAGCCAGTGTACTTTGGGTGGTTAAGGGGTCATCTGAATTTAGTGACTGGGTTACCAATGCCTGCGGAATATATTATGGTAGAGTAAAACACAACAAAAAACACAAGTGTAGACAGATACATTAAATTACAGTAAATTAAATAAAAATGCCCATAAGCGCCATTAACATATAAAATTACATATAATGTGAAAAAAGTCAAAATCATAACACAATCCCCACACATATAGTTTCACCATTTCTGTAATGACCCGTAGAATAAAAATAAGTCATTATTAACCTCCGCACTATATACAACAAAAAAACTGTTAAAAACCCACCAACAATTTACAATTTTTACCTATTTAATTCCACAAAAAATTCAATAATAAGTGATCATAATACATATCTATTCCAGATTGATACTGGTGGAAAAGTACATGTCCCACAAAAAAACAAGCCATCAACCAGCTCCGTAGACAAAAAATAAAAGAGTAAGACCATGTGGAAGATGGAGATTCAAAAATAGATTATAGATTTTTTTCCCCACATTAGGTCTTATTTTGCAAATTTAGTAAAACGTAAGAAAGAATATCTAATTTTGATATTCCCGTAAAGGGGGTTTGGGGGGGGGAGGGGCAACCGGCCGAGAGGAAGGCGCAGTGGGCCAGCACGTGGCGTTACTGTATCCAAGCCTGTACACTCACATGTGAAAATTTGCTGGCTTCGTTTATTTCTACGCCAGGCAGTGCCTGGCATAGAGATAAGCACTGCGCAGAAGTCTCTTGATGTATCAGGCTGCGCAAGAGCTGTGGCAGGGCTATCACCAGCACCGGGGTATGAAAAATATCCCCCAAGATGTTTATAAAGCTGTATGGTGAACACAAAGTCAACCCAAAATGTATCTCATCCTGCAAAAGAAAATGCCCTCACATGGCCCCACTAATGTAAAAAATAAAATTTTATTGCATACAAAGGTTGCCAGTTAGGAAACTAAAGTAAAGTAACGTCCACATGTAGGTTGTCTCCATACTTGGTAGAAATTGCATTAAAAATGTTAAAATGTATATTCTCCATTTATCTTTTGGGTATGTGTAAATGTCAGTGGATTCTTGTTATTTATATTTCAAACTAATTTAAAAAAATAATCCCAAAAATTTCAATTTAGAAATTTTGGTAAAAAAAAAAGAAAATCATGGTTCGATTAGTAAACTGTCTAACGTGGTATTGGAATAAAAGAGCATTTAAAAAATGATAAAAACATAAAGTTGAGATATGGAAAATGTTAGTAAGTAATTCATGTGGGTGGTAAAAACATCTAATTTAGAATATGGTGAATTTCTCAAAAAAATTTACAAATATAAATCATTTTGGTACGTTAAAATGTTATAGCCATATAAAGTGACTCAAGCCAGATTACAAAAAAAAAAAGAGTCTGAGCCTTAAAGGGATATTCTCACAAAGACAAGATTCTTAACCCCTTATCACCGACACTAGTTTTCAGCTCAATGACCAGACTCGATTTCAAATCTGACATGTCTCACGATAATTGGTTATAACTTCGGAACGCTTTAACATATCCCGGTGATTTTGAGAATGTTTTCTCGTGATACATTGTACTTCATGTTAGTTATAAAATGTAAGTGATAAGTTTTGCGATTCGTTCTGAAAAAAAGTGAAAATTTGGCAAAAGTTTGTAAATGTTCTGCTTTCCAGACAGGAAGTAAAACTACCCAAAAAGCTTGATAATTAACATTTATGGAATGTCTGCTTTATGTTGAGATGATATTTTATGCGTCCTCTCACTTTTCTAGTATGTTATGAGGTGCAGAACTTTAGGTGCGATTTTTCTCATTTTCATGAAAATTGCCAAAACTCACATTTTGAGGGACAACTCAGCTTTCAAGTGAATTTGAAAGGTCTAAATAATAGTAAAACCAGATAAATTACCCCACTATAGAAACTTCACCCCTCAACGTATGTAAAACAACTTCTATTAAGTCCATTAACCCTTTAATTGTTTCACATGGGTTAAAACAATATGGACCTGCGATTTAGAAACTATGGATTTTTTTTGGAAAATACATTAATTTAGGCCAAACTGACAGTTTCAGAATAAATTAAATGATGAAACGCACTGCGACGTTTGATGCCCAATTCCTCCCGAGTGTAAACTTCTGTACGGGTGCACGGCCAAGTATAGAATGGATGGAGGCGCCATTCACAGCAGATTTGTATTGTCACTTTGTGCTACCTATACATTTTTATTTTTTTTGCAAACATATGAGGGCTTATTTTTTTACGGGATGAGATACAATGTATAGATAATTCATTTTGGGGGTCTATAGCTTATTCATGAGATTTTATTAACTATTTCAAGGGGGACACAAACAAAATCATCAATTTTTATTTTGGATTTTTAGCATTTTTTCCCCCGCTCACCGTAACATAAAAATAATATTTTATCTTTATTCTCTGGTTCACTACGATTGCGGTGATACCTCATTTATATAGTTTTTCTTATTTTTGCAAAATTTTCCTGAGCAAAACCAATATTTTTACTATTGACGACTTTTTAGGGCCATAACTTCGGCCTTTTTCAGTTGTCATACCTGGTTGAGGGCTTATTTTTTGCAAAAAGAGTTGTTCTTTTCAGTCGTATCATATTAGGGAACGTAACTTTTTTTTAATCACTTTTTAGAACATTTTTTGTGATGGTGTTTGATGAAAAATTGTATATTACGGGAAGTTTTTCGAGTTTTTTTTTTTACGTCGTTCACCGAGCGGGTTCAATATTGATTTAGATTTATTGTACAGATTGATACAGACACGGTGATACCAAATATGTACATGTTTTTGTGTTTTATATACTTTATTTGCATTTCATGTGTAAATGTGGAGATTTTGGGACTTTTATTTTATTTATTTATTTATTTAATTATATAATAAAATGATTTCATCTTTTTTTTTTTTACTTTTTTACATTTTCTACTTCTTGGCTTGAACAAGCGATCGTCCAATTGCTTGCTCAAGCCTTTACACTGCAATACACTTGTATTGCAGTGTATAGTGAAAGTAACTGAGCGCATGCTCAGTTAGACACAGCCGGGTCCTGCCAGGAAGGCAGAACCCAGCGAGAAGTGGAGCAGGAAGGCGTGGGTCACTCGTCGGAACCTGGGGCTGCGGCAGGAGGGATTGGATCCCCCCTACAAGCACACCAGTGGGGTCCGATCCACGGGGGACACACTTGCACGCCACGGTCATGCTTGAGTTTTTCCGATCCCGGGTGTTAGTGCCGGGTCTGGGCTGTAAGATCACAGCCGACACCGGCACCAGCGAGACCTGGTGTCCCGAAATCTTCTTCTGACGTGCCGCCGTAGAAAGGCGTACGCGTTAGAAGAAGTACCCTTAATGACCGCCATAAAAAGCCGATACGGCGGTCATTAAGGGGTTAAATATACTCATGACAACAAAATAACACATTCTCGAATTCACTGTTATTAACAAAAATAAAGCATTTCACAGATATAATTCCAACCTGTCTATCAGTCCTAGTGTATACAATTTCAGTTTCTCCAGGATCTGACCTTAAATCAGAAGTCTAGGGTCGGGCAGGACTGACGCTGCAGTGAGTTCCTATCTGCATCGGTCCATCCCCTTGCATTCCAAGACGAGCTCACACACAGAGACACTAATTGCCAGCAAACAGCAATGTGAAGAGACTTACTCTACAAGCTACAGACAGATAAGCATAGCTGACAGTGTATGTTACTGATGAGATATCAGAGCTCTGAATGTAATGATGTGTTATATGCATTTCATCATCTCTAATCTGTCTCTTCTCCCTTTTTCTATGTGTCAGATACTAGTGAATGCTTAGAAGCTACATGAATGTATACAACATGAGTGTATACAAATTTGAACCCTGATAATCTAACCACATTGTCAGCACACAGCTTCTCACAGCACTAGAGGGGATCATAAAGTGTCTGCTTAGAGTGTCCCTGCCCACACTCTGGTATTTTACACTGACCAGCCTAGGGAGTGATAGAAGCTAAAACAGCAATAAAACTGAGTAAAATTGTAAAGTAATGGGTTAAAAATCATCTTTATTATGTAAACATGATTAGGGGATTAAAATTTGAGAATTTTCTTTCATGTACTTTCTTTCTCTTTAACGTACAAACTGGCTATGTCTTGAAGGGGTTAAATCCTCTATTATTAATGTTCAGTCAACATAGGGGTTGTTTCAAAGGACCAGTGATGTCCCTGATAGACCCCAGAAAAAAAAGGGACTTTGGAAAGGTACAGTGTCACTCAAACGGTAATAAAGAATATCCTTTTATTTATTTATAGTGCAATTAAAAGACAAGGCATTTCACACCATTTCTGTAGGTGCTTCATCAGGTCAGTAATATGGCAGTTTGAGTATGTCTTGCTAGTGTGTCGAGACAAAGGTGTTCTGAGTAGCCAGTTGTCAGAGCACCATTGTCTCGACACCGGCAAGACATACTTAGACTGCCATATTGCTGACCTTATGAAGAACCCACAGAAGCGGTGTAAAACGTGTTGTCTATAAATTTCACTTTTCAATAAAAGGATATTCTTGATTACCATCCGAATGGCCCTGCGCCTTTCCAAACGTTCTTTTATTTCTGGCGTCTATCAGGGACATCATTGGTCCTTTGAAACACTTCCTACGTTGAATGAACATTGTAACACCCAGGATTCCATTGATGTCATTGGGATAGGACAAGGCAGAGTCCTGCCTGTATAATAGCGCAACCAAAGAAGGGTAGTATATTCACTCAACCTCTTTAAAATATCTAACACCTTCAAGGGAAATCTTGCACTAGGAAGCGCTACCATTCTCTGTTTTTAATACTAATTATACTATTATACTAATTATACTATTATTATTATTACGATTAATTATTATAAATCATCATTATTATTATTAATTTACCTCCTATAATGTTTAGGGGGGCTACACTTTGCTGAACCTGCAGGTAGTTCTCTGGATAGAATGCAGGAGAAAGGTGTGTCTTGTTTTGAGGGTAGATCTGTATATTTCTTACTTCATTGATTTTAGGAAATAACTCCCAGGCAAGTATAGCAAGGCTGAGGGACAGTAATGGTAAAATCTGGAATGACCCTGATGAATTATCAAAAATGTTTTTGAATGCTATAAGGCTCTCTACCCCTCTTAAAAGAATAGGTCTTGAGCTCCTGCTACCTACACCTATTACCAGTTACATTAGCAAGTAGAACCTTGGCTACCCGAGCCATAAAGGTCCCAGAAAGGGCCAGGACTCCCCTCCTGTTGCCCCCCCCCCTCCCGGGAAAACGGCGACGTTGGATCGCTTTGTGACCTCATCCCAGGCGGCTAAAGATTGAGCGGCGGCCCAACCACGCGGGCCTCCCCACAGACACGGACCAGCGCTGCAACTCACCAACAACCATCGAGGGTTCCAGTGCCAGACCCTCCGGAACATGCCTCAGACCAGAGCACAAAGGAGCGGTTGCCATCTTGGATGCAGTGCAAGGATGAGTTCCTGCCACTGCAGTACAGCACAGAACAGAAGAAGGAAGCAGAAAGGCAACCCTCCCCAGCATATCCACCAGCAGCCTCCTGGAGACCTGGCACCGCAGGCAAGTCCCCACGATCGTTAGAGCAGGACTCTCCCCAGGCGAGGGCCCTGCGTCCCCCTCTATGCAGCCATCAGGGAGAGGGAGGTGAAGAGACCCCGCGCCCAGGAGCCATGGAAGAGCAGGGAGAAATGGAGGTAGGGAGCACAGCTCTCCTGGCAGTGTTCAGCTGAAAGGGCTGCCCCATCGGACGTCCCGGGGACTGCCCCCCCCCCCTTACACCAACATCAGTAGGAAGCTGGCAGTTCCTCTGGGAGGGTGAAAGGCAGTCAAGTTTACACGACAAACGGAGTGGTCCCTGCAAAGAGGCCTGCAGCTGACAGGACTGGACGGCCTAGATAGTGCACATGATAATACTAGAACATTCATGACCCAACTCCAGGACAATGTTACGGCCCAGGCGCACTTGATGAGAGATATGAGACCACATCTTGAAGACCAAGATAATTGGGGCCGAAAAAACAATCTGAGGGCCCATTGAGTGCCAGAGCCCAAGGGTCCATAGGGCCCTTGCCCCAAGGGGATCAGCAACCAGGCCGAGCAATATGGCAATCAAAGTCAGGACAATTGACTCCCTCGAAATTTATGGGACAAAGGTCCAGATTTCTGCAGATCTTTCCTGGATAACTCTCCATAAACTAAAATCTTTGTTGGTGCAACTATAACAATAATATCTCCTATCGCTGGGGATTCCCATTTGCCCTGATAGCCTCGCCCAACGGTCAGACATTCCCCCTGCAGTCTCATGCGGATCTCCACAGCTTCTGTAAGGCCCTGGGTCTGAGGTTCCCGGACATCCCTGACCGGGAGATAGCTCCAAAACCCCCATCCCCACAACTGGAATGGATTACAGTTAATAATAAAAGAAGATGTTCACCCCCTAGAAGTCCAACCAGGGACTCTGCAGAGTGATGCCGCGGGGCTATATCTCTCTTCTTCTACAATCCTGCTCTGGTACCTTCCAAATGGTTTGCTCTCGATCTATAACCAGGTTCTACTTCTTCCTCCCTGCAGTTAGGTTTAAGGAGGGAGGAGGCTATTCATAGGTTATTGTACTTTTTATGTTCCACCCCACTTACTGAGGTTCTCCCCAAATCATAAGTACCCCTGGTGTTAATTTGGGGATTTACGATTGCCCTTTAGTTTAAAGGGTACGCGAGTTCGCGGTTTCAGAGAAACTTCCTTGAACCCTGCTCTACCCTCGTTGATTTGGAAACCACCAAGTGTGACCAGACTTATAGAGTTTGTATTTATGTGTATTTATGTTCTGTTGTCTTTGTGTTCCCCTCCGCTTCTTTCCCTCCCCATTATCCTTCTGTTCCCTAGCAGGTCGGGACCTTGGCCTGGCAGCCTTCCAACTGCACATTGGGTCTCGATGTCTCGATTGGTTCTTGCCCTGGCCCCTCTTCAGTCCCGGACAGGTAAGATCTCCTATAGTTGGTTGTTTACTCCCTACAGGTTTGATGGTTAAAATTCTGACTTTAAACATTAAGGGTCTTAACTAACCCGGCAAAAGACGGCTGGCTCTATCAGAAATGAGATCCCAGAAAGAAACTCCCCTAGACTCCACAGGCTCCCTAGATTTTGCTAGGGTACGATACCCTTAGATGTACCAGGCAATAGGCGAAAGGAGTGCTTAATACCCCTGTTCAATGGCTTCCTGGCTACGACAAAGGCTCTCCCAATTGATCAATAAAGACTAAGTGGTCTTTGTCCCCAGCAGACAGGGAGGGGGCAATACTAGTCGCACCATAAACCTAGTAGACACAATTAATCAGACCAAAGGCGAAGCCTACGAAAAAGCGTTTGATCGCTTGGGATGGCCTTTCCTATTTTGCACACTGGAGACGTTTGGGTCTCAGGACTCCTTCCTAAATGCAGTCAGAGGACTCTACCCATCTGACTCTATCAGACTACCCCACATTCATTTGCCCAGGTTTGAAATTAGAAATGGCACCCATCAGGGTTGCCCATTGTCCCCCCTCCTGTTCTTGCTTTGTATTGAGCCCCTAGTTGCTGCCATTCAACACTTGTCGGACATTGAGGGTATTTGGAAAAGGGATAGGTAATTCACACTCTCACTTTTTGTGGACAATGTCCTCTTGACTTTTACCCAACCCATGATATCCCACCCTAATCTACATAAACTACTGGACTATTACGGCGTGCTATCGGGATATAAGGTTAATATGATTAAGACCGAGGCATTACCTATTAACATCCCGAAAGATACCTTGGATCAGCTCCGCTCCTCTGTCAACTATAGGTGGCAGACATCCGCCTTGACATACCTTGGGGTTAAGATTATCACCTCCTACAGAACCCTATAGAAGCAAAATTTCCCAAACCTCTTCACGTCCAGTTACTGAGCAGATGGAATAAACTACCCTCTCATTCTTTGGCAGGGTTGCAGCGGTAAAGATGACAATTCTACCAAAACTCCTATATTACTTTAAAATCCTCCCGGTTCCAATCCCCCTGCACATATTAAGGGCCTTTCAGGGCTCTCTGCTATAAATCATTTGGATGCACAAATGTCACAGATTATCTAGGCAAATATTGACCTTCCCCACAGACAGGGGCGGGTTAGCGGTCCCCGACATGCTTAAATATTACTGGGCCACACATCTGAGAAGGATACCAGCCTGGTCCACCTTATATGCATACACTAAATGGATGGTGTTGGAGAAATTGTGGAGTGTCTGGATTCATCCTAATGCCTTCTTATGGACCACGGCCCCCACCCCTCCACCCAGCAGACTACTAGGTCCAATGATACACATTACATCAATTAGGAACTACTGCCCCTCAAAATTTCAATTGCAGTCGAAACGCTCGCCAATGACTTTCTTCCTCTCTAATCCTGCATTGCGGTCAAACCTTGAGGGACAAATGGTCAAGCCATGGCACGATAAATGACTCTTTAGATTTGCAGACATAGATGATTATCGATCGCTGGAGAAAATAGACTTTCCAGACCTGCAAAGCAGGTTCTCTTTGCCTTCCTCCTCCCAATTCAGTTACCTGCAAATTAAATATTTTTATCCACTACATATGGTGTAGCATCAGTCTCAGTACCAACTGAGTTTGAGAGGTTGTGCAAGGCAGGTACCTCTACTGCAGGCATTATATCGACAATCTATAGGATACTAGCTGACCCTTATTTTAAAGGCCCTCCCCGTTATAAGTATATGGTGATATGGGAAAGATTTCTGGGCAAAACCCTGCCCCCTCCAGTATGAAGCTCCATTTCAGACAAAGCAGCCTAGACCTCCCAATGCATTCAATAGAAAGAAAATCAAAATAAAACTACTCCTGTTGTGGTATCATGCCCCCGCCACTTCTCCATCAAATCTCCCCGACATCCCCTGATATTTGCTGGAGGTGTGGGGAGAAGGGAGCAGACGAACCTCACATTTTTTGGACCTGTGCATCTATTATTACTTTTTGCCACATAGTTGAAAACTTACTTGAAGCGGTACTAGGCAGCACAATACCCATGGACCCAGCTACATATCTACTTAATGTTTTCCCACTAGGTCTGCGGAAACAGGGCATCAAACTCTTACTCCATCTACTAACAGCAGCAAGAGGCCTCATTGCTGCTAAATGGAAATTGGAGAAGCCACTTACTCCGTTGGAACTTTCTCAGGTGATCAAAAACCTCCCGGGAGGTAAAAGCCCAGGCCCATAGCAATTCACAGGCAAATTCTTTAAGCACTTTTTAAAAGAATTGAAACCTATCCTGTCACATGCTTTCAACAGAGTCGCCTCGGACTCCCCCTTCCCAGCACAGTCCACATCTGCCCATGTTGCTATTATCCCCAAACCGGGCAAAGACCCACAATTGTGCTCCAACTACCGCCCCATTTCCCTTCTTAACATAGACCTAAAAATCTTTGCAAAGCTTCTAGCTAACAGACTCAACCCACTACTGCCGAACCTCATCAACAGGGACCAGGTGGGATTTGTGCCGGGCAGGGAGGGTCGGGACAACAACTTTGGACATAATGCATTACGCCCAGTCACACCAGATACCTGCAATGATCTTATCCCTAGATGCCGAAAAGGCTTTCGACAGAATCTCCTGGCCCTCTCTTAGACAGACCCTTTCTAATATGGGCTTGGGCCCGAACCTTACAACCAAAATCCTCTCCCTTTACCATAACCCCTCGGCTAGACTAAAACTCTGACCCGTTTCCCACCCACAACGGAACTCGCCAAGGATGCCCCCTCTCCCCACTACTATACATCCTGGTGATGGAGCACCTTCTGGCGTCCATTCAAAATAATCCTGACATTAAGGGAATCACTTATGGGACAGAACATAAGTGCTCGGCCTTTGCGAACGATTTATTGGTCTATTTAACGGACCCTCGTTCTTCCCTTCCCGCTCTGATGCCGGAGTTGGACAAGTTCAGCAAATGGTCAAACTTCAAGGTCAATAGGACCAAATCTGAAGCCCTTAACATTTCACTCCCCTCCGCCGACTTACCCTCCTTGATGTCAGGATTCCCCTTCGTCTGGCCACCGGGCGACATTAAATACTTAGGGAGTAGAATACATAAAGATCTGTCAAAGCTATTTGTAGACAACTTTACCCCCTCTGCTAACTAAATTTGAGAAAGACATAACCTCGTGGAAAAAGAAATAATTTTCCTGGTTTGGTCGACTGAACATCCTCAAGATGAACCTGTTGCCCCGTTTGCTCTACCTAGTTCAAACTATACCGATATTTATACCCCTCATCTTCTGGAAAAAGATCCAAAAATGCTTTGGGTCCTTCCTCTGGTCCAACAGCCATCCGAGACTCCGGCGGGACGTCTTGACATGCCCCAAAGACATGGGAGGTATAGGGCTACCCGATTGTCGTCTCTATTACCCGTCAGCAGACTACTCTCGGGTTTTGGACTTTTTCCATGCCAAAACCTCTACAATTTGGGTAGGGCTGGCTCAGGAAATCTCACCCAAGGACCTCCCAACCCTCCCCTGGATCCCCAACTCAATCTCTCGGGATCCCATCCCCCTCTCCTTTACCACGGCCCACACTATCCGTAGCTTGCGAAGAGTGGGGGTGAACCTCTCCCTGATAGACCCGAAAGGACCCCTTCTCCCTATCACAGACAAACCTGCATTCCCACCGGGGCATTCCAAGGGCCCTTTTTTAGGCTGCCCTTGCAACGAACCGATCAGATTCCCGCAAGTGCTAGCAGTATCCACACTCCAACCCCTACAATTCTTACTACCTAACGAGCCTCTCACTCCCACACATTATCACCAATACAACAAACTCAAACACTTCTACAACTCCATTAAGAGCCATAACAACTTAACACTAACCCCACACCTCATGCCATCTCCTTTGTTTATAAACTACTAATAGCTACACGCTCATTCTCACTCCCCCCATTCTGCGCTGCGTGGGGGACTGAATTGGGAAAACGTTTCTCCCAATCCCTATTGTTAAAGTGTTTTTGCCTTACTCAGAGGTCTTGCTACCAGACACCAGGAGACCAGTTACAAGATCCTTTCTAGGTGGTACAGAGTGCCCGCTCAGCTGCATCTATGGTACCCAGAGGTTCCTTATGTCTGCTGGCAATGCGGAACAAGTGGCGGCACTATGACTCACATCTGGTGGTCCTGTCCAAAACTCAAGAACTTCTGGTCCACGGTTATCGCCTTTATCAAAAACACAGGGGGGCGCTGTATATAGTTATCATTGGTGGGGTATATAGTTAGTTATTATAAAAGGTGTTGTGTATATAGTTATTACTGGGGGGTATATAGTTAGTTATTATAGGAGGTGTATATAGTTATTATAGGGTGGTGTATATAGTTATTATAGGGGGTGTATATAGTTATCATAGGGAGTAGACAGTTATTATAGGAGGTGTTGTGTATATAGTTATAATAGGGGAACTGTATATAGTTAGTTATTATAGGGTGGTATATATAGTTATTATAGGGTGGTGTATATAGTTATTATAGGGGGTATATAGTTATTATAGGGAGTAGTTGTGTATATAGTTATATAATTATAATAGGGGAACTGTATATACTTAGTTATTATAGGGTGGTTTATATATTTATTATAAGGGGGTGCATATAATTATTATGGGGGTATATAGTTAGTTATAGGAGGTGTTGTGTCTATAGTTATAATAGGGGAACAGAACATAGTTATTATAGAGTGGTGTATATAGTTATTATAGGAGGTTTTGTGTATATAGTTATTATAGGGGTATATAGTTAGTTATTATAGGGTGGTGTATATAGTTATTATAGGGGGTATATAGTTATAGGCGGTTTTGTGTATATAGTTATAATAGGGGAACTGTATATAGTTAGTTATTATAGGGGGGTGCATATAGTTATTATGGGGGGTATATAGTTAGTTATAGGAGGTGTTGTGTATATAGTTATAATAATGGGAATGTATGTAGTTAGTTATTATAGGGGTGTGCGTATAGTTACTAAAGGGGGGGTATATAGTTATAATAGGGAACTGTATATAGTTAGTTATTATAGGAGGTATTTATAGTTATTATGGGGTATGTATATAGTTGTTATAGGGAGACTTATATACTTATATATAGTTACTTATATATATACTTATATATAGTTAATGCTGGGGGTGCATATAGTGATTACTAGGGGCTGTGTATAGTTATTGTTAGGGGGTTGTATATAGTGATTGCTGGGGGAGCTGTATATAGTGATTGTTAGGGGGTTGTATATAGTAGTTGCTGAGGGAGCTGTATACAGTGATTGCTGGGAGATGTATATAGTGGTTGCTGGGGGAGCTGTATATAGTGATTGCTGGGGAAGCTGTATATAGTGATTGCTGGGGGAGCTGTATATAGTGATTGTTGGGGGGTTTATATAGTGATTACTGGAAGCTGTATACAGTGATTGCTGGGGGCTGTGTATAGTGATTGCTGGGGGCTGCATATAGTGATTGCTGGGGGGCTGCATATAGTGATTGCTGGGGGCTGTATATAGTGATTGCTGGGGGGCTGTATATAGTGATTGCTGGGGGGCTGTATATAGTGATTGCTGGGGGGCTGTATATAGTGATTGCTGGGGGGCTGTATATAATGATTGCTGGGGGGCTGTATATAGTGATTACTGGGAGCTGTATATAGTGATTGTTGGGGGATGTATACAGTGATTACTGAAAGCTGTATACAGTGATTGTTGGGGGATGTATACAGTGATTACTGAAAGCTGTATACAGTGATTGTTGGGGGATGTATACAGTGATTACTGGGGGCAGTATATAGGGATTATTGGGGCAATCATTCCTCTCCTCCCCTGAATACCGGGCACTCCTAGACTGAGTAACTGATGAAATGGAGACACCCAGTGCAGATACTCCGTCTGTCTCCCCCTTCTCCCCCCTCCCGACATTATCCTCCCCCCCCACTTGCCTCCCAACCCCTCCTCCATTCCCCCCTATTAGTCCTCCCCCCATTTTATTTCCCTCTTTGTTAATTTTCAGCTACCCTAAATTTCAATACCTATTTCAATACCTACGCTTGGCTTCAGGTTACACAATGCCATTAAAGGCGCTATGCTGATACCATGTCTCTGTCATGCCATTGATGTTCTATCTATATCTGATGTTTTAACAAAGTTTTTCTGGAATGGAAAAAAAACAAAAAACACTTCAAGACTGATGCCAATTGGCCTAAATCAGGGAACTCTATAGATCAACAAAATTGTTTTATTCCCATGCGATGATATAATTACTATCGAAAAAGGCATTCCAGCCCCTCCTGAACAAGTTCAAATTATTAGCCATAAGGGCATCTTGTGGCAGAGTTCCACAGGCTCATGACCTGCACAGAAAAAAAAATCCTTGTCTAAAGCAATAGAACTGCCTCTCATCCTCCCAGTTTAAGCAGCTTACATTTCATGGAGTATTTACATTTTTCCTGATCATATAATTCCCCATGGGGTTTTCCTGGGTAAAGACAATTCAGAATGCAACATACCATAGATATGCCCTTTCCTCGAATCCCTCCACCATGACCCCCAAGTTATTCAGTTTGTTTTACCATCTATATATTTGTAAAATTATTTTATTATTATTGCCAATATTTCTTTCAATCTTTATTTGCCAATATTTCTTTCAATCTTTACATGTTTTTTACATGATTTATTTTTCTCTCTATAATTGTTAACACCTTATCACTTCCTTCTAGTTTTAATAACTTAAATACCTTATCCTTTTCATTTATTGTCATCTTACAGAACTAGTTGACCACATTGTTGTTTCCTGCTTCGTTTTGTGGTTGTTCGCATAAGGTATAAGGCTTTCAAAGGATCTTTTTAGAATATTTTTTAAAACATCCCATTTATTTTTGGTGCTTTTATTTTTGACAACATTGTCCCAGTTTATACCCTCAAGGTCTTCCCTTTGTAGCTGCACCCTCCCTATTTAGGTGCAGCCTATCCCTAGCCTAAAACCCTGCCAATCCAACCTCCTGATGTATCTGGCAGTCAAGCAGTGCATAGTGATCAATTCTACTCCAACTCTGACTTATGCCTGAACAGCGATTGTGACAAACCCCCCACTCTCAACTCATGTCACAGGGTGCATTAACGTTAGGGAGCACAACACTCATTTCGGTTAAATACCTTGATCAGGAAATTTTGAGGCTTAGGGCTCTTCAAACGGCCGTTATGGGTGCAGTAATTTGGTCGCATGATTTAAGGCCAGATCACAGCTGCCAGGAGTGCTGCTTTTCTGTGCTTATAATTATTAGTTTGTTCCCAAAAACTTGTGGCTTAGCAATTACCTTTTTTAAACTGCTGTGCTGCTCTGGACTTTGTTTCTTATAATTATATTTAGATACTAGCTGTAGCCCCCAGCGTTGCCTGGGATAGTAAATAACTGCTTTTAGCTCTTCACAAAAAATATATATTTTATATCTATGTATCTCTCTTACCTTATATTACCTCACACATAAGCTGTCTTATATTCATTGTAATCAATCAAAGCTCAGAGCCCATATTAATGACTTGTGGCAAAATAGAAACTTAGCTGTGATTGACTGCTGACTGCTGTGGCGGTAAGCAACCAATGGCTCATGTAAATGGATGGTTAAAAAGTGTATTTTGGATAGCGGGAGGTGATATTTTTGACTCAACCTAATCTATGACGTTCCCTGAGTCATTGATAGAGGCTGTCCAATATTTGGCGATTGTAAACATGAAGGTGCGGACATACATACACATAAACTCAGCTTTACTGTATATATTAGATTTTAACAGGTTGATGAAAAGCAGTAGAGTAGCCACCAGCAGAGCAGCAGGTGAGCTGTATATTCCAGCTAACATGTAGCTGCAATGGCAAAGCTCACAAATAACAGTTTGTATTAAGTAACAGTTTGCAGTAGGTTTGCTCAGGAAAATTGGTAACTTACATTAACAATCTTACAAAATTTGCTATTCTGATTTTCACAACACAAGGGTTCCATTCCTCCTGTTCTTTGTTGTTGGATTTGGTGCGTGACACAGCCAGGAAGGGCTGATTGATAGATACCAACTTCCTTTCCTGAAGTCTTACAAAAAAAGGCATCCATCACAAAAAATGGAAGCTGTTGTATTTTGCTAATATAGGGCAAAAAAAAAAAAATTGTTCCTACGAATCATCATAAACTTTGGATTCGTGCCAAACCAAATTTTCCAGAAATTCTAAACAAATTCCACTTAGTTAGAATTGATTTGCCCATCTCTAATCCTGATGTTTCCCGGATCAGCTTAGAGGGCACAGCCATGCTGGAGCAACGCCAAGCAGACTGCAGCTGCGCACAAAGTCTGAAATTTCTGGTGAAATCTGGATTGTCAGGCGCATGCATTGAACCATCAGTAGGGAATACAAAGAAATAGGCGACATCCCTGGCATGGCTTGATAGGTTTTCCTCCATTCCCCCCCCCCCTATTTAATAGTATGTATAGAGTGACAAATGAAATATATTGGGGAAATATAGAAAATAAATATATAATGGAAAAAATGCAATAAAAAGTGCATAAAATGAACTATTATTAAATACACCAATGATTAATAATGTACTTGTGAAAATGTATATAAACCCGTGAAATACACAAACCATAAAATTTAGCACAAAACACACCACTAAAGGGTTAATGATGATAATAAACATTGTAAAATTCTTCAATACTCTCACACATAATATAGCATTGGTAGACCACGCGTGCTGATAAAAATATTTTTAGAAATCATCAAAACACCCAATATAGCACCAATTAATAAGTAATTATTCTATCATAGAATAGAATAAGGAGCTAGTCCCTACCAATGTGGCTGGCTTCCCTAGCGACGGTCGAACGCATGCAACCAAATATCTGTTGAACTTGGGGCCTCTCAAAGCTGATTGGGGACACATCAGGATTAGAGATGAGCGAACATACTCGTCGGAGCTTGATGCTCGTTCGAGCATTAGCGTACTCGAAACTGCTCGTTGCTCGGACGAATACTTCGCCCACTCGAGAAAATGGCATCTCCCGCCGTTGTGATTTTTGGCGGCCAGAAACAGAGCCAATCACAAGCCAGGAGACTCTGCACTCCACCCAGCATGACGTGGTACCCTTACACGTCGATAGCAGTTGTTGGCTGGCCAGATCAGGTGACCCTGGAATAGACTAGCCCCTGCCCTCGCTGCTCGGATCATTCTCTGTCTGGATGCCGCTAGGGAGAGAGCTGCTGCTGGTCAGGGAAAGCGTTAGGGTGTTCTATTAGAATAGTGTTAGGCAGGAGTGATTCTATAAGAACCCAACAGCCCTTCTTAGGGCTACAATAGCGTTATATTTTACTTTTTTTTGTTTGCTTGTGGCTGGGCTTGCTGGCATTAGTAGTGCAGCTAGTACCATATTGTGAGGAATTTGCTGGGAGACTTGCTATCGTTGTGTTTAGCTCTTATTGACACACATATCCACCTTAAATACCGAAGTGGGACAATTTATTAGGGGTTTGATTTGAATTAGGCAGAGTCTGCTGATTTTTTTTTTTTTTACTTTTATTTCTTTTTATAGCTCAAAGTAATCTTGCAAAGCAGTGTGCTTTCAGTGTAGGCTAGAAAATAGCCATAGGAGAACCCCAACAGCTTACTTAGGCCTACAATAGCGTTATATTTTACTTTTTTTTGTTTGCTTGTGGCTGGGCTTGCTGGCATTAGTAGTGCAGCTAGTACCATATTGTGAGGAATTTGCTGGGAGACTTGCGACTGTTGTGTTTAGCTCTTAGTGACACGCATATCCACCTCAAACACCGAAGTGGGACAATTTATTAGGGATTTGATTTGAATTAGGCTGATTTATTTTTTTTTACGTTTACTTCTTTTTATAACTCAAAGTCATCAGGCACAGCACAAAATCCAGTTTTGTGCTGTCAGTGTAGGTTAGAAACTATCCATAGCAATAGGATAGCATTGTTTTGTTTAAAAAAAAAAAAAAAAATTTAAAGTTTACAATTTAATTTGGAAAATGTTTAACCCGAGGGCTAGGGGTAGAGGACGAGGGCGTGGGCGTCCAACTACTGCAGGGGTCAGAGGCCGTGGTCCTGGGCGGGGTGAGACACCACCTGCTGATGAGGGAGCAGGGGAACTCACTAGGTTCATGTTTCAAGTTACTGGGACTCGTGGTAGAGCACTGTTGAGTCCAGAACAGTGCGAAGAGGTGATGTCGTGGATTGCGGACAATGCTTCTAGCCATTTGTCCGACAAGTTAGTCTTCCACGCAGTTCACGCATGTCACCGAAATCAGCACTCCTCCAGCTCCTCCACCTCAGCCTCCTTCCCCCCAGTCTGCCCCCTCCCAGCAAAATTTGGCATTTGAACCGGCATACTCTGAGGAACTGTTTTCTGGACCCTTCCCACAGTCACAAACCACTTGTCCGGTTGCTGCTGAGCTATTTTCCGATGCCCAGGTTTTCCACCGGTCGCAGTCTGTGGGTGATGAAGACATTATTGACTTAGCCAAGGTGTCGGACGATGAGGAGACACGGATGTCAGACAGTGGTGAAGTTGTTGTCAGGGCAGGAAGTCCGAGGGGGGAGCAGACTGAGGGATCGGAGGATGATGAGGTGACAGACCCAAGCTGGGTTGAGAGGCCGGGTGAACACAGTGCTTCTGAGACGGAGGCGAGTCCTATAGCAGAACAGGTTGGAAGAGGCAGTGGTGGGGCCAGACGGAGAGGCAGGGCCAGAGCTGGTGCATCAGCGCCAAATGTTTCCCGTAGTCAAGCTCCCGTGGCGAGGGCTAGATTTTCAGAAGTCTGGAGGTTCTTTAAAGGAACATCGAATGACCGACGGACTGTGGTGTGCAACCTCTGCCAAACCAGGATCAGCAGGGGTTCCACAACTACTAGCTTAACTACCACCAGTATGCGCAGGCATATGAATGCTAAACACCCCACTCAATGGCACCAAGCCCGTTCACCTCCGGCCGGGCACACCACTGCTCCTTCCCCTGTGTCATCTGCTAGTCAGCCCCCTGCCCAGGACCCCGGCCCAAACACCTCCCGCGCGAAAACCCCATCTTTGCCTCCACGATCCTCCACAGCATCCACCAGCGTTCAGCTCTCCATACCCCAGACGCTGGAGCGCAAAAGGAAGTATAGCGCAACCCACCCATACGCCCAAGCCCTCAACGTGCACATCTCCAAGTTGCTTAGCCTGGAGATGCTGCCCTATAGGCTGGTAGAGACCGAGGCCTTTCAAAACCTCATGGCGGCGGCCGCCCCTCGGTATTCGGTCCCCAGCTGCTACTACTTTTCCCGATGTGCTGTCCCAGCCCTGCACAAGCACGTGTCAGAGAACATCATCCGTGCCCTGACCAACGCCGTTTCTGACAAGGTCCACCTGACCACGGACACGTGGACGAGTGCTGCTGGGCAGGGCCACAATATATATCGCTGACGGCACATTGGGTTAACTTGGTGGAGGCTGGGACCGAGTCTGACCCTGGGGCTGGTCATATACTGCCGACGCCGAGGATTGCGGGGCCTACCTCGGTCCAGGTCTCAAAGGCCTACTATGCCTCCTCATCCTCCTCCGAATTACCATCCATGGCGCCATCAGTCGGTAGCTCTAGGCACAGCAGTAGTGACGTCGCTAAGCGACAGCAGGCGGTGCTTAAACTGCTGAGCCTAGGCGATAAAAGGCACACCGCCCAAGAGCTATTACAGGGCATCACGGCGCAGACTGATCTGTGGCTGGCACCGCTGAACCTGAAGCCAGGCATGGTTGTGTGTGACAACGGCCGTAACCTGGTGGCGGCTCTGCAACTCGGCAGACTGACAGATGTGCCATGCCTGGCCCATGTGTTAAATCTCATAGTTCAGCGTTTCCTCAAGACATACCCCAATCTGTCTGATTTGCTCACGTAGGTGCGCCGCATCTGTGCGCATTTCAGGAAGTCCAGCACAGATGCTGCCACTCTCAGGGCAGCGCAGCACCGCCTCCAACTGCCCGCTCACCGACTGTTGTGCGACGTGCCCACGAGGTGGAATTCAACACTGACCATGTTATCCAGAGTTTACCAGCAGCGCAGAGCGATTGTAGACTGCCAGATGTCAACTTCCACCAGAACTGGTAGTCAGGTCAGTCAGCTTCCTCAAGTCTACAATGAGGAGTGGACGTGGATGTCTGATATCTGTCAGGTGCTGAGTAACTTTGAGGAGTCAACACAGATGGTCAGTGGCGATGCCGCCATCATCAGCCTCAGCATCCCGCTGCTTGGACTGTTGAAAAACTCTCTGGTCAGCATGAAGTCGGAAGCTTTGCGCTCGTCACAAGAGACGGGGGAAGAAGATTCCCTTGTTGATAGCCAAAGCACCCTTAGGTCTGTTTCTCAGCGCATATCGCAGGAGGTGGAGGAGGATGAGGAGGAGAATGTTGGCGAGACAGAAGAGGGGACCATTGTTCAGTCCTTCACTGTTCAGCGTGTATGGGCAGAAGAAGAGGAGTTGGAGGAGGAGGAAATGGGCAGTCAGGCCAGTGAGGGGAGTGAATTCTTGCGCGTTGGGACTCTTTCCTAGTTATGGAAAACTTGTCTGAAAATGTCATTCTTGGTCTGCCCTGGCTCCGGATCCATAATCCGGTAATTAATTGGGAAACTCTGGAGCTGGTTCACTGGGGTCCTCACTGTAAGGATCACCTGACCAGAGTTTCATTATGTACAGTGGTGGCGGAAGATCAGAGTCTTCCAGGTTTTCTCTCTGATTACTCAGATGTGTTTTCAAAACCCTTGTCCCAAGTCCTTCCTCCTCACAGGGAGTTTGATTGTAAAATTTACCTTCTTCCTGATGCTAGATTACCTAAGGGTCGTATATATAACCTGTCGGTACCAGAACGGGAGGCACTGAAGAGTTATATTGATGAGAGTTTGACAATCGGACATATCCGTCCCTCTGAGTCGCCCACTGGGGCCGGGTTCGTTTTTGTTGAGAAAAAAGATGGTGGTTTACGGCCGTGTATTGATTATCGAGAATTAAATAAGATAACGGTAAAAAACTCAGGTCCTCTCCCCTTGATCCCGGATCTCTTAAATCAGGTTTCTGGGGCCCAAGTTTTCTCTAAATTAGATCTCAGAGGGGCTTATAACCTTATTCGGATCCGAGAAGGGGATGAGTGGAAAACCGCATTTAATACACCTTTGGGACACTTTGAATACCTGGTTATGCCCTTTGGTTTGAGTAATGCCCCAGTGGTTTTTCAAGGGTTTATGAACTCCATCTTTCATGATTACATCGGTGTGTTTATGGTGGTGTATCTAGACGATATCTTGATTTTCTCTCCTGATATGGTTTCTCACCAGCAACATCTCCGTCAAGTACTTACCAGGTTACGCAAAAACCATCTCTTCGCTAAACTGGAAAAGTGTGTTTTTTGTGTCCAAAAAGTTTCCTTTTTAGGTTATGTTGTTACTCCCTCTGATGTACAGATGGATCCGAGTAAGGTTCAGGCGCTCACGGACTGGGTTCGGCCTACCAATCTTAAGGCCTTACAACGTTTTTTGGGTTTCACTTCCAGAGGCTACGGACAGTAATATTTTGTCTCCAGGTGTTGTGTTGGCAGCGGTCTCCTCCCACCTCTCCTCTCAAATTTTAGCAGGACAAAAATCTGCACCCAAAGACCTTCCGGAAGGCAAATTATTTGTTCCTCTTTCTTGTCGTTTGAGAGTGTTGGAGGAGACGCATTGCTCAGTATTGGCAGGTCATCCAGGAATGCGGAGTACCTTGGATCTCTTAAAGAGAAGTTACTGGTGGCCTCACATGACTAATGATGTGCACGCATTTGTCCAAGCCTGTCAGGTCTGTGCGCGAGGAAAGACTCCCAGGAGACGTCCTGAGGGGCCTCTTCTTCCGCTTCCAGTTCCCACCAGGCCATGGTCTAACGTATGTATGGATTTTGTCACTGATCTGCCAGCATCTCAAGGGTATACTGTGATTTGGGTGGTAGTGGACCGTTTCTCTAAGATGGGACACTTTGTTCCATTAAAAAAGTTACCTTCAGCTGAGGAGTTGGCTGAATTGTTTATACAGAATATTGTACGCCTCCATGGTATACCAGATGATATTGTGTCAGATAGGGGCGTACAATTTGTTTCCAAATTTTGGCGAGCATTTTGTTCTAAACTGGAAGTTAATTTGTCATTCTCGTCGGCATTTCACCCTGAGACTAATGGTCAGTCTGAGAGAATGAATCAGGAGATGATTCAATATCTGCGAATCTTTGTCTCGGACAGTCAGGACCAGTGGGTGAAATTCCTTCCATTGGCAGAATTTGCTATTAATAATCACTGTAGTTCTTCCACTCAGGTTTCTCCCTTTTTCTGCAATTATGGTTTTCATCCTCGTTTCTCCTTTTCATCTGTGCCTGTCTCTAACATTCCTCGGGCGGAAGCTATTACATCCAAGTTGCGCACGCTCTGGTCACAAGTTCAGCAAAATATTCAGAGGGCACAAAATTCTATGGTCCAACAGGCTCAGAGAAGGCGCACTAACTCTGATACGTTTGTGGTGGGGGATAAAGTATGGTTATCCACAAAAAATCTTAAATTGAAGGTCCCCTCTTTGAAGTTTGCGCCCAGGTTCGTTGGTCCTTTTGTTGTTACTCAAATTGTTAACCCGGTTTCCTTCAAGGTTACTCTTCCAGCAGGGTGGCGGGTTCATAACACCTTCCATAAGAGTCTCCTGAAGCGCTATGTTGAACCTGTTTTGCCTCTTCCTGACCCTCCTCCTCCATCTAGTGTGGAGGGGAATCTGGAGTTTGAGGTGGAAAAGGTCTTGAATTCCAGATGGGTAGGTAACTCCCTGCAGTACCTGGTCCACTGGAAAGGTTTTGGTCCTGAGGATAGGTCTTGGGTTCCGGCTAGAGATGTTCATGCTCCGTGGTTACTCAGGTTGTTTCATCAGGCCTATCCTCAGAAGCCATCTTTGCGATCTAGGGGTCCGAAGGCCCCCCGTCAGGGGGGGGGGTACTGTCAGGTTCGCTGGAGAGAATGCTGGTACTTCTGGTTCTTCTGGTGGTGCTAGCAGTGTTCTCCAACCTCCAGCGTGTGTCCGCGCTAACTCCTCCTCTCGTCCCGGGCAGCGGCTGCTAAGATCTCACGCTGTCTAGGAGTTGTGTTCTGAACTGCTGACTTGTGGTACCTCTGCATGGTGCCTGCTATTGTGCTTGGTTATTCTGCACCATGAGGGGTTAATTCTCAGTAGTTGTCCAGCTCCTATCAGGTTCTGGAGGTGGGGTTCTGGCTGCATAAATTGCAGCCTCACTAGTGCCAGTGCCAGTGTTTGAAATCCCTTCTCCACTCGCTCAGCATTAGGTTTGACTTGCTCTGTTCTGTATCTGTATCGTTGTTGACCTCGGCTCGTTTTTGATATGGACTCTTTGCCTACCGATTTTGCTATTGACGTACCCTCTCGTTGTGACTCCGGCTAGTTAACCATTCTTTTGTGTTTTATGTTTGTCAGTCTGTTTGTGTTTTCCCTTCCCACACTTAGCAGTGTATTTCGAGTCTTCAAGTAGTCGCCCCATGGTTTAGCGTGGGGGGGCTATAGGAAGGGACAGGGGTTGGGGCAAGCTCAGGGCACACTATCCCCTGTCTTTTGTGTTACCCAATCCTAACAGCAATATGAATGCCCCATACTGTCGCTCTTAATCATGGAAAAAACTCACAAAAAATATTAAATATTCACAATTCATTCACATTTCCAAATAGATTTTTAAAAAACCCTGCCACACTACAAAAAACATTGCCATAGTCGTCCTGTTTGCTTGAGACTATACATATTTTATATCAAAAAGACAAACAAAATAGGGATAATGTTAATAATGTTCATTTTGAGTTAATTTTAAAATTAAATATATATACTACTATAAATTTAAAAAATGGCTTTTATTATCTTATAACTAACCATATGTGTCCTGTAAAAATCTTTTTGGCAGGTAGCATGCACAAAAAAAAAAAAAAGGTCAGGGCATTAAAACCACCATGTACAAAAATTCATTTAAAATGGCCCGGTCATTAACTCCTTAATGTGCTGTAGTGGAAGGGGGGAGTATGAACAGGGTTCACGGGCTGAGCCCTCTTCATACTCACCGGGTGTTTGCTGAACAATGCAGCAAACACCAATCGCTAGCTCCCGCGATTGGTAATAGCACATTCCGTCATGGAAGGCTTCCGTCATGATCACAAGTTAAGGTATCATTGCTCTTCCATCACATTTGGCACAATGAAAACTTAAAGGAAACCTACCACTTAGTATGGCAGGGGTAAGCTGTAAGTACCGAGCACCAGCTCAGGGTGAGCTGGTGCCTGTACTTACTTTCGTTAGTGTTAAAACCGCGGTATCGCGGTTTTAACACTTTTTAAACTTTAGGGCAGAAGGAGCTTCGGCGCTGCGCGCGACCGTGCGCGCGCAACATCTCCGCTATTTCCTATGGAGGCGCGCGCACGATCGTGCGCACGCAGCGCCGAAGTGTCTTCTGCCCTAAAGTTTAAAAAGTGTTAAAACCGCGATACCGCGGTTTTAACACTAACGAAAGTAAGTACCGGCACCAGCTCACCCTGAGCTGGTGCTCGGTACTTACAGCTTACCCCTGCCATACTAAGTGGTAGGTTTCCTTTAAATGGGTTGTCCACTTTCAGCAAATATTTGATATTGCTTGCGTAATAATAATAATAATAATTCTTTATTTATATAGCGCACACAGATTACACAGCGCTGCACAGAGTTTTGCCAAATCAGTCCCTGTCCCCAATGGGGCTCACAATCTAGTCAACCTACCAGTATGCTTTGGAGTGTGGGACTTGGGACTTGAACCCAGGTCCCCATGAAAAGTTATACAATTTTTCAATCTATTGTGTATTAATTCCTCACAGTTTTCTAGATCTATGCTTGCTGTCCTTCTATAGGAAGCTTCTATGTTGACTCCAGCGAATAGAAATCTGTCCATGGTCATGTAATACACATGCAGGTCCACAAGCCATTATTATCACAAAACTCCTATTACTGATAATAGTGGCTCATGCACCTGCATGTCCATCACATCACCATGGACAGATTTCTATTCACTGGAATTAACCAAAAAGTTTTCTATAGAAGGACAGCAAGCAGAGATCTGGAAAGCTGTGAGAAATAGATAAAGAAACTATATTGGAAAATTGGATAACTTTTCCTTAAACAATTTGGCCCGCTACTATTTAATATATTTATTAATGATATAGAGGTAGGAATTAATAGCACTGTGTCTATTTTTGCAGATGACACCAAACTGTGTAGTGTAATACAGTCTATGGAGGATGTTCATAGCCTGCAGGGTGACTTGGACAAACTGAATGTTTGGTCATCCACTTGGCAAATGAGGTTTGCCAAGTGGATGCCAAAGGCAAAATATGTCTTTGGGGGAGTAAATCTGGAAGAGTCCCTTGTTGAGAAGGACCTGGGGGTACTAGTAGATCATAAATTGAATAACAGCATGCAATGTCAATCAGCTGCCTCTAAAGCCTGTAAAGATCTTGTCATGTATCAAAAGTGGTATGGATAGGGATGTAATATTACCACCATACAAGGCACTGGTTCGGCCACACCTGGAATATGCTGTCCAGTTCTGGGCACCGGTACATAAAAAGGATGCCCTGGAGCTGGAGAGGGTTCAACGTAGAGCCACAAAAATGATAAGGGGTATGGAGGGTCTTAGTTAGTTTAGTCTGGAAAAGAGACGACTATGAGGGGACATGATTAATTTATATAAATATATGAATGGTCCATACAAAAAATATGGTGGTAAATTGTTTCAGATTAAATCAAATCAAAAGACGAGGGGGCACTGTCTCCGTTTGGAGAAATCAAGGTTTAATCATTGGAGGCGACATGGCTTCTTTTACTATGAGAACTGTCAATCTGTGGAATAGTCTGTCTCATGCTCTTGTCACAGCAGGGACGGCAGAGAGCTTCAAGAAGGGTCTAGATGACTTTTTACACCTAAATAACATTGATTGTTATGTTATATAGAATTGTTGCCCCTAAATCCCTTCCTCATCCAATTCCTACCCTTCCTTGGTTGAACTTGATGGACAAGTGTCTTTTTTCAACCGTATAAACTATGAAAATGGCAAAAACTCCGTGTCCTAACATGTTACTGTTTATTTATATCAGTTCCAGGGAAAGGGGATGATTTATGAAACTATGAATTTCAATTATTTGATGAAAGTGGACAACCCCTTTAATGTTACATCAGCACAGCCTTTGGATTGCGTCTCAAAATGTACCTTGTGAACACAGCCAGATTGTTGTTCGCAGTAAAGGGGTGGGGAGCCCTGTTAGTAATATTTCCCTGGGGCCCAGGTGAGTCCTTAAAGACATTGGGCAATCAATACGGCAATAAAAACTCAAGAACCTCAATGCCATCTGTCATTTGATGATGAACTGCAGACTCTGGACATCCTGTTTAAAGGAGCCGTACAGTATGTAAACACATAAAAAGTATAACATTCTAGCTAGAAAAGAACAGACAAAATAAATGTAAAAAAATCTGCAAGTAATCCAAGGATTTATACCATAAATACTTTGTTTGGCCAGTGATGGGCAGTCAAACAGACCGAGTTTCAACCACTAACATCTCTGGCCTTAATAATTTGGCTTTGAATAGAACGTTGATATCCTATTGGAGCAAGGACTAGACATTGACATCCTAACCATTGTCCGCAATGTGTCCATTCAAAAATATTTATGTGACAAAACATCTCATCAGAAACCACTGGTTGGACGTTTGACACCTGGCAAAGTCAGTAGGTAAAAAAATCCTGATTACATGGAGTGGAGCAATTCTGTAACAACACTGAGTATAAATAATTAAAGTAAACCGGTAATCACGCAGCTGTGGTGAAGTTTAAAAAGAATTGCTACTCTGCTTGAAATACCTACTATTGGACTTTTTGTAAACATGGTGGACACAAAACATCCCAAACATCATATTAACCCCTACGGGACTTTAGGACGCGGTCCCATTTTTCAAATCTGCCCTGTGTCACTATAAGTGGTTATAGCTTTGGAACGCTATGAGATATCCAGGGGATTTTGAGATTATTTTCTTGTGACACATTGTACTTCAAATTAGTTTAAAAATCTTTTGTGTTTAGTTATGAAAAAAAAAATGTTTTTTTAAGATTCCACATATTTTACTAGAATGTTATGAGGCTCAGAATTTGGGTACCATTTTTCAAATTTTTTGGAAAATCAGCAAAACCAGTATTTAGATGGACCTGATCAACTTTTAATTAACTGTGAGAGGCCTAAATAATAGGAAGACTCATAAATTACCCCATTATGGAAACTACACCCCTCAACAAATGAAACTTTTAAGAAGTTTGTTTAACCCTTTCGTTTTTTTTTAGGGGTTAAAACAAAACAGAAGTGCGTTCTACAAATTGTAATATTTTTTGACAATACATTCATTTTGGGTGAAAAAATTAAACATTTGAAATGAATTAAATGAAAAAAGGCTTCACAAAATTTGACACCCAATTTCTCCCAAGTACACTGATATGTGGTGGTAACAAGCTGTACGACCGCACGGCCGGGCATAGAAGGGAAGGAGGCACCATCCAGAGCAGATTTGCATTGTCACATTGGCTATAATTTTTTTTTTCTTTTTTTTAATGTGGACCTATAGGGGCTTATTTTTTGGCCACATGAGAGGCATCTATAGCTAATTGGTGAGATTTCATTAACTCTTTGTTGGTGGAGGAAATGAAAATCATCAAATTTTTGGTTTGTTTTTTTTTTACCATTTACCATACCATAAGAATAGTATATTATTTGGATTCTATGGGTTGCCACGATTAAGAAAATACCTTATTTATATGTTTTTTTTAATTTTTTTTCCAAATTTTACTGAATAAAAAGTAATTTGATGAAAATGTTAATTTTAGCATCACCATCCTTTCATATGCATAACTTTTTTATTTTTCGGGTGACAAATCTGGTTAAGGGCTTATTTTTTGAAAGAAGCGTTGTTCTTTAGTCGTCTTATTTTAGATTGCGTAACTTTTTTAATCACTTTTTAGAGCATTTTTTAAAGGGTATTAATTCAAAATTATCTTTTTTTTTCGGAGAGTTTTTTGAGGTTGTTTTTTAAGGGGTTCATTTAGCAGGTCCAATAATGATTCTGTTTTATTATGCAGATTGTCATGGACGTAGCGATAACAAATATGTGGGGGGTTTGTGTATTTTATTAAATTTTACTGAATAAAAACTAATTAAGTTTTTTTTAAATCACTTTTTTGAGCATTTTTTAAAAGTATTAATTAAAAATGATCTTTTTTGGGAACGTTTTTGCCGTTTTTTTCTCCAGTAACGATTCTGTTTTATTATACCGATTTTTACAGACGCGGCAATGTGTGGGGGTTTTTGTGCATTTGTGTTTTTTATACATTATTGAGTGACATTTTAGGGGCTTATATTTTTATGTATTTATTTTTTATTTATTCTTATGTTTAAACTTTAGTTTAACTTTTATTACTTATACAAACTTGAGCTTGAACTGGTTCAAGTCCAATACACTGCTCTACAATACTTATTCATTAAAGAGCAGTGTAAACTGTCTGAGCATGCAGACGCATGCGCAGACAGTTTACAGTTAGACCCGGAAGGGGTCTGACTGCTCAGGACATCGGGCAGCCCTGGAGCACTTGGCAGACCTCGGGGCAGCCCAGTAGAGGATCAGATCCATAGGGGGAAGACCCTTACATGCCGCGGTCATGCTTAACACGGCGGGCAAGGGGTTAACACTCACGATCGGAACCGTCTCAGCCGTAATAGACAGCTGACAGCCGCTGCTTCTGGTGCCGGCTCTGTTCGCGAGGAAGTATCTACCGCAGGGATGTACTATAACGTCTTGGTGCGCATAGGGGTTAACTTCTTCTGATGTACTGGAGAAAGAAAAACAACAATGAGTGCACAATACAAATGTAAGGAAGTAGAGGACAAAGTTGGGGATAATGCTGAAGAGGATATCAAAATGTGGTCCTAAATTGGATTTTTTTCGACAACTGAAATTGCTACGAATTAGGTCAGTTTCGCCTTGGTCAGTAATCACAGACATCAGCCACAAACTGATGCAGAGTGTTCTAGTTCCCCCTATGTTAGCCCTTTAAATGCCACGGTCAACCTAGCCACGGCATTCAAATGCCTGCAGGGAGATTCCCTGCTCAATCGGCACCCCCTGAAGCACTTTCAGGGGTTCCGCTCAGCACTATGGCGACCCTGAGGTCTGAGGTTAGGCCCCCGAAGCCCCATCACATATAATGAAAAAAAAAGTCACCATACAAACCCCTTATATAAAGTATCACTGTGTCCACAATGACCCATATAATGAAACAAATGCATTATTAACCCCCTAAGGACGCAGGGTTTTTTCATTCATTTTTCACGCTTTTTATACATTGGAATACGGTGCTCTGTCATGTGTCATTTTTTCTAAATGAGCTGACATTTTCATTGCTACCATTTTGAGGACTGTGCAACTTTTTTATCACTTTTTTCTTCATTTTTTATGTGATATAAAATGGTGTAAAAGTAGCTTTGCTGACATTTGGGCACAATTTCCATTGTGAGATTCCCTGCCGGTGATAACCGGATTTATATTTTTATAGATCGGGCATTTTGAGATAAGTTGGTGTTCAAAAGCTATAACCATATAAAGTGACGCAGGTCAGATTGCAATTTAAATTAGTTATTCTAGATTGCAAAATTATATTTTAAAAAATACTGTAGATCTTTTATTAAAATATATAGTATTAAACATAAATGAAACATATTGTAAATATTTTGTATATATTGTATATTAACTCACCTGCTGGTCCAGCCCCATTCATACCTAGGAAAAACACAGGTACTGTATTCCCTACATGTGCAGTTTGTTGATAACCAATACCAAGTGAGACAAAACAAGCTGCGCCTCCTGGATAAAAAGAGAAAACTTGCTACAATAAGTGTGATCACACTTGTAGCAAAGTAAGAAAAGCAATAAGATGTTTATGATTGCAATACAATTCACCACTGCAAGAAATAAAGAAGTGAACATATTTTTCTTAGTCGCTTTTAACTTGATTTATTTTTCTACAAAAAGGGGAGCTTTCCAGTGCAATGGTGACATCTAGTGTTAATCTAACTAACTGTACATTACTAGGTGCTAAACTTTCTTTTAGTCTTGGAATTACAAATAGACTTGAAAAGCGATAAGGTGGTTCACATTCAAATTAGATAATGTAATAAGACAAGGCTAACTATCTCCACATTTTTGTATGCACAACTGAATATGTTAACTAGTACTGTAAGACGAGCAACAAATAAGGATTTTATGCTGCTGATACAGGAGGGTATTGACGACCTTACAGAATTCTAGAGAAAAATAAATTGTGTAAAAACAAAGGCAGGGAAATTTAAAAAAAAAAAAACAAAACACACACAACACACTGAAAGTGGGCGTCATGGTGGAGGCAAATGAGAAAATGGGCAACTCTATTGAATGTCAACTTCTTAACTGTCTTTACCCAGGAAAATTTCATAGTGGATGACATGAGCCAGTACAATGTAAATTCTCCATTGAATGGCAGATGTTTAACCCAGAAAGAAATGTGCTGTCACTTAAAAGCCACCAAAATAGACAAATCGTCAGGCCCAGATGGCATATGGCATGAGTACTATCAGAATTGTTGTATGAAAGGTAGACTGTTATTTTCAATATGTGAAGATTTCTTAACCCCTTAGTGACCATTGGTCATTGATGTCTGAATGTTCTTTAACCCCTTACCAACATGTGACATATCTGTACATCACATTTTGGCTGTGAGTGTATGCAGAGGGATCACGGGCTGAGCTCTCTCTATACCCACGGGCAACATACGCAGTCGGTGCTAGTACTGATCGCGGGTGTTGACCCTGCAAATGCCTCCGGCAAAGCACCATCTTCTTGTATTGGTGATCAGTTACCATGACTCATTTATTACAATGTGCGATTTGCACTTTGTAATAGATGATGTGTAAAATCCCCATATAATACCATACAATAGTATGGCAGCTTATGGTAGGATCAACAACCTAGAGTTAAAGCACCCGGGGGGGAGGGGGGGGGGCTGAAAATCAGTTAAAAAAAGAAAAAGTCTGTTTTTAACTATAAGTCATCTGTAAGTCGGTTGTTCTTAAGTAGGGGACCACCTGTAACTTGATATGTAGTTAATAAAACGATCCTATTTTGTTTTAAATAAAATTTGCCATTTAATGACTACAAATGTATAAAAAAAAGCAGTCATTTTTAATAAGTATTAAAACTAAATAAACTTACCAAAATAGGTTATAAATATGTACAGCATAATTCCACTCTTTCCCCAAGATCAGCTACAAATGCAGAGAGTGCATATACTTCTGCAAACTGTAAGCTAAGTCTACAAATTCTACATTTTGCTTTCAGCTGACAGGTTGGAGGGGGCAAATTTCAAACGCCTATATCTCCTGAAACCTGGCACCTAGGAACAGATTTCTGGTGTCAAAAGTTACAAAATGACATCTGAAAAAGCTGTATATAAAGAGCAAAATATATTTTACTACAGCTTTAGTGGATATCTCCTGTTATCAGAAGTCATCCATACATAATCCAGATATCACATTCTCCTGTTTAATATGACACCAGAGTTCCTGGAGATACTGCCGTTTGAAATTGATTGACGCCATGATGCTTATAACCTCCTTTTCGGGGCATGTGCAAATAGGACGTATATAGCTGTAGTGCAGTTGTGAGGGCAGGTTCTGTTCCAAACAACTGACGCATGGCAGATCTGTGAGTTTATCTTCCCTTCTAGGGAAAATATGTAATGGGTTTATTAGAGATGCTATTCTGGAGTATATCACTGAACATAACCTTATAACCCATGTGGGGAATTGCTCTGATAAATGCTTTGTAGTAGTGCAGAAAGCAGGGACACACACAGGTTTAAAGTCCAAATCAAGTGTTTTATTTACACTTCTATGTCAAAACACAAATTCAGCCTTGGCTTGGGCACATACAAAATAAACCCTGCCCGGCTGGGCACTGCCTAATACAATAACAGCAGCTAACTATAGATGCACCTGGCTGCCAGGCACACACTCTTGGCCAGCAGTAGTACAGGAGGCACTCAGTTACCTTTGCTGTGTGAACTCAGTCCAGCCTTCAGCTCTCCAGGTAGTGACTCACCTACTGCTTCTGGCCTGGAGTCTAAATCAGGCTCTAACAAGGTGTGTGACCTGCACCTGTGGGCTATACAGAAACTAGGACCGAAGCCCGGATGGAGTAGACTTCCCACTACCAGCCTACCCCTACTCCATAATAAGCAGGACCAGTATGGACATTACAAGGTGTCTATGCTAGCTAGGCCAACATAGACCAAACTGGCTACTCCAGCTTATTAGATGTCTGCATTAACCCTTGGGTTACTGCAGAGAAATCCAGGGCTTTTACCATGCCTTTCATCTGCCTGTAGGACAGATAGTGGTTCTCCCAAACAACACCTCTCACTTTCTCACACCCAGCATGAGCACGGGTTTATGAATGATCAGTCTTGTCAGACTAATCTTCCAGGTCTTTTCCAATGTTCAGGCTCCTTCCTCTCTCAAGAGTTATATTCCCAATCTAAATTTTTGTTCAATTTAAGGTTGTCAGCCATATCAACCACTTAAACTTACAAAGAGTTTGTAATTTCCTTACTAACTTCTATCTTTTTATCATTAGATATGCATATACTAATTTATTTGAAGAGGCCGAACAACTGGGCCTTAAGACAATCCCACCAGGTAAATTTGTTACAAAAATCCTTTTTCCAGGCCACACACAGGCTAAACAGCCCTTCTAGTGCTTGTATTACCTCAGGGTAAACTTACTTTCTTTGTAGTCATACTCCTGGCTACAACACCTTCAGAAATAATTAAAAAAAAATCTATTCAGGATTTATACAAGTTTTAAAATACCACCATATCCTATACACATCTTATAATGTACAAACCACAAAAATAATTTAAAAAATTGCCACATCTGTAGCAATCTATACAAAAAATCTGAAACATTATTGTACCCGCTTGAATGTAAAAAAGTAAATAAATAACCCCTCCAAAAAAAACTTTCCAAGTACAACAAATGTGCTGAAAAACCACACCTCGGCTTACCTTTCTACGGCGGCGCTTCAGAAGAAGATTTCGGGACACCAGGTCTCGCTGGTGCCGGTGTCGGGCTGTGATCTCACAGCCCAGATCTGGCACTAACACCCGGGTTCGGAAAAACTCCGATCCTGGGTGTTTAACCCCTTACACGCTGTGGTCAAGCATGACCGTGGCGTGTAAGTGTGTCCCATGTGGATCGGACCCCTTCTGTGTGCTTACCGGGGGATCCGATCCCTCCTGCCGCTGCCCCCGGGTCCGGCGAGTGACCCGAGGCTTCTGGCTTCTGTCCCTGCCGGGTTCTGCCTTTCTGGAAGGGCCTGGCTGTAAGTAACTGAGCATGCTCAGTTACTTACACTATACACTGCAATAGAAGTGTATTGCAGTGTAAAGGCTTGAACAAGCGATCGGATTATCAAAATTGATGATTTTGTTTTTGTCCCCCTTAAAATAGTTAATAAAATCTCATGAATAAGCTATAGACCCCCAAAATGAATTATCTATACATTGTATCTCATTCAGTACATAATAAGCCCTCATATGTTCACATTAACAAAAAAATAAAGTTTATAGCTTGTACAATGTGACAATACAAATCAGCTGTAAATGGACCTGCTTTCATTCTATGCTCAGCCGTGCGCCCATACAGCAGTTTACCACCACATATGGGGTATCAGTACACTCGGAAGAAATTGGGCATCAAACGTTGCAGAGCGTTTCATCATTTAATTAGTTATGAAACTGTCAGTTTTGGCCTAAATTAATGTATTTTCCAAAAAATTCAAAAGTTTCTAAATAGCAAGTCCATATTGTTTTAACCCATGTGAAACACTTAAAGGGTTAATAGACTCAATAGAAGTTGTTTTACATACGTTGAGGGGTGAATTTTTATAGTGGGGTTATTTATGGGGTTTTACTATTGTTTAGGCCTTTCAAAGTCACTTGGAAGATGAGTTGTCCCTTAAAATGTGAGTTTTGGGGATTTTCATGAAAATGAGAAAAATCGCACCTAAAGTTCTGCGCCTCATAACATCCTAGAAAAATGACAGGACGCATAAAATATCATCCCAACATAAAGAAGACATTCCGTAAATATTAATTATCAAGCTTTTTGGGTAATTTTACTTCCTGTCTGGAAAGCAGAACATTTCAAACTTGAAAAATTAAGAATTTTTACAAACTTTTGCCAAATTTTCCCTTTTTTTCCAGAACAAAATGCAAAACTTATCACTTAAATTTTACAACCAACATGAAGTACAATGTGTCACGAGAAAACATTCTCAAAATCACAGGGATATGTTAAAGCGGTCCGAAGTTATAACCAATTATCGTGAGACATGTCAGATCGCGAGACAAATCGAGTCTGTTCATTGATTGCATTAAACGCGCCGTGTGATCGCACCCTGAGGGAAAACCCAGACGCAGGTGTGGCCTAGGTCTTGGTTATGGTTTAAATACCATTAAATACCAGGATTCACCCCTTCCCGACATTTAACGTAATAGTACTGCATCGAGGGAAGTGCGTTCCCGCAATTTGCAGTATTATTACGTCAAACTTCTGCTACCGGCTCCTGAACGGAGCCCGGGCCAGAAGCTGCAGGTGTCGGCTGGTCGTGGGGCATTTCACGATCGCAGCCCCGGGACTGCCAGTGCCCGGGGCTGCGCGATCCTCTTCTGTGTGCCGGGTCACTGCTTTCTGGCAGGACCTGGCTGTAAAACACTGAGCATGCGCATTATGCTCAGTGTGTTACATTACACAGTGTAATACATCTGTATTACTCAACACGTAAAAAATAAGCCCTAAACCAGCTCTGTCAACCAAAAAATATTAAAGTTAGGTCTCCGAAAAGGTGGCGATACAAAAACAAATGAGATTTCCTCTATATTAGTTTTTTTTCCAGTAAAATTGTAAAAATAAATGAAAAACTATATAAATGAGGTATCACCGTAATCGTAGTGACCTATAGAATAAAGATAATATAGTATTTTTAGTGTACGGTGTACGACCCCCAAAAAATACAATAAGAAAGGAAACCAAAATTGGCAATTTTCTTTTCACCCATACATTCAAGAGTTAATAAAATCTCATCAATTAGCTAATGACCCACTAAAATGAAGCATTTGTAAAGTGCATCTCATGTCGCAAAAAAAAAGCCCTTATATGTCCAAATTGCCCAAAAAAAAAAAGATTGTATAGCCAATAAAAAGTGACAATGCATAATCTGCTCTGAATGGCGCAGCTCCCTTCGATGCCCTGGCTTGTGCCCATACAGCAGGTTACCACCACATATGGGGGATTGTTATACGTGGGAGGGATTGGGTATCAAATTTTGTGGAGCGTTTGGGTATTTTATCCACTGAGAATTTGTACATTTTTTGAAACACATTAATTTAGCCCAAAAAAATTTACTTTCAAAATAGTATCCGATTTTGTTTTAACCCCTGTAAAACAATTAAAGGGTTAACAAACTTCATAAAAGTTGTTTTACGTACATTGAGGGATATAGTTTCTATAATGGGTTAATTTGTGGGGTTTTACTTTTATTTAGGCCTCTCAAAGTGACTTGAAACCTGAGCAGGTCCCTCAATAGCAGGATTTTGCGTTTTTTATGAAAATGTGAAAAATCGCACCTAACGTTGAAAGGCCCATAACATCCTACAAAAATAAGAGTATGCATAAAAAAACATGGATACATAAAGTAGACATTCGGTGAATGTTAGTTACCTTATATACTCGAGTATAAGCCTAGTTTTTCAGCACAAAATTTGTGCTCAAAAACCCTAACTCGGCTTATACTCGAGTCAACTAAAACAAAAAGACAAAACTCACCTTTCTGACGTCACCCGTAGGTCCTCTTCTGTCTGAGACAGTCGAGGACCTACAGGGGACATTGGAAAGATGAGTACAGTGTTATTTTTTTTCCTACTACAGGGGCTGGGCAGGCTGTATGCTACTGGGGCTGGGCAGGCTGTATGCTACAGGGGCTGGGCAGGCTGTATGCTGGGAGGCTGTAACCAATGCATTTCCCACCCTCGGCTTATACTCGAGTCAATAGGTTTTCCCAGTTTTTTGTGTTGAAATAAGGGATCTCGGCTTATACTCGGGTCGGCTTATACTCGAGTATATACGGTATTAAGTTTTTTTGCTGTTATAATTATATGTGGAAAAAGTAGAACATTTTGAAGTTCAAAAATCGAGAATTTTTCCAAATTTTCACCAAAAATCTGATTTTCTCATAAATAAATGCAAAACATACCACCAAAATTTTTTAACTAACATGAAATACAATGTGTCACGAAAAAACAATTTTAAAATCACTTGGATATGTTAAAGCTTTGAAAGTTATAACCATTTATAGTGACACAGGGCAGATTTGAAAAAATGGGCCGTGTCAGGAAGGTGAAAAGTGGCTTCGGCGTTCCTCTCGGCTAGACAGTTGCAACGCACTCTTATCTCCACTTGTGGGAGGTCCTTGGCAATTGCAAACTAATGGAGCGCAGAATAGGCTTTTACCACCAATGACTTTTTGGTGAGCTGGAATTTCTTGCTGCAAAGGTTTAACCCTTGTAATGCCACAGCAGCACTCCCACACTTAAATAATGCCAGAAAAGAAATATGTATATACTGGTACCCAAGTGGCTATAATATGTCACAGACAGTGGGTCCAGGGGAACAGGCCTAATCTCGTCAGGGCCAGCGGGAGATGTAAGAAGAGGGGGGAGACTTCAGTTTACTATAAGGATCCCCATGGGGAACTCCTGATGTACAGCATATGTACAAACGCATCCAGTATATACACAACATACACAGCATATGTACACACGCATCCAGTATATACACACAACATACACACAGATATACACACATATACAGAATATATACACACGCATCCAGTATATACACACAACATACACACAGATATACACACATATACAGCATATATACACACGCATCCAGTATATACAGCATATATACACACGCATCCAGTATATACACAACATACACACAGATATACAGAATATATACACACATATACAGCATATATACACACACATATACAGCATATGTACACACGCATCCAGTATATACACAACATACACACAGATATACACACATATAGAGCATATATACACACATATAGAGCATATATACACACGCATCCAGTATATACACAACATACACACAGATATACAGCATATGTACACACGCATCCAGTATATACACAATATACACAGCATATATACGCACACATCCAGTATATACACAACATACACACACATATACAGCATATGTACACACGCATCCAGTATATACACAATATACACACAGATATACAGCATATACACACACACATCCAGTATATACACAACATACACACAGATATACAGCATATACACACATATACAGCATATATACACATGCATCCAGTATATACACAACATACACACACATATACAGCATATGTACACACGCATCCAGTATATACACAACATACACAGCATATGTACACACGCATCCAGTATATACACAACATACACACATATACAGCATATATACACATGCATCCAGTATATATACAACAAACACACAGATATACAGCATATATACACACATATACAGCATATATACACATGCATCCAGCATATACACACAGATATACAGCATATATACACACGCATCCTGTATATACAGCATACACACAGATATACAACACATAGCTCCCAACCGTCCCGATTTTGACGGGACTTTCCCGTTTTTCGTACCTCTGCCCCGCGTCACGGGCAGCTATGATATTGTCACGGATTCTCCCCCCAGGTCCCGCTGTGTCCCGCTGCTGTGTCCGCATAGTAAATACTTTGAAAGTCTGAACTCACAGTACAGAATGGCTTCTACAGACATCGGGAGGGAATCCTTTTCAGAGAAGTGTCGGGCTTAGCGCAGAGCAGGGACCACGTCATCAGCTTCAGATCTGTCCATATATGTTCACTGCATCTCCTAGGGTTCCCCAGAGCAGACATCGGGCAGGGAATCCTTTTCAGAGAAGTGTCGGCTTAGTGGAGAGAGCAGGGACCACGTCATCAGCTCAGATCAGCATCTGTCCATATATGGTCTCCAGGTCTTCCCCAGACACAAGCTCTTTATATAATTAAATTACATAAAGTTTTGGCCAGGCTGAGATTCGAACCTGGGACCCTCTGCACCATAGACAGGAGCTTAACTAACTGAGCTATAAGCCCAGTGATAGAGAGCTGAGGATTTCTGGTAAGTAAGACATGTTATCAGCCAGTGTTACATTGTGACACAGACTAATGCACTGATATATAGAGAGGGATCTTCTCAGAGATTATTATTGTAATTATTGAGACTATTATTATTATTATTATTATTATTATAAATTTTATTATTATGGAGATGATTATTAATAATGGTAAAAATAATAATAATCATCTCAATAATAATAATAATAATAATAATAATAATAATAATAATAATAATAATAATAGTCTCAATAATTACAATAATCTGAGAAGATCCCTCCCTATATACCAAGGCAGTATATAGTTCTTAGTTACCAAAATTCTCCACTTGTTAATCACAGAGGTTATAGCTCAGTGGGTTGAGGCGCTGTGTTATTATTGTACATGGACACTGCAGGTTCTGGGTTCAAATCCCAATGAGGATAATATTTTTTTTTTTTTTTAAATTATGATTTTTATTATTTTTAATATGGCTAAAATTTGGGGCGTGGCCAGGGAGTGATTGGGGGTGTGGCTTAGGGGGTTCGCCGCGGCACGCTACGCGTGCCGCCATTTTGTCCCTCTTTCCTTTTCCCAAATGTTGGGAGGTATGACAACATATATACATGCATCCAGTATATACACAAACACATCCAGTATATACACAGATATACACACACACACATATATATATGCATTTACACGTGTAGTAATTTTACTCACCCACCTTCAGCTCAGCTCGGATGTCACTCGGTCGGGGATTGACAGGCCTGTGAGACGCGCGGGCAGAACAGGGGCAGCATGTGAGGCACTAGCGGGGCGGTCCGGACCAAGAAATATGTAAGGCACTCGCTGGCCAGGCCGGAAAAGGCAGCATTCTGGCCGGACCGGGCAGAATTTGGGCCGGACCGCATGTGAGGCGAGCGCGCGGGCCAGGCAGCATGTGAGGTGGGCGGGGCCAGCTGAGCTTCTCCATCAGGGGAGGTACAGGGACCAGCGGGAATTATACTTTGCTAATGATGTGCCCCCGGGCCCATCCCACTACCTCCCGCCCCCCTCGTATGAGGCCAGTAGTCAGGGGAGGTAGTGGGACAGGCCCGGAGGCACATCATTAACATAGTATAATTCTGGCAACATAATAAAGTATACTTCCCCCGTCCATCGCGGGGCCCCCTGCGCCCGGGCCCCGTAGCACTTGCTACGGCTGCTACGGTGGTTGTTACGCCACTGGTCCCCCATACGTTCGTGTGAATGTAGCCTTTGGGAGAGTTTGCCAGTTAATGCATGTGGAGACTTCTAGCCATTGATGCTTCACTAGGGGATTCTAGGATATATGCAAATATGTTTTCCAAGGTGGGAAATGGAAAACAATGCCTGCTTTGGCTACCTTGAATGGCAGCCCCCATTGCTTACAAGTCCCCTGTAAGGTGACACATACATTCCCGCCCACTGCTGTGGCGCCTGTTTCCCTCGCCGTCTCCTAGCAGCGGAGGACGCTATAGCTTCCTGGGTGTCACTGTCTTCTCATCTGATCGTACCGGTGCAGAGCGCCAGTGCAGACCACCAGCTATGCCCAGCAGAAGTGGTCGTCAAGTCAAGGACAGTTTCCAGAATCCCCCAGCCCACGAACCATTTGTGAAGTTTAACCCCATGTCATCTTCCCCGGATATGCCCGGCTACTGTCTTCACCCTCTGCGGGATGACGTGCCTATTGTGGATCCTTGCACAGGGTTTATGAGCCCGGCCGCAGAAGCCGAGTTGAGAAGAGTTACAGGTAAAACCATCCCAAGTATGCTGGATCCTAGTGACGAGAAGCCTCAGCAGGGCGATCCCTGGGAACACAAGAGAAGCGTCTACAACGCTACAAGTAAAACTGCGCCACCTTCCGGGAAAGTATCGCATCACACACTGCTCAGGCCTGCACCCCGGTATGTGGAGGCGCCGGAGGGCAGCCAGGGAGGGGACCTCCGACACCTCATCCACAAGGCGGGCACACGGTGGAATAGTGTATCCCGGGCAGACGCGGCTCTCAGAGCTACACTGGGAGGTAACGTGTCCCCGCTGCTGTCCATCATGTAGTAACCTGTGCCCCTGCCCAATAATACAATCTTATGGTATACAAGACAAAACTGTTTGCTAACTATTTATATGTACTGTATGTATGACATCCACTAAATACACTATATTACTTTCCTTTCAGGCTGGACAAGTCCAGTAAAAGCAATTCCTCAAGTGGCCCACGGACCTAGTACTTCATTTACACAGACTTTCAGGTTGCAGGTAGATTCATCTTTATTCAATTAGGGTCTATAATATATATATATATATATATATTGGTATCACTGTCCAAATCAGAGTCAGAAATCAGCAGTGTATTGGCTACACCAACCTCTCCACCTGAGCCCCATAGCAAATATATATAATTTGTACACATACATTTATTCACTCACTCATATATACAGCATATGCACAATCGAAGAGAATATGTACACATTCAGACTAGTATCTCATATGGTCAGGGAAGATATAAAACCCTAATGATAAAGGAAATAAATAGCAGCCAGGAAAAACTCCAAAAATACAAATTCAGATAAAACATACCTTATAAATGCATAGTACCAAACATAGCTTACAACGCATAGGAATAAACAGGTATACCAATCCAAAAGTGGGCAACCCACTGAGAATCCCTGACATGTGTTTAGCAGTAATGCATCCTGTCTGGCAAATACTAATGTGTTCCCTCTTATACGACTACTGGCCAATGACCATACAACAGTGATTACCTGCACATGTAGAGAAGTTCAAACGAACCTTGCCAAGTACATCTTAGGCCGCGGTCACACGTACCGCTAGACGTCCGTTCATAACGCGACGCTAGCGCACAGGGGGAGGTCCTCGGCCCCAACGCACATGCGTTTCCTGAGAAACGCATGCGATCGGCTTAACAATCGCATGCGTTTCCCTGGAAACGCGTGTGCGTTCGGGCCGAGGACCTCCCCCTGTGCGCTAGCGTCGCGTTATGACGGACGCCTAGCGGTACGTGTGACCGCGGCCTTAGGGTGAAGACACATGGCGTTTTTGGGCCGTTTTTACTAAGTGCGTTTTCAGATCGTTAAAAACGCATGCGCTAAAAACGCATCCGTTTTTTGAAAACGCATGCGTTTTTGTCCGTTTTTCATTGCGCAATTTCGGAAAAACTGACAAAAACGCATGCGTTTTTAAAAAACGGATGCGTTTTTTAACGCATGCGTTTTTAACGATCTGAAAACGCACTTAGTAAAAACGGCCCAAAAACGCCATGTGTGTCTTCACCCTTAGGGCGCTGTCCTAAGTTGCGTTTTGGCTGCGTTTGCAAACGCAGACCAAATCACAACCACCATCGCATCGGTGTTTCTGTGCCAAAACTAATTGTTATACCGTATATACTCAAGTATAAGTAAATAAGTAAATTTTAGCACCAAAAACTGGGAAAACCTATTGACTCGAGTATAAGCCGAGGGTGTATTATACAGCCAGCCTGCCCCCCTAATGTGTACAGCCAGCCTGCCCCCTAATGTATACAGCCAGCCTGCCCCTCATGTATACAGCCTGCCCCCTCATGTATACAGGCAGCCTGCCCCCCTGTATGTTGCTGCACATACAAAAAAAATAAACTTCATTCTCACCTTCCAGCGATACTCACCCCCGATCCTCGGCGGTGGCTCTCGATCCCCAGCAGCAGCTTCTTTCTTCTTTTGCCGGGGGAGTCACGTCCATGTGATCTCCCCGCCGGCGCTCACTATGATGCGGCGGTGTCGCCGCTGATGACGTCACACCGCCGCAAAAGAAGACCGCCGAGGATCGGGGGTGAGTATCGCCGGAAGGTGAGAACTAAGTTTATTTATTTAATGTCCTGAACTTTGGGAGCCGCCGCCGGTGGATCCGGGCACCGGAGGGTGAGTATTCAATTTTTTTTTTTAATTGACTCGTGTATAAGCCGAGGTGAGGTTTTTCAGCACATTTTTTGTGCTGAAAAACTTGGCTTATACACGAGTATATACGGTATATATTTTGTACATGAAATGGTACAGTTAATTAGCAGAAAGGGTTGGTGTTGTAATTTAGCACACTATGGATTGCTCTCTTTACACTGTGGCAATACCTTTCGGGGTTAGTAGTAGCGCACACACATTGGCTTTTTCATCTTTAGTCTGGCTGGACTGCAAAATTGTGCTTAGATGCCGGTTACCGCAATAATTCACAGCCTCGGGTCTTGCGCAGTCCCTTATATTGAATCAACAAGCTGAGGTTGTTATTTGATGGAGGTTTCCCATGTGGCACTTTTGTCGCAAACCCCCTCCCACTTGCATTTTGGATGTGTTTAAAAACGCAACAAAAACGCCACGTGGGAGACCCCCCTTGGGCAGCGCAATGTTACAATATTTTGCAGATATCTGAATAAGTTAAGGCCGGTGACAGATGATCTACTAATGCATTGTGCAACCTCCCCCACCGGAGCCCAGCCTTTTTTCAGTGGCTGTAGACAGCCGGGGCCCAGAATACTGGAGTGGCTGGCTTATCCTGCAGTGGGCACGCTATTGTCACAGTGCTTGGTATGGGGACAGGAGGACGGGCCTACAGCCTCGCAGGTCTTCAGCAGGTGGTGTGTGCAAGAATGAGGGAGGGAGAGGCTCATAAAAGAGGTTTCTCCCTGGGGCAACCACTGAGGTGCATATAGGGATCCCTGGGTGGTGGAGAATGGGAAGCCTGTGATGGTGAAGCAGCCTGATCCAGGGATCACACGGAGACACATTGTGCAAATCAACTCACGGTTCTTTATTTGAACGTCAACGGCAGGCAATGTCCTAACATTAGCAGCAGGTTTGGCAGGCTGGAAAGCTGGTAGGAGATAACTGGTCCGCAGGAAGGGTCACTTACAGTCTGGTAATAGCTTCAGGCTTGCCTGGGTAAGATGGAGTCCAGACAGTAGACCTCTGCTCTCGCCTAGTCTCGTGACTGGCTACAGGTGTCAGGCAGCTGGCCTGAGACACCTCTGCTTCCTGGTAGTGTGACACTAGCTTCTGCAGCACAGACAGGTGCTTCACTCTCCTCTGCTTATACAAACTGACTCACTTCATCATGTGCTCCTGCCCACAAGGGGTTTATATACTCCCCTAGTGTGGTGGCAGCACTCTTCAACCAGCTTCCAGATTGATTTATAACAAGAACACAGCATTTCATTGGTTATAGACAATGGATATGTTAACTCTTGCCCTCCCAGGCAGTGGTCCCAGTTGCAATGACAAAGCTCCCAACTTTTGGAGACCTTTTAGCGAGGTGATCAGTCTTCCTAGGCAGCTCCTAACATGGAGAGGGCGCTATGCATCGGCAGGGTTGTTGCACATGGCTTTAGGGGGTTACATAGGATTGATTGCCGCTAGGTCTTATTTTCAGAGGAGGTCTTATATTTTGAAGCTTGTAAAATATTGCATTAGGGTCTTATCTTCAGGGGATGTCTTATTTTCAGGAAACAGGGTATGTATTTATAAGGTATTTATTTCTTAATTTGTACTTTTATAGCATTTTCCTGGCTGCTATTTATTTCCTTTTTTCATTAGGTTTTTTATCCTTCCTGATCATGAGATACTAATCTGGATGTAAGATAGGAGGTGATACACACTTTTTAATTCTGTTATTTGCTGGACCTATTGCCATGGAGGGATGTGAATGATTATTTAACCTATTCCTGACTTGGGCTGTACTAGTACGGCGCGAGCCGGGTGCGGGTGCATGGAGAGGGCTCGCAGGCCAAGCCCTCTCCATAGCCAGGAAGTCTTTGCTGCATATTTTTTTTTATTTTTCCATGTAGAGAGCTGTGTGAGGGCTTGTTTTCTGTGTTACAAATTGCACTTCATAGTGACTACATTTAACATTCCATGCCGTGTACTGGGAAGCGGGAAAAAATTCCAAATGCAGTGAAAATGGTAAAAAACTTGTTTGTGCCGTATTCTTTTAGGCTTAGATTTTATGGCTTTCACTGTGTGCCCCAAATGACGTCTACTTAATTCTTTGGGTTGGTTCGACCACGGGGATACCAAATTTGTATAGGTTTTATAATGTTTTCATACATTTACAAAAATGAAACCCCCTGTACAAAAAACAAAATCTTCATTTTGCCATCTTCTGGCGCTAATATGACGCTAATATTTTAATACTTCCGTGTACGGAGTGTGGTATAATTGTTTTGTGACTTTTGATGACGTACGGAGTAAGGCTACATTCACACGGCCACATTCATTTCAATGGACAATACGTCCAACCATTTATACTGCCGTTTTTGACACTGGAGTGTACGGACCGTATACTGGCCGTATAAAAATATAGAGCATGTCCTATTTTCTCCCGTATTTCAGTTCTGTATGCCCTAAAAGTCTATGGGCATGTATAAAATACGGGTTAAATACGTGCTGCATACGGATGAAAAACGTCACGTATTTATACAGAAATACAGCCTGTAGATACAGGACTGGAGAAATACATGTCTGTGTGAATGCAGCCTTAAGGGTACATTCACACGCGGTATGCCCGCCGTGCGGGCATACCGCCGTGTGCTGGAGGTGAGGAGGAGGTGACCCCTCCTCCCTCCATAGGAAATAGCAGCACACGGCCGCACATCCGCCGAAAGATAGAGCTTGCTCTATCTTTTTGCGGTGTGCGGCCCGGATCGGTGCCACACATGTGTGGCACCGGATCCCCGCCGTGCCGCTATTGCCGTCTATGGGGACGTACATGCGGCCGCAAATTTGCGGCCGCATGTACGGCCCCGCAGACGGCAGTGTAAATGAGCCCTAAGACTGTACAGTCTTTTGATCACTTTTTATAGAATTTTTTATAGAATGTGCGCGCTATTTTCCATGACAGGTTTAAACGCCAGAATAACCGTTATTATATTTTGATAGATCGGATATTTTGTTACACGGCGATACCTAACATGTTTATGATTTTTACTGTTTACTTATTTATTTCAGTGAGGGTAAGGGGGGTGATTTGAATTTTTTTTTTTTTTTGCTATTTCTTAGACCCTCGAGATGGTCTAGATCAGTGATGGCGAACCTTTTCGAGATCAAGTGCTCAAAATGTGACCCAAAACCCACTAACTTTTGTGACCCTAATCACACCTTCTCACTATTCCCAGAGTCCCAGGCAACCTAAGATGGCTTTAACCCCTTAACGCCGCAGCTCTTTTTTGTTTTTCCACCTTCAAAAATCTATAACTTTTTTATTTTTCCTTGTACAGAGCTGTGTGATGGCTTTTTTTCTGCGTAAAAAAAAAATGACACTTCAAAATGGTGATATTTAATATTCCATGCCATGTACTGGGAAGCGGGAAAAAATTCCAAATGCAGTGAATTTGGTAAAAAAAAATATGCATTTGTTCCGTATTCTTGTGGGCTTGGATTTTACGGAATTCACTGTATGCCCCAAATGACATGTCTTTATTCTTTGGGTTTGTACGATTATGGGGATACCAAATTTGTACAGGTTTTATAATGTTTTCATACATTTAAAAAAAATTAAAACTCCTGTATAAAAATTTTTGGGGGGAGTTTGCCTTCTTCTGGCGCTAATAACTTTTTTATACTTTGGTGTACGGAGCTTTGGGAGGTGTTGTTTTTTTGCGGATTTTGATGACGTTTGCAATGTTATCATTTTTAGGACTGTACGACCTTTTGTTCCCTTTTTGTAGAATTTTTAATTTTTTTTAAATGGCAAAAAAGTACCATTTTCGACTTTGGGCACGATTTTCCGTTACAGGGTTAAACGCAGTGAAAAACTGTTATTATATTTTTATAGATCGGGCATTTTCGGACGTGTCAAAAGCTAATATGTTTATGATTTTTACTGTTTATTTATGTCAGTTCTAGGGAAAGGGTGGTGATTGGAGTTTTTTTTTTATAATTTAAAAAAAAAAAAAAAAAACTTTTTTTTTTATTTTGAATTTTTTTTAGGCTCCCTAGGGTACTTTAACCCTAGGTTGTCTGTACGATCCTATCATATACTGCCATACTACAGTATGGCAGTATATGTGGATTTTACTCCTCATTCATTACAATTTGCTGATAGCACATTGTAATGAATAGCTTAACCCGAAGTAGCCTCCGTTGCCCAGGCTACCATAGCAACAGATAACCGCTCCCCGATGACGTCAAGGGGAGCGACGATCCACGCCATGGGCGCCTGCATCTTTTTTAAGGCGCGGGCGGCGATCAGTGGGAAAACACCCGCGATTGATGCTGGCAGCAATCGCGGGTGTTACCGCTAAGCCTTTGCTGCAATATGCAGCAAAGACTTACCAGCTATGGAGAGGGCTTAGTCCGTGAGCCCTCTCCATGCATCCGCACCCGGCATGTGACGTAGTATTACGCCACATGTCAGTAAGGGATTTGAATAACGCAGACTGCAGGAAGATGGCATGTCTGGCAAACTCTGTGCCTGGAAAACAGTCCACGTGCCCACAGGGAAGTCTCAGAGTACCACCCCTGGCACTCGTATCATAAGTTCGCCACCACTGGTATAGATGCTCTGATTGTTCCTACCATATACTGCAATACTACTGTATGTATGTACTATTGTATTGCAGTATATGGCATTTTTGCACAGTATTAATTACAATGAATACAATGCCGAAGACCAGAGGCTGTTATGGCAACCAATTGCCAATTGGATACAAGATGGTGGTGCCTATGCACCACCAGGATTTAAATGCCTCCGGCAGCTATGCAGTAGGCATTTCCAGGGTTAACAGCTGCTATGGGTGCCAGAACCGACTACGGGTGTTACCTGTGGATGTTTGCTGCAATATGCATCAAACGCCCACCTTGTATTGAGAGGGCTTAGCCCGTTAGCCCTCTCTATACTTTCGCAGTCGGTATTACTACGTCTCATCGGTAAGGAGTTAAAGGGGTCTGAATATTTTCTGTACCCACTGTATGTACCACATTCACTGCAGTCCTCTAATTATGATTATCACGTTTTTGAAAAGTAAAGGTTTTTATGTTGATATACTTTCCTCATTTTATAAACACTGTTTTAGTGGCATCAAGTGGTTATACCTTGTTTTCTGATTTTGATCTCCAGTGTATATCTGGCTGTTGTTGTTTAGCTTGAAAAAGGCTCAGTCAGAGCCCAAAATAAAGACCACCCTTCAATTTTTCACAGCTCATTTCTAGCATGCTGCTTATATTTAAATATATATACACACAAACAGGATGTAACAAAAAGGTCGGGACACTGTAATATCTTCAAAAAGATAGCAAAAAGTTGCGGCATATATAGGTTAGGTCTACCATCAGTAAGAAGCCACTTTTGCAATTCTTTTTAAATTAAGTGCATGTTTTTTTTCTTTCTTTGGGCAGCAGAAAAATGATTCTTCATGCTTAAAAGAGGACTTGGTCAGAAAATTCATGTACACTACATCCACACAAAGGTAAGACATTTTTATACATTCATGTTGTATATAATTTTAACTTTTCTTACAGCACATGCTATAAAATGTTGTATAACACAGGCTGGACCAAGTAGTGAATCACCTACATAGATAAATCATTAAAAGCCCCATTGCTGAACCCACTAATCAAGAAAACAGAGGTACCATGCCCCCATATGAATGGAGTTCTATCCCTTGAAAAAAAGTATCAATGCACTTTTCTCTCTTCTTTGTCATCCATTTGATTTTTTTGTGGTGGTTTTAAGTGTGACCAAAAAATAACAATATAAGTAAAATTAAAATCACATTTCATTAAAATGTTCAAAATTTAAATTGAAAGTCTTGACTTCAGTTTACTCAAAGTCGGTTTACTCAGAGTCGGTTGGCAGAGGCAGTGGATGACTTTGTTGATCTCAGTGATACATAGCATGGACCCCATGGGGAAGATTTATCATAAAGTTTGAGGTAAAACTGTTTTAGTTGCCCAATGAAACCAATCAGAGCTCAGCTTTAATTTTATAAATAGCTGTGGGAAAATGAAAGCTGAGCTCTGATTGGTTGCCATGGGTAGCAGTTCTGCTCTAAGAGACTGATGATAAATCTACCCCCATGAGTCCAGCAAGTGGCTGCAGTAGTAATGCTTGTATACCTATGACTGGTGCAGGCATGTAAATGCCAGAGAGAACCAAAGCTCATTGTTAGCTATGTGTAAGTGTTTTGTTACATCAAATCATTTGCATAAATACTTTTACAATTTGAAGATTTCCTTGAAAAAAAAAACCTATTTTAAGAGGTAGAACAGATGTAGCTATTGTTATACTTCCAAAATTTATATTCACCAACTCCTACTACCTGGGCAATTAGTATATTCAGAAAATGTTTGATTTGTTAAATTAACCTATACATAGGAGTAGAATGAAAATATGCTCTTAGCTGTTAATTTAAAAAAAAAAAATCAGAATTATTGCACAAATAAAATTCATTTGTGACCCCTTAAATATTGACACTGTGGCCCTCAGGTGAGAAGAGGTTATGCATTCCTTGGTTAATGCATGAAAACATGTGTAATCTAATGTTTTTGATAACATCAGGCTTGTGGGTTACAGAACCAGAGAAAAACTGTTAAAAATCCAATCCCGCCTTTTTTTTATCTGAAGATAGCATTATGCCTGTATCTCCAATTCCTGGTGGAAGGTTCCTGTCACAGAAAAACACTTTTTACTTTAACAAAAAAGTAAAAATGTATGTAACACTCTGGCATCTCAATTGTGCATAAAAATGTGTCCGTAAATTCACCTCCAATGTTGGTTTGGGAAACCATGCAACAGTCATATAAATACATTTTATGTAATATTAGACAGGAAAACTGCTCGTTGCTCGGGCGCATATTTCGCCAGCTCGAGAAAATGGCATCTCCCGCCATTTTGATTTTTGGCGGCCAGAAACAGAGCCAATCACAGGAGACTCTGCACTCCACCCAGCATGATGTGGTACACTTACACGTCGATAGCAGTGGTTGGCTGGCCTGATCAGTTGACCTTGGAATAGACTAGTCCCTGCCCGCGCTGCTCGCATCATTCTCTGTCTGGATGCCGTTAGGGAGAGAGCTGCTGCTGGTCAGGGGTCTTCTATTAGATTAGTGTTAGGCAGGAGTGATTCTACAAGAACCCAACAGCCCTTGTTAGGGCTACAATAGCGTTATATTTTATTTTTTTTTATTTGCTTGTGGCTGGGCTTGCTGGCACTAGTAGTGCAGGTAGTACCATATTGTGACGAATTTGCAGGGAGACTTGGGAACGTTCTATTTAGCTCTTAGTGAAACACATATCCATCTCAAACACCTAAGTGGGACAATTTATTAGGGGTTTGATTGAATTAGGCACAGTCTGCTTTTTCTTTTTTTTTTTTTCAAAACTAAAAGTCATCAGGCACAGCACAAAATCCTGTTGTGTGCTGTCAGTGTAGGTTAGAAACTAGCCATAGCAATAGGATAGCATTGTTTTGTTAAAAAAACTAAAACACAAAAAAAATTTACAGTTTACACTTTAATTTTGAAAATGTTGAACCCGAGGGCTAGGGGTAGAGGACGAGAGCGTGGGCGTCCAACTACTGCAGGGGCAGAGGCCGTGGTCCTGGGCGGGGTGAGACACCACCTGCTGATGAGGGAGCAGGGGAACGCCGCAGAGCTACACTCCCTAGGTTCATGTCTCAAGTTACTGGGACTCGTGGTAGAGCACTGTTGAGGCCAGAACAGGTGATGTCGTGGATTGCGGACAATGCTTCTAGCCATTTGTCCACCAGTCAGTCAGTCTTCCATGCAGTCCACCCATGTCACCGAAATCAGCACTCCTCCAGCTCCTCCACCTCAGCCTCCTTCCCCCCAGTCTGCCCCCTCCCAGGAAAATTTTGCATTTGAACCGGCATACTCTGAGGAACTGTTTTCTGGACCCTTCCCAGAGTCACAAACCACTTGTCCGGTTGCTGCTGAGCTCTTTTCCGATGCCCAGGTTTTCCACCGGTCGCAGTCTGTGGGTGATGATGACATTGTTGACGTAGTGGAAGAAGTGTGTAAAGAGGTGTTGGACGATGAGGAGACACGGTTGTCAGACAGTGGTGAAGTTGTTGTCAGGGCAGGAAGTCCGAGGGGGGAGCAGACTGAGGGATCGAAGGATGATGAGGTGACAGACCCAAGCTGGGTTGATAGGCCGGGTGAACACAGTGCTTCTGAGACAGAGGCGAGTCCTCAACGAGAACAGGTTGGAAGAGGCAGTGGTGGGGCCAAACAGAGAGGCAGGGCCAGAGCTGGTACATCAGCGCCAAATGTTTCACGTAGTGAAGCTCCCGTGGCGAGGGCTAGATTTTCGGAAGTCTGGAGGTTCTTTAAAGAAACACCGGATGACCGACGGACTGTGGTGTGCAACCTGTGCCACACCAGGATCAGCAGGGGTTCCACCACTACCAGCTTAACCACCACCAGTATGCACAGGCATATGAATGCTAAACACCCCACTCAATGGAACCAAGGCCGTTCACCTCCGGCCGGGCACACCACTGCTCCTTCCCCTGTGTCATCTGCTGCCTCTGCTAGTCAGCCCCCTGCCCAGTACCCCGGCCCAAACACCTCCCGTGCGAAAACCACACCTTCGCCTCCACGATCCTCCACAGCATCCACCAATGTCTCCATGCGCAGCGTTCAGCTCTCCATACCCCAGACGCTGGTGTGCAAGAGGAAGTACAGTGCAACCCACCCATACGCCCAAGCCCTCAACGTCCACATCTCCAAATTACTTAGCCTGGAGATGCTGCCCTATAGGCTGGTAGAGACCTAGGCCTTTCACAACCTCATGGCGGCGGCCGCCCCTCGATATTCGGTCCCCAGCCGCCACTACTTTTCCCGATGTGCCTTCCCAGCCCTGCACCAGCACGTGTCAGACAACATCATCTGTGCCCTGACCAACGCTGTTTCTGACAAGGTCCACCTGACCACAGACACGTGGACGAATGCTGCCGGGCAGGGCCACTATATGTCGCTGACGGCACATTGGGTTAACTTGGTGGAGGCTGGGACCGAGTCTGACCCTGGGGACCATGGGCATGGCGCCATCAGTCGGTAGCTCTAGGCACAGCAGCAGTGCCGTAGCTAAGCGACAGCAAGTGGTGCTCAAACTGCTGAGCCTAGGTGATAAAAGGCACACCGCCCAAGAGCTATTACAGGGCATCACGGCGCAGACTGATCTGTGGCTGGCAGCGCTGAACCTGAAGCCAGGCATGGTTGTGTGTAACAATGGCCGTAACCTGGTGGCGGCTCTGCAACTCGGCAGACTGACACATGTGCCATGCCTGGCCCATGTGTTAAAACTCATAGTTCAGCGGTTCCTCAAGACATACCCCAATCTGTCTGATTTGCTCACGAAGGTGCGCCGCATCTATGCGTATTTCAGGAAGTCCAGCACAGATGCTGCCACTTTCACTGCCCGCCTCCAACTGCCCGCTCACCGACCGTTGTGCGACATGCCCACGAGGTGGAATTCAACATTAACCATGTTATTCAGAGTTTACCAGCAGCGCAGAGCGATTGTAGACTGCCAGATGTCAACTTCCACCAGAACTGGTAGTCAGGTCAGTCAGCTTCCTCAAGTCTACAATGAAGAGTGGACGTGGATGTCTGATATCTGTCAGGTGCTGAGTAACTTTGAGGAGTCAACACAGATGGTCAGTGGCGATGCCGCCATCATCAGCCTCACCATCCCACTGCTTGGCCTGTTGAAAAACTCTTTGGTCAGCATGAAGTCAGAAGCTTTGCGCTCGTCACAAGAGACGTGGGAAGAAGATTCCCTTGTTGATAGCCAAAGCACCCTCAGGTCTGTTTCTCAGCGCATATCGGAGGAGGATGAGGAGGAAGAGGAGGAGAATGTTGGCGAAGCAGAAGAGGGGAGCATTGCTCAGTCCTTCACTGTTCAGTGTGTATGGGCAGAAGAAGAGGAGTTTGAGGAGGAGGAAATGGACAGTGAGGCCAGTGAGGGGGGTGAATTCTTGCGAGTTGGGACTCTGGCGCATATGGCAGATTTCATGCTAGGCTGCCTATCCCGTGACCCTCGTGTTCAAAGAATTTATTCCAGCACCAATTACTGGGTATTCACTCTCCTGGACCCACGGTACAAGCAAAATCTTTCCACTCTCATCCCTGGAGAGGAAAGGAGTGTGAGAATGCATGAATACCAGCAGGCCCTGGTGCACAAGCTGAAACAGTATTTCCTTTCTGACAGCGCTAGTGGCAGAGGGCATTCTTCTGCGGGACAAGTAGCGAGGGAGAGTAGGCGAGCAGGCAGCTTGTCCAGCACTGGCAGGGGTACGCTTTACAAGGCCTTTGCCAGTTTTATTTCACCCCAGCAAGACACTGTCACCTGTCCCCAGTCTCTGTCCCCAGTCTCGGCAGAGTAGGGCTGATCTTTACAGAAAGATGGTGAGGGAGTACGTAGCTGACCATACCACAGCTCCCTACAACTACTGGGTTTCAAAGCTGGACATGTGGCATGAACTGGCGCTGTACGCCTTGGAGGTTCTTGCCTGCCCTGCCGCTAGCGTGTTGTCTGAGCGGGTTTTCAGTGCAGCTGGTGGCATCATCACCGATAAGCGTACACGCCTGTCGTCTGACAGCGCTGACAGGCTGACGCTTATCAAGATGAATTATGCCTGGATTTCTCAGGATTTCCATTCTCCACCAGGTGAAAGAAGCTCAACCTGAAAAATGTATGCACTCCTCCTCCTCATTTTCCTCCTTCTCCTCCTCTTTGTACACTAAAGCAGAGGAAACTGGCTATTTTTTGCCTGGGCCAACTGGCTCTAGCTATAGTACTCTATGTATTTAATTTTTCAGGAGGGCCACCTACCCAGTCCTCTGTTTTAAACAATTTTTGGGAGTGCCATATACAGGCACTCAATCTATTTAATTTTTCTGGAGGACCACCTGCCTGCTCCTCTGGTTTGAAAACCTTTTTGGACTGCCACATACAGGCACTATCCAAATTTAATTGTCTCCATAGCAGCCTCCACACGTTGTCTCCATTGCTACCTCCACACATCATCTCCATAGCTGCCTCCCAAAGTCGTCCATATAGCTGCCTCCATACATCGTCCCCTTAGCAAACGAGCTGTGTCAGGCAGAATTTTGGGTTATTTTCATGGCTTCCACATCAAACTTGTTAACTTTGTGGCCACCCTGCTGTGTTATCCACAAAATATACTGGCAAACTTTTATCATTTATCGATATTATTTCAGCGCTTCTTGCGCATCTGTTTACATTCACCTCACCCGCCATAACCAAAACTTATAAGAACAGTACTACACTTGATCTTATACAAAAGGTTCTTAGAAGTGCTGTTTGTAGCCCCCGCCTGCTTTGAAAATTATAATTTTTTCAAAGTAAACGCTTCTGGCCCCCAGGCCCATTTTGGGTGGGGAGGAGCCGAGAGACAGGGGCTTGGACAGGCGAAAGCTCGCCTGGCAGCTGACCAGCAGCTCCATCCCAAGATCCAACTAACATAGTTTTAACTGCAGCACCTTTAATCTACTACTACTTTACTGCCTCCATACATCGTCCCCTTATCAAACGAGCTGTGTCAGGCAGAATTTTCGGGTGTTTCACCAGATTATGGAACTTGGTCACTATGTCGCCACCATGCTGTGTTATCGACTAAATATACCATCAACATTTTGTTCACATAGGAAATCATTTCAGCGCTTCTTGCTCACCTCCTTTGGTTCCTCTCTGCCACCCATTGGTTTGAAGCCTGAGTCCATTTGGGGGTATGTCGCCATGCCACTCTCTAGCCTGCCGCTGCTGCCGCTGCCTCTGCATGCCGTCTTCTATAGTGTCAGGGTCAATTATTGGATGTTTTAGATGCTATCTAGCCTCATTCGGTCATTCTGTCATCGCCATGCTGTTGCCCATAATTTTGGCATAATGGTGCGATTAAGCAGCCTCAGAGGCATCCATGCATGCTGCCCTTGCTGTTTCCTGTCCATTTCCGTGGTGTTTCCATCATTTTCTGAAGTTTCAAGGAGGACAGGGCTGGAGATCAATCTGTCATGATTAAGTAAGGATCACACCACTGGACACTTTAAAAGGAGGCTGGCATCATTGTTTCTCTTCTGTTAACCATGGTCTCTTCTGTTAACCATGGTTATCTCACGTGCAGTCATCATTGCACTGCACAAAACTGGCCTAACAGGGAAGAGTATCGCAGCTAGAAAGATTGCACCTCAGTCAACAATCTATCACATCAAGGAATTCAAGGAGAGAGGTACCATTGTTGCCAAAAAGGCTACAGGGTGCCCAAAAAGGACCAGCAGGTGCCAGGACCCTCTCTTAAAAGTGTTTCAGCTTCGGACTTCTCTCTAGAAAAAACATCAGGGACAGACTGATATTCTGCAAAAGGTACAGGGAGTGGACTGCTGAGGACTGGGGTAAAGTCATTTTCTCAGATGAATCCCCTTTCCGATTGTTTGGAACATCTGGAAAACAGCTTGTTCGGAGAAGACAAGGTGAGCGATACCAACAGTCTTGTCTCATGCCAACTGTAAAGCATCCTGCAACCATTCATGTGTGGGGTTGCTTCTCAGCCAAGGGAATTGGCTCTCTCACAGTCTTGCCTAAAAACACATCCATGAATAAAGAATGGTACCAGAATGTCCTCCAGGAGCAACTTCTCCCAACCGTCCTAGAGCAGTTTGGTGATCAACAGTCCCTTTTCCAGCATGATGGAGCACCTTGCCATAAAGCAAAGGTGATAACTAAATGGCTCAGGGAAACTCCTCAGATCTTAATCCCATTGAGAACTTGTGGTCAATCATCAAGAGACGGGTGGACAAACAAAAACCAACAAATTGTGACAAAATGCAAGCATTGATTGTGCAAGAATAGACTGCTATTAGTCAGGATTTGGTCCAGAAGTTGATTGAGAGCTGCCAGGGAGAACTGCAGAGGTCCTGAAGAAGAAGGGTCAACATTGCAAATATTGACTTGCTGCATTAACTCATTCTAACTGTCAATAAAAGCTTTTGTTATCATAAAATGATTGCACTTGCATTTCTGTATGTGATAAAAACATCTGACAAACACACATAAAACCAGAGGGTAACAGATCATGTGAAAATATAATATTTTTGTTATTCTCAGGGGGCAGGGGCTGGCTATATACTGGGGACATGTGACCAATGTATTTCCCACCCTCGGCTTATACTCGAGTCAAAATATTTTCCCATTTTTTTGTGTTAAAATTAGGTCTCTCGGCTTATACTTGCGTTTACACGGTAATTGTAGTGACCCACAGAATAAAAATAACATTTTCACTGTATGCGAAATGGCCTAAAAGAAATGCTAAAAAGCCATAATGAGAATTGTTGATCTCTTGTATCTCCTCCAAGAAAGAGTTAATAAATAATCTAAACAATAAGTTAAAGACGCCCACAAATTAAGAATCTTCAAAATGCATCTCATCGCAGAAAAATTTAGCCCCCATATGTCCAAATTGCACTGGCACTCCTTCTCTTTAGTGCCCTGTCGTTTGTCTATACAGCAGTTTTCCAGCACATATGGGGCATTGGCATTCTAAAAGGAGAAATTCAGTATCAAACTTTGCAGTGCATTTTATCCATTGTGAATGTGTAAATTGAAAAATATATTAAAAATTTAGACAAAAAAATTAAATTTCGAAATTGCACCTCCATTTTTAAACTCCTGTGAAACACTTAACCCTTCTCCACGTGCAACTTAATTGCAACTTGAGTCCCCAAGTTACGAACAAGATAGGGTCCGGAGGTTTGTTCTTAAGTTGAATTTGTATGTAAGTCGAAACTGTATATTTTATAATTGTAGATCCAGACAAAAAAAAAATTTGGCCCCAGTCACAATTGGAGTTTAAACTTTTTTTGCTGTAATGGAACCAAGGATTATCAATAAAGCTTCATTGCAGACACCTTACAGCTGATTATTGCAATCTGGGACTATAGTAAACCAAGTCGTTAAGGGGTTAAAAGGGTGTAAAAGAACAAAATTGTTAATTGCAAGGGTACTCCCTCAAAAGCTGCATCATCCAAAATATTTTGTCATAACGGTATCCAAAGTAACCCAAGAAGCTGGTCCACAAATGGTCTCCACTAAAAATCTTCTGCTCTCTGCCCAAGATGCTTCATCTGGAAGAATGAGCTTGAATCAGTTTAAAATGCTTCTAACTAATAATTGTAACTAATAAAAGCAGGAACTGGCTCTCTTGGCAAATGGGGTTAACAGCAATGCACAATATTTCATACAATCACTACTTTGCATGTAATACCCAGGAATACATTGGAACACATTATCAGCACACTACATTTTAAGTTTGCCTCAAGCTCAGAAACCCCAATCTTCTTAATTGTCCCAAAAATTATGCTGATTCCCTATCTACAGTATAGGCAATAGGTTTCTGATTGCTTGACGCCTTACCACTGGGAAAAAATTTAAAAGCTATCACTTTTGGATGCCAGGGAGTTAAAAAAAAAGCACAAAAACTAGAAAAGCTGTGAGGGTAATGGGTAAAACAAAAATATTTGCATTTTGATATGTGTAGTTTACATTTTACATAGGGCATTTGAAGATGTTCCCTGGGATATGAAACTACCAGCAAAATTACAACCGCCTGAGACAACAATAGAGAAAATGCCTGACCAAGTTTCTCAACGTTTTACCTTGAAAAGATATGAATCTCAGCCTGAAATCTGGCAAGTATGTACAAAAAAAGTTCCCTGAACATGAATGTGTGTGTTAGTTCTTGTTTCACATGGCAGTGGATTCCTATTTATGCACGAATCCTGTACAAGTTTTTGACAGACTGAACACTGGCCCTTAATATTCAGTGGGCAGGTTATCATTAGGCAATCATTAGGCAGGTATCTTGTAACATCTTTTAGACTGTCTTAGGAGTTCATGTACATCATTTTACCATAGTGGCTTAGACTGCTTGATGAATCCAACATGAGGTTTTACATTTTGCAACTTAAATGAAAAACTTTTTCCTCAAGAGAGGACTCATGCATTTGGGCCAAACTTGCATTTCACCTTGATAGTGGATACAGTGGGGAAATAAATATTTAATGCACTCCGCATGTTAGTTTTCCCACCTTCAAAGAATTTAGAGGTATGCAGTTTTTAATGTGGGTGTACTTAAAGGGAACCTGTCAGCAGAAATGGACCTAATAAACCACTACCAGTATGTTGTAAAGTGTCTTAACACCTTATAGTTAATGTTTCTTTTACGGCTCAGTGTAGAGACGTCATCCAGAAAATCTTCTTTGAAGAGAGATGTGCGTTTGTTGTGTAAAGATAAGGAGGAGGAGAGTTCAGCACTGAAGTCAAGATCTCCTTGCATAAGAATTACCACATCACTGTAATTTAAAAGTCCTTTGTGGGGGGGGGCGTGGTCTGGACCCTGGATCTGATGGCCACACACTAGCAGAGCTCCGCAGCCCCGGTGCCTAATTTCGCCATAAGGAGGGGAATTATCCTGGCCCCAAAAGCCAAAAAGACCCCCAGAAGGGGAACGAAGCCCTCGAGACCCCGGGACGCAGGTCGGGCAGGCGAAACGTCGCTTACCCGCTTCTTCCTCCGGTCCACAGTCGCGGTCAGCGCGGGTCCACGTGCAGCCGGGAGGCCTGAAGACCGGAAGAGAGACCCACCGCAGCTCGCTGAAGTTCCCGTTATGGCCCCCACTCCAGCAGCGGGTAAGCGGGGATCTGCGGCGTCCACCGCCGCGCCGCCTTCACACGCAGGCTGCAAGGACTCGGCCGGCAAGTCACAGGCCGCACCGAACCGCCATCTTAGTCCCCAGTCTAAAGGACAGCGTGACTCCCCTGTAGCGCAGCAGCGCCAAACTACAGCGGCGCAGCAGCGCCAAACTACAGCGGCGCAGCAGCGCCAAACTAAAGAGGCGCAGCAGAGCCAAACTACAGAGACGCAGCATCGCCAAACTACAGAGGCGCAGCAGCACCAAACTACAGCGGCGCAGCAGCGCCAAACTAAAGAGGCGCAGCAGCGCCAAAATAAAGTGACGCCTCTGCAGGATGCTGACCTGGGAGCCCCACAGCGACATACTGGGGAGGGGGAGTCCCTCCAGTCAAAACAGCCAAGGGAATTTATTCCGGGAACCCCATTTATCCCCAGGTCAGAAGTACAAGAAGAGGAGCTGGGTGCTACTCCCACCCTCACCCGTTATGCAACACCTTCCCCAGAGTGGGCATCATCGCCGGAGCCATATAGCATGGACGTTATGACAGTCAAGAATCAGAATCAGAACCGTACTGGCATACTCATCTCCAAAATTTGCCTACTAAAGAGGACTTTAAATCGTTAATCGCTGAAGTCAAAGAAGCGTTCAAATCTGAAATTTCGGAGGTACGACGTGATATTCAGTGTATGACGCAGAAAATAGATGATCTGGAAACTGCGCAGGCAGACGCAAGGCGTCAGATTTCACATACGCAACATACTCTGCATTCTCAATCTGTTACACTACAAGATATGGCCAGGCACCTGGAAGATCTTGACAACAGAGGAAGACGTAACAATATTCGGGTGAGGGGTCTATCGGAGGTGGAAGGCAAAGAGGATGTTCGTGCTACACTACAAGCACTTTTTTCAGCGCTACTAAGGGAGCCGGAAATACAGGTGAAGCTTGATAGAGCTCATAGAGCGTTGAGGCCTAAAGCACTGGGAGGTAGCCCGCGGAATGTCATCTGTTGTGTGCATGACTTTGAATTAAAGGAACGCATCATGTTTGCGGCGAGGAAAAATAAGAATTTTGATTTCAACGGAGATGCCATACAGCTTTATCAGGATCTCTCTGGGATTACCCTTCAGAAGAGGCGGATCTTACTACCGTTGCTGGATATTTTACGTGAGAACGACATTTCCTACCGCTGGAATTTTCCTTTTGCCTTGTCAGCCACCATAGATGGAATTACGGCCACGCTTACTGTGATTGAGGAACTGCAGGAATTCTGCGACATCTGGAACATCCCGACCCCACGACTGGATGATTGGGGGGGTCTTCCCCATCAGCTACGCCAACTGCAGTATAAGAACCAGCCGAACAAAAGGGGCGAAGACCACGAACCAGAGCTCCATCCCAGGACTCTTATGATTAGAGAAGAACATCTGCTGGATATATATCCTTTACAGTTATAGCTTTTGAATGTTTAAAGGGGGTCTCACGTTTGCTTATGCTTGCTTATGTTCGGGGTACTCTTTCCCTCCTTAGTAATTTTAGACAGTAATATGCATAAAGGCATCGGGGTTATTTTCCGGAATCTCTGGATAGTTAGTGATATATCAAAGTATTTGATCTCGTATAGTACTGTATTTGCTGATTTTTTTCTTTTCTTTCCAGGCTCACACTACCACGTTTTCCCCACTAGGTGGGTCTTTTCTGGATCCTGCTCCCTGACCCTCATTTGGGGTTTATATAGGAGGTGGTGAATCCAGATCAGCCGACTATACTCCCCTACTTTAGGGGCAGACCGGCTGAGTAGGCCTGCACTAGGGTCAGGAGGTTTCTCCTCTCCCTGGTTACAAATCTGGGAATTTATTCTTGTTTTCTTGTTACTTTCTTGGTTTTTATTCGTTTTGACTGTTTGTCTTGTGGTGTGTAAGTTTTGTTCCCCCCTTGTCACATTCCTACCCTTCCTTCCTAGTGTTTCCGACATCGTGGGCCTACACATACTAACACTCTTCCCCACTCCCATACCGGAGCCTTACTGCAGAAGCTATATATAGCTCCCCCTCCCCCTCTAGGATCAGGCGCATATCACACAGAAACACGCCACGGGTCTTGCCCAGGAGTATCCGCTAATCAGATCATCATGGTCCAGCTCTTGACGCTAAATGTAAAAGGGCTCAATTCAGCTCGTAAGCGACGACTCACGCTTAATGAGCTGAAGAGAAGTAGATCAGATGTGGTGTTCTTGCAGGAGACTCATTATGATGCTGCGGGGAATTTTAATTTTGCTAAGCACCTTTACCCGGTTTCTTATACGGCGTCCACGGAGAACAAGAAAGCGGGAGTGGCAATTCTGTTCTCAACCTCGTGCCCCATAGTGCCTGAAACGGTGACGTCGGATCCCATGGGCCGCTTTATCATTGTCCAGGGTAAAATGTTCGGCTCGCCCGTACTTTTATGCAATATATATGCTCCCAATACGTCCCAGGTTCGCTTCATTACTAAAGTCCTGAATAAATTAGCTAAACTTCCACCAGCACCCCTACTGATAGGAGGGGACTTCAATGTCATCTTTTCAGAAAATATGGACCGCCTGGCAATTGACCCCAACCCCACCACTAGATCGCAGAACACCATCTCAGCGGCATTCCGTAGAGTCATTAGGAGGTTTGCTCTGTATGACTTATGGAGTGTGGGTAAACCGGGTGACCGCTCATTTACCTTTTACTCTGCCCCACATGGCACCCATACCCGTATAGATTACTGGTTTGGAGATATACAATTCTTGCGAATGATGCACTCTGCAGAGGTGGGGGACATAGCGTGGTCAGACCATGCACCAGTCTCTCTGCAGCTTAGAGATGGTTCCCCCATAACTAGGGTATGTCATTGGCGCTTAAATGAATCCCTTCTTAAAAAGCCTTTGATCAAGGAGGAGTTAAATGGGGCATTGCGGGAGTATTTTCAGTTTAATGAGGATTCAATCCCCTCCATTCCTGTGATGTGAGAAGCTCATAAAGCGGTCTTCCGAGGCCACTGTATTGAACAGGGAACCAGATTGAAAAGGAATAGGGTCCATTTGGAGAAGGAGCTAAGAAAGGAAATTGGTAAGCTAGAAGCAGCTTTGTTAGCTAAACCAACTAGGAGGAGACTCCAACAGCTAATTGAGGTTAGGGAACAGTTGCGAGAGATTCAGACCCAAGAGGTAGAGAAACTACTGGTGTTTACTAGACAACGATATTATGAGCAAGCGAACAAACACCATTCTCTCCTGGCGAAACAACTGAGGGAAAAGAGGGACCATCAAATCCCCCATATTATACGCGATTCCGGGGGGAACTTATTGCATGACCCAAGGGAGATCGCCTCTCGTTTCCAAGAATTCTATGCTAAATTGTATTCTTTGCCAAACACCCTGCCCCTGGATGAGGGCCTGAGAAAAACTTTGCTAGTAGACTTTTTGAATTCTTGCTCCCTCCCTGGACTCCCCTCGGAGGCTATTGAGACACTTAGCTCAGAATTAACATCGGAAGAGATAGAGGAAGTGATTAAAGGAATGCCTAATGGGAAATCCCCGGGCCCAGATGGGCTCACATATCTTTATTATCAGACCTTCTCCTCTGTGTTGTTGCCGCATATGACAAAAGTGTTTAACGCGTTCTTACAAGGCGAGCCTATGCCTACGACTTTTACTCATTCTTATATCACTCTTATCCCCAAGCCTGCGAAAGATGCAACTGACTGTGCCAATTATAGGCCGATTGCACTTCTGAACGCTGATTTGAAAATATTCACAAAATTGCTGGCCAATCGCCTGATCCAGTGGATCCCTCAGTTAATCCATAAGGACCAAGTAGGCTTTGTACCGGGACGTCAGGGTGGCGACAACACGAGGAGAACAATTGATCTTATTGATGTAGTCAACAAACAAAATGACCAGGCCCTGATACTCAGTTTAGATGCAGAAAAGGCGTTTGATCGCCTCAGCTGGCCCTTCATGTTTCAAGTGTTAGAACACATTGGGATACGAGGCCCCTTTCTCCAGGCCTTGAGGGGGTTATATTCAAATCCCACAGCTGAAATTAAGCTTCCACATGCGTCCTCCCCACCTCTGCAGATAAGGAATGGTACACGCCAGGGCTGCCCACTTTCTCCTCTCCTGTTTATACTTTGCATTGAACCCTTGGCCTCCATCATCCGACAAGACCCGAATATTCATGGTATTATGGTTAGAGACAAGGAATTCAAATTGTCTCTATTTGCAGATGACATCCTGCTTACTTTAACTCAACCCCTAATCTCTCTACCCAACCTACAAGCACGGTTACAGCAGTATGGCCGTCTTTCGGGTTATAAACTGAACACCTCAAAGACAGAGGCCCTGCCCCTTAACCTCACACAACCACTGGTTGATCAACTGAAGGCCACATTCAGATATAATTGGAAAACCGATGCTATTAAGTATCTGGGGATACTCTTGACCCCTTCTTACAATACACTATATGGCCAGAACTTCCCTGATAGCTTCCAAAAATAAGGACTCTGCTTGACAACTGGAATAGTCTCCCCCTCTCTCTTTTTGGCAGGATAGCGGCGGTTAAAATGACTATTTTACCTAAGCTGCTTTATCTTTTTGAAACCCTGCCAGTGCCAGTCCCATTGGGCGCCCTGCGGTCTCTACAAGCCTCAATTCTACATTTTATCTGGGCAAAAAAGAGACACAGAATCTCCAAGTCTGTTCTAATCTCTCACAAATCCAAGGGTGGACTATCGGTGCCCGATATCACCAGATACTACTGGGCAACACAATTGCGACGAATTCCAGCATGGTCTACCTTGCTGGCATTCTCCAAATGGATGGAGATTGAGAAACTGTGGTTGGCTCCTTTTCACCCTAACTCTTACCTCTGGCCTAAAGAGGCGCCTACATTGCCGGACCCCCAATTAGGCCCTATTTCATTCATGATTAAATTGTGGAGGGCCTGTGTGGCCAGGTTCCCGCTGGTATCGCAGTGTTCTCCTATGCAATCTTTCTTACACACCCCTCTTATGCAACAGGCCGGGGTGGGGCAGGAAATTAAACCCTGGCATGAGAAGGGATTGTTTAGATTCACAGACATAGTAGACTACCGAGATAGGAAGATTCTGCCTTTTCCTGCCTTGCAGGATAAATTCCATCTCCCGCATGCAGCCAATTTCCACTATATTCGAATTAGGCACTTCTTACAGTCCCTGAGCAGTACTGAGATGGTCTCGGCCCCCACCACGTTTGAGCACATTTGCAAAACCGCTACCCACACCTCTGGTCTTATATCAGATATCTATATGATGCTATTGCACCCAAGCTCGTAGCGGTGGACATTCCACTCTCCCCATTGTATTACTTGCTGAATGTCTCTCCTCAGCCCATGGCCAAGACGGCTACAAAACTGAGCTTGCATATACTCACAGCTGCGAGGTGCCTGATAGCGCAATTCTGGAAAAGGCAAGCCCCTCCCTCCCGAATGGACCTACTCTCTAGGGTGAGGGAAACTCGCAGTATGGAACACCTGACTGCCTCCTTGAATAATCGTATCCCATTGTTTGACAAAACTTGGGAACGTTGGGATCGCTATTGGATGGAAGAGCGGGCAGGAGGAGGAGAGTGAGGTGGTCACCCCTATTGTTTCTACCCGAGTGTTAATTGTTATCATGGTGAGTTTGTCTGATTGTCTTTTGTTGCCCCCCCCCCCCTTCTAGACCGATTGGGCATGGAGTTGATGCTGTCCTTGGTAATTGGTCGAATGCCAGGAAAACATTGCGCTACCAGGCCTTATATCCCATTATGTAGATGGGGAAAGTTGAGCTGTTAATATCTTTTTGGATAAAACCTGTCTTTCGGTTGTATTATTATTGAAAAACTTCAATGTGAAATACGTGCATGTTAACTTTCTTTTTGATATATTTCTTTGAAAATGATAATAAAAATACAATTATATAAAAAAAGTCCTTTGTTCAAGGACATCAGTAACTGGCTCTCCAAAAGTCTGTGAAGGGACATTTTGAGGCAGGGAAAGCTTGACTTCAGTGGTAAGCTCTCCGCCTCCTTGACTTTATACGACCAATTTACATCTTACCTCCAAGTCAATTTTCGGATGATGCCATCAAAAAAGCCCATAAAAGAAACATGATCTAGATGGTGTTAAGCTGCATCAAAACATACTGGCAGTGGTTTATTAGGTTGATTTCTATTGACAAGTTCCCTTTAAACTGAAAGCAAAAATCTAAAAAAAAAAATCCTTAAAATAACGTTGTATGATTTTTAAATAATTTGTATTAGGCTTGGTATTTAGTACTGAAGCCTTTGTTGTAATTACAGAGGTCAGACTTTTCCTCTAGTTCTTGACAAAGTTTGCATACACAGGGATTTTTGCCTACTCCTCAATACGATCTTCTAGGATCAGGAAATAAGAGTTTTCCTTAGACTTTGCCAATTAAGGCCTCCTTGTAAATATCTGGATTCTGGGAAATATGCAAATAAGGTTTTCAGGATGGGACGAGGAAAACCACACCTCACTTTGCTACCTTGAAAAGGAGCCCCCCTTAACACCAAGCATGACTTGACACAATGTGGGATTAAAGCCAAACCGGTGTAACCATTCCAGATGGAAGAGATTCCCAACTGTAGACAGCACTGTCTCCTTACAGAGACCAATTAAAGCTGCCTTGAAGGTTTCAGGGCTGTCACTGGGCTACATGGAGTTTCACTGTTGGCTGGACCTATCTTCGAAGCTGTTACTAAGGAAATTAGGTTTTTGGCCAAAATCTTGTGATACATGGCCCCAGCCATCCTCCCTTCAATATGGAGCATTAGTTCTGTCCACTGCAGAAAAGCAACCCCATAGTATGATATTTATACCCCCATGATTCATGGTTGGGACAATGTATCCTCCTTCTTCCTATGAACACAAGTGGAGTTGATACAAAAAAGGTACCATTGCAGTCTCTTCTGAATCACATGTCCTTCTTCCATGTCTCCTATGGATCATTCAGATGGTCAATGGTAAATTTCAAACTGATGATTTTTTTCCATGGTGACATAGTGTAAACTTTGTGACTGTGGCCTCCAGCGTGCTTCAGGTCATTTCCTTTGTTGTTAGGGGCTGATTTTTGACCTCTCAGAATCACTCTTACATCATGATCCCCCAGAGCCCCAGATCAAGGAAGATTGACAGTCATCTTGTGTTTCTTCCATTTGCTAGCAATTGTGTCAACAGTTGCAGCTGAGCCCTCTCCATACAAGGTGGAGGTGCATATTGCAGCAAACACCCACCGGTAACACCCGTGGTCGGGGCTGGCACCAATCGTGGGGCCTATAAATGCTTCTGGAAAAACTGCCGGAGACACTTAAATCCTGGCGTCGCCATCTTGGATCCTTTCGACCCGATGGATGTCTGGTTTCTGCAGATTTGTTACAGTGATCCAGTGGCTAAGTGTAATGAATACTGTGCAATAATTCTATATCCTGCAATACAGTAGTTTTGCAGTATATGGTAGGAACAGACCATTTAGAGTTAATGTACCCTAGAGGGTTTAAGAAATAGCAAAAAAAAGCGAGAATTAAACTCACCGGTAATTCGTTTTCCATTTAGTCCACCATGACGGCCCACCTGGAGGATTACCTATTGACCTCTGCAGGGACAGGAAGAAGAGAGGTTAAATGTCCCTTCCACTGCATCCCTCTCCAGTGTCTACCAAATAACTACACCAAAAGAGGATGCAAGAGGTTTATTAGTATGTTACTTCTCAAACAGACAAAACCAAACAATAATGTCTTGGGGGTTGGGAAATAATTCGAGGCCGTCATGGTGGACTAAATGGAAAACCAATTACCGGTGAGTCTAATTCTCGCTTTCCAAGACGTCCCCCCATGACGGGGGATGTACCAGATGATATTAGAAATTTTTACACCTGGAGATGTACCAGATGATATTAGGAATTTTTTTTTAGGGAGGGACTACTGCTTGTAGGATTTTTCTACCAAACGATAAGTCTCTAGCTGAGTGCAAGTCCAAACGGTAGTGTTTGGCAAAAGTTCCAGTGCTGGACCAGGTGGCAGCTTTGACAAAAGGAGGGGAGGATAATTTCCTGACTACGATGAAAGTCAGTTGCTACCCTGGGAAGAAAACTGGCATTGAGTCTTAGAGAGATCACATCATCAGAAATTTTGAGATGAGGCTTGTTTATAGAAAGTGCCTGGATCTTGAAGGGTTCCTGCCTGAGCCTATTCAAGACTATTAAAAGTTCCCATGGGAGTGTTTTGATGGGAATGTTAGGTCTAAGTCTAGCGGAAGCTTTTATAAACCTTTTTACCCACCTATGTTCAGCCAGAGAGATGTGGAAGAAGACACTGAGGGCTGAGATCTGGACTTTTAATGTGCTGGTCTTTAGGCCTTGCTTGTAGAAATTCCAGGATCTGTTGTATATTAGAAGATAGATTAGGTATTTCGGGATGGCAAAAAGAAACAAATGTTTTCCAGATTTTTAAGTAGATAGCCGGGGTGACTGGTTTCCTACTTGCCTGTAATGTCGCAATGACTTTAACTGATAGGCCTTTAGCTCTCAACATCTATTTTTCAGGATCCAAGACGAAAGCTGAAATGTTTCTGGGCTGGGATGATATATCGCTTAGGCTAAGGCTTAGGGCTTTTTCTTCTGGGAGAAGTGAGTGCTGATGTACTGAGTCTAGTAGAATACCCAAGAATTTTATTCTGGTGCTGGGTTGAAGGTTCGATTTTCATAATTCACTATCCAACCCAGATGCTCTAGGAATTTTAAAGTTGTGTCCCTCTGAGATATCAGATTTTCTTCTGAGCTGGATATTAGAGGTATTTTTGAGAGGTGGGGTGGATTGGGACTTGGTAGTACATGTCTTTCAGGTCTATGGTGCAAAGTGCTGTGTTTTCCGGAATTAAAGGTGTTGTAGATCTTAGGGACTCCATCTTGAATTTCTATTTGATGTGTCTGTTCAGGTTTTTTAGGTTTATAATCATCCTGTAGGATCCATTCGGCTTTTGTATTAGGAAGAGGGAAGAATAGAAGCCTTTTCTCACCTGATGAGATGGTACAGGGGATATCACATTCTTGTTTAACAGGGATTGCACTTCTTTCCACATGAGAAGGTGGAGTTGCGGAGAAGAGACTTTTGTTGTCACAAATGTTTGCAGAGGTAGAGAGTTCAGTTTGATTCTGTAACCTTCCTGTACTACTCCTAGGATCCATGTATTCTTGCTATATTTTGGTTCCATTGGGAGGGGAAAAGAGCAAGTCTTCCCCCCACCCTGACGTCACTGTTTTCTGGCAGGATTGAGTTGACTACTTTTGGAGGTGCTGTATCCCCTACATCTACCCCCTTTGGGGTAACTCCACCTGCCTTGCTTGCCTTTACCTCGTTAAGATGGAATTTTTTCTCAGGAACCACAAAAGGAAGGTTTCTTCTAGGAATCCCTTTTTTTGTCTGCTGCTTTTTCTAAGATAGCGTCAAGCTCTGGGCCAAATAAGAATTTGCCCATGAAAGGAACGCCACATAGATTTTCCTTTGATCTTAAATCTCCCGACCATTGTTTCAGTCAAAGGGCTCTACAGGCTATGTTGGAAAGGGCTTCTTCCTTAGCCGAGAATCAAACGCATTCCCCTAAAGCATCAGCGATGAAAGTGATGGCTGACATTCTCCACTGATGATTTGGTTTTCCAACCCATTAAGCCAGCAGGTTATGGTTCTGGCAACTGAAGTGGTTGCGATGTTTGCTTTTAAGTTTTGTATCGCTGACACGTCTTTTTTCAGATACTGTCCGATTTTCAGTCCATAGGGTCCTTTGGTTGAGTTGCGTCTTCAAAAGGGAGGTCGGTCTTTTTGACTACCTTCGTGACTTGAACGTCAACTTTTGGAATCGAATCCCACAGTTTAGATTATTCTTCAAAGACCAGTCTGTTTCTGAATTCTTTAGCCATGAGAGACATTTTTCTGGTTCTCTCCATTCCTCACGTATAAGGTCCTCCAACACACTATTGACTGGGAAGACCAGAGTTCATCCTGCACTGACTTTGTTTCCACAGGATCTTCGATATACAGAGTCTCTCTGACTGCTTTTAGTAAGGAATCTAAATTATCCAGAGAAAAAAGAAACCTAGATTCTGTTTTCTTCTCCTGAATTTCCAGGATCTGCTCCTCTTTGCCCTCCTGGAAAGAACAGGACTCAACCTCATGATCTGAGTCTATCTCTGGGATGGGTCCAGGGGATTTGAATTTTTTAGGAGGGGGAGGACCTTCTGAAAAGAGGGATGCTACTGTATTTTTTTTTACTTCCAACTGAAACATGGATCTCAGCTCATCAACGAGAGACGTCTTTTCCTCACGCATAATACTATCTACACAGTCCTTCCATACAGGCTTCTTATTCGAGTTTGTTAAAACACATATTGCATCTACGGGAATGAGGAGTCTTAGGAAAAGAAAGGAAAGAAGGAGGATAAATCTAGTCTCTTTCTTCTCTTTCTCCTTTCTTTCCTAGGAGTGAGAAGAACTATAGTATAGAAGAAGGAGATGTATAGGATTTTTGTAAATGTATGCAAACATTATAAAATCTATATAAATTTTGTATACCCGTGATCACACCGACCCAAAGGAGGAAGTAGAAATGTCATTTGGGGCGCACGTTGAAAGCCGTAAAAGCCAAACCCACAAGAATATGGCACAATGGTGTTTTTTCACCATTTTTACTGCATTTGGATTTTTTTCCCATTTCCCAGTACACGGCATGGAATATTAAGTGCAATTTGTTAAGCAGAAAACAAGCCCTTAAACAGCTCTTTACATGGAAAAATTTTAAAAAAGTTATGATACACTGTGAGTTTATAGTCTTTTTCAAGTCATTGTAGGTGAAAAAATTTCAAAATTGGTTGTATACCAAGTACTTCTTTTCCCCACTATATTTTGATGTTGCAAAGGTTAATAATTCCCATAACTAAGAAATGCAGTATGCAGGTGGGGATTTTAATATAGCTTTATAATCTTCTTTCCTGCTTTTCACAATTTTTCAGGTAGCCAGTGGAATGTGGGACCGATTCCAAACAAGGATGTTCCATGGGCATAAAAAGCCTAAAGATTTGTAAGTATTAGAAAGGGTTCACTTTGTAAAAACATTGCACAAAAAGGCATGCACAAGTTCGGTTTGTAAACAGGTACGTGTGTTTTGAGTTTTCAACCTGTAGGTGCAAAATAATGCAACTGTACATCTTTGTGAAGAATGTTTTACCACCCCATGACTTAAATTTAGGGATGGAGCCAATGGAAAAGGCTAATGGCAGGAGCCTTGCAATAGAAGAAAGCAGGCCTCTTACTTCAACAACAATTAAAGGAAACCTACCATCAGAACTACATCTGATGGTAGATTCTTCCTGCCTGGCTGTGCCCTATATTTGTAATTTAATAATCCTGGAACCTAACTTATTACTAAAATAAAGTATTAAACCTGTAAATTAACTTCAGAGACTACTTGGGCGTGTGCTAACTTTTGCTCCCAGTGTCCCGCCAGACTGGTACACGCCCCAGTATCCTCTGCAGTTCATTTACATATTACTAAAATAAAGTTTTTCACAAGTAAGGTTAGGTTCTAGGATTATTAAATTACAGATAAGGGCAAAGGTAGGCATGAGGAATCTAGCATGAGATCTACTTTTGATGGTAGATTCCTCATCGTAGGTTTCCTTTAACACCAATCTTAACCTGTCAGATGCTGCCCCTATTAGATACATACACTCACCGGCCACTTTATTAGGTACACCATGCTAGTAACGGGTTGGACCCCCTTTTGCCTTCAGAACTGCCTCAATTCTTCGTGGCATAGATTCAACAAGGTGCTGGAAGCATTCCTCAGAGATTTTGGTCCATATTGACATGATGGCATCACACAGTTGCCGCAGATTTGTCGGCTGCACATCCATGATGCGAATCTCCTGTTCCACCACATTGGATTGAGATCTGGTGACTGTGGAGGCCATTTGAGTACAGTGAACTCATTGTTATGTTCAAGAAACCAGTCTGAGATGATTCCAGCTTTATGACATGGCGCATTATCCTGCTGAAAGTAGCCATCAGATGTTGGGTACATTGTGGTCATAAAGGGATGGACATGGTCAGCAACAATACTCAGGTAGGCTGTGGCGTTGCAACGATGCTCAATTGGTACCAAGGGGCCCAAAGAGTGCCAAGAAAATATTCCCCACACCATGACACCACCACCACCAGCCTGAACCGTTGATACAAGGCAGGATGGATCCATGCTTTCATGTTGTTGACGCCAAATTCTGACCCTACCATCCGAATGTCGCAGCAGAAATCGAGACTCATCAGACCAGGCAACGTTTTTCCAATCTTCTACTGTCCAATTTCGATGAGCTTGTGCAAATTGTAGCCTCAGTTTCCTGTTCTTAGCTGAAAGGAGTGGCACCCGGTGTGGTCTTCTGCTGCTGTAGCCCATCTGCCTCAAAGTTCGACGTACTGTGCATTCAGAGATGCTCTTCTGCCTACCTTGGTTGTAACGAGTGGCAATTTGAGTCACTGTTGCCTTTTTATCAGCTCGAACCAGTCTGCCCATTCTCCTCTGACCTCTGGCATCAACAAGGCATTTCCGCCCACAGAACTGTCGCTCACTGGATGTTTTTTCTTTTTCGGACCATTCTCTGTAAACCCTAGAGATGGTTGTGCGTGAAAATCCCAGTAGATCAGCAGTTTCTGAAATACTCAGACCAGCCCTTCTGGCACCAACAACCATGCCACGTTCAAAGGCACTCAAATCACCTTTCTTCCCCATACTGATGCTCGGTTTGAACTGCAGGAGATTGTCTTGACCATGTCTACATGCCTAAATGCACTGAGTTGCCGCCATGTGATTGGCTGATTAGAAATTAAGTGTTAACGAGCAGTTGGACAGGTGTACCTAATAAAGTGGCCGGTGAGTGTATATATGTATATATAGAAAAATAAAGTTGGGTGTAGTGCTCCCCTTGTGCTGTGATAAGGGGCTGCTAATGTTTGCCATTGTAGCTATGTGCAAACTGAGCCTTTCGTAATTAAAGAGAACCCGTCAGGCAAATTAACCCCCGAAACTAAATATATATATATATATACATATATATATATATATATATATATATATATATATATATATATATATACATAAACTGCCATTAGAAAGCATTGTCCCTCTACATGCCTGTAAACTTAAGCTATGAGATCCTAAAGCTGTATGCAAATTACCTCAAAGATGTCCATTGAATCATTATCATATTCAGCTGTCCAGCTTATTCATTAGTGGGACCCCCAGTGCTTGACTTACAGCCTGTATAATGATGTGAGGTATAATGGTTTATTGGCTCCTCCATGCACTTCCTGGTGCTGGCGTCCCCTGAAGCCTGTGTGTGTATAGGAGAGATGCAACAGCTCCAGGCAGCCATGTTATAGTGTCACACATGTGTATAGGAGGAGAGAGCATATCAGCAGGTAAAGCACAGACACTAGCAATGCTTTACTATACATTAAACACAGACATGAGCAGGGGGAGGGGAGGGGTAACTGGTGACATCACTGCCTCTCTCCATGTGCCCAGCCTCATTTACATGATAAAGAAAATATTATTTTAGAATGATCAAAACTTCCATATTGCTCAAGTTTATGTGGAGACTGGCAAAGTTATACACATTGAGGCAGATTTACTTACCCGGTCCTGTCCCAATCCCCGCTTTGCGTTGTCCGACGAGGATTCGGGTCTACCGCGATTCACAAGGTTGTGCGTCCAATTTCCTTCATGTGTCGCTTCCCAACTGAGATCCCGGAGTTCACCTATTTCTACCTGGTGCATCTAAGTGCTTGATCTTGCGACACAATTTCAATGTTATATTCCACGGTTTGTCCTAATCCGTCGGGTTGCTATACGGCACCCCCACCTTTTCTGTCGCATGCGAGCGGGAACCAATGCGCAATTAGGCTCAAAATATTTGGAAAAACCCGACAGAATCGCGGTCCGTGGAGCCTTAGTAAATGTGCCCCGTTATGTATAGAGACATCATATTGACCTACAGTGCTTTTCACTTTTGGATAATAAAATGTATTTCATCAAAAAATATTTTCATAATTCAAATATCAACAGGCAGAATCATATTCTTTGGCAGAAATTGGTCTGGAGGGTATAACATTGTGGTCACAAAGTGGGTGCAGCCCTTTTCATAGAGAAGAGGCGGACTGGAGTAATATATGGCTAGTGAATAATGTGCAGTTGGGTCATTCTGTTAAGCAATACCAATAAATCTCCAAATCCCCTGGGTACTCAAAGGGGAAGAAACTGGGCTACCAGTGTTCAGCCAAGTTGTAAATAACAATAAAAGTGTGCCTTGGGTGTATTTTACTTTCACTGTAAGGCCATTAGAACATTCTGCTCATATAAATCACCAGAATCACCACCTCCAACCCTTACTATTCTTCACACCTTTCAGTGGTGAACAGGTGAGGAAGGTCAGGGTTGTGTCACACATTTGCTTACAATGATTCCAAACCTGTACTGCAAGCCTATGAAGTAGTAGTAAAGTAATTCTGCAGGAAGCGTTTCCTTCCAGCATCGGCCAAAGCGAGGTGAGGCCCAAGTAGTGGCAAAGGTGATGCTGTGCATTTGGCATCAACAGAGGGCTGTAGCAATGGTGGCTGGCCAAATAATAAAAAAAAGTAGTTGATAATGCATTCCTAGCCTGCCTTTTAGCTAGTGCAAGCTTAGCTTAACTCAAGAAATTGCAAATGCAAATGGACTTTAAATGGCATTCTTTAAAAAAAACTCTTAGGGACTTTCACATGCTGAGCAGTGTAGAAACATTTTGCCAGTATTATCAGCTTGATCAGGTTTAATCTCCCCACCACACAGACTAGAAGACTATGGGGCAGATTTATCAAGTGTCTGAAAGTCAGAATATTTCTAGTTGCCCATGGCAACCAATCACAGCACCCCCTTAAAATATTCATGAGCACTGATAAAATGAAAGCTGAGCTGTAATTGGTTGCCATGGGCAACTAGAAATATTCTGACTTTCAGACACTTGATAAATCTGCCCCTATGTATTGAATTTGTCAGTAACAAAGGTGAATAGGGGATGCAAGTTCAGTTGATAGAATGTAGAATCAGACTGCATAATCACAGACCACATTACTATAGACCACAGACTACTTAACCCCCTTAATGACAAGGCCCTCTTTCGGTTTTTGCGTTTCCATTTTCACTACACACCTTCAAAAATCAATATCTTTTATGTCATCTTTTTATGTAAAGAGCTGTGTGTGGGCTTGTTTCTCGCATAACAAAATGCACTTCGTGGTGACGGTATATAAAGAGCACCTGTGACCCCGAAAATTACCCCCCACAAAATGTGCCCCCCATAGTCCTCACCCCAGCCCCTTTCTCCTTAGACATTTTTAAAAAAATGTATTTTTGGTAAATTTATTTAAAGCGATCCGACCTCTTACTAAATAAGAGGTCGAATTCTCCTATCTTGCAGTCGGCCTTATTCATTAGGGGGTCGGCCGACACACCCCCAGCAGGCCCCTGCCTGCGGGGACCTGTAGGAGAAGCCGTCAGCATAGCATGTATTGAGTAATCGCTGCCAGCTCTCCGAGATGCAGCTGCGGCCGCAGACTTTCTCCTATACAGGCGGTCCCCTACTTAAGGACACCCGACTTACAGACAACCCATAGTTACAGACAGACCCCTCTGACCTCTGGTGAAGCTTTCTGAATGCTTTGCTATAGTCTCAGATTGCAATAATCAGCTGTAAGGTGTCTGTAATGAAGCTTTATTGATAATCCTTGGTCCCATTACAGCAAAAAATGTTTAAACTCCAATTGTCACTGGGGCCCAAATTTTTTTTGTCTGGATCAACAATTATAAAATATACAGTTTCGACTTACATACAAATTCAACTTAAGAACAAACCTCCAGACCCTATCTTGTATGTAACCCGGGGACTGCCTGTACATTGCCAGCCGGCCGCGCTGCACTAATAGCAGCTACGGCCGCGCAGGCTAACATGCAGCGAAAATCGCGGAGAGCCGGCAGCGATTATGCAATACATGAGATAATGCCGGCTTCTCTTACAGGTCCCCGCAGACAGGGACATGCTGGGGGTGTGTCGGCCGACCCCCTAATGAATAAGGCCGACTGCCCAGACACAAGTTTGGAGAATCCGACCTCTTATTTTGTAAGAGATCGGATCACTTTAACCCCTTAACGCTCTGCGCCGTAGCTCTACGGCGCAGAGGTATAAGGGATGTATGAAGAGGGCTCACGGGCTGAGTCCTCTTCATACAGAGGTGGGGGTTTTTGCATAATGCATAAAACCCCCACCGCTAATAACCGCGGCGCCAAAGTATGAAAAAGTTATTAGCGTCAGAAGATGGCAAAAAATTTTTTTTCGTTTTTGTACACATTCGTTTAATTTTTGAAAATGTATTAAAACACAATAAAACCTATATAAATTTGGTATCACCGCGATCGCACCGAACCAAAGAATAAATTAGGCATGTTATTTGAAGCGAAGAGTGAAAGTCGTAAAAACTGAGCCCACAAGAACGTGACGCACGTGCTGTTTTTTTTCAATTTTTCCACATTTGGAATTTTTTTTCAGCTTCGCAGTACACGGCATGTTAAAATAAATAACATTATGGGAAAGTAAAATTTGTTACGCACAAAATAAGCCCTCACACAGGTCTGTACACGGAAAAATGAAAAAGTTATGGATTTTTGAAGTTGGAGAGCGAGAAATGAGCCGAAAAACCCTCCGTCCTTAAGGGGTTAAATCAATTTACCACAAATACATTTTTTTTAAAGAAAGGGGCTGGGGTGAGGAGTATGGGGGGGGGCACTTTTTGTGGGGGTCATTTTTAGGGTGACAGGTCCTCTTTAAAATTCCATGGCGTGAACTGGGAAGTGGGGAAAAAATTCCAAATGAATAATAAATAAGTAATACAACCTACTTGACATAGATGTCGATTACGCTTTCTATTCTTTTCAAGGTCTAGACCCCCGAATGAACTGATTACTTGCCTTTTACCCAATACATATTCTTTTAAGATGTACCATAACAGAACTCCAGGCGTATAGGTTATGATTCCCCTTAGACTTTGGACTGGTACAAAGGTACGGAAGAAATCTACTGTATGACCTGTGAAACATGGTAATGTCTAATTCCCAAATACTACGACAGATCTTGTGTGGGTAAGGACATCCTATTGCAGAGCCGGTCTTACAAGTCAACTTACTGTCCAGAAAGCAGGATGTTTGATCCCTTCAGGAGAATATCTTACATCAGATTAGAATGTTCTAAATCTAGTTATATTTACATATATAAAAGGACAAAGGCTCTGCAGATTGGGAAATAGATTCTATAGGCTACCAACTTCCTATTCTTTCTGGAAGTACTGAAGGAACTTGTATCAGAGCATATTCCTTTACATTGTCTGATCCTCTGATGTGAACTGTTCCTTGTGTTTATCCAAGTAAAGGATGTATAGTTGATGGTTAAGTTCTTCGGCACTTTAGGGACTGCCTGCTTTTGACAGACTTATTCCTTGCTGTATCAGGTAACTGTATTGCACTGGGCCTTCATGGTGAAGGTGCACTATGTGAATAGTTTACTATCCCATGAATGCTGCGACATAATGTGCACAAATGTTTATTCATCTGCTGCTCCTATGGTCATTGTTCAGCGGGGGAGCTGGATTGCTGGATCTGCACACACACTATCACATGTTGTGCTTTCCCTAGAAATGTCATTTTGGTGAGTTTTTACCTTTTTAATTGGTTTTATTTATCTTTTGTGTTGTCTTTTTGAATCATTAATATTGAATAAAAAGAATATCCATCAAATCACGTTTGTTGTTGCATGTGACCTTAAATGGCATGTCATAGGTTTTATCATTTATCTTAAGTAGTGCTGGTCCCAAGTTACTTTAGACTCCAAATTTGTGGTCAGTGTCATTAATAACTATAAGAACTTCCTTTTGGAATCATGACAGTATCTTGTTTAAAATCCAGAGGGCTAATCACTAGACTGTCTAGTGAGGATTACAGCCTGTCAGCAGAACTCAATTTGTAGTGGTCTTAAAATGAACTGAGAACAGATACAGCTAGTATGAGGCCATCATTAGAGGCAATCATCATGGCTGGCCTTAGGACACAGATTTTAAAACTGATTTATTCTATATTTATTTATTTTATGCCTTCTTATGGCAGATAGCGTCCCTTTATACAAAGGCAGTACAGAGGAATGAATGGAAACATCAGGACCCTCACTCCTATTGTTCCAGGTGACTGTTAAGAATCTGCAATATATTCCACCATCTGCTAGCCTGAAAAGCGTGACAGAATATGATGACGCCATACCAACAAACCATCATAAAATTTGTCCTCACTTACTCTACCTTTGTGACCCTTGAAGGGAGGTAGAATGCCAGGTTTAAACCAGACAACCATCAAGGAATCATATGTCATTTGGAAAAAATACCCTAAGTCCAAGAACACCTTGTTATCTGGAGCCTGCTGTACCGGTAACACGGCAGTCATTATCAATCAATATCATAAGCAAGGATTCAGCCACTATTCCCCATATCCTACTCACTTGTAGAAAAACTGCTCGCAGCAAAGGTTCAGGCATAATCCACAGGATCTTGTATATCTGTGGAACAACTAATGACAGCAAGGACTATAGCATCATTCATATAACCCTGCCTACTTGTGGAACCACGGCTCCCAGCATTTAGGTCAACGGGACCTGGAATTCCCAGCCAATCTTCCATGCTGGTACTGAAGCTGCATTGCTGCTGCGATCTGACGAGAGCAGGCACATTTAGCTTAGAATGGCCGTTGACCCTTCCTATACATGTCTAGCCACAAATGGTCATATGATGTGGCCCCACAACCACAATTTATTTTATGAATAAACTCTTCATATTCTAATGTATGTAGATAAATTAACTAGAATACAATATCCCCATTATAATACTAATATAATAACAATAATAGGCGGGCCACACAGGTAGCAGTCACATAAGGCTTAAAGGCTGCGTCCTCGGTTCTCTTTATAAAGTTGGAGAGAGAGAGAGTAGTCTGAATTAAGTTAGGAAACTGTTCCTCTCAGTTATTGAACCGAAATTTGCCAGCCATGAGTTGTTTCTAAACTTGACAACTTTAAATGCATAGCAGAACCATATTATGAGTGTTTGCTATTTCTCGTACTTTTAAGTTGCCAGGTGATCAATGTTGATGGGAACTCATTTGTTTGGTTGAAGCAATGCTTTATGAAAGCATGCATCTTTTATCTCAGACTCATATGCCCCAAGGCTAGCTGAAGTGCCTCAACACTGAGCTGCTCTCGACACCGGGAAGAGAGGCTAACCTGCAAGTCGTTACATACCGTATATACTCGAGTATAAGCTGAGACCCCCAATTTTACCACCAAAAACTGGGAAAACCTATTGACTCGAGTAAAAGCCGAGAGTGGGAAATGCATTTATCACGCCCCCCCCCCCCAGTATATTGCCAGCAAGTCCCCAGTAGTATATAGCCAGCCTGCCCCGAGTGGTATACAGCCAGCCCAGACTGCCCTCAGTAGTATACAGCCAGCCCAGCCTGCCCCCAGTAGTATACAGCCAGCCCAGCCTGCCACCAGTAGTATACAGCCAGCCCAGCCTGCCCCCAGTAGTATACAGCCAGCCCAGCGTGCCCCCAGTAGTATACAGCCAGCCCAGCGTGCCCCCATAGTATATAGCCAGCCCAGCCTGCTCCCAGTAGTATACAGCCAGCCCAGCCTGCTCCCAGTAGTATACAGCCAGCCCAGCCTGCCCCCTGTAGTATACAGCCAGCCCAGCCTGCCCCCTGTAGTATACAGCCAGCCCAGCCTGCCCCCTGTAGTATACAGCCAGCCCAGCCTGCCCCCTGTAGTATACAGCCAGCCCAGCCTGCCCCCTGTAGTATACAGCCAGCCCAGCCTGCCCCCTGTAGTATACAGCCAGCCCAGCCTGTCCCTTGTAGTATACAGCCAGCCCAGCCTGTCCCTTGTAGTATACAGCCAGCCCAGCCTGTCCCTTGTAGTATACAGCCAGCCCAGCCTGCCCCCTGTAGTATACAGCCAGCCCAGCCTGCCCCCTGTAGTATACAGCCAGCCCAGCCTGCCCCCTGTAGTATACAGCCAGCCCAGCCTGCCCTCTTCAGTATACAGCCAGCCCAGCCTGCCCCCAGTAGTATATAGCCGGCCCAGCCTGCCCCCACTAGTATACAGCCAGCCCAGCACAAAAAAAAAACCAAACTTATATACTCACCCTCCGATGCGCAGCGCTGCTCCCCCAGTGTCAGCGCGGGTCCTCTTCTGTCTTCTATCTTCCGCAGGGTGCCGCCACAACCTTTCCGGCCGGCAGGCGCATAGTATGACGCGGCCGCTGCTGACATCATACTATGCGACGGCCGGGAGGAGAACATGGCGGTGCCCTGCAGGATGTTACCGAAGACAGAAGACGATAGAAAACAGAAGAGGACCCACCCTGACATCGGGGCTACCAGAGGGTGAGTTTATAAGTTTTTTTTAAGTGCTGGGCTGGCTATTGACTCATGTACAAGCCGAGTTGAGGATTTTCAGCACATTTTTTGTGCTGAAAAACTTGGCTTATACACAAGTATATATGGTAATTAACTGAACCTGCTAGGGTAATTACTCAAAGCTGTAAACTGCAATATTGAAGCCTTCCCAATATGTCCACAGGTTATCAGAGAATCCATATTACACACTGCATATCATGAAAGTAATAAAAAAACAGATTTACCACCCCGATCTTGCATACAGGTGCAGAGGTCCTCTTTTGCTGCACTTGGCTGTAGCGAACACTTATAGGCCATAATTCAGAGCACGCTTGTCAACAGAATCTATGTAGCACCTCTTCAGCCTCCTGAGCTTATTGGCTCAGTCCAACAAACACAACGCAATCCGACCGGAGACGTGTTCTTTTGCAGGAACGCCAATGTAGAACACCAGTACATGCCGAAGTCCCGCTGCCGTCCTGCCAGTGCAGGAGTCACAGCACGGCCACAACTCCGAATCCTGCCTCTGGAGACGCCAAACCTGTCTCCCTACATACCTTCTCCCAGACTGGGGTCAGCAGCGTGCTGCAGGAAACCAGAACAGGTGCATTCTAATAATACTTCTGAAGCTAGGTCACACACTATAGCGACTTTCTTTACTGCTGACATTTAGCAAGGACATGTAGAACTTGCCTGTGCTGCTGTGGACCCGATCTAGGACTGCAGATTTGGATGACCTCCAGCTCACCGGCTGAAATCAGACCCCTGTACCTGCAGTCAGACAGGCACCGAGTAGTATTCCTCTTCACACTCCGGTTCCCATCAAGCACAGGAAACCACACTGAGGCTTGAAGAGAGGCGTGTCCTTTTTCTGCTCAGGTTTCAAGTCCATGTGGGCGGACCCCTTCTCTTAGGTGGTGCTGTCGTGGTGAAGGGGAAAAATGCATTTGCACCATTTTCTTCTGGGTTTGGTTTTTACGGCTTTCACTGTGCACCCCAAATAACATGTCTCCTTTATTTTTTGGGGACTGCACTGTACTTTTGATCACTTTTAATTACATTTTTATATGTTGCAAAATGGCAGAAAAAGTGTCGTTTCGGACATTTGGGTGCTATTTACCATTATTGAGTTCAACACCAGGAATAGCCACTATTATATTATGATAGATCGAACATTTTGGGTCGTTGGGATACCTCACATGCTTATGATTTTTATGGTTTATTTTTTATATATTTACTTTTGGGATAAAAACTTTTTCAGACTGTGTCTGATGTAATCGCACAGCAGACAGCAGAAGTACATGCACCCTCTGCATCTGTAGCTGAACTTGGGGAAAGGATGATGGAATGATGCTGTACATATTTATTATATATTTTGGTAAAAGTTTATTCACTTTTGCTACTTAAAAACAAACTTTAATCGGAAAAATGACAAAGGCTTATTTTGTCACATTCAAAGGGAACCTACCACCCCGATTCTACCTATAAAGGTAGAAGGGGTGGTAGGTGGATGGATGGGACGGGAGGATAGCCCTTTTTTGGGCTAATCCTCACGTCCCGGGTGTCTTTTAGAAAACTTTATTACATGTATATGCAAATTTTTTTATGCGGCTGCTGGGGCGTGGAGTAGCCGGACATGAGGCTACTAGTCGCGGCTACTCCACGCCCCAGTAGCCTCTTTACTCCGCCTACCAGGTAATCTTCGGGCCTCCGGGGCCGGAACTACTGCGACTCGGACGAAGATTACCTGGTAGGCGGAGTAACGCAGCTACTGGGGCGTGGAGTAGCCGCGACTAGTAGCCTCATGTCTGGCTACTCCACGACCCAGTAGCCGCATAAGAAAATTAGCATATACATGTAATAAAGTTTTCTAAAAGACACCCGGGACGTGAGGATTAGCCCAAAAAAGGGCTATCCTCACGTCCCATCCATCCACCTACCACCCCTTCTACCTTTATAGGTAGAATCGGGGTGGTAGGTGCCCTTTAACGGCTAGTTTTATAAAGAAAAAATTGTAGTAAAACAGTGGTAAAGATTTTTTGATGTAAAGCTTTTCCCAAAGATATCATCATTTAACCCCTTCCCAACGCGTGCCGTAATAGTACGGGGTGCGGGTGCATGAAGAGGGTTCACGGGTTGATCCCTCCCCATAGCTAGTAAGTTTTTGCTGCACATTGCAGCAAAGACTTACCGGTAACTTATCCCATCGATCCCGGTGGCTTAAAAAAGATTGCGGCGGATGGGCACTGCCATATTGGTGACGATTGTCACTCCGAGTGACGTCATTGGGGAATGGCGATCGGTCACCATGACAGCCAAAGACCCGAATCTGTCTCGTTTTAACCCATTCACTACTATGTGCGATATGCACATCTAATGAATGAGGTGGAAAAATCCCATATACTGCCATACTCTAGTATGGCAGTATATGTTAGGATCGAGCAGACAACCTAGGGTTAAAGTACCCTAGGGGGGGGGGGTCTGAAAAATTAGTAAAAATAAAAAAAGTTTAAAAAAAAATAATAAAAATTCAAATCACCCCCCTTTCCCTATAACTGATATAAAATAAACAGTAAAAATCATAAACACATGAGGTATCACACGTCTGAAAATGCCCGACCAAAATAGAATTGGTTTAATTTTTGTAAATGTATGAAAACATCATAAAACCTATACAAATTTGGTATCCCCATAATCAGACTAACCCAAAGAATAAAGTAGACATTTTATTTGGGGCGCACAGCGAAATCCTGAAAATCCAAACCCACGAGAAAACAATGCAAATGCGTTTTTTCACCAATTTTTCTGCATTTGGAATTTTTTCCCTGCTTCCCAGTACACAGCATGGGATATTAAATACCATCACTATGAAGTGCAATTTGTTACGCAAAAAACAAGCCGTCACATAGCTCTTTACGTGTAAAAATAAAAAAAGTTGTAGATTTTTGAAGGTGGGGAATGAAAAATGGAAATGAAAAAACAAAAAAGGCCAAGGACGTTAAGGGGTTAAAGAGGCACGTAACAGAACTGCAAAAATTGACCTGGACATCCAGGCATCATTGACCCTAAGTCACGAAGGGGTTAATATAATCCTGAAGCCATAGGGGGGATGGTTAGGAATGCAGTTACCTAGAGTTACCATATTTTTCAGACTATAAGATGCTCCTACTATAAGACGCACCCAAGATTTAGTCATCCAAAAAAGGAAAAAATATATTTATACCAATTAAAATATCCATGTTGGTTGCACAACAGCACAGCACACACAGACCTGCTATATCCATACATTTACACACATAGGTCAGCTACCAACAGAAATAGGAACACACTGTACTCTACTATGCACACACAAACACACGCAGACTGGGCACGGCTATACACAGAAACACACACACTGCTATACATACACACACACACACACACACACAAGGAAAACACTGACTCTGGCTATACACCAAACACACATAGCGCTAATATATATACACACACAAACACACACAGTGCACTACTTTACACAAAAACACACACACAACCCCCCTTCTTACCCTGTCCCAGTCTAAGTTTTCTGCTTCATTTTCGGCAAAATGAGCACTTTGCGTGTGGCATATGGTCTATATAGTCTATGATCATAGCACTGACACCTCTAATATCTATAATATTGAATTGTTTCCCTTAAATCCCTTCTTCATCCAATCCTTTCCTTTGTTTAACTTGATGAACATGTGTCTTTTTTCAACCGTGTAAACTATGTAATACATTTTCAAATTCTATTTTTCTACTCTTAATTTCTATTTTTTTTCAGCATATCTCCCTATCCCCGCATGGACCACATTCCAGGTTACTGGTAAGCATTTTTCATAAGAATGTGAATAAACTGCGGAATAAATGGACAATTGTGCTAAAAAGAGCTACCCATTCCCCTTTCAGACATGGCTTCCTACATTTACTGTTAAGTGTTTGGTGGATGAGACTCACATCTGTGGCTATACATCTGGAGCTCTCATTAAATGGAACATGTAAACATGTCTTTGAAATATATGACAGCTGTATGCTGACAGCCAGTACACACTGCAGTACTATGGTACTGCAATGTATAGAAGGTGCAATCAGGGTATCAATATATTTTCATCAACATGGGCAATATATTTTCCCATGTAAATGCAGTTACATTTATTTTGTGAAAAGGGGATAAATTCTATAGTTTCTACCTAATTACAAACAGTTCTGCATTGTTTGAAATGGATGGTAAATATATTCAATATTTTTTATTTTTATCCAAACAGTGGCTTTACCGGTTCAACAAACTCAGAAGACATAGATAATCCCAATACAGACTACTTTTCCTTTACCAAAGTGAGAAATATGGAACCACAGTATACAAATACTGCACAGTATGTAATATTTTACTTTTTTGTTATTAAATTTACAAAGTCAGTTTTCTAAAGTTCAGCATCTCTACATGTCTGAAAGCCATTATATTCCAGTGATCACTTGAACCAAATCTTTTATAAGAAAAGTTTAAAAACATTGCTCTGGTCTTCACAATGCTCTTGCAATAGGACAAGCTAAATTGCAAAACAAGGGCTAGAAATAGCCCAAAAGTAATTTGAATGAAAAAATAACTTTTTACAGTGTCAAAGAAAAGTCTTGAGTGAGGCAAGGAAGGGCTGAATTATGGCTTTACTAACAAAGGAATACAGTGAGTGTCATGTTGCCTCCATCCTTAAAATTTTGAAGACTGTATATCACACGGCCCACAAACTAAAGGAGAAGAGATTGGGTATAGAGATTATGGAAACCATAAAAATAGGAGTAATACACAAACGGGTTATGTCACTGTTGTAAATGAGTATTATGAACAGGAAATGTAGGGATGAACACTATCCAACAAAAAACGGGTGGATAAAGGAATTAGGAGATATTGGGGAAAAATGTGGGTAGAGATTTATAAGAATATAAAGCGCTTGTCGTTAAGTGGAAACCATAGAATAGTTCAATTTAATATCACCCAAAGATTACATTACACATCTGTGAAACTGCATAGGATGAAATTAAGGGAAAATGCCAATTGTGAGAAATGTGGGAAGACAGAAGCGGGATACTTACATAAAATTTGGGAATGTCCAAAAATCAGCCCATTTTGGGAAAAAGTAGAAAGGAAGTGGAGCGAAGGTGTACAGGGATTAGGAGGGTCTCAAGGATGGAAGCCCTATTCGGGGTGATCAACCTGGAGAGGCTCTCTATGTCGAAAAGAGATAGATAACATATAACAAATTGTTGTTTTTGGGGAGATTGACTGTGGTTAGGAAATGCGGTTTTAAAGGCCCCCAATTTAAAAAAATTGGGAAGAGTTGGTGAAAAGGGTCGGGAGATATGAGATTATGCATTATAGAACAGTAGGTAGAGAGATGGTTTGAGGGAATAGTGGATAAAAAGTATAAAAGCGCGGTGGATTGTTTTTTTTTATAAGTTTATAACTTGCTGGGTGATTGGACTTCGGTTGCAAGGAAGGCATGTGGTAGTTGAATTTAAAAAAAAAAAAAAACGCAAAATTGTCTATTTAGAAATAGAGGGTACGACAGGAAAGAAACATTGGTCAGAGGTACAAAAATAGGTAATCTTACTGTAATTGAGACTTTGGTATATGTTCTGGATGCATTGATGGTTTTTATACGAGATCACATTTATATACTTCTGATTGAGTCCAATTATGTATCTATGTGCCTTCTTTTTATACTGATTGGAATTGTGTAATTAGTGTATGTAAATTTATGTATTTCCGTTCTTTGATTACTCAATAAATAACTCTTTTTAAAAAAAATTAAAAAAAAGGCAAATGGCAGCTGGGGTGAAGTGCACTGCAACAATAGTTTGTAACAGACTCCTAAACACAGGGAACAAGTCATGTAAAACTAGGAAAGAAAACTTTCATCAATGAGAAGCAAAGGACAGCCAAATACCATAAGGATTGGACCATAGAGGACTGGAGTAATCTTCTCTGTGGTGTCTAATTTTCAGATTTGCCCAACGCCAGGTCGTATAGTGTATGAGGTGTACAAGCCACAGTACCTTGCACCCATGGTGTAATTTGGGGATGCTAGCTGCAATTGAGGAGGTTAATCTTTGCAAAGGATGTATGAATCAAACCGCTTACAAAACACTTGCTTCCTTCTGCTTATGCAATGTTCCCAAACTCTGAGGACAGGCTTTTCCAACAGGAAAATGCTCCATGCCACACAGCAAAGTCAATCACTGTGTGGATGAAGGAGCACCACATCAAGGACCTGTCATGACCAGCCCAATCTCCAGACCTAAAACCCATTAAAAACCTCTGGAATGTTACCAAGAGGAAGATGTATAGTTACAAACCATCAAACAAAGAAAAGCTTACACTTTTGTACCAGGAGTGGCATAAGGTCAGCCAAAAGCAGTGTGAAAGATTGATGGAAAGCATGGTAAGGCTACATTCACACTGCCGTAGCACGGCGGGCACACGGCAGTGCCAGGGGAGAGGAGGAGGGGGAGAGCTTCGCTCACCCCTGCCCCTCTCCATAGGAATATATGGTGCACGGCGCCGTATTCCGTAGAAAGATAGGACATTTGTAAACTAACTGGAGAGAGTATGGAACCATTAACTGTGATGGCTAGGTCTGGTAGTAGAGATGTATAAGATGGAAGTAAAATTATGAGTTTCATTTTATCAATGTAAAGTGTTACATTTAAAGTGGGAGGAGAAGAGAGGGGATATGGTGGATAGACTCTCTAGAACTCTGAGTAGCTTAGAGTTGATGTTGGTCCAGCTATTTAAAACTGAGTATCATCAGCATAGGAAGAGTAGTATTGAAAGCCAAGAGACTTCATGAGCTGTCCGAGGCCAGATGTATGGACTGACATGAAAAGGGGTCATTGGACAGAGTTCCATGAGAAAAAAAAACGCTTATCCTTTGTTGACATTGGCAATGACGTCTTCACAAGGTTGGTACACACTGTGGCTGATATGTTGGCCCATTCCTCCATGCAGATCTCCTCTAGAGCAGTGATTTTTTTGAGGCTGTCACTGGGCAACACAGACTTTCAACTCCCTCCAAAAGTTTTCTATGGGGTTGAGATTTGGAGACTGGTTAGGTCACACCAGGACCTTGAAATGCTTCGTACAAAGCTACTCCTTCATTGCCCTGGCGGTGTGCTTGGGATCATTGTCATGCTGAAAGACCCAGCCACATTTCTTCAGTGCCCTTGCCCTGTCATTTGGATTTTTGCCCACCATTCTTTTGATCATTTTTACCCAATGGGCAAGATCTTGCATGGAGCCACTGATCGAGGGAGATTAATAGTGGTCTTGTAGGTCTTCCATTTTCTTATTATTGCTCCCACAGTGGATTTATTCACACCAAGCTGCTTGCCCATGCAGATTTAGTCTCCCCAGCCTGGGGCAGGTCTGCAATTTTGTTTCTGGTGTCCTTAGACAGCTTTTTGGTCTTCACCATAGTGAAGAAGAAGTTACAGGTTTATGAGAGCCAGAAATCTTGCTTGTTTGTAGTTGACCAAATTCTTATTTTCCACCATAATTTGCAAATAAATTCTCAAACAGTTGAGGTGATTTTGGTGTGATTTTCTTTATTTGTTTGCACATTTTGTCTCTCATAGTTTAGGTCTACTTATGATGTCAATTACAGGCTCATCTTTTTAAAGAGAACCAGTCAGGCAAAATAACCCCCCTAAACTAAATATATTTTCATAAACTGCCATTAGAAAGCATTGCCTCTATCCCTTCACTGTGCCTCTACATGCCTGTAAACCTAAGCAATGAGGTCCTAAAGCTGTATGCAAATGACCTGTGAAATGTCCAATGAGTCATTATCATATTCAAGCTGTCCAGCTTATTCATGAGTGGGAGGGACAGCCACACCCCCAATGCATGACTGACAGACATGAGCAGGGGAAGGAGAAGGGAGGGGTAACAGAAGGGACATCACTGCCTCTGACCATGTGACCAGTCTCATTTACATAATAAAGAAAAGATGATTTTACAATGATTAATGTATGAATTGACTAGATTAAGGCTGTGATGGGATCCTTGTGAGCTGCTCCAACAGGTAGTGGTGACAGAAATAGTGACAGAGACCTGATGACAGGTGTCCTTTAAGTGGGAGAACTTTCACAATTGGTAGCTGCCTAAATACTTTTTTCCCCACTGTACCTCCACATATCTCTATATAGAGACTTGTGAAAATAGCACCTCCCTTCGGCTAACCCTGACCCGCCTCCAAGTCATCTCAGAGCCCTTGGGAGAGGAGAGAGTAGGACCGCGGGGGATTTTATTTTTTGTTTAATACCTAGTAGGGGAGAGGGGCCACGATATAAGGGAGGACAGGGGCCACGATCTGCAGATGAGGGAGGCCACAATATGAAGAGAATAGGAGGACAAGCGGCCACAATATGATGGAGGACAAGGGGCCACAATATGATGGAGGACAAGGGGCCACAATATGATGGAGGACAAGGGGCCACAATATGATGGAGGACAAGGGGCCACAATATGATGGAGGACAAGGGGCCACAATATGATAGAGGACAAGGGGCAAGAGGCCACAATATGAGAGAGGATGAAGGGACAAGAAGCCACAATATGAGGGAGGATGGAGAGACAGGAGACCACAATATGAGGGAAGACAAGAGGACAGGAGGCCACAATATAAAAAAGGATGGAGGGACAGGAGGCCACAAATCAGATGAGGAGGAAGAGAGCGGCAACAATATGAGGAAGGGGTAAGAGTTCAGAAAGTATTGCCAAGAAAGTAAAGTAAAAGTAAAGAGTTGCATTAGGGGGTATTACATACATCCTTGGGTGGGTTGGCCACAGTAAGGGGGCATTATACTATGTGGGGGTCTATTAAGATATTAATCTTAAGATAGATATTTTACTTTTTTGGGGGTATGGCAGGGGTAGGTGGGCTGGCGTGGGGCTTTTGTCACTCTTTCTCTAGCCCAAAAGTTGGGAGATATGTAGCTAGATGCAGCGGCTGGCACAGTTTCCTCTACAATCACATCTTGATCCACCAGTAGCAATCCGTGTCTGAGGAACTTCACTGTAACCAAACTGCTACATTGATTACATGGTTTTGGATTGCTTTGCCATGTTAAATAAAAAAAAAAAAACTTAAGAGATATCTCTTGTATATAATTCAAGGCGAGGTTTCCTAATTATGCACGTCTCAATCAATGAGTGAAATGTACTATCTACAACATTGGATGTGGCTTACAGACAGCGATGCAAAATATTGACCTAAATATTAGTGTGGGAAACTATTAATAAAATAATTTGTATACTTTATTTTTCTGTGACCTCGAGTGCTTGTTTTCTTGTTGTACTTGGCAATCACATTGTCATTTGCTTCTTTGCAGCACTCCAAACATCCCTGGATACACTGGCAGAGTTTATTGGATAGCCATCCACCCAGCACATTCTAAAGATCCATCATACCTATTACCTTCAGACACAAACATTAATAGGTAGGTGTGCGTTGCATTTCTACAGTCGTATTGTGTACAACAAACTAAGTGGATAGACATGGTTAGTGTTAAAGGCAATCTACATTACCATCAAAATCAAGCATGGATAAACCAGAGGCACTTAATTGATTAAGGCACCATGACTATGGTAATCTTCTTATATTTATTATGCATGTCACATAGTGGGAGGGGGAAGTGCTCCCTGCATACCACAGAGGTACAGCAAGGAGGGGCTCTATTAACTTCCCTCAGAGCCCTTCTAGCTCAGTTGCATATTTTAAAAGTTGATTTTAGAAGGAAGGAGCCCATGGATAACAAGTATAAGAAGATTACCACAGAGAGAGTTTTATCATGCAAAATTTTGATGGTTGATTAACTTTATGGTAGGTTTACACAGTGGAATTTATGCCAGCTGTCCGGCTTTCCTATGCAAATGTATGCTACTGTGGTACCCTATATTTCTACCTGGCAGCCCTCCATTAGTGAACTTTATAGATAATGTTTTATATTTTCCCTTTTAATTTCCCGGGCTGTGTCCACATGTGGCGTTTACATTGCGTTTTAGAACTCAATACAATGGCTGAGGAGAGGAGTTATGACTAATTGGATTGTGGTTAACATTAGCGTTACAAAACACTATGTTTACACATGCGATTACAAAATGCAGATGCTAACAATGTTAACACAAATGTTAACAGCGATGTAATTCATCAAATCTCCTCTCTTCAGCTTTTGTATTGTGTTTCAAAACGCCACATGTGAACACAGCCTAAATACATGTTTATCCTACATGGTTCCTACATCTTTAAACAAAGTGCTCTTACAGAATAGTGTTTCCCAAGTGTAATCTCGAAAAATTACCTTTTTGCAATCCATGTGGTGTCTGTGTTGTATTTTCACCTGTGTTTTTCACAGTGACATGGCATCCATTTTTTTCACTTACACAAAAAAACGATGGTTGGCAGAATTTAGTCAGCCAAAAAAACTTGCTTCCCAAACTGAATCTGAGGAAAAAACGCAAAGCACACAAATAACATCCTCGTGCTATCCATTAATTTGACTTCTATGGAAGCCTGTGATCTGAGGCGACACAACATCATGTAGTTTTTCCTTTGTGGTCCACATGTCTGAAAAAGAATGTAGAGGACATTGGGTCAGTATGTTATCTGCAATAATCACCCCTCCCCTCACCATAGGTAGCTGGGTGGAACTGCCGTAGATCCGGAAAAAGATACAATTTGTCCGATGTGGCTGTTTGGCTCTGATATGATATGGTAGGCAATATGGCTATTCAAATGGATGACTAAATAGAATTGAATGCGGCCATATACTAATCTTATTAAAATGGTACGGGTAACACATGGCCAAAAAAAAATGTGTGTGTGAGGTGTCTAAGTAAGACAGAAACTGTCCCTTTAGAAAATATAATCTAGCCAATCAGATAGCAGCTGTTAACCTATTAGGAGCTTAACCAAAACACATTGACAGTGGCCACAAAACGGTGCCACCATATTTGCTCAGTTCGGCAGGGTGCCAAGTTCCCCAGGCCTGTCATTTAGTAATCTCCATTACATCCTGAAAAATTATTGCCATATATACTCGAGTATAACCCAATTTTAAAACAAAATTTAAAGGGTTTTCCCACGAAGACAAGTTAGGCCCTATACACAGGATAGGGCCTAACTTGCTGATCAGTGGGGGTCTCAGGGATCCGACGGACACGCTCCTCAGAACAATGAAGCAGACGACTGCGCGTGACCGTTCTGTTCCGTTAATCTCTATGGAGCTGACGCAAATTGCTGTCGCGCTCGGCGATCTCTGTCAGCTCCATAGAGATTAATGGAACAGAACGGTCACGCGCAGCCTTTAACACCTAATTTTAACACAAATAAACTGGGAAAACATATTGGGGCACATTTACTTACCAGGTCCATTCGCAATCCAGCGGCACGTTCTCTGCGGTGGATTCGGGTCTTCCAGCGATTCACTAAGGCAGCTCCTCCGATGCCCACCAGGTGTCGCTGCTGCGTTGAAGTCCGCCGAGGCCCGCCGGAGTTCACGATCCTATACTTGGTGAAAGTAAGCGCGTGTCGAGCGACACTTTTATTTTTTTTTAAATGCGGCGGTTTCTCCGAATCCGTCGGGTGTTTTCGTTCGGCCACGCCCCCGATTTCCGTCGCGTGCATGCCCACGCGATGCGCCACAATAAGATCGCGTGCACCAAAAACCCGGGGCAATTCTGGGGAAAAAATCGGCACAAATCGGAAATATTCGGGTAACACGTCGGGAAAACGCGAATCGGGCCCTTAGTAAATGGTGGGAATTGCATTGTTACAGCCTCCACCCAGTATATAGCCAGCCTGCCCCAGTATATAGCCAGCCAGCAAATGCCCCTCAGTATATAGCCATCCAGCCCCTGTCCTGTCACCACCCACACTCTGGAATTTTACACTGACCATCACTGAGTTCTTGGAGCTAAAACAGCAATAAAACTGAGTAAAATTGTAATAGTAAGGGGGATAAAATGATCTTTGTGGGACTTACAGTCTGCTGCTGCATGGAAGCGGACAGGTGAGCTGAAGCTCCCACTCACGGTCGCCACTACTCAGCGCCATCAGCCATTAAAACTGGCAGGGCACCTTAAAAAAGGGTCCCAAGAAGGGACTGAACCAGCCGGGTGGCTCCAGCTCCACTCTGGACCGCTTCCTCACCGGACCGACGGAGTTTCCGCCACTGCAACCTCCGGCTCCCTGAGTCTCCCCGCCTCAGAACCGCAGCGCTGGCGTGGGAAAGAAGATTCCGCCGCTCCCGGATGGACGGAAAGCGGCTGTCCCTGCAGTGACCCATCCAGCCTCCCCAAAGCAGCGGCGGGCGAGAGAGCAGGCACAGGTCACGAGTCGGGTAGGACCCCTTACACAACCATCAGGAGGGTGGAGGTTTGCCAGGGGGATACCAAGAGGTGCCCCCCCAGCTCCACAGGACAACATCTCTTGGCCTCATCAGATAGAGCTGCTTCCCGTCCCCGGGCCGTAGCCCCACTGATGCGTTATTCTCCCAACTACAGGGCTCCATCAGCAAACTGGCATACCCCTCCAGAAGATGACCTGAGCACCACTCCGTCCCTGACAGGCCTGGCTGCTAGCAGCTGTCACTGAGGATCTCTCAGTAGCTCCGTCTCCTCAAGCGGACCACCCGCAAAGTTCTCTCCTAGCATGTACCCAGAAATGCAACTGCTGCTCCAGAATCTACCTCCTAAGGAGGACTTTAGGGGCCTCATAGAAGAGGTCAAGGACACATTTCTTACAGAGCTGCAGTCAGTGAAGGAAAACTTGCGTTCCCTGGTGGGAAGAGTGGAAGGTCTGGATTCTGCTCATGATGATACAAGGCTATATGTGGCCCAGCTTCAAGACAATACTGCAGCACAGGCAACCACTATAAGGGACATGAGCCGTCATCTAGAGGACCTAGAGAACAGGGGGTGCCGCAACAACTTGAGGGTTAGATGGGTACCCAAAGCAAAAGGTCCAGAAGATGCCAGAGCATTGCTGGAATCTCTATTTAACCAAATCCTTGATCAACCCCCCACGCACAAGATCAAATATGACAGAGCACTAGGTCCTCGTGGCACAGTCACTAGACCCTGGGACATAGTTCATTGTGTGAACGACTTTGAGCTTAACAAGCTAATAATGAGCAAAGCTAGAAAGATAGGAACCCTCAAATACGCAGGAGCTACTGTACAGATATTTTCTGACCTCTCTTGGATTATCTTGCGCAAACGGCGTCAGCTGCGGCTGCCGCTTTCCCAGCTGAGACACAAAGGCATTCCGTATCAATGGGGATTCCCCTTTGCCCTAATGGCTAACAACAGTGGCCAAACAGCTTTGCTGCACTCCTATGCAGATTTACAGGACTTTTGCAAGGCACTGGACCTGGAGGTCCCTGATATTCCTGATTGGGAGATCACTTCCCCCCCCACACACACACACACCTGCACCGCCACCTGAGTGGTCACAAACACAGAAGAAAAGATCCCGGGGAGCAGCTTTGAGATCTCCGACAACTTAAGACGTCCGAGAGACTTTCTCCACCTTCTATTCACCATCATGGACACCCACATAAATAGGTTACCCTGCCTGTCCGAAACCTTAAACGGACCTCCTGGCGACCGGAGGACTGGGAACACCTTCTGGATTTAATCCATCTCCTGTTACTTTTCCCTACTTTCTTTTATCTCTCCTTACTCATCCTGATTTGCCTTTACCATTGATTTCCACTCTTACGGGAAGTCTAACTTTTCCACTAGTCAGGGTACACCCCCCCTCCCGCTCCCTGGGGCGAGTCGGTTATCTCCTGGCAGGTAGCGGGGGCCTAGGTATCCATCCTGTTGATACCTGGACTACCCAGCCTCTTTTAAAGCTGGTTGGATACAGTTGGTTATTATTATGTTTATGGTTCTCACCATTATGTCTTTACATGGTTCGCCCCCCCCCCCTCCCTTTTGTTTTTCCCTAGGTCTCATGCACCCGATCTATTCTGAAACCCGTCAGCCCTTGAAGGTATCTCACGCCACCAACCTATTACTATCTTTACCGTTCTTGTCCCAAAATTCTTTCACCTCCCTTTTAAAATCTAGCTGTCCCTCTAAGACCACCAACCAGTGCGGATTTAATATAAAAGGTCTAACCGATTCTTCTCCTCCCTTAATCGTGACCACTATTGGTGAGTGGTCTGAAAGAATAATGGGCTCATAGACAACCTTATGGACCAGAGGGATAAATAGCTGATTCGCCAAGCATAAATCGATTCTAGATAGTGTACCATACGATTTACTCATACAGGAATACACCCTCCTCTGGCCACACTTATTCCTCCATACGTCCATCCACCCTAATTCTGCACAGAAGGTTGCTAATCTGGATCCCTGAGTCTGACTCAGTGTCTCCTGCTTGTTCCCGTTAACCCCTTCCCGACGCGCGCCGTACTAGTACGGCGCGCGCCGGGTCCCGGTGCATGGAGAGGGCTCGCGGGCCGAGCCCTCTCCATAGCCGGTAAGTCTTTGCTGCATATTGCAGCAAAGGCTTACCGGTAACACCCGCGATCGGTGCTAGCACCGATCGCGGGTGTTTTCTCCGCGATCGCCGCCGGCAATGCTGCCGACGGCTTCAAAGAAATGGCGCCGCATGGGCGCCGCCATCTTGTTGTGGATCGCTGCTCCCCGATAACGTCACGGGGAGCGGCGATCCGTCGCCATGGTAACCTCGGGTGTTCCGAACACCCGAGGCTACTTCGTTTTAACCCATGCATTACAATGTGCTAATTGCACATTGTAATGCATGGGGAGTAAAATCCACATATACTGCCATACTGTAGTATGGCAGTATATGATAGGATCGATCAGACTACCTAGGGTTAGAGTACCCTAGGGAGTCTGAAAAATAGTAAAAGTAAAAATAAAAAAAAGTTTAAAAAAAAAAAATTATAATAAAAAAACCTAAAAATTCAAATCACCCCCCTTTCCCTAGAACTGATATAAAAATAAATAAACAGTAAAAATCATAAACACATTAGGTATCGCCGCGTCCGAAAATGCCCGATCTATCAAAATATGATAATGTTTTTTCACTATGTTTAACCCCGTAACGGAAAATAGCGTCCAAAGTCGAAAATGGCATTTTTTTGCCATTTTGAAAAATATAAAAAAATTAATAAAAAGTGATCAAAAGGTCGCACAGTCCCAAAAATTATAGTAATCAAAATTCTCAAAAAATTTTTTGCAGCTCCGTACACCAAAGTATGAAAAAGTTATTGGCCCCAGAAGATGGCAAAATAAAAAAAAATATTTTGTACAGGAGGTTTTAATTTTTTTAAATGTATGAAAACATTATAAAACCTATACAAATTTGGTATCCACGTGATCGTACCGACCCAAAGAATAAAGTAGACCTGTCATTTGGGACGCAGAGTGAAAGCTGTAAAATCCAAGCCCACAAGAAAACGTCACAAATGTGGTTTTTCACCATTTTCACTGCATTTGGAATTTTTTTCCCGCTTCCCAGTACATGCCATAGAATATTAAATACCGTCACTATGAAGTGCAATTTGTTACGCAGAAAATAAGCCATAACACAGCTCTTTATGTGGAAAAATAAAAAAAGTTATAGATTTTTGAAGTTGGTGAGTGAAAAATGGAAGTGAAAAAACTAAAAAAGGCCAAGTCGTTAAGGGGTTAAATGCGTCCACCTTGGGGTGGACTTCAATACCATATTGAAGTCCCCTAAAACCAGGACTGAGGACTCCTCTCTGTCTAAGACAAAGTCTACTAAATCACCCAGAATGGTTAAAGAAAAGGGGGGAGGGATATAGACAAAGGCTAATATAACTCTCCGTCCTTCTAAAACTTTGTATAGAAATATGTATCGACCCTGCAAGTCAATCAGCTTACTTAACAGGGAGAAGTTAATCTTTTGATGGAATAATACTGTCACCCCCCCTAGAATAGTTGTTTCCAAACGAGTGAAACTCTAACCCCACCCATCTCTTCTTAACTCTATTAACTGTTTCTTTAGTAAGATGTGTTTCTAGTAGGCATATCACTGCGGGTAAGTGTTTCTGTATTAGATCGAATATTGAGCACCTTTTTACTTGATCGCTCAATCCACGAATATTCCATGACATGATTCTTACCGCCATTTCATTACATCAAGAGGGAAGTACAACACAAAATGAATAGAAAACAAAAAAAACAGACCAGAAAAAAAAAAAAAAAAATTTCTCCAGCTCTCCTCTCCTCCCTCTCCCCGCCCACCCCCTCCTCCTCCACCCCACCCCCCAACTCCCATCCCTCCCTTCCTCCCCCCTCTATCCCACTCCCTCCCGATACTTTGGCCAATGTCTCTTTTAAATCATGTCTTCAGGAACACTAATACAGCGTAACTGCCATTAGATCGTGTCTTCAAAAGTAGAGAAATATGGCCGCTAAATCATGCAGCTAGATTGCAAAGCGTGAAAATAGCATCAATTAGTTGAAGCAAGAGCAAAAGCGGGGGAGCAGCTAACCGTCAAACGGTCTCACCAGTCTTCCTCACAACAGCCCTGCAGGTCTTCCACGTGGAGAAGTATACCGGAGACGACAGCATATCAGACTCCAAACTCCCGTAACCGTATCAAGCAGGATCTGCGCATATAGCCGAGGTTCTTCTCCCGCTACCATAAAGCTTGCAGCTTGCTCTCTTACCCTTCTTGACTTCCTACCCGACTTCAGTGCCTCGATGTTGGGGAAATCCATTGGCCCAAGAGGGCAACTGCAACTGAGGGCCCAGTCTCTCGCCAGGCAGGACGCTACCCCCTCCGTACAGGGCCTCCGGTATCTCCAGTGCACTCCACAGTCAGCAGTGCAGTTAGCAGAGCGATGCAGTTAGCAGAGCGGTGCAGTTAGAGATGGGTCCTGGAGAGCTCCAGTGTCGGTGTCCGATGACATTGTTTGCCATGGCTGGCCTCGCTGCACCTAGTCTCACTTGGCTGGGGGAGGAGCGTCGCAGCGTGCTTCCTCACATCGCGGCGTCCGCGCCCTTATGCAATGGTTAAATTCATGACACTAAATGTTAAGGGCCTGAACTCTAACACCAAGCGCTCTATGACCTTGAGAGAATTGCGCTCCCAAAAGGCGGACGTGTTTTTCTTGCAAGAAACCCATTTTGGTGTTTCCGGCAATTGTGCATTTGCACAAAACTCCTACCCGAAATCATTCCTTGCTAATGGGGATGGATGCCGGGGGGAGTAGCCATCCTCATAGCTGGGTCCTGCCCCGTCCATATCACTAATACTATTATCGACCCCGATAGTAGATTATATTTCATGGCTCCCTCTGTAGTCTCTTCCTCACCTTGTGTAACATCTATGCCCCCAAATCGGGCCAGATTAAGTTTTACAAAAAGCTCTATCGGCGTCTCTCTAACCTCCCTCCAGCGGCCTTACTGGTAGGAGGAGACTTTAATCTACCCTTCTCTGCTTTCACCGATAGATTAGCAATAAACTCCTCGCCTCCCCCTTCTAACCTCCTTACTCACCCAAGAATTTAGAAAGCTCATCTGACGATATAGGCTCTACGATTTATGGAGAATTTGCAACCCCCGCGACCGCTCCTTCTCCTACTACTCTTCCACACGAGAATTGATCTCTTTATGGGATCCATTCAAACCCTAAAATTAATTGAAACTGCAGACCTGGGACCGATAACTTGGTCGGATCATGTCCCCCTCTCCCTAACCCTCCCAGACTCCCATATGTGCACTAAAGCATGTCACTGGCAGCTGAATGAGACAATCCTCAAAACACCACCCCAAAAGGAGACATTGGCTGTTTTCCTAACGGTGTTTCGTGAAAACATAGACTTCGTTTCTCTTCCCAGAGATGTCCCACTCACATATCACCCTGATCCCTAAGCCTGGGAAAGACCCCCTGGACTGCGCAGACTACAGGCCCATAGTTTTACTGAACACGGATTCTCTCCTCCAATTCATCTGGGCGCATAAAAGACACATACTGCCTGGTAAGCTAATGACCCAACCTAAAGACCTAGGGGGCTTGGCAGTCCCAGACATAGTGAAATACTATTGGGCGGCCCACCTTCGATGGATCCCAGCTTGGTCCACTTTGCCGGCTTATTCTAAATGGATGGAGGTGGAGAAGCTCTGGAGTGCCCCGGTCCATCCTAATGCTTTTCTTTGGGCCACTGCCACAACCACTCCTGACTCCCCATTGTTAGGTTCTATGACACATACCAGATCGATCTGGATTCAATTTAAGAGACGCTTCCCCCTGGAGTCCCAACACTCTCCCATTTCTTTTTAATCCGCGCTTGCCCTCTAGTCTTACAGGGCAGATGTCCAAACCCTGGTTCCTTAAGAACCTTTTTTGTTTTGCTGATATTGTAGATTTTGGCTCAAAGGCTATTCTGGATTTTCCAGTACTGCTAGCTACATCATCTTCTCTCTTCAGGTACTTGCAAATTAAATCGTACCTCAGTTCATTGTATGGCTCCACTAAGGTCTCTACAACTACGAATTTGAGAGACTATGCGAAATGGAACTATCCACGGCAGGCTTCATCTCGGCTAAATATAAAATCCTGACCTACCCAGCTGACCCCCCAAAACATGACTATATGCGGAAGTGGGAAACCTATTTGGGTAAGGAGTAATCACAGGAAACCTGGAGGATTGTTTGGAATAGGGCAGCGAAATCGTCCCAATGTGACCAATTCAAAGAAAACCAGTACAAACTATTAATGTTCTGGTATCATACCCCAGCCCTGCTACACCACATTTATCCCAACTCCCTGATGTGTATTGGAGGTGTGGAGGAAATGGAGTATCTGTCCCACATATTTTTTGGCACTGCCTGCTCATTCGAGAGTACTGGAGAATGGTGGTCAATATGTTGTCCTCTGTACTTAATCACAACCTCTCTTTGGATCCTACCATATGCTTGTTGAACCTGTTCCCTCAACAGCTAAATAAAAAGGCCTCCAAACTGCTTCTACACTTACTTACGGCTGCTAAATGTCTGATCTCGGCTAAGTGGAAGTAACCTTCCACTCCCTCCCGAGCAGAATTATGTGCCAGTAGATAGATTCAATCTCATCTGGGCCCCATGGGATGACTTCCACTTTTCCTCCCCCTCCCCCTGTCCTCTCTTTCCCTCTTGTGTCTCCCTTGTTGTGTCCCCCTCCCATGTCAGAGTCTATATGATTCACAGTCATGTAGTTGTTGGCTCATAAAGAGCCCGAGATCCTGTTATTTTGATTTAATGTTCTTCATGTTCTTTGTCACCATTTTTACTTGGATTATGTATGTATCATTTGTTATATTATGATAATGATATATTAGCACATATATATCACACTATCACGCTATTGCAATGACATTCTGATATGCTACAGTCTGTGGAATGTTTAAAATAATAAAAACTTCAATAAAAATTCAGTTAAAAAAAAAAAAGATCTTTGTTGTGTTAACATCACTAGGGGATTTCATGGGCAAACCTCTTTAACCCCTTCACGCTCCGTGGCGGATATATCCGCCACGGAGTGCAGTGACTTAGCGCTCAGTGGCGGATATATCCGCCATGGCGCTTATGCCGGCTCGGCTCTGGATCAGAGCCGAACCGGCATCGGGAAACACGGGGTGCCGGCTGTAACTAATAGCCGGCACCCCAGTGTAACACCCGCGGTCGGAGTCGGCTCCGATCGCGGGTGTGTAACCCGTTAAATGCCGCGGTCAGCACGACCGCGGCATCTAACATGTCTCTGGGGTGTCTTTCCCCCACGATCGGCCCCCCCCGAACCGTTTTCGGGGGGCACCGATCGCTGCTATGGAAGTGCTGGGGTCCGATCTGGTCCCCAGCACTGCCTGCAGGCACTGCCAGTAAGATGGCGTCTGTGACGTCATCTTACTGGCATAGTGCCAGCCTATGCAAGTGCATAGGCTAACACTGATAATACCCTGCAATACATGATTATTGCAGAGTATTATCATGAACAAGCAATCAGATGATTGCTTGGTCATTTCCCATGGTGGAAAAGTGAAAAAGTAAAAAAAAATGTTATTCAATAAAAAATAAAGTAATAAATCAATAAAAATGCCCATAAGCCCCATAACATATAAAGAGACATATAACCCCAAAAAAGTCTAAATCATAACAAAAACCCCACATATATAGTAGCACCGCGTCCGTAACAACCCGTAGAATACAAGTAAATCATTATTGAACCCCCACGATAAACGCCGTAAAAAAAAACTGCTATAAACCTTCCAAAAATTATGATTTTTAGCTATTCAATCCCACAAAAAATGCTATAAAATGTGATCAAAAAACCATGTGTACTCCGACATGATACTGGTGCAAAGTACAACATGTCCCGCAAAAAATAAGCCATCAACCAGCTCCGTAGCCAAAAAAGTAACAATGTTATGCCACTTGGAAGACGGCAATACATAAATGATAGATTTTTCCCCACATTAGGGTTTTGTTTGACAAATTTAGTAAAACGTAAGAAAATATATTCAAGTCTGGTATCCCCGTAATCGTATCGACCCATAGAATAAAGATAACAGGATTATTAGTCTATACGGTGAACACCAAAAAAAAAGAGTAAAAAATCCAGTACAGAATTGATGCTTTTCTACTCCTGCCCTCAAAAAAAGTTCCTAAATTTTCGACAATAGGTGATACTAACCCCAAAATGGTAACAATGGAAAAGGCATCTCATCGCGCAAAAAAAATGGCATCACATGGCCCAAATAACGAAAAAGCAAAAATTTTATAGCCTTCAAAAGGGGCCAATGAGGAAACTGAAATCCTTCACTTCTGCGTCTCGCTGTGCCCCCATAACACAAGTAATGGCCACATGTGGGGGGTCTTTGTACTCAGGAGAAATTGCAGAACAAATTGTATGGTGGGTTTTCTCTTTTTATATTTTGGAAATGTGTAAATTTTAGTGCTAAATGAACGTATAAGGGAACAATTTGACCATTCTAAATTTCACCTCCATTTTGATTCAATTACTATGAAGATCTCAAGGGGTTAACAATCTTCGTAAAAGCGGTTTCTGATAGCTTGAGGGGTGCAGATTTGAAAATGGGTTGGTTATATAGGGGGTTTTGATGCTAAATATGTAAAATTTCATTCAAAACTGTATTTATCCCCAAAATAGTCAATTCTGAAAATCCGGAAAAGCGATATTCTTTTTGTAGACCGCGTGACATCAAAATAAATTATCCAACCATTTCAGAAATTATGAAAATGTAAAGTAGACAAATGGGAAATGTTATTCAGCAACTTATTTAGGTGGTAAATCTATCTGCCTGAAAACACAATGATTTTTAATTTCGAAAATGGCAAATTTTTCAAAAAATTTATCATATTTTCTTTTTTTTTGTAAGTAAACGCAAAACTTATCAGCCAAAATTTACCACTAAAATGAAGTACAACATGTGGGGAAAAAACAATCTCAGAATCGTTTTGATAAGTAACAGTGTTCAAAAGTTATAACCATATAAAGCGACGCAGGTCAGAATCCAAAAAATCGGGCTGAGCCTTAAGCTACAAAATGGCTGCGTCCTTAAGGGGTTAAGCTGGGAAAACAGAAAACCCCATCTGACAAATTTGTTGTGAAATTAGGAGTGAAAAATCTGTAGTTTGGCACATCCTGAGAAAGAAAGAAAGCACTGGTGAACTCATCAATGCAAAAAGACCTGGATGCCCACAGAAGACAACAGTGATGGATGATCATCAGAATCATTTCCATAGTGAACATAAACTTACAACAGCCATCCAAGTGAACAACACTCTCCAGGATGTATCAATATCCAAATCTACCATAAATAGAAGACCGTGTGAAAGTAAATACAGAAGGAGTGGTATACTTTACGATCCAAAGCATGTTGCAAGACACCCAGTCCATAAAAATCTAAATATGGTTATTCCCGGCATTAAACCCTGTAGCCCAAAGGTTAGAATCGCCACTTTTTGACATTTTGCAACAAATTTTAATTATAAAAAGTGATCAAAAAGGTTACACAGTCCCCAAAATGGCAGCACTGAAAATGACATTACGTCCCACAAAAAATGACACTTTACACAGCTCCTTACTCCGAAGTATGAAAAAGTTATTAGCGTCATAATATGGTGATTTTTTTTTGTTCACAAGGCTATCAAAACATCACAAAACATAAATTTGGTATAAAATTGGTATCCCTGTGATCATACTAAACAAAGAATACGTCATGGAACATAAAACAGTCACTGGGAAGCACTGTACAGTACAGTGCAACGCAGAAAACAAGTGCTTATTCAGCTCTGTACACAGAAAATTTTTTAAAAAAGAGATTTTTGTAGGTGGGGACCAGAAAATAGAGACGTAAAATGTAAAAGTGTAAAAAGTCCATCAGCGGCAAGGGTTAAAATGCCCCTATACTGCTTGGTAAATGGTTTACAAAATTGAGTTGTTCTCTGGGGAAATGGGTTTTCCCATTGCAAACATGTCATGGCACCCGAAAGTAAAATCAAAATCTGCCCTAAAAATGCTTAGTGGAGCTCCTTCTGCGCCCCGCCATATGCCCAGATAGCAGGTTACATCCAAATCTGGGGTGTCATCATACTTGGAAGAAACTGAAGAATATATTCGTAGGTGCATTTTCTACTTTTATTAAGCTTAAGTGGGTAAATGAACATATCAATGACGAAATAGAAAATTCAAACTAAAACATTCATTTTGTTTTAATTCCTGTATAATACATAAAGGCTTTAACAACCTTGCTATGCGCTGTTTTGATTAGTTTGAAGAGTAACATTATTAGAATTGGGTGATTTGTAGAAGGTTTCTATTAATACAATTTCAAAAACCCCTAAAGAATATCCCCAAATCCCCAAAATAATGAATTCAAAAATTTTCTTGAAAAATTTTAAAAATGTTGTTCGATGTGTGATCTTTCTAACATTGTAATAAAACAAAAGGACACTTAACAGAAAGCCAAAATATGGTTAATGTTATTAACTAATTTGGGTAGTTAGACTATCAGTTTGAAAAAACAGAACATTTTGAAAAAAAGAATTGGTCACTAAAAGTTTAATGCAAAGTGGAATATTCTTGAAAGTTGGTCACCTGATCTTAACCCAATTGAGCATGGGTTAATTCTTCTTTTATTGGAGGTAATACATAAAAAGTAGTATAAAGAGCATGGGGCAGATTTATCAAGCTGTCTGAAAGTCTGAATATTTCTAGTTGCCCATGGCAACCAATCACAGCTCCCCTTTAAAATATTCATGAGCACTGGTAAAATAAAAGCTGAGCTGGTTGTCATGGGCAACTAAAAATATTCTGACTTTCAGACAGTTTGATAAATCTGCCCCCATGTATCCAAAAAAGCAACCCATGGACCAACGTGTTTCGGCTATCACGCCTTATTCATGATCTGGTCCTTGTAACAAACAAACACCATTTAAAGTATCCCGCTCCAGGTCACATGATGGACAGAGCCTAGCTGCACATCACGTGACTAGAGAAAAGGAAAAAGTCATCACTGTATCAGTGTAAGTATAAATATAAAAAAACAGCGTTTTGTGCAGAACAACAGGAAGAAAAACAACCATATTTATCAATTCAGGAATTCATTTCCGTTGGGTTTTCTGACTTTTCGGGGATCGCACAGCCAGGAGAGGGATTTAGAAGGGCATCGGACACAAATCGGGGGGGGGAGGGGGGGGCATCGGATTCGGACAAACAAAAGGATTTAACTTTAAAATTGTGTCGCAAGCCAAGCACTTACATGCACCAGGAAGAAGAAGGTGAACTCTGGTGGACCTGAGCGGGGAGCGACACATGCAGGATATCAGGATCTACATGGATTGCGGCACAGTGCATCATTGTCGGACAGTCCGGATCGGGGATCGCGACTCGGACGGGTAAGTAAATGTGCCCCTATATAACAATTCAACAATCCATATCGGACACAGTCACAAACACTCCTACTGGATGCGGTATTAAGATAAAGTTCTAATCGTGGTGAACACCACTGTATTAACCCATACATATCCTATGTGCCCGTTCCAATCGTGGTGAACACCACGGTATTAACCCATACCTATCCTTTGTGCCTATTCAATATGGGCATATTCCAATGCATTACAATACGATGTGCACGACCTGTGTAGTGAAATTCCACCTTGCGTGTTTCACACGTAAAGTTATTATGGTATAAACGTATATGTGTTATTGATAGGAATGTGTCTATTGTGTCCAGGAAGGGGGACCACACTCATCTCTAGTGTTATTATTACTAGACCCCTTAAGGGGTCCGGATGTGTGGCCCATATATTGTTTGTCACAAATGGTACATTCTATTTTGTAGTTCTTTTGGGTGATTCGGATGGTATCAGCACAGTCCCATATAGAAAAGAACTAGCAGGGAATTCAATCCTGTTGGCAATGTCATGTCATCCTGTCACAAGCAACATCCCCTATGGGGAAATCAGGTTGATGTGCAGTTGTACTTAAGAACATCTTTGGGCGGTCGTTTGAGGCTGGTGTCCTTTCTATAGATATGCACATTTTTACTAAACGTTTGTGAGTAGTATTTAATTGTATTAAAGCATTTTATGAATTTTATGATTTTATGATTCTTTTCTGGAGAATCTGTGGATTTGTGCTGTGAGCAGAACGGAGGACAAACGAGAACAATTATTGTGAACGTTTGGAGTGAAAACCTCTGTGAACATCTGGAGCTCCGGTCAGATAAGAAATCTATATATTTTTATTTCTCTCTCTTTATATTTGTACTTAAGAACATGATTTTCACATACATAAGAACCAACTGATTGACTTAAATTAAGTAAATACAGGACAAAGGACATCAACAAAGCGGAGGAGAGAATTATTGGTATGACACAGCATTCTCTGCTACAAGATGCACAGAGCAAAAACGTTATTTTCTCTACTACTTAAGGTAGACAGTTTGGTCTACCACTTACTAACTAGTAATTTAAGCTAAATAAACTTATCTGCCTGGATCGTGGAAAAAACACCAACAGGTATCTTTGTTCATCTAGACACTAAAAAAAAGACTTTTAACCCCTTGAAGAGGGGTCACTGGCTGTTAACCTGTTGTTTCCTCCGATCGTCACTCCCCCGAACGTCATCGGGGCGGCAATCAGTTGCCATGGCAGCCTCCTACCCTAGATGATAGTGGAAAAAAAAGGTTTAAAAATTTAAAAAATTTATAAAATATTATGTATCGCCGCGTCCCAAAATGCCCGATCTATCAAAATATAAAAACGGTTACTCCCAGCAGTGACCTCCGAGACGGCAAATGGCGCCCAAATGTCCGAAACGCGACTTTTACACTTTTTTACATGACATAAAAAATGTAATAAAAAATTATCAAAATGTCGGACAGACCTCAAAATGATAGCAATGAAAATGTCGACTCATTTTGCAAAAAATGACGCCTCCCCCAGCTCCGTGCACCAAAGTATGAAAAAGTTATTAGCTTCAGAAGATGGCATTCATTTAATTTTTGAAAATGTATTAAAACACAATAAAACCTGTATAAATTTGATATCACCGCGATCGCACCGAACCAAAGAATAAAGTAGAGGTGTTATTTGGATCAAAGGGTGAAAGTCGTAAAAACTGAGCCCACAAGAACATGATGCACATGCACATGTGTGCTTTGTGACATACACAGAGAACCCACAGAGACATACACGCCTCTATCAGAGTAGTTGCCCTGACCAAATTGGGATATGGAAAGTACTTGTAATAATAACATAACATAAATAAAAAGAAAAAAATCATTAAAATAAATTAATTATAAAAAAAATTCTGTTAATGTCAGAGCAGTTAAGGGAACTCTCTGTGTTCAGACCCAGTGATTCTCATAGCTGTAAAAGAAGTAATGGGAAAACCATACACCTTTCCTCTCACCAATTGGCCAGGGCCTTGGCGAGGAGCTTTACATCTGATGTTAACAATGATATGGGCCTGTATGAGTCTGGCAATACAGGGTCCTTGCCCTCACTTGGCAGCACCACTATGATGGCTTCCTGCATTGACAGAGGGAATCAGGTTCAACCTTTAACCCCTTATCACCGACACTAGTTTTCAGCTCAATGACCAGACTTGATTTTTCAAATCTGACATGTCTCACAATAATTGGTTATAACTTTGAAACGCTTTAACGTATCCCGGTGATTTTGAGAATGTTTTCTCGTGATAAATTTGATAACTAACATGAAGTACAATGTAAGTTATAAGTTTTGCGATTCGTTCTGAAAAAAAGTGAAAATTTGGCAAAAGTTTGTAAAAATTCTTCATTTTCCAAGTTTGAAATGTTCTGCTTTCCAGACAGGAAGTAAAACTACCCAAAAAGCTTGATAATTAACATTTACAGAATTTCTGCTTTATGTTGGGATGATATTTTATGCGTCCTCTCACTTTTCTAGTATGTTATGAGGTGCAGAACTTTAGGTGCGATTTTTCCAATTTTCATGAAAATTGACAAAACTCACATTTTGAGGGACAACTCAGCTTCCAAGTGACTTTGAAAGGCCTAAAAAATAGTAACATCCCATAAATGACCCCACTATAGAAACTTCACCCCTCAATGTATGTAAAACAACTTCTATTAAGTCTCTTAACCCTTTAAGTGTTTCACATGGGTTAAAACAATATGGACCTGCGAAATAGTTTAGAAACTATGGAATTTTTTTGGAAAATACATTCATTTAGGCCAAACTGACAGTTTCAGAATAAATTAAATGATGAAACGCACTGCAACGTTTGATGCCCAATTCCTCCCGAGTTTACTGATACCCCATATGTGGTGGTAAACTGCTGTACGCGCGCAAGGCCGGGCACAGAATGAATGGAGGCGCCCTTCACAGCAGATTTGTATTGTCACATTGTACTACCTATACATTTTTTTATTTTTTTTGGTAATCCAAACATATGAGGGCTTATTTTTTTTACGGGATGAGATACAATGTATAGATAATTCATTTTGGGGGTCTATAGCTTATTCATGAGATTTTATTAACTATTTCAAGGGGGACACAAACAAAATCATCAATTTTTATTTAGGATTTTTAGCATTTTTCCCCCCCCCGCTCACCGTAACGTAAAAATAATATTATATCTCTATTCTCTGGATCACTACGATTGCGGTGATACCTCATTTATATAGTTTTTCTTATCTTTGCTCAATTTTCCTGAGCAAAACCAATATTGGAGAATATCGCATTGTTTTTACTATTGACAAACTTTTTAGGGCCATAACTTCTGTATTTTTTGCGAAAAGAGTTGTCCTTTTCAGCCGTATCATATTAGGGAACGTAGCTTTTTTTGATCACTTTTTAGAACATTTTTTGTGATGGTGTTTGATGAAAAATTGTATATTACGGGAAGTTTTGTGCAGATTAATATGGACGCGGTGATACCAAATATGTACATTTTTCGTGTGTTTTTGTGTGTTATATACTGTATTTGCATTATATGTGTAACTGGGGAGATTATGGGACTTTATTTTATTTATTTAATTATTATTATAAAATGATTTAATCTTTTTTTTTTTTTTACTTTCACATATTTTCCACCTTTTGGCTTGAAAAAGCGATCATCCGATCACTTATTCAAGCCTCTACACTGCAATATACTTGTATTGCAGTGTATAGTGTAAGTAACTGAGCATGCTGCGCACGCTCAGTTACATACAGCCGGGTCCTGCCAGGAAGGCAGAACCCGGCGAGAAGAGGAGCCGGAAGCCTCGGGTCACTCGCCGGACCCGGGGGCAGCGGCAGGAGGGATCGATCCACGGGGGACACACTTGCACGCCGCTGTCATACTTGACCGCGGCGTGTAAGGGGTTAAACACCCGGGATCGGAGTTTTTCCCAACGAAAATTTGGTCCGCGGACCCTTAGTAAATGAGCCTCAATATGTCTAACCCCAATTTTAATTTTAGGCTGCAGCAAGCTTGACAAACTCAGATTAGCCCTGGATGAACCCCAAATAAAGGAGGACATCATGCTTTCCATATGGCAAAATAATTTTTAAGGGAACATGAACTGCCACTTGTTGTAGAGCATATAAACACTTAGATAGCACAAACATTTTAATAAGATTGCTTCGGAAAGGCGGCAAATGATCTACTAGTGGACACAATATTACTGCCCAAAGGAACTGAGGTATCAGTGAAAACATATATCCCTAGATATTTAAACGTATACTTGATGGGAAGCCCTAAGGCCCCTTTCACACTTGCGTTTTTCACGCGCGTTTTCTGCGCGTGCTTTTGACGTGCAGAACTTGCATTGCACTCTGACCCATTGTAATCAATGAGTCTTTTCAGACTTGCATTTTTTTTCACGCACACAAGCGCGTTTTTTTTAACGCGCGTTTAAATCTCGACATGATCTACTTTTGCAAGTCACGCGCGTGAAAAACGCACCATACAAGTCTATGGAGACGCATCAAAAACGCATTGCACTCTGAGACACTTGCAAGTGCAATGCAAGTGCAATGCGTTTTTCACGCATCAATTGCCATAGAAAAGATAGAGCTCAGTCCTGAGTCCATTTCACGCGCATTTTCTGCGCGTGAAAAACGCATTGAAATTGCATTGCAATTGCATCAAAAACGCGCGTGAAAAACTGAGACACTGAACAAACTCTGACTGAAAACTGATTGCACTCTGATGCAAAATGCACGTTTTTCACTGACCAAACCCTGATCGCACCCTGATCAAACTCTGGCGTGAAATGCAACGCGAGTGTGGAAGGGGCCTAACATAGAGTCTCCTTCGGCCAGGACACATCTGCCAGACAGCAGGGTTACAGAGGACTTGGACCAGTTAGTTTGGAGACCACAGAGTAACACTCATATTTAACTTGCATGTTGTCATTTCCCTTTGTTCCTTCTTCAGATGGTTTTACTCCTTCATTGGAGTCCAGCTGTGTTTAATTAAACTGATAAGACTTGATAAGGAAAGGCACACACCTGTCTATATAAGACCTCACGGCTCACAGTGCATGTCAGAGCACATGGGAATCATGAGGTCTAAGTAACTGCCCAAAGAGCTCAGAGACGGAATTGTGGCATGGCACAGATCTGGCCAAGGTTACAAAATAATTTCTGCAGTACTCAAGGTTCCTAAGAACACAGTGACCTCCATAATCCTTAAATGGAAGAAGTTTGGGACTACCACACCTCTTCCTTGAGCTGGCCATAATAAGCAATTGTGGGAGTAGAGCCTTGGTGAGATAGGTAAAGAAGTAGATGCAGTAGGGAGGAGGGAGAAAGTTCCACAACCTCAAAGCCCAGACTGGTGGAGGGCTGTAGAGTGTGCCAACAGAAGCCTCTCCGCAGTGCAATACTTATGAAAACCCACATAGAGGACTCCCAGACTGAGAAATATGATTTTCTGGTCTGATGAGACAAAGATTGAACTTTTTGGTGTTAATTCTAAGCGGTATCTGGGGAGAAAACAAGGCACTGCCCATCACCTGCCAAATACAATCCCAACCGTGGATCATGGTGGTGGCAGCATCATGGTATGTTTTGCAGCTGTAGGGATAGGATGACTGGTTGGAATTGAAGGAAAGCTTACCATGGCCAAGTACAGAGATATCTTGGATGAAAAACTCTTCTAGAGTGCTCTGTACCCTAGACTGGGCCAAAGCTTCACCTTCCAACAAGACAATGACCCTAAGCACACAGCTAAAACAACAAAGCAGTGGCTTCAGAACAACTCTGTGACCATTCTTGACTGGCCTGTCCAGAGCTGACCTAAACCCAATTGAGCATCTCTGGAGAGACTTGAAAATGGCGGTGTACCTGTATTCACCATCCAACATGAGGGAACTGGTGAGTATCTGTAAGGAAGAATGGCAGAGGATTCAAATGCAGATGTGAAAAACTTATTGCATCAGTCTCAAGACAGATATTGGCTCAAAAGGTACTTCTACTCAATACTGAGCAAAAGGTCTGAATACTCATGACCATGTGATATTTCAGTTTTTCATGTTTAACCCCTTTCCGACATTTGACATAATAGCACTACATGGCAGGGGGTGTGTTCCCGTATTATGCAGTACGATTACGTCCAACTTCTGTGACCGGCTCCTGAACGCAGCCGGTCCCATAAGCTGCGGGTGTCAAATGTTAAATGGCGTAGTCACACATGGGGCTTCTAACATGTATCTGACCCCACAGCGCTTACCGGGAGGGTCTGTTGCTCTGATGGCAGCCTCGGGACCTGGCTATAACACACTGAGCATGTGCAGAATTCTCAGTGTATTACATAGCACAGTGTAACACAACTGTATTACACTGTTAAGCGAATAACAGCTTGAACAAGCGACTAGAGCATCGGTTGTTCAAGCTGACCTATATGAAAAAAAAGAAAAACAGTTTAAAACACTTAATAAAGTTTCTTTTTAGTAAAATTAACAAAAATGTAGTAATTAACAAAATAAAGTGAAAGCCCCGAAACACCAACATACCCTATACATATCTAATTAAGTAAGAATAACGCAAAATCACAAAAACACCAACGTATTTGGTATCGCCTCTGTAAAAATCTGTATAGTAAGTCTAAAACATTATGTGAACCCACTTGGTGAGCCCCATAAAAAAACCCTGAAAACTAGCCAAATTTTTTTTTTTTTAACAAATCCCTTGCGATCACTAAAAAAGTGATTGCAAAAAGTTATGTGCGCCAAAATGGTATTACTGAAAAGAACAATTCAACTTGTAAAAAATGAGCCTTAAACCAGCTCTGTCAACCAAAAACTATTAAAAGTTATACCTCCAAAAAGATGGCGATACGAAAACAAAAGAAATTTTCTCTGCATTATATTTTTACAATTTTACTGAAGAAAAACTACAGTATTTGAAAAACTATACAAATGAGGTATTACCATCATCGTAGTGATCCATAAAATAAACATAATATTATTTTTATGGTGCAGTGTATGGCCTCAAAAAGTTTAAAAAGAAAGGAAACCAGAATTCATGATTTTCTTTTCCTCCATACATTCCAGAGTTAATAAAATTAAGTATTTGTGAAGAATTAAGTATTTGCGAAGCTAATCTAATCTCGCAGAAAATAAATAAATAAAGATTGTATAGCCATTAAAATGTCGCAACTTCAGTTTGATGTCATGCCGTGTGCCCATACAGCAGTTTACCACTACATATGGGGGATTGTTATACTTGGGAGAAATTGGGGATCAAACTTTGTGAATGTGTAAATTTTTTGAAAGACATTCATTTAGCTAAAAAAAATGTAAATTTTATAATGTTGTTTTAACCCCTGTAAAACAATGAAAGGGTTAACAAGCTTCATAAAAGTTATGCTACCTGTGTTGAAGGCTGTAGTTTTCATAATGTGGTCATTTAGGGGGTTTTACTATTATTTAGGCCTCTCAAAGTGACTTGAAATCTGAGCAGGCCCCTTAAAAGCATGATTTTGCATTTATTAAAATCTGAACAATCGCACCTAAAGTTCAAAGCCCCATAACATCCTAGAAAAATTAGGGGACAAATAAAAAACCAAGTCAGCATAAAGCAGACATTTGGTAAATGTTAGTTACCAAGTTTTTCTTTGCTGTTATGACTATGTGGAAAAAGTAGAACAATTTGAATTTCGAAAATTGAGAATTTTTCCCAATTTTCCCCAAATATCCGTTTTTTTCATAAATAAATGCAAAACATACCACCAAAATGTATTTTTCAACTAAAATGAAGTACAAAGCATCACGAGAAATCCAAGTGATCAAAATCACTTGGATAGGGGGCGTGGCTAGCGGCGCATGGAGCAGGAAGCGTGAGCTGAGAGCTCCCGGGCCGTTACACCGAAAACCGGCACACAGCTTACCCCAAGCGATCGGTGAAGCACCACATTAAAGGAGAATGTCCCCAGCATCCAGGGCAGCAAAACGGAGGCTGAAGAAGAGCCCTGCAAAGCTCTCCACCTTCACTCCAGCCCTCGTGTCTCCTCAAAATGGCGCCGGCGCGCCGATAACAGAAGAGAATGAGGAGCTCCTATCCACAAGTGGAGCTTCCTCACCGGCACCAGTAAGTGTACTGCACACCCCATCCCACTCACCAGCAGCCAGCATGGCATCAGCCTTCTCCACAACAGCAGCTCAGGCACCAGGCACCCCAGGAAGTACACAGTACTCCAGCAGCAGAGCAGCTAAAGCCAAAGCACGTGGGGAGAATTACACACAGCCCTCCTCACAGGAGAACAACTCCCAAAGCAGCTCAAATAACCCCATCTCTGAATCTGTGATGAGAGCTCTTATTACTGATTTAAAAACAACAATCCACAATGAATTCCAAGCTGCCTTTTCCAACTTAAAACAAGAAATAATAGGTCTGGGAAACAGAACAAGCCACATTGAGAACAAAATGGCAGAAATCAGAGCAGCACATAATGAAATAGTAGATGTCGCCAACTCGGTAGAAGATGAAATAACAGCACTTAAAAATAAAATTGCCGACATTGAAGACCGTTCCAGACGGAACAATGTTCGTTTTAGAGGCATCCCTGAAAAAGTTAAAAAAGAAGAATTGTATACTTTTTTAACAGATTTCTTTGCATGTCTACTCCCACAAGCATCAGCAAATGATCTTATTATGGACAGAGTTCACCGCCTACCCAAACCTAAATCTCTACCACAAGCAATTCCAAGAGATGTCATCACGCGCATACATTTCTTCCATATGAAAGAGAAAATTATGGATGCTGCAAGAAACCGTCCCACACTTCCAGACAGATTTAAAAATATCACTCTCTATGCAGACCTCTCTGCGGCAACCCTATCTAGAAGAAGGGAATTCTTCGAAAGCACCAAAACCCTACGAGACAACAACATCCCTTACAAATGGGGATTTCCAGTTAAGCTTATTATTACCAAAGACGGTTATAAGCACATTGCCAACAACCCATCTGAAGCCATCAAAATGTGCCAAGAATGGGACCTTGCAACAGAAGAAGACAACAGCGGAATTCACAACAGAAGAACCTCGCCAAGCCATCTTAACGAAGAATGGATAACGGTGTCACATCGCAAGAGAAAGACTGTCTAACATAGGTGGTGAGAATTTATTCTCTTACGTGTCTTTCTTACCATACTTATAACATATGATGCACTTAGTCTCCATAAAAGTTAGTCTGGGGACTAACAACTTCTTTTCTATGTCTTAAAATTGTAACTCATCTAACCAAAACTTGGGTACAACACGATAGTTGGCCCGAGCCACGACCTTGTAATACTTTTATCAATCTTGAGATATATATCTCCTTTTGATAACTTACCCCCCCCCCCCCGTTACATCTTCAACTTTGTAACTTTGATACAAAGGCCACATGAGTGGCCGCACTGTTTTTTGTTCTTATTATGTTAATAATTTTATGTTAACATTTTTATGTATCTGCCTGTTAGCTCAATATATTACATACAAGCTCACAAAACGTAAACTGACAGTAACACAACATATATTAAAAATGAAAAGCAGCACAGTAGCGTTCACACAAATTGAGACAAATGGTGTTTAACATATTCTCCTTAAATGTAAAAGGACTAAACTCCCCATACAAGAGATCCTTGATGTGGAAAGAAGCCAAGTTATTTGATGCAGAAATAATTTGCCTTCAAGAAACACACTTACTTGAAGAAGACCTATCGAGACTTAAGAATAAACAATATCCATACATTTATTCGGCACCCGCACCTAACAAAAAAGGTGGCGTAACTATAGCAATCAAAGACACAATAGCTTTCACCCTATTTAATAGCATAATAGACAAAAATGGTAGATATGTTATTCTAAATTGCAGCATAAATAACATTCCATATACTATTTCATCAATCTATGCACCGAATAAAAGACAAAAGAAATTTCTCCAAAAGGTGTTATCAATCATAGAAAATAACAAAACTGGCTCAGTCATAGTAGCAGGAGACTTTAACTCAACAATCTGGCCAGTAGTTGACTCCACTTCACAAAAAAGACAGCCAGACACATCTTACCTACGAACCCTAATGCATAAACATGATCTTTACGATGCATGGCGAACCCATCACCCAACCGATAGAGATTTTACTTTTTACTCACACCCTCACAAGGTTTATACAAGAATCGATTTCTTTCTGGTAGATAGATATCTCCTACGTAGAATTCTAGAAGCAAAAATCCACAATATAACATGGTCAGACCATTCTCCAATAACACTCAAAGTAAAAGAACAATATAATAACTCTCCCAACTCACTGTGGAGATTAAATAACTACGTCTTGAACCTACCCCAATACACAGAGAAAACACTTGCAAACATGCTAGAGTACCTCAAATTTAATGATAACCCAGACTCTACTACAAGCAATTTATGGTGCTCTTTTAAAGTCTTTATTAAAGGACATTTCATGAACATCTCAGCACACAATAAAAAACAAAACAACATAAAACTTCACGAAATCAAAACTAAACTTGCAGAACTACACAGACTAAACAAACAAAAGATCTCCCAAGAAAGAATTAATGAAATTGCCATACTCCAAACAAAACTGCACGATATAAATTTATATAAACACGAACGTGCAATTCAAAGACTAAAATTAAAACATTATTGGCAGGGAAACAAATCCGGTGCCCTACTAGCTAAGCAATTAAAAGCTCAGATGACAAAATCAAGAATCCCATACATTTCCTCAACAACTAACACAAAAATCATGGACCCACAGGGAATAGCGAATGAATTCGCAAAATACTACACGTCTCTATACAACCTAGACAAAGATAAAAATACCCCACAACCTACAATAGAAAATATCAAAAAATTCTTAAAAGATGCTAAACTACCTACTATATCCAAACAGCAAGAAGATCTTCTCACCAAGCCATTTAAAGCAGAAGAAATAGAAACAATAATCTCCACCCTAAAATTAAATAAATCCCCTGGACCGGATGGCCTAACTAACAACTTTTATAAAAAATACAAAGCCCATGTCACCCCATATCTTCTAAAAATATTCAATGACATACCACACTCAGGCAAATTTCCAAAAGAAATGCTGGAAGCTGTCATAATTACACTCCCCAAACCGGGAAAATCCCCCACAACTCCAGCAAACTTCAGACCTATTTCCCTTCTGAACACAGACCTAAAAATTTACGCAAAAACTTTAGCAAACAGACTAGCTGATATCATTCCAACCTTAGTAAATAAAGACCAAGTGGGTTTTATAAAAGGCCGTCAAACATATGACGCTACCCGTAGATTCATAAACCTGATTTCTCTAGCGGAGAATGGGAGGACGCCTTCTCTGCTCCTGACTCTAGACGCAGAAAAGGCGTTCGATAGAGTACATTGGGGGTACATGGAAGAAACACTAAAAGAATTTAATTTTCCAACACAATTTCTGACCCTTATACTAGCATTATATAAAAACCCCAGAGCAAGAACATACACTTCAGGGGCCCTATCAACTCCCTTCATAATAGCCAATGGCACTCGCCAAGGGTGTCCCCTATCCCCATTAATATTTATTTTAATCATGGAACCTTTTGCCCAGCACATTAGACTATCTCCCCACATAAAGGGAATCCAAGTAGGTCAAACAGACCATAAAATAGGTCTCTTCGCAGACGACATGATAATATGCCTGTCCTCACCAGAAAATACCCTCCCACACCTAACCCAAATAATCCAATTGTTTAGTTCAGTAAGCTACTATAAAGTTAATGATTCCAAATCGTTAATATTAAATCTAGGCATACCCGACACCACTCGTAAAAAACTAGCAGACAAATTCCCCTTCATATGGACTGAAGGAGAAATCCCATACTTAGGAATTACCTTAACATTCCCCATAAACAAACTAGCAACCACAAATTACAATTTTCTCATAAGCCAATTAAAGAAAGACATACAAAACTTCTCTACTTACCCAATCTCATGGATAGGAAGAATCGCAGCAACAAAGATGCTAATATTACCCAAAATCCTCTACTACTTTCGAAACCTACCTATCCCCACTTCTACCTCAACAATTAAACGCATTCAACAAATCATACAGAAATTTATTTGGAAACAGCAAAAACCTAGAGTAGCAGCCACAACTCTGTATTTACCCAGTCATCTAGGGGGCTTGAATAGTCCATGCATTAACTCCTACTACCAAGCCACAATCCTAGACCAAATTAAAGCATGGTGGACTTCTGACAACACCAAACATTGGGTCAAAATGGAAACAGAAATGCTACATCAAACAAACATGATACCTCTTCTTTGGCAAGTGTCCATTACACATAAGATCCCCAAATGCCCTTCACCCACAATTAAAGCAGCTATGCAATTATGGATCAAACAACATCCCACAAGAGCTCTAATCCCACTAGCATTTTCTGACCTCCCAATGGAAACCATTCATAAATTAATCCCTAAGATTGATTTTTCCAATTGGATCTCACAAGGTATTCAAAATCTAGGCCATTTAAGCACAAACAATACATTAAACACTTTCAGAACAATCACAGATTTATTTAAAATACCCAGAGAAGATTTCTTTAAATATCTAAGATTAAGAGAAATCATCAATAAACTAGACCTAAACAAAAACACACCAACGACTCTATATAGCAATTTCTTCACAAATACAGAACTACGGAAAAGGCATAAGTAAGGGCTACAAAGAAATTTTAACACTATCTCACAATGGGAAATTACCATTCCAAATAAAATGGGAAAATGAACTCAACAAAGAATTTGATGAGAGTGCTTGGAGACATGCCCTGTCCGCCACTTCCCAAACATCTAACTGCACTAATCACTTAGAAACATCTAGAAAACTGATATATAGATGGTATCTCACGCCATACAGACTGGCTCTAATGTACCAGCACAGGACAAACATATGTTGGAGATGCAACAGAGACATAGGCTCTTTATTACACGTATGGTGGTCATGCGACCCGATTCAACACAACATATGTTTATAATACATATGCAATGTATCATATATCAACAATGTATTATGTTTCTTAATGTCATGAAACTCAAGATGATACACATATGTGTTGTTCTTTGTATTAAATTTTAAAAAACCAAATAAAAATAGTCATAAAAAAAAAAAAATCACTTGGATATATTAAAGCGTTACAAAGTTATAACCACCTATAGTAACAGAGGGTAGATTTGAAAAAAATGGACCGTATCAGAAAGGTAAAAATGGTCTTTGGCGGCAAGGGTTAATAAATTAGCAAAAATATCTACATGTCTATTTTTTCTATCAAGATAGGGTGCAAAGTGTACATTAATGAGCAAAAAAAACATTTTTTTGATCTTACCAATTGGCTGCAATTAAACAAAGAGAAAAATTTTATTTTTTATCACTTTCTTTTTATTGTTTTAAAATTTAACAAACATGTATGCATTCCACACTCATACAATTGTATTAAAGTGTTACATATTATTATTATGATCTTCTTATATTGTTGTAGCTAAGGTATTATATACATATTTCATTATGCATTGTATAAGTATAGGCATACTAGAAAAGATAAAAAAAATATTAAAACAAGTACAACTAATAACAGTGCCCCTGTGTTCCTTTATGTATTATAGTTATAGTAATGTAATTCTTTGCATGTAAGAATCATAATGGATGAGCTGAGAGGAATATAATCCAATCAGTCCATTTTGTTTCTAATGATTTCCTTGTACCTTTGTTGCTTGCTAATAAAGATTCCATCTTGAAGTTATTGTTTGTGTTGTGTAGTATTTCGTTGATGGTGGGTAATACTGGTGACTTCCAATTTTTTGCAATTAGATTTCTTGTTGTGTTTAGGATGTGGGAAATAATTGTTAAATGTGATATCGGTATGTCTTCAAGACTGAGGGATAATAAAGCGATACCAGGATCCCAGGGGATAGGGTAGGGGATGATGCTTCTTAATTTGTTGAAGACTGTTTTCCATAGTCGATTTACTGGTCTGCATTCCCACCATATATGTAGTAAAGAGCCTATATCATTGTTACATCTCCAGGATATGTTTGATGTGTTAGGATACATTTTAGCTAGTCGGTATGGTGTTAGATACCATCTATACATTAATTTACGCACTGTTTCTTGATGATTAATGCATTGAGCCGTTTGAGTTGTGATGGAAAATGCATGTTCTCAAGTGGTGGTCTCATATATCGTGTTTAATTCTTTTTCCCATTTTTCTTGGAATGGATGTTTATCTGGAAGATTAAGAAGTAATATTTACCTATGACCTTTGCTTATGCCTTTCTTTTTAATTTCTTTATTATGGAAGAATTCACCATATAAGGTTTTCTTTTTATTTTTTGAGATTTCTATATTTTGCAAGTATTCTCGCAACCTAAGATATTTATAAAGATCTGTTTTAGGGATATTGTATTTTTTTCTTATTACTTGAAAGGGAAGTATAGGGCCATTAGAGTAGATGTTATCTATTTTACTTATACCTGAAGATATCCAATTAGTGTAGTCGATTTTGGGTAATAGTCTCTGAATTGGTTCCATGGGAAATTCCAGTAAATTAAGTGGGATCAGGTTTCTGGTAGGATCGTCTTTGTTCCATAAGTTTAGTCCTGCTTTGATTGTGGGGGAGGAGCATTTAGGGATTTTTTTTGTTAAGGCTATTTGCCAAAGTAATGATTGTATATTTGATTGGAACAATAAATCCGTTTCTATTTTAACCCACTGTTTTGATAAATCATTATTCCACCAGGATTTTATTTGGTCCAGTAGTGTTGCGTGAGTAAAGTGAGTAAGCTTTAATGAATGGGCTACTCAGGCCGCCTTTATTAGAGGGAAGATGTAATATTTTAGCTGCAATCCTAGCTTTCTCTGCTTTCCAAATGAATTTCTGTATAATTTGTTGTATGCGAGATATTGGGGGTCATTTATTAAGGGCCCGATTCGCGTTTTCCCGACGTGTTACCCTAATATTTCCGTTTTGCGCCGCTTGTACTTAAATTGCCCCGGGATTTTGGCGCACGCGATCGGATTGTGGCGCATCGGCGCTGGCATGCGCGCGACGGAAATCGGGGGGCGTGGCCGAACGAAAACCCGACGTATTCGGAAAAACCGCCGCATTTAAAAACCGAAAATGTGTCGCATAAGGACCGCTTACCTTCACCTGGTCCAGCTCGGTGCATTCCGGCGCGATGAGTTTACTTTCAGCGCAGCAGCGCCACCTGGTGGACGGCGGAAGAACTACCTTATTAAATCCCGGCCGGACCCGAATCCAGAGCGGAGAAGCCGCCGCTGGAACGCGAATGGACCGGGTAAGTAAATTTGCCCCATTGTGTTTGATGGAACACTAATGGGTACATTCCTAAAAAAATATAATATTTTTGGTAGTAGTAACATTTTCGTTGCGGCAATTCTACCCAACCAAGATATTGGATAGTTAGAAAATGTTTGTATATCTTTCTGTAGTTGGTTAGTTAATGTTGAATAATTTGTTGGCATAAGGAGTTTGGTTGGGTAAGTTAATGTTATACCTAGGTATGGGATTTTTCCTTCTGTCCAACCAAATGGAAATTTGTTTTCTAATTCTTTTTGTGTATTTGGGGGGATGCCCATGTTCAGGATTAAGGATTTAGATTTATTAATTTTATAGTAGCTTATAGAGCTAAAGTTTTCAAGAATTTTATTTAGTTGGGATAAGGTATTTTCTGCGGATGTTAGGCAAATAATCACGTCATCAGCGAAGAGACCGATTCTATGGTCTGTCTCTCCTATCTGGATACCCTTAATATGTGGGGAGTTCCTTATATGTTGTGCTAATGGTTCCATTAATAATGTGAAAATTAGTGGTGAGAGGGGGCATCCCTGTCGAGTTCCATAAGTTATTGTGAAGTAATTTGAGATGGATCCAGATGTGTACGTTCTTGCAGTTGGGTTTTTGTATAGTGCCAATATTAGTGTAATTAGTGGTGGTGGTAGTTTGAATTCTTTAAGAACCTCCTCCATGTACTTCCAGTTAACTCTATCGAACGCCTTCTCCGCATCGATTTGCTTCAGTTTTGGATATGAGATTACTGAAACGTCTGGTGGCGTCTAAAGTTTGACGTCCTTTCACAAATCCTACTTGGTCGTGATGGACCAACTCAGGGATAATATCTGATAGTCTATTGGCAATAATTTTCGAATATATCTTTAGGTCCGAGTTTAGTAAAGATATTGGCCTAAAATTCGCAGGGCTATCTGGTGACTTCCCTGGTTTGGGTAGTGTAATTATTACTGCTTCCAGCATCTCTTTAGGGAATTGTTGGGTTTTGAAGACGCTATTGAATACTTTAGTAAGGTGTGGAGTAAGTTGTTTATGGAATTTTTTATAGAAATTGTTAGTGAGCCCATCTGGGCCTGGGGATTTGTTGAGTTTTAATGATAGTATTACTTCCGTAATTTCCTCTTCTGTAAAGGGTTTAGTTAATATTGTTTCATATTTCTGGGTTATTGTGGGAAGTCCAGCTTGTTTTAAAAAAGATTTAATGTCCTCTTCATTTGGTTGTGGGGTTGATGAGTCATTTTTGAGGTTATATAGTGTAGAATAATATTTGGCGAATACGTTAGCTATATTCTGTGGATCCATTATTTTGTTATTGTCTGAAGTTAAAATGTACGAGATTTTGGTTTTAAGTATTTGGGATTTTAGTTGTTTGGCTAGTAACGTACCAGATTTATTACCTTGCCAATAATGATTTAATTTTAGCCTTTGAATCGCTAATTCATGTTTTGCTAAGTTTATGTCGTGTAATTGGGATTGAAGATTTGATATTTCCTTCATTCTTTCTTGTGAGAAGGATATTTTGTTTTCTCTATGTAGTTCTGCTAATTTAAAATTAATTTGGTATAGTTGTTTGTTTTTTTGCTTTTTTTCGTGTGCTGTTATGCCCATGTAGTGGCCTCTTACTGAGTTTTTAAGAGCGCACCATAGTTTGCTATCGGAGATACAGTGGTTGTCATTAAATTCAAAAAATTCTTTTATGTAGGCTACTGTGCGTTTTGAAAAATCTTTATTTTGGAGAATGAAATTATTTAGTCTCCATAGTGAGTTGGGAGATGTGCTGTACTGTTCATTAATTTTTAAGGTTATGGGGGCATGGTCTGACCATGTGATAGTATAGATATTAGAATTGAGTATACGGTGTAAAAGGAATTTATCTGTTAAAAAGAAGTCGATCCTTGTGTATATTTTGTGGGGGTGTGAGTAAAAGGTGAAATCTCTGTCTAGAGGGTGTTGTGCTCTCCATATATCGTAAAGGTCGTGTTTGTGGAGTAGTTCCTGTAAGAAGGATGTATCTGATTTCTTCTTTTTAGAAGTGGAATCTACTTCAGGCCACACTGTAGTGTTGAAGTCTCCAACTATTATGGTTGATCCTGAATTGTTTTCCCTTGTTTTTTACAGTACTGATTTTAAGAATTTCTTTTGTTTCTTATTTGGTGCGTATATTGTGGGTAATGTATATGTTATATTATTTATGATGCAGTCAAGAATGATATATCTACCTTTTTCGTCAATAATCGATTTGTTTAAGGAAAAGGAAAGTGTGTTAGCGATAGCAATCGCTACTCCTCCTTTTTTATTTGGTGCTGGGGCCGTGAAGATGTGAGTGTATTTTTTGTTTTTTAGTCTGACTAGATCTTGTGATTGTAGATGAGTTTCCTGAAGGCATAGTATGTCTGCCTTATGAATTTTTGCTTCTTTCCAGACAAGCGATCTTTTAAAGGGTGAATTTAGCCCTTTAACATTTAAGAGAAAAATTTTAAGTGGTCTGAATACTTTCCGTATCCACTGGAAGCCCCATGGTAGCCAGCACTAAGATATTCACCAGTAGCTAATACTATCAGTGCTCCCAATAGCTAATTTTTTATTATTTATTTTTTTTATTTTAACATCACTAATTATTTACTATTATTTATTTTATTTTAACATCACTTTACAAATTTTTACACTCCTGCAAAACCCCCTATTAGACTTTTCTAAGTAATTTGATCTATTTTTATATATCTTTATACAAAATAAAGATAAACCCTATAAATTAAACTATAAACTGAATGGTGCATAGTTTTGCATTGGCCAAACAGAAAACAAAGAAACTCCTTTACCTTCTACCCAAGTATGGAAATAAGGCTCACTTTACACAACCGTTCGTGGTGTCCATTGCAAAATTTAGTTATTTTTAAAAGCATAAATAAAGCAGGCTTCAGTATTATTTTTGCCATTATAAATAACAGATGAGTAAAGTTTGTGAACTTGCTTATATCAAGTCAATGGCAACAGATGGTAAATGGAAAGTGTTCAGTTTACCATCAGGTTTTGGTGGCCATTATTCTATTCCATGATGGAATAGAGGAACAGACACCAAGCACAGTGTTATGTTGTCTAAATATAACAACAACAACGTATGTAAAATACACTGTGGGGGGAGAATTTTACATCAGCGGTATAGGCATCTATTTTATACATACCTATATAGTGGTGAATACATAGAGGCCAGAAATTAGAGGCTTAAGTCCCATTTAAATAAACTCATATGAAATTTCTACAACCAACTGAGGCTTCATGCAGACTGTAAATGGCGACTGCAAGCTGGCTGCAAAATTGGCAGCTAGCTCAAAGGCGCCATTGACTGTGACTGAGCCAGGGACATCTTACTCACCTGACCTTCCTTTGAGCTGGTTGAGAATCTGGAGTATCACATTTGTTTGTTCTATAAAACACAATGGTCTTAAAAATGAAGACCATTCCATGCAACAAATTACCAAGAAACTGAAGATTTCCTACAATGGTGTAGCACAAACGGGCTCTAACCGAACTAGAAAGAGAAGTGGGAGACCCCACTGCACAACTAAAAACAACAAGACAAGTACACTAGAGTCTCTAGTTTGAGAAACTGAAGCCTCACAGGTCCTCAACTGGCAGCTTCATCAAATAGTAATAATAATCAAACGCCATTGTCAACCTCTACATTGAAAAGCCGACTCCAGGATGCTGGCCTTTAGGGCAGAGTGGCAAAGAAAAAGCCATATCTGAGAATGGCCAATAAAAAAGAATAGATTAAAAAAGAACACAGACATTGGACAGAGGAAGATTGGAAAATAGTGTTATGGACAGAAAAAACTAAGATTGAGGTGTTTGGATCACACAGAAGAACATTTGTGAGATGCAGAACAACTGAAAAGATGCTGGAAGAGTGCCTGATGCCATCTGTCAAGCATGGTGGAGGTAATGTGATTATCTGGAGTTGCTTTGGTGCTAGTAAAGTGGGGGAATTTGTACAAGGTCAGAGAGATTTTGAATAAGGAAGGCTCACTAAATTTTGCAAAGCCATGCCAGATCTTTTGGACAGCGCTTGATAGGAGCCAATTTCATCATACAACAGGACAATGACCTAAAGCTGGCCTTCAAATGATGCATGAAGTATTTAAGGAAGAAGCAGGCAGCTGGTAATCTGTCAGTAATGGAGTAGCCAGCCCAGTCACCAGATCTCATCCCCAGTGAGCTGTTGTGGGAGCAGGCTCTGTACGCAAAAAGTTCCAAAGCAAATCCAACTTGCGGGAGCGGCTTCTGAAAGCATGGGGTGATATTTCTCCAGATTACCTCAGCAAATAAACAGTTGTATGCCAAAGGTCTGCAGCAAAAGGAGCATTCAAAGTTTGAAAGAGAAACTTATTATTTCAAATAAAAATTTCAAACCTGGTCAATGTCTGGACTATATTTTCTATTCATTTTGAACTTATTTGAAAAATAAAAGTATGAGTTTTCATGGAAAAGACAAAATTGTCTGGGTGACCCCAAACTTTTGAGCGATAGTGTACATGCAGTGCAGTTTGCTTTCACACTCATGCTATGTTTATTGAGATTTAAGATATCTTCAACCCTACCAACCAGGGCATACATGAAGGGATCAGACGCACATGTGTCTACAACAGAGGTGAAGGACACCAATAGCATGTGCTGCCTGGCTGTGCAATAGAGTTTCCACACTAGATGTGGGGGAGGGAGCAAGCTCTCCACCCAGCTTCTCCCCACCTGCATATTGTGACATGAGACCAAAAGGGTTGCAGTACAGGGTATTCCTATATTTTTTAGATCCATTTTTAAACCCTTTTTTGTCACATGATTTAATCAAAACAAAATTATTTTAGTAAGTTTTCAATTTTTTTTCCAGATTTATTGTACAGATTGTTATGGATGCTGTGCTACCAATTCTGCATATGGTTTGGGGCCATCTTATGCTGTTTCATCTTGATTTCAAATTTATATGTAAAACTGGTACTGATGCATGATGTTCAGGGACATCAAGGAGCATTGGGCAGCTCCAGGGGTACTCATCAGACCCCATAGGAAGGATCAGATCCCCTTAGTAAGCAGCTTGGAGGGCAGATCCTGAAGGAGAGGAGGCAGAATCCCTTTGCTCGCTGCAGTCTTGCTTGATTGAAGAGTTACCACCTGTCATGGGTGCTAGCTATAATATATAGCTGATATCTGTAGCTTCTGGGTCGGTATCACACGCTTAATGTAAAAGTACTACATGATGCAGGAAGTCACCTCTCACCGTGCAGTATTATTATGTCTAATGTGGGGATAGGTTAAGGCAGTGGGATGGGTTTCTTATTTTAATGGTTAATGTTTTTTTTTTCCTTTTTCTGGTGGCTGAAGCACTAACTATGAAGTTTAGGTTTTTATCATTTTATTCACCCTGCTGTGCTGTAGAACTATAAAGATGTATTGTAAATTTTCTCTGCTTCTGTGTCTGCAGGTCATTTCCCGGAAGTAGGATTGGAACTGCCTTTAAACACCGGGGACCTCTTTCCAGAATGGTTACCACTGTGTCACCATATAATCCTTTTACCAAGGTGGAGAAAGAAATTGTTAAGTAAAATACCAAATTAGCTGAATGAGAGCCAAATGCCAAATTTCTGGCTAGAAGTAGATTTCTGAAAATGAAAAAAAATTTATAAGCATTAACACGACTGTATGAATGGAAATTTTAAAAATATGTATTTCTTCTTGGCTGTGCTACACATTTTTATATTTTTTCTTCTAGAGCTTACGTTTTTAAGCCTTGTTCACAATATGATTATTCTCAATGTTCTACTTTTCCTTTTCTTCATATTAAATTATTCACAACAACCATTCAGAATTAAGCTTTGATTTTTTTTCAATGTAAGAAAATGTCAGGGAACCTGTCATCAGGATTTCATGTTTTCACTTGTAGATAGTATTAAACAGACTATGGGAACCTAATTCCCAATCTGCTTTTATAGTTAACATTAGTAGTTCCAATCACTTTTAAGAGTTCAGTGCATCAAGTCACAGAGACATCATTATTCTCACACGGGTCTTACAACTATAATTTCTGCTCCCCCTGACCCTGTGCTGCAACCAAATCTCTTTCAGCGCACATGTGCGAAAGGGAAAGGGGTGTGCAGTGTGCTGATAATGATGATATCTTCATAAATCCAGTGTGCTGGCAGAGAGTCAAGTATACTAATATCAACTTTTAAAGGTGAAAGGAACCACTAATTTTAATTATAAAAGCAGATTGGGATAAACCATAGTATTAAACAGCCTATGGGAATCTGCCATTAGCTGAAAATTTTAAATCCTGATGACAGGTCCGCTTTACAGTGGTATTCCAGGAAGAAATAGAAGTATTTAAATAGGTCATTAAAATCTAAGGTAATATGAAATTGACTTGTTCAGGACTAGAATAATTAGCAATTTCAGGATCTTTTTACTTTAAACGAAATTTTAAACTTAAAAGCTGATAAAATGGTAAAAAAAATATGATTTTTTTACATTTTAGCTGTAACAAAGTGAGACATTATGCTTCAAATATTGATACTTCACTGTCTGTTTTAGAGTACCTGGGTGTCTAAGTGCACATTGGTTTTACAGATGAATGAATAATAGAAGATTCAATTTGCTGAAGCTTCACTGAAAAATTGGAAATTGTTTTATAACCCACTCTAGGCCTCTAAAATGCAGATTTTCTAAGGAAAAGGCACTGAACACCATAGCTCCAATTGAGGCAATTAAATATATAAATTTAACCTGGATTGTTCTTTTATATCGATCCATCAGTTCCCATGTCCGGGGTATATATATGGTACCTTGGTTGACTTCTGGCCTGATATAATCCTAAAGAGATATTGGAAATTGGATCCTTGTTACATATATGGTGGGCATGTAAGGGCCTGGAGCCATTATGGAAATCAGTGTTTAATTTGCTTAAAAAAAGTTCTGTTATATCCACATCCATGGGGTCCCCAGGTAGCTTCTCAATCTTGAACTTGAATCCATAAAAATAGGGGACAGGTATGTGCCATTTCTTATCCTCACCACTACAAGAATTAACATAGTCAGAAACTGGAAGTCGATAGAGGTCCCCAATAGAAGTGTAATTATTCAACAAGTTCAGCAGAGACAGAAAATTTTATATTGTGGTGCAGAAAACTACACCAACTAATAGAAAGTGCAAAAGATGATTTTCCAGCCATAAAATGTACAACCTCTAGTCACCTACATTTTCTTATCAGGAAAAGGATGAACCATAAACACTGATGGGACATTGTTCAGGGCTATCTGTTGAGGTGGAGCTTACTAAGGAATGTGCATTGTCATACTGCCCAAGGTGCTGCTCTTGTAATAAAAACCCTAAATGCACCAAAACACAGTACAGAACAAATGTTGCCTACAGGAGACCCCCAGGGCTTCTATTCCCCTTCCTGCTGCTCTGCCCAGGATTCGGACGCTTGTACTATGTACCGGCGTTAGGATCCAGGGCAGTGCAGTGCCTAGACCTGTAAAGGAGTCATAGCTGACATGTATTCACCGCTTACCGCTACCTGGCATCCGGCACCAATGAGCACGGTCATCATTGATAGCAGTGCTTATTGATCTCAGTGGGATGCAGTGCCCTGGTCTACACGGATAGCTTGCAGGACTATACTAAACATAATGTGGAGAGAAGATGGGGCAAGCATGAATAAAATGGATTATGTGCTCTCTCAATGTCACGATTCTGCACTCTATCTCCCACTGTTGGCAATTATGCAGACTGCTTGCTGTAATGATTCTGCACTCCCTCTTGTGGAAAGTATGTGGATTGCTTGCTGAAATTCCTCTTGTGGCTTGTGCTTAGCATTGCAGCAATTCCCTGAACTTTTTTTTGTGCTCCCATGATCTGCTCTTTGGGAAGGGCAATAAATCATCTTCCTGAAGGAGTTCTCTTTGCCCGAGTATCAGGACTCTAGTGTGTGCTCCAACCCTCATGTGGTCCAGAACCTGTGTTTATGACTATTACTCCCCAACCTGTTCCGGCCATCAACTCCGTGCCCTGCTCCTCGGCCCTGACCTCATACTAGTCACAACCGGTCGAGCTGTCACATCTGCCGCTTCCCTACTGGCTAAACATCCTGCAAGTCCCTGGCAGCAAAACCCATACCGCTTTTCGGAGGGCTCTGGCTAAAATTGGGCTTGCAGGCTCCGAACGCTGGCACTTATAAGTTCTTAGGGAAGCTGGTGAAGTAGCATTTCATATAACCTGCAAGCTAAGTGGCTGCCGGGACGCTCAATCCCCCTTTCCTTTTATTAATTTAGGAACTACTTAGGCACAGACATGTGCCAATAACATAACCAGAACTTATGTGACCACTTCACCTGATTCCCTCCAGGGTGTCGTGCAATACAACCCATGGATTAACAAAAATGGAGCATGGCCTCCATGTACAGCCACATAAGTGTACAGGGTGGTCAATGGTCTATACTTAGTTTGGTAATTTTCTTTGTGTTTTTACCAAAATTTATGGTAAATCATATGATTATTTTTTTTACCTAAGTAGACCAACAAACATAACATGAAATAATGTCACCATCATTGTCTCAATTGGCTATTTAACCCTATAGCGCAATAAGACGTACCCTTACGTCTTGCTGCGCATGGGGGAGTATGAAGAGGGCTCACGGGCTGAGCCCTCTTCATACTCACCGGGCATTTGCTTCATAATGAAGCAAAAGCCCGTCGCTAACACCAGCGATCGGTGCTTGCACCGATCGGGGGTGTTAACCCTTTGATCATCACCGGGGAGCGGCGATCCGTTGTCATGACAGCCTCGGATCACACAAAGATCCGAGGCTGTCATGATCGAGGCCATCTATTACAATGTGCGATCTGCACATTGTAATAGATGGTATGCAAAATCCCCATATACTGCCATACTGTAGTATTGCAGTGTATGGTAGGATCAATCAGACAACCTAGGGTTAAAGTACCCTAGGGAGTCTGAAAAATAGTAAAAAAAAAAATATATATATATATTAAAAAAACATAAAAATTCAAATCACCCCCCTTTCCCTAGAACTGATATAAATATAAATAAACAGTAAAAATCCTAAACACATTAGGTATTGCCGCGTCCGAAAATGCCCGATCTATCAAAATATAATAACCGTTTTTCACTGCGTTTTACCCCGTAGCGGAAAATAGCGCCCGAAGTCGCAAATTGCATTTTTTTAGCCATTTTGAAAAATAGAAAAAATTCTATAAAAAGTGATCTAAAGGTCGCACAGTCCTAAAAATAAAAGTGTTGAAAACTTCATCAGAAGTCTCGAAAAATGACACCACCCACAGCTCTGTACACTAAAGTATGAAAAAGTTATTAGCACAAAAACACTGTAAAATGAAGAATTTTTTTCTGTACAGGAGGTTTTAATTTTTGTAAATGTATGAAAACATTATAAAACCTATACAAATTTGGTATCCCTGTGATCGTATTGACCCAATGAATGAAGTAGATCTGTCATTTGGGGCGCACAGTGAAAGTTGTAAAAACCAAGCCCACAAGAAATGGCGCAAATGTGTTTTTTCATCATTTTCACTGCATTTAGAATTTTTTTCCCGCTTCCCAGTACACAGCATGGAATATTTAATACCATCACTACGAAGTGCACTTTGTTACGCAGAAAATAAGACATCACACAGCTCTGTAATGGAAAAATAAAAAAGTTATAGATTTTTGACGATGGGGAGTGAAAAATAAAAACGCAAAAACGAAAAAGGGCCTGGTCCTTAAGGGGTTAAAGAGGTATTCCCATTTCAGAAAATCAATATTATTATTTATATTATAAAAAGTAATATAATTTTCCAATTTACTTTCTGTATCAATTCTTCACGGTTTTCTAGATCTGTGCTTGCTGTTAATCTATAGAAAGCTTCTATGTTCACTACTAGTGGACAGAAATCTGATCTCTGATCATGGCCACACAGGTCCACGGATCGTTAGCACCACAATGAGTAATCAGAGCTGTGTGATAAAACAAGCCAGGCATCTGTGTGACCATGGTCAGATTTCTGTCCACTGGAAGTAAACATAAGAGAATTGTATGACAGAATGACAGCAAGCAGTGATCTAGAGAACTGTGAGGCATTGATACAGAAAGTATATTGTAAAATTGTATAACTTTTATAATACAAACATTAATTTGCTGAAATGAGAATACACCTCTAAACCCAGAACACACTGGCTGTAATAATTAGCATTTTATGAAGCTATTAATATGCATTACTGAAAATGTCATACTCCTTGGCTAAAAACTCCTCAAAAATGTGAGAGGGGCATTATTACCCTTCAGGAAAAAGCTTGTAGTGTTTTTAGATACTAGCTGCAAAGTACTGAAAATGGCCCATTTACACCAATCTTCCTTACTGTCCTGAGCTAAAGATTATGGACAGGCAATTGGACGTGTCAAAGCTGGAGCTATATATTGCATATAGGGTAAATGGATACAGTATACACTGACCGCAGTCACTGATATTCTGTGGTGAGATGTGTGTGTACTGAGGCCATTTGGTCATTAGCATGGCAAAAGGCTTTGAACAGGAAGAAGCCACCATGAACCAGGTGTGAGATTCCCTGAACACACTGGGGTATATCCTGAGGGGTCTCAGGGTGGAGCTATGGGGGGGGGGGGCAGGGACTACCATCAGAGATATTTAGGCTGGTGAAACAAGAAATCTTGCTCTCTTTGTTTCCTGACCCTCCTGGACGACCAGCACTTAACATAAGGAACCAGGTTATATATTGTGTGTGCTTTCTGTGTATGTATATGACTTTATAAGAGTAATTATAACATAGTACTTATTATAATATAGTAGACTTTATACGTGTACCTATAGATGTTCCAGGTGTTCTGTGTTTTACCATATATATATACATAAGTGTGTGCAGTAAGTGTGTATATATTAGTGTAACTACTGTACAACCTGTAGCCATATCCCTGCATGTGTATTGGAGGAGTAGGTATATAGATGCTATTGTGCATGAGTCTCTATATGTACATGTATATGGTCAGGTACTGGATGTGATTCTTGCATCAGGATATATCCAGGAGCTGCTGTAATAATAGAATATATTGTATATACATACACATTACTGGGGGTCCAGGAGGGGCAGAAAAGGAGGTTTGTGTGTAGTTGTGTTCTCCATGTATTTTGTTCTGTATTTTATGTAGTTACTTTGTCACATGTATGTTATTAGTAAACTATTTTTATGTATAAGTATTTGCGAGGGTTGTATGTTATTCCTGTGATGTATGAAGGACTGGAGTGGGTGTTTATGGTAAAAAGCACAGACTAAGGGGCTGGATAAAATCACTGAAACCTATAGGGACTGAGTAAAAAGAACCCAATCCCCAAACCCCCTTTATCACCATGACAGCTCACAATGACCACAACTGACTGCAGGCCCTTGGATCGCATGAGGGGGACGCATGACTGCATGACATAGGAGAGACGTTGAGGCTGCTCCTCCCCTCTCTTCCGACCCACTATGCCTCGGATGATCGTGGTGTCTCCCGGCGGCTTGATGTGGCAAAAAACAGTGACCCCCAGCCACGTGTTGTGGTGTGGACTGGTGATACCCCTGGGGGCTTTACCTAGAGTGTGAGCACCGGGAGCCAACGGGCCGGGTCGGAAGTCTCCGAAAATTTGTAGGCGGCCAAAAGACGGTGCTCCACATCCGACAGTGTCTAGCCGAGGGTCGAGGTGGACTCCGCGCTGTGTGTCCAGTGCCGACATGGCAGGACAGGCATGAGTGAAGATCAGCAGGTGGCTACATAAATACTGCAGACGGTGTAGCGTGCTTCTGCAGTCTACAGGGCCGAGCCGAACCGAGGGTCGAGGTGGTAAGAAGTCCTTTCTTTGGCTCATTACGTCCCGTGCCTTTGCACAAGTTTGTTCTGACTATTTTACTGCCATTTCACAAGCTAACCTGGCTCATGCAGAGGAGTCGCTCCGTGGCCAGCTCCTGCTGATTGCTTGCTGTTTACTGCGGAGACTAGCGACTTTTTTCTGGTCCATAGGACATTAGTCCCCGTACTGAACTTGACTGAGCGGGTCTGAGGGCTGTTTAAAAATCATAAACATTAAAACATCTGGTCTATGGGTCAGTTTGATGACTCGGTGTACCCAATGGATTCCAAACCACCAGTCTTAAAGAACTTGGAGAATAGTATCTGGTCCGTGGTACGGTTCAGGTGCCTGGTAAATCCTAAAGCGACCCTAAGCGATCAGTTTCACATTGAACAGTGACTTTGGACAGAGCCGTGAAATTGGTCAGTGGTACTCCGGGTGCACTTTAAGGACCTTAAAGCTGTTTAGTTGCTTTCTTACCGTGATGGGCATGCTTATTATGATACACCAGTATTGGGGTTGTTAATAGGATACTGGATGTGCATGAGGATTATCGCTTGAATTCTGGGTTCACCCAGAGGCATATATGTATTAGCCTAAATTATTGGTTTAATGTGATAAATTTTGGATCCTATCGGAGTATAGCGAGCCTACCAGTATAATTGCGCTCTGATTAGTGGAGACCATGCACGTGTATACCCCCGGTCAGACTTAGGGGAGATAAGGAACCACATGTTATGGGTCCCAAAAGCACCCAGCACATGTCGGGTGGGGGAATTGAAAAGTTATGGAAAGGGTCTCCCACAAAAATAAAGCAAAACTTGAAGAATATAGAAGGTGGTATAGAAGCAAGCTGTAGATTTTCAGCCTTACAGGTTGAAGGATTACCTGGAGATTTGAAAGAAACATTACAGGAGATCCCTACAGTGGTAAAAGAAACAAAAAATGTCAGTGGATGAGTCTAAGTCCGCAATAGGAGTCCTTAATCAACAATTTGGCTCCCTACAGGCAGAGGTTATGGTAATTAGAGATGAAATTGGCAAGTTAAGAGAAAAGTCTAGAGTCTACTAATACCTTAGTAACTCAGGTGAAAGACCTCCAAAAAGAGATGGAGTCATGCAAAAAAGATTGTAAGAGATTACAGGATAAAATAGTAGATATGGGGGATCGATCGAGATGCGCCAATATACTTATTGTGGGTCTTCCAGAGGGAGAAAATACTAGGGATTTATCCCAGGTTATCCAGAAAGGGTTAATAGAGTCCTTTGGAGCGGTGTGTTTCTCAGCATTATTTGGGATTGAAAGGACTCACCGAATTCCACTGCATAAACCCCCTCCTGGTTCAGCCCCTCGTGCAGTTTTAGCAACATTGTTCAGCTTGCAAAACAGGGATAGGATTCTGCAGGAGAGCAGTAAGAAACCAGAGATTCTTCTTAATGGAGCTAAGATTTCCATCCATCCTGATTTTATTAAGGAAACGCAGTTACGCTTGCTTTAAAATGTCCAAAAACGGGACGTGTGGTATCACCCTATGGCAATGCTGAAGAATCCACATGAACCTTGGAGCGAGATTTGATGAGGCAGGCATCCTTCTTTTTGTCTAGATAGTTTTTATTCATTGTTCTGCTCCTCCTCTTTTTTATTTGTTGACCAAAACCAAGTTAAATATAGCACCACATCCAAAAGGAAGCAACCCCCAAAGAAAGTTTTAGGCATAAATATAGCACCAGAACAAAACCAAGTACAAACAGTAAATACAGCACTAAAACCAAGTGTGTACATATTTACAGCACCAGAACCAAACTCCCGCAGGTCTTTTGTGCGTTTCGTCTTCTGTGCTATAGTATTGTGTGTGCTGGCTGCTGGCAAACACTCTGATGTTAGCGCTGTGCGCAGCACAGACCTGCCGCTGCCGAACGGATTGCACAGAAGACCTATGGGGGGTGCCGGAAAAGTGAGTTATTAACTTTCCTTTTTTATGGGGCTGTCTGTATACCAGGGGCAAATTGGGGGTGCCTGTATACTGAAGGCAAAGGGCTGCATAACTATATACTGGGGGGAAGCTGTGACCAATGCATTTGCCACCCTCGGCTTATACTTGAGTCAATAGGTTTTTTCAGTTTTCTGTTATAAAATTAGTAGCCTCTGCTTATATTCGGGTTGGTTTTTACTAAAGTAAATACTATATATATCATTTAAACAACACAATATAACTCCAAATAGATCAAACTACTGTGAAATCAGGCAATTAGCAAGACACTCACTATAGAAGTGGTTCTGCAGGTGGGGACCACAGACCACTTCTCAGTAGCAATACTTTCTGACTGATGTTGTGGTCAGTTTTAAATGTTGGTGGTGCTTTCACATTCATGGTAGCTTTAGACAGACTCTACAACACACAAGTGGCTGAGGTAGTTCAGCTCATCCAATATGGCACATCAATGCAAAAGGCTTGCAGTGTCTGTTTGGCATTGTCGAGAGGCTGGAAGCACTACCAGGTGACATGTCAGTACACACCAGGAGATGTGGAGGGGGCCATAGGAGGGCAAAAACCCAGCAGCAGGACCACTACCCCTGCCTTTGTGCAAGGAGAAACACTGCCAAAGCACTGCAAAAATGTGCATTCGTCTGCACAAACTGTTAGAAACCGACTCCATGAGGATTGTATGAGGGCCTAACGTCCACAGATGGGGTAGTCCTCACAGACCAATACCTTGCAGGATGCTTGGCATTTGCCAGAGAAGCCCAGGATTGGCCAAGTACTGGCGCCCTGTGCTCTTCACAGATGAAAGCAGGTTCACACTGAGCACACGTGACAAAAGTGAAAGTCCGGATTCAGATTGAGCACATCTGGGACATCATGCCTCGCTCCATGCGCCGTCACATTGCACCACAGACTGTCCAGGAGTTGGCAGATGCTTTAGTCCAGGTCTGAGAGGAGATCCCTCAGGAGACCATCCGCATCCTTATTAGGAGCATGCCAAGGCGTTGTAGGGAGGTCATTCAGCCATGTGGAGGGCACACACAAAACTGAGTCTCATTTTGACAAACTACAAACACTCCAGACACTAATTCAATGTAATTAGTGATTTGTGGGTGATTTACAGATTAGGTTACAAGTTAGAATGTCAGCAGTGGTTTCTACGCACCCATCTCCAGGGAAATGACAGGGGTACACATTCTGCAGGGCTTGTCGCGCAAGCGCCAGCCTCCTGTGTGCACACACACGTGCCACACACAATTTAATGCTTGTACGTGGCTGCATTGCTTATACGGTGCCAGATGGAGCTTGACCTGCAGGGATAAAAGGTAAGCCATTGTAAAAATAACAATTTCCACATGATTTAATGTAGTATACTGGGGAGGATAGTATAGACCTCCTGCCCCCTTCACCAATCTTGTTAAAACTAGCAAGTACACGGAGGGTGAGAAAACAATTTTAAAACTTAGCTTTTAATATAATCCTAAATTATAAAAAGTGGAAAAATGGTAATAATATTAAATAATGAGATAAAAGCCCTCACGGGGCTATGCCTGTCAGCATAGTACACTTTGGTGTATTTGTATACTAGAATACTTTACATGTCCAGATGGTTCTCAAACCTGAGTAGTATTGCTGTTTGCCTATTCCGTTTTGACAAACAGCTGCTGAGAAGTTCTCCGAGTTGGATCTTGATCAATAAGGAGAACCGAAGTACCAACAATAGAAGTGGAGAGGGAGACACCAACGGATGGTGAGAGGTAAGTATAAAAGAAAAAGATATTGAGACGTGCAGAGGGAGAGGGGGGGAGGAGAGAAAACATTGAGATGATCTCAAAGGTCCCCCTATAGTCCTAAATATCCCTAATAGGGAGGCGATGAGAGGATCTACATGCACCCTGCGGCCTCAACACGGGATCGCAGCCCTATGAAGCTACGGCCCCGTCTGGAACCTCACCCTGTGCTCGGCCGTCTAGCCCTGCACTGGAGAGGGAGGAGCCCGGACTGGGCATGCGCAAAAGCGAGCCGGCACTGCCCCACCACCGACGCGCCAGAGTGAGGCGCATCAGAAGGAGTCCGGCCGCAGGGCATGCGCCGAGGCGCTGCGCGTCCCCTGAGATGGGAGGAGCGTTTATAGTGCCACACAAGGGAGAAGAGAATAAAAAATGAAAGTAAATACCGGGAACGATGACCCGGTAGCCCTCAATGGGGCTTTGGAAGAGATTGAGGCAGGAAAAAGCTAAAGTGGTGATTGTAGACACAGAAATGAATTAAAATTTAAAATATGGGCAGATGTCAGCCCATATTTGTCAATATGTCAGCCCTTGGCCTAGTAGGAGGAAAAAGTAGAGATTCCCTGATTCACTAGCTAAATGGGGGTACCTATGATGGAGGGATAAAAGCTCCCTACCTAGAGGGTGCCCTATGTCATATATCGTAAAGTGTCATATGGAATAGACAGATGGATTACTGGGTATGCCTGTATGATGATAGGGTTACATGAAACACGCAAAGTTTAGTTGTTCATTGAGGCCCAAGGGGGGCGCCTCCTTTTGTAGTAAGATGCGGTCCCAGTCACCACCTCGTATAGATGGATCAACGAGGTCTATTCCCAGAAATTGGAGGCCCTTGATGTCGCCTCCCTGTTTGTCGTTCATGTGTCGTGATAGAGGTTTGTCCCGTCTGTTCCGGATGTCACCTAGGTGATCCCCAATCCGGTGTCTAAATTCCCTGAAGGATTTACCAACATATTCCTTCCCGTACTGACAGGTTGCTCGGTAGATTACGCCTTTGGATCGACATTTAATAAAGCTTTTGATTGTGTAGGGGATACCTGTCACATTACTAGTAAATGAACGGGCGCACTGTACCCCCTGACAGGCGATACAACCGCTGCAACGGTAGCAACCCTTTATTTCCCTGGATAGCCAGGAAGTGGGTGCCTTTGGTTTTGTGTATTGGCTGTGTACAAGCCTATCGCGGATGTTTAGACCCCGTCTGTACGTTATGCTGAGGGTTTCTGGTAGGAAACTTGTCAGATCTGGATCCATTTTGAGGATGTGCCAGTGTTTGCACAGTATCTCTCTTATCTTGTGCGCTGCCCCATCAAACGTGCCAATTAGACGAATGACTGGATCCTTATCGGGTTTGTTCTGTGAAGTAAGTAGTGCAGTCCGGTCCAGAGTGAGGGCTCGCTGATAAGCCTTGCGTAGTATAAAGTCTGGATAACCTCGGTTCAGGAAGCGCTGTCTGAGATCCTTAGCCTGGTGGCGAAACTCCTGGATAGATGAACAGTTGCAACGAATTCTTAAGTATTGTCCAAACGGGATGCCTCTTTTGAATGCAGGGGGATGATGGGATTCCCACTGTAGTAGAGAGTTAGTAGCTGTAGGTTTCCTGTATATCGGCATGTATAGTTCTCCAGCCATGGATTTAATGATCTTGACGTCTAGAAATGGGAGTTCGGTTGGATGTATTTCATACGTAAAGCGAAGACCTAGATGGTTGCAATTGAGATCTGTAACTAATTTTTCAAATGATTCCTCGCTGCCTTCCCAAATAATGAAAATGTCGTCAATATATCTTAACCACATGCTGGCTGCTTCAATTCCCCGGATCCCGTCATCATCATGGAAGACACATGTGTTTTCCCACCAGCCCAGGAACAGATTGGCGGAGCTGGGGGCACAAGAGCTCCCCATAGCCGTGCCCCTGAGCTGGGGGAACAGACGGTTATTAAAAGTAAAATAATCCATGAGGAATGGAGGAATAGAGGGTTTCCACATCTATACTGGCTAATAGGCAATGAGGAGGAATATGTAGTCCATCCAGTCTTCTGAGAAGATCCGTCGTGTCGCGAGTATATGAAGGGAGTGTAGTGACAAATGGGGCTAAAATCTTGTCGAGGTATACTCCCACATGGTCGCATAGTGATTGGACACCGGATACAATGGGTCTGCCTTTCAAGGGGGTGACTCCCTTGTGGATTTTTGGTAACCCGTAAAAGGTCGCCACCCGAGGGTGCTTAGGAAGTAGGTAGGAATGTTCTTCTTCGGATATCAATTTGTTCTCCAAAGCGGGAGTTAGGATATCCTTCAGTTCTTTAAGATATCGTTCAGTTGGGTTCGAGGGGAGAATAGCATAACTGGTACGGTCTTTAAGGATAGAGTCGCACATCTGTACATATTGGTCCGATTGCATGATGACAATATTACCACCTTTATCCGACAGTTTAATAACTGTCGGAATCGCGTTCAAGGTTTGTGATGGCTCTCAGTTCTTCTGGGGAGCAGTTGAACTTAGTCGTGTGAAATTCGCCGTCCTCCAGATCATCCAGGACTAATTTTGCGAACAAATCAATACTTGTGATGTCCCCCAGAGGTGGAAGTTTTGTGCTCTTGTTCTGTAAGTCCGTAAAAGGCCCTAAACCATCTGTATTGGGGCCAGTGTCCCCCAGGTCATACAAAAGCCTGACATCCGGCAGAATATCAAGGGGAATATTGAGTTCCTGGCATTCTTTTTTATCCCTTATAGCAAAGAACTTACGCCATCAAAGTTTACGTCTTTAAACCAGCCAAATGAATCAGGTTTATTTACAGGTACAAATGAAAGACCCTTCCTAAGAATGGCCAATTCAGGTTCTGTTAGAGTATTGGTCGAAAGATTGGTGATCAAGGATTCTTCGCACGTCCTCTCGTGTTGCGGTTCCTGAGAGGGTAAACTGGTCCCTGAGGTAAAAGAGGGGAAGAAAAGGAGGAGGAGGAGGTGGGAACTCCCAAGGTTACTCCGACAGGGCCAGAGGTTACACATGGTTGTGTGGTGACGCGTATATTGTCATCATGCAATTGGACCAATATGTACAGATGTGTGACTCTATCCTTAAAGACCATACCAGTTATGCTATTCTCCCCTCGAACGATATCTTAAGTATACTGTCCAATCACTATGCGACCATGTGGGAGTATACCTCAACAAGATTTTAGCCCCATTTGTCACTACACTCGTATACTCGCGACACGACGGATCTTCTCAGAAGACTGGATGGACTACATATTCCTCCTCATTGCCTATTAGCCAGTATAGATGCGGAAGCCCTCTATTCCTCCATTCCTCACGAATTGGGCCTAAAAGTGGTCAAATTTTTTCTGGATAGTAGGACAACCAATTCAAAAACCACAATTTGTTTGTCCTTCAACTCTAGGAATTCTTGTTGACGCATAATTATTTTACTTTTAATAACCGTCTGTTCCACCAGCTCAGGGGCACGGCTATGGGGAGCTCTTGCGCCCCCAGCTACACCAATCTGTTCCTGGGTTGGTGGGAACACACATGTGTCTTCCATGATGATGACGGGATCCGGGGAATCGAAGCAGCCAGCATGTGGTTAAGATATATTGACAACATTTTCATTATTTGGGAAGGCAGCAAGGAATCATTTGAAAAATTAGTTACAGATCTCAATTGCAACCATCTAGGTCTTCGCTTTACGTATGAAATACATCCTACCGAACTTCCATTTCTAGACATCAAGATCAGTAAATCCATGGCTGGAGAACTATACACGACGATATACAGAAAACCTACGGCTACTAACTCTCTACTACGGTGGGAATCCCATCATCCCCCTGCACTCAAAAGAGGCATCCCGTTTGGACAATACTTAAGAATTCGTTGCAACTGTTCATTTATCCAGGAGTTTCGCCACCAGGCTAAGGATCTCAGACAGCGCTTCCTGAACCGAGGTTATCCAGACTTTATACTACGCAAGGCTTATCAGCAAGCCCTCACTCTGGACCGGACTCCACAGAACAAACCCGATAAGGATCCAGTCATTCGTCTAATCGGCACGTTTGATGGGGTAGCGCACAAGATGAGAGAGATACTGTGCAAACACTGGCACATCCTCAAAATGTATCCAGATCTGACAAGTTTCCTATAAGAAAACCCCAGCATAACATACAGACGGGGTCTAAACATCCGCGATAGGCTTGTAAACAGCCATTACACGAAACCAATGGCACCCACTTCCTGGCTATCCTGGGAAATAAAGGGTTGCTACCGTTGCAGTGGTTGTATCGCCTGTCAGGTAGTACAGTGCGCCCGTTCATTTTCTAGTAATGTGACAGGTATCCCCTACACAATCAAAAGGTTTATTAACTGTCTAACCAAAAGCGTAATCTACCGAGCAACCCCTCCAATTTCTGGGAATAGACCTCGTTGATCCACCTATACGAGGTGATGACTGGGACCGCATCTTACTACAAAAGGAGGCGCAATGGATTAATCGCCTTAAAACCGTGGCCCCCTTGGGCCTCAATGAACAACTAAACTTTGCGTGTTTCATGTAACCCTATCATCATACAGGCATACCCAGTAATCCATCTGTCCACTCCATATGACACTTTACTTTTATGGAGCTTTTATCCCTCCATCATAGGTACCCTCATTTAGCTAGTGAATCAGGGAATCTCTACTTTTTCCTCCTACTAGGCCAAAGGCTGACATATTGACAAATATGGGCTGACATCTGCCCATATTTTAAATTTTACATTTTAATTCATTTCTGTGTCTACAATCACCACTTTAGCCTTTTCCTGCCTCAAACTCCTCCAAAGCCCCATTGAGGGCTACCGGGTCATCGTTCCCGGTATTTACTTTCATTTTTTATTCTCTTCTCCCTTATGTGGCACTATAAACGCTCCTCCCACCTCAGGGGCCGCGCAGCACCACGGCGCATGCCCTGCGGCCGGACTCCTTCTGATGCGCCTCACTCTGGCGCATCGGCGGCAGATCGGTGGCGGGGCATTGCCGGCTCGCTTCTGCGCATGCCCAGTCTGGGCTCCATTTTGCCAAAGCCCGTTTTTCCAGCGCGCTCGCTCTATGGACAGATCGGGTCTCCATGTTATTGTGGTCCAAGCTGTTCATTGGCCTGCCCTTGTTCCGGTGGGTGTTGTCACACTCAGGGTACACGCTTTAAATACAGGCGCACTGCCAGAACCCAGCATGCTATCACACCGATCAGTGTATCTACACTGTCACCAGGTAGGATGTCCCTACCTTGGCACCTGAACATATAGGCGCCTGGTCCCCACCCATATTTCCTCCAAGGGACTTTACTTTCTGGTTATCGCCACTGCTACATAACCGAATATTGAGGTAAACTCGCATACCGATCGATTATAGGTCATATTGCGAATAATACATTGCCTGTCACTTAATGTCATTGTTCTCCGCAACAGAACATTATATGGTGCCATCTATCCCTGGATGTGTTCCGAGGTTACAACGGTTACATTACCTTCTAGGCACCTCGTATCAACTGCCTCTCATCACGATTACGTGCTCTAGCGGTAATAACTGGTGCTATTTAACATGGGATATTTATCTATTGGCACTTGGACATATTTAGATGACTGACACCAGTATTTTCCTTTATGCCGTCATCAGAGCCACCACGCCTCTGGGTATCCCATATATGTACTACACGGGATACTGTGACTATTATAAACCATCTAATACCTTCTTATCTCTTGGCGGTAAGCTCTTGCCTTGGAAGAATACATAGACTATACTATATTAATTTTCTAGCACCTATTGATTACTATATATCCTTATATGTGTTTTTTCTTGTTGTTTAGGTCTCTTGTACCCCTGATGAGCCTATAATATATAGGCGAAACATGTCATGTAGGGTCCTGACCACATAATAAAAGTTAAACCTACCATGTACCTTTCTAACCACGGTGTTGGTATCTCTCACGTATAAACTCACACTTGAGTGAACGATATATCTCGTATTTGTCTTCTGCTCCTCCCTCTCCAGTGCAGGGCTAGACAGCCCGAGCACAGGGTGAGGTTCCAGACGGGGCTGTAGCTTCATAGGGCTGCGATCCCGTGTTGAAGCCGCAGGGTGCATATAGATCCTCTCATCGCCTCCCTATTAGGGATATTCAGGACTATAGGGGGACCTATCATCTCAAGGTTTTCTCTCCTCTACCTCTGCCTCTGCACATCTCAATATCTTTTTCTTTTATACTTACCTCTCACCGTCCGTTGGTGTCTCCCTCTCCACTTCTATTGTTGGTACTTCGGTTCTCCTTATTGATCAAGATCCAACTCGGAGAACTTCTCAGCAGCTGTTTGTCAAAACGGAATAGGCATACAGCAATACTACTCAGGTTTGAGAGCCATCTGGACATTTTAAGTATTCTAGTATACAAATACTCCAAAGTGTACTATGCTGACTGGCATAGCCCTGTGAGGGCTTTTATGTCATTATTTAATATTATTACCATTTTTCCACTTTTTATGATTTTGGATTATAGTAAAAGCTAAGTTTTAAAATTGTTTTCTCACACTCCGTGTACTTGCTTCCACATGATTTAAGTGGAAAAAAATTGCATTGGTATTAGTATAGAGGGTGTATTTTTTTTTTTTTGGTTCGCGGACTGTGTAACCCCTTTAAAGAGAACCCGTCAGGCAAAATAACCCTCCTAAACTAAATATATTTTCATAAACTGCCATTAGAAAGCATTGCCTCTATCTCTTCATTGTCCCTCTACATGCCTGTAAACCTACGCAATGAGGTCCTAAAGCTGTATGCAAATGACCTGTGAGATGTCCAATGATTCATTAGCATATTCAAGCTGTCCAGCTTATTCATAAGTGGGAGGCACGGCCACACCCCCCAGTGCATGACTGACAGCCTGTATAATGATGTGAGGTATAATGGTGTAAAGGCTTCTCCATGTGCTTCCTGGTGCTGGAGGTCACGCCCCCTGCAGCCTGTGTCTGTATAGGAGAGATACAACAGCTCCAGGCAGCCATGTTATAGCAGAACATGTCAGGTACTTGTGTAGCTGATGTCTGTGTCTCTGTGTATTAGGAGGATGCAGCAAGTCAGCAGATGCAGCACACATACTAGCAATGCTTTACTATACATTACACACAGACATGAGCAGGGGGAGGAGAGGGGAGGGGGAATAGGAGTGACATCACTGCCTCTGACCATGTGACCAGCCTCATTTACATAATAAAGAAAAGAGGATTTTGCAATGATTAATGTATGAATTGACTAAATAAAGGCTGGGATGGGATCCTTGTGAGCTGCTCTAACAGGTAGTGGTGACAGGACTAGTGACACAGACCTGATGACAGGTGTCCTTTAAGGACATTTCATCAAAGTTGGATCAGCCTGCAGTGTGTTTTTCACTTTAATTGTGGCCTCCAGTGGTGAATAAATTGTATTTCCATTTTTGTGTGATTTTATCAGTACATTCTACTTTGTACAGAACAAAGTATTGAATGAGAACAATTTATTCATTCAGATCTAGGATGTGTTATTTGAGTGTTCCCTTTATTTTTTTAAACAGTGTAAAAATATATACACCGTATACACTCAACTATAAGCCAGGTTTTTAGCACAATTTTTGTGTCGAAAATTCCCCACTTGGCTTATACTCAGGTATATTAAAAATATGAACTCACCATTCCGACGCCCCAAGCAGATGCTCTTCTTTCTTTATGTACATGGCATCCAGGTCCGCGACATTCCCTAAACAGGGCCCAGTCAGCGCACACATGAAGAAAGAAGTTCTCATAGTATGATAGTTTATACGGTTGTAAAAAGACACATGTCCATCAAGTTCAACCAAGGAAGGGAAGGGAATTGGATGAGGAAGGGATTTAGGGGAAACAATTCTATATAACATAACCATCAATGGTATTTAGGTGTAAAAAGGCATTTAGACCTATCTTTAAGCTCTCTGCTGTCCCTGCTGTGACCAGCGCCTGAGGCAGGCTATTCCACAGATTGACAGTTCTCATAGTAAAAAAGCCCTGTTGCCTCTGGTGATTAAACATTGATTTCTCCAGACGGAGACAGTGCCCCCTCGTCTTTTGATTTGATTTAATCATGAAACAACTTACCACCATATTTTTTGTATGGACCATTCATATATTTATATAAATTAATCATGTCCCCTCGTAGTCATCTCTTTTCCAGACTAAATAAATCTAGTTGTTTTAATCTTTCCTCATAACAGAGACCCTCCATACTACTTATCATTTTTGTGGCTCTACGTTGAACCCTCCCCAGCTCCAGGGCATCCATTTCAAGGACCGGTGCCCAGAACTGGACAGCATATTCCAGGTGATGCTGATCCAATGCCTCGTACAGTAGTAATATTACATCCCTATCACGAGTCCATACCACTTTTAATACATGGCAAGATTCTACTGTCTTTAGAGGCAGCTGATTGACATTGCATGCTGTTATTTAATTTATGATCTACTAGTACCCCCAGGTCCTTCTCAACAAGGGACTCTCCCAAGGACATATTTTGCCTTTGGATTATTACCCCCCAGGTGCATAACCTTACATTTATCCACATTGAACCTCATTTGCCAAGTGGATGACCAAACACTCAGTTTGTCCAAGTCACCCGGCAGCCTATGAACATCCTTCATAGACTGTATTACACTACACAGTTTGGTGTTATCTGCAAAAATAGATACAGTGCTATTAATTCCTACCTCTATATCACTAATAAATATATTAAATCGTAGTGGGCCAAGCACAGAACCACCACTCATAGCTGGTGACCATTGACCATAACTCTCTGGATCCTTCAGACAGTTTTCAATCCAATTGCAAATGATTTCTGCCAAACCAATAGACCTTATTTTACCCATCAGTCGTCTATGAGGGACATAGTCAAATCCCTTTGCAAAGTCCAAAGTCAGTTTATTTTTTTATGTGCTGGGCATACTGGGGGCTGGCAGGCTATATGTCACATGGGGCTGACTATATGCCACACGGGCAGGCAACACGCCACAGGGGGCTGGCTGGCAGGCTACACGCCACAGGGGGCTGGCTGGCAGGCTACACGCCACAGGGGGATGGCTGGCAGGCTACACGCCACAGGGGGATGGCTGGCAGGCTACACGCCACAGGGGGATGGCTGGCAGGCTACACGCCACAGGGGGATGGCTGGCAGGCTACACGCCACAGGGGGATGGCTGGCAGGCTATACGCTAACTATATACTACAGGGGACTGGATGCCTATATACCCTCACTGGCCACTTTATTAGGTACACCATGCTAGTAACGGGTTAGACCCCCTTTTGCCTTCAGAACTGCCTCAATTCTTCGTGGCATAGATTCAAAAAGGTGCTGGAAGCATTCCTCAGAGATTTTGGTCCATATTGACATGATGGCATCACACAGTTGCCGCAGATTTGTCGGCTGCACATCCATGATGCGAATCTCCCGTTCCACCACATCCCAAAGATGCTCTATTGGATTGAGATCTGGTGACTGTGGAGGCCATTTGAGTACAGTGAACTCATTGTCATGTTCAAGAAACCAGTCTGAGATGATTCCAGCTTTATGACATGGCGCATTATCCTGCTGAAAGATGTTGATGTACATTGTGGTCATAAAGGGATGGACATGGTCAGCAACAATACTCAGGTAGGCTGTGGCGTTGCAACGATGCTCAATTGATACCAAGGGGCCCAAAGAGTGCCAAGAAAATATTCCCCACACCATGACACCACCACCACCAGCCTGAACCGTTGATACAAGGCAGGATGGATCCATGCTTTCATGTTGTTGACGCCAAATTCTGACCCTACCATCTGAATGTCGCAGCAGAAATCGAGACTCATCAGACCAGGCAACGTTTTTCCAATCTTCTACTGTCCAATTTCGATGAGCTTGTGCAAATTGTAGCCTCAGTTTCCTGTTCTTAGTTGAAAGGAGTGGCACCCGGTGTGGTATTCTGCTGCTGTAGCCCATCTGCCTCAAAGTGCGACGTACTGTGCGTTCAGAGATGCTCTTCTGCCTACCTTTCTCTTTCGGACCATTCTCTGTAAACCCTAGAGAGGGTAGTGCGTGAAAATCCCAGTAGATCAACAGTTTCTGAAATACTCAGACCAGCCCTTCTGGCACCAACAACCATGCCACGTTCAAAGGCACTCAAATCACCTTTCTTCCCCATACTGATGCTCGGTGTGAACTGCAGGAGATTGTCTTGACCATGTCTACATGCCTAAATGCACTGAGTTGCCGCCATGTGATTGGCTGATTAGAAATTAAGTGTTAACGAGCAGTTGGACAGGTGTACCTAATAAAGTGGCCGGTGAGTGTATATCAAATTATTTGATTATATTATTATATAAAGCCCCAAAATTATTAAATGGATCTTGTCAGCACTGATAAGCCCAGTAATTAGCAGTGGTTCCATGTGCAGCATGTAATGTGCTTTCCTTATAACTGCTTGCCACCGCCAAATTCCATCATGATCGACGTTTCTACTTCTAAACTGTCAGGGTGCCACCGCATGTTACACATTCTGGTTGCAGTGTGTGAACTGTGCATGCGCAGGAACCCAGGAAACACAAGACATACACAAAACACATCAGAAATGCAGGACAGTTTGAAAGTAGAGAAGTCAGTCACAATGGAGGGGGACACTAATCCTAAATTTGGCCTTCAGCACCCGCCTCCCTGACTATGTGATGCTCTTTAACACACTGATTTAATTTTCATTTTTTCCACACTGCAACAGGACTTTATAAAAAAAAAAAGTGGATCACATGCTGTACACTGCACTGGTTTACTGGGAATTACTTGCTCCGTTCCCTCTAAGTATAAATTGTTTTATTTTTGTATATTGCCCCCAAAATTCTTCTACACTGTTACCTTTGCATTTTTCAAACTAGGTCCCCTCAAGAATTTCAGTAGTGGACCCCCTCATTAATCAAACACATCGCGTCCCTGCCGAATTTTACATAATGGGCTGCCTTATGCCCCGGAAGAAGCCTGAATAGGCAAAACCTGGGTCGGGCGAGGTGTTTTAGGCGTCTTATGCTTTTACTATATGCGCGCTTTTAAACTGGAATGTGTGAGTATATACAATAAATACTATTTCCTTTTTGAACCTGGCAATCTGCACTATCCTTTCGCATACCTCCTGATGTAGGATTGGGAACACACCGTGGACACGGTAACGAGACGAGGATTGTGTTTCAACCCACTAAAGGAGGACAATTGGCGATGCAAGGAGTCGGGGATATCTTTTATTTCCAGTCCATGAAGAGGTGGTGAGAGGCTCTCGCCACTTGACAAACAGCATAAGGAGTAGAGCACTAATTTTATATCTTTGCCTTATTATACACACTGCCCTGCCACCATCATTCTGCACACTCCGGCTGGTGCACCACTTCATGGTCATTTTTCACAAGACTGCCAATGGCAGGAAAATTCAGCCCACATCCGAACAAATGATAAAAAGTCACTTATTTTCTCATACGTTAAAAATAAATATCAAAGTAGCAGTGCTACAACATGCTTAAAAGGGATGTGTTTAAAAACAGTGTCAACAACCCTTTATATTGTAAACCTTATTATAGTTAATATAGATGTTTTCTTATGGCCAAACGAAGCAGGAACTAGAGTTGGCTTGGTTTTAAGTGAGAACCGCTACTTTACAAAAATTTATTTTTACCCTGTATGACAGTGGTGGCGAACCTATGGCACGGGTGCCAGAGGTGGCACTCGGAGCCCTCTTTTTGGGCACCAAAGCCATCAACATAGCACTTAGAAATCAAAGAATCATCCTGCAGTCCAGGGAGACTCGAGAAATGATGCTCTCAGTGCTATTTTAAAGCAACACATTCTTGATTGCTTGGGACTGCAGGAAGAGGTAGAACATGTGGAAGGGGAGGATTATTTTTAGAGCTCTTCTAGGCCCCACATTTCTTCCTGTACAGGGGGACCATAGTGACTAACATTAGTCAAAAGTTGCCCTTCTTCTTTCAACTGTTTTGTTGTCCTCAAGAGGCCAGTATGATTGAAAGTTGTGGTAGAACAGGTAGAACATTACTACTTAAATTGGTGTGCTGGCACTTTGCAATAAATAAGTGTGTTTTGGTTGTAGTTTGGGCACCCGGTCTGTAAAAGGTTCGCCATCACTGCTGTATGATATCAAACAGTGAGACCTATAGGGGCTGCACTTTCTGTTAATTCACCTATAATATGACCCTGTATCATATTATCTGAGCCTATAAGGTCCCTACTGGGGACTCCCTATAACCATTCACATGAAATTGGTTCATTATGCTCAAACTATAAAAGCAATCAACACTGGTATGCTCCCATAGTTAATGTAGATTGAGTATACAGGGGGAGATTTATCAAGATGCCCAAAAAAGAATGTGCTTAGTTGCCCATAACAACCAATCACAGCTAAGCTTTTGTTTTACCAGTGCTGATGAATATTTTAAAGGGGAGCTGTCATTGGTTGCCATGGGAACCTAAACACATTCTTTTAGGCAGAGTCTTGATAAATCTCCCCCACAGAGTAGTATTCACTATAGAGAAAAAGGGAGATCAACGCTGCTAGTTCAAAGCTAGTTTCACCAATAAAACTGGCTTCATCAGGGTTTAAGTGCTAACACTAATCACGTCGGAATTATAAAGTTTAAGCCACTCCCATTATTGTAGCTAATAGAAGATTAGGTATTTGACGTTCCCTGAATGATAATGTGCCGATAGGAGTCAGCTATCGGATCGCCATAAAATGTAGTCCATCAGAACATTTAGTGAGCTGTACCACCCACACAGCTTCATTATGTACTTCCCATAGGTGGACACTGCTGACTGTCAGCGGGTCAAGTTAGCTAATACAACTTTGCACATGTCTGTGCACTTAGCCGCTGATGATATGAAAATAGGTGGGGTATCCTAAGGGTTGAATGACATTTGTGCTTTCTCCTTCAAAATCAAATTCACCTGTTCAGTTCATGTCTTGCACCTGTGCAATTGACAAAACTGCACCTAAAACCACCTCAAAACTAATTGCAATGCTGTTTTAACTGCAACGTGTCACACGTTGCAGTTAAAACTGGATCTCAATCAGCTTTGAGGAGGTTAAGTGTGAAGACACACACAGCGTTTTTAGGCCAATTTGGGGCTGTTTTCAGATTGTTAAATTGGTCCGGTTTTCTGAATTTGCCCAATTAAAAACGGACAAAAACGCATGCGTTTTAAAAAAACTGATGCGTTTTTTAACGATCTGAAAACGTACTCACTAAAAACGGCCCAAAAATGGCCTAAAACGCCACGTGTCTTCACCCTTTGTCAATTTAACAGGTGAAAGACAGGAACTGAACGAGTGAATTTGATTTTGAAGGGGAAACCTGCTCCACAAGTCATTCACTCGTTCAGTTCCTGTCTTTCACATGTTAAATTGACAAAACCGCACCTAAAACCACCTCAAAGCCGATTGCGATGCAGTTTTAACTGCAACATGTGACTGCACCCTCAGGGTGCAGTCACACATTGCAGTTAAAACTGCAACGCAATTAGTTTTGGGTTGGTTTTAGGTGGTATAACTTATTTTAACAAGTGAAAGGCATCAAATCAACAGGTGAATGAAATTTGTGGAACAGCTTTCTCCTTCAAAATCAAATTCACCCATTCAGTTCATGTCTTTCACCTGTGAAATTGACATAACCGCACCTAAAACCACCTCAAAACTAACTGCGATGCAGTTTTAACTGCAACGTGTGACTGCACCCTCAGTCTGCGCATGTCAACGCACTTAAACAAAAAAAACAGGTTAGTACACATCTCAGCTGCCACGGAACATCATACTGCACACCTCAGTTGAAGTTCATAGTTCAGACCTCAACTGCTGCAGAACCTCCTCATTCATTCCTCAGCTATTGCAAACCTCATGAAACAAACCTAAGTTCTTACAGAATTTCATGATACACACCTGAGCCGGCTGCAAAACATCTTATGACACACCTCAGCTGCTCAGCTCAGCTGCCTCATAGCAAAATTGTAGCTGGAGCCCCCTTAATTGAAAGGGGTTCTCTTAAACAAAAACTTAGGGTATCTGCGCTTGTTGTGGAATGGCTACTGAATCCATTCACCAAGCTTCAGAAACAAGCTGAAAGTAGCTTGCTTCTGATGTGGATTCCTGAAGCGATACTGCTGTGGCGTAGCCAGGGGCGCACCTGCCATGAGGTGAGTTGAGATTCTCGCCTCAGGCGGCACGCCTCCTGCTAGACCAGGGGGTGGCGTCGGGCTCCTGCCCGCTGGCATGGGTTCCAGCTGGCACATCTTGTATGCATACGCTGTATGTATTATATGGTATATGGGGGCACACTGTATGTATTATATGGTATAATGCGGCACGCTGTATGTATTATATGGCGGCACGCTGTATGTATTATATGGTATATGGCGGCATGCTGTATGTATTATATGGTATATAGCGGCAAGCTGTATGTATTATATGGTATATGGCGGCACGCTGTACGTATTATATAGTATATGGTGGCACGCTGTACGTATTATATGGTATATGGTGGCACGCTGTACGTATTATATGGTATATGGTGGCACGCTGTACGTATTATATGGTATATGGTGGCACTCTGTACGTATTATATGGTATATGGCGGCACACTGTATGTATTATATGGTATGTGGCAGTACGCTGTATGTATTATATGGTATATGGTGGCACGCTGTATGTATTATATGGTATATGGCGGCACACTGTATGTATTATATGGTATGTGGCAGTACGCTGTATGTATTATATGGTATATGGTGGCATGCTGTATGTATTATATGGTATATGGTGGCACGCTGTACGTATTATATGGTATATGGGGGCACGCTGTATGTATTATATGGTATATGGAGGCACACTGTATGTATTATATGGTATATGGCGGCACGCTGTACGTATTATATGGTATATGGCGGCACACTGTATGTATTATATGGTATGTGGCAGTACGCTGTATGTATTATATGGTATATGGTGGCATGCTGTATGTATTATATGGAATGTGACAGTACGCTGTATTGATTTTATATCATATGGCGGATTGTTGTATGTATTTGTGCTTTGTAGTAGCTTGCTGTGTTTATTATATAGTACACGGCGGGATGCTCTATGTATTTAGCATTGCTTTATTTTCACATTAAACCAATATGATTGGGTCTGGTCCTGACACTCCTTGATATATTACATATATGGAGTGGGGGGGGCGTCTTTCTATAGTTCGCCTCAGGCAGCAGAAAGGCTAGGTGCTGACTTTGCTTTGCAAAGGTTTTCTGCACAACAATCCACAGCAAGTGGTGTGTGTGATCTTGATCCAGATTCAATAGCAAGAGGTGTTCCTGCTGCTGTGTATTTGCAACATCCGCCACCGGGGCCTGGCCTTTTTCGTGGCAGGAGGAAGTCGAGCCCTGAATACCTGGATAGCACAGCTTAGTGGTCGTCGGTGGTCATGGTGCTTGGTATGAGGGAAAGGAGACCTTGTCCACAGTCTGCCAGGTCTGCAGCAGTTGGTATGTGCAAGAAAATAGAGGGAGAGACTGAAGGTGTAGGTTTCTTTCTGGGGCAACCCCGATGTGTAGATAGGGATCCTTGGTGATGGAAGATGGGATGCCCTTAGTGGTACACAGCCTGGCACAGGGATCACTCAGAGGCAATGTTGGTAAAACATTCAACTAACAGTCCTTTATTGGAACTGGACAAAAGCCACAACAGCAGCAAACTTCCACTGAATAGAGATGGTGGTTGCATATGGTTACTCAGGAGCACTCTCAGCCTGGCAAGGAAGCTTTTGGCTGGAGTGAATAGGACAAATGTGTCAGGGAAGCATGCCACAGACCCCTCTACTTCAGGAACTCTGCATCCCCCAGACTTGGTAGCCAACAGACCTTTTGCACTGCACCTGAAACTTTCCACCCACAAGGGGTTTTATCAACTCCCCTTATGAGGTGGAAAACACTCTTATCCAACCAGCTCTCTCCTGGCATTACAAATTTTACAACACATTTATTCTAATTATAAATATTAACATTGCTCCTCAGTTAGAGGGTTATCAGCTGCATTACCATTATCCAGCACTTGAGACCTCCCCTAAGAATCTATAGGGCATGGAGAGGGACTTAGTTTTGCAACACCAGGTTTAACCCTTGCATTGGCGGGGGTGTTGTTCAAGAGCTAAAATGCTGCATGGCAAATCCCCAGGTAATCCACACCACGTGCAGTTACCCTCCCTTAGGGCGCATTCATAAGATGCGTTGCGGCGTGTTTCTGATGCGTTTTTGACGCATTCCAAAGGCTTCAACCTTGTTCACATGTTAACATTGCATTTCCATTGCATTTGCTAAAACGCAATGTTACTTCAACATGTGATTAACGCTGAAGCCTTTTGAATGCGTCAAAAATGCATCAATCAACGCGACGCAATGCATCTTGTGAATGCGTCCTTAAGGTCCTTACACACAGTGCAGATTACCAATTTCCAGCACAGAGTGTGTTTAATCCATAACGTATTACTATAGCAGTAAAGTGTATGGGATTGATAGCAACCCTATACATAGGTTTAGGAAAAATATATAATACACATTTTATACAATATGCATAACACACAGTCACAGGTCAAGCCAACTACATATGTATGTGCAGCACACACAGTTTAATAGTTCTAGTGGGCTCTTACAAGTTATCCTGGACTGCATCATATGGGGCAGCTGAAGACACACACAGTATGGAGAGCACATCTACAAATGCACTTGTGTAGTTACATGGGAAACAAACAAAGGTCCCGTGGACCTTTATTTGCATCATGTTTGTCACCTATGGGCGAGTTCCATAAAGGACAGAAAAACAAGTAGGATCGAATTGTGCCTCGGGCAGTTGGTTCATGCATAGTGGCTGTGGAATCCACAGCATGTGCATGAGGACATGTGCTAGCTGTAGAGAACACGGGTAGCACACATCCTCATTTCCTCCCGTGCTCAGGTAGCCTTAGAGCACATTCACATGAGGAGTTGCGGCAAGTTTTTTGTTGCGTTTTTGACGCACTCCAAAGGCTTCAGCCTTGATCACAGTGGAAATGCAATGTAACCATAGCATGTGATCAAGGCTGAAGCCTTTGGAATGCGTCAAAAACGCATAAAGAAAAGTGACGCAAAGCATCATGTGAACGCGCCCTTAGTCACAGGAGGGGTAGGCTCCTGTGAAAGTGAGCAGAGAGACAGTTACAGTGAGTTCTGGAGCTTCTCTCTGCTCAATTAGTTGCTCCATAGCTACCTCCATACATGTTTACTGAAGAGGCGAAGTGGACATGCATGGAGGTAGCAGCAGGAAGCTGATCCCATCTCCCGGTCCTGATGCTTATGTTTCACTATGGCTCTGCAGCTGTATTGTGTAATGACAAAGAGGAGGGAATGTGGGACACAATGGGGCACAGAGTTGCAATCACAACCCCCCCGCATGTGTTAACGCTTAATTTAACTATGTTAATGCATGTGTAAACATTGCATTAACATATGCGTTTTGTGAACACAATGTTGCCAGGAATGATATTAGGTAAATCTTCTCTTCTCAGCTGTTGTGATACGTTTGTTAACACAAACAAAAAAAGCAACGTGTGAATGCAGCCTCATTGCATTTGTCCACTGACACACCTACCAACAATGTGGCTATAGTTCATTTTCTGACCTTGCTCACTTGTGTCTGCTCCACCTTCAGACAATTTGGAGAAACTCACAGAGATGGTCTATCAAATCAGACAGCCGCATTCAACATATTAATACATTTGAAAAAGGTTTCTTATAATGAACTCTCAATTACGTACGTTTCTATACAATATACTGCAGCGAGCGCTTAATTCAAATCTTAGAGAGACGAGACTACTACAAAATGGCCGGAGTACGCTACAAGCAGACAGCAGTCACCGTGCTCAGCGCACACTCTAGCGCCTGCAGAACGCTCATCGTAGAACATCACTTCCGGAATTCAGACGATTTCCGTTTGGACGTTTACTTTGTAGTAACTCTAGTGTGGGATCTTAGGACATAAGTATTGCGCTGAATTTCACAGTTATCTCCCGCTTTTTCCTTCCCGAGGGCTGTTGTGTCGTACTGCAGTGCAGGCAGTCATGAAGTTAGTCAGGTAAGACTGTGAGGGCGGTGGATGGCAGTGGATTGGATCTGGCGGGAACAATGATGGGGAGCTTGTTGTATCTGCAGCTTCCGTGAAGCGGGCTCCCTGTTTTCTTGTGGGAACTATATACTTACAGCGTCTGTATTTCAGGTTCTTGATGAAGTTGAGTCACGAGACGGTGACAGTGGAGCTGAAGAATGGCACGCAGGTCCACGGCACTATCACAGGTAGGTAGCGTCCACCATTACTGTGTAGGTAGGTCTATGGAGGTCGGTGCAGTTATTTCTGGTATACACTTCATCCTTCTGCTGTTGTGTGATCTCATTAGGGAGAGAAATAGTACCAGTCTCCTTGTCAGTTATTCTGGGCAATGATTTCTTCGGTTCTTTTGGGATCTGAGGTTTTCAGGTTCCTAATCAACTAAAAATGACCCCTATATAAATGAATTCCTGAATGTCACGGTTCTTTTGATATTTAATGTGTATAGTCTCTGGCAAACTGGGAGACTTTGGCGGTGTGTTTTGTATGGCTGTCTGATCAGAGCTGTGCTGGGTTTGGATCAGAGCTGTTCCAGCAACTACCAGAGCAATCATATGCCGGCTGGGTCTATAGAGTCGGCAGTGCCAGCTACTCTATTCACGACACAGTGCTATGCATTGTGGAGACGGCATGAGCCGTAATAAACTGCTTCTCCTGAGGGTCTCTAGCTGTCCCTAACAGACTGATCTGGTCCTGCGCTGATCGCAGAAGAAACTTCATCGACGCTGCTGCAGACTTGAGCCCCATAGTCTGTGGATGGTTAAGCTTTTGTTGTCATAGAACCCATCTACCACTGCTGCCTGCCTTCAAACTTTTAGGGTCCTAAAATCGACCTGACGGGTTTAAGTGTACCCTTATGACTGGCTTTACTTACACCATGGAGTTTCAGATGTTTATCTCGGCCCGTGGTGTGTTATTCATGGGGCTTTAAATTTATAAGGTGGCAGGCTGACACTACATGGCATGAGTAACAGTACTGCAAGCTTGCTTTTTGCAGTAAAAGGGGTTACCATGTCCCTATAAAGGGGTGGGCTTACTTCAGCAAATGATGTTATTTAGCGTATCTGGATTATGTCAGAAGCTGTTTGCTGTTCATACACCACTGCACTTCATTGTCTTCTAGCATGGATCTTTTAAAGCATTGGGTGCTTTATGTAGAAAGCTCCTCTCTCCTGGTTATGTAATAATTCCATGTCCTGTAAAGCTCTTGAAAATGCTGCTCTCGTAACTACATTAACAGGATTTGTACTTTTTCCCTGGGCTAGTTTTTATCCTTTTGAATTACAACAGTTGGACCGGTATTGTCTGTTCTGGGAGTCCATGGGGCTTTGTCAGGACTCTCCAGGCAGCAGTGTCCATGATGTGTACGATTATTGTGACTCCTATGTAATGCATTGAACAGGGTCAAAGACCCCCCAAAAATATTGGCATCTTACAAAATTGATCAAACTGCTGTAAACTCCTGCCTTTTCTTCTCATCATGGTGTGGCTTGGAATGTAATGTATGTTATTTCTGTCCTAGGGGTGGATGTTAGTATGAATACACATCTAAAAGCTGTGAAAATGACTGTTAAAAACAGAGAACCTGTCCAGCTGGAGACATTAAGTATTCGAGGGAATAATATCCGATACTTCATTCTGCCGGACAGTTTGCCGTTGGACACCTTACTTGTTGATGTTGAACCAAAAGTTAAATCTAAAAAGAGAGAAGCTGGTAAGTCCTTTCTCTACAAAGCATTTCATATCTGTAATAATAATCTTATATAGCACCATCATTTCTGTAAAGCTTTACAAATCATAGGGGAGAAAAACATAATGAAACATGACAGAGCACAAACATTACTATGGAACAAAAGCAGTGAGGTCCCTGCTCGCAAGAGCTTAGTCTGAGGAAGAATGAGTTGACTCAAGAAGTAAAGAGCTTGTATAATGGTCCAGCCATTCTTTATAAGGGAATAGAACAAAATATAATAAAATGAATAAAGTGCTGTCGCTTGAACCAGTCATCAGCCGTCTTATATACAAAGTCCAAGGTCACAGTTTCACCACTGTTTCTATCCCTTACGTCATGCCTTACAAGTAGCACCATCAATATTTCAATGCTTTTTGGTTGTATCTTTTCAATGTGTTTGTTAAAGTAAATCGGTCATCAGATGCATGCCAGGGCACTGTTTTCTTTGTTGAACGGCTGCAGCGGCTTGGTACCATAGCTTATAAGAAAATAACTTTTGCAGGATATATAGGGGCAGTTTTGGTTTAAATCTTTTTTTTGTTACCCAAAATAACCAATCACTGAAATTATTAACATTCTCTAAATGTATATACTGTCTTTCTATTTTGTCCAGTACTTTGAACATGAATCCCTTTTATTTGCCCACATTATAAAACGTACAGTAACCCTGGCAATAAAAACGAGATGCATTAAAGGGGTTATCCGAGTTTAAGAAATTAATCTAGGGCCAGGCGGTCCGTCTGATCTGTGCCCCGATTTGATTACAGGGGCTGACCGGAAGCTCCCATCCAACACCATCTCCCAGCGCCCTAGAATACGGAGATGGGCGTGGCTGGCCACCTCGCCAACTGTAAACTCCCTATGCTTGGCTTCTGTGCCCCTGTAAACAAACAAGAGCACGGATCAGACGGACCGTGGTGCAGGATATTAGCAGGGCCAGAGGAGGCGAGTACATGTTTATGGGCCCTTTAAAAAATAATAATAATAATAATCTCTGTCTACCTGAAACTCTGATACTCGGTGCTGTGGGGTTGTAAATGTTCATATATGATACACATGTTAGGACAGATTGTGGGTTCACTTTACATTTCTAAAACGGGATCATTCTTTTAAGTGGGACAATGCATTTATAGTATTTTGACTCTTTTGTTTCTTTTAAAAAAAAAAAAAAACAGTTGCAGGTCGTGGACGAGGGAGAGGTCGTGGACGAGGAAGAGGCCGTGGTAGAGGAAGAGGAGGACCTAGACGATAATTTAAGCGCGAGGGACATTCTCGTATGGACAAAAATATCATTTTGTACAGTTTTTTTTTTTTTCTTTGTTAAATTTTAATAAGTAATGGATTTAGAACTTGTGAACATCCATACTGGGGTTTATGAAACATTGATTTTTGAATAAAACTGTTAAAAGCTTCTACATTCCTTTACTTATTTCTATTTTATATTCTTACATTGATATAAGGTAAAGTTGCAACCTCTAATGATATTGTCCCTTTCACCACAGTACAGGGATGTATAAACGAAAAGGAATATGGGAAAGCAAAAATCCAAAGGTTTTATCAAAACCACGAAAAAATAATTTGGTATATGTGCCATGGTATTGTCCCAAGAATTTGTAAGAGGATTTGTAATTATGACCGTACAATTGAAAAATAAAGCTCATAAGAAAATGGTGCAACTTTTCTTTATAAATTGTAATGGATTTGGAAATGTTCTTTTTATACTCCCAATACAGGCGGTCCCCTACTTAAGAACACCCGACTTACAGACGATCCCTAGTTACAAACGGACCTCTGGATGTTAAAAAGTTATTGTACTTTAGCCCTAGGATACAATCAGCTGTAACAGTTATCACAGGTGTCTGTAATGAAGCTTTATTGTTAATCCTGGTTCTAATGACAACCCAACATTTTTAAAATCCAATTGTCACAGAGACCAAAAAATATTTGGCTGGGGTTACAATGATAAAATATACAGTTCCGACTTGCATACAAATTCAACTTAAGAACAAACCTACAGAACCTATCTTGTATGTAACCCGGGGACTGCCTGTACATGCAAAGAATTTTACATCCTGGCAATGGGAAATACAATTTTGTGTTGCTGGCCTCAACTGAGAAGCCGGAGCTCCTGGGCATGCGCAGTTCGCCAGGATATCAGACGAGTGGGTGCAGTTTAAGATATGAGGATTGGACAGATCGAAAGAGGCTACCGAGGTGTGGAGTAGCTGTAGCTCCTGCTTCACAGTGTGGCTACGCCATGCCCCAGTAGCCTCTTAAGAAAATTGGCATACATATTGGATAAAAGTTCTTTAACCCCTTAAGGACCAGGCCCTCTCGTGTTTGCGTCTCCATTTTTCATTCCCCACCTTCAAAAATCTAACTTTTTAAAATTTCTCCATGCAAAGAGCTGTGTGTGGGCTTGTTAACTGTGTAACAAATTGCACTTAATAGTGGTCGCATTTATTATTCCATGCCTGATACTGGGTAGTGGGGAAAAAATAAATGCAGTGAAAATTATGAAAACACACATTTGCGCCATTTCTTGTGGGCTTGGATTTTACGACTTTCACTGTGCACCCCAAATGACAGGGCTACATCATTCGTTGGTTCAGTACGATCACTGGGATACCAAATTTGTATAGGTTTGATAATTTTTTTCCTACATTTACAAAAATTAACCTCCAACATTTGCGACTTTAACCCCATAATGGAAAATAGCACCCAAACGCAGTGAAAGTTAGATTTTGATTGGGCATTTTTGGATGCGGCAATACCTAATGCGGTTATGGTTTTAACTGTTTATTTATGACTTCTTGGGCAATGGTGGCCAACCTGTGGACTCAGAGCCCTTTCTGTAGGCACACAGGCCATTGCCCCAATTTCACCAAATCTTCCTGCAGTCCCAAGCAACTTAACAATAGCGCTATTTTAAAGCGACATTTCATTGGTTGTTTGAAACTGGGAAAAGTGAGGTGTTGACAGAACTGCATTGTCTTTGGAGGTCATCCTGCTGGACCCAGCATTCTTCCTGGACAATGATGGTCTGAATTTGCCCACCTTCTTTCCACTGTATTGGTGGCCTCGGGGGGCCAATACAATTGAAAGATGTAGAAGAATAGGTAGCAATAAGTTACTGCTTGAAATGCCATGTTGGCACTTCAGGGTAAATAAGTGGATTTTGGTTGTAGTTTGGGCACTGTCTCTAAAAGGTTTGCCATCACTGTTCTAGGGAAAGGGGGCGATTTGAACTTTTAGGTTTTTTCATTTTACCATTTTTCAGACTCCCTAGGGTACTTTAACCCTAGGTTGACTGATCCTGCCATACTACAGTTGTTGCAAGCTTTCAGGGTGCACAGTTCCCTTCAGGCATGGATACAAATGAAGCACTGAGAGAAAAACACAACTCCTTCCTCAGTAGTCAAAAATGCCTGAACCTGGTCTGTTTTTTTTTTTTTTATTATATGGAGATGTTCCTCTGTCCAAAATCCGATCTGGATAGTTCAACCTTAATCTGGATTCTCGCTTCCCTTTTTTTTTTTTTTTTTTAATGGAAGACTCTACTGCAGAACACAAAAGAAATTACAAAGTATTATCTCAACCCCTTCAGTAACGATGGTCATTGTTGCCAGAAAGATCAGATCAATCTTTGATGTTCTGCTATGCACTTCTTTAAATGACAAACTCTCTGGAAAAGCATTACATATTATAACAACTTATTTTTGTCATCATAGTATCATAGTATATAAGGCTGGAAGGAGACTCAAGTCCATCAAGTCCAACCTTCAAGAATTAAATAAATGTTTTATCCCCATAACCTGTGATATTTTTTCTCTCCAGAAAGTCATCCAGGCCTCTCTTGAACATGTACATAGAGTCGGCCATAACAACCTCCTGCGGCAGAGAGTTCCATAGTCTCACTGCTCTTACAGTAAAGAACCTTTATCTATGGTGATGGTAGAATCGCCTCTCCTCTAGGCGTAGAGGATGCCCCCTTGTCCTGGTAACAGGCCGAGGTATAAAAAGATCTTTGGAGAGATCCTTGTACTGTCCGTTCAGGTATTTGTACATTGTAATGAGGTCTCCCCTCAGTTGTCTTTTTTCTAAACTGAATAATCCCACATTTTGTAATCTGTCAGTGTATTCTAGTTCCCCCATTCCCCTAATAATCCTGGTTGCTCTCCTCTGCACCCGTTCCAGCTCTACTATATCCTTTTTATACACTGGTGCCCAAAACTGTACACAATATTCCATGTGTGGTCTGACCAGGGATTTGTATAAGGGCAGAACTATGTCTTTATCATGAGAATCTATTCCTCTCTTGATACATCCCATTATTTTATTTGCTTTAGCAGCAGCCGCCTGGCTCTGGTCACTAAAATTAAGTTTACCATCCACCAATACGCCCAAGTCCTTTTCAGCTTCAGTTTTACTAAGTAATTGACCGTTTAGAACATAATCATACTTTTTGTTTCCATGGCCCAAGTGCATAACTTTACATTTATCTACATTAAACCTCATCAACCATTTCTCTGCCCACCCCTCAAGCTTCCACAAATCCCTCTGTAATGCTAAACTATCGACCTCAGTATTTATTACTTTACACAGCTTAGTATCATCTGCAAATATTGAAACTTGACTGTGTAAACCCACTACAAGGTCATTAATAAAAATATTAAAAAGAAGTGGCCCCAATACTGACCCCTGTGGCACTCCACTGGTAACATCAACCCAAACTGAGAATGTGCCATTAATGACTACCCTCTGTTTTCTATCACTAAGCCAATTACTTACCCAGATACACAGAATTTCTCCTATTCCCAGCAGTCTCATTTTATATACCAACCTTTTATGTGGCACGGTGTAAAATGCCTTTGAAAAGTCCAGATATACAACATCCACAGCGTCCCCCAGATCCAGTCTTGACCTTACCTTCTCGTAGAAACCAATCAGATTAGTCTGACAGGACCGATCTCTCATAAACCCATGCTGACGCTGGGTTATAAGGTTGTGCACAGTGAGATACTCCAGGATAGCATCTCTAATAAACCCCTCAAATATTTTCCCCACCACAGCAGTTAGACTTACGGGTCTGTAGTTTCCAGGATTGCTATTTGATCCTTTTTTGTATATTGGTACCACATTTGCTAAGCGCCATTCCTGTGGAACATAACCAGTCCTCAGTGAATCTTCAAATATTAAAAATAACGGTCTGTCTATCACCGTACATAATTCATGCAGAACCCGGGGGTGTATGCCATCTGGCCCCGGTGATTTATCTATCTTAGTGGTTGCGAGGCGGCGCCGTACCTCTTCCTGGGTTAAACTGTTGACATTATAAAAAGAATTTACATTATTCCTCATTGTGTCTTCCACCAGGGGATTTTCCTGGGTAAAGACAGTTGAGAAGGCGACATTCAGTAGATTGGCCCTTTCCTCATCTCCTTCCACCATGACCCCCATGTTATTTCTAAGGGGACCCACACTCTCTGTTTTTAATTTCTTATCATTTATATACTTGAAAAATAATTTGGGATTATTTTTGCTCTCCATGGCAATATTTCTCTCAGTCTCTATTTTTGCGGCCTTTATCTACTTTTTACTGGATTTATTTTTCTCTCTATAATCCCGTAATGCCTCATCGCTACCTTCACGTTTTAGCACCTTAAACGCTTTATCTTTCTCGCTTATTGCTTTCCTTACAAGACTAGTTAGCCACATAGGCTTTTTCTTGTTCCTTTTATGCTTTTTCCCATAAGGTATGTGTTTCTCACAGGACTTTTTCAGAATATATGAGAAAAAGTCCCATTTTTGGGGGGGGGGCTTTTGTCTTTGAGAGCATTATCCCAGTCTATGCCTTTAAGGTCTTCCCTTAGTTGATGAAAATTTGCCCTCCTGAAGTTTAGAGTGTTGGTTGCCCCTTCACTAACGCTCTTAGTAAAGCGTAATACAAAATCAATGATATTATGATCACTATTCCCCAGGTTCCCCCCAACCTGTAGTTTTGATACCCTATCAGGTCTGTTGGTAAGGATAAGGTCCAGCAGTGCCCCCCCTCTTGTTGGCTCCAGGACTAGTTGCGACAGGTAATTGTCTTTTGTTGTTGACAAGAACCTGCTACCTTTGAAGGACCTGCAGGTTTCTGCCCCCCAGTCAATATCTGGGTAATTGAAGTCCCCCATGATAAGCACTTCACCTTGCTTTGAAGCCGCATCCATTTCACTTATCAGCATTTCCTCTGCTGCCTCCATTATATTTGGAGCCTTATAACAAACCCCTAGTAATATTTTATTATTCTTTTTCCCTCCTCTTATCTCCACCCATAGGCACTCCACATTTGCGTTACTGATGTCATCTCGCAGGACGGGCTTGAGGCAAGAATTCACATATAAACAAACCCCTCCCCCTTTTTTATTTATACGATCCTTTCTAAAAAGACTATAACCATCTATAGTAACAGCCCAGTCATAGCTACTGTCCAGCCATGTCTGGCTGATACCCACTATATCACATTTCCGCTCCAACATCAAGAGTTCCAGTTCCTCCATTTTGTTTGTGAGGCTTCTGGCATTTGTGTACATACACTTTATATGGTTTATCCTGTCCGTATTCCTTTTGTCCTTATTCCCCAATCTCATTCCAGCCCCCCTTCCTCCCCCATGGATTATGACTCTTCCCAGCTCTCTATGTACACCGTCTATTTGCCCTGCACAAGTGTAGTTGCCCTCCCCCCAGGTCTCTAGTTTAAACACTCCTCCAACCTTCTAGCCATTTTTTCCCCTAAAACAGCGCCCCCCTCCCCATTGAGGTGCAGCCCATCCCTACTGTAGAGCCTGTAGCCGACAGAAAAGTCAGCCCAGTTCTCCATGAACCCAAACCCCTCCTTCCTACACCAACTTTTGAGCCACTTATTTACCTCCTTGATCTCCCGCTGCCTTTCTGGTGTGGCACGTGGTACAGGCAGTATTTCGGAGAAAATTACCTCTGAGGTCCTTGCCCTGAGCTTATGGCCTAAATCTCTGAAATCATTTTTAAGGACCTTCCACCTACCTGTTACTTTGTCATTAGTGCCAATGTGGACCATGACCGCTGGTTCCTCACCAGCCCCTCCCAGTAATCCGTCAACCTGATCCGCAACATGCCGAACCTGAGCACCCGGCAAACAACACACTGTTCGGTATGCACGGTCTTTGTGACAGATTGCCCTGTGTGTTCCCCTAATAATGGAATCTCCCACTACCAGCACCTGTCTGACCTTGCCTGTGCTCCCATTACCCTTCTTACTGGAGCAGACATTCCCCTGGTTGCTAGCGGCCACGTCTTTCTGCAGCATTGCTACCCCAGAGCTGATATCCCCCTCATCCGCTAGTCTGGCAAACTTATTGTGGTGCACCAGATCAGGACTAGACTCTCTACAACTCTTCCCTCTACCCCGCCTTCTACATGTTACCCAACTTGCTGCCCCTTCATTCTGCACCTCCATACTTCCCTCCCCACAACCATCTTCCCCAGAGAGTTTGTGCTCCAGGAGCAGCAAACTTCGTTCCATATTATCAATTGCCCGCAGCCTTGAAACTTGCTCATTTAGATCCAGAATCTGGGCTTCCAGATGAGCAATTTTCACACACCCCACACAGCAGTATTCCCCCTCGAACGGCTGCTCAAGGAAAGCATACATGTCACAGGATGTACACTGTGTAGCAATGCCACTTATGGAGTCCATTATTCTAATGGGGATTACAATAGAAATATGCACAGAAAGAAGAATTTACAGTCAAAGTAACACAAAACACAGCAGTTACCTGCTAAAGCCCCTCAAACTTAAGTCCCTTAAACCTAAGTCACACTTAAGACACTGCCCACACTTGGAATCAATGCACACTCGCCGCCAAGCTCACACACTCGCTTTGCTAATGCTTTTTTTAAAGTCATCTGCCACAAAAATCTGCAGAGCTCACTGCACAAGATCTGGCTGCAAAACCTTGTCAAGACATTAGACTTTATTTTTATACAATAGTACATATTTATTCCTATACCTCAATTTCCTGCCCTTGTAGATCTTACAGATGCATTCATGAGCGTCAGGATCAGTGGTAGTGGATCCTCTGTACCAGCGTGGATGATGATGTAAGCTGACACCTGGGACAGGCATCTAAGTGGTACCCGGTTTTCACTCGAGCCCACCGCAACAAGTCCAACCTGCTTTGTGCTACCACCAGGTCGTTCCACAGGCACGGCTTTGTGGTGGCGGCCAATATGAAGTACAGAATCGTAAGGCGTGGTTGGGAACAGACAGGAGGTCAAAACAAGCAGCACAGGATCAGAGTCAGGGACGTAGCGGAAGGTCAGGATAGGCATCACAGAAATCAGGATAATCGCATCAGACAAGCTTTCTGAGGCGATGAGGCACAAAGATCCGTCAGGGGACAAGGGAAGGGGCTGGGAATTTATCAGGGAAGGCGGCCGGCCAGCACCAATCAGCCGCGGAAGACCCCGCTTGAACCCGGCGAGGTGAGTGCGGCAGCAGACGCAGGAGGGCACAAGGAGGTGCGCCTGAGACCCAAGACATGGGTAACGGGCCCCCATAAGATTATATAGACAACAGTATTGTAAAACCTAATTCCACATAAAGATAAAAAAAATTAAGTTGGATAAAAATAACCGTTATGTTATCAACTTGTTAGGGCATATCGATCCAAATGTGTACAATTCATAGGAATACTTTTCAAAATATCTGTAGATATCATAACTGGGGGGCAAGGATGCAATCAAGTCGTCCGGGTGTTGGGTAATCGGTGAACCAAGTGAATAATATCCAAGTCCACCACCCTAATAGCGAGTACTAAATATTTTAACAAAAACAATAGGGAGGACCATTGAAGAAAGTACCATTATAAAAAGCCAAAAAGTTCAATTTCTGCATTCAGCCATTAAGGGACAAAAGAATCAAACTCATAAATATATTGTGACTCTTTTGTAGTCTCCTCCCCTCCAATCTTTTTCTACTGAACAAATGTAAAAAAAAAAACAGAATTTTTGTTATGAACGCTCTTAAAATGAGCTGACGGTATTATTGTCAAAACTGTTAGTTATATTGTTTACCACATGGGCTTTTAGTTAAATATAAAAGTGATGTTGTATTACAAGTTAGTAGTTCTTTAACTGAAAATGTAAATGCATTCAATGTTAACCCCTTAAGGACCAGGCCCTTTTTCGTTTTTGCATTTTTATTTTTCACTCCCCACCTTCAAAAATCTATAACTTTTTTTATTTGTCCATGTACAGAGCTGTGTGATGTCTTATTTTCTGCGTAAGAAATTGCACTTCGTAGTGATGGTATTAAATATTCCATGCAGTGTACTGGAAAGCGGCAAAAAAAAAAATTCTAAATGCAGTGAAAATGATGACACATTTGCGCCATTTCTTGTGGGCTTGGTTTTTACAACTTTCACTGTGCGCCTCAAATGACAGGTCTACTTCATTCAATGGGTCAATATGATCACAGGGATACTAAATTTGTACAGGTTTTCTAATGTTTTCATACATTTACAACTTTTTCATACTTTAGTGTACAGAGCTGTGGGTGGTGTCATTTTTTGAGACTTCTGATGACGTTTTCAACGCTTTTATTTTTAGGACTGTGCGACCTTTTGATCACTTTTTATAGAATTTTTTTCTATTTTTCAAAATGGCTAAAAAATGCAATTTGCGACTTCGGGCGCTATTTTCCGCTACGGGGTAAAACGCAGTGAAAAACGGTTATTATATTTTGATAGATCGGACATATTCGGACGCGGCAATACCTAATGTGTTTAGGATTTTTACTGTTTATTTATATTTATATCAGTTCTAGGGAAAGGGGGGTGATTTGAATTTTTATGTTTTTTTTACTATTTTTTTTTTTACTTTATTTTATTTATTTTTTTTTACTATTTTTCAGACTCCCTAGGGTACTTTAACCCTAGGTTGTCTGATTGATCCTACCATACACTGCAATACTACAGTATGGCAGTATATGGGGATTCTGCATACCATCTATTACAATGTGCAGATCGCACATTGTAATAGATAGCCTCGATCATGACAGCCTCGGACCTTTGTGTGATCTGAGGCTGTCATGACAACGGATCGCCGCTCCCCGGTGATGTCACGGGGAGTGACGATCGGAGCCAAGATGGCGGCGCCTATGCGCCGCTGGCTCTTTGATGCCGCCGGCAGCTTTGCCGGCGGCGATCAAAGGGTTAACACCCGCGATCGGTGCAAGCACCGATCGCAGGTGTTAGCGACGGGCGTTTGCTTCATTATGAAGCAAATGCCCGGTGAGTATGAAGAGGGTTCAGCCCGTGAGCCCTCCTCATACTCCCCCATGCGCAGCAAGACATAAGGGTACGTCTTATTGTGCTATGGGGTTAAAGTCAACTTTTCTGTCTTTCTCAGAAATTTTGTCATTTTGCTGCAGAAATTTTTACTCTGTCCTTTAGCGTTATTTTTAATAGGTGGAGCAATTCATGTATCTAAGTTGGGAGACCTAGTGTATACGATTGGGGATATATATGGCAGTAAAGGTCCAACATCTTTATCTTCTTGCAGTAAATGCCACACACCATATCACCATGTATGCAACAGACCAGCTTTATCACTAAGCCGGCGGTGTGATGGCACTCCATCCATCATTGTTACCTCTAACCAAGCACTCCTTACGATTCCCTCTGATGAGACAGGAGATGTTGAAGCGCGTCAGGGAAGGGAGTGCACCCTGTTAGAGACAGTACTATTTGGGACCGCCCTTAATAGGGCGGGAGCTATTTAAGGGGCCTAGGTCTTTGCACCCGCCCGTACCCTCCAAAAAGTGGATCATCGAACCTATGGTCTTAAATTACATCCACTACAAGTGGGAATGAATTTTACTATGACAAAATAATCCGATAAGACCTACCTTTTTATGGTGGCTTTGGACATGTATAGTGAAGATACATTATATGAGATACGGATGTATCATTAAACCCACAGTAAGTTTTGCATTGTGCATATAATACTGGTGTACGTTATGCTCACTATTTGAGAGTGGGTGCCTATTTACTACTATTTTAAGTGTTTATTAATAAAATTTACTCCATTAAATGTACTCCAATTGTTGTTGATAAATAGAATTTAATATAGGAGGCAGTGACCTGCTATAGGTCATCTTGTGTTCATTTTTTTGCTTCAATCATTATAGGTTTTTGTAGCTGACGTCCATATTCCCGGAATACCCCTTTAAAATCTCCACTGATTTGTCGCAGTTATGTTACAATAATTTTTCTCCTCTGCGGGTCTAAGTGTATTGATGTGCAGAGACTACTTGGGTGCATCAAGATCTTGAAAATAACATTACTACCGAAACTAGTATATCTACTGCAGACCATCTCAATCTGCATTTCTTTCTCATTCTGGATTTGTATCCAGGAATCTTTAAGCTCATTTGTCTAGTCTCCCTGGTCAGATCAAATTGAGCTGGTGGGAATGGACTCCCTCCCTGCAAACTATTACCTGACAGCTGTCCACGGACCTGGCCTCACACACTTTGAAAGTCCTTTCCAATGCCCACAACACCCAATTTACAATGCCCAATTTTTGGTCAAATAGCCGCCCTTTCCCCGCAAGAAAGGAAATCATAAAGTTACATATACCCCAAATTTAGCACCACTAAAAACTAATGTGCTGATTGCATAGTTTTAGAGGAAATAGATAGTTCAATGCTTGGTGTGAAAACTAATTTGTCAAACTCATTTGCATGTTAAACAGTTTCCAGCAGATTTCTATATACATATGTATGCCCATAGAAAACACTTTTTACATTGTTTTGACTCCCTCACCTAGTTTCTGCAACAATACTTTTTGACAAGCAAAAAAAAAAAAAGTATTAATTAACAAGTATTTTTATAGTTAACATTTAAACAATCACAATACAGTGTTTTAGCAGCCAAGGCTAATAAAATTAAACCGATAAGCCCTTCTGTTTGCGTATATCAGATTTTATATTTACCTTAAAAACAAATTTAAAAAAAAGTTTTAAGTGGGAAATGCATCATCATAGTTAGATGTGAGACATTTTGAAGACCAAAAACCGAACTGTCGCATATGACCATTTGTGCCAATTTTTTTGACGTTTTGCCAATATACTCCACTTTTCACTTCAGACAACCTACTCCAGATTTATCATCTGATTCCAGATGTTCAACAGATTTAGGAAGTGCGGCTTTAAAAAAAGAGAAGACGTAGGAACTAAAAAGCTGCATATCCACTAAGGGCATTTAGATCACAATTATCAAGCTTTCTAAGCAACCATGATAAATCTGATACGTTAAAGACATTTAAAGAACTCATAAGACACTAAAAAAAAAATAGGAGTAAGGCTCCATGTTCATGGCCTTGTTAGCTGACACGTGTAGTGAGCCACAAACTGGTTGAAGAAGAATGTGGTGAGCTCTCTACAACAGAAGCCAAGTGGCTGTGTTGCAAATCCGGGCAAAAATTGGTGCAAATGCTGCAAAACAATGAAGCATATTATACCCATCCCATGCCTCTGGTAGTGCTTGCTCATATGTGCTTTACTGCACATTTATTCAATTTGTTTTAGAATTTCAGAATTCTTTAAGCAAACATACATATTTTTGCAGTTCTAAATTAAAACATTTTATTATGATAAATTAAGGCAGACAAATGAAGAAAAGGAAATGCATACAATAAGGAGAGGAATGATAAAGAGAGAACACATTTATCATGCTGGTCATCTTAAACTACTTAATGAAAGATAGAAAAACAAGAGAACAGTACGATTTAGAGACAATTGTAAGGCATGGAACTCAAAATGAAAGTCTTTATTGTACAACTATTAACTTAAAATGCTTAAAGATGAGGTCTTATCTCCATTTATGCCATAGTATTTGTAAATACACTGCAAATCAATGGAAATTGCACATTGAGAAGCAGATCATTTAAGAGTATGTTATGCTCCAGTATGATAATGCAGCATTGTCATTGCCCATGGCATTAAAATTTATTGCAAATGATGGTTTTAAATCAATTTCAACATTAGGAAGATCAACAATGTGATTGAAAGCAGATTAGTAGAGACTCCAAGTATGGCTTGTGGAACTACCTAGATGCCTTGAACAAATACAAATTCAGTCCATCTTCTCTTTTTGCACTAGTTTTGGAGCATCAACAAAGTCTTTGCCATTGTAGAGGATAATAGTGGCTGTTCCAATGCTAGAGGTACCCCAAAACAGTACATATGCCAGAGTCTCAGTCCATGTGTCACCTATAAGATGCAAATATCATTACACTCAAGTATAATAATTATTTGTGCACATAAAAAATAGATACATTTACATTAATTTGTTTTTATTTTGTATTTTAGCCCTGTATTCTAGTTGGTACAATACAGAAATTGTACCTGCTGTTTTAGGTGATACTTCAGAATAAGCTTGCATGTATTTAAAGAGGACCAGTCACCCATAAATTCACTAGAACTGCTTACTTTATTAAGTGCTTAAACAAACGCCGTAGTGTTAGAATGATAGCGTTATCGGAAACCTCCTCCCATCTAACACTGCGGTGGAGCACAATGTAATCACTGGACTGCTCGCAAAGCGGTCCGACGTATTCATAAGGGGGGCGGGATTGTGGGAAGGTTTGGGGGTGGTGACTGCTGCATGACACGCTGCAGTCACCGTCGGCCTATGAAGTGAGCGGGGCGGTCCGGAGAACAGTTTACATTGTACCCCCCCCCCCCCGCAGTGTTAGATAGCGTTATCGGAGGTTTCCGATAACGCTATCATTCTAACACTGCGGCATTTGTTTAAGCACTAAGAGCTGCTTTCATTAGTAAGCAGCTCCTAGTGACGAATTTATGGGTGACAGGTCCTCTTTAAACATGATGAGCAGCAAGTATCCATATACTGGACCTCAGAGCTAGTGGAAGAAGACTGCCTGCTACAGCTTATTCCATAAATTGCACACATCCATTAAATGAAATCAACTTTACACGCCATATGGGTGAGATTATACAGCAGTCCCGAGCAGTAGCAGCTAGAACTAGGGGACATATACAAATCTGCAGCTTCAGGTAAGTTTTTTGTTTCTGGCTCTCTCCCTCTAGCTGTTAATCCCCCATCCCTAGAGTGCCCAGGTAAGGAATACAATTATAGTTATAATGGTGGATATATAGTAAAGCTTACTTACCAGCCATGAGTAAACAGATAATGCACATGGAAAATGCAACAACCATGATGATTGGCAACTAAAAAGGAAGAGAAATTTGAAAATCAAATAATTGGTTTAAATGTTCATGGTCAGTAAAAATGAATAAACGTAGAGCTGAAAAATTTTGATTCCAGTGCCAACACTTGCATATCTAAAAAAGTGAAAAATGTTACGTCTATACTACAGCAACTTTACTAGAATAAGCGGCTAAAGGGTAGATTCTAGGGTGTTCACTGCGCCAATCACTCGGACGAGAGATATTTCACTAGTGGGTTCCTTTATTTGGTAGCTTTATAATACGCATATCGAGTCCAGACCGGGCTCTTTCTCAGTTACATACAAGCTCAGTTGCTTGTATGTAACTGAGGAAGAGCCGGGTCTGGGCTCGAAATGCGTATTATAAAGCTACCATATAAAGGAACCTACTAGTGAAATATCTCAAGTGATTGGTGCCGCGAACAGCCTGGAATGTACCCTTTAACCGCTTGATCTTCTTTTTGGACACCAATGGTACCAGGGAGCAACCTAAACCACTCTAACATAAAACTGAAGCTACTTCATGTGTTGTATCGTTGTACAACCGAGAAAGGTGAGCACATCAAACATCTCTCTAATCCACTTGGTTTTACACATGTGGCGCCCCTATCGTCGCTCTTTTTTTTTTTTACTAGAATGCCACATCACATAGGACATAAAACAGTGTAACTTACATCTACACAGAATGATATCCGTTATGTAAATACAGAACCAATGGTCAGGATCTCTAGAGATGGGTCAGTCCTGATGATGGCGAACAATAAATGAACAAATATTTGCTATAGCTATGCATTTCTTATTCACATCTCACCAAAGGTAAAACTTACAGCTAAAAATTTCCAGTCTTTCTGAACCTGTAAGGGACTTGTAGAATAGACTTCTTCAACTGAATAATTTCCAAGAAACAAATCAATTGAATCCTGTAAAAGTAAAAACAAACATTTGGCCAATGTTTCAGAACAAGCTGTTGCTGGTGTACATGTAGAATAAAATTAGTTTTAGCCGCTGTTTATAGCAAGAAAATGTATAGCACTAAGGTGCTTACTTCCCAACATTGCACATATTAACCAGAAGCTTCCATATGAGGCAGTGATAAAAGGAACTGTCTAGATAAATTCAGACGGATTTGGGGAATATGGTGAGACTCGGGTGAGCCACCTTACTCTCCACATACACTTAAAGCATCACGATCTGATTCATTTTAGTGGTAAATTGTGGCTGATAATTTTTGCGTTTATTTACAAAAAAGAAGAAGAAAAAAATGAATTTTTTTGAAAAATTTGCCATTTTTGAAATTCAAAATCATTGCGTTTTCAGGCAGATAGATTTACCACCTAAATAAGTTGCTGAAAAACATTTCCCATATGTCTACTTTATATTTTCATAATTTTTGAAATGTCTGGATAATTTATTTTGGTGTCACTCGGCCTACAAATCGAATATCGATTTTCTGTATTTTTAGAATTGACTATTTTAGGGATAAATACTGTTTTGAATGAAATTTTACATATTCAACATCAAAAACCCCCTATATAATCAACCCATTTTCAAATCTGCACCCCTCAAACAATCAGAAACAACTTTTAGGAAGATTGTTAACCCCTTGAGATTTTCATAGTAATCACATCAAAATGGAGGTGAAATTTAGAATGGTCAAATTTTGTCGGTTATACGTTCATTTAGCCCTAAAATTGACACATTTCTAAAAGATAAAAAGAGAAAACCGACCTTACAATTTGTTATGCAATTTTTCCCGAGTACAGAGACCCCCCCCCCCCAGATGTGGCCGTTACTTGTTGTAGGGGCGCACAGCGAGGCACAGTAGGGAAGGAGGTCCCTGCAGCTGTCAGGATTTTAGTTTCTTCATTGGCCCCTTTTGAAGGCCATAAAATTTTCGTTTTTTTGTTATTGTGTTTGTGTGATGGCATTTTTTTTGTGGGATGAGATGCTTTTTCCCAGTGTTACCATTTTGGGGTTGGTATCCCCCATTGTTTTTTTTTGTGTTTACCATAAAGCCTGATAATCATATTATCTTTATTCTATGGGTCAATACGATTACGGGGATACCATGCTTGAATATTTTTTCTTTTGTTTTACTAAATTTGCCAAATAAAACCCTAATGTGGGGAACAATCTATCATTTGTGCATTGCCGTCTTTCAAGTGACGTAACATTTTTACCTTTTTGGCTACGGAGCTGGTTGATGGCTTGGTTTTTGCCGAACATGTTGTACTTTGCAACAGTATGATTCTGGAGTAGATGTTTTTTGATCACTTTTTATTGCATTTTTTGTGGGATTCCATAGGTAAAAATCATAATTTTTGGTGGGTTGTTTACAGTTATTTTTTATAGTGTTCATCGTGCGGGTTAAATAAAGTTATGATTTTATTCTAAGGGTTGTTACGGACGTGGTGATACTACAAATGTAGGGTTTGTGTTTCATGGGACATGAACAAGCAATCATCTGATTGCTTGTTCATGATAATACTCTGCAATACTGATGTATTGCAGGGTATTAGCAGTGTCAACATATGCATATGTATAGGCTGACACTGTGCCTTTAAGATGACGTCATAGACTCCATATTTCAGGCAGTGTCTACAGGCAGCTCTGGGGTCCTGGTCGGACCCCAGGGCTGCCATCGCGATGATTGTGAGGGAAAGACCCCCCCAAAAGCAAGTTAAATGCCGCGGTTGCGCTGTCCGATGCATTAAACGGGTTAAACACCCGCGATCAGAGCCCACTGCGACCGCGGGTGTAACACTGGGGTGTCGGCTATTAATTATAGCTGGCACCCTCTGTGTCCCAATGCCGGTTCGTCTCAGATCTTGAGTTGAACGGACATCAGCTCTGTGTCCAATATACACAGTGATGCTAAGTCACTTCGCTCAGCATCCGATATGTCAGAAGCAGAGCGAGAAGGGGTTAAAAAAGCTACCTTCAATTACTCAAATAGCACAAAGAAAAAAAAAAACACTTCGACTCTTTACAGTAAAGATAGTATTCTATTATAGTACACACTATTTACAGTAGGTACGGCAAGTATTGAGAGCCCTTTACATTTTTCACTCTTTGTTTCATCATCAATTGGTATGATCAAAAAGTTTTTCTTGCTCTTTAAATGTACACTCTGCACCCCATCTTGACACCAAAAAACAGACATGTAGATATTTTGAAATATCACATGGTCATGAGTATTCAGCCCCTTTGCTCAGTATTGAGTAGATGCACTATTTGAGCTAGTGCAGCCATGAGTCTTTTAACCCCTTAAGGACGCAGGGTTTTTCGGCCGATTTCTCGCTCTCCAACTTCAAAAATCCATAACTTTTTCATTTTTCCGTGTAGAGACCTGTGTGAGGGCTTATTTTGTGCGTAACAAATTTTACTTTCCCGTGATGTTATTTATTTTAACATGCCGTGTACTGCGTAGCTGAAAAAAAATTCCAAATGTGGAAAAATTGAAAAAAAACGTCACGTGCGTCACGTTCTTGTGGGCTCAGTTTTTACGACTTTCACTCTTCGCTCCAAATAACACGCCTACTTTATTCTCTGGTTCGGTGCGATCGCGGTGATACCAAATTTATATAGGTTTTATTGTGTTTTAATACATTTTCAAAAATTAAACGAATGTGTACAAAAAAGAAAAAAATTTTTTGGCCATCTTCTGACGCTAATAACTTTTTCATACTTTGGCGCACAGAGATGTGTGAGGGGTCATTTTTTGCGAAATGAGGCGACGTTTTCATTGCTACCATTTTGAGGTCTGTGCGATATTTTGATCATTTTTTATTTCATTTTTTATGTTATGTAAAAAGGTGTAAAAGTCGCATTTCGGACATTTGGGCGCCATTTCCCGTCTCGGAGGTCACCGCCGGCCGTAAACGTTTTTATATTTTGATAGATCGGGCATTTTGGGACGCGGCGATACCTAATATGTTTGTGATTTTTACTGTTTATTATGTTTTATATCCGTTCTAGGGAAAGGGGGGTGATTTGAACTTTTAATATTTTATTAATTTTTTTTATTTTTTAAACTTTTTTTTTTATTTTTTTTTTCACTATCTTTTAGACCATCTAGGGTACATTAACCCTAGATGGTCAGATCGCTGCTACCATATACTGCAATACTTCTGTATTGCAATATATGGCATTTTTGCAGCACATTCATTACAATGAGCCACTGGCTCATTGTAACGAATCTGCAGCTGCCAGATAGCCTCGTGTCAAAAGAAGACACGAGGCTACCATGGCAACCGATCGCCGCCCCCCGATGACGTTCGGGGGCGTGGCGATCGAAAAAAAGATGGCGGCGCCCGCGCGCCGCCGTCTTTTAAATGCCGCCGGCGACTTTGCCGGCGGCAACGGGGGGGTTAATAGCCGCGATCGGTGCTAGCACCGACCGCGGTTATTAGCGGTGGGGGTTTTATGCATTTTGCAAAAACCCCCACCTTTGTATGAAGAGGACTCAGCCCGTGAGCCCTCTTCATACACTCCTTATACCTCTGCGCCGTACAGCTACGGCGCAGAGCGTTAAGGAGTTAAGGAATGATGCAACACGTTTTTCACACCTGGATTTGGGAATTCTCTGCCATTCTTCTTTGCAGATGGTAAACATTGGTGGACAGCCACTTTAATAATAATAATTCTTTATTTATATAGCGCACACAGATTACACAGCGCTGCACAAAGCAAATTGGTCCCAGTCCCCATGGGGCTCACAATCTAAACACTTTAACCCTTTAAGGACCTGGACCTTTTTTGTTTTTACATTTCCATTTTTCACTCACCACAATCAAAAAACGAACTTTTTTTTTTTTTTTTACACATAAAGAGCTCAGCGACGGCTTGTTTTCTGTGTAACAAATTGCACTTCATAGTGACGGTATTTATTTTTCCATGCTTTGTACTGGGAAGCGGGAAAAAATTCCGGCTTTCACTATGCACCCCAAATGACAGGTCTACTTTATTCTTTAGGTCGGTGCGATCACGGGGATACCAAATTTATAAAGGTTTTATAATGTATTCCTACATTTACAAAAATTAAAACTTCCTGTACAAAATTTTTTTTTAGATTTTGCCATCTGCTGGCCCTAACAACTTTTTCATACTTTGGTGTAGGAGCCGTGGGTGGTGTCATTTTTTGCGACTTTTGATGAATGCTATCATTTTTACAACCTTCTGATCACTTTTTATTAAATTTTTTATATTTTTCAAAATGGCGAACAAGTGCCATTTTCAAATTTGGGCGCTATTGTCCGTTACACGCAGTAAAAAAAGGTTATTATATTTTGGTAGATCAGGCATTTTCAGATGTGGCGATACTTAATGTGTTTATTTATATCATTGCTAGGGAAAGTGGGGTGATTTGAATTTTTTTTTTTTTTTTTTTTTTTTAGACGTTTTATAACTTTTTTTGCCACAGAGGAAAGGCTTCAGTCAGCACCTACAGCATAGGTAACACCTGCATGCAATGCCCTACCTGCCTAAAGCCATCGGAAAAGTTGTTCTTGTAATATCTTATGAGAGAATTCCATCCATCCATTACAAGTCCCCATTGGGTCCGTTTGCCAGTTCTGCAAAACAAATACATGATGTAGTTAGTCCAAACAGATCTTTATGAAGAAGAAGGAGATTTTTATATGGCAGCATATTGACTTGCCTTGTGAAGTCTGTCTTCAGAGCTCCTGTACCTGCATATTGCTTTGCGCAAGCATTTGCATTATCAGCCCAGGCTGTGAAAATACAGTAACAAAACATCAACTGGTGCAATATTATAGACTGATAGATTGCAACAATAAAATCAGCAAGAACATTACCATTTTTATAAATCCTTTCAAATAGTACTTGCTCTTCAATTCTCTGCCCAATATGGAGGACTCCAAGCCTCTAAAACATGAAATAGGAATTACACTTTAACTTGGAAACACCTGCTCAGATCCAAAGGTAGGCCATACAGTTATACAGTTATGGAATTTTGTTTCTAGAGATGCTATTACTAAAGGGGTTGAACAAGGTTAAGAAAAAGTGTAAAACATTCCAATTTCTAACAAACATTTCAGCATAAAGGGATTCTGTAGAGGCATTTTTGTTTCACAGCATAACATAATGCGTCAGGAGTGTTTAGTGTGTGGCTAGCATAAAAACTAAATAAGGTCCTTTTAATAGATTTTATTAAAGGGGTTTTACAGGCTAAAAATAAAGATGGACTATTCTTTTTAACTTGCCATAAATAGCAGATAGATAAGGGTCTGACACCTTAAAGGAAAACTACCACTTGGGTAGTCATGACTTAAACTATGTATACAGGTCGGGCTTTAGTTCTTTGTAACGAAACATCTTTTCGTTAAACTTTAAATAGTGGCATCTTGGAGTAAAAATACTTAAAAAAATATGCAAATTCTCCCCCCCCCCCCCCCCCCAGTGCACACAGACGGCCCGGCGCTTCTTCATTTACTAATTATGCACGCCTTGATTCTCATCTTCCTCCCACCCATCTCTTGAGAGCCAGTGACGTCAGATGTGGCTGCCTGATAGCAACGTATACAGCTCATGCCCAATGATGGTGACGTCATCCAGCTCACAGGAAGTCTGGCGTATGCGCGATGTACATCTCTGTCAAGCAAATGTATCTACCGTTTTGCTTTGATGAGACTTTCCGATATCTGGATGATGTCACCAGCTCTCAGGCAGATGGGTGGGAGGGAGAAAAGAATGGAGGTGTGCATAATTACTAGATGAAGAAGCACCAAGCACCTGGGGCCAATTAACATTTTTAAAAGTAGTTTTTCCTCTGGGATTCCCTATTTAAAGCTTAATGAAAAGATGTTCCATTTCATAGAACTAAAGCCCGACATGTAATTATAGTTTAAATCATGACTACCTAAGTGGCAGTTTTCATACACATGAGAATTCATATTTACAATACAAATCAAATATCTACAGGAATTGCAACCATTTTCCACCTTTACGGCCAGTAGGCAGGACTCCTTACGTCAAATTTCTCTATGATACAAGGACTCCCATCCACAGCACTGTGCTTGAAACGGACTAAAACACTAGCCCTTTTACTGCATATTCTAGATGAACTCTTATTTCAGTAGGCAAGTTTAAACAGGAACAAAGATTTAACGAGCAAGCTTCAGCAATTTCCCATAAAATCATTCATTCTTATTTCATTCTTTGTAAAATCATCAAAATATAGAGCTAAATTTCATAATGAGCTCACTCTCTGATGCGTTTCTGGTACTAGGGATTTAAACATAGCAGAGCATAAAACTCTACCCAAACACCTACATGGGATATATAAAACATCTACAAACACTATATACATTAGGGTTGTCCACTTTTAGCAAATAAATGATATTGCTTGTGTAATGCTTTCCAATATACTCTATCAATTCCTCAGGGGTTTCTACATCTGTGTTTGCTGTCCTGCTCTAGAAAACAAAACATATATTACACTTAATAAAGTTTTTTATTTTCAAGGTTGAACCATTAATCTTTCAAATAACAGTTTTAGGCTAACATGTGTTTTTAGACATTCACAACACATCTGGATGCTCCATCCTAAAAAAAAAACCTTATATGCATCGGGGTTTGTTTTTCATCTCCAGGACAGCTGTGGAAAAGCTTAGTACCTAAGGTAGTTGAGTTTTTTTGGATGAAAATCTATGTCCCTTTTCAGGACAGTGAGAGAGAACATTGTCTTCCGGGTAAAGGGAGCTCCTCAAAATATCCGGCAAAATATAGGACATACCCTATATTTTGCAGCATGCCTACTAACCTCAGTCACAGAGCGTTAAGGCACTGTTGTTTTTTCACTGCACTGTGACTGGGTGCCATAGTTCTCTATGGGAGCCATGATCAAAGGACCCCATGCGGTTGTGCGAATGGGGCCTTACTGAAAGCCGTTACAAATAAAGGCGGTCCCCTACTTAAGGACACCCGACTTACAGACAACCCATAGTTACAGAAGGACCCCTCTGCCCACTGTGACTTCTGATGAAGCTCTCTGCATGCTTTACTATAGACCCAGACTGCAATGATCAGCTGTAAGGTGTCTGTAATGAAGCTTTATTGATAATCCTTGGTCCCATTACAGCAAAAAATGTCTGGATCTGCAATTATAAACTATACAGTTTCAACTTAAGAACAAACCTCCGGACCCCATCTTGTACGTAACCCGGGGACTGCCTGTACTGGTTGTATTGTTCTATTATTGTTTCCAGTGTAATCACTTTTATTCATACCAAGAAGTCTCGGTCCCTATCCCTACTGTTTCTCTTAGCACCAGGCTTGCTTATGAATGAAAATGTCATCCCTTTGCCACCCCATTAGTTTGTATGTAGAAGCAATTAACAGACATAATGTAGTTGGTGGATTGTTATCAAGTTAAAGTTCTTTAACCCTTTAAGGACGCAGTCAGTCTACAGCTTAAGGCTCAGCCCCATTTTTTGTATTCTGACATGCGTAGCTTTATATGGTTATAACTTTTGAACAGTATTACTTATCAAATCGATTCCGTAATTGTTTTTCCTCACACGCTGCACTTCATTTTAGTGGTAAATGTTGGCTAGTAAGTTTTGCGTTTATTTACAAAAAAAATTGAAAAAATTATGAATTTTTTTGAAAAAATTTGCCATTTTCTAAATTCTAAATCATTGCGTTGTCAGGCAGATAGATTTACCACCTAAATAAATTGCTAAATAACATTTCCCATATGTCTACTTTACATTTTCATAATCTTTTAAATGTCTGGATAATTTATTTTGATGTCACGCAGCTTACAAATCGAATATCAATTTTCCGTATTTTAAGAATCTACTATTTTGGGGATAAATACAGTTTTGAATGAAATTTTACATATTTAGCATTAAAACCACTAACCCATTTTCAAATCTGCACCCCTCAAACGAACACAAACACCTTTTAGGAAGTTGTTAATCCCTTGAGATCTTCATAGTAATTGAATCAAAATGGAGGTGAAATTTTGAATGGAACGATTTTGTCGGTTATACGTTCATTTAGCCCTAAAATTTACACATTTGCAAAAGATAAAAAGAGAAAACCCATCTTATAATTTGTTATACAATTTCTCCCGAGTACAGAGACTCCCCACGTGTGCCCTTTACATGTTTTATGGGTACACAGTGAGGCACAGGAGGGAAGGAGCGTCCTGCAGCTGCCAGGAATTTTGTTTCTTCATAGGCCTCTTTTGTAGGTTATAAAATTTTAGCTTTTTGCCATGTAACAGCATTTTTTTTGTGGGATTAGATGCTTTTTCCAGTGTTACCATTTTGGGGTTGGTATCTCCTATTGTTGAAAATTTATTAACTTTTATTTTGGTCAGGAGTAGAAAAGCCCCAATTCTGTACTGGATTTTTTCCTTTTTTTTTGGTGTTCACCATATTGCCTAATAATAATTTTTTTCTTTATTCTATGTAGGAGACGAGACGATTACGTACATGAATATTTTTCTTATGTTTTACTAAATTTGTCAAATAAAACCCTAATGTGGGGAAAGATCTATAAATCATTTTTGCATCACTGTCTTCCAAGTGGCAGAATATTTTTTACTTTTTTGGCTACAGAGCTGATTGATGCCTTTTTTTTTGTGTGTGACATGTTGTACTTTGCAACAGTCACATTCTGGAGTACATATGTTTTTTTGATTACTTTGTATTGCATTTTTGTGGGATTAAATAGTTAAAAATCCTAATTTTTGGTGGGTTAAGTTTTCTTTTACCACGCTCATCGTATGGGTTAAATAATTAACTTTCATTCTACGGGTTGTTATGGATGCAGTGATACTATATATGTGGGGTTTGTGTTATGATTTAGACAACCCCTTTAAGCATCTGGTCACTAAAAGGCTGCAAAAGTGAATCCAAAGCCTATAACCAGAAATGATAGGTTTATTGATATTCAATGTACAATAGTGTTATAAAGAACTTTATCTTGACAGCAGTGGAATATCTCCGCTCCACCAATAACTTTATGTTTAACACTCCATGATGTATCTGAACTTTATAAAGTTCTTTAGGATGTATGAAGAGGGCTCAAGGCCTGGAATAGCAGGAACAAATAGACTTCATAATATTAAAGGGGTTGTCTGAGAATTGCTTCCGGCCCATGTATCAGGTGGGCATGAATAAATTATTTAAAAAAAAAAAAAAAAGATACTATTACAGGTTTTGTAACTGTAAAAAAAAAATTAAACAAAAATGTACTTTACCGTTTATACACACACACACAAAAAAAACAGTTTGGCACTTGGACCAAAGAGTATAAAAATTGCTAAAAAAAAGTGTCCTGGTCAGAATAGGTTTAATGCATATGTTGTTTATAAGCATTTTAGGCTATCCTATGTAAATGTTATTGTTGGGGTGGAGCTTTTTGCTCTGCTAGGCTTAATTGTCTTCACCCGTTTAATACTTCCCCTCTATCTAAGGGTTCAGTGGGACCAGAATGTATAAGAAAGTGAGCTTATTATGAAAATTTGCTCTATATTGAGATGTTCTTACAATGGATGAAATAATAGGTTGGGAATTAGCTGAAGCTTGCTGGTGAAATCTTTGTTCCGGTTCATTACTGCTTTTAGACATAGCACCAAAACTCTGCATGGGCGGTGTCTGGAATGCCAGCTCAGATATAAGTACTACAATAAAGCCTAGCTGCAACCCTTGGAAATGTAGTGTGACTTTAAATGATTTGGTACTAGAAATCCATATTTAAAAGGAATTTTACTGTAATATAGAGAACAAAAAATGCTGTTATACTTGTAACTGAGCCTGAAGAGAACGATGTGCCAGAAGACTCTGTATAACATTTGTGCGATCCAAACAATCCATACAGTTACTTCGGAATATTCCATCTTGCGTCATTAACACTTTACCTTCAGCATCCACCAAGAAGTAGCTAATTACAAGAAATAAATTATTAGGAGCTTATATTTTATTTACTACTAGTGCATACTCTATTTTAAAGATTTACCCTAAACCACTGATATTTGATAAAAAAAGACATTAAATTAATAACTGCAATAACTGTATGTTTACTATAAGACAATAGGCGTTTTTACACAAAGCTTGAAATATCCGCCAGTGTTAGTCTCCCATGGAAATAAGGCGTGTTATAATCCACATGCAAAAGATTGGCTCCTGAACTTTAAAAATTTGGGAATCTCTGGTCTCCCCTTTAGCCGGATTTGATTCATTTGGTAATGTGATTATTTACCTATTGTCTATATCACTGCATATTGTATACCATGTGTCATGATACCATTCTCATGCTTTGTATACGCATTCAACTTTGTGTTACAGAAAGTTTTATCATATAATTTATATCTTACCTTTTGTGATAATAATTAGATTTACTGCTGTATCACCAGTATATTAGCAATACTCAGCTTTTTGACATACTTTTTGATTTACCGATACTGGGTTTTGAAAAACAGAGAGTTAGGTATTAGTTTTCAAGAAAATGAACGTATGGTGAGGATCGGCTGTTTTTTGTTTGCAGATGTATTTAAAATATAGTTCTGAATTTGTTTCTTGGAAGAAGTTTAAACATGAGAAGCAGCTTCTTAGATACCCAGATGAAGTAGAAAGTCTTATTCTTAGTCTAGATTTATTTCTGGAAAACTCAACATTAACACTACACACATTTGAAGCCGCATCACTTTTGTTGGTACCGATGTATTCCTCAGACAACACTTTCATGCATTATGACATGGATTATTTTATAAGGGAATTTCATCAGATTGTCATTCTTTGTTAATATGTTCAGGTCAACGTTCTTATAACACTTACACATTTAGTGCAATGCAAAACTAGCGCAAACACATCATAAATACATGTGCAAGAAGTTTGCACATGTGTCCGTGTGCAAACTGCACCTGAAAACTGGGGCAGTCAGTTTAATAAATCTGGGCCAGTGTCTTATTAGACCAAAAAAGGTCACATTTATGTAGTTACAAATCTTTATGTGGTATGCCAAAAGTCAGTCAGGTGTAGCTATGTAGGTTTAAGCTTCATCTCACCCAAATTCATCTTGAATTCCAGCCACCTTATCCACCAAAATCTGTAACCGGTCCCAGCGCATACGGCTGCATTCTTTGTGAAAATCAAAAGCAAAATACCTATTTAAGAAGAATATGAAAAAAAAAAAAAAAGATGTAATTAGATCTACAATATACATTTTTTGGTTTTAAAGAGGCCTTCCTATAAAATGTATTCATTTTCATAGGACAGTTGAGTGACGTTATATACTCATAATACCTGTACACCCGGCAAGATCTGGATAAAATCACACATTTTCTATTTAGATACCTGTATCTGTTTATCTATGTATACTGGTAATGTTCTGGCAGATGATCTGTAAAGTTAATCTTTACTCCACCTGTACCTCAATAGTCCTTATAGGAGCTCCTTTGATGCAGTTTGTCAGTTAATTCTAGTCTCTGACTGACAGGATGGGAAGACTTCCTGGTTATGAGTCACAGTCTGGCAGTTATTTCAGTTCAATTTTAACTAAAAAGATGTAGGTTAAACTTGCAACTAAATGGATTTTATAACTTTATGAAAAAGAATACTCAATTTCTGGGGGGCGTCAGACACATGTAAGCCAAGCTCCGCACCATCACAGCTCTAAAATACATTATCCTGCCGAATACCTGCAGCCATCATTCCAGGTCAAAGTCCCAGATGAAGCTCTTGCTGCTTGGAAGGGAAAATGTGCAAAAAAAAAAAAGAATACAGCAACCAAGTTCAGGGAGTACACATAAAGAAACTCCAAAGATAGCGCCAGCGCTTCCGCGACCTCCCCTAAGTCTCCTTCCCGCTCGGGGCTGGACCCTGCTGCTGCCCAGGAGGAAACGGTGCCTACAATGAAAGAGGTAACAGCACACCTGCTTGCAGCTATACAATCCTTTTTTTTACGTAGACAGCAGCTATGGAGAGGGGAAAAGAAAATGATCTGAACCTCAGAAACAGGGGTCTACGCTCCAAGGGGGGGCTCTCCTGCCTACATGAAAGGGAAACGGAACAGCAGGAAGTAATGGTAGGTCAACCAACAAACAATGACAGAAGTGGTAACTTAAAACAATCTGATAAATTAATGATTTGTATCATCTGTCGAATCCTACATTCTCAGTAGAGGTTTGACCTTTTCCTCCATGAACATGCTAATTAAATTTTAATTTTAACCCTCCCTGTTCAACAATATACCAGGAGAGGATCAATAAACCTTGATCTCTTGGATCTACTGAATGAAAGTGACAACATTCCAATCCTAGATAGGAAAAATTATCCCTTGAGGCACCCTCACAAAATATGCCAAATCTCAATCTGATTCTGGCTATTCAAATTGAGGCATTACATACTAAATCACATGGAATGGAAAACTTATCTAAGGAAGAAAGGTGTGCTATTAAAAGATTGAATGATAATCCAAACATCCTAATTAAGGAGGAGGACAAGGGGGGGGAGGGAACATTGTGTTGTGTCCTACTCAGTTATACTTAACAGAGGCCAGGAGACAACTGGATAATAGGACTTATTTTGCGTTTCTTTCATCCAACGGATTTGTTCATGCAAAAATTCACACGTTTGATAGATTCAGCCTTGAAATATGGCATCTTCTTGCAAAAGGAACACAGATTTTTGGAGGTTAAACAACCCGTGATACCTACGTTTTACATGTTACTCAAAGGCCGATTGTGCCAGGGATCGGTGGCCTTGGGGAAAAGGCCTGTAGATACAATGATTTTTTCTTACAGCCCCTGGTTTTGTCATTGCCTTCATATATTAGGGACTTGAAAGACCTAAATTTAAAAATCGCAACTACCGACGGATATTTGGTTGATTACCCTGGATGTGGAGTGCTGTGTCCACATTTTTACTACAGGTGACATGACTCCTTCCTTCTAGACCTGCTTGACTTCGCCCTTTGGCACAACTTTTTTGTATTTGACAATAAATTTTATAGACCGCTATCAAACACAAAGATGGGTGTGCCCATTTCATAGTATCATAGTATATAAGGCTGGAAAAAGTCCATCAAGTCCAACCTTTAAGAATTAAATAAATGTTTTATCCCTATAACCCGTGATATTTTTCTCTCCAGAAAGGCATCCAGGCTTCTCTTGAACATGTACATAGAGTCCGCCATAACAACCCTATGCGGCAGAGTTCCATAGTCTCACTGCTCTTACAGTAAAGAACCTTTGTCTATGGTGATGGTAGGACCGCCTTTCCTCCAGGCGTAGAGTATGCCCCCTTGTCCTGGGCACAGGCCTGGGTATAAAAAGATCTTTGGAGAGATCCTTGTACTGTCCGTTCAGGTATTTGTACATTGTAATGAGGTCTCCCCTCAGTTGTCTTTTTTCTAAACTGAATAATCCCAAATTTTGTAATCTGTCAGTGTATTCTAATCCCCCCATTCCCCTAATAATCCTGGTTGCTCTCCTCTGCACCCGTTCCAGCTCTACTATATCCTTCTTATACACTGGTGCCCAAAACTGTACACAATATTCCATGTGTGGTCTGACCAGGGATTTGTATAAGGGCAAAACTATGTCTTTATCATGAGAATCTATTCCTCTCTTGATACATCCCATAATTTTATTTGCTTTAGCAGCAGCAGCCTGGCTCTGGTCACTAAAATTAAGTTTACCATCCACCAATACCCCCAAGTCCTTTTCAGCTGCAGTTTTACCAAGTAATTGACTATTTAGAACATAATTATACTTTTTGTTTCCATGGCCCAAGTGCACAACTTTACATTTATCTACATTAAACCTCATCAACCATTTCTCTGCCCACTCCTCAAGCTTCCACAAATCCCTCTGTAATGCTAAACTATCGACCTCAGTATTTATTACTTTACACAGCTTAGTATCATCTGCAAATATTGAAACTTGACTGTGTAAACCCACTACAAGGTCATTAATAAAAATATTAAAAAGAAGTGGCCCCTGTGGCACTCCACTGGTAACGTCAACCCAATCTGAGAATGTGCCATTAATGACGACCCTCTGTTTTCTATCACTAAGCCAATTACTTACCCAAATACACAGATTTTCTCCTATTCCCAGCAGTCTCAATTTATATACCAACCTTTTATGTGGCACGGTGTCAAATGCCTTTGAAAAGTCCAGATATACAACATCCACAGCATCCCCCAGATCCAGTCTTGAACTTACCTCCTCGTAGAAACCAATCAGATTGGTCTTACAGGACCAATCTCTCATAAACCCATGCTGACGCTGGGTTATAAGGTTGTGCACAGTGAGATAGTCCAGGATAGCATCTCTAACAAACCCCTCAAATATTTTCCCCACCACAGCAGTAACTCACGGGTCTGTAGCTTCCAGGATCGCTACTTGATCCTTTTTTGTATATTGGTACCACATTTGCTATGCGCCAGTCCTGCTTTTTACAGGATTTATTTATCGCTCTATAATCCTGTAATGTCTCATCGCTACCTTCACGTTTTAGCACCTTAAACGCCTTATCTTTCTCGCTTATTGCTTTCCTTACAAGACTAGTTAGCCACATTTTTGGGGGGCTTTTGTCTTTGAGAACATTATCCCAGTCTATGCCTTTAAGGTCTTCCCTTAGTTGCTGAAAGTTTGCCCTCCTGAAGTTTAGAGTGTTGGTTGCCCCTTCCCCAACGTTCTTAGTAAAGTGTAATACAAAATCAATTCTATAATGATCACTATTCCCCAGGTTCCCCCCAACCTGTAGTTTTGATACCCTATCAGGTCTGTTGGTTAGGATAAGGTCCAGCAGTGCCCCCCCATCTTGTCCCTCCAGGACTAGTTGCGACAAGTAATTGTCTTTTGTTGTCGACAAAAACCTGCTACCTTTGAAGGACCTGCAGATTTCTGCCCCCCAGTCAATATCTGGGTAATTGAAGTCCCCCATGATAAGTACTTCACCATGCTTTGAAGCCGCATCCATTTCACTTATCAGCATTTCCTCTGCTGCATCCATTATATTTGGAGCCTTATAACAAACCCCTAGTAATATTTTATTATTCTTTTTCCCTCCCCTTATCTCCACCCATAGGGACTCCTCATTTGCATTGGTGTTACTGATGTCATCTCGCAAGACAGGTTTGAGGCAAGAATTCACATATAAACAAACCCCTCCCCCTTTTTTTTATTTATACGAAGATATTTCTAAAAAGACTATAACCATCTATAGTAACAGCCCAGTCATAGCTACTGTCCAGCCATGTCTCGCTGATACCCACTATATCATATTTCCGCTCCAACATCAAGAGTTTGTGAGGCTTCTGGCATTTGTGTACATACACTTTATATGGTTTTCCCTGTCCGTATTCCTTTTGTTCTTATTCCCCAATCTCATTCCAGACCCCCTTCCTCCCCCATGGACTCTTCCCAGCTCTCTATCTACACTTTCTATTTGCCCTGCACAAGTGTAGTTGCCCTCCCCCAGGTCTCGAGTTTAAACACTCCTCCAACCTTCTTGCCATTTTTTCCCCCCAAAACAGCTGCACCCTCCCCATTGAGGTGCAGCCCATCCCTACTGTAGAGCCTGTAGCCGACAGAAAAGTCAGCCCAGTTCTCCATGAACCCAAAACCCTCCTTCCTACACCAACTTTTGAGCCACTTATTTACCTCCCTGATCTCCCGCTGCCTTTCTGGTGTGGCACGTGTGGTACAGGCAGTATTTCGTAAAAAACTACCATTTAATCTATACCATGAACATGTCAGAGGCTGGTATAGATCTATCGAGGATATTTTGGTTGTCTAGGTGTGATCTTTCCGCCAACAATTCAAAGCTATTTGAACATGAATTCCTTGAACATTCGAAGAGTTGGATCTTAAGATCTTCTTAAGATCTTCATCAAAAACCACAGACTAAACACTGATCTATACAGTAAAAGCAGGGCTAAAGATAGTCTGATGCATTTTGGAAGTTTTCATCCTCCTCATTTAAAGTCCAGGACTCCAGTGGACCAGTTTGTACGTCTCAAATGTAATTGTTCCTACTCATATATTTAGATCCAGAAACTATCCTAACTATCCTACTATTAACTTTCTTAATAGTAGAGATAGTACCGGGTATAATCGACAGCAGTTGGAGAGCTGTACAGCTCCACCAGATATGAAGTAGAGTACCCACCTCCGCACTACAGCGCCACCTCCGTGGTTTTTTATACATACTTTCATTTGTGTAAGATGTAATGGGGCTTTGAACGTCAGGGGTAATTTTTCACATTTTCATAAAAACGCAAAATCACGCTATTGAGGGACCTGCTCAGGTTTCAAGTCACTTTGAGAGGCCTAAATAAAAGTAAAAACCCCATAAATTACCCCATTATAGAAACTACAACCCTCAACGTATGTAAAACAACTTTTATGAAGTTTCTTAACCCTTTAATTGTTTTACAGGGGTTAAAACTAAATCTGATGCAATTTCGAAATTAAAATTTTTTTGGGCAAAATGTATGTGTTTTTCATAAAATGTACAAAATTCTCAGAAGACAAAATACCAAAACGCTCCACAAAGTTTGATACCAAATCCCTCCCGAGTATAACAATACCCCATATGTGGTGGTAACCTGCTGTATGGGCACACCTCAGGACATTGAAGGGAAGCTGCGCCATTCAGAGCAGATTATTCATAGTCGCTTTATAATGGCTATATAATCTTTATTTTTTTTTGGCAATTTGGACACATAAGGGCTTATTTTTTGCGACATGAGATGCACTTTACAAATACTTCATTTTAGTGGGTCTGTAGCTTTTTGATGAGATTTTATTAACTCTTTAATGTATGGAGGAAAAGAAAATTGTTAATTTTGGTTTTCTTTTTGTGTATCTTTTGGGGGTCGTACACTGTACACTAAAAATACTATATTATCTTTATTCCATAGATCACTACTAGGAGATGAGCGAGTATACTCGCCCGAGCTTGATGCCGTTGCTCGGACGAGTATTTCACCGGCTCGATAACGAGCTTTCACTTAAGGAAACACAGTGAAGAACAGTGAAGAACACAGTGAACACAGGATCATTTAAGTGAAGAACACAGTGAAGAACACATTGCAGATGTTTCCGTACATCTGCTAACTTATCCGAAGACACGAGTGCCGAACTGTGTTCTTCACAATAGTATGTGAAGAACAATATGTGCGAAGAACACATTGCAGATGTATGGAAGGAGGCGCCATCCAGATCAGATTTGCTATGTCACATTGTACAGGCTATAATTTTTTTTCTTTTTTTAATGTGGCTTATTTCTTTTGCCTCATGAGATGCACTTTACTGGTAGGTAATTTTGGGGCATCTATAGCTAATTGGTGAGATTTTATTAACTCTTTGGTGGTGGAGAAAATGAAAAGCATCAATTTTTATGTTTTTTTTTTGGTCGTTAACCGTACCATAAAAATAGTATATTATTTTTATTCTATGGGTCGCCACGATTACGAAAAGACCTCATTTATATAGATTATTTTTTCCCCATTTTTACTGAATATAAAGTAATTTGGCAAAAATGTTGTTAATTTTAGCATCACCGTCTTTCATATGCATAACTTTTCACAAATCTGTATATAATCTTTATATTTTAATGTATTTATTTTTTATTTATTCTAATGTGTAGCGTTCAGTGTTTTTCACTTTTTTTACTTATACATACTTGAACTTGAACCAGTGATGCTGCGATCGCTGGTTCAAGTTCAATACACTGCTCTACAATACTATTTTATTGTAGAGCAGTGTAATCTGTCTGGCATGCTCAGACAGTTTACAGTCGGACTGGGCAGCTCCGGGGCACATGCCAGTCCTCTGAGCTGCCCAGAAGTGGATCGGATCCCCCGGAAGCGGCGCAGGGGAACCGATCCACAGCGCAAACGCCCTGACACGCTGCGGTCATGCTTGACTGCGGCGTGTATGGGGTTAACACCCGCGATCGGAGTCGGCTAAGCATGTAGCCCCAGGGACGTAGTATAACGTCGTGGTGCGCCTAGGGATTAACATTTTTTGGTTGACAGAGCTGGTTAAGTGCTTATTTTTTACATGTTGAGTTGTCCTTTTCAGTGGTACCATTTTGGCGCACATAACTTTTTTGGATCCCTTTTTGGAACATTTTTCTGAATGGATTTTATGAAAAATTTACATTTTTGGCGAGTTTATGCGGGGTTGACCATACAGGTCCAATAATGTTTCTGACTTATTGTACAGATTGTTACGGACGCGGCGATACCAATTATGTGGGGGGTTTTGGTGATTTTCAGTTTTTTTTTTTAAACTTTAATAGATGTGAGATTGCGCATGCTCAGTGTGTTACAGCCGAGTCCTGCTAGAAGGCAGGAACCGGCTCCAGAAGAGGATCGCGCAGATCCTGGGGCTGCGCTGACCGCAGTGTGCAAGGGGCATTTAACGCGAATCAGATTCCCCCCCCCCTGCGGCGCTTACCGGGGAGGGGTGGGGTGTCCCCCAATTCGTGTTAAATGCCCCTTAAACGCTGCGGTCATCGCAACCGTGGAGTGTTGGGGGTTAACACTTGCGATCTGATAGCGGGTGTTAGAGGCAGGTGTCGGCTATAATGTACCGCCGACAACCGCAGCTTCTGGTGCCGACGCCGTTAAGAATGTATGTTTCTGGGAAGGATTGAAGGCACACCTGCGTGGATGTTTAAAGTCCTTCATTAAATACATTATGGAAGAGTCAGCCAAGGAGGAGGAAATGTTGGCCAATTCCTGTACAACCCTGGAGGCCACGTACATCGCCAAACATTGCCAAGTCTTGCATCCACAGCTATGGAACGCTATCTGGCCAGCGTATGAACTGGGACAAGTCCTGTGTTATGTTCTTGAGCTATCCTAGGGTAAGTCCGGAACATGATTGAGGCAGGGGGCTGAGGGTAGTTTTACCAATTCAAATACTTGGGGCAATCTTGCTATCCTCAGCTACACAGGCAGGACGTCAGAATAAGTCTCTAATTTTACTTGAGAAAGGGACCCCTGAGTCCCGAAACGTGTTGTATCCAGAGGCAACCAAATAAAATCAACCCCTTTAAAGCCAACCATATGAGGTGTGCACCCTCATTTCCTTCTTCATTTCTCCCCTACAATTCCACTGATCAGAAGCAGCGAGTTTACTGAGGAGCTAGGCTGTACCTGGATCACTGAGTTGTGCCTCATCATGCGCAACCTAAGAAGGTTAGCAAGTATTACCACCATGTTTAAAAAAATTTTTGCCTTTCACTTTCTAAACGATACTACCCTATGAGCGCCATTTCTCTTTGAGCGCCAACCTTTCGCTTTTGTTGTCAAAGAAAAAGTAGTAACATTTGTTAAACTATTTCTCTCTTGACACCACTCAACCAGGTTGGTTACTGTTCTATGTATATGTTGGGGAGGAATTTACTAGATCGCTGCTTTTGTGCAGAAGTCATCACACATGACGAATAATTGCAGAAAGATATATGTTGTTATCTCTGATGCACCTCAGCTAATGCTCGTTTTGAGATGCTGTACCGTTTTATTTCTGTGCCAATAAAAAGAGTTAAAAAAAGAGAAAAAAAAAAAGGTCATCCAACCCAAGTGTCTATATGTCACCACCCACATATATTCTCCCGTATTCCCCTGTCATTCTTCAAGGAAGATGAATCTCTTATGATCCCCTTTGTATGGGGCTCCGGTGGGTCCAAATTAAAACTTGCCAAATTGCAAAGACCTACATCACTTGCAGGCATGGCCCAATATCTAACACTAGATATTATTGGCATACATTGTATGTTGGTATAACATCCGAGATTCCACCTATGAAAATGGTGCTTCAATTTCCCAATTCAGTCAGATGAGGTCATCTCCACCTCAGGTAGGAGAAGTACCGTATATACTCGAGTATAAGCCGACCCGAGTATAAGCCGAGGCCCCTAATTTTACCACAAAATACTGAGAAAACCTATTGACTCGAGTATAAGCCGAGGGTGGGAAATGCATTGGTTACAGCCTCCCCAGTATATAGCCAGCCAGGCTCTGCCCCAGTGTATATAGCCAGCCAGCCCCTGCCCCAGTGTATATAGCCAGCCAGCCCCTGCCCCAGTGTATAAAGCCTGCCAGACCCTGTCCCAGTGTATAAAGCCTGCCAGACCCTGCCCCAGTGTATAAAGCCTGCCAGACCCTGCCCCAGTGTATAAAGCCTGCCAGACCCTGCCCCAGTGTATAAAGCCTGCCAGACCCTGCCCCAGTGTATAAAGCCAGCCAGCCCCTGCCCCAGTGTATATAGCCAGCCAGCCCCTGCCCCAGTGTATATAGCCAGCCAGCCCCTGCCCCAGTGTATATAGCCAGCCAGCCCCTGCCCCAGTGTATATAGCCAGCCAGCCCCTGCCCCAGTGTATAAAGCCAGCCAGCCCCTGCCCCAGTGTATAAAGCCAGCCAGCCCCTGCCCCAGTGCATATAGCCTGCCAGACCCTGCCCCAGTGCATATAGCCTGCCAGACCCTGCCCCAGTGCATATAGCCTGCCAGACCCTGCCCCAGTGTATATAGCCTGCCAGACCCTGCCCCAGTGTATATAGCCTGCCAGACCCTGCCCCAGTGTATATAGCCTGCCAGACCCTGCCCCAGTGTATATAGCCTGCCAGACCCTGCCCCAGTGTATATAGCCTGCCAGACCCTGCCCCAGTGTATATAGCCTGCCAGACCCTGCCCCAGTGTATATAGCCTGCCAGACCCTGCCCCAGTGTATATAGCCTGCCAGACCCTGCCCCAGTGTATATAGCCTGCCAGACCCTGCCCCAGTGTATATAGCCAGCCAGACCCTGCCCCAGTGTATATAGCCTGCCAGACCCTGCCCCAGTGTATATAGCCTGCCAGACCCTGCCCCAGTGTATATAGCCTGCCAGACCCTGCCCCAGTGTATATAGCCTGCCAGACCCTGCCCCAGTGTATATAGCCTGCCAGACCCTGCCCCAGTGTATATAGCCTGCCAGACCCTGCCTCAGTGTATATAGCCTGCCAGACCCTGCCCCAGTGTATATAGCCTGCCAGACCCTGCCCCAGTGTATATAGCCTGCCAGACCCTGCCCCAGTGTATATAGCCTGCCAGACCCTGCCCCAGTGTATATAGCCTGCCAGACCCTGCCCCAGTGTATATAGCCTGCCAGACCCTGCCCCAGTGTATATAGCCTGCCGCCGTTGCCGGACAGATTGCACAGAAGATATACAGGGGTCACCGGAAAGGTGAGTTTAGAGATATTTATTTTTTTGACTCGAGTATAAGTCGAGTTTGGGTTTTTCAGCACATTTTTTGTGCTGAAAACCTAGGCTTATACTCGAGTATATAAGGTATTCTCCATTTAAAAGGATAGTAAAAGTTGTTAATAGCCTCTGCCATGCTGAGCTTTTTGGAGTGATGGAAACATCCAATGTGGCAATGCTAAATGGCTTCCAAAACTCCTATTAAGGTTTCTGGAGTGATAGAATTAGTGTAGCAGAGCAAGCTACACCAGGTATACCATTAAGCTTTTTGCACAACTCTTATTCAACCTATTGAACCCTCTGTTACCTTCCTTTTACACATCTGTTATCAATAGCCGAAGAGACGCAGGCTTCTGCATTATTAAAAATGTAATATATATAAAATAGTAAAAAGCTGTAGCACTTCACAAGTTCAGGTAAAAAACCACCATGTGTTCTTTATTCACCAAAAAAAACTTCCAGTCTTTGCCAAGCATACCTGACAAAGATATGCTCGAATAAGACGTTTATAGTGTTGAAACCTTTTGGAGAATAAAGAACACTCAATGGTTTATAAATATATATTAGAGAATGTTTTGCAGCGACCATATGGTACCAAGAGTGACAGCTCATAGGAGGCCCTCTGATAGAACTTGGTTAAGAATGACCATGGAATTTTACAACTAAGTAATACCTTACTTGGGAATAAATGGGACTTGGCCTCAGGGGATGAGATGATGAGTGGTGTCCTGTTTGATTGGTTGTGCTTTATTTCCCCATTACTCTTTTATCCTTCCCCGAACACTATGATACTGAACTATAATAACTGTATAATAAATGTTCTGGATAGTGGCTGGACATTTGGATCAACGTGGACTTTACTGCATGGAACTCCAGTGGTTTTGCAGGACTATGTTACCTGGAACCTAATAGTCAACTCAGATACCCTCTCCTTCCCTCATGTCCCATTCCCTCTGAGGTCTTTTGACCTAATGTTTGTGTTGTTGACCTGAATACATGGCAGTTTTTAAATTATGAAACTCAAAAAATACAAAACTCAAAAAATAATATGAAACTCAATAAATGGAAAAAGAAATATACTTGTATTACTAATATTTTCCTTGATTTGGGGCTTTTGACATTTCTACAAACAGCAATTCATTCGTTTTATCCATTCGTAGCTAGTACAACCTAAAACTTTACATGAGCACTATTAAAAAGTATTAAAAAACACCAAGCAGAAGTCAAACAAGATGTATAATTACCTAACCATTCCATTTCCAAGGCCATCTACCATTTGTGAAAATGTTTGTTCAAGTGGTTTTTCTGATCCTTTTTGGTTTACCTATATAAAATAAACTGTATTAACATACATGCGTAATAGCGTTTTGGTTCCCTAAGAGTACAAATGTTCTTTCAGGAAAAAAAATACCTAACTGGAGGCCGTGAACACATAACAATCAATGGTCACCAAGATCAGTGTCACAGTTTAACCCCTATTAATAATATAAAATCAGTGTCACAGTTTCACTCCTATATAAATAATATAAAATATAAAGCACCCCAAATTACCCCATTTTAGAAACACTGTACCCAACACAAGGGTTAAAAGTAAGTGGAGGTAAAATATATTAAATCAAATTTTATAAAATACTTCATCCATTTAACCCTAAAATTTTCACACAAATGGATAATATGAAAATGCATAACCTTTCCTATTGTATGGGCACATGGCAGGACACAACAGGGAAGGAGCACCATTGGGTTTAAAGGGAGCAGATTTACACAGACCCCATAGTTAGATCATAGAAAAAAGTCATAGTATGGGATGCTTAATTTTTTTTTTTATTAAAAAGTCACTTTGATCAAAATGTTTTTCTTTCTGTAAGGGGTTAAAAAGGTAAAAAAAAACACCTAAATTATTTGGGGGGCAATTTCTCCCAAGTAGAATACACAACAACATGCGCATGTAAACTAGCAAGAAAGAGAGGGGAAAGGACACCATTTTCTTTTTTAAAGGACAGTCTGCAAAGGAAAAGCGCTACCTCGCTTTTCTTGGGAAGATTTTGCTGGAATTGTTTTCAGGTGCTTTGTCAACCCCATATTGGAAGCTACAACCCTTATATTATTTATCAATGAAAAAGTATACCTCCGGTTATAATGCTGTCTTTTTGGATTCAAAAAGACCCTATAAGTGACCCTAATATCTTTTACCTGCAAAAATGTCAGTCCTTGATTATGACAGATGTCTATTTGAATATGAGGCCTAATTTGGTAATTTAAGCAGGATTGGCAGGCAATTGCAGAAGCTCTAAATTGAAATGATAACAAAGCCCAACCATTGACCCCATTTGCAAAACTGCCCCCTCAAAGATGAAGGCGTATACTGAGCATAGAGTCTGTTGCGGTTTTTCTACAAATACACCATTATACTGTAGAATATGTCATGTCTTCTTGCCAAGCATATAAATCCCTAATATATTATTCCCCATTTGTGCAACAGCCATTTTCGCACTAAAAGGTTGTGGTGGCTTTCAGGTTTTGTACCGTGCCATTTTACAGGCTATAACATTTTTATTTTAACATGATACTTTTCTGTCAATAGGTTTACTTAATTTTTGGGTTTTTATAGCTTATTGATGATATTTTATTAACCCTTTTCTGGAGAAGGAACATAAAAAAAATACCATCACCATCCCAGAAATTATTATTTTAGTTGTATGGGCACTACAATTATGGCAATACCTTATTTATATATATGTTTTTAATATTTGCCTCATTTTGCTGAATATGAATAACTTGTTGAGCTGATTGAGGGCTTATTTATTTGAGAAAAGAGCTGTTATTTTAATTCATACTATTTGAGCGTACTTTTTAAATCCCTTTTTTGTAATAGTATTTGATAAAAAAGTGATGGCAGGGTTATACTTGTCCCTCTTTCAATATCCCCCTAGGAATTCCTTTACAATATTTCAAGGTCCTTTGTGTACCCTAGGACACGTGAGAGAAAATATTTTGCAGACACTTGCCTGTCAAGTTCTCTTCTTCCGTAGTTCACTGGGGAACATAGTACCCACAAAGTTTATCACTGTAGTTTTTTTTTAAATTAATTATTATTTTCTGTGTTAGGTATGTTGCAGGGCAAGTAGTGCTTTTCGAATAATATCCTGATTTTATTGTGTTGCTTTTGCCTGGCTACTTCTTAAGTATTTGGTACAACAGACATACAGCAGAAAAAAAACAGCCAACATTTTTCTGGCGGATAATGGCAGCGGTCTCTCTGTTTCTCAATGAACTCAGCAAGAAAAGAATTTCACAAGCATCTGTCACAAAAATCCAATTTTTGCCAAAACAGAAAAAAAAAAAAGGATGTACGATGTGAATCATTAACCAAACAAAAGGGGAAACCATTAACAGGGAAAATCTACCAATACTCACCTCTGCTCCTCTTCATCTCGATTCTGGAGCTGTCCTCTGCTTGTCATCTGCTTGGATCAGCTAGAAAAAAAAAAAAGACTTATAATTAGCAGGCCAAAGCGCAAACCAGCGCATCAGGCTACTAATTATGGAAGTCCTTGCCACCTTCCCAGCATGGGATGGGGACAGCGCCGGAATCAAGATAAAGAGGAGCAGATGAGTATTTCTAGATGTTTTTTACTTTCCCAAAGTGGTAGATTTCCTTTAGGCATCAATATGTAAAAACAATGCCGACGTTTTATCCCTTCGAAAAATTAGTGACACTGGAATCGGAACAATATAAGTTTTTTGGTGTAATCTATAGTAAAGCCCTACACTCAAACAACATTAATGAGGGGATAGAAGGCCCACTATATAAGCAAAAGGAGTGTACATGAGAAATAATAGGAACTTCTTACTTTCCACATAGATTGGGGAAATGTAATCAAAACAGTCTGTTGCATTTGATATCAGTTTGAAGACACTTGATATCTGATCAGGTGTCACTAGCAACACAAAATGCTTTTTTGGTATAAGGGGTTCCTAAATTCACTGAATAATTTGAAAAGATTTTCTATAGAAATAAGGTCAACATAACAAAGCTACTTCTATTTTCATTTTAATATTTAATAGCATAAAATGACTTACAGCAAAAACAGTATTTAAAATCTGAAACATATTTAATATATTTATAATATATTACAGAAGAGACAACCAATGCACAACTTTCCAGTTCAAGTGATTTTATCATGTTGATAAGAAATACCCTTAAGAGATACTACTTAAATAAACATGTAAAGTCTAAATACTTACCAAGTTAATTATAACTTGCTTCCCATAACTTATTATTTGCGAGTCAAAATGTCGCTGAAACCCATCCATCTGCAGAAAAAAAAGAGTCAGGAAAGTTTATTGAAAATGAAACTATTACGTAATAAACCTGGAAACAACTACTAAATAAACCCCGACATCAGCTTTTACCTCACCTAAACTGCACCCTCAAGTAGGGTGTAAAATATCCATTGTAGCGTTCTTTACTGTACATCAGAATTTGCCTATTAGACCTATAACCAAATGCTTTAGACAAGTCATGCAGAGAGGTTGGAGGGAGAGCATCAGTGTGGGCGAGTGTATATCACCATACTTTCATTTTAATGAAGAGAATTTCATCTACAAATAGTTAGGAATGTGGGCTGCAGATGAACATCCAGTTCCCGTCTATATATTTAAAGGACATCAGATACCGTAATCTGAAGGTAGATGTTTATACTCACATCCCTGTCCCATCCTGAACGGCAATAACCTTCTTTATTTCTAGGAAACCTGGTCATTCTCAAACATGAAAAGAGCTTTATTAAAGGGAGTTAATAAAGGGAATTTATGCACTCCCTTCTGGCTGATTGATACGCAGACGCATTGTGTCGGCGTGTCAATCAGCCGGAGTGAGGGGGGGGTTAATTATCAATGGAGCCATAGGGCACTCGGTAGAGCCCCTCAGGATCATTTGCATGGTCGATAAAGCTTTTTTCTAGGAAAACCGGTCAATCTGAAACATGAAAAAGAAGGTTAATGCCGTTCGGGATGGAACCGGAGGGTAAACATCTACCATCACCATCTACTATCTGTCCTTTAACTGCTTAATTCTATGGTCCAGACAGAAACAGTCCAGTTCTATGACGCTCTCCCTCCCGGGTCCCAGGCACACCCTTGCCCCTCTATGCTGTTCTGTTCCCCCGCCTGCTCGCTTACCTTGCCGCGATCCAGTGCCGACTACGGCTTCCTGAGACTTAAAGGGCCAGCGAGATAATTGATGCTGGTTCCCCAGTTCGATTCCTGACTATGCTCCTCTGCTGCCTGCCTTGACCTATTGCTATGTCTCCGACTCTGATCCCGTGCTGTCCATCCTGACCTCCTGCCTGTCCCCAATTACGATTTTGCTCAACGTCTTTGTACCTCGCCTTGGCTGCCACTGTGCACACCTGTGGAACGACCTGGTGGTACCACGCCACAGCAAGTCCAACCTGCTTTGCGGTGGGCTCTGATGAAAACCAGGTGCTACTTAGATTCCGGTCTTAGGTGTCGGCTTATGTCATCGTCCGCGGTGGTCCAGTGGGTCCACTACCCCAGAAGCCTGACAGGTGTTTATTTAAATCTGCTGACTACAGATCTGTTCGTGTCTGAGGAAGGAGAAGATTCCCCCAAAACCTTATGTACTCTTTGATGTACTGCATCGGCCATGCCTATTGGAGCTTCTCTACCTGTTTGGTAAGTCCTGATGAACTTGTGAGACGAAAATATATGATATAATATTGTGAGAAGAACTATATGTAGCTGATTACCGTCCTACAGACGGTGAAGCTGTAATCTATCATTGTGTGACATGTTGTCTATTGCTGAGCATGTAAATACATTTTTATTATTAAAGTTACCATTACATGTTGTAGTGTTTTCTGTGTGAATACAAGCATGAAAAGAACTGAAGGCACATTGCAGACTGAGTTGCAAAGAACATGCGCAGAGTCATAGACAGGAACCAGTAAGAAAAGTCTTCATGCCCATAATAAATCTATGTACAAGTTTTCACTACATGACAGGCAAATTAATTTTAACCCCTTCCAACTAAAGTCAGTTTTCACCTTCATTTAGAATCTGACATGTGTCACAATAATTGTCTATAACTTTGGAACGCTTTAACATATACAGGTGATTTTGAAACTTCTTGTGACACATTGCACTTCATGTTAAGGATTGGCAGTAAAACACGTGGCACTGAAGCCTCCCCCGGCTACTTGGACTCTGGTGACATTCTTTTTTTTTTTTTTTTTTTTTAATTAATTGCATATATGTCCGATCTACATGCTTGACCTATATACACACACATGGAAAAAAATTGTTGGTAACCTTCGTTTAACCCCTTAACGCAGCAGCCCTTTTTGATTTTTATTTTTCACTCCCACCTTCAAATATCTATAACTTTTTTATTTTTGTAACACATTACACTTCAACATGGTGGTATTTAAATATTTCATGCCATGTACTAGGAAGCAGTAAAAAAAATTCCAAATGCAGTGAAATTAGTAAAAAAACGCATTTGTGCTGTATTCTTGTGGGCTTGGATTTTACGGATTTCACTGTATGCCCCAAAAGACATGTCTACTTTATTCTTTGGGTCTGTACGATTACGGGGATACCAAATTTATATAGGTTTTAGAATGTTTTCATACATTTACAAAAATTAAAAACTCCTATACTCCTAAACTTTTGGATTTTGCCGTCTTCTGGCACTAATAACTTTTTTATATTTCGGTGTACGGAGCTTTGGGAGGTGTAGTTTTTGGCGGTTTTTGATGACGTTTACAATGTTATAATTTTTTGAACTGTATGACCTTTTGATCACTTTTTATAGAATTTTTTTTTTTAAATGGTAAAAAAGTGCCATTTTCAACTCCATTTTGATAGATTGGGCATTTTCGGACGCAGCGATACCTAACGTGTTTATGATTTTTACTGTTTATTTATATTTATATCAGTTCTAGGGAAAGGTTTGAGTTTTTAGGGTTTTTTTAATTATAATTTTATTTTTAATTTGTACTATTTTTAAGACTCTTCAGGGTACTTTAACCCTAGGTTGTCTGTACGATCCCATCATATACTGCCATACTACAGTATGATTTTACTCCTCATTCATTACAATGTGCTGATATATAATGGGTTAACCCGAAGAAGCCTAAGGTCTTCGGAAGACCCGAGGCTTCCATGGCAACGGATCGCGGCTCCCCGATGACGTCGCGGGGAGCTATGATCCTCAGAAAGATGGCAGCGCCCATGTGTCACCATCTTTTTGAAGCTGCCGTGATCTTCGACAGCGTCGATCAGCGGGAAAACACCCAGCACCAGCACCGATCGCGGGTGTTACCAGTAAGCATTTGCTGCAATATGCAACAAAGACTTACCAGCTATGGAGAGGGCTCGGCCCGTGAGCCCTCTCCATGCACCCGCACCCGGCATGTAACGTAGTATTACGTCACATGTCGGTAAGGGATTAATGAAAGAAAACCCATAATGGTCACAGAAATAACTCAAATCGGACATATGTATAAATCAATAACATTTCTATGAAAAAGAACAAATTTAATTGCATGTTTTTCACAAAGGCCAAAACAACCTGGTAGGGCCACTATATAATCATCATATATCATGAAGCTATGCAAGCCATACATGCTTAGTAAAAATTAAAATTTTCTCCCAAAATCCAAAGAAACGGTCAGCTACATAAATGTCAAGTGAAAGTACAGGATAGTGGACACTCCAAGAACATGTAACGTGATACAGTAGCTTTATGAATAATAGATTGCTTAAAATAACTATTGCAAGCAGATGCTTTACTTACATGGTTTACTGCATTGTTGATCTGAGGCTTTGGTTTATATTTCAAGTTTGGTCTCTGTGACCAGTAAAACGGAATTGATCCACGGGTCTGCAAAGATTAAACAAAATATACAGCCATTAGTTTACTTCTCAACTTAGAGCAAATCATTAGACTTCTCTCTAGTTTGAATGTATGTATGTAAGCATTTTTTTTGCAGATAGATTTAAAGTTTTCATGGAGACTGTACAAACTTTTTTTTTATGGGGGAGGGGATAGCATGAAAACTCACATAACCAGAAGATAACAACATCTAGAGTTCACCAAATGAATATGTTACAGTAACCATGGGGGGGTGGGGGATAAGGAAACTTTGATATCCAGAAGATAACGGTAAAACAGTAACACCCTGCAAGGGTGTAAAACAGTAACACCCAGCAAGGGTGTAAAACATTAATACAAGTGGTCCCCTACTTAACAACCAACTTACAGACAACCCCTAGTTACAAATGGACCTCTGGATGTTGGTAATTCAATGTACTTTAGCCCTAGGCCAGTGGTGGCAAACCTATACTGGTGCCAGAGGCGGCACTCGGAGCCCTCTGTGTGGGCACCCAGGTCATCACCCCAGAATGAAGTTCACCAGACAGGACTCTTCCTACAGAATCTTCCTACAATATTAGACAAATTTGCCCTCCTCCTTTCAACTGTGTTGGTGTCCTTAGGAGGCTGAACAATTGAAACTTGTCAAAAGGAGAAATAAATTACTGCTTAAATTGCTGTGCTGGCACTTTGCAGTTAATAAGTGGCTTTTAGTTGAAGTTTGGGCACTCCGGCTCTAAAAGGTTAGCCATCACTGCCCTAAGCTATAATAATCAGCTGTAGGAGTTATAAAAGGTGTCTGCAATGAAGCTTTATTCATTAATCTGGTTCTTATGACAACTCAACATTTTTCAAATCCAATTTTCACAGAGACCAAAAAAACATTCTGGCTGTGTTTACAATTATAAAATATACAGTTTCAGCTTACATACAAATTCAACTTAAGAACAAACCTACGGAACCTATCTAGTACATGTAGATTTTAAATGTGATCAGAAATTCAAAAAGCATTTAAAATATACTAAAAAGATTTAATGGTAATGTGTAGCACCGGACCAAGAGATTTATAGATAAGGTAGTGGCTATATTAGTGATGTGCGAAATGAGTTGTCTGATGTAGAGAATGTTAAAGCTTTGTTAGTGGTCCTATAAGAGTATTTAACCCGCATGTGATTGTGAGCTGATGATGCCATTAGTTTTTCCATAACAACATTAAACAATGAGGCGGATTCCATTTTCTAGCTAAGTCTACTCTAATGAATGCACAATTTGGTGAAAATGGAATGCCCAATTTGGCAGATAGCCCCTCATTTCCACCATACATGCAGTAGTGCACTTTGGCATCTCCAGCAGGAGTCAGAGGTCGTAGAGTACGTTCTAGATGTATGAATACAGTGGGATAATTTAGAGCTTAATTGGAATACAGGCAGTCCCTGGGTTACATACAAGTTAGGGTCTGTAGGTTTGTTCTTAAGTTGAATTTGTATGTAAGTCGGAACTGTATATTTTATCATTGTAACTCCAGCCAGAACTTTTTTGGTCTCTGTGACAATTGGATTTTAAATATGTTGGATTGTCATAAGAACCAGGATTAACAATAAAGCTCCATTACAGACACCTCTGATAACTGTTAGAGCTGATTATTGAAGCCTAGGGCTAAAGTACTGGAAATTACCAACATCTAGAGGTCTGTCTGTAACTAGGGGTCGTCTGTAAGTCGAGTGTTCTTAAGTAGGGGACTGACTGTACTGCTTGTAATTGTTGGAGCAAAAAATGACTTTGCAATTCTTGTTCCCATCTGGAGATAAATGGGAGGCAGGGTACTTTTAGAAGTAAAGTTGAATAGCTTCCTGTATAGTATATTACATAGATACCTTTGCATTTCTTAAAAAACATCTGAAGTCTAGATCAAGGCTGACCCAAACGATATAATGATCACAGTCGCAGAGGGTGCAACTGCGACCAGGCCCACTAGTGGAGAAATTCCAGCGGCTCATCCATGTGCTGCACTAGCACATAAAGTGAGTACAGTGCAGCACACACACAAATGAACTGTGGAAGCCGTGGGCCCCCTGCCCGACACTCGCACCTCTGCACAATAAAGAGGCCCCGCCCCCATCCCCATGTCATCTCTGGAGCTGCCTGCTGGGGGCCTATTGGGTCCATGCTGTTCCCTGCGGCAACTGACACCTAATGCAGTAAGTGTTGCTGTTCCCCTGCTTTCTGGCTGTGTAATGTGACACCAGCCAGGCAGTGCAGGAAATCCAGCATCCAGGAGGTGGAAGCTGTGGATTCAAATTACAGTCATCGAAAGAGGCGAGTAACTGTACAGTTGGATAAAAAATATTCACATTTATTCAGAAAACTTTAAAATTTGTTGTATATACAACCTGAAAGCATGGAGATAGCATAGGGTAGTGAGGAGACCAGTAATCGCCTACTGGCTGGGAAGAATTCATGGGAAGTATATATTCACACCCCTGACTGATCATGTGATTCACCTAAAGATTCTGTCATTTATCATGTGAATACTTCAATCTAATTAATAATAATAATTGTTTATTTATATAGTGCACATAGATGCAGCACTGCACAAACATGTCTAATTGGTCCCTGTCCCCATGGGGCTCACAATCTAAACAGCTTACCAGTATGTTTTGTAGTGTGGGAGGAAACCGGTTTACATGAAGGAAACCCATGCAAACACAGAGAGAATATACAAACTCTTTGCAGATGTTGACCTGGGTGGGACTCAGGACACCAGCACTGCAAGGCAGAAGTGCTACCCACCGTGCTGCCAACATAGCATTTTTTGTACAAAATGTGTTTAGCAAGTATGAAAAGCATGTTGGATATGAAGTAGCGATGTTAATATTGGTAGATTACATCTACTCCATACCCAACATGCTTGTCATACTGCTACTTCTCTTGATGGCTCCAGATTTGACCTATAAAGTTGGTCATAGAAAGCCTTAAATTGTTCCCTAACTTTATGTGGATCTCTCTCTATCCCCTATGTTTTCCTATAATAGCCAATGTATAACAGTTTTCTTTGGGGGCACGGACCATCTGATCTTAGAATTTCCCTACTCTACCCCCTTCTGAAAAGCATCTTTGCCCCGGAAAGAACAGTTTACGTTGAGCCTTCATTGTGAAGAATTCCTCATATTCATTTTTCGCTTTCTCTAATAACTTCTGGTTCTAATTATTTAATCTATTCCCCAATTTCCATTCTGCTTCTTTATACTGTTGACCAAGTTGTTGTTCTCGATAGCTAAACCTACGTCTTGCTTCCCCTATCTCTTTCTTGAATATTTCCCTTAAGTAGGCCTTAATGGCATCCCCAGACTTTTAATGGGCCTTTTGACCTAATATTTTTTTGTCCAGGATTAGGCTGCTATATTTTTAATGTCTGGAAGATCCCCTAGTATTGATAACCAGTGTGGATATAGTCTGAAATTTGTAGTCTGCCCCTCTACTGCATCAATTGTTACCAAAACTGGACCATGGTCCGAGATTATAATAATTGGATCATACCTTATACTAGAAACTAGAGAGTAGCTTACCAGGCAGTGGTCTATTCTAGATAGGGTGTTGTATGTTTTGCGATGACAAGAAAAACAATAAATTACTCTTACGGGTAATGTTGTTTCCTCGAGTCACGACGGCACCACCAGAGAGATTGGGATCGGCCCTCCAAGGACAGGAAACCTGAGCATAAAAAGAGGCTCCTCTTATTCCTCCTCAGTTGGTTACAGAGATTTCTTGGAAGAGCCGTTTAGTTAGTAGACAGAACATATATATATATATATATTATATATATGCCGAATAAATATGTATGCATCTTCTTAATGTCCTCTTTTTTTTTTTTTTGCGACAACTGGGAAGCCGGGAAACCCAGGAAACAACATTATCGGTAAGAGTAATTTATTGTTTTCCCCTTCATCACAACGGCACCACCAGAGAGATTTACAGAGGAAAAAACAAACAATTGGGGGGGGGGGGGACCACAATAGTGTCCCTATAGTGATTTAGGAAAGTGTGAGGGGTAGACCAGGTGGCAGCCTGGCAAATTTTTTCCAGTGTACCCCACTATGTAGCTAAGGCTCTAGTTGAATGAGCACAGATGCCAAACAGGAACAGGAACTTCTGAAATTTCATAGGCCATTTTAATAGTGACTTTAATCCATCTAGAAATGGCTGTGGAAGATGCGTTAATTCCCTTATTCTTTCCTGAAAAGAAAATAAAAAGACTATCCGATTTTCTCCACATAGAAATAGCATCTAAATATTGGATATATACTTCTTCTAACGTCAAGACAATGAAAAGATATTTCCTTCTCTGTTTTGGGATTATTGCAAAATGAAAGAAGGGGAATGTCCTGAGACCTATGAAAATCGCATACTACTTTAGGTAAAAACCCCGGATCTGGTCTAAGGATAACCCTGTCCTCTAAGATCCTACAATATGGTAGTTTATGTGACAGAGCCACTATCTCGCCCACTCTTCTGGCTGAGATGATGGCTGTAAGAAAAACAGATCTAGGGATGTACAATTTTTTGTCCGGTGATTCCCATTCCTTCTGCGTCAGAGATGCCACAGTTTCATGAAAAGGAAAGGTTAATTTAAGTCTTTCTTTTAGACCCTCAAACATAATATCTTGAACCGATCTAGGTTCTCTCCTATCTTGAATATCCACAGTCATCCTGATAAGTTTAAGAAGGTGATCAGAGTCATCCATATTAAACACAGGGCGTCCTGCATGCTCTGTTTCGGAGGTCAAAGAGCCTGATTCACTAACTGATGCTACACCTTCTGATCCTGATCTGATCCTGACCTCTCCGTGATATATACTGCGGCAGGGGTACCTGGCTGCTCCTGCGAGAGAGGCAGCGGGTTAGGAATTGACACTTCCCTGGCCCTTTGGACCTCTTCCCTAACCACATTCCTTAATGACTCCATCCAAACAGAAGACTCTTCAGTTAAGATTTTGCCAATACAGGTTTTACAAGTGGCTTTTTCATAACTAGTGGGGAGTTTATGACCACAAATATTGCATTCTCTATGATGTGTCATTACATATATAAAAAAATATGTAACTCACCGCCCTGCAGTATAGTTACCAGGGCTAGAGTCCTGGGTGTTTCAGCGAGGTCACGCTTGTCTGCCATACTGCACAGCTGATTTCAGAACAGCACTCTGCAGTCCACGTCTTCCTGTTTTAAATCTCCCGCTGGAGTCAGTGGCCGTGTCCACGACTTTACCTCCCGTCAGGATGCCCAGCGGTGAGGAAGAATAATGAGTCTCTCTCAATTTAGGTAGACCATTGTTGGGGCAACTCAGGGAAGAGCTAATAAATTCTGAGCTCCCTCCTGGCTTTTTTCCTTCTCCGAAACCGGAAGTGACAGTGCGTCTCACTTACGGGGCCTGCGCCTAACTTATTCAGTCTGCAGACAGCCGGCAGCTCTATAGAAGACCATCGGCACGATTCTGGGATGACAGACGGAGGGAGGGAAGTGGCTGACTGACTAACCCAATCCCCAGACCGGAGGATTATACAGACGGCGTCTCACACTCCTGTAATAAAAAAGGCTAAGTAAAATACCGCAGGGACACCTTCACCACGGCGTTCCCAGGTCTCCTCCAAGGACAGGAAACCAAAACTGAGAAGGAATAAGAGGAGCCTCTTTTTATGCTCAGGTTTCCTTTCCTTGGAGGGCGGATCCCAATCTCTCTGGTGGTGCCGTCGTGGTGAAGGGGAAACGTTTTTTTTGCTCTGTGCTTGGAATTTATAAAGGGTCCCTCGGTGGGGACTGAAAGCAGTTGGAAGGAGGCCCAAACCCTCCTAAAGGAACATACCTTGAAGGTGGCAGAGGACAAAAGGTTTTTTCTTAAGCAAAAATATTTTGTTCAGGATTAAGAGGTTGGCCATCTACTATCAGACATAATTAATACCCAGAAAGGCCGAACGGAAAACAGAGAGACACAGGCACTGGATAGATCGTTAGCCACGGGGGATAAGGAAATAATTGGGGTGTTTCATGCCACGTATAAAGAATCTTCTAGATCCCAGATTAGTTGTAACACAGTGGAAATAAATGGATATTTAGAAGACATAGAAATGCCTAGACTAACTCGGGAGCAAGCAGAGACCCTAGACTCCCCGTTGACACCGGAGGAGTTGGAGGTAGCATTGACTGGATGGTCTACCAGGGGAGTTTTTTTAAAAAAACATCAGGAAACTCTCTTGCCCAGGCTGTTGCAAGTACTTGAGGAAGCAAAGTCACATTATATCCTTCCACCTTCTATGCGAGAAGCAATATCGTCTCTGGTTCCAAAACCGGACAGGGAGCCGCAGAACCCGGACTCACATTGTTCAATTTCAATGCTATCAGTGGATATATAGTACTGGCCAAAGCCTTAGCTTACCGCCTACTTGGGGTCATTACCTCCATCATTCACACAGACCATTTTGGGTTTATGCCGGACAGATCAAATCTTTTGACAGCGTCGAGTGCGAATTTTTATGGGCCATGCTGCGGAAGGTTTTGAACCCCATTATATTTGTTTAAGCTGCTGTACACTGCTCCGAGGGCGAGAGTAAAAGCTAATGGGATGGTTTCGGAAGCATTCCAACTGGAGAGAGGTATACAACAAGGGGTAAACGACAAGGGTCTTTCTTTATGCTGACAATCTTCTAATATATCTGGGAGATAGGGATGGGTCCCTAGTGGGTGCCATGAATGTTATTAGAACTTTCGGGTGGTACTTGGGATTCAATATTAATTGGTAAAAGTCAGTTTTACATCCTTTGGATACAATTCCGGGAGATCCTCAAACCATAGGCCCCCTCCAGGTAGCATCCAAGATTAAATATCTGGGAATGGTAGTAACTGGTCAGCTGAAGGATTACATAAAAGATCATTTAGAACCCCTACTCTCTCGCTCTTCAACCAGAATTGAGACATGCTGCAAACTCCCCCTGTACCCAGTAGGAAGAAGGAATTTGATTAAAATGGTTCTGATGCCGCAGCTCCTGTATCCTGTATAACTCTCCGTTATGGTTAGGACAGTCTTATTTTCACAAAATTCAAGGTCTGTTCCGTAAACTGATTTGTAGAGGTCAGCAGGTGAGTATTAGTCTGGATGGGTTTTTCCTTTGCCTCCCTCTCTCACAGTCTTTGCCCTGCGTCCCCTGTCTGCCATTTGCTGCTATTCATGTTTTGATTGGGTTGAAGGCCATTTTTGGTAACTCGACTCATTGTACCATTACTTGCATTATCATCTGGTATATATTTCTTTTTGTATTTTTGCATGTTTTTGCTTGTTAGGTCTAGTCCCGTTGTTTACTCAGGCTGTGGGCCCATAGGGATACAGGTCCCATGCATGCCTCTGGTTCCTGTGTTGCATTGTTACACCCCTTGGTGTATTTTTAGATCTTTTTAATCATTGCTTTTCCCATATATTGTATGTGACTCTTACTGTTTAATAAAATGTAGTCACACTTTTTCAGTCCATATACGCATCCTCTGCTTTCTTGTTTTGCTTCATATTAGTCTGGTTACACTACAGAGAAGCAAAGTGGAGGGGAGCCTGGCGATTCCTAATCCTTGGCTATATTTTCTAGCCTCCCAAGTCCAGCACTTTGCAGGCTGGGGTAAGAGAGAGGAGGTTAACAGAACAGGTAATCCGATTAAAGCATGGACGGGGTTGCCTACTCCTGCACATGCTCTGGAAGCCAAGTTTGGAGGGGGATTATATAGTAAAAAGCCTACATTAATACTTATGGGGAAAGTATGGAACAAGGTGAAGGAAATTGTGGGTACCCCTAAATTCACTCCCTACAGCCCCTTGTGGAGAAACTCCCAGAGATTTTCCGGCTGGAGGGCTTTTCGCCTTGGGAGGAAAAGGGGATCCTCACCATTGAGGACTTATGTACCAATGGTGTATGCAAAACATTCGATGACCTCAGCACCACACATCAGCTCCCCCTTTCCTGGTTCTTCCAATATTTACAGCTTAGGCATGCCTACGATACCCAGAATAAATTAACGCCGATTACGTTCGGACCCTGTGTTGCTCTGAATAGGCACTGCTGTCCAATACAAATAAAGGGCTGATATCCTTCTACAACAAGCTACTATTGAATAAAGCACTGGAAAATGTGTCAGTTAAAGTGGGAAAGAGACATTGGACCTATTCCAGATGAGAAGTGGTCTAACTGCTTGGAGTTGGTACCAACTGTCACCGATTGAGTCCTACAGGATGTCACACCAACTCTTACAGGTCACCACAACTACTGTTTAAAATAGGGATTCATGGGGACTCATCCTGTCCTATGTGCGGGATTGAAGAGGCACATGATGTGGGAATGTGGGGAACTAGAAGGGCTGTGGAAGGAAGTGTTGGAACTTCTGGGTAGAGTATTCTTATTTACTATACCGGCAACACCCCTCACTTGTTTGTTAGGTATCCTAGATGTAAATCGACCTCCAACATTATAAGGATTCAACGGTCCCTATATCAAGTCAGAAAGCTAATGGCTGCCCATTGGATCAAGTCAAGGCTCCCGTCTATAAGGGAATAAATAGATAGGGTAAATAATGTAATTAGACTTGAATATGGAACTTACTTAAAAATAAATTCTATAGCCAAATTTGAGAAAATCTGAGGGAAACGGATGGATGAACCAGGACTGCAGTCATACCCATTACCCCAACTCAGAGCTAGTCTGCAGTACCAACTTTCTTTAGCCACCTAAGTGGAGTACTAGAATACCTTAGGATGTAGTTGCCCTGCCCTTGGGAGCTGACTTTGGGTGGGAAGGGGGGTTGGGGGGGTGCTCTTTGTTATTGGTCATTGCAATCTGATTGAAAACATGGCCAACTGATTACACTGGGGGGGGGGGGGCTATCGGAGATCAGTCTCCGGAAAGCACAGCCCCATGTTTTAAAGTGGCGCACAGCTGTAAGTAAATAATAATGGCTAGATGGCAAAAAAATCTTACATGGACTGCGCCTTACTTTTGCTCTCCGACCATTTTTTCCTGGTCTATTGTGTGCCAAAAATTGCTCCTAAAATGCCGACAAAGTACACATAAATGTGATGGATAATCTGATAATGTGGAAAAGTTAGGTCACGCCCACTTGCGCAAAAAAAAAAAAAAAAAAAAAGATGGAGGAGTCGGAATAGTCCTTTCAGGCACAAACTCATTAGAAATGATCTGCAACAACGAACAAAATCCCGGCATTTTTTAGGTGCAGATACGATAATACATGTCCCCCACAGTGTAATACCTGTACACTTTTTCGCATATAACATGTTCCAATGTCCGAATTGTAATGCATGACCACCTGTGTGTGTTCATATAAATTATCTGATTTAAAAAAAAACAAAACACAACCCTAGTATCTCCCATCCTTGTCTATTTTTTTACTCAACACTTTGAAATCAATTTTAGAGTGAATAAGTACTGAAACCCCCCTTGAGTAGATACTTCCATACGAGTGGAATACTTTCCCTACCCATTTCTTCCTCACCCTATTTCGCAACTCTAAAGTCAAATGGATTTCTGTTAGGAATACAATTGTTGGTAAGGGTCTTTGGATCAAGGCAAATATCGCACAACTCTTTAGGCAGTCACTTAGACCCCTAATATTCCATGTTACAACAAAAAAACATTCCCCCTCCATGACGTACAGCCCCTTTCATCCATAGATCTCTCACTATTTAAAGGTATTTAAAGACTCCATTGAGACCTTAATCTCCTTCACTGCCGCTAGAATTTCAGTTAAAATGGAGCTGTTTTCTTGCGGGGTTTCTTCATTTTGTAGGACTGTAAACCTAGAGTCATTCTGTGCTGCGTCCCCCGGCCTTCTCTGTCTTTCCCTGTTGTCGTGGCCGAGTGGGCAGGGATTTCCACATCTTATCTAAGCTTGTGGATTTCCTAGCCATTTTGGTGTATTCCCCCTCTGCAGTGGTCTATAATCCTTTGAGGTTCGCGATTCCAACTCCAAAAGTGAAACGCAACTGTTTGTAACATCACCAATATTACCAACACAGACCCCACCTCTACATTAAACCAAATTTTGTAGATATAATTTAAGAAAATTGTACCAATGTGAGACTTTCACACAGATAATACTTAGTTTTGATAACAATACACTTAAAGCCCAAGATACAGTTCCCAAGATGGTTTACTTCTTTCGTATAATCTTTAACCCTTACAACCCGTTATTACATCCTCATAAATAGAACAATAACTTGTGTTTATACTAAATTTAATCACAAACCCAGACTACTTATGTCTACACCCATTTCAAGTTGAAAATCTTTCCTGCTGGGAATGCAAAAAAAAAAAAAGAACAAAAAACCACCACAATGTGGCACAATTACTTACCCAGTCCGGAGAAGATTCCGACTGTGCCGCAATTCAAGAAGATCGTGCGCCCGATATCCTGCATGTCGCTTCGCCGCTCAGGTCCACCATCTTCCTCTCGGTGTATGTGAATGCATCAATTGCGACACAATTTTTAAAGTTAAATCCCGTGCTCTGTCCTAATCTGTCAGATCGTCCAATGGCCCGCCACTGATTTCTGTCGCATGAAAGCCGTCAAATTCCAACCGCCTGTGACACAATCCCCTTCTAAATCCCGGTCCGAGCGGCGCGATCCCCGAAAACGTTGGAAAACCTGATGGAAATGCGTCCGCAGGACCCTTAGTAAAAAAGCCCCAATGTTCCTCTTTTCTCAAACAAGAGGATAAACCAGAAAATAATTCCCGTTACTGCATCCTCATAAATTATACAATAGCTTGCGCTTATACTTTGCTATATTCAATTACAAGCCCAGACTATTATATCAAGACCCAGTTCAGGTTGCAAATTGTTCATGATCTTCGCAGGAATACGATTCCTGATATCCAGGGCAGAAAACCGAAATGTTCCCTATTCTCAAACAAGAAGATAAACCAGAAAAAGTTCTTGTTGCTGCGTCATCATAAATTATATAGTAGCTTGCAACTATACTTTACTATATTCAGTTCCAAACACAGACTATTATGTCCAGACCTAGTTCAAGTTATAGATCAATCCTACTATTCGTAGGAGAACTCTTCCTGAATCCAGGGCAAAAACTATGACAAAAAGAAAAAGAGAGAAAAACAATAGTGTTACAAATTCTCACCACTCTTTACTTCAGCCCTCCAGGGAATATATTTTCCTTCAAGCAGATCAGCAGAGTAGGTTTTAAGATAGAAAGCAGTTCTTGCAGTCAAGGGGTTCACCGTGTTTCATATCCCATCAAGCTCGGTTTTTAACCTTGTAACCTATCAGAGTTCGTTCTTCAGTTCAGTACAGCAAAACTGCAATTTTATTCCTTCCCCACAGTTCAAACTTTCCGGGGGCATTCACCAACAGATCCTGGACCTGAGCCTGCCGCCCGTTGCTAGTCTCCGGATCCTCCAGGTTCTCGAACTGTGCAGTCCGCCCTCCGCTCTCACCGTGAACAGGGCTGCAAATCCTCCAAGAACACAGAATCACCGTCAAAACTCCGGGCCTCGTATTGGCGATACTATTATGGGACCTCCCCGTCTCTCTCACAGGCCAGGAGGTCTGGAGCGAACTCCAACTGCAGGTTTCTGATCTTCCGGGAGTGCATTGTATCCTCAGGATACTCTTTGGGTCTCTTCCCACCTCTTTCACAGGCCGAGGAGCGCTCCCGGATGCTGCACCTGCTGCCCGCTATGAAAGCCAAAATTGCGGCTCCCGAAAACTGCCGACCATCCTCCACTCCTCCAACCGGGAGACAGCCCTCGGATCGCCGAGGACCAGCCAAAGTCCGGACTTTTTAAACCGCCTTCTTGAACTCAGGCCAGCTATCGCGGTGCGCCGTACATAGCCCCGACAATGTTCGAGCCAAACCTGTGGGGTGCAGCACTTTCCGCCTGTTGCGAGGGAGGAGGAGTCATCGAGGAGGAAGCAATATTGATATGCAACCTCACATCATGCAGTCTAGCGCTGACTTAATCACGCCGTCAATCCACAAGCCCGATTTCAAAAAATATCCTTTTCTTCAGATAGCAAAAGTGTGGTTCCAGGCCCTACAAAGCCCAAGGTATGGGCAATTGAAAATGACACACTGCCTCACTGATAGAAGAGTCTCTTCTTTTTTTCATATGTAAACAGACGAGTTTTAACATAAAAAAGGAATTCATACATCATTCCTTTCATGAAGGTGCTGTTAGGTAAGTGGGAAAAAGCTCTTGAAAGTGTCCCTTTAAGGGGCCAAACAGCATTAGTATATTGTATCTTCACAAACTGTGTGCCATGAGAGGCTTGACGCAAGACAATAATATGACGTGCTGTTACATAATGATGGCTTATGGAAATAAAGACCAATAGAAGAATAAAACATATCCAAATAAAGCTTACTTGTACAAATGATGCTTTTCCTCCACTACAGTACACGATTTGCTCTGTCTCAACAAAATTTGCTGCATGTCCTTCGGAATCAATACCTAAAATACATAAAGCAGAATACAAAAGAGTTCTATATAAAATAAAGGCTTTGGACACCAAAAGTACTAGTGTAGTGCACTGGGGGACACAAAGACCATGAAAAGTACCGTATATACTCGAGTATAAGCCGAGGCCCCTAATTCTACCACCAAAAACTGGGAAAACCTATTGACTCGGGTATAAGACGAGGGTGGGAAGTATACAGCCTGCCCCCAGTAGTATACAGTCACCCCAGCCGCCCCCAGTAGTATACAGCGAGCCCCGCTCGTCTTCAGGCTTCTGCTGGGCGGTGCCATTGTTCTCACCCAGCAGGTGCATAGTATGACGTCATGCTAGGCGCCGCCAGGGAGAAAAACAAAGGCGGCGCCCAGCAGAAAACAGAAGACGGCCGCGGATGCCTGAAGATGAGCCGTCCGGACATCGGGGGTGCAGCGTTACGCTTCGGGGCCACCGGAGGGTGAGTATACAAGTTTATTTTTTTAAAGTAATTTTTACTTTCGTATTGACTCGTGTATAAGCCGAGGGGACGTTTTTCAGCACATTTTTTGTGCTGAAAAACTCGGCTTATACACGAGTATATACGGTAAGTTGTTGTTGTCATTATGAAATAGATGCAGAGATTTGGCCTTTGAGGAATCTTAGTGTATAACTAGCATTAAATAGAAAAAATATATATTGTAAAGGACATATGAAAAACTAACAAACATACTTTATGAATCAATTTTTACTTTTATTAAAAAACAGTAAGAGTCCCTCCTCCCCCAAAGGATGGGCACAGAGGAGAGCCACCAACACGGCAATTGCCAGACTGGCCTCAGAATGAGGATAGAATCAAGGCAAGTTTTAGACTGAGTGGGATCTTGGGCAAAAGTAAAAAAAAAAAAAAAAAAAAATATTTGTACAATACATTTACATTTCTGCCATTTAGCACAGGGATTTATAGTACCTATGGTATAGGATAGAGCAGTGGTTCTCAACCTTTCTAATGCTGTGACCCCGCAATACAGTTCTTCATGTTGCGGTGATCCCAAACCATGTACAAGAATGTTGTATTCGTGCCAAAAAATGCAATAAAATAGTGGCTCCGATGGCTTTAGGCGACCGCTGTGTTTTGGTCATTCGACCCCCACCGGGGTCGTGACCCACAGGTTGAGAACCGCTGGTATAGAGTGTTGTACATCCAATGACTGATGAATGCAAACTAGTGTAAATTCCTGTTCTGGCATTTGTTCTGTATTATCAGGGTACATGACCTTTGTTTGGGGAAAGTTGCTTGGACCGAGTGTTCCAAATACACTCTCCGGCCACTTTATTAGGTACACCTGTCCAACTGCTCGTTAACACTTAATTTCTAATCAGCCAATCACATGGCGGCAACTCAGTGCATTTAGGCATGTAGACATGGTCAAGACAATCTCCTGCAGTTCAAACAGAGCATCAGTATGGGGAAGAAAGGTGATTTGAGTGCCTTTGAACGTGGCATGGTTGTTGGTGCCAGAAGGGCTGGTCTGAGCATTTCAGAAACTGATCTACTGGGATTTTCACGCACAACCATCTCTAGGGTTTACAGAGAATGGTCCGAAAAAGAAAACACATCCAGTGAGCGGCAGTTCTGTGGGCGGAAATGCCTTGTTGATGCCAGAGGAGAATGGGCAGACTGGTTCGAGCTGATAGAAAGCCAACAGTGACTCAAATCGCCACCCGTTACAACCAAGGTAGGCAGAAGAGCATCTCTGAACGCACAGTACATCGAACTTTGAGGCAGATGGGCTACAGCAGCAGAAGACCACACCGGGTGCCACTCCTTTCAGCTAAGAACAGGAAACTGAGGCTACAATTTGCACAAGCTCATCGAAATTGGACAGTAGAAGATTGGAAAAACGTTGCCTGGTCTGATGAGTCTCGATTTCTGATGCGACATTCGGATGGTAGGGTCAGAATTTGGCGTCAACAACATGAAAGCATGGATCCATCCTGCCTTGTATCAACGGTTCAGGCTGGTGGTGGTGGTGTCACGGTGTGGGGAATATTTTCTTGGCACTCTTTGGGCCCCTTGGTACCAATTGAGCATCGTTGCAACGCCACAGCCTACCTGAGTATTGTTGCTGACTATGTCCATCCCTTTATGACCACAATGTGCCCAACATCTGATGGCTACTTTCAGCAGGTTAATGCGCCATGTCATAAAGCTGGAATCATCTCAGACTGGTTTCTTGAACATGACAATGAGTTCACTGTACTCAAATGGCCTCCACAGTCACCAGATCTCAATCCAATAGAGCATCTTTAGGATGTGGTGGAACGAGAGATTCGCATCATATTTTATTTTTTCACTTATTTCTAAATTTCTTCTCCAATTTTTTACTTTCCTTTAATAAAATTTAAGTGAAGAATAAATTATTATATACCTTACAGGTTGTTTGGTCGGGGGTATTATAACATATGGATGGCTACAATAATATTTTCTTTATGGAGTATAATGTGGTACTAATTAGCTGTCTACTATTTGTATTTTATAAGATGGTTGGGTATTTTACATGGTGGTTGTAGGTAGGGAGTCCTTGAGTATAAATGAAGGAACCATCACTTGATTGCTCACAAGTTGGGTCGAGAATTTACGGATACTTCTAAATTATGTTTAAAGTTGAATATGCTTTCTGCATCCATTCCTCATGGCTTTTTAGATCTCTGCTTGCTGTACTTCTATAGAAAGTCTCATTGTTTATTTCCAGTGGACTGAAATATGACCATGCCCACACAGGTGCACGGCTCATTATAACACACGCTCCGGTTACTCACTGTGATACTAATGAGCTGTGCACCTATGTGACCATGGTCATATTTCTGTCCACTGGAAATAAACATAGAAAATTCCTATAGAATGACAGCAAGCAGAGATCTAGAAAACCATGAACAATTGATACAGAAAATATATTGGAAAATTCTATAACTTTTCATTATACAATTACATTCATTCATTTACTGAAATGCGAATACCCCTTTATGGATATTAATTCCATATTATGTCCTGATATTGATACAACCTATCAATCAAGTTCCAAGCAGATGGGTAGGCATAAAAAAAAAATACTATTAGAACAAGAACTCCATGTTATAAGGAGGCATATGCTTGGTAATGGAAAAAATACTTTTTTTTCACAATTGCACAAGACTTGATTTTTTTTACTTTATAGGAAAATATTTTTGAATAATATTCTCAAAACAGAAATCCTACCCACAATATGCTTCTGGTTTCATTAGATCAAGTGGACATTGTGGCCCACAAGCAAACCACGAGACACCACGAGAGGGTGGTTCAGCTTCTTGAAGAGCGGGATTCCCTGGTGCACTACTGTCTATAGATGCAGAAAAAGCATTTGACAGGGTGCACTGGGCTGCTTCAGGGTTACTCAATTTTCAGATACCTTTATAAAAGCAAGTACGGTATGTCACTTTATTCTAAGCCTTCAGATATTTCCAAAGGTGTGAGGCAGGGCTGCCCCCTCTCCCCCTTAATTTTTAAATTTGTGTATGGAACCACTAGCACAGTCTATTAAGTCTCATAAGCAAATAGAAGAAATTCAGTGTATAAACATGGAACATGTGATATCATCTTGTGCATTAAGCCTGCCTCATCATTACATGCTCTTAAACAAACGATTGAGATTTATAATAATATTACATAATATTAAGAAAAAAATACGAAAAAATGTAAGAACATAAAAGAGTCAATTTATTTGAACTAATTATGATACTCTATTAGTAAACAAAACTAAATTAAGATTATTCCTTTACATGGGTATAGGAAGACTTTATATACCTAGGGGTTGAGATTGGGCCTTCAGAAGAATCTATAGTTAAATTAAATAGCATTAAAGGGGAATTCTCATCTGAGCATTCACATTCAGTTTAGTTAATCTGCCATATATAAACATTTCTTCAATTACGTGTTATTAAAAAATATGTTACCGTGTGTAGATAATTTCTCATAAATGTAGCCATGTTGTCCCTTGGAAACGAGATGGCTTCCTCGGATACGGCCACCTCTGATGGATTGAGTGCACAAAGAAACAAAAGGTTATTGTATATGAAATATCCGTGAGTTACTACATGTCGCACAGCCACCCTATGGTAATGATTGCTGAATCCTGGTGGTCCGGCAGGACTTTATAGCGCAAGTCTGGCCACCGCTGCCAGAGTGTGACGTGGTCGTATCCGAGGAAGCTATCTTGTTTCTAAGGGACAACATGGCTACATTTATGAGAAATTATCTTCACACAGGAACATTTTTTTAATTAACATCCAATTGAAGAAATGATTACATATGGCAAATGAATTTAATCAAATGTAAATGCCCAGATGGGAATACCCCTTTAAGCTACTTCAAAGAACTAGAGAAAATATCAATAAATGGCTTGGAATACTTATAACTTGGCTAGAAGCGGTTAAAAGTTCTATATTAATTCTCTATGTTGTAAGTTGTATTCCTCCCCCTTTTTCTAAAAAGAAACAATTTCTACTAAACAACAGTGGTTGAGTGGCTTTATTTGGTAGAATAAGCGCCCTAGGATATCTAGGGAAATACTGTATGCTTCACAACATTGGGAATGAGCAGCACTACCGACAATCGCCGTTTTTGCACTAGTCAAGCCTGTTTGTTCAAACAAATTATATAATATGGATGGAGGTTCATGGTGAAAATTGGCTTTGCATTGAAGAGAAAAATATTAAAGCCACTGCAACATACACTCACCGGCCACTTTATTAGGTACACCATGCTAGTAACGGGTTGGACCCCCTTTTGCCTTCAGAACTGCCTCAATTCTTCGTGGCATAGATTCAACAAGGTGCTGGAAGCATTCCTCAGAGATTTTGGTCCATATTGACATGATGGCATCACACAGTTGCCGCAGATTTGTTGGCTGCACATCCATGATGCGAATCTCCCGTTCCACCACATCCCAAAGATGCTCTATTGGATTGAGATCTGGTGACTGTGGAGGCCATTTGAGTACAGTGAACTCATTGTCATGTTCAAGAAACCAGTCTGAGATGATTCCAGCTTTATGATATGGCGCATTATCCTGCTGAAAGTAGCCATCAGATGTTGGGTACATTGTGGTCATAAAGGGATGGACATGGTCAGCAACAATACTCAGGTAGGCTGTGGCGTTGCAACGATGCTCAATTGGTACCAAGGGGCCCAAAGAGTGCCAAGAAAATATCCTCCACACCATGACACCACCCCCATCAGCCTGAACCGTTCATACAAGGCAGGACGGATTCATGCTTTCATGTTGTTGACGCCAAATTCTGACCCTACCATCCGAATGTCGCAGCAGAAATTGAGGCTCATCAGATCAGGCAACGTTTTTCCAATCTTCTACTGTCCAATTTCGATGAGCTTGTGCAAATTGTAGCCTCAGTTTCCTGTTCTTAGCTGAAAGGAGTGGCACCCGGTGTGGTCTTCTGCTGCTGTAGCCCATCTGCCTCAAAGTTCGACGTACTGTGCATTCAGAGATGCTCTTCTGCCTACCTTGGTTGTAACGGGTGGCGATTTGAGTCACTGTTGCCTTTCTATCAGCTCGAACCAGTCTGCCCATTCTCCTCGAACCTCTGGCATCAACAAGGCATTTCCGCCCACAGATCTGCCGCTCACTGGATGTTTTTTCTTTTTCGGACCATTCTCTGTAAACCCTAGAGATGGTTGTGCGTGAAAATCCCAGTAGATCAGAAGTTTCTGAAATACTCAGACCAGCCCTTCTGGCACCAACAACCATGCCACGTTCAAAGGCACTCAAATCACCTTTCTTCCCCATACTGATGCTCGGTTTGAACTGCAGGAGATTGTTGTGACCATGTCTACATGCCTAAATGCACTGAGTTGCCGCCATGTGATTGACTGATTAGAAATTAAGTGTTAACTAGCAGTTGAACAGGTGTACCTAATAAAGTGGCCGGTGAGTGTATTTGGGTCACTATATGGTCAGGACTGGATAAGCCAATATCACATTTACTGAGCTATACCAAAGCCTTGATGCACACCTGTTAAAAATACTGCAAAGTAGTTAAGGGCTCATTCACACGGTCAGGTGCACAGTGCCGGGGGAAGGTGGTGGGAGGGGTGAGCGCATTTTACCCCTCCTCCCTCCAAAGGCAGAGAAGTGTGCTCACTGTGCTGAATTGGGAGCCATAGATGTCTATGGGGGATCATGATCTGGTCACAAATCATGCGACCAAATCACGAACCCATAATGGCCGTCTGAATGAGGTCTAAGAATGTCCAGCCTTACTACCGGACCTTACTACCCTCACAATCTGGATCCTAAATTTAAATACAGCAAACTGGTTAAAAACTGGCGTCGGACAACTATCTTCATTGATGGACAATGATATCATTTTACCATTAGAATATATAGACGCTAAATTTGATATACCACAACCTGAAATTTTTACCTACTAATGGATCAAATCTTTCTTTTTCACCTTCAGACCATTGTTTAGTAAATGAGTGAAAAGAGTACGCTTTAGATAAATGAGTGCTTCTTGGATACAATGTTATGGCTGATTACGGGGACACCAGGGGTAGGAATTGAATGTTGAAGTGGTAAAAAAATTATTCCGAGACATAATTGGTTTGGAAACCATACCATTGTACTGTCTAAATCAATGGTTTATCTAGAATTTGCTAGTTTGGCTCAGCACAATACATAAAATGACGGGAGCGAATTATGGATTTTAAAGGCTTTTCCTATTGGTAGATTTCTGGCACCACACTTCTAGTACACAAATTGTATGGCCCCAAAACAGTAAAAACACCATCAAACTAGCTACATTTTAAAATGTGGGTACGCAAAAGGTGTTGAAGGGGGGTGGACTTTTTGAATATCGTGTTTTGTGGGGGGGGGGGGTGGACTTTTTGAATATCGTGTGGAATTGAATGAAATTTTGAGGAGAAAAAAAAGAAAATAGAAAATTCTGTTTTGTACCTTAGGTATGTGTCCTTATCAGCAATTCCTATACTTCTACCATTTTCAGGGATGCCCTATGGGTTCTTCTTACACATTGTTTGCCCTATGTGTGCTCGGCACAAGACATGAAATGACTGGAGAGCATTATGGATTTTGGAGGCTTTTCCTATTGCTGGCTTTCTGTCACCACACTGCCATTAGACATGTTGCAATTCACCAACGCTCAGTTGTTCAGAAATTGTGCTATCCTAGTGCTACCGGACTTAAGTGTCATCAGAGTTGTGTTTGATATCCACATCTGATCTCATTGCAACACATGCAAGAAAAACTGAACATGTGTCCCCACTGAATTCCAATGTGCAAGTTATCGGTGTTCAATTACTACTCAAAGAAGATTTGTAAAAGTTTCAAAAGTTTACATATGTAGAGTACACAAATCAGTCCGGATTCAGATGCAGTTTTATGCTGTGATTTTGCTGCGGCACAGGGAAGAGCTTAACCTTTGAATTCTTAAGCTTGAATTCCGCACCGGCATGTGCAGCAGTTAAAGGACATGCTGTGGGTCATAGATAAATCATTTGTTTCCGCAGTGTGTGTATGGGATTTGGATAAATCACATACAGCAAGTCTCTGCTTATCCTTGGAACAGCAATCTGTAATAATGATTACAGTTTAGTGCTCCTCTTTTGCATGGAAGCAGAGACTAAGTGAAACAGTTATAACAGTGGTGGCGAAACTATGGCACGCGTGCCAGAGAGGGCACGCACACCATCTCCACTGCCATCTCTGTAGAACTGGCCAGGCAGGAAAAGCTGCCGATCTCCGAGACCTCCAGCGATCTCTCTTACTGTGGGCTGCATCAGACCTGCTCTGTACCCAACAGTGCTGCCTGGAGACACAGCAGCAGGGCAGTGCCCGCCCCTCCACTCCCTCCCCCTTCAGCCCGGGAACACGAGGAGAGTGAGAGGGAACTGCGGGAGCTTACAGCAGCCTGTGCCCAGTGAGTACAGAGAAGCAGGAGGACAGGAGCTGCTCTGTGTGTATTACACAGGCAACAGGCAGGTAGCTTTGGGACACTAAACAACTATAGGTGCTTATTGTTTAGTGTCCCAAACTGCCCTGTATGACACAAGTCTATGGCCGCATGTATACTGCCCTTGGCTCAGATCTCCTCTCACTGTGCCATGTTGCCAGTGACCCTGGGGTGCACTACACTGCCCTCACTGACAGCATGGCACAGGTGCCCAGAGCTCTGGACCAAGTGAAGTGTGTGTGTATATGGTAAATGGTAAATTCACCTGCCTGGTTCCATGTAGATTTGCTGTTCAGTGCTCCCACCCTCCAACATACACATTACCCTACACACCCCCTGCCGAATTCAACAATCCTTCATATTGCCATTGGATGGGGGTAGTGATCCTCACTGGATGGGGGGGGGGGGTTCCTCACTGGATTGGGGGGGGGGTAGTGTTCCTCACTGGATGGGGAGGGGGGGTAGTGTTCCTCACTGGATGGGGAGGGGGGGTAGTGTTCCTCACTGGATGGGGAGGGGGGGTAGTGTTCCTCACTGGATGGGGAGGAGGGGTAGTGTTCCTCACTGGATGGGGGGGGTGTAGTGCTCCTCACTGGATGGGGGGGGTGTAGTGCTCCTCACTGGATGGGGGGGGGGGGGTGTAGTGCTCCTCACTGGATGGGGGGGGGGTGTGTAGTGCTCCTCACTGGATGGGGGGGTGTAGTGCTCCTCACTGGGGGGGGGGGTAGTGCTCCTCACTGGATGGGGGGGGGTAGTGCTCCTCACTGGATGGGGGGGGGTGTATCGCTCCTCACTGGATGGGGGGGGGTATCGCTCCTCACTGGATGGGGGGGGGGGTATCGCTCCTCACTGGATGGGGGGGGGGGGTATCGCTCCTCACTGGATGGGGGGGGGGTATCGCTCCTCACTGGATGGGGGGGGTATCGCTCCTCACTGGATGGGGGGGGGGGGTATCGCTCCTCACTGGATGGGGGGGGGTATCGCTCCTCACTGGATGGGGGGGGGGGTATCGCTCCTCACTGGATGGGGGGGGGGGTATCGCTCCTCACTGGATGGGGGGGGGTATCGCTCCTCACTGGATGGGGGGGGGGGGGTATTGCTCCTCACTGGATGGGGGGGGTATTGCTCCTCACTGGATGGGGGGGGGGAGGTATTGCTCCTCACTGGATGGGGGGGGAGGTATTGCTCCTCACTGGATGGGGGGGAGGTATTGCTCCTCACTGGATGGGGGGGGGGTATTGCTCCTCACTGGATGGGGGGGTATTGCTCCTCACTGGATGGGGGGGGGGGTAGTGCTCCTCACTGGATGGGGGGGGGGTAGTGCTCCTCACTGGATTAGGGGGGGGGTAGTGCTCCTCACTGGATGGGGGGGTAGTGCTCCTCACTGGATGGGGGGGGTAGTGCTCCTCACTGGATGGGGGGGTAGTGCTCCTCACTGGATGGGGGGGGGGTAGTGCTCCTCACTGGATGGGGGGGGGTAGTGCTCCTCACTGGATGGGGGGGGGGGTAGTGCTCCTCACTGGATGGGGGGGGGGTAGTGCTCCTCACTGGATGGGGGGGGGTAGTGCTCCTCACTGGATGGGGGGGGGTAGTGCTCCTCACTGGATGGGGGGAGGGGGGGTAGTGCTCCTCACTGGATGTGGTGTAAATCTCCAGGGAAAAAAACTTTTCAGGTATCTTCTCAAAAGCTATAGTATGCTTTTGGTATCGAGAATCGTACTTCACTAAGTATCATTATCAAATTTCCAGTACTGTACAGCTATACCCCAGAGACTATTAAAAGTTTTATCCAGGAAAATGATCACTGTGACAGCCAGACACTGCAAATAATTAGAAAAGTAAATAATTTTAAAAAGTTTGTAAAAGTAACTGCATAACAGGACTCCATGCATCATTGTTATAAGGGGTACAGGGTACAGAGAGATGATAACAAAAAATATTTAAAACATCAGCTGCAGTCAATGAAAATTTTGTATAAAAACATACAGTATACATAAAAAATAAAACAAAAATCACTCTTTATTTCATTTATTAAAAAAAACAAAACACTTACTAAAATCCCCCCAAATTTTTGTATCGCTGCATTCAGATCTCTCCCATCTGTCCAAAAAATAGGAGGCAAAGAGACCAACACCTTTAAAATATATATTTCATGTGTGTGTGTGTCAGGATATTAGGCCATTTACATCTATTAAAAGTTCTGATCTGCTTTTTTGATATTTAAAGTGAAGCCTCCTGTCTTCATCATTCATGTCTCAGCCTCCTGTCTCCATTCATCATACCATTATAAGGTCCTGGCAGGGCAATTGCTTATGGACAGAGATCACATGACCCTCGATTTGCAGCCATTTTATGAACAGGAATGTCTGGCTGATGAAGTAAAAGACGCTTAACTCTACATATCAGGAAAGCAGTGCAGAACTACCGTATATTTACTCGACCCCTAATTTTAACACAAAAAAAATGTAAAAACTTATTGACTTGAGTACAAGTTGAGGGTGGGAATCGTGACGTCAGCTTCTCCTTGACATAATTGTGTGTGCCGATGCTGGGGTCGCGATGTATTGAAGAGAACCTGCCTGAGGGGGCGTCAGAAGGTGAGTACGCTTTTTGGTTTTTTTCTTGACTCAAGTATAAGCCGAGGCAGGGTTTTTCAGCACATTTTTTTTTGCTGAAAAACTCAGCCTATAATCGAGTATAAATGGTATTAATAGATGCATATTGGTAATTTACCTAATATCCTACCCCCACACCCATTACAAAAACATGAGGTAAAAGTGGCCAACCCCTTTAGCCCATTTAATGAGCTTAAAAATTGTGTAAATATGTGTCACAAACAAGTGAACAAACAACTCTGAGAAGATGGTGAAGAAAAAAAAATTACAAAAAAAAAACCTTAGTGTCTCCATTGTATAACACTAGCAAAACAAAAAATTAGGTATTGTCCAAATTGTACTGACCCACAGAATGACAACAAATATGCCATACATACAGTAAGTGGTGCAAAATTAATAGTCAAAAAACTTGCCAAAATGAGTGAAATATCATTAAAGTGTGGGTATCTATTGGATACTCCCGTTTATCCTTCAAGGATCATGCTCCGTGACTTCCAGGAAAAATGTATTTGTTAAAAAAAGTTGTTCCATAATATGACAATACAGATGTAAAAATAAAATAAACATAAAAATGGCAAGCAATACACATTTTGCACCCGGAACTGATCCTTCCTCAGTTGCATTCAGTTCCTCACCCAATGCAACTGAGGAAGGAGTCATTCCGGGTTCCGAAACGCGTACTGAGGGCCATTTTATTTTTACATCTGCATTGTCATATAATGGAACAAGTTTTTTAACAAATACATTTTTCCTGGAAATCACTGCGCCTGATCCCTGAAGGGAAACGCTTCTTTAGCTCTGTCAGTATTCACACAGAGAATACTAGCAGAGATAAAGAGAATAGTAGCAGCGGTTCTTCTTATCCTCAATCCAACTATAAAGTGTGTTGTGCCGCTTGCTCAACACAAGAAGGTGAGTGTAAATCTACACTGAGTGACCTAAATAACCTAAAATTATAGGCAACCTAAATGAACACCACTACAAAAAAAAAAAAGTACAACTTATTTTGCAAAAATAAGCCCTAAACAAACAAACAAAAAAAAAAAAGGGTAGAAAAATGATATGTGCCACTAGGCCAAAATGTTAGGGACATGTCAGGAGAATAGTTACTGGCTCAAGCCCTCATATAATTTATGAGACATTTAAATTTATTTCTGCTGAAGAAAAGATGCTATAGAGTGTCATTTAATGATCCTATATTGATTAAATACTTAAATAAGGACAGCACAGTTTTCATGCAATTTTATTTCCTCTTTGCTACTCTTACCTCGAACATAGTATCTTACACCAGCTCGAAAACAACTTCTTCTTGAGATGAGAATCCAATCAAAGTGTTTTCCATTAACATAACAGGAATGTATAGCAATGACTGGAAACACAGTTTAGAAAAACTAAAGTCTGAAGCAAGAATGGCATGCGTGAGCATTGCTACCCAGGTCTGTAACAATAATCAGTTTTTAAAGCACTGAAAAGGAGGGAAAAGAAACTAGACAATATCAGTTTAAAATCTCCTTGCTACTGTTTTTCATGCTGTAATGCAGGTTTATGGCTTACATGAGTTAAGTACTTTGAAACTATATGCTTACATGTACACATGAAGGCACCAGGATCAAGCATTTTAAACTGAGCACACTTAACTGCTGGTGTGTGTGTGAGGATCTGCTCTTCTTTTAGCTTCTGATGACTTTTTTTTTTTTTTTTTTCCAGAAAAACAAAGGTTTTATGCAATTGGGCCTAAAGGTCTCCAGACTCAATTAACACCTACGATGCCCAGAGCCCCACAGACGCAAAACTTTTAAAGCAGTTTTTTGTAAAAACAAGGGCATCAGAAGCTAAAAGAAGAGCAGATCCTGCCAGAGAGGGTACACACCAGAATGTAAGTGTGCTTGCTTTCTAATCCTTGACTATGGTGGTAGATTTCTTTAAGCCCTTCCCGACATTTGACATAATAGTACTGCATGGCAGGATGTGCGTTTCGCATTATACAGTACTATTACAGCAATCTTCTGTCACCGGCTCCAGAACAAGGGCGGTACCAGAAGCTGCGGGTGCTGGCTTTAACTCCTTACCTGCCGTAGTCACGCATGACCGGCAGCATATAAGGAGTTTCAAGACTTAACTGGACCACAAAAGGTCTGTATTACACTGTGTTAAGTGAATAAGAAATTGAACAAGCGATCAGAGCATAGCTTGTTCAAATAATCAAATTGGAGACAAAACATATGACCTCTAAAGATTATGTAGTGCCCGGTTTACTCATATGGGAGTGTTCACTCACAAATGCTGAAGAACAACCATCCATCTAACAACAACTATCTTCTTTTCACATAAAACATATAATCTTTATTACCATGTTCATTTAAAACAATTAGGATTTGATGACTGACCACATAAGGCTCATAAGCCTTTTTGTACTTTACTGACATTTGCTGCCATCTGTTGTATAGATTTGATATCTGTGACGTTTATGATAAGATGCAGCTACATTGAGAAGATTCAAACCATTCAATCATTAAAGTGTATGTTATATATATTTTTTTTTTTTGTGGTCAGTCATCAAATCCTAATAGTTGTAATTTTTAAATGATCATGTTAATAAAGATTATATGTTTTATGTTTCATCGCTTGTTCAAGCCAACCTGTAAGCAAACTTTCACAGAGGTTTTTTAATTAGAATAATTATAAGTATTAAAAAAAAAAAAAAAATCACCCCCCTAAAAAAAAAAAAAAAAAAAACCTATTGCACATCCGTAACAATCTGTACAATAAATCAGAAACATTATTGAACCCGCTCAATGAACACCGTAAAAAAAGCAAAAACAAAAACCATGTACATTTTTCAAAAAATCCCTTCACAAAAATGTTCCAAAAAGTGATCAAAGAAAGTTATGTTGGACAAAGGAAAAATCAACACAAAAATTAAGCCCTACACCAGCTCTGTCCACAAAAAAATATTAGTTAGGTCTCAGAAAAGATGGGGATCCGAAAATAAAGAGTTTCTTGATAATAGTTTTATTTCAGTAAAATTGTTAAAATATATTTTAAAAAATAAAACTATATAAATGAGGTATCACGGTAATTGTAGGTAAAGATCTATAGAATAAAGATAACATATTTTTTGTGGTACGGGGTACAACTAAAGTTCAAAGCCATGTAACATCCTATAAAATGAGAGGATACATAAAAAAAACCCATGTCAATATAAAGCAGACATTTGGTAAATGTTAGCTACAAAGTTATTTTGCTGTTATGACTGTCGAAAAAAGTAGTACATTTTGAATTAACAAAAATCGAGTATTTTTCAAAATTTTCACCAAATATCCTTTTTTTCATAAATAAAAGTTCGGAAGTTATAACCGCTTATAAAGTCAGATTTGAAAAAAATGGATCATGTCAGAAAGGTGAAAAGTGGCATTGGCAGCAAGGCTCATCCCCATTGTAATCTGAAATGTGTCGCTTCATAGGGGCCTTTTGAAGACTAAGGCCCCTTCCACACTTGCGTTGCAGATCACGTCAGAGTCTGATCAGGGTGCGATCAGGGTTTGGTCAGTGAAAAACTGACATTTTTCATGAGAGTTCAATCAGGTTTCAGTCAGTTTGTTCAGTGTCTCAGTTTTTCACGCACATTTTCAATGTAATTTCAATGAGTTTTTTCACGCGCAGATAATGCGCGTGAAAAGGACTCGGGACTGAGGTCTATTTTTTCTATGGCAATTGATGCGTGAAAAACGCATCTTGCGTGAGTCTCAGAGTGCAATGCGTTTTTGATGCATCTCCATAGACCTGTATGGTGCGTAATATCAGAAGGCTTACAGATTGGTTTTCCGGACTTCGATGAAGATTTCAGAATTTAATTTTTTGGGGATTGTATTGGTTTTAAATGAACTTCAAATTATAGATAATATAAAAAAAACACTATGATTCACCCCATTTTTCAAATCTGTAATACAGTATTACCCTGAAATACTGATGTATTGCAGGATATTATCACTCTCATGCGGATACATAGGCTGTCACAGTGGGGCACATTTACCAAGGCCATTGTGCCAGTATTACATTGGACTTTTAACATTATTTTAGCTGCAAACTGCTTGCACCAGCATTTAAGAAGTGCCTGCATCACAATTTTGTCACATGCAACCTTTTTGTGGCGCAACTGCACTAGGCATCATGCAACACAAATAAGAGGGCTTTCCAGTGCTCAGTCAGACAGTGCGGTAGATTTAACCCCTTATCACCGACACTAGTTTTCAGCTTAATGACCAGACTTGATTTTTCAAATCTGACGTGTCTCACGATAATTGGTTATAACTTCGGAACGGTTTAACATATCCAGGTGATTTTGAGACTGTTTTCTCGTGACACATTGTACTTCATGTTAGTTACAAAATTTAAGTGATAAGTTTTGCATTTAGTTCTGAAAAAAAAAGTGAAAATTTGGCAAAAGTTTGTAAAAAATTCTTCATTTTCCAAGTTTGAAATGTTCTGCTTTCCAGACAGGAAGTAAAACTACCCAAAAAGCTTGATAATTAACATTTATGGAATGTCTGCTTTATGCTGAGATGATATTTTATGCGTCCTCTCATTTTTCTAGGATGTTATGAGGTGCAGAACTTTAGGTGCGATTTTTCTCATTTTCATGAAAATTGCCAAAACTCACATTTTAAGGGACAACTCAGCTTCCAAGTGACTTTGAAAGGCCTAAATAATATTAAAACCCCATAAATTACCCCACTATAGAAACGTGACCTCTCAACGTATGTGAAACAACTTCTATTAAGTCCATTAACCCTTTAAGTGTTTCACATGGGTTAAAACAATATGGACCTGCGATTTAGAAACTATGGAATTTTTTTGGAAAATACATTCATTTAGGCCAAAACTGACAGTTTCAGAATAAATTAAATGATGAAACGCTCTGCAACATTTGATGCCCAATTTCTCCCGAGTGTACTGATACCACATATGTGGTGGTAACCTGCTGTATGGGCGCATGGCCGAGTATAGAATGAAAGCAGCGCCATTCACAGCAGATTTGTATTGTCACATTGTACAACGTATAAATTTTTATTTTTTTTGGTAATGCAAACATATTAGGTCTTATTATTTACGGGATGATATACAATGTATATATAATTCATTTTGGGAGTCTAAAGCTCATTCATGAGATTTTATTAACTATTTCAAGGGGGACACAAACAAAATCACCAATTTTTATTTAGGATTTTTAGCATTTTTTTTCCCCAGCTCACCGTAACGTAAAAATAATATTTTATCTTTATTCTCTGGTTCACTACGATTGCGGTGATACCTCATTTATATAGTTTTTCTCATCTTTGCTCAATTTTCCTGAGCAAAACCAATATTGGAGAAAATCGCATTGTTTTTACTATTGACAACTTTTTAGGGCCATAACTTCTTATGTATTTTTCTGTTGTCAGATCTGGTTGAGGGCTTATTTTTTGCGAAAAGAGTTGTTCTTTTCAGTCGTATCATATTAGGGAACGAAACTTTTTTTGATCACTTTTTAGAACATTTTTAGTGTTTAGTGTTTGATGAAAAATTGTATATTACGGGAATTTTTTCGAGTTTTTTTACGTCGTTCACCGAGCGGGTTCAATATTGATTTAGATTTATTGTACAGATTAATACGGATGCGGTGATACCAAATATGTATGTGTTTTTGTGTTTATATATTTTATTTGCATTTTATGTGTAACTGGGGAGATTATGGGACTTTTATTTTATTTATTTATTTAATTATATTCTAAAATCTTTTTTTTTTTTTTTTTTACATTTTCTACTTCTTGGCTTGATCAAGCGATCATCCGATCACTTGTTCAAGCCTTTACACTGCAATACACTTGTATTGCAGTGCATTGTGTTAGTAACTGAGCATGCTGAGCATGCTCAGTTACACACAGCCGGGTCCTGCCAGGAGGCGGAACCCGGCACAGAGAGGAGCCGACAGCCCCGGGTCACTCGTCGGAACCCGGGGCTGAGGCAGGAGGGATCGGATCCCCCGGTAGTTAGTGCCGGGTCTGGGCTGTGATATCACAGCCCGACACCGGCACTTGCAGGACCCGATGTCCCGAAATCTTCTTCTGACGCGCCGCCATAGAAAGGCGTAGACGTCAGAAGAAGTACCCATAATGACCGCCGTAAAAAGCCGATACGGCGGTCATTAAGGGGTTAACATGCAAAGTCTGACGGAATTGTGTTGCAAGTACTATGTTAAAGGTGCACCAAAAAAACGTTGCTGCACTCTGTTGGGGCAATGCAGGGAGCACCGGATTCATGAAAAAAGTGCACCAGAAATCATTAATCTGGCGCACCGTGCACACAACACAGGCAAACTGCATTTAGTGCAGTTTGCACTGTTTTTGGTAAATGTGCCCTAGTGACAGTCAGATCCTGTCTATCACAGGCTCCGACTATGGACAGTCCTGGGGAATGAATAGACCTCAAAGCTACAATAGCAACGATTGGTGCTACCCCAAATCAGACACCAGATCAGAGCTTGCTCAATGCTTTGAACGCCTGCTCAGCTCCAGTGTCGAGCTGAAATGCCATCAGTTTACTGAAGGATATACCGTCACTAACTTATCAAGCTCATATTTATATCAAGTTTATATATTGGCCACTGAGCAGCAAGAGAAAAAGTTAACTTTCTCATATTTTCTCTCTGAATATAAATCTCCGCTTCTTTTAAACAAACCCATATGTATACATGCAGTCTTTGAGCAATTAACTTGCCTGTGACTTACTCTAGCTATTGCTACATTTTCTCCTAACAACATCTTCTGTTTTATGTCACTACAAATCTACATTCTCACAAGTAATAATTAGAAAGCAAATAAATGTAGTCATGTTTAGTGGTTCCATTACAAAAAGGATACATCCATGAATGACTGGAACAGCAAATTTATGAATCTGTAAATAAAAAAGTGAACCTGTTAACCGTAAAACAAAATACCAGTCATGTTTACATTTCTCAATACACAAAGTTGATATAACACCCAAGACCATCTTATCTGGAGTCATTTTACATTATAAACATGGCCCCCCTTTTACAATGGCCAACACAAAACAAATTCAAAAATCCAGTGATCAATCTCTTCACTCATCAAAAATATAACTTCACACAGTGCAAGATGGGATGTACTTAATCTATGCTGCACTGACTTTAGATGCCTATGCCCGATCCAAAGAATGGGAGCTCCGACCAACTCCTGTGTATGGTGCAGAGAGAGGCATGCACATTGAAATCTGTCCATTTTCTAAGGGGCAGCTGAAGATAGTCAAATACAGCACTCTACCGTTTCCAGAAGTCCAAACAGGCATGACATAGATCATAACCTCCTTAAAAAATTTTTGCTGCAGATTTTTCGTGACACATAGGGATAGTTAAAAAATGTTTAAAAAGTTAAGGGACCTTTTTTGAAGGCTCTGATTTACCCTTAAAGCCTCAGCGCTCACATGACCATCAGGCCTGTAGGGCTGGCGGCAGTGCCGGCTCTCCTACTCTCTGCATCGTGGTGTTGTGAGGTTTGAATAAGAAGGATCTCCCATCTCCGTAGGGTCTCCAGCTGTATATGACAGTCGTAGACCCAGTCCTGCTCCCGAGAAGAAAACTGCAGCAACATCTTTTTTGAGACCTTCGTCCGCTTACTTCTTTCATCAGTGGGCAGTCAGTGACGAGTTAAGAAGAAGAAGATGTACCTTTCCTGTTGTTCTAAAAGTCCCTTCACAAGTCAACATTTTGCAGTCGAAATATCTGCAACTGGAAATAATTTCCCATTCATCTGAACAGTGTTATTTTGGTAGCAAACTTAGGATTTGTGGAAATGGTAGAGTGCAGTTAAAGTCAAAATTCATCTCAAATTTCTGCAACAAAATTTGCAGCATTTAAAGGCAACCTAAGCGGATTAAGAGTCGTGGCTGCACTATAAATTACGAACAATTGACTGATTAGGTTATTACCTCTGGTTGAGCAGAAAACTCTCGCAGTAAATGGCCATTCCATACAAATCTCTGATCCGCCTAAAGAAAAATATATACCCATTAATTTTACCACAATATATATTTGTACACAGAGAAATTCTTGTATTTATTTCTTGTTTATTATCCCGTCTAGTGTATCACAATGCAGTACACATAAAATGAGAAATACAATTGCCAATATGCTTATACATTTAGAATTCCTAATTTAGAATATAATCTCATTAACACTTTTATGGAGCACAAACACTACAAATGCCTTTTGGAGGAGTTATTGCTTACTAAAACTGGCAGTATTCCTTGCTCCACATAGGAACTCTTGCATTATATTTTTTGCTCAGCAAGTAACCTGGTCTTGATTTCTCTGACGTCACGTGGTTTAAGGTCAATGGAAAGCTTATTTCTATTCCCAAGGACAGGCATGGTAAGTTTTTGCTGATCTGGTCCTTATGGTGGGACTATTCTCAGTCCTGTTTCAGTGCTGCCACTCTGATTTCTTTATAGACCCTGTTACCATACGAGACCAGGCGGTATCAGACTCTAAACCCACCCTCCTTTACTATTATCTGTTACTGCATTACTGCTTTCATATTGGCTCCCCAGTACAGACCTGGGCATTGGACCGTCATGAGCTCCCTTGCGTGACCGTACCCACTTGTACCCAAACGCTGAGGCATTGTCAGCTGTCTCCGTGGCAGAACCAGAAGTAATACAACCCACAGCGCCGGAGGGATCATTATAAATGGGGGCATAATGAAGGGGAACTTGTGAGGGTGCAATAGGTATTGGGTACAAATGAGGCAAGTATATTAGTCTGGCCCTCTAAAAGCATTCCAATTTTTCATATGGCCCTAAAGAAAAAGTTAATTGGACACCCCTGCTCTAATAGGTTCAAAGGCCTCTTATTAAACCCTAGAGGAGAGGCAGATCTAACATAGCCTTAGACAGAGTTTCTTTAATAGTAGTGAGAATATGAAACCATCTGCCAGAAAATATTGTGATTTCCACGTTGAAGAGAGGCCTAGATACCGTTCTTGTAAACAAAAATCTCAAAAGATACAGTGACAAAATATTTGGTTTTGCTTTATCCAGGCAATGGCAGGAGGTTGCAGGGGAGGGGCTTTTAACCTCATGCATATACACATCAAATGAAATAATACCAATTATAAATAAAAAAAATGGAAACTTTAACCGTTCATACATAGTACATATATGTTATATAACATTAATCTATATTGAGCTTTATCTTCTTACCCTTTCAAGTAGGCTCATTTCTTGAAATTCCGGGCTTGTGTTAGACAGTCTTTGCAGAGTATGGGTAAGATCATAAGATGTGGAGAAGTAAAAACCATCAACACTCAGAACATGATTGATCATGGAAAGGAAAGCTTTATTATCCTGTAACTGAAAAACAAAAAATACATTTACAATTTTCTTAACAGTGAAAATAATTTATTTAGAACCGTAAATGCAAAACAGCTTTAGTGCCTTACAGACAATACAGAGTAATAAAATAGTCCTGAATTGAAACCTGAATGTAAAGCCATGCTCACAAGATACAGTCTACTGCAATTGCTTATCCGTGTCACTGGGGGAACCAAAGAGATTGGATATAGCAGTTGCCATTAGGTGGGTAACTCCCCCTCGTGCTAATCCGTTTTAGATAATTATTCTTAGGAGGCAGACACTAACATTTTTTATTTTGAAGTGCTTGGAAAAGCTGGAGTATGTGCACAATTTATTATGTGCTGTATTCACTCCACGAGAAGTAAGACAAGCCATTCATGGGATCAGCCATTGTTTGAAATCTCTCCCACCCACCGAGCCTACTCTTATAACAGCTTAAGAGTTGCTGAAGATGTGGCCCGGCTGAAGTCTATAAAATGACTGGCTGAAGTAAAATGGATGAAGACAGGGCAAGTATACACCATACCTCCCGCCAGCTCCCTTTCCATTTGTATAGGGTATGGGCAGAACATTGGAGGGCCTATCACATATAATTGGCAGTCTGTCCCCCCTTCCTCCGTAACGCTCAATCTTTTCAGTTTCAGGACTCTTCTGATGGGGGGGGGGGGGTCCTCATTCAGACATTTTTGCAACAACTGTATACTAGAGGGTTTCCAGGCAAAAGGTTCCAATTTATCACTTCAAAATGTAACATGCTAAAAAAAAAAATGTGTATAATTTCTGTTGGATAATATATTGTATTGCTTGCAAGAATGGTAGGAATGAGCCTTCCTTGTTTCCACATCTCCAACACAATGGGCTAACTTCTGCGAACATAGCACATATCTTAAGAGGTACTTTGTACCATTGTGATATTATTTTATAATTCCCTTCTTGAAGTCTTGAGCTGGTAAGGGAAATATACATAAATTCAAATATTCGTCCCCATTGCTCCGTTGTCAAATTAATGTTCCCATTTAGCTGTAAACATGGGCAGTGTTTGGTTCATTTCTCTAAGTAATATACTATAGATCTTAGATAAAGAATGACACACAGGTTCTACACTCATACAAAACTTTTCAAAGTCAATATATTCACTTTCAAAGCGTTCGAACTGTGGTAGTGAGGCCAAGTAGGAGCGCAAAAATAAAGATCTCCAGGGAGTCAATGTTCTCACCCCCCAGGTTTCTGACATCTCCCTCGGCAGATTCCATCTTGACCCCGTTGAAAAACCCTATTTACCCCCATCGAGTTCCAGTCCTTAAATACTGTATTTTCTACTCCCATAGAGAATCTAGGGTTATTCAGAACCAGGTACAGAGACGAATACACTGGAATTAATCCGCTTTTTACCTGGGGAGAAGTGCACACCCACAGGGTGCCTTTATTCCAATTTTCACAGTCCGATTTAATTGTATCTATCAAAGGAAGAAAATTTACCCTACAGAATGCTCTTAGATTGGATGTAAGATTTATTCCCAAATAAGATAGTCCCTCCCTTGGTCATCTAAAAGGGGAACAGGTCATCCAACCCTTTTGACTCTTCAGGAGACATATTTACTGCTAGCGCTTCAGATTTAGAAAAATTCATTTTAAATTCAGATATGCGTCAACTGAGAGAATATTTTTGCCCAAGGTTAGGAATAGAGATCATGGGATTAAATACAAAAAAACATCTGCATATGCTGCAATCTTAATTTCTTCAGTTGGTGACGTTATACCTGGGATATTCTGGCCTAATCTTACTAGTCAAAGAAATGGTTCAAGGGTTAAAACAGGATCCTGACAGGATTCCATTTACCCTGAAATTTGCAGTGGGATAAGAATCTAGTGATAAAATCCAATCCCTTCTTTTGTCTCAGTCCTAATCCACGCAGTGTCTCAGCCTCATATACCCCAGTCACCCTGTCAAATGCTCTTTCCGCATCTGTTGAGAGCAATGCAACTGCCTGTTTATGCACCTGAGCATAGTTAAAAGCCTTCGTTGTGCTGTCTCTGGCCTTTAAGAAAGTCCATCTGATCTACATATACGATCTTAGCCACCATTGGCATCAGTCTCTCAGCTAATACTTTTGCCATCAATTTCAGGTCTACATTGAGCAGGGAAATTAGTCTGTAGCAGAGACACTGCGCGGGATCCTTACCCTCCTTTGGCAAAACTTTAATATACACCCTAAGGGAGTGAGTTGGTATAGTCTGGCCAACTGTCAGTGAGTTGAATGCCTCGATCATATGCGGGCTCAGTTCCTCAAATAGCTGTTTACAATAGGCTAGGTAAAACCCGTCTGTACCAGGTGCTGTACCAGACTGTGTGTCACCTAATGCCCATTCCAGTTCTTCCTTCGAAAATTGGACGCCATAAATTTTCCAAGTCTCAGACAGAGAAGGTAATCCTGACATATATTCCTGAATCTGCGCCCTGAAATCTAAACGCAATGTATTCTGATTGGAACTGTCTACTGAATTTAGTGAAGCATAGTATTCTCTGAACACCGCTCCCACTTTATCTGGTAGACTAACCTTATAACCTTGTTTATCTTTTACAGTCGGAACCTCCTCAAAGTTTTTGTTAAAGCCAGAACACATTTATTCCCACATTCATAGTAAATGACTACATTTTTTGAGAGTATTTTTCGCTTTGTATAACAAGAGAGATCTTAATTCCTCTCTGGTTTGTATCATTATCTGGTAAACGTTTAAGTTGTGTTTCAAGTTCCTTTTTTTTGTTTAAGGAGAATATTGAAACGAGCCATATTTTACTTACCTACACTCCGTGGGAGCTGTTGGTCACTTGAACCACTGCCAGCAGGACTTGGGATTTATGTCCTATGTCCTGGCAGATGAAGAGGGCTTTGCAGGCATTAAGAGTATGCATGCTCCCTTCATGTTTTTACAGCTTCCACTGTATAGCCCAATAGATGCATTTCCAATATGTTTTTGGCCAATACAATCATGAAGACACTAAATTATTTATAAAAGGTTTCATTAGGTTTTAATACTTTAGGGGGGGGGGGGGTTAACCGTTGTCATATCACCAGATTCTGACACCCATAACTCTTTCATACTTTAGTGTAAAGTCTAGGGAAAGGGGAAGGATTTCAAAACATAAAAAAAACTAAACTTTAATATTACTCACACTATTTTTTTACATCTAATGCTGTGCATTTTTTAAAAGGCCTCAATTCCTGAAAAGTGTTTATGTACAGCTTTTACTATGAATAAATCATCTTTCATTCGATTTGGAAGTCTCCCTGGGAGGTGCCTTTCACGAAAACTATTTTGGGACACAACACTCTTTAAACCTGGGATCACCTCTTCTTTGGGACCTCGAGATAGGCTTGTCCATCTGAGAGTTCATCTTCACTATATCTACTCTACAAACACACGGCGAGAGAGTATTTGACGGTTTTGCAAGTGTTTATCCCTCTGTCATCACAGTATTACAGGGAGTGTCGTCAGCTTGCCCTTTAATTTTCTAGCCATTAACAACAAAGTTAACCAAAACACTAAATGCATCTGCAGCTCAAGGGCACACACACACAGGTGGCTGTTTTATTGTAAACATAGCCAAACAACCTCACACACACAAACTCAATATATACAGCCACATAAAAGCCTTTTTTTTTTACTCACCTGAGTATCAGTTAAATGCAAAATTGTCTTTTTATAGGATATAACATCAAAATCTGTTGCCTTCCAAATGGAATGGCTTAGAAGATCGCCAATTTTCTTTTTACGAGTAATCACAACCAGATACATTCCTGTGAAAATGAAGGTGGAAAAAAAACATTAAAAATAAATCACTCCTTAGACACACGGGTCATTTCTTTAGCAGAGAAGATGCAGCAACAGAAACGGCAACTGCAGAAACTAGCTAACTTACAAAGAAATGTACCATCATAATCAAGCATGATAAACTAATGACTTACTCATAGACACTGTGGTACTGTGACTGTAGTAATCTTCTTATATTTGTTATCTATGGCCTCCTTCCTTCCAAAATCAATTTTTAAAATTATGCTTATGAGACAGGTTCTGCGGGCACATGCTGAAACTTCCCAGGCTGTTACAGTGTGCAAGAACACTTCCCACCGTATGATGAAACTACCTCTGCTGCAGAGAGGTTATATGAAGCAGAGGGGAAATCAATTGACTATGGACATTGCTTCTTTGATCCCAAGTAACCAAGCCTAGGTCCTGCCCCACTGAAGGTTTCTTACCTTACATACTTTGTCTTGTTGTGATTTCTTTGAGATCACTCTGTAAATTTTATTAATAATAAGATAACCTGGGTTGTGTGAACAGGGGAAGAACTTGACACAGCATACACGTGTGTGTGCTAATAAGGGAAAATTGAGGACTCTTTCCAACAGGCAATTACGTCAGGTTAAAAGAGCAGCGCTATGGCCCCAACAAGGAGGAGGTGGAGTAATGTTCTGGGCTGGAATCATGGGGAGTGAGATTGTTGGCCCTTTAGGATCCCTGAAGAGGTAAAGATGAACCTCATAATGTATGTGGAGTTTCTCTACCAGCACTTTCTGCCATGGCTCCAGAAGAAGAACCGTGCATTCCGCAGTAAGATCATTTTCATGGGTGATAATGCACAGTCTCATGCTGCAAACAACACATCTGCATCTATGGCTTCTATGGGCATAAAAAGGGACAAACTTATTGTGTGGCCCCCATGCTCCCCTCACCTCAACCCCATTGAGAACCTCTGGAGCATAATCAAAAGGAGTGTCTATGATGGTGTGAGGCAGTTAACATCTAAGCAACAGCTCTGGGAGGGTATTCTGTCCTCATGCAAAACAATTGAAGCAGAAACCATCCAACAAGAGGTCCTATGTGCAAACGTAACATCACCAAGAATAAATTTTGACTTGAAAACGGTTTGATTTCAGTAAGTAATAACCTGCTAATGCTTATAATATCACAAATGACCATTTTTTTTGTTCTTAATAAAAATGAAAAAGTTGAAAACTCTGATGTGCATAATAATTTAGAACATGCATTTTGAGTGTTTATTTAAAAAAAATACACTTGCAATGGGCAGTTTGTTCAAAAAAAATTCAATTATACTTGAATAGTTAATGACTGGAAAATTACAATGACTGCAATTCGTATTTTTGGAAAATATGAGAAAATATTATTTGCATAATTGGAAACTGTGTATACACATGCTAATTAGCCTTACTCTGACATACACAGAGCAGCCAAATCTAATAATTATGCAAGATTCCAGCAGTGATAGCTATCTTCTCTGTGGGAGAGCCCAGTGATCTCACACAGAAAGCGTGCATAATTATTAACCAAGGGCACTCTGTTTACGTCATAGAGCGCCAAAGACTGATTAGCATATTTGCAAACGTTTAAAAAACGTTTGCTGGTGCGTCAGGTTTAAAAAAAAAACTGTATAGGGATCTGGAAGATGACACCAACAGATGTGGATATTTAGCTTAAATTAGTAGATTTCCTTAACGGTAGCTACACAACTCACTAAGCACCTGAGCAGGAGACATCTTTAAAAGTGGAAACATAGGTCAAAGGTTTAAAGTTAGGACTAGGTCACTTTTCTCTTAAAAGAACGGGAGACAAATATCTACCACAGATTTATGGAAAATTAAACATAGACTTTAATACTTTGTGACCAAGCCATTTTACGGCTTTCGGACCAAGCACGGTGTCATAAGAAGTTGTAAAAAAAATGGAGAGAGTGGCACTCCAAACTCCCACACCGGTACTGTCCAATAAACGGCCTGCCTTTATTTTCAAAAAGTGGGGTACATCGCATGGATAACAACAAACTAGGATTGACGCGTTTCGACGCTATAGCATCTTAATCATAATCCCATTATGATTAAGACGTGATAGTGCCAAAACGCGTCAATCCTAGTTTGTTGTTATCCATATGATGTACCCAACTTTTTGAAAAAAAAAAGACAAGCCTTTTATTGGACAGTACCGGTGTGGGAGTTTGGAGTGCCGCTCTTTCTTCATTCTTTCCCCGTTTGTGGTTATGGAATCAAGGACCTGAAGGCGTGCACCACAGCATGGACGCACTGTATTAAGGCGTTTCTAGGCGATTGGGTGAGCGAACCAGACACACTTTTTTTGGTCTACTAGAAGAAGCTATACCTTTGTAACGCTTTAACATATTCAGGGTATATTGAGACGGTTTTCACACATTGTACTTCAAATTAAGCCCCAAAACATATAAAGAGACATAGAACACAAAAAAGTCTAAATCATAACACAAACCCCAGATATATAGTATCACCTGTGGAATAAGAGTAAATCATCATTGAACCTGCACAATGAACACCGTTAAAATAACTGTAAAAAACCTGCAAAAAATTATGATATTTTTACCCATTTAATCCCCCCAAAAAAAAAATGGAATAAAAGTGATCAAAAAGACATATGTACTTCAGAACAAGCCATCAACCAGCGCCATAGCCAAAAAAGTAAAAATGTTATGCCACTTGCAACACGGCAATGAAAAAATTATAGATTTTTCCCCACATTACGGTGTTATTTGGCAAATTAAGTAAAACGTAAGAAAAAATATAGAAGTATAGTATCCCCGTAATTGTATGGACCTACAGAATAAAAGATATCATCATTATAAAACTATACGATGAACATAAAAAAAAAAAGTTCCTAAGTTTTCAACAATACCGACCCCAAAATGGTAACACAGGAATAAGCATCTCATCCCGTAAAAAAAAATGCCGTCACATGGCCCTAATAACGAAAATGCTGGAATTTTCTAGCCTACAAAAGTAACCAATGAGGAAACTAAAAACCAGGCAACTGCAGGGCATTCCTGTGCACCCACAAAACAAGTAACGGCCCCATGTGAGGAAGGGGGTCTCTCGGGAGAAATTGCATATTTTTAGATGGGTTTTTATCTTTGATCTTTTGGAAAAGTGTAAATTTTAGGGCTAAATGAACGTATAACAGACAAAATTTGACCATTCTAAATTTCACCTCCATTTTGATTTGATTACTGTTCTATGAAGTAATGCAGGAGCAAGAAACATGTAATAAGTGGTAGAAATCATTAGTACATGAAGTCTATAGGCTGTGCTGTGTTAGAACTAAGGGTTACTAGCTTATCTATGCAGAGCAGATACTGCAGGGAAAGTTCTGTTGAATCACAGACTGGGATGGAGGGACTGATAGGGAACAGGGAGATTTTGTACCTCACATCTGCATTAGCATAACAAGTGAGTTGTGGATGAGTTTTTGACTGGGTCCTCATCAAATGAACTTATTTCACAAAAAAAGGCCTATATGGCCTCACAGGGGGGGCTGTAGTGTTTAGTTAGGTTTTATTCAGCAGAACAGAGGGTTTGAATTGGAGTTAGAAGATTAGCGGCAGTACTAAAGAGGGTATGTGCATATAGTAGATTATAAATGGATGCAGAGTGGCTGTATGGATGAGTGGATATCAATGGTGAAAATATCTCCTAAAGAGAAATAGTGGTACGATAGAGGGACTGAATCAAATAAATTACCAATGAAGGACATCAGTGTTTAGTAACATTGTTGCAACAATGTAATTTTGATGCACTATGGACAACTAGAGTGAGAGCCTGAGTGGGACACCTAGTGGTTGCAAGCACAGTATAATAATAAATGTATGAGCATTATACAGTCCACTCCACTTCTCTGGAGCTACACCGATCCAAGGTGACCCATCCATAGGTCCCATGAAACTAAATTAGGACGAAAAAAATCCTTATCACACTTTGGGTAGATGAAAGTATAGGAGCTACAAGCTTTGAGTAGCCACCTCTACAAATATAAAATATAAAAAATACAGAAGACTATCGCCGCCATTCAGTTTACAACGACACTGAGAAATATCAACCCCTTCTGACTGTAGATTTTTAAATTTACTGGTAGTGTCAAGAAACACAATTTTAACTAATTGAAATAAAGATTTACGTTTTTAATGGGGAAAATGTACTATCTCCCTATCCCTTGACCAATGGGTCTTTTGTGAGGCCATATAGGCCTTTTTTTTGTGAAATAAGTTCACATCTGCATTCACACATCCAGCTCAGCTTCATACACTGTCACATGTCTTCCTCCCCTGTGAGCAGAGAGCAGCAGCTCCTCCCCTCCCATGAAACCGTCTCAGGAACAAAGTGGAAACAAAGTACGGATTCATAGGGCTTACCAACACTCATGAACATTTGATCACTTGTTCATTGTAATATACTAATGTATTGCGGCATATTACATAGTCAGCCCATGGACTCGGCATAGGCCGACAGCTGCACTGTTAGATTGTGCATCCAGCACAACCTAGCAGGCATTTACTGATGGAAGCCCTTCATCAAACCTCAGGGCTGCCCTGCACAGAGGGTGCCTGTAATGCACTATAGACACCGCAGTCACCAGGCTGTTACAGCGGGAACCCAGCTATAGCATACTTCAGGGATCCCGCGGTAATCTCCTGGGCTCAGTGATAATTAGCAGTCTGGAGCACCGGACATCTTGTCCCCTCCCTCCGTGCCGCTAATTAGAAGTTTCTATTTTAGGTGATCCAGACTAGCAAAGGACAGCGCTGGGATAAAGATGAAGAAGAGCGGAGGTGAGTATTTGTAGGTTTTTTGTGTGGTTGATTTCATTTAAAAAGCAAGAACAAATAAGTTCACATCAGATCACTTATTTCCCTGGACAACCAACCTTGACAAAACATCACCACCACTTTTAGTCTATAATTCCTTAATTTTTTTTTTTTGGGGGGGCTGGTATTACTGTAAGACAGATTGACATTTTGAAGACTAATTGTATTTTTAAATGGTACCATAATTGTGGTACATTAGAATAGCGTGTTAAGATTTTCTGTAATAGGATGGGGAAAAAAAAAAAAAAAAAAAAGTCATTCTGCCCTAGCTGTTTCAACGTTTACTGTTGTATCATTCACTGCGGGGGATACATAAAACTTTAACTCTACAAGTCTCTAAAATTATAGGGCCTTTTTTTCTTTTATAACTATCATAAAATAATAAATAATAGGAGACAATTATTTTTGTGTTTCCGCACTCTAAGGCCCATAATTTTTTTTTTTTAATCGGTCGGTCAAAATACTCAGATTTTTTTCCCCATATTGTTTGGTTAAAATATATTTAATGCATTTCTAGATTTAATAAAAATTATATTCTGTGTTTCTCATTCTAGGCATTAGGCTTAATAATAGTCTGACCATTGCGAATTATGTAGGAGTTTGGCATGCAGAAGTTGCTTCATTTACATTACAGACAAGACAGCCAGCATTACATTAGTAAACATCATTACTAGGGTTCATTCATACGGCCACCTGGGGGATGCATATGCAGCCGCATATACACCCCAACAGATGGCCATCTGAATGTGCCATTACATCCACTTCTTACAATAGAGATGTCTAGCTACAAGAAGAACTCAAAGCGTCAACTACAAATTATTGTTGTCTATGGCAAGATACAAATTCAACATATTGCTGCCTGTATACATCCCTTTGGAACATTTTATTATTTACTTACCTGCAACTAATCTTATTGTACCCAAGATACCACATATAGGCCTTGTAATAGCAGATGGTGGGATGTCCTTTTTCGCTGCAAAATATAATATTTATAATGGTATTATTTCTCCTGCTTTTGTTTAACCGCTTCATAACTTCCATATGGCTATTTATGTCCTATTGTTACATTCCCCATGCAGATGGCACATATACTGTATATACATCATGACATAGTCACACTTTAACCTGAACCATGTCCCCTAGAAACATTTCGGTGTCCTATTATAGAAGAGAATCTCCCATTTATAATATCACGATTGGAAGGAGTCTCAGTTTCCTTCTCCACTTTTTTTTGCATTTTTTTTGCAATGCATCTTCCACACGCAGACAATGCATGTGGAAAAACTCATGACTGTGGTCCATTTTTTTTTTTTTTTTTTTTTTTTTTTAACATCAACTTTTTATTGAAGTTTTTTCAGCATAAAGCAACAATCATACATTGTCTAGGGATTGGTAAACCCAGGCACGGGATACCCACCCTATAGAGTAGTATAGCATATACAAGTCATAGATACACTAATATAGTGGGTTTAGAACCTGGATAACAAAATAACTCAAAAATCAACAAGAGTTACAGGCCATGCATTTCCAGATATATTCTCTTGCATAGATAGCAAGTGTTCACTGATAGGGTAGTTACTATAGGCTGAGATGTTTGCAGCATATAACCGTGTAAAGTTGTAATACGTACGTGATCGACTGTGGTCTATCTTTTCTATGGCAATTGATCAGAGAAAAACGTATTGCACTTGCATGAGTCTCCATTGACTAGAATGAAAAACCCTGCAACTCTAAAGTCATGCAATGGTGGAAAAATACACCACAGAGTGTGCAACACCACATTTATCAACTGACAATTTTCAAAAGAACGCAAATTTAATCACAAAACTACACCACATAGGAGGTGGTGTATGTGGGTCCATGGCTACTACAGGGGAAAGTTTTTGCTCAATTTTATGTTTGAGGTATCTGAGAATTTCCTATGCGAAAACATACACTCACCGGCCACTTTATTAGGTACACCATGCTAGTAACGGGTTGGACCCCCTTTTGCCTTCAGAACTGCCTCAATTCTTCATGGCATAGATTCAACAAGGTGCTGGAAGCATTCCTCAGAGATTTTGGTCCATATTGACATGATGGCATCACACAGTTGCCGCAGATTTGTCGGCTGCACATCCATGATGCGAATCTCCCGTTCCACCACATCCCAAAGATGCTCTATTGGATTGAGATCTGGTGACTGTGGAGGCCATTTGAGTACAGTGAACTCATTGTCATGTTCAAGAAACCAGTCTGAGGTGATTCCAGCTTTATGACATGGTGCATTATCCTGCTGAAAGTAGCCATCAGATGTTGGGTACATTGTGATCATAAAGGGATGGACATGGTCAGCAACAATACTCAGGTAGGCTGTGGCGTTGTACCAAGGGGCCCAAAGAGTGCCAAGAAAATATTCCCCACACCATGACACCACCACCACCAGCCTGAATCGTTGATACAAGGCAGGACGGTTCAATGCTTTCATGTTGTTGACTCCAAATTCTGACCCTACCATCCGAACCTCGCAGCAGAAATTGAGACTCATCTTCTACTGTCCAATTTCGATGAGCTTGTGCAAATTGTAGCCTCAGTTTCCTGTTCTTAGCTGAAAGGAGTGGCACCCGGTGTGGTCTTCTGCTGCTGTAGCCCATCTGCCTCAAAGTTCGACGTACTGTGCGTTCAGAGATGCTCTTCTGCCTACCTTGGTTGTAACGGGTGGCGATTTGAGTCACTGTTGCCTTTCTATCAGCTCGAACCAGTCTGCCCATTCTCCTCTGACCTCTGGCATCAACAAGGCATTTCCGCCCACAGAAATGCCACTCACTGGATGCTTTTTCTTTTTCGGACTATTCTCTGTAAACCCTAGAGATGGTTGTGCGTGAAAATCCCAGTAGATCAGCAGTTTCTGAAATACTCAGACAAGCCCTTCTGGCACCAACAACCATGCCACGTTCAAAGGCACTCAAATCACCTTTCTTCCCCATACTGATGCTCTGTTTGAACTGCAGGAGATTGTCTTGACCATGTCTACATGCCTAAATGCACTGAGTTGCCGCCATGTGATTGGCCGATTAGAAATTAAGTGTTAATGAGCAGTTGGACAGGTGTACCTAATAAAGTGGCCGGTGAGTGAACATTGCAAAAAGGCAGAAATTGAGCAAATGTTAAACATACGTGCGACTGGTGCAGTCTATTCACATAGAGCACACACAGCTGATGCCACCAGCAAAAAAAGGATAGCATACAGACATCAAAAACACCAGTCTAAATGAGCTCCAAATTATACTATTTAGTACAGGCAGTCCCTGGGTTACGTACAAGATAGGGTCCGTAGGTTTGTTCTTAAGTTGAATTTGTATGCAAGTCAAAACTGTATATTTTATAATTGTAGTTCCAAACAAATTTTTTTATTTTTTTTGCCCTAGTGACAATTGGAGTTTCAAAATTTTCTGCTGTAATGGGACCAAGGATCATCAATAAAACTTAATTACAGACACTTTTAAGCTGATTATTGCAGTTTGGGCTATAGTAAAGAGAGCTTCACCAAAGGTCACAGTGGGCAAAGGGGTCCGTCTATAACTATGGGTCGTCTGTAAGTTGGGTGTCCTTAAGTAGGGGACCACCTGTATAGTATTTTATATTAACATTGCCAGGACAACCTTTACTATACACATACTACACTGTCATAAAGTACTAAATCTTCTCCTGGCAAATCACTGGCTGACCCTTAGGGTGAAGACACACATGGCGTTTTTGGGCCGATCTGCGTTTTCAGATCGTAAAAAACGCATGCGTTAAAAAACGTTTTTTACGATCTGAAAACGCACTTAGTAAAAACGGCCCAAAAACACCATGTGTGTCTTCACCCTTACTGAACACATGTTTCAATGGAAATGCCAATACGATCAGGCTGAGCCCCGCCCCCAGACATTTGCATTGCATCGTAAACATTCTGATAATATTTTTTTTCTTTTCTTGAAAGTATCGTATCTGTATTGAGTACTGTTGTACTTTTCTGTGGATCACATGGCACTCAAAATTCTGGTATTGGAGCAATTAATGCTGACATTTTAACAAGTCAAATAAACATGCAGAACACACACTTTAAAAACTCAAGTGTGAAAGGGGCCTTGCAGTAAGTAAATTGAATTTCTTGATACAGATCTCAATTCATGACCAAATGAAATGCCTTTCCACCAAGGCGATTTTTTCTTACATTGTTTTTCACCCCCACCTTTAAAAACACATGAATTGTAATTTTTTTGTGCTTGTGAAAATTGTACTTTATAGTGACATTACTAAATATCCCATGCCATATACTGGGAAGGAGGGGGAGGATGGATACTAATGCAGTGAAGTTGACATAAAAAGCTCATTTCTTGTGGGATTTTATTGGCGGCTCCAAATGACACCTCCCTCTTATTCTTTGGGTTGGTATGATCACAAGGATATCAAATTTACATAGGTTTTATTCGTGTCAATAGATTCTGGGAGCCAGTCTTCTGCTACATGGGAATAATAAATGCATGTTTTTCGGACATGCTGAAACACAATGCATTTGCATATTTATTTTTTTTAAACACATAGTAAGCATTTCAACAGGAGAAAAACAAACATATTAAGGACAAATACAGGAAACGCATCTGTTTACAGCCCATTTAAATCTCTGTGCTGTGTGCATGTTGCCTTAGGACTTAATCACACGGCTGTGTAGGAAGAGTACTATATTTTGCAGGTTGTGACCAGGCATCATAGACTACTATTGTGGCCATAATTTGGCCGTGTAAATGGGGAATCAGGCTCAATTCATTTCAGTGTTTAGCAGGTTCCGTATTGCCCTTCCCTTATCCATAGCAGAAAAAAAACACTTTTTTTTCTGCTACCAATAAGTATAAAGAAAGCTAGGCTTACCTACCATGATGTCTTTATGAATGGAAGACCTCCTGATCATCTTCCTTTTTTATTTTATGTTACTCTCCTCTACATTGGAGAGTAAAACAAAAACCTCCAATTTGTGAGCTCTCCCATTGTAAAATCAGAACATGCTTTTAGGCTACTAGAAATGTCATAGGTTTTAAGCTGGAAAATGCACAACTGCAGATTAAAGTTTCTGAAAAAAGTATATGAGATTGACAAATCTCAACCACTTAGAGAAACGTGAATGCATTAGATCTAAAATATGGGCATTTCATAACAAGTATGATGTCAAATATTTTTTAAAAAATGTGTACAAAGATTAAAAGTGAGACTGTGCAAACACTGAAAATACCTGTAAGAGCAACTTCTGTAGACACTCTGTCAATTGCAAGAACGTCATCAACGCCATCGTCACAAGCTTCCACAAAAAACTTCTCAGGTGTCGTGTGTCTAGAGGAATTGAGAGTAAATCGATCTTAGTCCTCAAGAGTTAACACTTTTTAATGGATAACCGATAAGAACAAGCAAGTATTCTAGGCTACTCAGGTCTCTCCATCATACATGATTTAAAGGAATTCAAAGCAAGGAAATAGTTCAAGTAAATTGAGAGCAAAAAGCACAGGTAAAAATATGGTTTATTACCATGTGAAAGATTCACAGTAATAAATCAACAATCCTTGACATAACATTTTCACAGCATTTACTATGCATTTGCATTGTAAAATACTCATAAGACTTGTAAGATCACAAAATAGGAATTTAGTAAACTATACAAGGTGGCATGTGGAACTGTGCCTCATTGCACTATAAGCAGCAGAGCACTCTACCAGTAGCACATGCTTTTCTTAAAAATGAAGCCATACAGTAGTACAAACTACTTTTTACGGTGAAACTGTGAAGGGCTCATTAAATCATACACATTAGATTGACTGCTTACTAACATCCTCTTTATGTGCATACAGAGATTCCAAGGACCGATCACTGTACAGTGGACCAGAGTCTGTGCAAAATACTAAAATAAAATGAAAGGATTCCCTAGTTTCAAGCCAAGCCACCAGGCCCTGTCCACTGCACTGTGCTCGCTCTGTGGCATAAGCCCACACGGTTCAATTTCCATAGACCAAGCGTCTATTGCAACTGTTCCAAGTCAAAAGACCACATAGTGAGCCCTTCAGTGAAAAGCCAACATTCTTACGCAATCCTGCAACTGTGTTTAGAGACCTAATGCACCGTCAGATCCCACTGTATCATTCTTTCAATGTCTCACTGACAGACTAGAAAGGGGGGTGGGGGGCAGCAGGAAAATGAATCTGCTCTAATAGCTCCTCCTATTCATCAGTGCTCAGACATGTGAACAAAGTATCACAGAGTCTGCACACACGATGAAAGTATGTATAAGGACCGCTGAATCACTTCATGAACATTCAGAGATTACTATTAAGGCCGTAAACACATGCAATGCGTAAACTGCCCACACACAAACACATGCAATACATATGACACACTGAAACTGCACACACAAACAAACATACAGTACAATACATATGACCCACTCACAGTTACTTCTATACACTTGCAGCCTGTGGTGGAGATATACATTTTCTAAATAGATCCCAAAACCTCCAGGATAACAGGGAAGGGGTCTGTACAGAGGCTGAACAGGAACCTCAGTGTCTGCGCTCTGTGCTGGATCCTGGCAGACATGAGCTTCAGCCCCTCCCCCATCCTCACACAGTCGGCTGCTGCAGGAGAGGGTGAGAGACAGCTCCAGCAACGCTAAGCTCAATCCCGGCAGACGTAAAGGAAACCTACCACTTTAATATGACCCTTCTGACCCACAAATACCTTAAGATAGCTCAGGATGAGCTGATGCCGGACCATATTTTCAATTAAACCAGAAACCGCTGTATTTGTACAAAAAGGCTTCGGGACTTCACCCATGCGCAATGGGATCCGGCCGCAACGCGCCAGGAGGAGGTGGTGCGCATGCGCTAGTGTGCCCGAGAGCTCGGTGACGTCACCGGCTCTTGGGCACAGCAAAATTAGTGACGGGAGCGGCCCTTACGAGATCGTGATCGCGGAGCAGGGTCCGCGGTGTGCGCCGTATGACGCTTACAGAAGCGCCGAAGGGAGATTTTACTACCACAAGAAAATCATTTTTGTACAAATACAGCGGTTTCTGGTTTAATTGAAAATATGGTCCGGCATCAGCTCATTCTGAGCTAGCTTAAAGAGAACCCGTCATGCAAAATAACCCCCCTAAACTAAATATATTTTCATAAACTGCCATTAGAGAGCATTGCCTCTATCCCTTCATTGTCCCTCTACATGCCTGTAAACCTAAGCAATGAGGTCCTAAAGCTGTATGCAAATGACCTGTGAAATGTCCAATGAAGCATTAGCATATTCAAGCTGTCCACTCTATTCATGAGTGGGAGGCACAGCCACACCCCCAGTGCATGACTGACAGCCTGTATAATGATGTGAGGCTGTATAATGATGTGCTTCCTGGTGCTGGTGGCCACGCCCCCTGAAGCCTGTGTGTGCATGTGTGTGTGTTTAGGAGAGATACAGCAGCTCCAGGCAGCCATGTTACAGCAGAACATGTCAGATTCATGTGTAGCTGATGTCTGTGTCTCTCACCTGTATATTAGGAGGATGCAGCATGTCAGCAGATGCAGCACACACCAGCAATGCTTTACTATACATTACACACAGACATGAGCAGGGGGAGGAGAGGGGAGGGGTAACAGGGGTGACATCACTGCCTCTGACAATGTGACCAGCCTCATTTACATTATAAAAAATAGATGATTTTACAATGATTAATGTATGAAACAACTAGATAAAGGCTGGGATGGGATCCTTGTGAGCTGCTCCAACAGGTAGAGGTGACAGGACAAGTGACACAGACCTGATGACAGGTGTCCTTTAAGGTATTTGTGGGTCAGAAGGGTCATTTTAAAGTGGTAGGTTTCCTTTAATGTTTGGTCATGTGACCGGAGCAACATCGGTATGTACACAATAACTGGGGTCCGGTCACATGACCATGCAACGGGGCCATCAGCTGCAGCACGGCCAGGAGTGAGAGAGGGAGGAGAGAAGCCCTGAGCGTATTTGTTCGTATGGGACTTTTATTAAAGGGGCGTCTATGACGTAAGTAGATGCGTTAATGCAATCTCTGGTTCCATCCATTTGAAACTTTTATATCTCTCTGTCCCAGCAGTCTGGTTGACACCAATTATGTCAGTTGTCAAACCAGAAGCAATGTTAACCCATTTGTTGTCAGGTGCCGGCTAAAGCAAATAGATAATGTCACACGATGTGGCGGTTTTATTTGTAAATATTAGAAATAACTCTGTTTCTCATATGACTAGTAGGTCTTCACTTCTCAGAGTGCAGTCACGGGGCATTTTTAAACGCACTGAAAAAGTATGCGTTTTGTATGTTTATAATGAGTTTGGCTGGTTTGAATCAGTTTTTTTTTAAAATTAAGGTGCACCAGATTAATAAAGACCATGCACCAGTTTTAATTAATCTAACGCTTACTAAGAACATTCCAGTATGTACTATGTGCCGTTTGCCTGTGTGGTGTGCAGAGGGCACCAGATTCATGACCTCTGGCACCCGTTCTGCATGAATCTGGTGCACTCTGCACTGCCCAGACAGAGGGCACCACTTTCTTTTTGGTGCACCTTTAACATGGGCCTTGTGACACACCTCTGTTGGACTTTGCTTGTTAAATGTGGTGCATGGTTCAACTGAGCACCGATACTCCCGCTTCAGTGCAGACATTTGTGTTAAATGAAGAAAATTCCAGCGTGTGCCACATAACGGACGCGTGCAACACAAATGTGGCGCAGACACGTCTTATATACATGTGCATGCAGTTTGCACCTAAAAGAATGTGAAAAGTCTGACAGAAAACTGGTGCAAGGACTTTAGTAAATGTGCCCCACTGTGCACACTCCACAGGCAGACTGCATATAGCGCAGTTTGTACTAGTTTTGAGAAATTTAGGCCATTAAGTCCAGTTTAGCGTACAATTGGGTGGCATAAAATTTTTTTTATAAAAATAAGAACTCAGGCAAAGCCTTTAGTCTAGCACCATCTTGTCATGTTTCAGTTAATGAAATGCTCTTGGCACAAGGAATATTTCTTATGGACCTCCTGGCTACACTCAGATGTGCCAGGCACAGTGTAACTCTCCCTCTCTGGGAGCAGAAGGCAGGCACCGCTGTCACTATGCTATGAACAGAAAGCAAGACGTGGAAGGCGGCGACGTGTGACACTCGCACAGTGAGACTAGTCATTAATGATAACTAACCACACATAACACCAACAGCAATCATAATTTTTCTACTCACAGCTTCAAGTTTTCATAGATCAGCGCCATGCTCCGCAACCTCTAGAGACGTCACGGCCAAATGTAAGACATACAATCCCGAGTCTATGACAGGCCCTCGTATGCGCAAGTCACACTCTCTACACCTACTTCCTGTTACGTAGAGTCTTCAACACTCAGTCCTACGGTGGCCTGCAGAAATGTTAGGCGCCGTCTGCACTGTCTGCTGAGTTGTGTACGGAACGCCGTGAAGCCCAAAACTTGTTGAAAAGCAAAGAAGGAAGGTAAAAACGTTATGCGAGGAGAAGTACAATTACTTTTGAGTTGAAACTAATAATCAATTAATTTCCTTGGACAGTCTTTTTAGTTTTCCGATTATAATAATAAAATATGTTTGTGCTGTTAGTTATGTTGGCTTGAGCTGGTTAAAGGCATAAGGCATTTTTATGCCATGAGTAAGGCTCTGTTGACCTGAAACGCGTAGGCTTGTTTTATACTATGTTCTAAAGGATTTTTTTCACTTTTACCTGGGATGTGCTACAGCATCATTTATATACAACTTGGATTACTATAAGTCAGAAGCTAAGCTGCACTCCTGTATGGACTCCACCACACTATTTTTGCCTGCATAGAATTCAGGACATGTGTTAGTGGCTTTTCCAACTTCTAGAACAAGTCTCATTTCACTGAGGTGGACTCATGCACGCGGTCATGGATCCCACGGTCCGATGCATCAGCCTGTCCTGCTTGTCTTTGCATCCTGAGCAGTCATTTTAATTGTCATCGGTGTGTGGTTACTGATCTTGTGCGTTTCCTTGGGTGAGGGTCCGCCCCCTGTGTGCTATTGTCACGTTATGAACGCAACGCTATCGGGTCGCGTTCAGATGTTGCGTTTTGGCCAGTGGCCATGCGTTGGTGACGTAATGTTAACACATGTGATAACACCTGCGTTAACAGTTGTGTTTTGTACACGCAAGTGTTAACAGCTGTTTAATTAGGCAAATCCCTCTTCAGCTGTTTTTGATATGTTTTATAAAACGCATGCGTTAAATGCGATGTGTGACTTCAACCTCAGTGATATGTTCTCACCTAATATGATCACACTTGTTATTGGCTTCAAAAACTGAATCTGAAAAACTGAATGTGTGGATGCATCCGTGGGCGCTTTCACACGATGCGTTGCATCATGTTTTTTGATGCGTTTTTGATTCATTCCAAAGGCTTAAGCCTTGAAGTTTACATTGTGTTTCCACTGCATCTGCTAAAACGCAATGTAAACTCCGCTTGTGATTAAGGCTGAAGCCTTTGGAATGAATCAAAAACGCATCAAAAAACTTGACGCAATGGATTGTGTGAATGCGCCCTCGGGAATCACATTTTTTGGTTTTGTATTTTTGACGAATCTGAAAAACGCTCCCATTTCCGTCCTGTGTCTGTTTGCCTGTGCACACAAACTTCTAATTGCTTCACGTTGCGTTTTCTTATGCGTTTTTACATTTACATTTTGCTGGTAAGTAGTTTTCCTAAACTTTTTAATCAAAGTTCAAACTTTTATGCGTTTTTAAAGGGTGCAGAAGACAATTTCTTTCATCAGATCAGGATTCTAAAATGCATTTGCAAACTGGTCTTTTTCTCTGTCAAAAACACAAAAAAAGAATGCTACACATCGTGTGAACGCGCCCTCAGGGTGCTGTCACAAAGTGCATTCTTGTACAGTTTTTGGACCGTTTTTTAACCTGTTTTGGACCGCCTGCTGACTTTAGATGACAGAGGGTCAGACGTTGCTCCCGCGCCAGCCCCAATACCGCTCTGATCAGCACCACAAGTGACAGGTGGTGGTTTTCCTAAGGAAGGCTCTAAGAGCCCATTTTTAGTCCGTTTTGAAGTAGTCTGTTAAAAACAGTGTGCATTTTTGAAAACGCATCTGTTTTTGACAGTTTTTCCCAATTATTTTAATTGATAATTGGGAAAAAAATGACGAACGGTAAAAAACGGGTTCAAAACGCTAACGTGTGACACCACCCTTATAGAAGTCCCAGTTACAGGGGTAACTTGTAAAAGAATAAAGTAAAATTAGAAGAAAAAAAATGAAAATGTCCCCCAAGGGTCTTTTATGACTTCATGGGGGAAATCTAAAGACAAAACACACACACAAAAATATTAACCTTTACGGGACTCAGCCTATTTTGGCCTTTAACCCCTTAATGACCGCCCTATCGGGAATCTACGTCGGTCATTAAGGGTACTTCTTCTGATGCGACGCCTTTCTACGGCGCCGCATCAGAAGATGATTTCGGGACATCGGGTCAGTATAGTGCCGGTGTCGGGCTGTGATATCACAGCCCAGACCCGGCACTAACACTCGGGATCGGACCCCTTCTGTGTGCTTACCGGGGGATCCGATCCCTCCTGCCGCTGCCCCTGTCGGCTCCTCTTCTCGCCGGGTTCTGCCTTCCTGGCAGGACCCGGCTGTAAGTAACTGAGCATGCGCGGCATGCTCAGTTACTTACACTATACACTGCAATACAAGTGTATTGCAGTGTAAAGGCTTGAATAAGCGATCGGATGATCGCTTATTCAAGCCAAAAGGTTGAAAATATGTGAAAGTAAAAAAAAAAAAAGATTAAATTGTTTTATAATAATAATTAAATAAATAAAATAAAGTCCCATAATCTCCCCAGTTACACATATAATGCAAATACAGTATATAAAACACAAAAACACACAAAAAATTTACATATTTGGTATCACCGCGTCCGTATTAATCTGTACAATAAATCTAAATCAATATTGAACCCGCTCGGTGAACGATGAAAAAAATAACTAAGAAAAACTTTCCATATTATACAATTTTTCATCAAACACCATCACAAAAAATGTTCTAAAAAGTGATCAAAAAAAGCTACGTTCCCTAATATGATACGACTGAAAAGAACAACTCTTTTCGCAAAAAATAAGCCCTCAACCAGATCTGACAACAGAAAAATACAGAAGTTATGGCCCTAAAAAGTTGTCAATAGTAAAAACAATGCGATATTCTCCAATATTGGTTTTGCTCAGGAAAATTGAGCAAAGATAAGAAAAACTATATAAATGAGGTATCACCGCAATCGTAGTGAACCAGAGAATAAAGATAAAATATTATTTTTACGTTACGGTGAGCTGGGGAAAAAAAATGCTAAAAATCCAAAATAAAAATTGATGATTTTGTTTGTGTCCCCCTTGAAATAGTTAATAAAATCTCATGAATAAGCTATAGACCCCCTAAATGAATTATCTATACATTGTATCTCATTCCGTAAAAAATAAGCCCTCATATGTTTGCATTACCAAAAAAAAATAAAAATGTATAGGTTGTACAATGTGACAATACAAATCTGCTGTGAATGGCGTCTCCATTCATTCTATACTTGGCCGTGCGCCTGTACAGAAGTTTACCACCACATATGGGGTACCAGTACACTCGGGAGGAATTGGGCATCAAACGTTGCAGTGCGTTTCATCATTTAATTTATTCTGAAACTGTCAGTTTTGGCCTAAATGAATGTATGTTCCAAAAAAATTCCATAGTTTCTAAATCGCAGGTCCATATTGTTTTAACCCATGTGAAACACTTAAAGGGTTAATGGACTTAATGGAAGTTGTTTTACATATGTTGAGAGGTCACGTTTCTATAGTGGGGTAATTTATGGGGTTTTACTATTATTTAGGCCTTTCAAAGTCACTTGGAAGCTGAGTTTTCCCTCAAAATGTGAGTTTTGTCAATTTTCATGAAAATGAGAAAAATCGCACCTAAAGTTCTGCGCCTCATAACATCCTTGAAAAGTGAGAGGATGCATAAAATATCATCCCAACATAAAGCAGACATTGCGTAAATGTAATTTATCAAGCTTTTTGGGTAGTTTTACTTCCTGTCTGGAAAGCAGAACATTTCAAACTAGGAAAATAAAGAATTTTTACAAACTTTTGCCAAATTTTCACTTTTTTTCAGAACGAATCGCAAAACGTATCACTTAAATTTTATAACTAACATGAAGTACAATGTATCACGAGAAAACATTCTCAAAATCACCCGGATATGTTAAAGCGTTCAAAAGTTATAACCAATTATCGTGAGACATGTCAGATTTGAAAAATCGAGTCTGGTCATTGAGCTGAAAACTAGTGTCGGTGATAAGGGGTTAAGACATGGCCCCGTTTTTCAAATCTGCCCTGTGTCACTATAAGTGCTTATAACTCTGGAACACTATTAGATATGCAGGGGATTTTGAGATTCTACTTCAAATTAGTTTAACCCCTTAACGCTCTGCGCCGTAGCTCTACGGCGCAGAGGTACAGGGAATGTATGAAGAGGGCTCACGGGCTGAGTCCTCTGCATACAAAGGTGGGGGTTGTTGCATATTGCAGCAAACCCCCACCGCTAATAACCGCGGTTGGTGCTTGCACCGATCGCGGCTATTAACCCTTTCATTGCCGCCGCCATCTTTATTACGATTGCCGTGCCCCCGAACGTCATCGGGGGGCGGCGATCGGTTGCCATGGTAGCCTCGGGTCTTCGTTTGACCCGAGGCTATCTGGCTTCTGCAGATTCGTCACAATGAGCCAGTGGCTCATTGTAATGAATGAGCTGCAAAAATGCCATATATTGCAATACAGAAGTATTGCAGTATATGGTAGGAACGATCTGACCATCTAGGGTTAATGTCTAGATGGTCTAAGAATTAGTGAAAAGAAAAAGAAAAAAAAAGTTTAAAAAAATAAAAAAAATTAATAAAATATTAAAAATTCAAATCACCCCCCTTTCCCTAGAACTGATATAAAACATAATAAACAGTAAAAATCAGACACATTAGGTATCGCCGCGTCCCAAAATGCCCGATCTATCAAAATATAAAAGCGGTTATGGCTGGCGGTGACCTCCGAGATGGGAAATGGCGCCCAAATGTCCGAAATGCGACTTTTACACCTTTTTACATCACATAAATAATGGAATAAAAAATGCTCAAAATGTCGCACAGACCTCAAAATGGTAGCAATGCAAACGACGGCTCATTTTGCAAAAAATGACACCTCCGTGCGCCAAAGTATGAAAACGTTATTAGCTTCAGAAGATGACAAAAAATGTTTTTTTCTTTTTTGTACACATTCGTTTAATTTTTGAAAATGTATTAAAACACAATAAAACCTATATATATATCTGGTATTATTTGGAGTGAAGAGTGAAAGTCGTAAAAACTGAGCCCACAAGAACGTGACGCACGTGCATTTTTTTTTTCAGCTTTGCAGTACACGGCATGTTAAAATAAATAACATTACAGGAAAGTAAAATTTGTTACGCACAAAATAAGCCCTCACACAGCTCTGTACACGGAAAAATGAAAAAGTTATGGATTTTTGATGGTGGATAGCGAGAAATGAGCGGAAAAACCCTGCGTCCTTAAAGGGAACCTACCACCCCGATTCTACCTATAAAGCTAGAAGGGGTGGTAGGTGGATGGATGGGACGTGAGGATAGCCCTTTTTTGGGCTAATCCTCACGTCCCGGGTGTCTTTTAGAAAACTTTATTGCATGTATATGCTAATTTTTTTATGCGGCTACTGGGGCGTGGAGTAGTCGGACATGAGGCTACTAGTCGCGGCTACTCCACGCCCCAGTAGCCACGTTACTCCGCCTACCAGGTAATCTTCGGCGCGCAGCTACCAGGAGTCCCCCCCCTCGTCCAAGTCCCCCTGCTACTGCGCATGCGCAGTAGTTCCGGCCCCGGAGCCGGGTCCGCGCAGCCGAAGGCCTGCGTTCTGTGCATGATAACCTGGTAGGTGGAATAACGTGGCTACTAGGGCGTGGAGTAGCCGCGACTAGTAGCCTCATGTCCGGCTACTCCACGCCCCAGTAGCCGCATAAAAAAATTAGCATATACATGCAATAAAGTTTTCTAAAAGACACCCGGGACGTGAGGATTAGCCAAAAAAAGGGCTATCCTCCCGTCCCATCCATCCACCTACCACCCCTTCTACCTTTATAAGTAGAATCGGGGTGGTAGGTGCCCTTTAAGGGATTAAAAATTTGGATGATATCTTTTGTGTTTAGTTATGAAATAAATGGAAATTTGGAAAAATTCTTTATTTTCAAAAATTCTAAATTCTCTACTTTTGAAGCAGTTAGTTTTAGCACCAAAATAAATTCATAACTTAAATTTCCCAAATATCTGCTTTATGTTGGCATGGTTTAAGATTCCACAGATTTTACCAGAATGTTATAAGGCTTAGAATTTGGGTGCCATTTTTCACATTTTTTGGAAAAAACGCCAAAACCCGTATTTAGATGGACCCACTTAACTTTTAATTGACTGTGAGAGGTCTAAATAATAGCTAGACTCATAAAATACCCCAACTACACCCCTCAACATAATCACTTTTGAGAAGTTTGTTAACCCTTTAGGTGTTTTATATGGGTTAAAACAAAATGGAGGAGCATTTACGTATTGTAATGTTATTAACTTTATTAATAAATTAATAAGTCTAGTGTGGCAAGTAGCTTTTGTACACACAATAAAGTAATCCCTTCTATGGCATCCGCTTCTACAATACCCAGTAGTCAGACCCTCGGATCCAGTATGTATCAGGTGCAGTACACGTGTCCAAAACTCTCCTAACTCCCTGCATTCCCACATCCTATGCAACAGTTTGGCATCTGACACTGAACACTTAGAAAAACAAGAGTCAGGGTGTTTCCCTATTCTATGGAGTAGATTAGGAGTTTTAAACACCCTATGCAGAAAATGAATCTGTGACAAACGGTTAGGCCTCCAACAGGGACAGTGACGATCTTCCCTCCAATACAACCTCCAACTAAGAATCCGAAATTGCCCCTAAATCCGATTCCCATTTTTCTGATATGGACAGGGGGTATGCTTTCAGATATTCTTCTAATAGGTTGTTGTAAATAGTGGAAATAATGCGTCTATTTGGACCACATCCAACTACGAGTTATAAGACAGAAAGGCTTGAGGTCTGAATATTTCCATTTCTAATGGACTTCTGGTAGTTGAAGAAATGTATAAAATTGTGCATGTGGTAAATTGAAACCTTAAACCTGTCCTTATGCAACAGTTGCTGGAGAAACCAAATACCTTTACCCTCCCATGGGGCAATCCCTCTAACCGAAACTTTTCAGGGAGTTGTGGATAATGCCAAATAGGAAAATACTCACCAGGACCCTGAATTCCCATCAGACCCTTCACTTTTGACCAGACTTTTGCCAGTAAGGCCAGAGTTGGACAACTCTCTGCCCTATACGTCCCTGTTCTACCTATTTCAACAGCCGCAATCGGTGGTACCATAAGAGTCATGAAGGATACCAGTCTCCCATTAGGATCTGCGCCCTAATATATCCACAGGTTTGGAATAGCCAAACTTACATTTATATTTGGCCCTTTGTAGTGTCTCAATTCTAATTCTAGGGTGTTTTCCACAAAATTCGCAAAACATACTCTATATACTAAAAAATAGCCAACATGGTATCCATATAGGTGTATTGTGGAGAATGTAGAGCAGCTGTGGCATAAGCACCATTTTAATCAAGTTGCCTCTACCCACCATAGATAATGGGAGCCTACACCTAGTATTTACCTTATTACTACATCTATCCAACAAAGGCATAACATTGCCCTCTACATAGTCCTTAGGGTCGAAAGATGTTATGATGCTTAAATATTTATATTTCCCAACAAAACGCAGGGGTAATGTATGCACCGGGAAACTTTAGACCTAATCTATTACCAAACTGCTGTTTCATAGCTGGGCCTATCATCCCCAAATACAACAAGACAATCTCTATGTATAGAGTATGTTAAGATACAGTCACCTAATTGCTGTAGACTTATCAAGCATTAAGCCGGGCTGGTCTTTATGGATTAGGATCGAAATCACCTGGCATTAAAGATATCGGCCTGTAGGAGCCAGGGTCAGTGGCCTCCTTCCCAGGCTTTAATAACACCACTATAATGGCTTCCCTAATTGATCTGTGTAGGCAACCTGTAATAAATGCCTCTTGGAACACCTGTAACAGTGACGGCAGCAGGATAGCCTTGTGCATTTTATAGAGTTCCACTGGTAGACTGTCATACCCTGGTGCCTTGTTATTGTCCAGTTCCGCCAGTGCAACCTCCAATTCCTCTATGGTAATCTGCCCTTCTAATTGATTGCTCACCATCCTGTGCGAGTTTTGGTAGAAAGACACCAGCAACATATTCTGTTATCTCTTCTCTCGAGACAGTTAACTGGGATTGATAGATTTTACATGTACTGGCAGTCCCCGGGTTACATACAAGATGGGGTCTGTAGGTTTGTTCTTAAGTTGAATTTGTATGTAAGATGGAACTGTATATTTTATCATTGTACACCCAGCCAAAACCTTTTTGGTCTCTGTGACAATTGGATTTTAAAAATGTTGGGTTGTCATAAGAATCAAGATTAACACTAAAGCTTCATTACAGACACCTTTGATAAGTGTTATAGCTGATCATTGTAGCCTAGGACTAAAGTACAATAAATTACCAATATCCAGTGCTCCGTTTGTAACTAGGGGTCGTATGTAAGTCAAGTGTTCTTAAGTAGGGGACCGCCTGTACTATAAATAACTTTATCTAAAATGCCTTTGTCATAGACAAGAACAGAGCCATCTACATCCACTATTCCGTAACTGAGATGAACCCTGTTGGGAGCGAATAATTGTTGCCAGGAAATGAATTGCACTCTCTCTCCCTTCATAAAGAATTTTTGTTTAGAGAAGAAGAGTTTGTTCTCTGAAATCAAATCGGACATGATCGGCATAATGCCACTGAGCATCTATCTACCTCTTTTCATTTCTATCGGAGAGGTTGGCCAAGAGGCTTCTGCCACAGCTACCGTCTGTGACATGGGCTTAGTAAATGCAGAGCATTATGCAAACAAATTTTATAAAAATAATGGTCCCTTACTGTCCCCTTCAAACACCCAAACACCAATGGCGGACCTTCATATAGGTGGTCTTTGGCTTGCGAGGGGCACACGCGCGCCCATACCCGGGCCCTATATGAGGAACTGCCAAAAAAAAAAAAAAACTATACTCACCTCTATATTCCCTCTGGTCCCATCTTCTGCTCTTCCGGCTCAGGTGCATCCTTCGCAGCCGCATGATGTCATAGTTTATCTGCCGAGCGGGTCTTTACATTATGACAAGACGGGTCCGCAACAACGCCGTGTCATAGTGATGCACTCGGGCTGGAAGGAGAAGATGGAGCCGTGGGGCCCTGCTTTGGACATTACATTAAAAGGGGGCTTTCAGCGATGGGCATTTCATTAAAGGAGGCCATTTGGGGTGTTAAAGGGGGGTCATCTGGGATGGACATTTAGTTAAAGGGGGTCATCTGGGGTGGACATTTTTGTAAAGGAAGGCTCTGTTGTGAACAATTCATTAATGAGGTGCGGCTGCTGCTGGACATGCTATTAGAGTAGTGGCTACATTTTACTCTTTAGGGCTTATACTCTAGTCAATAACTTTTCCAAGTTTTTTTTTGTGGTAAAATTAGGAGCTTCTGCTTTTATGTGAGTATTTCCAGTATTAGAGGGAGATCAGCTGCAGAGCACAGAGGTCAGGTCAGCAGAAGAATCTCCTACCGTGTCTGGGAGATCTGGTCTGGATGGTAGTCGGGTGCAGCCTTTCATGCAGTTGGAGAGTGCGACTGGCTTTCCTAAGTAGGTGGTTTCTAAGAGCACGATTGAAGTTCCTCATTAAATAACTTTTGTGAGCAGTATAACGCCCCTTTCACGCGTTTTTTTTTAACGCGCATTTAAATCTCAGCATGCTCTACTTTTGCAAGTCACGCGCGTGAAAAACGCACCATACAAGTCTATGGAGACGCATGAAAAACGCATCAATTGCAATAGAAAAGATAGAGCTCAATCTTGAGTTCATTTCAAGCGCATTATCTGCGCATGAAAAACGCATTGAAATTGCATTAAAAACGCGCGTGAAAAACTGAGACACTGAACAAACTCTGACTGAAAACTAATTGCACCCTGATCAAACTCTGACGTGATCTGCAACGCAAGTGTGGAAGGGGCCTAAGATTAAGGATATAGAGTAGCATGTAAGTCCTAACATTCAGGCACATGTTGGTTTGGACACTGGGGGATGGGGGGGATGGCCCTAGGGCCCATGGGATACTTAATCCGCCACTGCCTAACACATCTCCCTGTGAAGCTGTATACATATTAAACCTGGGGAATTCCTCTAAGTCTGACTGTCCCAGCTTCCCCCTTTTCTACTCGCAGTCAGAAGGGATGCAGCTGGCAAAGCAGGCTATGCCGGAGCTCTCTTCCCCCAATCTGCAAATATATCCTTATTGGGTTATGATCAGACACACTTCGTGGGAGATAATCAACCGCCCCCAAAAAATTAAACAAGAGCTTAGGACCAATCGCCAGATCTTTGCGGGACAAGGGACCTGTATGATTCTGAGTGACAGGAGTATTGTTTAGTTGAAGGATTGCAGACCCTCCAAATGTCCCACAGCAGCCTAGCTAAAACCGCTGTGGGAGAACCGAGGGTGTCGAGCCCGTATGGAAGTTATCCAGATGGAGATTCAATTAATTATTAAAGTCTCCCACCATTAGCACTGGGAGATAAGGAGACACAGTCACAAAGGACAACGCTTTTATAAGGATAGCACTAGAGAACAGTGGTGGGATATACACCACCATGCTAGTAACGGGTTGGACCCCCTTTTGCCTTCAGAACTGCCTTAATTCTTCGTGGCATAGATTCAACAAGGTGCTGGAAGCATTCCTCAGAGATTTTGGTCCATATTGACATGATGGCATCACAGAGTTGCCGCAGATTTGTCGGCTGCACATCCATGATGTGAATCTCCCGTTCCACCACATCCCAAAGATGCTCTATTGGATTGAGATCTGGTGACTGTGGAGGCCATTTGAGTACAGTGAACTCATTGTCATGTTCAAGAAACCAGTCTGAGATGCCAGCTTTATGACATGGCGCATTATCCTGCTGAAAGTAGCCATCAGATGTTGGGTACATTGTGGTCATAAAGGGATGGACATGGTCAGCAACAATACTCAGGTAGGCTGTGGCATTGCAACAATGCTCAATTGGTACCAAGGGGCCCAAGAAGTGCCAAGAAAATATTCCCCACACCATGACGCCACCACCACCAGCCTGAACCGTTGATACAAGGCAGGATGGATCCATGCTTTCATGTTGTTGACGCCAAATTCTGACCCTACCATCCGAATGTCGCAGCAGAAATAGAGACTCATCAGACTAGGCAACGTTTTTCCAATCTTCTACTGTCCAATTTCGATGAGCTTGTGCAAATTGTAGCCTCAGTTTCCTGTTCTTAGCTGAAAGGAGTGGCACCCGGTGTGGTCTTCTGCTGCTGTAGCCCATCTGCCTCAAAGTTCGACGTACTGTGCGTTCAGAGATGCTCTTCTGCCTACCTTGTAACGTGTGGTGATTTGAGTCACTGTTGCCTTTCTATCAGCTCGAACCAGTCTGCCCATTCTCCTCTGACCTCTGGCATCAACAAGGCATTTCCGCCCACAGAACTGCCGCTCAATAGATGTTTTTTCTTTTTCGGACCATTCTCTGTAAACCCTAGAGATGGTTGTGCGTGAAAATCCCAGTAGATCAGCAGTTTCTGAAATACTCAGACCAGCCCTTCTGGCACCAACAACCATGCTCGGTTTGAACTGCAGGAGATTGTCTTGACCATGTCTACATGCCTAAATGCACTGAGTTGCCGCCATGTGATTGGCTGATTAGAAATTAAGTGTTAACGAGCAGTTGGACAGGTGTACCTAATAAAGTGGCCGGTGAGTGTATATATATGTAATTAATAATCGGCCTACTATTCTTTACGGTGAAACTACGAATGGCTCATTAAATCAGTTATGGTTCAATGGTTCAAGACAATTCCATATATTTTACATTTGAGGCACACAAAATGACTGTCGGGGTCCGTCAAGGGTGGTGACGAACCTATGGCACGGGTGCCAGAGGTGGCACTTGGTGCCCTTTCTGTGGGCACCCAGGCAATCACCAAAGAGGCTGCAAGGTATCTTCATGGATTCCCAGACAGCCCAGAACTTGCTGCGCTCAGTACTGAGACTACAGGAGGAATGGTAAGGGAGTTGGGCAGATCTGCATTATCATTGAAGCTCCTTCCCTAGGTCCGAAAATTCTTCCTATTTAAGGGAACCTGGTTTTGCCACGACTTCTTTCTACTGTATTGGGATTCTCAGGATACTGATAAGATTGAAAGCTATGACAGAGAATGGAGAAAGAAGTTACTGCTTAAATTGCCACGGTGGAATTTTGTGATAAATAAGTGGGGTTTGGTTGTAGTTTGGGCACTCAGTCTATAAAAAGGTTCACTGGGATATACTGATTAACTAGTATACTGAGAGTGAGTATTGTATGTGGAATGATATCCATGAGTTTCACTATTTTCCGTTACAGGGTTCAATCCTGGAAAGAACCATTATTATATTTTGATAGATTGGACTATTTTTTCCTCTATCATCTGTTCATCAGCTACGGAGAACATATATGGGGGTGCTGTACCCCATTAATCTGATATCAAGCACCTGAAATGGTCATCATCATTAATTGAAGCATGGGGGGGGGGGGGTGGAAGTTAAAATCACTCCCCGTTACCCAGAATTTTAAGTATCCCCTTCTCTCAAAATGTCTAATCTCAATTAACCCCTTAACGCCGAAGCCACTTTTCACCTTCGTGACATGGCCCAATTTTTCGAATCTGCCCTGGTCACTATATAATTGGTTAGAACTTTGGAACGCTTCAACATATCAAAGTGATTTTGAAATTGTTTTCTCAGGACACTTTGTATTTCATGTTAGTTAAAAAATTTTGCTGGTATGTTTTGCGTTTACAGGCGGTCCCCTACTTAAGGACACCCGACTTACAGACAACCCATAGTTACAGACGGACCCCTCTGCCCCATGTGACCTCTGGTGAAGCTCTCTGGATGCTTTACTATAGTCCCAGACTGCAATGATCAGCTGTAAGATGTCTGTAATGAAGCTTTATTAATAATTCTTGGTCCAATTACACCAAAAATTTTGAAACTCCAATTGTCACTGGGGCAAAAGAAAAAAAATTGTCTAAAACTTCCATTATAAAATATACAGTTTCGACTTACATACAAATTCAACTTAAGAACAAACCTCCAGACCCTATCTTGTATGTAACCCGGGGACTGCCTGTATTTATGGAAAAAAAACAGATATTCGAAAAATTCTCTTTTTTTACAAATTCAAAATGTTCTACTTTTTCAACACAATCATAACAGCAAAAATACTTGATAACTAACATTAACCTAATGTCTGCTTTATGTTGACATGGGTTTTTTTATGCAATCTTTTTATGCATGGGGTATGAACTTTAGGTGGGATTTTTCACATTTTCATTAAAAAACCTGACCTGACTTGGACCTGATCAGATTTCAAGTCACTTTCAAATGCCTAAATAATAGTAAGACCCCATAAATTACCCTATTATACAAACTACAACCCTCAATGTATTTAAAACTTTTATGAAATCTGTTAACCATTTAATTGTTTTACAGGAGTTAACACAATTGTGTGCAATTTTGAAATTATAATTTTATTGCCTAAATTAATGTGTTTTTCAAAAAAATGTACACATTCTCAGTGGATAACATACCAAAACGCTCCACAAAGTTTGATATCCGATTTCTCCAGAATATAACAATACAACATATGTGGTGGTAAACTGCTGTATGGGCACACGTCAGGGCATGGAAGGGAAGCTGCGCCATTCAGAGCAGATTTGCATTGTCACTTTTTAAAGGGAAACTGTCACCAGGGACCTCATTTTCACTAAAAACAGGTTTTAGAAGCATTTGCATTACAATATAATCATGTGTTATATAACTTATTGGGCACCCTGACAAAATCCTCTGTGTAGTCACATATTTGCACTGCAGCTGTAATGGGCTTCTGCAACCTGTCTTTAGTGAAAATTAGGTCCCTGGTGACAGGATTCCTTTAATGGCTAAACAATCTTTATTTTTAGGCAATTTCGACAATATAAGGGCTTATTTTCTGTGACATGAGATTCACTTTACAAATACTTCATTGTAGTAGGTCATTAGCTAATTGATGAGATTTTATTAACTCTTGAATGTATGGAGGAAAAGAAAATTGTCAATTTTGGTCTTCTTTCTTTTTGTATTTTTTTGGAGGCCATACACTAAAAATACTATATTAAATTTATTCTATATATTACTACGATTACGGTGAGGCCTCACTGATACAGTTTTTTAAATATATTTTTACAGTATAAAATCACCATCTTTTTGGAGACATTTTGGCGCACAACTTTTTTTGATCACTAATTGGAACATTTTTGTGAAGGGATTTTATGAAAAATTTACATTTTTGTTACATTACATTTAAGTTTTTTGTGTTGTTTTTAATGTTAATAATTAAGTTTTTTTTAATGTTACTGATTTATTGTACAGATTGTTATGGATGCGGTGATGCCAAATATGTTGTTTTTTTTATGATTGTGGTTTTTTTGTACTTTATTAGGCATGTATAGGGAATGCTGGTGTACAGGGGACTTTAACTTTATTTAATTATTTTTATTAAAAGGGGTTTTATTAAGTTTTTAACACTTTTTTTATTTACTTTTACAGGTTGGTTTGAACAAACGATGCTCCGATCGCTTGTTCAAGCTCTTATTCCTATGACACAGTAGTGTAATACAGATGTAATGGCACTGCGCAATGGCAGACCCCCCGGGTCAGTTTGAACTTAGCGTGTAAGGGGTTAACACCCGCGATCGGAGGGATCTCAGATCGCGGGTGTCTGCTGTTTGGCAGCCTTAAATTATAAAGTGGATGTGTCATTTGGATTCACAGTGAATGTCATAAAAACAAGGCCTATTTGTACTTGTCGCTTGTACAGCATTTGGAATTTTTCCCCAGTACATTGCCTGGAATACTAAATGGAGATAATAGGAAGTTCAAATTTATTCAGATTATAAGCCTTATACAGCTCTATAAACTGAATGTGGGAAGTGAAAAACTGAAAAGGGGTGTGGTGTGAAGGGGTTAAACACACAAAATGCCCACAAATCTGCCATAAGAAAGCTTTCAGGAACAGTTCATCAGAGGTGAAAAATAAAAAATTTTTCGCCCCCCCCCCATTAATTAATTTTTTTTTTCAATGAACAGTGCTCATTTTAAATGCTTTGAAATTGACACCAATGACGCGCTATTTTCTTGTGTACTGTGTTTTTATGGTCTTCACTGTGTGCTCCAAATGACAACCTTTATTCTTTGGTTTGATAATACTTATATAGGTTTTACAGCTTGGGATTCCTCTCCTTACTCCCATTGCTGCACGCCAACATATTATTACAGTGGTTTGTGGCACTGTTGAAATTTAAAAAATATTGTTACAGATGAGCAAAAAAAAAAAAAAACACATTTGAAAATAAGTTTGTACAAAAATATTTTTATTTTTCCTTTATGACTAGGAATAACCAGCCAATGCTAATGATAAGACACAAACACAATCTGCAGCTATTTTCCTAGAGGTTCTAGAACTGTGTGTAAGAAATCTGTACAGTTTAAGTCTGTGAGGCCCCCCATAAATATAATTTTTTCTTATTTGTCCTCTGGGTCTCCAACACTGTATTTAGTGTGAAGGACAACCGCAAAAACAAAATAGTTTGATACCATTACTGTCCTTTTTATCTCATTTCCCTAGGGTCCAATTAATATTTGTATATATATGTCTGTATTCTGTCACTTCTGTTACCCCTTTTAGGCCTCATCCACGCTCTTGTGCAGAAACGGGTAGTAATGCTCCTCACCCCTACGATCTCAGATAGGACCTGCATCACACCTTGCAGCGGGGCCGTCTGGCTTGGTCTTCTTACACGATGGCTGTGCACAATAGACCTCAGTGGCAGCAATGAGCTAGCTGCCCTTTTGGTGGCTTTTTCACAATCGCCATATATAATTGTTTGCATGAGGCCCAAGAGAGAGAACACAATATTTTAGTTTATAGTCATTTACCATCAATGGTTCAAACGTTAGCTAGACATTTACATAAGCCCAGCTGGTAGAGATAGTGACTGCAGTGAGGAAATATGCCACTTTCTACATATTAGTAACAAGGAAACAGAAATATGAGATCAATAAATACAAATTCAATTTGTTTCAGGCTCTGGAGACTGTAGAAATTCATAGGGGTCTGGAATGTCTTGCTGTTCTCCCACACTGAGACGAGAAGGGCTACCTATAAGTAAATAAAACCACACATTTAAAATAATTGCATAGAGGAGGCTGCCTGATGGCTGCATGTAGGATGGTCCATTCTCTCCATTATTTATTAACCGACATGCTTACATAGTACCGCTGAAAAATGTATCCATCAAGCTCAACCAAGAAAGGAAAGTGAAGGGGCTGAGGGGAAGGGATGTTATTTCTCTCCCTATACATTCACCTCTTCATGAATGTGTCTGTGTGGAACAAGAAGTACAGTACACTACTTCAATTAGGTTAGCTTGTCTGCACAAAGGACAGAAAGAAGTGGCCATTTATTGTGGTTTTTTTTTTTTTTTTAATATTGTTTAATTTACTGTTCATTATTTTTTTTAATTTACAGTAAAAATGCTTTATATTTGTGCATAGTCATTCACACTACGTGGGTGTTCACAGCTTTATTACCTGTATCATCTGCTGTTCTGTTTACAAAAAAGGCCTTAGGCCTCACTGGAGACTCATTTGTCATTAAAACTTCACTTTTATTGATATTTTATTTAAAAAATATAATCTATTTCACACACTTCAGTGAGTTTTGGTCTGAACAATTCCTGATTTACATTAAAATTATGCAGACCATCGTGGAGACTTTAATGTGTGGTATTCAATAGAGTGAGGGAGATCTTGGAGAACTTATAGGATCTCACTGTGTACCCAGAAGCAACACTAGATGTCACTGTAGTGCTGTTAGACGGATGGTAATTTCCAATCTTGTTTTATTGATGGTAAAGGCTACAATGTTGCAAATCTCGCTGTTCTACGAGTAGATGCAGTATCAGTTGGTTAGATCTCTCATATGTGGTCTCAGGCGCATACAAAGTATCAATTCCATTAAACCATCTCATATGTCATCCCATGCACACAGTGGACCCTAGGGTACTTTCTATAGACACTTGTGTATTCTCAAGCCTGCTATATCACTTGGAGCCAATGAGCGTATTGCTTGTAGTTAATATTCACTGCCAGTCAGCTCGCTCCACTATAAAAGGTGCTAGAGATCCTATATCTGTTCTCCTTTGTTAGTCTACAGTGCTGACTCTCTTTTGCGACATAGATCGCTCTCTATTGGACTCTTCCTCACTTTCATTCATACATTTGGAATCCACACACACACTTTGTCTGTGTGTGTGTGGATTCCAAATGTATGAATGAAAGTGAGGAAGAGTCCAATAGAGAGCGATCTATATCGCAAAAGAGAGTCAGCACTATAGACCAACAAAGGAGAACAGATATAGGATCTCTAGCACCTTTTATAGTGGAGCGAGCTGACTGGCAGTGAATATTAACTGCAAGCAATACGCTCATTGGCTCCAAGTGATATAGCAGGCTTGAGAATACACAAGCGTCTATAGAAAGTACCCTAGGGTCCACTGTGTGCATGGGATGACATATGAGATGGTTTAATGGAATGGATACTTTGTATGCGCCTGAGACCACATATGAGAGATCGAACCAACTGATACTGCATCTACTCGTAGAACAGCGAGATTTGCAACATTGTAGCCTTTACCTTCAATAAAACAAGATTGGAAATTACCATCCGTCTAACAGCACTACAGTGACATCTAGTGTTGCTTCTGGGTACACAGTGAGATCCTATAAGTTCTCCAAGACAATCTCCCTCACTCTATTGAATACCACACATTAAAGTCTCCACGATGGTCTGCATAATTTTAATGTAAATCAGGAATTGTTCAGACCAAAACTCACTGAAGTGTGTGAAATAGATTATATTTTTAAATAGAATATCAATAAAAGTGAGGTTTTAATGACAAATGAGTCTCAGTGAGGCCTAAGCCTCAGTCTAGTGTCCACATTTTTCGTCTATCGATCTGCTGTTCTGGGCATAGCAAACGGTTAATTTCATGCTTCATTTAAATTGATTTTAAAAGCATTATTTTACATCTGTCATACTGAGAGAGTTAAAGGGAACCTACCACCACAAATCTACCTATAAAGGTAGATTGGGTGGTAGGTGGATCAATGGGACGTGAGGAGAGCCCTTTTAAGGGCTAATCCTCACGTCCCTGCACTTTTTTAATAACTTTAATTTGGTATTTATTCAAATTTACTTATGTGGCTACCGGGGCGTGGAGTAGCCGCATATGAGATTACAGGAGGCGGCTACTCCACGCCCCGGTAGCCATTTTACCCCTCCTACTCACCCATCTTCGGCGCGCAGCTCCGTGTAGCTGCGCGCCCTCGTCCGGCGATCCTGCCGTCTGCGCATGCGCAGAAGAGCAGGCCCGCGCCTGTTTCGAAGTTGTGACCGCGCAGGCGCGGGCCTGCTCTTCTGCGCATGCGCAGACGGCAGGATCGCCGGACGACGGCGCGCAGCTACGCGGAGCTGCGCGCCGAAGATGGGTGAGTAGGAGGGGTAAAATGGCTACCGGGGCGTGGAGTAGCCGCCTCCTGTAATCTCATATGCGGCTACTCCACGCCCCGGTAGCCACATAAGTAAATTTGAATAAATACCAAATTAAAGTTATTAAAAAAGTGCAGGGACGTGAGGATTAGCCCTTAAAAGGGCTATCCTCACGTCCCATTGATCCACCTACCACCCAATCTACCTTTATAGGTAGATTTGTGGTGGTAGGTGCCCTTTAATAATGAAGGGATAGTAGGATAGTATTAGATAACATGTGAAGAAAGTGGCACAGAACTTTTAATGGATGTATATTGTAAGTTAAGTGATGCCTCCTGTATTTTACCTCATCAGCCAGACATTCTGGACCATAAAATTTCTGTAGATGGATAGATAATGTGATCTTTAAATGTACATCACCAAACCACTAGTCTTGCCAGGACCTTAAAGTAAATCTACCATTTGATTTGATACATTATGAAGCAAACATACCTTGAGAATGCTTTAGCTACACCGATGCACACATATCTTGTTTAGTCCCTGTCCTGAGTGGTTTTGCTAAAAAATACTATCATAACATTCAGGGCCTTGTGAAAGCTGGGTTGCTTCGGCCTGCCGTTGATAAACACAAAGGACTAATCAACCTGAGCTGGATTCACTTGTACACAGAAGCTTGGGGATGGTGCAGAGGTTGATTACTTCTGCCTCTCAGTGAAAACACTGATTACATCATCCTCTGAGCAGTGCATAGCTAATATGAGAGGAGAAGCATTGAGCTAGGCAAAGGAAGCTCACTCAGCTCAGAGATTAATCAAGCTTCTGCACAAGCGTAGCTACAGCATTCTCAAGGTATGTTTGGTTCATAATACATCAAATGGTAGATTTTCTTTAACCCCTTCCCACTGCAGCCCTTTTTTGTTTTTGTGTTTTCATTTTTCACCCCCCACAGTCAAATCTATAAATTTAATTTTTCCATGTACAGAACTGTGTGATGGCTTGTTTACTGTGTAACAAATTGCACTTCAAAATGATAGTATTTAATATTCCATGTCGTGTACTGAGAAGCAGGAAAAAAAAAATTCCAATGGAGTGAAATTGGTGAAAAACCGCATTTGGGCCATTTTCTCATGGGCTTGGATTTTACAGCTTTTACTGTACACCCCAAATGACAGGTCTACTTTGTTCTTTGGGTCGGTACGATTACGAGGATACCAAATTTGTATAGGTTTTATAATGTTTTCATACAAAAATTAAAACCTCATGTACAAAAAAAAAAATTCTTCATTTTGCAGTCTTTTGACGCTAATAACTTTTTGCATACTTTGCTGTATAGAGCTATGGGTGGTGTCATTTTTGCAACTTTTGATGTTTTTAATGCTATACCATTTTTAGGACTGTGCCATTTTCGACTTTAGGCGCTTTTTACGGGGTTAAACGCAGTAATAAATAGTTATTATATTATGATACATCATGCTTTTTTGGACAGTGATATCTAATGTGCTTATGATTTTACTGTTTATTTATATTAATATCAGTTCTAGGGAAAGGAGGGTGATAGAATTTTTAGATTTTTTTTTACTATTTTTCAGACCCCCTAGGGTACTTTAACCCTAGGTTGTCTTATTGATCCTACCATAGTATGGCAGTATATGGGGATTTTCTTCTTCATTGATTACAATGTGCTAATCACACATTTAAATGAATGGGTTAAAACAAGACGGCCTCGGGTCGTCAGAAGATGACGTCACCGGGAGCCCATCTTGCCACTGGCAAAGCTGCTAGCACCAATCACACGCAAAGCGGCTAGCACCGATCGTTGGTGTTACCGGTAAGCCTTTGCTGCAATATGCAGCAAAGACTTACCGGCCATGGAAAGGGCTCAGCCCATGAGCCCTCTCCATGCACACGCATCCGACATATGACATACTATTACGTCACATGTCGGGAGTGGTTTAAACTTATATTAATGAATACTATTATAAGGTCTTGGCTGTGCGATTGCCAATAGACAAAGATCACATGACCCTCCATCTATAGCCATTTTATGGACAGGAATGTCTGGATGATTAGGTAAAAGACAAGAGGCTTCACTTTACCTATCAAAAAAGCAGTGCATTACTATTAACTCCTTAGTAACGCCGCCTGAAAAGGCTTTAGTGACCGGGAATTTTTAGAGAATTTTCGTAAGTGCTTGTTTAAGGGCCATAACTTTTTTTTTTTCAGGACACACAGAGCTAGTTAAAAAGGTAATAAAAGTCTTAAAAGTTGCTTTTTGTAATTTATAGTAGTGTTTTTTTTAAATTTTCAAATGAACTGAAAATGAACATTATTAATTCCCTATTAATTCCCGTTTTGATATATAATACAGGTGGTCCCCTACTTAAGAACACTCGACTTACATTGGCTGATTAGAAATTAAGTGTTAACGAGCAGTTGGACAGGTGTATCTAATAAAGTGGCCGGTGAGTGTGATTATATATATATATGTCTCGGCAAACGGGACGACTATGGCGATGCTTTTTGTAGTGTAGCGGCGTTTTTTTTTTTTTTTAATTATTATTATATTGGGAAAATGTCATCGTAATTTTATGAATATTTCTTTTGTGTGTGTGTCTTTACTTTAAATGTCCACCATGAGGTCATAAAAGACCCCTGGGGGACATTTTCCCTTTTTTTATTTTAACTTTAAGTTTTCCCCTGTAACTGAGGCATCTCTAAGAGCCTCAGTTACAGGGGAAAGGACCACCTGTCACTGGGGAGTCTGTTCAGAGCCGTACTGGGCCTAATTAGACCCAGCTGCTCTGCTTAAAGGACACCTGTCATCAGGTCTCTGTCACTAGTCCTGCCCCTCTACCTGTTGGAGCAGCTCACAAGGATCCATCCCAGCCCTTATCTAGTCAATTCATATATTAATCATTGCAAAATCATAATTCCTTTATTATGTAAATGAGGCTGGTCACATGGTCAGAGGCAGTGATGTCACCGCTGTTCCCCCTCCCCTCTCATGTCTGTATGTAATGTATAGTAAAGCATTGCTAGTGTCTGTGCTTTATCTGCTGACATGCTGTATCCTCCTAATACACAGAGACACAGACATCAGCTACACAAGTACCTGACATGTTCTGCTATAACATGGCTGCCTGGACCTGTTGTATCTCTCCTATATACACACACAGGCTGCAGGGGGCGCCAGCACCAGGAAGCACATCATTATACAGGCTCACATCATTATACAGGCTGTCAGTCATGCACTGTGGGGTGTGCCTGTGCCTCCCAGCCGGACAGCTTGAATATGCTAATGACTCATTGGACATCTCACAGGTCATTTGCATACAGCTTTAGGAGCTCATTACTTAGGTTTACAGGCATGTAGAGGGACAATGAAGGGATAGAGGCAATGCTCTCTAATGGCAGTTTATGAAAATATATTTAGTTTAGGGGGGTTATTTTGCCTGACGGGTTCTCTTTAACCGCTTTAGACCTGGCGGTTCTGCTCCTCTGTGCATCACGCTCCTTCGGAAACACGCTTCCTGATAACTGGTTCCCTTTAAGAGGGGAGGAGTAGGGTTGCAGAAATGGAAAAAATACATTTTAAAAACAACTCTGATGTTTTATCTAATAATAAAATTATATAGAGTAATAAAAGATATTGTAATAATGGAGCTGCAGCAATCCTCTTTGGATGCTTTACAAACTATGCCATAGTCTTGTGGAACAGGTTCATATCCATTCAAGAAAAAATAAGGACTTGCTGAAGTTCATTCAGATACTAGAAACAGCGCCACTCTTGTCCAAGTGATGTATCCAAGAGAGATTCTGCAGATTGAACACTCCCAAATTAAGGGCATATTCATACCATTAAAGTGCAATGTGTACTCGTGGGTGTTGCTTACCTGAACATTAGGAGGACTGTTTGCACCATATATTAATATGATAGTTTTCCAAATCACACAAGCTAGCATTCAACTTTCATGACCCATATTTTCCCTTGTATAAAACATTACTGTTTGGGAAAACTGTCAGACTGTCCATACAAATGGAATTGCAGTATCATGGCACAAAACTTTAGAAATAGTGAAGCATTTGACATGTGTGAAATAGTTTTATACTTTTATCTTTTTCTACAGATTACTAAATTGTACTGGAGTTGGACTAAAAAAAAAAATTTGTAAAAATAAATGGGAAAAATTGCCCATGCTTTCAAGTATAGAAAATCTCTTTGCATTTAAGTCAGCAAAAGCAGAAATTCACAATCAGAGCATGTAATAAGAAGGCAGAAAGCTAACCAAGATGATGATGATCTCTTTCCGAGTTGTTGGATAAAGAACTTAAATTGGAAGACGGTCTAGATCCAACTCTGTCATTGTGTACGTCATGAAAGTCGTGCAAGAGTTTAGCTGCGTCATCTAAGTTAAGATGACCATCATCGTGGTCAAGCTCCTTCTTCACTTTTCCTAATGGTTTACATAGAAAGGAAAAAAAAAGTCCCTTTAATATTACACACTGACAAAGCCTCAAAGAAAGTACTCAAGGAGTGATCAGGAAAAGTAAGATTTAGATTAAACCACATGATACAGCCACATGTTATTGTGCATCATATACATACCTAAGGAATTTAGCATTGACATTTCAAGGGATACATCGGAATAGGACTTCATGGACATAAAATCAAGAACAGAATTGCTGCCATCACCCACAGATTCTCCAATCTAAAGTATTAGAAAAGTAAATACATTTTCATAAGCATACAATAAAACACCAGTATTGTGAACTTATAAAGAGATGGAATATCCTTTGCCCATTATGATCCGTGATAGGTTGGGGCAGTCTCAAATCCAGAGAATTTAAAAGCCAGTTTTGCTTCAGTGCAAAACCATGTTTAAAAGAGTAACCATCATTTAAGATTATTTTTGATATTATGGGGAGGTGGCAGTTGTGAACATTTTTCTAATATACTTTATTAACAAATTCTCCCTAGGCTACATAATCGCCGGGGAAAGGAGGAGGAGGAGGAGGAGGGGGAGAGCGGCACTCTAATTCCCGTGTTTTTAGCAAAAAAAAAAAATATTAACAATTATGCAATTGAGGGGCTCTGGGCTCCATAGCTGTTGAATAACTTTTAAAGCCTTTTATTCTTCTTCAAGGGCATAAGAAGCTTAAAGAAAAGCAGATCCTGCCATAGGGGGCATCTAATAGCGATGTCCATATGTTTGGATACAAGCCTTCATCTATCCTGCACAGTGCAGATAACTGTAACACAGCCCTATTTCAGAGAATTGTGTTAGCAGCAGTTTTCTGTACAGTTGGTGGATGAAAGAACTTCTAAACAGAAAACACAATCTTTTGAGTGGTAGTGCCTCCAGAGGGCAGATGCTGACCGGGCATGTCCTAGCATTCCACCATCACTTTATAATGTTGGAATTAACTTTGCATGTTATACAGTGGATATAATAAGCATTCAGACCCCTGTAAATTTTTATGCTTTGCTACATTGCAAACAATTGGCAAAATCAAAATAAGTTTTGTTTTTGCTCTGTAATGTACACTCTGCACCCCATCTTAACAGAAAAAAAGATATTTTGCTAATTTATGAAACAAGAAAAACTGATATATCACATAATCACATGCTGTCCATTTACTTCTGATCTTCCAATAGATGGTTTTACTCCTCCATTGGAGTCCAGCTGTGTTTAATTAAACCAATTGGTCTTGATTAGGAACGGCACACACCTGTCAATACAAGATCTCACAGTTCACAGTGCACGATGGACCACATGAGAATCATGAAATCTTAGGAACTGCCCAAGGAGCTCAGAAACAGAATTGTGGCAATTGTAGCACAGTGGCCTTCATTATCCTTAAATAAAAGCCCTTGACCTGGCCGTCAAGTCACACTTAGCAATCGTGGGAGAATAGCCTTGGTGAGAGAGGTAAAGAAGAACCTCAAGATCACTGTGGCTGAGCTCCAAATGGTGCAGTAAGGAGATAAGAGATTGTTCCACAAGGTCAACTATCACTGCAGCCCTCCACCAGACAGGTCTTTATGCGAGAGTGTGTTAATGGAAGCCTCTGCTCAAGATATATGAAAGCCTGCAGACAGTTTGCAAAAGAAAAAACAAAAAAAGATTCGCTGGTCTGATGAGATGATGATCCTGGAGAGACTTGAAAATGGCTGTCCACCAACATTCACCATCCAATCTGAGGAAAATGGAGAGGATTGGCAAGGAAGAATGGAAGAGGAACCCCAAATCCAGGTGGGAAAAATTTGTTACATGGCTGTACTAGCTAAAAAAGGTGCTTCTACTCAATACTAGTAAAGGATCTGAATACTTATGACCACGTGATATTTCCACAAGTTTTTCTTGTTTAATAAATTAGCAAAAATATCAACATTTGTTTTTTTTTCTGTCAAGAAAGTGTTCATTAATGAGCTGCAATGAAACAGTAAAAAATTGAAAGGAGTCTGAATACTTTTCGTACCCATTGTATATAGATTAATAAATACTACACCTGCTTTAGCTGATAAAGAATTTTGGAATGATCTCCTTCGGTTATCTGATCCAACATGTCATTCACTATTTTCTTTGCATAACTCCCACAGTCTTTAACAAACTCTTGAAGGCTAAAATAAAAGATATAAAACAGGAGGGTATATAAATTAACTAAACGAGTCACAAGAAATCGCATATTTTTAATTTTCTTAGTGTATTTGCAGAAATCTACTCCACTGTGTTGAATGCCAGCTTGCAATAATCACCTATAGCCCACCAACTCTTATTAATTGGCTTAAATTTACATTGCCTTATTAATAAAATATTCTTACCTTAGAGCACACTGTATGCCAGTGTCATCACCATATGCAGCATACATTAATTCCATTTCATCAGGCTTTAGATCAGTGAAGAGAGTGTTATTTTGTAAAGACAGAGCTGTGCTGGTACTGTTGAGAAAAGTGACTAAAAAAAAAAAAAATTATGTAAAGCATTTTATAAGTTTTCCAGTTTCTCAGCAACAAGGGATGTAAGCCAAATTTTTAAATATCCAACTGTTACAGGGACAAACAGGGTTGGGAAGTTAGAGTTCTCCTTTCGTAGACTGCCAATTAAGGCCATCTAATAGGAGACCTCTAGCCATTAACGCTTCAACATCCTGGGAAACAGAGGGACAAACAAATATAACGGGGCTTATATACCAAGGGTCCACAGATCCCATTTCTGTCGGACTTTTCAACATTTTCTGGGATTGCACGGCTGTGACAGGTATCAAGAAGGGGATTGTGTCGCACACGATCGGATTTTGGCACAGTGGCACCAGCTTTCATGCAACAGAATTCGGATTAGGGACATTGGATGATGCGCCTGATTCGGACTCAGTGCAGGATTTAACGTTCAATGCACTCACACACACTGGGAAGAAGATGGTGAACTCAGACAGACCTGAGCGGGGAAGCGACGCATGCAGAATATCGGGGGCACGATCTTCGTGAATCGCGGCAAAGTTCGTTCTCGTATGACAATGCACACTGGGGAACGCGCCAGGGACGGGGTATCAGTGACTGCAGCCACGCAGTGCTTATTCACAGCGCTGGCCAAATATATATGACATTCGCTGGCACTGTGAATAAGTACTGCGCGGCCACAGCTGCTGTTAGTTTGGCAAGCCCGGCTGGCGCTGTCAAAAAGCACGGCGCGACCGCTATCAGTGCGGCCGCATCGGAGAGAGCCGGCAGCGATTGCGCAATGAGTCCGCTGCTGCCGGCTATTCTTACAGGTCGCACCCCCCCTCTCGACTGCAGCAGACAAGATACGAGGATCCGACCTCTTATTTGGTAAGAGGTCGGATCTATTAAAAGCAAATTCCTCAACATAATTTTTTTTTAAAATGGCATAAATAGAAAGGGGCTGGGTGGTGACAGGTCCTCTTTAAGAATAATCCTACAGAAACTGTCTTGTGCCTAAACCCAGAGAACATCTGTGCTCATTTCATTATTATTCCCCTTTAAACCCTTAAAGACCAGACCTTTTTTGTTTTTCCATTTTAATTTTTCACTCCCCACCATCAAAGATCTTTAACTTTTTTAAAATTTTTCCATGTAAGGAGCTGTATGCATGGCTTGTTTTCTGCGTAATAAATTGCACTTTATGGTGACTGTATTTAATTTCATGCCTTGTACTGGGAAGCTTGGAAAAAAATGCATTTGTGCAGTTTATTCTCACTGAGCGCCGGAAATGACACGTCTACTTTATTCTTTGGGTTGGTACCATCATGGGGATATCAAATTTATATAGGATTTTTAGACTGTACACATCTAATTTTTTATATTTTTCAAAATGGCAAAAAAGTGGCATTTTCCAATTTGGGTGCTATTTTCAGTTACGGAGTTAAACGGCAAGAAAACTGTTATTATATTTTAAAAGATCCGACATTTTGGGACGCAGCAATACCTAACATGTTTATGATTTTTACTGTTTATTTATATCAATTATAGGGAAACGGGTGATTTGAAATTTTTGTTTTTATTCATTATTTATTTTTGAAACTATACAGACCCCCTAGTGTACTTTAACCTTAGGTTGTCTGATTGCTCCTACAGTATGGCAGTACAGTCATGGCCATAAGTTTTGAGAATGATTAACAAATGTTAATTTTTACAAAGTCTACTGCATCAGGTTTTATAATGGCAATTTGCATGTACTCCAGAATGTTATAAAGAGTGATCAGCTTAACAGCAATTAATTGCAAAGTCAATATTTGCCTAGAAAATGAACTTTTTCCCTCAAAACACATTTCAACTTCATTGCAGGCCTGTCTTAAAAGGAACAGCTAACATTGTTTCAGTGATTGCTCCATTAACACAGGTGTGGGTGTTGATGAGGACAGGGCTGGAGATCAATCTGACATGATTAAGTAAGAATCACACCACTGGACACTCTAAAAGTAGGCTGGTGCCTGGCATCATTGTTTCTCTTCTGTTAACCATGGTTATCTCTAAAGAAACACGTGCAGTCATCATTGCAAAACTGGCGTAACAGGGAAGAGTATCGCAGCATCAAGGAATTCAAGGAGAGAGGTTCCAATGTTGCCAAAAAGGCTCCAGGGCGTCCAAGAAGGACCAGCAAGCGTCAGGACCGTCTCTTAAAAGTGTTTCAGCTTCGGGCTACCAGCAGTGCAGAGCTAGCTCAGGAATGGCAGCAGACAGGTGTGAGTGCATCTGCACGCACTGTGAGGCGGAGACTCTTGGAGCAAGACCTGGTGTCAAGGAGGGCAGCAAAAAAGCCACTTCTCTCCGGAAAAAACATCAGGGACAGACTGATATTCTGCAGAAGGTACAGGGAGTGGACTGCTGAGGACTGGGGTAAAGTCATTTTCTCGAAAAACCAAAAAAGGCCCCATGTGCAATCTAAACCGCCCTCCAAAATATAAACCAACAAAGACCAAAAACAAGAGAGCTTTGTAAACATAAAATATCTACTTTATTCAAAAATAACACATATAATACATATGAACCACTTTCAAGAGGGATTCCTGAAAGTCGAAAGTGTGAGGGACAGAGTCCCAGATGGATATGGGACAGACACAGAGAACCTATGGCCCCCCCTATCCTGTTTATGCCTCAAAAAATGTGCCAAAAAGACATATCAATAATGTATAAAGTCCAAAAATAAGACAAATATTGGGAGACAGTGGACCCATATGCTACAAGATGATACAGTAAAGTCACCGGAGGTACCATCCGGTACTAGTGAAAAAGTCAAAAAAGCAGGCCACACTTACCCAAAGTATAAAAGGGCACTGAGGCAATCAGAAGGAGGGCCAACAGGAACACCCCGACGCGCGTTTCGCACTGATGCTTCGTTCAAGACCCTTTTTTAAATAACGGACCAAGCAAATATCCTTTGCTTGGTCCGTTATTTGAAAAAGGGTCTTGCACCCGAAACGCGTTATATTGGACATTTTAATTGTTACTCTATTTGTAAATCAAAAAGCATTAAAAAATTGCTAATTTTAAGACTACTACTGCATTGGTATTGTGGATCCTTTTTGGGTACCGGCACTAGAAGCGCTCCTCGTGTACTCCTCTTTTACTCTTCTACTATGAAGGAACAACATCCGGGTCGTCAAGCTCCCTGAAAAGGCAGAGGGACCAAATCCTTTTTTGAAACCTGGCTTAAAAATGTACTACCCGTGGAAACTTTCTACTTTCTTCACACTTGAAAGAGCCCATTGGGAGCCGTCCCGCCCTGGCCCCCCAGGGGACAACTCTAGACTCTTCCTGACTTGACTGCTGCATTTTCGGTACAGAAACTCTATTCTTAGGGCAGTCCTCACTAATGGGCAAATTTTCTGCCCTGATTTTCCAGCCTCAGTGAGAATGCAACAATTCACTGAAGCTCGCTCTAGTCTTCGAGAAAAGAAATACTAGTACTCCATGATCTATCTAGCACGACTGCTTATTGTGGATGGCCAATAGACTCTGTTCTACACCTCGGCAAATGAAGCTCCCCACTGAGCAGATGCTTCCCCTCGCACAGCTCGGGGGGCTCTTACTGAGTGAAGGACTGCTGTTTTTCTTAGTCAAGACGATTCAAATGAGGACCATGTTATCTAATGTGGGCTTATGTTCCTCCTCCTGCTCCTTGTTCTAATGATATATTGCCTCCTTACAGTACAATTTGGTCTGTTGAGTATTGCACATGCCCTCCTCTCTATTTTTCAGGGTTGTTGATTCAGTCAAGTTTTTCAATGGTTGCCGGTCGGTGTCTATGTCGTATGTAAGGATGAATGCTTGGTACTTTGTGTCTCCTTCGCAACATCACTCATGTTATCCCACTCCTCTCATTAGCCTGGTTCCCATTTTCCTTCTGCTGATATGGCTCAGTTTAAAGTTATCAGCTGGAATGTTAGGGGCCTAAACTCCAAATTCAAGCGGGCCTTGATTTTGGATGTCATTAAACAGCAAGCCCCTCATTGTGTGTATACAAGAGACCAGGTAAACTGGCGGCTATGCCTCTAGGCCAAGTAGTTTGTATTGGTGATTTTAATGCGGTCCACAACTCCTCCATACATTGAACAAGTGGCCTAGATACAGCTTCTGCCCGACTTAATGAGTGCCTTTTCTCTCTGGACCTTACTGACATAGCGTAGGAAACACCCCGAGGAGAGGGAATACTTCTTTTACTCCCCTGTACATAAAAGGTTTTTTTCATATAGATCTGGCTTTTGTCTCCTCAAGTATGCTGTGCCATGTTGACATCCTACGATCGACGTAGCGCCTCTGATCACTGTGGCACCAGCACCCGGCTTTGCTACTCTCCCCGGCTGTCCTGGATACGGTTAAGGTAGCCCATATTAAGTTTTGGGACACACACTTAACACACCCCGATCCTCTCTCGTACAAATCTTCTGTTAGGGGTGCCTTTATCTCTGGCGTAGCGGGACATAGGAAGACATTAAGTGCACAGGAGGGTGGACTATCTAGCATTGGTAGCAGCTGAAATGGAATACCTTGAACACCTTACTCCCGCCAATAAAAGAGCATGGGCCCAAGCACCAAGGGATCAGCTGGTAGTTGCAAAAGAACGCACCAGTAAGCGTTTCCTTGCTAGGAAAACATCCATATTTGAAGTTGGGGATACAAATGGGAAGCTGCTGGCGTATTTCTCACGAGCTGAACGCCCTTGTGCTTCTGTCCCTTCCATTGTTGATACCAGAGGCCCTGATCCCCAGTCTATAAAACAAGGCGTTTTGTGAATTTTACTCTTCTCTCTATGGCTCCAGATCATCTGCCTCACACGCGGAGATGGCCAGCTTTCTGGATAAACTCCCCCTTTGTCATCTATCACCATCACTGTTGTCTGAGCTTGATGCCCCCATCTCAGCGGGAGAAGTGGAATTGGCTTTACAATCACTCCCCTCTGTTAAGACATCTGGTCTTAATGGGCTGGAGGGAGAATGGTATAAAGATAGATGCAAGGTTTTGATTCCCCTCCTAAAATTTATTGGCAAACTTTAGATTCAATCTAAATTTCTGCACCAGGTATATTTCACCCCTACAAAACTATTTTTCTTGGGGGTAATGCCCAATGATTTAGGTTTCCACTGTCAAGCTGAAGCTGGATCCTGCATTGCGTCTGGACCTGCCCAAAGGTTAATGCTTTCTGGTCAGAAGTCCTGGGGTTACTGAATAGACCAGGGGTCCCCAAACATTTTAAATAGGGGTCAGTTTACTGTCCCCCTCAGACCGTTGGAGGGCTGGACTAAAGTTAAAAAAAATTCATTGAAAATACAGCGATAGCGGTACATGTGACCGCATCTATAATACACTGGGCCACCCCCTCAGTAATTATTTAATATACTGCACCCCTTTGAGAACTATTTTATATATTGGCCCAATTAACCCCTCACCATTAATTATTTCCTATGCTGCCCCTCCACCATTAATTATTTCCTATGCTGCCCCTCCACCATTAATTATTTCCTATGCTGCCCCTCCACCATTAATTATTTCCTATGCTGCCCCTCCACCATTAATTTGCTCGCCCCTCATAATTATTCCCTTTGCTGCCCCCCACCATTAATTATTTTCTATAATGCCCCCATAATTAATTATTTCAAATATTGGGCCGCCGCAATCTTTTAACTGCTGTTTGAAAAAAAAACAAACAAAACAAAAACCCTGTACTCACCTCTGGCTTCTTTCTTCTGGCTGCTGCTGGACAGGAAGGGGTGCACGGCCGTGTGAGGATGTCATCATGCGGACGCGTATCCAGGTTCAAAGAGCAGTATCTGCCGGGGGTTGTCTTCCGGCCACATTGCTCCACCTGCAATAATAGTGCTCGAGGAGCTGCATCAAGCTCTATACAGTGACGGGCCGGAGCTTTCTGTCCGGCCGCACGGAGGCCCCTGCCCGACTGTCGAAGGCCGCGGCCTAATCATTGACGCTATTGGATCGCTCAATGCGACGGGGGCCTGATAGAAACAGGCCGTAGTTTGGGGACCCCTGGAATAGACACTTTTTTAGGGTGCAAATCCAATTTCGAAGAAGCACATTTTCAGGGTGCGTTCACACATGGCAGTAACGCATGACTTTTTAAACTCATCAGAACAACTGAGAAGAGGTGATTTACCCAATTACATTGCTGATAAAATTGTGTTTAACATACGGTAACATGCTTTTAACACTGTTGACTTGTATGTTAACATGTGCTTATTAACACTATGTTAGCATACGTGTAACATTTTTAACGGATGTGTGCAAATCTCCTCTTCTCAGCTGTTCTGGTGTGTTGCAAAATGCATGCATTACTGCCATGTGTGAACACACCCTACTGCCACCCACAATATTTGGTTGCACAACTTTTTAAAGAAAATAAAATTCCAATTGAGAAGTTTAAGAAACTTCAAAAATTATTGCACGGTGTTCTAGACATGTTAGTTTCTTACCTTTATGTCTGCGATCATCTTTAAATCCCAGTGTAGTAAAACTGGGTAGAAGTTTGCTTGACAGAGAGCTTAAATCCACTGGCTGTGTCTCTTCTTCTACAGCAAGATTAGTAAGAATAAAATTAAAAACAAATATAAGTACTAAGAAAAGTTTTTTGGCAAACTATTTCACATAATTCTTAAAACATGCCTAACAGCAGGATTTTGACCTGATATACACAAGATCTAAGAAAAGAGATTACACAGTTTTATAGAAAAACATTGCCCTTGTTAACCAATCACAGAACTTATATTATTGCTCTTAAAAATGAAATCTGTTCTATGATAGGTGGAGATTTACACTTCTAAATCACCTGTGCATAAAGTAGGAGAAAGATATAAGATCACTGGGGGCCGTACCCATCAGACCCATCCACCCACAATCACTTTAAAGACGGCGCAATTTGTTGGCTGGCTATATAGTGGGGCAGGGGCAGGCTGGCTATATAGTGGGGCAGGGGCAGGCTGGCTATATAGTGGGGCAGGGGCAGGCTGGCTATATAGTGGGGCAGGGGCAGGCTGGCTATATAGTGGGGCAGGGGCTGGCTGGCTATATAGTGGGGCAGGGGCTGCCTGGCTATATAGTGGGGCAGGGGCTGCCTGGCTATATACTGGGGCAGGGGCTGCCTGGCTATATACTGGGGCAGGGGCTGCCTGGCTATATACTGGGGCTGCTGTCATTCTATAGAAAGCTTCAGTGTTTATTTCCAGTGGACAGAAATCTGACCATGGTCACACAGGTGCATGGCTTGTTATATCACACATCTCCGATTACTCTCTGTGATATAACGAGCTGCGCACCTGTGTAATCGTGGTCAGATTTCTGTCCAGTGGAAATAAACACTGAAGCTTTCTATAGAATGACAGCAAGCAGAGATCTAGAAAACCTTGAATAATTGATTCAGAAAGTATATTAGAAAATTGTATATCTTTTTATTATACAAACAATAACATTCATTTGCTAAAATGGGAATACCCCTTTAATCTATCATAAGAATAAAAACATGACTTACCCTCTGCATCTGGATCAGAATTTACCACAGAGTAAATCAAATTGCCATCCATGTTCTTTTTTAAGTAGCCAATCTAAAAACAAATTTAAATTAGTGATAAAATGACATTTTTTCACAGCCAAACAGAAATGGAGTTTCTAATATGGATTATAGAATTTACCTTGCAATTTGGATAATATCTGTTGACCTTGTCTCTGGCTTCATCTGCCGCGTGCTCCACTAAGGCCAGAACATGTTCTTCTGCAGTGCTGTCTGTTAAACTGCATGCATTGCCTTCTGGCTCAAAAATGCAACTAAAATAAAAGTTTTCACACTTACGTCAGTTTCAAACATTTACTCACATTTCAGGTGCATTTTTATGGGTGTTTTTGCACATTTGTTTCTTTACCATGATACAATTGCCTTTGAAGATGAGCAGGAACTTTGTGCACCCTGATGTACAGTATGTTCATTGTAAATGCATGTGCTCATAATTGATAACCATTTGATCAATGATCAAGAGAAAAGATTTTCAGATAACAAGCAGTACAACAGGAAAAAGCATATATCAAATAAGAGACATTTGTGGCACAATCCAGGAGAAATTCAACCCTATGCTTTCAAATGAGTATTAATTTTTTCCAGCTCTGAGAATGTAGCTTTGCTGCCCATTAAGGGAAAATAAAATAAAGACTACCCCTTGTTGCTACAAATTAACACATTGGGGGACATTTACTAAACCTTGCCTTCCAGTTTTGTTTGGCAGACCTGGCTTTTAAATAAAAGAAAGAGAATTTCCATGTTTTTAGATCCTGCATGGCACTTTGACCGCCCCCATCCGACAAATTCACTAAAGTGTTTCCCAGAAACAGCAGAGATTTAACTCTGTGGCAGAGAGCGTCAGACTGCCCTTTCTGTTTAAGAGGCTGGAACCACTTGTTAAATCTGGCGGGGAAGGGAGGGCTGGCGTTTAAGATGTCTGATGGTAGATGTCCAGCATGACATGCTAGTTTTTTTGTGCACTAATCGGAACAGTTTCTATTGCATAAAGAAACAGCATAACGGCTTAAAAAAAATAAATATGTAAACGAGCCAAAAGCACTCAGGCTGACGTTGTCCAAGTGCTTCTCGGTATCGGGGGATTTTAATGTATGAATGCCCCTACACCTAACCTCTGGAACAGTAACTGCTGCTCCTGGGCCAGGATGCTATAAGCCGGCCGGTGATGTTAGAGGGCCGGGGCGTTGAGAGAGCGACCCCATAGCACCTCCTGGCTCATTTACACATTTAAAAAAATAAATAAATGGACACACTGATACAGTACTTTTCAAATTACTGCATGATCAGAAAAAGGCCCCTTTCACACGGACGTTTATTTCTCCAGTATTTTATTTCTGTGCCGTAGGACTCCAAATATACATTTGGGATCACTTAAAAAATGTCCTAACTTTTAAATGAAAAGCACAAATTTCTTTCAATGATCTAACATTGAATGAATCTGAAATACACTCTATACATTGTTAATCTGGTAAATGACTATACTAGCGTTAAACATCTGGTTTTTAACCGGTTAAAGACTGGGCCCTTTCCTGTTTTTTCATGTCCATTTTTCACTCCCCACCGTCAAAAATCTATAACTTTTTTATTTTTACACGTAAAGAGCTGTGTGACGGCTTGTTTTCTGCGTAACAAATTGCACTTCATAGTGATTGTATTAAATATTCCATGCCATGTACTCGGAAGCGGGAAAAAAATTCCAAATGCAATGAAAATGGTGAAAAAACGCATTTGCGCCATTTTCTTGTGGGCTTGGATATTACGTCTTTCACTGAGCGTCCCAAATAACATGTCTACTTTATTCTTTGGGTCGGTACGATTAAGGGGATACCAAATTTGTAAAGGTTTTATAATGTTTTCATACATTTACAAAAATATTTTTTTTGATTTTGCCAACTTCTGGCGCTAATAACTTTTTTATACTATGGTGTACGGAGCTGTGGGTGGTGTCATTTTTTGCGAAATTTGATAATATGTTCAATGATATCATTTTTAGGACTGTACGACCTTTTGATCACTTTTTATAGATTTTTTTAGATTTTTCAAAATGACAAAAAAGTGCCATTTTCGACTTCGGGCGCTATTTTCCGTTATGGGGTTAAACGCATTGAAAAAACGTTATCATATTTTGATAGATCGGGCATTTTCGGACGCATCGATACCTGATGTGTTTATGATTTTTACTGTTTATTTATATTTATGTCAGTTCTAGGGAAAGGGGGGTGATTTGAAATTTTAGGTTTTTTTATTATAATTTTTTTTTTAAACTTTTTTTTTTTTTATTTATACTATTTTTCAGACTCCCTAGGGTACTTTAACCCTAGGTTGTCTGATCGATCCTATCATATACTGCCATACTACAGTATGGCAGTATATGGGGATTTTCTTCCTCATTCATTACAATGTGCTATCAGCACATTGTAATGAAGGGGTTAAAACGAAATAGCCTCGGGTCTTTAGTGGCGTGGCCTGAATAGGCTCTAGTGACTGGGCATTTTTAGCCAGATTTTTAGCTAGATTTGCCTAGTTAAACAGCTGTTAACACTTGCGCTTACCCAATCTGAGAATGTGCCATTAACCCCTACGGGACTCAGCCTCTTTTGACCTTGAGGACGCGGTCCCATTTTTCAAATCTGGCCTGTGTCACTATAAGTGGTTATAGCTTTGGAACGCTGTGAGATATCCGGGGGATTTTGAGATTGTTTTCTCGTGACACATTGTACTTCAAATTAGTTTAAAAATTTGGATGAAATCTTTTGCGTTTAGTTATGAAAAAAAAAAAAAAAATTGGCAAAAATTTGGAAACATTATTTTCAACGTTCTAAATTCTCAAATTTTGATGCAGATAGTCATAGCACCCAAATAAATTCATAACTTGCATTTCCCAAATGTCTGCTTTATGTTGGATGTTTTTTTAAGATTCCACATATTTTACTAGAATGTTATGAGGCTCAGAATTTGGGTGCCATTTTTCACATTTTTTGTAAAATCGCCAAAACCCGTATTTAGATGGACCTGCTCAAATTCTAATTGACACTGAGAGGCCTAAATAATAGCGAGACTCATAAATTACCCCATTGTGGAAACTACACCGCTCAACGTATGAAAAACCACTTTTAAGAAGTTTGTTAACCCTTTAGGTGTTTTATAGGAGGTGCAAAATGGAGGTGTAGTCAGCAAATTGTAATATTTTTTGACAATACACTCAATTTGGGTGGAAAATTAAACATTTGTAATGGATTAAATGAAAAAAGGCTCCACAAAGATTGATTCCCAATTCCTCCCGAGTACATCCATACCCTATATGTGGTGGTGACCTGCTGTATGGGCGCACGGCCGGGCACAGAAGGGAAGGAGGCGCCATCCAGATCAGATTTGCTATGTCACATTGTACAGGCTATAATTTTTTTCTTTTTTTAATATAGACCTATAGGGGCTTATTTCTTTTGCCTCATGAGATGCATTTTTCTGGTAGGTAATTTTGGGGCATCTATAGCTAATTGGTGAGATTTTATTAACTCTTTGTTGGTGGAGGAAATGAAAATCATCAATTTTTAGGAAAATTTGTATGTGTTTTTTTTTCTCGTTAACCATACCATAAAAATAGTATATTATTTTTATTCTATGGGTCGCCACGATTACGAAAAGACCTCATTTATATAGATTTTTTATTTTTTCCCGTTTTTACCGAATAAAAAGTAATTTGGCAAAAATGTTAATTTTAGAATCACCGTCTTTCATATGCATAACTTTTTTATTTTTCGCCTCACAAATCTGTTTAAGGGCTCATTTTTCGCGAGAAGGATTGTTCTTTTTAGTGGTCTTATTTTAGAGTGCAAAACATTTTTTAAATCACTTTTTAGAGCATTTTTTTTTATAGGGTATTAATTGAAAATTATCTTTTTTTTCTTGAGCTTGGTTTTTTTTTTTTTTTTTTTTACAGGGTTCACTTTGCGGTTCTAATAACGATTCTGTTTTCAGATTCAGATTGTTAGGGGAGCAGGGATATCAAATATGTGGGGCTTTTGTGTATTTTATTCAATTGTACTGAATAAAAACTAATTTGGAGAAAATCTTGTTCATTTTAGCATCACTATCTTTTCATATGCATAACTTTTTTATTTTTCGGCTGACAAATCTGGTTTTAATCACTTTTTAGAGCATTTTTTTTATAGGGTATTAATTAAAAATTATCTTTTTTCGGAACGTTTTTGCGTTTTTTTTTCTCCAGCGTTTACCGTCAGGGTCCAGTAACGATTCTGTTTTATTATACAGATTGTTACGGGCGCAGCAGTACCAAATATGCGGGGGGTTTTTTTGTGTTTTTTATACTTTTATTAAGTGTTTTTATGGGAAAGTGACATTTTAGGGGCTTATATTTTAATGTATTTATTTTTTATTTATTATAATGTGTAGTGTTCTTCACATTTTTTTACTTATACATAGTTGAACTTGAACCAGCGATGTGGGCCAAACCAGTATATCTATTCCATAAGGAACAGACTCCCAACTGTAGACAGCACGGTTTTTGGGTCTCCTCAGCACAGTGTAGGGAACTGATTTGGCTATGTGAGAGGCTATTGACTAGGATCAGACAGTAGGTGTTCTCCTTAAGGAGACAATGCCAATTAAGGCCACCTTAAAGGCATGTGGAGACTTAAAGCCATTGATGCTCCACCAGGGAATTCTGGGAAAAATGCAAATAAGTTTTCCAAGGTGTTAAATGGAAAACAATACCTCCTTTTGCTACCTTGAAAGGCAGCCCCCTTAACATCAAGTATGACCTACAAGAAGTCTAAAAACATGATGTGGGATTAAGCCAAACCAGTATATCTATTCCATAAGGAACAGACTCCCAACTGTAGACAGCACTGTTTCGACCTGGTTGGGTCTCCTCAGTACAGTGTAGGGAACTGATTTGGCTATGTGAGAGGCTATTGACTAGGATCAGACAGTAGGTGTTCTCCTTAAGTCTGTTCCTTATGGAATAGATATACTGGTTTGGCTTAATCCCACATCATGTTTTTAGACTTCTTGTAGGTCATACTTGATGTTAAGGGGGCTGCCTTTCAAGGTAGCAAAAGGAGGTATTGTTTTTCATTTAACACCTTGGAAAACTTATTTGCATTTTTCCCAGAATTCCCTGGTGGAGCATCAATGGCCTTAAGTCTCCACATGCCTTTAAGGTGGCCTTAATTGGCATTGTCTCCTTAAGGAGAACACCTACTGTCTGATCCTAGTCAATAGCCTCTCACATAGCCAAATCAGTTCCCTACACTGTACTGAGGAGACCCAACCAGGTCGAAACAGTGCTGTCTACAGTTGGGAGTCTGTTCCTTATGGAATAGATATACTGGTTTGGCTTAATCCCACATAATGTTTTTAGACTTCTTGTAGGTCATACTTGATGTTAAGTGGGCTGCCTTTCAAGGTAGCAAAAGGAGGTATTGTTTTCCATTTAACACCTTGGAAAACTTATTTGCATTTTTCCCAGCTGTGATAGAAAGCTGACAGCCGCCGCTTCTGGTGCCGGCTCCGTTCGTGAGCCGGTGCCAGAAGCAGTACGTTATAGTGCGTCCCCGTGCGCTTACCATGTAGCCCCGGGGACATACTATAATGTCCTGGTGCGCCTAGGGGTTAATGACGAGCTTCTGTTTTCTACCACTAAGCCAATTACTTACCCAAATATACAGATTTTCCCCTAGTCCCATCAGTCTAATTTTATATACCAACCTTTAATGCGGTCAGTGTCAAAGGTGTACAACATGCACAACGTCCCCCAGATTAGTCTAACAGGACCGATCTCTCATAAACCCATGCTGACGCTGGATTATAAGGTTAAGGTTTGGAGATACTCCAAATATTTTCCCCACCACAGAAGTTAGACTCACAGGTCTATAGTTTCCAGGATCGCTTTATGATCCTTTTTTGTATATTGGTACCACATTTGCTATGCGCCAGTCCTGTGGAACATAACCAGTCCTCAGTGAATCTTCAAATATCAAAAATAACGGTTTGTCTATCACGGTACATAGTTCATGCAGAACCAGGGGGTGTATGCCATCTGGCCCCGGTGATTTATCTATCTTAGTGGGTGTGAGGCGGTGCCGTACCTCTTCCTGGGTTAAACTGTTGACATTCCAAAGAGAATTTACATTATTCCTCATCGTGTCTTCCAACAGGGAATTTTCCTGGGTAAAGACAGTCAAGAAGGCGACATTCAGTAGATTGTCCCTTTTCCCCATCCCCTTCCACCATGACCCCCATGTTATTCTGAAGAGGGCCTACACTCTCCGTTTTTACTTTCTTATCATTTATATACTTGAAAAATAATTATTTTTGCTCTCCCTGGCAATATTTCTCTCAGTCTCCATTTTTGCAGCCTTTATCTGCTTTTTACAGGATTTATCTTTTTGCTCTATAATCCTGTAATGCCTCACAGCTACCTTCAAGTTTTAGCAACTTAAACACCTTATCTTTCTCGCTTATTTCTTTCCTTACAAGACTAGTTAGACACATTGGCCTTTTCTTGCATCTATTATGCTTTTTCCCATATGGTATGTGTTTCTCACAGGACTTTTTTAGAATATACGAGAAAAAGTCCAATTTAGGGGGGGGGGGGTTGGCCTTTGGTTTTGAGAAAATTGTCCCAGTCATGCCTTTAAGGTGAAAATTAGCTCTCCTGAAGTTTAGAGTGTTGGTTGCCCCTCCACTAATGCTCTTAGTAAAGCGTAATACAAAATCAATTATATTATGATTATCACAATTACCCAGGTTCCCCCCAACCAGTAATTTTGATACCCTATCAGGTCTGTTGGTTAGCAGAGCCCCCCCTCTTGTTGGCTTCAGGACTAGTTGCGACAGTTAATTGTCTTTTGTTGTCAACAAAAACCTGCTACCTTTGAAGGACCTGCAGGTTTCTTCCCCCCAGTCAATATTTGGGTAATTGAAGTCCCCCATAATAAGTACTTCAACATGCTTTGAAGCCGCATCCATTTCACTAATCCACATTTCCTCTGCTGCCTCCATTATATTTGGAGCCTTATAGCAAACCCCTAGTAATATTTTATTATTCTTTTACCCTCTTATCTCCACCCAGAGGGACTCCACTTTTGCGTGATCAATGTAATCTCGCACGACAGACTTGAGGCACGAATTCACATATAAACAAACCCCTCCCCTTTTTTATTTATACGATAATTTCTAAAAAGACTAACGATTTTATAGTAACAGCACAGTCATAGCTACTGTCCAGCCATGTCTCACTGATACCCACCATATCATATTTCCGCTTCCAGTTCCTCCATTTTGTTTGTGAGGCTTCTGGCATTTGTGTACATACACTTTATATGGTTTTCCCTATCCCTATTCCTTTTGTTCTTATTCCCCCAATCTCATTCCAGCCTCCCTTCCTCCCCCATGGACTATGACTTTTCTCAGCTCTCTATCTACACTGTCTATTTGCCCTACACCCTCCCCATTGAGGTGCAGCCCATCCCTACGGTAGAGCATGTAGCGGACAGAAAAGTCAGCCCAGTTCTCCATGACCCCAAAGCCCTCCTTCCTACACCAACTTTTGAGCCACTTATTTACCTCCCTGATCTCCCACTGGCTTTCTGGTGTGGCAGAAAGGAGAAAACTACCTTTGAGGTCCTTGCCCTGAGCTTATGGCCTAAATCCCTGAAATATATTTAAGGACCTTCCACCTATCTCTTACTTTGTCATTAGTGCCAATGTGGACCATGACCGCTGGTTCCTCACCAGCCCCTCTCAGTAATCTGTCAACCCGATCCTCAATATGCTGAACTTGAGCACCCGCCAAACAACACACTGTTCGGTTTTCACACATCCCTCACAGCAGTATTGCCCCTCGAACAGCTGTTCAAGGAAAGCATACATGGCACAGGATGTAGACTGTGTAGCAATGCCACTTATGGAGTCCATTGTTCTAATGGGGATTACAAGAGAAATACGGAAGAAAATAAGATTTCACAGTAAAAGTAACAAAATACAGCAGTTACCTGCTAAAGTCCCTCAAACTTAAATCCTTTAATCCTAAATCCCACTTTGGACACTGCACACACATAGGATCAATGCCCACTCGCCACAAAGCTCGCACATTCGCTTTTTCTGAATGCTCTTTAAAGGTTATGTGCCACAAAAATCCACTGTGCTCACAGCAACAAGATCTGTCTGCAAACCATATGTGCATGTGTCAGTGTATCAGTATAAAATACGGTGGGCTAGCTGATGGAAGGCTGACCACTGGCTGGCTGAGAGAATGTACCTCTCCCTAGTTCTGGTGTCCCTGGAGACGCAGCACATATGCATCATGTATCTTAAACATTACCGTAGACTTCTATGGGGCGTACAGAACAAATACTAGAGAAAATAGGACCCGCCCTCTCTTTTTTTTTGTTAACGTCTCGCTGTATGGTATGAAAGTATGTTATTCCTGTTTTTTTTATATACAGCTGTATTTTGGCCTTAAATACAGGGCGTTTTTTACTTATATCAGCACGTACAGCACTAAGCGTATAATATATAGTGTGCTGGCAAATGATGGATGGCTGATAAAATGCATATCCCACTGGTTCTGGTCTCCCTGGATACTGCATGTTTATACGGTGCAACAAGTATTTTGTACGTTCCCATAAACTAGAACCGAAATACATGAGAAAATAGGACATGCTCTATGTTTTTACGTCTTGCCAATGGCATGTTACACAATACGGCCATTAAAATGGATGGTCGTATTGTTCAATGTAATGAATGGGGCCATAGGCTACATGTAAATCCGAACAACTTTATATGTGCTTAATCTAAGTACCTTACAGCAAATAAACAGATTCATACCTCTGATCATCTTCAATGACCCTGCAAAAGAACAAAAATATAAAATTTAAGGAAAGTTTTAAAAACATCTTGATACATCACTTCTAAACTGAATTTGGTTAACACAACTGTTGTTTTTTATATTATTTAAGGGGATATTTGAAAATATGCAGAAAAAAACCCCCAAAACCCATAAAATTAAAACCTACTCCAACCTTGGCTCTCAGACGATCTGCCCAGTTTTGTCTTCTCTGATGGATAAAAATGTTGCAATCAACGGAGTGCTTTAGTAGTTATGTTCCAGGACATTGGCAGTATAGCTCAATTAGACTCACATTTAATATAATTAATCTGCCAAAAATATAATATAATATAAATATATATATATATATATATATATATATATATATATATATATATATATATGAGATACTTTCCCACAAATGTAGTCATATGGTCCCTTAGAACTGAAGTTGTCCTTTGATACAATCACCGCTGCTGGAGTGGATATGCAGAGAAACTAATGGTTTTTGCATAAGAAATGGCAGACAGTGACTGCACGCCTCACACACCCTGTAATTAACGCCAAATCGGGGTGGTTGTATCCAAGGAGGACTTTCTTGTATCTAAGGGACAACATGACTACATTTGTGGGAAAAATATCTTCACACAGCTAACTTTTTTTAGCTACATGCAACTGAGGAAAGGCCACAATGATGTAATAACGCACACAATTGCAGTAGCCGTTGTCTGGCTGCCATCTTCATGTAAACAGACACTGAGAATACCTTCAGAGAGCCAGCAGTGGGGAATATTTTTAATATATTTTAAAGCGGTCTGCAACAAGTTTTTAATGCCTTGTATAACCAGTTAAACATTTGACAAAAAAGCAATCAGCAGCAGCCATTTGTAGTATTTTATCTGGTTCATCGATTTGCAAAGTGAGAAAAGCAATTAATTAACATCATAAAATGTTTTAAATGACAGGTTGTAGTGAAATGGATAATGTTCTTTAATATGCCTTTTACCTAATGACTTCCTTGCTTGGCTTTTTAGATTTCTTTGTAATTTCTACAGGAGCTGGAAGAGCCACTTCTGGCATAGGTTCTTCAACCGTGGTGTCCTCATCACCCAATATAGCAGCCTGCTGAGAAAAATCCATGTCCTGCATAAACGACATACTGCGCTTCAAAGCTAAAAGCCGTTCCTAGAATCAGAAAGGACAGAGCAGCAGGAACTTTACATTACCCTTCATAGCAAAAGATGCTATGATGGATGATGATGGGATGGAGATGGAGTTACCTCAGTCCTAAAGGTTACTTTTGTATGTCCATGCAGCATGAATTTGTTATGACCATTAAAACCTCAATGTCAGCCAACTAAAAGCTTCCAATGGAAAACAAGAGAAATGAAAGGCTCAATTCATTCAAAACAAAGTTATAAAAGAGAAAAATCAGCAGAGCCGATATCATTGGAACAACTATGGTGTATTTGTGTGGCAACTGTATGTTAGGTAAAGTGGCTTCAGTATATATTTCTTAAACAGTTTCCATCATTACTGGCCAGAATTTATGATGTGGAAACCAAAATAATGGAGATTGAAGCCTTTCGTAAATGCAGCCATCATCTTCATTTGTTACCATGATGAGAAATATTTGTTGAATCTTCCCTTGTTCCGAAAATAATTAGGCCATCTCTATGCAATGCAGCGGTTATTTCGCAAGCAACATGTCAGCTAAAATAAGTGAGGAGAAGCTAAACCCTTACATTTTAAAGGTTGAATTCTGAACCCAAAAAGTTTTGGATCATTAATCCATAATGGAAATATGATTCTGTTTATATTGACAGGGAAATTTATGTTTTGCTCTGGGTTTAAAGGGTTCAAGGACTTGCTCTGATATGAGTGCCGATATGGATTGCTAACAACAGACATAAATCAATTGAAGGATGAAAAAAAAAAAAAGAAAAAAAAAGAGAAAATACATTAACAATTTTCACCAGCTTAACTCTTACCTTGCTCATCATCTTGAAGCCGGTGTGCAGTAACTTTTTGGCCAACTTGTAGTAGACAGTTTCTGGACGGTTGTAGGTCATTGCATTATCACACATTAGCTTAAAATCAGCCTGTCACAAACAGTAATATATTAAAGTCATTACTGGCAATTTTTTTTTTTTTTAATAATTGATCACTAGGGTCCTTTATATATAGTGATTGCTGAGGATTTATTGTGAGAGATACAGGTTTTAATAAAGCAATACAAGCTCAAAAATACAGTGTTGCATAGCAACCATTTAACACATAAAGGACACATTCTAAAATGACCTTCAGGACACAGACCATTTTTACATTTTTCCTGCTCAGATTGCAAAAGACATGGGCATATGAGGGCTTGTTTTTTGCGGTAAGATTTGTGTTATTCAATGAGTTAATTTTTGTGGCAGAAATAGCATGATGCACATTAACTCTTTCATGCAACGGAACAGAATAAAACAGCTGTTTTGCCACTTGTTTAGTTAAACTTTTATGCTGTTCACCATACAGTATAATAAAGATGGTATAATTATTCTATAAGTTAGTACAATTAAGGAGATACCAAACATGTACAGGTTTTCTTATATTTTTACTACTTTAGCAAATAAAAACTATATCTTATACACAAGTATATATAGCAGTGATGGCAAACCTTTTAGACAGAGTGCCCAAACTACAGCCAAAACCCACATATTTTACGCAAAGTGCCAATGCGACAATTTAAGCAGTAACTTATTACTCCCTGCTCTTTCACAGTTTTAAATTGTATAGGCACCCAAATACACCAATACAGTGGAAAGAAGGAGAAGAAGTATGGATTATCATTGTAGCTTCCTTCTGGGGTCGAGGGCTGCCTGGGACTGCAAGAGGCCTTGAGTCCTGTCTGGCAAACTCTACCCTGGGCAAGGGTGCCCATAAAGAGGGCTCTTAGTGCCACCTCTGGCACCCGTGCCATAGGTTCGCCACCACTGGTATATAGGCTATATATTTTTTATCCTTTTATATTTTTCTCTTTACTTTATGTAACTTTTTTTTTACTGTCCCATTAGGGGACTTACACTGGGGAAAACAATAAATTACTCTTACTAGTGATGTTGTTTGCTTGAGCCACGACGGCACCACGAGAGATATAGGGATCTGCCCCCTAGGGTATGCTGACAAGCGTGACCTCCTGGAAACTGTTCACTCTTCAGACTGCCACGCTTCTTTAAATAACCAACCAAGAAGCAAGTGGGCATGTCCGTCGGCTCACTTCCAGCCAGGGCAAATAGCAAGATAATTTTACTAGAAACTATCAGTTTATATCAGGTCTAGCTAGGGGGAGAGCAAGTAAACCCTGAGCTCCCCCTGGCTGTTCTTATCATCCGAGCGCCACTTCAGACTTTCCGTATTCCGAAACCAGAACTGATGGGAAACTCCTCCATCACTTCCAACGCATGCGCCGGAAGCACTTACTCTATCACCGGCTTCCTAGTTCCCACATGATGCCCTATGGAGATGCCAGCTCAGTACAACGAAGATCCTTTGGAGCCCGTGCACACAAAGTATTCCAGCCCTCCAACCAGAGGACTAAACTCACGGTGCCCCACACTCCTCTATTTTAAAAAGTCCGAGACACTGCAGGAACAAGCCTTCACGAAGGCGTGCTCAGTTCTCCTTCCACAGACAGGAAACCAAAGCTGGGAAGGAGGAGCCTCTTTTTATTCTCAGGTTTCCTGCCTCTAGGGAGCAGGTCCCTCTCTCTCCGGTGGTGACGTCGTGATGAAGGGGAAACCTTGATGCCTTATACAATACATTGCAGTACCTCTGCTCAGCCACATTAGTTAACCATGTGTCCCGTTCACTCCCAATAAGTATTGGTGTAGGGAATTCTGAAAAACAATGTAGGAGAGTTTTAACCAAGCTCCAGTCCCAGACCTGCATGACTCACTGTGCTTCTGTATAGCTAGTGACAGTGAGGTCTGTTATTGGGGTTAAAATGATCCCACAGTGTTTTAGCAAATCTCAATGCTGTGGCCATGTACCATGTAAGAGGTCATATCAGTGCTAATTAGAATTTCTAAGTGTAGGCTGCTGATGCCCCTGATAAAACACTGCAGTAAAAGTTTAACCCACTGAGCTCCAGAAAGTCTGAAAGGGTTAAAATGATCTTGCAGCAAAGGGGTTGCAGCATACAAAAAGTGATCAAAAAAAGTAGTTCAAGGGAAATTACAGCAAAAACAAAACCTCAACTAGCTCAGTTGGTGGAATTTTTTTTAAAAAAAAGTTAAGACTTTAACCCCTTCCCACCACAGCCCTTTTTCGTTTTCGCGGTTTCATTTTTCACTCCCCACATTCAATAATCTAACTTTTTTATTTTTCCATATACAGAGCTGTGTGACGGCTTATTTTCTGCGTAACAAATTACACTTCAAAATGGTGGTATTTAATATTCCATGCCGTGTACTGGGAAGCGGGAAAAATTTCCAAATGTAGTGAAATTGGTTAAAAAAAACCCCACATTTGTGCCGTATTCTTGTGGGCTTGGATTTTACGGGCTTCACTGTACGCCCCAAATGACATGTCTACTTTATTCTTTGGGTCAGTACGATTACAGGGATAATAAATTTATATAGGTTTTATAATGTTTTCATATATTTAAAAAAAAAACAAACCTCCAGTACAAAAAATTTTTGGGGGGATTTTGCCATCTTCTGGCGCTAATAACTTTTTCATACTTTGGTGTATGGAGTTGTGGGTGGTGACGTTTTTTTGCGGATTTTGATTTGATCATTTTTAGGACTGTACAACCTTTTGATCACTTTTTATAGAATTTTTTTTTTTTAATGGCAAAAAAGTGCCATTTTTGACTTTGGGCGCGATTTTCCATTACGGGGTTAAATGCAGTGAAAAACAGTTATCATACCTAATGTGTTTATGATTTTTACTGTTTATTTATATTTATATCAGTTCTAGGGAAAGGGGGGTGATTTGAATTTTTAGGGTTTTTTATTATTTTTTTTTTAAACTTTTTTTTTATTTTTACTATTTTTCAGACTCCCTAGGGTACTTTAACCCTAGGGTGTCTGTACGATCCTATCATATACTGCCATCCTACAGTATGGCAGTATATGTGTATTTTACTACACATATACTACTGTAATGAATGGGTTAACCCGAAGTAGCTTTGGGTCTTCGTGAGACCCGAAGCTACCATGGCGACGGATCGCTGCTCCCCGATGACGTCACGGGGAGCGACGATCCTCAGAAAGATGGCGATGCCCACTCACCGCCATCTTTTTGAAGCCGACGGCAGCTTTGCCGGCGGCGATCAGCAGGAAAACACCCGTGATCGGTGCCGCGAGCCCTCTACATGCACCGGGACCCGGCATGTGACGTACTAATACGTCACATGTCGGTAAGGGGTTAAGAAGATAGCTATGCAAAAACGAATGTTTTAGTAAACATTTTGGATTCAGCACCATTTTCTTTTCAGGAAAAGTATTGTTTCGGTATCGAGTATCCAAATACTTTTCCAGATATCGTATCGCACTCAAAATTCTGGTATTGGTGCAGCCCTAGTTCTTTGATCTTTGCATTAAAAACTGCTCCCCAGCCGCAATATTAAACCAGAAACCTGCTACAGCTTTTACTTTCAGAGTAACAAGGTTTGCATTTTTGAACTGTAGGTTTGCTTCCTTTAGCCAGTGAGCTTATATTCATTTAGGGAAACACCACATTTTACCAATTGGAACAAATTGCTACGTTATGTAAAGCTATTCCCACACATACCTACCATACCTTTGTTTTTATTGTACAGCTCCTCCTTCCATGCGAAAACTCTACCTTATAAATATGAAAATGAGGCATAAGGGCTTTGAATGTTGTAAGCAAAGGCGATTTGGGACACTAAACCACCAGTCCATAAAGACTTGTGGATGGTTTAATGTCCCAAATCGCCCAGTGTGATTTTTGGACATCCGGGGGGTTGGGGGGCTGGAAAAAACACCAAACGTAATACTCACTACATCCCCGCTCCATCTGCGCGTTCAAGTTTTATCCTGGCTTCCCTTTCCCCATCTCTAGATGAGACACCAGCATGGAATCTTCTGACGCAAGTCTGATGTTCCTCATCAAACTCAAATGTAGGCAAGTAATTTTTTTTTTTTTTACAAGTAAAGACTGCAAAAAGGTTGACTTGCGAACCTAAAACCACAGGTCCATAAGTAGACTGTAGTTGGTTTAAGGTGCCAAATCGAACTGACAGGTGTTCTTTAGGGCTTTCGTTTGACTCAGAAGTGACTTAAGAGAAAGGGGAGGATGAGAGAAGGTGCTGGGAGCATAGGGACACTGTTATTACTGTCGGGCTCCAGCCCTAAGGCGCTATTCTAACCAGACACCTTTAGAACAAATCCACGTAGTTATTCGGCGATCTAACAACCAGTAAAATGCCCAAGTCCCTAATGCAAGTGAACCATCGTCAAAATGTCTGATTCAAAGGGGGCAGGGTGATTAATTCACCCTGAAGGAGTAAAACTTGCTTTAATCAGAATTGCCAAATCAAGGTTAGCTGGCAGCTCATTTGCCATCTAGAAATATTGGAATACCAAAATCAGTGGATCTTATTGTGCGGTGAACACCAGAACCAGAGATATGGGCAGATATAATTAGGCAGGAAATGGATCTCTATCTGTAGCTCACATTTCACACAGTGGGGAGGATTAATCACAGTGTTGTCTGTTTTTTTTTGCACTGCTTTAAGAAGTTTTGTTGCAGTTGAGGGAAAACAAAAAAAGCAGTTCAAGAAGCCAGACAACGTGGTGATCCCCCTAGATCGTTAACTGCTCTGGTAGATCATAGAACTACAAGCCTGATGGAGCTAGTTTATCTACCAGCACCCTAAAAAAAATAAAAAATAAACTCCTTCTTTGGGGTTAAAACCTCAATGTTCAGTATGACTCATCTCAGGCTAAGGCTGCATTCACACAAACGTGTACCACACGGCTAATGCCGTAAGGGCACATGTCGGCGCACTGGAAAGGAGGAGAATAGAGCGCTGCTCATCCTTCCGCTCTCCAAAGAAAATAATGCTGCCTGGCTGTTCTTATGGCCAGAGGTCCTTTTTGCGTCCACGGCACGGTGAGCACACGTTGACTTTCATCAGCAATGAATGATATTCCGGTATTATCAGTATGGTCACACAAAATTTTGTAAACAAATGCAAGAAAACCCTAGGTTTTAATATGGTTAGTAGATTAATCTATACTGATAACTAGTGGTTACCTTAAATTCTGTGATTGATTTGTACTCATTGGCAGCAATTTTTTCTTTCATGGTGCTAAAGTCCATTGGATGTTTTATGATCATAAAATAACCAGGGGCAATCTGATCCGTGACAGGAAAAGCAAAGAAGCCATGAGGGTCTTTCCTAAAAGACAAAAAAATAGCATTAGCAACAAGAAATAGAAAAGCACTGTAGTAACACTGTAGAATCCCTGTAATATAGATATACTGGTTTTAAATCAGAAGCCACAGAGGGGTGCAAGTAAAAAAAATAGTAAAAATTTGCACCAACTCTGGGAAAGTTTGGGGCTCTCAGTTTGGGGCAATAATTGCAGACAACAGGTTGATGGATCCAGGTTGTATTATCAAAGGCAAGACTATTGCTACATTTTGAGCTATTCAGGTCAACCAACTTTTGTGCATCACAACACAACTTTGCAAACCAAAGTGAAAAGTGCATGGACATGGTAGATACCGTATTTTTCGGACTATCAAGACGCTTCTCACTATAGGATGCACCCCAGATTTAGCATCCAGAAAAGTAAAAATATATTTTACACCAATTAAAATATCCCTGTTGGTTGCACTAAAGCACAGCACAAACATCTCTGCTACATCAAGACATACATATACACACACAGCTCTACTATACACACACAGAACCCCTTCCCCTCTTCTTCTTACCCTGTCCCAGCGCAGCAGCATGTAATCAGTCACATGATCCTGACATCACCGCAGGTCCTGTACCTGTAGGCAGAGGGGAGAGAGGAGGCTCTCCTCTCTGGGAGATTGGGTGCAGCTCTATATCAGGGAATCACCCGATCTCCATTATAGCGGTCAGGAGGGTCTGGCAATGCTGGATCCTCCTGACCTTTGGTCTATAAGACGCAGGCACTTTTTAGCAAGTTTTTTTCTTGCTAAAAAGCGCACCTTATAGTCCAAAAAATAGGGCAATATTATAAATGTTTAAAATTTGACCCCGAAAGGGTATTCCTAAGTTCACCAAGCATGGCCCGATTCTCTCCCTGGGCTCTATGCTGTTAAGTAACATGCTCTGTCTTCCACAGGACATCAGAGTTGTCATATGCAGAAGTTCAACTCACATGAAGTTCAACTCATTCTTCAATCTAAATTGTATAACCGTACATTAGGATTGCACTGATACCAAAATTTTGTGCGTGAGACAATATCTGGAAAAGTATCATGATACTTGATATTATACTTTTTGATAAAAAGAAAAAAGCGTTATACTCAAAAATCTGGTTGTGGCTTCAGCGGTTCAGTGGCCAAATGCCGATGAATCCCCCCCCCCCCCCCCACCCCCACCACAGTGGGCAAATGCCGATGAATCCCCCCCACCCCCCCCACCACCACCACAGTGGCCAAATGCCGATGAATCTCCCCCCCCCCCCCCACAGTGGCCAAATGCCGATGAACCCCCCCCCCCCCCACAGTGGCCAAATGCCGACGAACCCCCCCACACAGTGGTAAAATGCCGATGAAACCCCCCCCACATGGCAAAATGCCGATTCATTAACATGACTTTAATAACTCTTATAACTGCACTCACGGCACAGAGGTATAATAAAAAGAAGTCCTCAGGAATGATATTCCTCATGAACTTCTCATTAGGACACATCTACCATTAGTGAACTGATGGTAGATGTCCTTCAAATATAGCCATAAAAAAATATATATATATCTCAGATAGAATTAGATACGCACAAGATCCAAAAGTCAAATTGGAAATGTTCCTTTCCACTTCAGCACATCAACTTACCTCTGGAGTTGTCGGAGGAAATATTCTAAAAGCTGTTGTATTGGGGTGCTCTCATTTTCCGCTGAAAAACAGAATAATATCATTAATATCATATTAAGTAGGATTTCAATTAAATAAAATCAATAACAGTTCTGACCTGGATGTGTTCTACATGCTCTGACAGGACGGTCAGTAGGGGTTTCAACTTCCACTCTTTTCTCTGGTTCAAAATATTCAGTTTCCTCATCCGAATCGCACTGTTCTTTTTCTCGTTTTCTCTTTTTTTCTTCCTACAAAATAAAAAAAATTAATTAGACTTGCTTGTAATAATCCCTCCACCCAAGCAGAATAATTGCAAATGGGCACAGTGGATAGACAGAGAAATTCCCAAAACTGGCCTGGTGCAAAAAATGGATGTCGATGATGTTAATGGTCAATAGGCATTTTGAAGCAAAATGTAATTTATTGATTAAAATAATATAAATACAGGGGGTCCCCTACTTAAGAACGCCCGAATCTTGTATATAACCGGGGGACTGCCTGTACGGGGAAAAAAAAAAAAGTGTTTTGTGACTACTACCGGGCACTTTATCAGGTCAATACATATGAACAGGTTACAAATCTTTTATACAGACCAATAACATTGTTGTTCCTTCGTTCCGGGCAACATTATGAAATATTAAAAAAAAAAAAAGAAGTATACCATAGCTAGTAACCAACTACATCTGACCAGAAATGGCTGGAGGCATGGAACGCATCAGGAGTCTTGTGACAAACTGAAACGCTGTGAGGAACACATATGTTATAACCTTTTACCTACAAGAAGTATAGGACATCAACAGAAGATACCATCTATACGAAGAAGCACAGAGTACAGAGAAACCTATAGTGTACTGTTAAAGGACATCTACCACCAGATTACTGGTAGCAGAGTGTCCTATATAGGCTGCTTGTTATGTCTAGGGGATGGGGGGGGGGGGATAATTTTTTAATTGGACTTATTTATAGTCAAAATAACTTTGTAAAAGTGCCTGAGGCACTCAGCCTGACCCAAGCGACTCTCCGCTTCCACGGACATAATAAAATCACAACCCCACCTGCAAGCCTCCTTCGGCCGCCGAACTAGGAGAGGGCACATGCCCGGCTCTGACTTCAGGGCCAGATCCTAATTCCACGGCCAGCGGAGGCTTGTAGGGGGTGTGTGAATATATTTAAGTCCGTGGAAGTTGAGAAGCGTTCGGGCGCCGTCAGCCTGAGCACCTCCGGCACTTTTACAAAGTTATTTTGACTATAAATAAGTCAAATTAAAAAAGCCGCCAAAATACACGTAAAGTACACAGTCCACCCAACCCCATAAACATAACAAGCAGCCTATTTAAAACACTCTACCACCAGTAATCTGAAAAAAAAAAAAAAAAAAAGAATAGTATCAATATGATGAATTGTTACTTAATAAGCAATACACAAAATTGTTCAACAGAAGGGTGTATTTCTTTATATCACGGTTTCTAACGCTTCATTAAGGGCTTATAGTGTGCAATTTGAAAATCCAAAATACTTCCATCTAACATAATGTTTGAAACCAATTGTGTATACTATGAGGGATGTAGTCCGTTTTCATACAAATTTTTCATTCTTTTGATGTTTAAATAAAAAATGTTTTGAGAGACCATGTTGTAGATAACCTATTTTAATATTCCCACTATGGCCATTCATACAGTTGTTAGTGATATATTCCTCTACAGCAGCCATCTTGGTCCAAGAGAACAAAACAGCAGCCTTTTTGGAGATCAAGGGGCCATTTTAAGTCTTAGCCGTGGGTCATGCTGACCACTGTCCAGCTAATGTCATGATTCAGCCATTTTTGTGTAACCTGCCTGTAAAAGTTTCTCCTTGACACTGTTATAGATGTCCTTCAGCCTGTTCTTTCCCTTATCTTGTTTTGGTTAGCAAGAAGCTTTTAGGAGTCATTCTCAGTAAATTCTGTAGCTGGGATAATATAAACATGTATGTGAACAAGGTCTGGGAAGACAGTGCACAATTCATTAACCTTTTCAGAGAATGTCCTGGTAAAATTCATTATGGCCAATAGCATTGCAGTATTCTCCTTGCCACTCCCTTTATCTCTGATGATGATGATGATGATTTTGTGGTATATATATGTGCCTGCATGTGAATAAAGGAGAGATTCTACATTTACTAAGAGACTGGTGTGTCCTGTGTTTTGTGCTCTCGTCCCGGTACCGGGCATCCATGAAAGAGTTAATTAGAAAGTCACCTTTACAACTGAAGTAAGGACTGTTTGAGTCCGAGATAAAAATCTCTATCACAGTCATAGAAGGTTTGGGTAGTTGGGAGAACATACTGTAAACCACAAGGATACGCATTCAAATATATAAAATAATATAAAACTACCATATATACTCGTGTATAAGCCGAGTTTCTCAGCACAAAAAATGTGCTGAAAAACCTTACTTCGGATTATACACGAGTCAAGAAAAAAATAAAAAATGTAATACTCACCCTCCGGTGTCCCGATCTTCAGCGCGAGGCTCCCGATCCTCGGCGCGGTATCAGGAGGCGGCGGCTCCTCTTCTTTCTTCTGTAGCAGGCAGATCGCGTACATGCGATCTGCCGGCAGGAGCACAATAATATGATGACGTCATCAGCCGAGACAACGCGGTATCATAGTGCGCGCCCGCCGACAGGTCGCATGGACGCGATCTGCCGGCTACAGAAGAAAGAAGAGGAGCCGCCGCCGTCTGGTACCGCGCCGAGGATCGGGAGCCTCGCGCTCAGGATCAGGACCCGCGCCAACGATCCGGACACCGGAGGGTGAGTATTATGTTTTTTATTTTTCTATACACTTGGCAGGGGGCAGGCTGTATACAACATGGGGGCTGGCTGTATACTACATGGGGGCTGGCTGTATACTACACCCTCGGCTTATACTCGAGTCAATAGGTTTTCCCAGTTTTTTGGTGGTAAAATGAGGGGTCTCGGCTTATACTCGGGTCGGCTTATACTCGAGTATATACGGTAGTATTAATAGGAAAATATTCCTGGGTAAAGTTTGATTTAAACTAGGTAGCATTATTATTAAAATTTGGACAACAGAGAAAGTTTGTGGCCACATCTTGCAATCTTAGGGATGGCCTTCAATAGTCCCTGCTTTTAATAATACCATGTTGTTTGATCTGGCTAGAATCCAGAATATTATTTAAAACGGATGCTTATCTATATTTTTTTTCGGGATAACCGTTTTAACGGCCTTGTCTTTTTTAGTATGTGCCAATGTTTTTCAATATATTGTTAACCCCTTACCCCCGAAGCCACTTTTCACCTTCCTCACATGGCCCATTTTTTTAAATCTGACAAGTGTCATTATAAGTGGTTATAACTGCAGGAAGTGATTTTGAAATTGTTTTCTCATGACACTTTGTACTTCATGTTAGTTGAAAAATTTAGGTGGTTTGTTTTGCATTTATTTATGAGAAAATCAGATATTTGGTGGAAATTTGGAAAAATTCTTGATTTTTGAAATTCAAAATGATCTACTTTTTCCACACATAGTCATAACAGCAAAAATACTCTACCGTATATGCTAGAGTATAAGCCGACCCGAGTATAAGCAGAGGCCCCTAATTTTACCACCAAAAACTGGGAAAACCTATTGACTCGAGTATAAGCCGAGGGTGGAAAATGCATTGGTCACAGCCTCCCAGTATATAGCCAGCCATCCCCCTTGAAGCATACAGCCTGCCAGCCCCCTTGAAGCATACAGCCTGCCAGCCCCCTTGAAGCATACAGCCTGCCAGCCCCCTTGAAGCATACAGCCTGCCAGCCCCGTTCGCCAAGCACATTAAAAAAAACCTTTCACACTCACCTACAGGCGGCTTCCTGATGCTCCGTTCCGCGTGGCTGGTCTTCGGTCTTCTCTGTGTTGTATCAGCCGGCAGACACGCGTCCACGCGATCTGCCGGCTGGTGCACAATATCACGTGGCGGTGTCGCCTACAGGCGGCTTCTTGATGCTCCGTTCCGCGTGGCTGGTCTTCGGTCTTCTCTGTGTTGTATCAGCCGGCAGACACGTGTCCACGCGATCTGCCGGCTGGTGCACAATATCACGTGGCGGTGTCGCCGCTGATGACGTCATCAGTGGCGACACCGTCGCGTGATATTGTACGCCAGCCGGCAGATCGTGTGGACGCGTGTCTGCCGGCTGATACAACACAGAGAAGACCGGAGACCGAAGACCGGCTGCGGGGAAGACAGAAGAGGAGCCGCTGAAGATCGGGAGCCACGCGGACCATCGGGCCTCCGGAGGGTGAGTATGGAAGTTTTTTTGTGTTTTGTTGACTCGTGTATAAGCCAAGGGGAGGTTTTTCAGCACATTTTTTGTGCTGAAAAACTCAGCTTATACACGAGTATATACGGTAATAACTAACATTCATCGAATATCTACTTTATGTGGAGATGATTGTTTATGCATCCTCTCATTTTTGTAGGATGTTATGGGGCCTTGAACTTTAGGTGAGATTTTTCACCTAGTTTTAGCAGTCTGTTCCCCATCCACTTCCACTGCACCTGGCAAGATCACATTAGCTGCGCCTGCTGCCCGAAAACCGTGGAGACCTGAGGACCAGAAGCCACATGGTCGGCAGCACAGACCTAGCAGCGGCAGACCCGGATACCTAGCAGCACTGAAGCTAGCACGCTCTGTGCTCTGTAGCCGAGCCTGAGACAGAGCCGAAATGCGAAGACATCGGAGGCCAGACACCACTAAGCACTCAACAGAATGACCCCGCCAACAGCGACATCTTTCAGGGTCAGCAAGACCAGCGCCTTTGTTACCTGAGGCAGACGTGTTTACCTTCCGCTTCTAGTGCCAGTCCGCTTCTAGTGCCAGCAAGCCCCTGCCCATCCAGCCCAGATAACAGAATACAAGAGGGTGAGTGATGGGGAGCAACGATCTAGCAACAGCAGCATCTAAGGCCATTAGGCCCCCCCACACACACACACAGCCCAGGGACCAGCAAAACAACACCCCATTTACATCGAGCCCCAGCCAGAGACCAGCATGCTGTATGATTAGAGAGGCGATGGGAAAGCACTCTCCAATCACAGCGACATCCAGCACCTTCAAGCCCCTGCCACCCATAGGCCAGCTCAAGGGAACACGTGTTTGACGAGGATCTGCTGCTGTACCATCTCAGGCCACACCAAAATTACCAAATGCCCTATGAGAAGCACTTTGAAGGCCATGGCAACACATTACATGCAGGCCACTGTGACCCAAACACTAGGCTTGTTCTGTATTGGAACAACAGGCTACATTGGAGCGCATGATCTCAGGTGCACCAGAGCACTGATACATTGGGTGCACATACCACCAGATCCTGACGCCAAAATCTAAGTCCTGATTCCAATACCAGAAAATACCTACAAGCTATTGAGCCCTTCCCCACAAACAGACCCATGTAACCCTCTATAGCGTCCTTGTCTACCCCATGGTGTATCACTGCTGGATGTGAGGGATACGCTGTATCTAGTAGCTCTGGGGTCGTCAGCCCAGCAGCTTAATGCGCCGGCACTATGTTGACTCAGTAGCAAGGGATAGTGTCCCACTTGGCCAGTATTGGTTTCACCAACACCCTGAACACTGTAAGAAGCTGTTGGTCAAACTAGTAAGGTGTATTCCCAGCCCAGAACTAAGGGGCAACTTCCATTATTAGGCTGTATAAAAGATTTGTATCTTGTTCTTATATATTGCATTGTCCATTTTTATCCATGTTTTACATATCTTTTCTGATTATATTTTAATTAATAAATTACATTTTGCTATTGAACTTTAACTGCTATTAACCCTGCGCCAGCATGGACATTTATTTTTTACTTTTTTTTTTTTTTTTTTTTTTTTAACAATAGTCCAGTTTTGGGAAGTCCAATCTAACAGGGTTTTCTATCGTTGACCGGAAGGGACCCAAACGGCAAGGGAGAGGCAGCAGCCCCTGTGTTTCACAGTGTTGTTCCTACATGCACAACACCATAATTCACTCTATCTTCATCCACTAATCATCACATATACATGCACCATGAAGCGCTTTTTTGCTTGCTTTTTTCTTTCCATTTCCTGTTTGTTTGAAGGGAGAGAAATAATTGCGCCATCATGGACGGCTAATAAAAATAATCTCAAAGCATCCTCCATGACAGCATCAGAAAAGAATTACAAGGTAAATAGGACTCTAGGTAGAGACTATAACATGAATCACTTTCCTACCAAAATAAAGGTCCATGTATGGATATTGACTCATAACCATTCTTCAGATTTGGTCAACTGAAAGATCATTTAGCCCAAGCACCTTTTAAGGTAAAAGATTCCCGAATATTCCGATCTTATTCTCTATTACTTACCACTCAACAGTTGAAGAGCTCTTGGTCATGCTGGTTTTATCTAATAACTAGCACAACTGAGGTCTGAAATTTGCTACAGCATCTATGAAGTGTACTATATAATGCTGTACATAGAAAAACTAACATTCTATTAGGCTGTCCCCCAGTACAGTTGCAGATGTGTGCAGTTACTTTCTTACTTTTCTTCGCCTCCTTTCTTCATCATCTATGTGTTTATCCTTCTCTTTCTCAGACTTCTTTTTCTTCTTTTTCTTTTTCTCTTTATGGCGCTCACGTTGCTCATGATCTGACCGATCATCATAGTAACTAGAGTCATGTCCAGAACCAGAAAGTTCAGTCACTTCGCTTCCTCCAACTTTAAGAACAAGTTTCAAAGGCTTTTCTGTGGGCTTGCCTACATAATCTAAAAACATATTAAAAACAAAAACATATTAAAAGAATTGCCCAGATGAATAAATGACCAAAGAGGCAAAGAGAATTTGTTAGTTTTAGTGAATACTTCTATTATACTGAAATAATTATTGATCATATTGTTCCTAGAAATGTATGAATCTATCTGGGGTTGTGTCTCTACATATCCCGATACTGTCCAACTACTGTTGCCAGTGCAGATCGACACTGCTATTAAATAGTATTAAAAGGGTGCTCCATGTGCAGTAATTCAATGAAGCCAGAGCAGTAAACTCCAGCTATGGGATAGGGCCCATCAGACTATTAGAGCAGACGGCCGCGCATGACCGTTCTGCTCCATTAATCCCTATGGAGCTGATGGTGAGCAGAGCGCTCAGCATTTTCGGTCAGCTCCATAGAGATTAATGATGCAGAACGGTCATGCGCGGCCGTCTGCTCGAATAGTCTGGAGCGGCGAGGGGGTCGGTCAGACCCGTCATTCTCACGATCCAGAGGAGTCTCAGAACTTAGACCCCCACTGATCAGCAAGTTAGGCTCTATCCACACCATACCCACATCAAATGTGCATTGAAGCAGGGTGTAGTATGACTGGGATTCATCTGGTAACTGCGCAGGTAGGGAAAGATCCGGACCTAGTTAAGTATATAAGTTCTTTTTTTTTTTTTTTTTTTTTTTTTAAAGCGGGCACTGAGTGAAATCCTAAAGGGCCATTTGGGACACTAAACCAAAGGTCCGCAGGGACCAGTGGGTTGTTTAGTGTCCTAAATAGTCTTGCATGCTGGGCTTACATATTGTTGTAAACTTAATTTCTCTGAAATACAGATGTCCTGGAATTAATTAAAAAACCATCCACTCCTAGAGGCGCATATAAGGACAGTCTACCATCAGTAATCTGATGCTAGATGTCCTTTAAGGAGAATAGACAGGGTCCTTTAATCTCTTTGCATAGTTTATAACTGCTGTCACATAAATAAAGATATTAAAAACGTCCGTATAAAACTTCTTTTTATTGTGGAAGTCAATAGCTACTGAAATCACAGGGTTTTCCAGTGACATCTCTTCACAGGTGTCTATGGAATGGCTTGCTTTATACATCTGCACATAGTATCCTCTTACAGATCACTGTGCCATAAAACGTCGATTATTGCACAGTTTTCATGGATTATGCCGGTCACAAAGAAGAGCTAAGTATACAGCATCGTACACAGTCCCATTTGACGCGATTATCCGGAGACTAGAGATAAAGACTTCTATCATAATGCACACGGCAGTGGGGAATACGGAGATCGCGGGTTATAGAGAAAGTAGTATGTGATTTGTAGGACACTCACACTGAGACTGAGACTGGTCAGGAGGAGAGCTCAGCTCCCCGGCATCATACGAGCGCCACTCAGATCTGTGCTTCTTGTGTTTCTTCCCCATGGTCCACCCGCACAAATGCAACACGAAAATACACAATGTAAAACCCGGATGAGGAAATACAACCTCTCCCCCAAAAGGCAATCAGACTGGTGACTACTGAAAATGGGCGCTGACAAAATGGCGGTGAAACCCAATTGTCATCTCTAACGTCTGACGTCAAACGAATAGATTTCCGGTTCCAGACGAAGGTAAGCGCGGGATAGATTCATGTGAGAAGCGCTGCCGCTGCGCGTATGGCTGAGACGCATACTCGATATTTGGGTTTTCTGCTGGAGACGCTGTAGAAGGACGGCGTAGGGTGTACATAACGTGATGTCAGGGGGATTCTGTGTGCTGGGCTGATGGCGCGGGAAAGGTGAAGCGACCACCTACAGGAAAGCGCTCTGCTGAAGAACGCAATGAGCACATGAACTTTGCGTTCAGACACCAGGTGCTCCGCTGCGGTAGTAGCGGCCCGAATATATATGCATCATTCTCCCAAGCAGAAATTCAGAAAACCTAGGAGGACCCCAGCTACAAGGGGCATTCTCATGAATAGTATATACGACATATCCACAGAATGTGTAATACTGTCAGGTTGGGGTCCCACCTCTGAAACCCGCACCTTACTCAAAAATGGGGGGGGGGGACTGCCTCCTTTACAACAGCGATGCAAAAGTCTGGGGGTGGGGCTCAGCCTAATCACATTTGCATTTCCATTGAAACAGGTGATCAGTAAGGCTGGATTCCCACGACCGGTGCCCGCCGCACCGTAGCACGGCGGGCGCGGGGAGAGGAGGGGGAGAGCGCTGCTCACCCCCGCCTCTCTCCATAGGGATATATGGCAAACGGCGCATGTCCTATTTTTTCATGGCGCACAGAGCAGTACGGTGCGGCACCGTACCGCTCCCGTAGGGCGCCGCACGCCCATTGCCGTCTATGGGGGACGTATATCGGCCGTATATACGTCCCCCTTGCGGTAGTGTGAATGCAGCCTAAGGTTGATGCCACACATGGCAATTTAAACGCGTTTGTGGCCCGTTTTTAAGCAGTCGTTTTTCACAGGTTTGATCAATTATCTTAATTCAAACTGGTCAAAACTGCATGTGTTTTTAACAGACTGCTTATTAATGTGATGATGTAAAGAGAGATCTCTGACAAGATGTATCTATGCACTATTAACCCCTTTGCGCACCCTGACGTGATACTACGTCATAGGATGCGGGTCGTTCCCGCACCTTGACCTAGTATCGCGTCATGGCGATCGCCCGGGCTCAGAAGCTGAGCCTAGGCGATCGCTGCGGGATCCCGGCAGTACGCGGTAGCCGGGATCCCATAGTAACAGCCGGGATCGTGACTATCGTGATCCCGACTGTTTAACCCTATAGACGCCGTGGTCATAGTGAGCACGGCGTCTATGGGGCATCGGAACGATGTTCGGCACCCTCCGATCAGGTCCGGCACGGAGGTGCCGATCAGGTCCCCTGGGCTGCCTATGGCAGCTGCCTTCTAGGATCGTGCACTGTGCACGATTTAACAGTGCAGCTGTCAGCCTATGCAGAATGCATAGGCTGACTATGTAATATGCTGCAATACATTAGTATTACAGTTTATTACGATGAACAAGTGATCAAATGATCACTTGTTCATGTCCCACCCTGGGACAAAATAAAACAGTAAAAAATAAGTTTTAAAAAAAAAAAGTGCAACAAAAAAAAATTATTAAAAAAAGAATAAAAGTCCCCTTAAGTCCCATCCCATGCAGTAATCAAAGAAAACATAAAAAAAAAATGAAAAAACCAAAAGAACACAATATATTGGGTATCACAAGGTCCGTAACAACTCGTACAATAAAATAAAATTGTCACCAAACTCGTACAGTGAGTGCCGTGAAAACCACACACAAAACACCTTAAAAAATTATAAAATTTTCACATCTGACCGCATAAAAAGTGATCAAAAAGTAAAATTTACCCCAACATGATACCAAGATAAAGTACAGCATGTCCCGCAAAAAATAAGCTCTAAACCAGCTCTGTAAACAAAAAATATATAAATGTTCTGCCCATTGTTACATGGCGATACAAAAACAAACAAATTTCTCACAAAATGAGTTCTATATTCTGCAAAACAAGTTAACCATAAAAAAGCCATATAAATCGGGTATTGCCGTAATCGTGATGACCCGTAGAATAAAGATAACACATTATTTTTATGGTACGGTGAACGTCCAGCGAAAAAAAATGCTAAAAACCATAAACAAGAATTAATGATTTTTTTTAACCACCACCAAGAAACAGTTAATAAAATCTGATTATTAGCTATTGAGCCCCCCGTAAATGATGTACCTGAAAAGTGGATCTCATCCACAAAATAAATTATCCCCCATATGTCCAAATTACAAAAAAATAAACATTTTATAGCCTGTAAAATATGACAATGCAGATCTGCTCTGAATGGCACCTCCTTCCATTCTATGCCCGGCCGTGTGCCAATACAGCAGTCACCACCACATATGGGGCATCCTCATACTCAGGAGAAATTGGGTATCAGACTTTGTGGAGTTTTTCGTCATTTAATACTTTGTGACGGTTTAATTTGTGGCCAAAATTAATACATTGTCTAAAAAAAATTACAGCTTGTAAATTACACCTCCATTTTGTTTTAACCCCTGGGAAGCTTCTAAAGGGTTAACACACTTTTTAAAGTTGATTTTTTACACATTGAGTGGTGTAGTTTCTAAAATGGCATGTTTTATGGGGTTTTACTGCTGCCTCTCAAAGTCAGTTAAAGCTGAGCAGGTGCCTCTAAATAAGGGTTTTGGTGATTTTCATAAAAATGAGAAAAATTGCACCCAAAATTCTGAACCTCCTAACAACCTAGAAAAGAGAGAGGATGCATAAAACCCTATGCCGATATAAAGCAGACATTCCGGAAATGTTAGTTATAAAGTTACTTGGGTGCTATGACTATCTGCTTGAAAAGCAGAAAATGTTGAACTTTAAAAATGAATAATTTTTTGAAATTTTTGCCAAATTTCAATTTTTTTCATAACTAAACACAAAAGATATCATCAAAAATGTTCTTTTACATTGAAGTACAATGTGTGACGGTAAAACAATCTAAAAATCCCCTGGATATGTTAAAGCTTCACAAAGTTATAACCTCCTTTAATGATACAGGGTAAATTTTAAAAATCAGGCCTGGTCCTAAAGTTCTAAAATGGCTTAGACACAAAGGAGTTAAGCCTGTGCAACAGTGGAGCTCTTAGTTACATAAATTCCTCCCATTGACAACCAGTAAGCCCATAGTCTAGTAGACGGAGGTGCTGGATCTCTATGGCAGGTGGAGTGTGGAAGATCATTTTTAACCCCTTACTTTACAATCTTACTCAGTTTTATTGCCGTTTAGCTTCTGAACACATTCTCCTAGTATCTGCGGTAGTTTTGTTGTTAATAACAGTGAATTAGAGAATAAGTTATTCTAAGTATATTTAAGAATGTTGTCTTCGTGGGAAAACCCCTTGCCGTAATAGTATGGCTTTAACCCCTTGCCGTAATAGTATGGCGTGGAACTGATGTCGGTTCAGCGCTGCAGCTGAGCTGGCATCAGGACTCGCAGTATGTCAGCTGTAATACATTGGTAGCTACAATCTTGGGTGTTAACCCTTTAAACGATGTGGTCAGCGTGACCAGTGCATATAAATGGCTGCAGGGATATTCCCTACTCAAAGATTTGAGGGATGCCGATCATCGCTATGGCAATCCTGGGTTCTGAGCTAAGACCCCAGGGATGTCCACAGTATATGCCTTTAAGGCCCTTTTACAGATGGGAACTTGCAGGCAGTTTTTTAGCTTGTGCATCAGCATAACCTAAACAAAACCAGTAAGTTGCAGATAAAACCATTTATCGGCTGGATATCTTGCATATCCCCTATTTGAGTGATGGCGAACCTATGGCACGCATGCCAGAGAGGGCATGTGCACCATCTCCATTGCGGTCTCTATATAAACTGGCCAGGCAGGTAAAACTGACGATTGTTGAGAGCTCCAGCGATCTCTCTCACTTAACGCACTTCACAGGAGTGGTCAGAGCAGGCTATACCTGCTGAGAAGGCTGAGGGAATTTGGAGTGCAGGAGGCACTTCTTAAGACCTTCTTCAGCTCTGTAGTGGCACCAGCCATCTTCTTTGGTGCAGGCTGTTGGGGAAGCAGCATCTCAGCTAGGGAGAGGAGCAGACTGGACAAACTGATTAGAAAAGCCAGTTCTGTCCAGGGGGGTCCTCTTGACACAGTGCAGGTGGTAGCTGAGAGGAGGACACTGTGTAAGTTGAAGTCTATTCTGGAGAATAGCTCCCATCTCTTGCATGAGACTGTGGTGGCATTGGGGAGCACCTTCAGTGACCGACTGCTTCACCCCAAATGTGAAAGGGAGCGTTATCGTAAGTCATTCCTCCCCGCTGCCATCAGGCTGTTCAGCAAAGAAGGCCCAAACAGAAGTAACCTGCGCCCCCCACCTAACCAGTCCCTGCAGGTCCCATCCACAGACTAAACATCAAACTGACGACCATTGCTTGTCTCTTTTTTTTTTTTTTTTTGTCTTTTTATCCCCCATTTCTTTTTGTTCATACTTTGCCCTACACACCCACTGTATGGGGGTAGTGTCCCTCGCTGTGCGACGCTAGTGGTCTTTATAGAGGGGTATTGTCGGTAATATTAGACTAAATAGCCGTGTTGGCACTTTGCAATGGTTACATAGACTTTGGTTTGCAGTTTGGGCACTTGGTCTGTAAAAGGTTCGTCCCCACTGCCCTATATGGTGACTTGACCTTCCTTCGTTAAGTTTATATAAAACCCAAGAGACCAAAAACAGAAGATCCACAGGTCCTTATAAACATAATTTCATTAGATCACTTTAAAAGCCGCACATATGCATTACATAAAAACTGTATCACACTCTAATCACTAGAGTGTGACTCCAATAGATTTGTTGCATGACTAGTTACATCTACTGCATGATCCACATACAAAGAACTTCAGGTTGAGGCAGTTGTAAAATCTCCTTAAAAACTAACTGTATGGACTCTGTGGATATTTATCATATGAGCGCCGGTGTATGATAGCTCTTGCGAAGCTCGATACATCGCGAGGTTCCAGGCCCTGCCTGGCATAGAAATATACGCAGCCAGCGAATTTTTACTGTGAAAATTAATAATTCCTTTATATAGCGCACACAGATTCCGCAAATTCGCTGGCTGCAACGAGTGCACAGGCGTGGGGACAGTAACGCCCCACTGCTGGCTGTGCCCTCCATGAAGGGGGATAATTGGGGAAAATAATTGCAAGTGCTAGCAATAAGATTTTCTATTACTTCAGGGCTTCTATGACACATAACCATTGAAAGTTCTTGTCTGGAAAAGCAGCAAATGACCCCACGTGAGTTTCGAGTCTTAACACCACCCCACATGTATAGCATCACCGCATCCGTAACGCCCCCTAGAATTAAAAAAGATCATTATTGAGCCCGCTCGAGGAACACCCAAAAAAACTGTTAAAACCCACAAAAAAATTATGATTTTTACCCTTTTCATCCCACAATAAATGCAGTTGAAAGTGATCAAAAATCATACGTATTCCTGAATGATACTGTCGCAAAGTACAACGTCCCACAAGAAAAAAGGAAACAACCAGCTCCGTAGCCAAAAAAATAAAAATGTTATGCCGCTTGGAAGACGGCAATGCAAAAATGATTGATTTCTCCCCACATTAGGTCTTATTTTGCAAATTTTTGTAAAATGTAAGAACAAATGTCTAAGTATGGTATCTGTGTAATTAGAGGTCGCATTAACGCCTCACCACGCGTCATAGACGCGTGATGAGGCGCCATTACCCCCCAAAATAATTGCCATGCGTAAAGTTACGCTTGGCAATTATTCCCTGTAGCGCGCAGGCTGAGCGGTCTGGCGCGCGCTGCAAAAGAGGTAGGGCCGCTCATCGCGACACGTAACACAGTGATCTGTGTCAGCAGCGCTCCGGAGCGAGAGCGCAGGCCCCAGGGGAGACATGTGGACAGCGGGGCTGCTGCTCCCTGTCCTGCTTCATCTCTACCTGCCTGCGTTTATGTCGGGACTTAAGAGCAAGGCCGGGTGAGTGAGTGTAGTGTGTGCTGTGCGAGTGTAGTGTGTGCTGTGCGAGTGTAGTGTGTGCTGTGCGAGTGTAGTGTGTGCTGTGCGAGTGTAGTGTGTGCTGTGCGAGTGTAGTGTGTGCTGTGCGAGTGTAGTGTGTGCTGTGCGAGTGTAGTGTGTGCTGTGCGAGTGTAGTGTGTGCTGTGCGAGTGTAGTGTGTGCGTAGTGTGCGCGGCGTATTACCAAAATTTTCATACTCCTCCTCGGGTAAAAATACTCCTCAAAAATGGTGAGAGGAGTATTTTTACCCTTCTGGAAAAATGTTAGTGCGACCTCTGTGTGTAATAGTATTGTCCCATAGAAAATAGATAACATGTTTATTGGGCTATACAGTGAACACCCAAAAGAAATATCCAGTACAGAATTGATTCTTTTCTACTCCTGCCCTCAAATAAAAGTTAATAAAACAACAATCAACAATAGGGGATACCAACCCCAAAATAGTAGCACTAGAAAATGCATCTAAAAAAAAAAATGCAATCACATGGCCCCAATAATGAAAAATCCGAAAATTTTGCAGCCTACAAAAGGCGCCAATGAGGAAACCTGCATGGAGTTCCTTCCCTTCTGTGCACCCATAAAACAAGTAACGGCCCCATATGGGGTTTCTCTGTACGCAGGAAAAATGTGTACGTTTTAGGGCTAAACGAATGTATTACCGACAAAATTGTTTTTCGTCATTAGAATATTGCAATCTCATAATAGGTATGAGAAGTAAGTGTTCAAAAGTTATAACTATAAAACCAAAGCGACGCATGTCGGACTACAAAAAAATGGGACTGAGCTTTAAGATACAAAGTGGCTACATCCTGAAGGGGTTAAAGGAAATCTACCATTTGCTTTTATGCATTGTGAACCAAACATACCTTGAGAATGGTGTGGCTACATTGATGCAGAAACATTTCTTGTTTAATCCCTGAACTAACTGGTTTTGCTGAAAAAGCAATGATAAAATTATGATGATGCTGTGACCCTCCTCTCTCCCTTTACCTTAATTATGCACTGCTCCAGCCTTGTCCCGTCCAGCATAGGTCTAGAACATTGTAATCACTGTTGTTCCTAACAGGCAGCAGTAATCAATCACTGCACCATCCCCCATTTACTGTGCATGAGTCATCCAGCTCAGGTTGATAAGTCTTGCCTGGACAGTGCAGGCTGCTCTATAAATGTATAACCCAAATTTAGTTAGGATGAATTCCCCCCTAACCTCTAATCAAATACCCTACAATAAGGGGAACTCGAGAATAGTACATTTAAAAACATTCTCAATTTTTATTTCATATATATTAAAACTAATAGACATTAATTTAGACAAAAACTAAAAATGGTCCCAAGATAATAGGGGAGACTTCAGCAGCTCATCTGTAGCAAGCTAGTTACAATTTTGAACAATGCATCAGATAAAAAACATCCCTTTCTATAATAAGTAGTATACAGGTTATTACCTTGCTATGGCTGTTTGTCTGCCCCGACGCGCGTTTCACCTATTGCTTCTTCCACTAATACAGGAGGGCACATTCAGACTATCATTGTAGCTTCTCACCAGGGTCTCTATACAGTAAGAATGTAGGGTCCAGTAGGAAGACCTACAAAGATAATGCAGTTCTATCAACACATTCTCACTTTTACCGCAGTTCCAAACAGCCAATGAAGTGTCGTTTTAAAATGGCGCTGATTGTAGCATCTCTTAAATTGCCTGGGTCTGCAGGAAGATTTGGTGAATTTGGTCCTGTTTAGTGAGCTCTGTCCTGGGGTCAGTGGCCTGAGTGCCCACAGAAAGGGCTCTGAGTGCCAGCTCTGGCACCCGTGCCATAGGTTCGCCACCACTGGTCTAGGTAGTGCCTCACCTACTGCTTCTGGCCTGCAGTCTAAATCAGGCTCTAACGAAGTCTGTGACCCGCACCTGTGGGCTATACAGAAACCAAGACCGAAGTCCGGATGGAGTCCCGCTACAAGCCTACCCCTACTCCATAATAAGCAGGCCCAGTACGGACATTACAAAGGTGTCTATGCTAGCTAGGCCAACATAGACCAAACAGACTTCTCATGCTTACCACATGTCTGCATTAACCCTTGGGTTACTCCAGACAAATCCGGGGCTTTTACCATGTACTTTTTATCTGCCTGTAGGGCAGATAGCGGTTCTCCCACACGACACCTCTCACTTTCTCACACTTCAGCAACACTAAGGTAAATACAGAAAAAAAAAGAACAAAGTAAAAGGGAGTCCCAAAGAAATGCATTAAATTGGTATATAGAGTATTACAATGTTCCCCCAAGGTATATTCGATTAACATGTAATAGGTTCATAGGAGCATATAACAAAGACAGGAGTAATTCCTGCATTATGCATAATCCCACAGTTGAAATCATGATGGATCTTAAACCCTATATACTAGGAAAACACAAAACTCAAAGATAAGTATAACAAACACATAACGGATTGCTGTAGGGTTAAGAGTAAGGAATAACAGACCAGCACATGGAGTATATGCGGCGTCTTACTGCTTTAAAAAGCACAATGTGGGGGCTGGATAAGATAAAGGAAGAGAGGAGGTGCTGTCAGCAAAGGAAGTAGGCGTGTCAGGAAGGTTCAGACTTGCGTCTGTAGTAATGCCAACCATGGGCCAACCGCGACGCACTTCCGGTTTCGCTCTTTTAATATGAGAGATTAAGACATCGCTGGAGCCATAGGTAATGTGAGAAAGTGAGAGGTGTTGTGTGGGAAAACCGCTATCTGTCTTACAGGCAGATGAAATGCTGGTGGTAAAAGCCCTGGGTTTGTCTGCAGTAACCCAAGGGTTAATGCAGACATGATAAGCAGGAATAGTCTGTTTTGTCTGTGTTGGCCTAGCTAACACAGACACATTTGTAATGTCCGTACTGGGCCTGCTTATTATGGAGTAGGGGTAGGCTGGTAGTGGGACTCCTACTCCACCCGGGCTTCGGTCCTGGGCTTTTGTATAGCCCACAGGTGCGGGTCACAGGCCTCGTTAGGGTCTGATTTAGTCTGCAGGCCAGAAGCAGTAGGAGAGGCCCTACCTGGAGAGCTGGAAGCGAGATTGCATTCTCACCGCAAAGGTAACTGAGGGTCTCCTGTCTTGCTGCTGGCCAAGAGCGTGTGCCAGGCAGCCTGGTACCCGGATAGCTAGGGTCCTCAAAATGTATTAGACAGCGCCTAGCCGGGCAGGAATTACTTTTATAATGTTTTTGCATGTGCCTAAGCCAAGGCTGAATTTGTGTTCTGTTTTGCAAGTGTGAATAAACACTTAAGTTGGACTTTTAAACCTGCGTGTGTCACTGCTTCCTGCACTGCTACCTGTCAACTACCAGAGCAATTCCCCACATATGGTGGATTGGAGCGGGCAAAGTGCAGTGAAGTATACACTAGTGCAAGACCTGGAAGTTGGCAGCACTGAAGCTGCAAGCCACAGCCATGGAGGAGTTAATCAAGCAGCTTGTCCAGTCCAACGTGCAGCAGCAAGAGACAAACAGATTGCTGCTCCAGCAGATAACAGCCCTGACCGCTGCTCAGCAAAGGACTGTCCCAGCAATGACGGTGAAGGACGCCAGGAAAGAGGTCCGCAAAGCTATGACCAAGATGACCACCGAGGATGATGTGGAGGCCTATCTGACAGGCTTTGAGAGGGTGGCCACCCGAGAGAGGTTGCCACAGCAACACTGGGCAGAGGTGTTGGCCCCCTTCCTCGTCGCTGATCCCCAGCAGGCATACTACGACCTGAGCGAGGAGTATGCCCGGGACTACTCCAAGGTAAAGGCAGAGATCTTGGCCCGACTAGGAGTGGATCAGCATCTACGCGCTCAAAGAGTGAATAGCTGGAGATACCAGGAGGCGCTACCACCGAGGGGGCAGATGCACCAACTTGTTCACTTGGTCCGCAAGTGGCTTCAGCCGGAGACATCAACCCCAGCCCAGATGGTCGAGAAGGTTGTTTTGGACCGTTTCCTGAGGGCCTTGCCGGGTGAGATCCAACAATGGGTGGGACACGGGGACCCGTCTGATGCCGATGCGCTGGTGGGGTTGGTGGAGAGGTTTTGTGCCACTCAGGCCCTAACAAAGAAAGCCCTTTATACCAAGACAGGCCTTAAGGCACGGAAGGTCTTGTCACCCACAAATTCCCGGGGCAGGACAACGCCCAATGTCCGGGAAGTACCCCAGGGGAGGAGGAGGGGGGAGGCTCCCACCTGTTGGACCTGCCATGAGCCAGGTCATATTGCAGCCCATTGCCCCAATTCCTCAGAGCCCATGGACTGCAGTTCCGCCAGAAGGGTTTCTCTCTATGCTGCCCCTGTCTACACAGCTACTAGCCCCGACTCTGCTGATGAGCGCCACCTGTGCCGGGTGACTGTGGCAGGGCATCCAGCGTTGGCCCTGCTGGACTCAGGCATTCGGGTGACCTTGATTAATGGGTCCCTCACAGACCCCAAGGCGGTCACAGGGCGCACAATTGGAGTCCTGTGCATCCATGGGGACGTAAAGGACTACCCCACCACAGTTATTAACTTCCAGACCTCTTGTGGAGAGACACTACATGAGGCTGCGGTTGTCAAGAACTTGCCCCATGACCTTATCTTGGGACGGGACTTCCCCATGTTCTGGACTCTATGGCGGGGAAACCAAGAGTTGGGGGGTTGTTCTCCTGTGTTGTCTGGTCAGATCTCTGAAGCCGAGCCTGATGACCCAGACTCTGGAGTTCCTGCCGTAGGGGTGACCGCCCCAGAAGATGGAAGTGTAATGTTTCCCCTAGATGTTATGGCAGGCGAAACTGAGGAGGTAGTGACAGGACCGCAGTTGTCTGATTTGGAGGTATCCCGTGACAACTTTGGTACTGCCCAACTCCAGGACCCCACTCTGGTCCGCGCCAGAGAAAATGTGGTAGAAATTAATGGCGTACCTCAGCACCCAGGTGCGGATAAGTTGTTCCCTCGTGTGGTGGTAAATCAGGAGTTATTGTACTGCATTGATAAGGTCCACGGTGAAACCAGGGAGCAGTTAATGGTGCCTCAGCCATATCGTCAGATGGTGTTAGACCTTGCACATAAGCATGTGATGGGAGGGCACCTAGGTACCACAAAAACTCTGGAACGCATCTTGCAGCGTTTTTACTGGCCAGGAGTATATGATAGGGTAAAAAGGTATTGTGAAACTTGCCCTGATTGTCAATTGCATGCTCCCATGGTACACTTTCGAAGTCCGTTGGTACCTCTGCCCATTATTGAGGTACCCTTTGAAAGGGTCGCCATGGATTTGGTCGGTCCTTTAGTTAAATCTGCTCGGGGGCATCAGCATATCCTGGTAGTCATGGACTATGCTACCCGATATCCTGAGGCCATCCCACTGCGGCACACCTCTGCGAAACTAATTGCTAAAGAGTTGTTTGCCATGTTCTGCCGGGTGGGACTTCCCAAGGAGATCCTCACAGATCAGGGGACTCCTTTTATGTCAAAAGTCACCAAGGAGCTATGTCGGCTCTTTAATATTAAACAGTTACGCACCTCTGTGTACCATCCTCAGACGGATGGATTGGAAGAACGGTTCAACAAAACTTTAAAGAGTATGCTAAAAAAGGTGGTAAACAAGGATGGGAAGGACTGGGATGTACTATTGCCATATTTAATGTTCGCCATCCGAGAGGTCCCACAAGCCTCTACTGGGTTCTCACCGTTTGAGTTAGTGTATGGCAGACATCCCAGGGGTCTCCTGGACATAGCCAAGGAGACATGGGAACAAGAGCCCACCCCCCACAAAAGTGTAATAGACCATATCGCAGATATGCAGGACAGGGTGGCAGCCGTCATGCCCATTGTCAAAGAGCATATGGAGGAGGCACAAAGAACTCAAAGCCGGGTTTATAACAGGTCAGCAAAAGTAAGGAGCTTTAGTCCCGGTGATCGTGTGTTGGTGCTAGTCCCCACTGTAGAAAGTAAGTTTCTCGCTAAATGGCAAGGACCGTATGAGGTTATAGAGAAAATAGGAGAGGTGAACTACAGGCTACGTCAGCCCGGACGGAGAAAACCCGAGCAGACTTATCATGTAAATCTGTTGAAGGCCTGGAAAGACAGAGAGAGTCTGCATACTGAGATGGTCCTGGCCAGTCCACCTCCTGCGCTACCCTCACAGGCTGCAGATAAGCCTGTGCCGGAGGCAGAAGTGCGAATAGCCGATACCCTTACCAAAGAGCAACAGCGAGAGGCTCGAGAGTTTGTAGCAAGAAATACAGATGTGTTCTCAGAGTTGCCTGGCTACACGTCTGTAATTAAACATGATATTGTCACTGAGCCAGGGGTAAGGGTAAGATTAAGGCCGTACCGAGTCCCTGAAGCTCGTAGACAAGCCATATCAGAAGAAGTTCAGAAGATGCTGAAGCTAGGGGTTATTGAGGAGTCCAAAAGTGAGTGGGCCAGTCCAATTGTTCTAATTCCCAAACCGGATGGGACGTTGCGATTTTGCAACGATTTTAGAAAATTGAATGAGGTGTCTAAGTTTGATGCCTATCCCATGCCCTGGGTGGACGAGCTTATTGAGAGACTAGGGGGTGCTCGGTACTTCACCACCCTGGATCTAACTAAAGGATATTGGCAGGTACCCCTGACAGATAGGGCTAAAGAAAAGACAGCCTTTATCACCCCTGAGGGCCTTTTTCACTATGTTGTATTACCGTTTGGGCTTCATGGGGCCCCCGCTACCTTTCAACGGTTAATGGACATAGTGTTAAAGCCACATAGGAGATACGCCTCCGCCTATCTAGATGACATTATCATCTACAGCCAAGACTGGGCGAGTCACTTGGCCAAGGTACAGGCCGTAGTGAACTCTCTAAGGGCAGCGGGCCTGACTGCAAACCCCAAGAAGTGTGCGCTGGGAATGGAGGAGACACACTATTTGGGGTATGTGATCGGTCGAGGTATAATTAAACCTCAGATCAACAAGATTGACGCTATACAGGGTTGGCCTCAACCAGTGAGCACAAAGCAAGTCAGGGCATTCCTGGGCATTGTAGGGTACTACAGACGGTTTATACCAAACTTTGCCACCATGTCTGCTCCCCTGACAGACCTGCTGAAGGGTAAAAGGCCGGTCATGGTGCGGTGGAATGAACAAGCAGAAGGTGCTTTTCAGGCATTGAAGTCTGCGTTGTGTGGATCTCCCATCCTCATTACGCCAAACTTCAAGAGAGAGTTTATTGTGCAGACGGATGCGTCAGATGTAGGACTGGGAGCTGTCCTGTCTCAGGAGGTGAATGGCGAGGAACACCCCATTACTTACCTGAGCAGGAAGCTCACGCCAGCTGAAAAAAATTACAGTATCGTAGAGAAGGAATGTCTGGCGATAAAGTGGGCATTAGAGTCCCTACGGTACTACTTGCTGGGGCGACAGTTCCGTCTCATAACTGACCACTCTCCTCTCACGTGGATGAGTAGAACTAAGGAGAAGAATGCCAGGGTCACTAGGTGGTTCTTGTCCCTCCAAAATTTCAGTTTCATGGTGGAGCACAGAGCCGGGAAGCTACAGGGCAATGCGGATGCCTTGTCCCGAACGCATTGCTTAATGTCAGGAGTTCGCCCCGGTGGGTCTGAACTGAGGGGGAGGGTATGTGAGAAAGTGAGAGATGTTGTGTGGGAAAACCGCTATCTGTCTTACAGGCAGATGAAATGCTGGTGGTAAAAGCCCTGGGTTTGTCTGCAGTAACCCAAGGGTTAATGCAGACATGATAAGCAGGAATAGTCTGTTTTGTCTGTGTTGGCCTAGCTAACACAGACACATTTGTAATGTCCGTACTGGGCCTGCTTATTATGGAGTAGGGGTAGGCTGGTAGTGGGACTCCTACTCCACCCGGGCTTCGGTCCTGGGCTTTTGTATAGCCCACAGGTGCGGGTCACAGGCCTCGTTAGGGTCTGATTTAGTCTGCAGGCCAGAAGCAGTAGGAGAGGCCCTACCTGGAGAGCTGGAAGCGAGATTGCATTCTCACCGCAAAGGTAACTGAGGGTCTCCTGTCTTGCTGCTGGCCAAGAGCGTGTGCCAGGCAGCCTGGTACCCGGATAGCTAGGGTCCTCAAAATGTATTAGACAGCGCCTAGCCGGGCAGGAATTACTTTTATAATGTTTTTGCATGTGCCTAAGCCAAGGCTGAATTTGTGTTCTGTTTTGCAAGTGTGAATAAACACTTAAGTTGGACTTTTAAACCTGCGTGTGTCACTGCTTCCTGCACTGCTACCTGTCAACTACCAGAGCAATTCCCCACAGTAAGTATAGAATATCAAAGGCTTGGAAGCCAATACAGCCGCACCACAATCCCTAGTTAAATACCTGTCACAGCAGTGCAAATCCTGAAAATGTCCAAAAATCAGAAGTACGGCCGCGGACCCTTAGAAAATAAGCCCCAATGTGTCCAATTTGTGGATCCAAAAATCCTCCCTTCTAAGTACGGGTCTGGTCTTCCCCTAGTCTTTTTTGGGGTACTTTTTCAAGGACTTGAAATTTAAGTTGAGAAAGGGAATGTTTGGCTTCCACAAAATGTGGTAGGGGTAAAAGAAGTCTACCACATCTAATATCCGATTTATGTTTGTATTCTTTCTTTGACATGTTGTATTGTCTCTCCTGTCTCTCCTACGTATAGCATCCCACACTGGCCAATGGGATTTAATTTCCCTGTGGAGAACTGTAGGGTCGAATTGTTGGACAAATGGCATCCGATACTGGTGGGAACGTTTAGTTTGTGTGGTAGACTGTAAGGTTTTTTTTTGGTTTTTTTTTTTTAGGGCCTTCGGGGGATAGTCTCAAGTACTGAATTTTTAACACATTTCTTGTGTCCTAGATTGCAGTTGAGTGGGATCAGGCACTATCCTTTTTACCTCCATCTAAAATTGTGATTTCGGGAGAGCCTGTTTGCAGGTCGTAGAGTGGGCACTAGTGTATTGTAGGAGACTGTTCCTATCCGTGGATTTTGTAATTAAATCTGTAGCAACAGTGACATCTGGTGATTTCATCAAAGTGGTGTCTAGAAAATCAATACTGTGTGGATCAAAATGTAATGTGACCTACACAGCAATGTGTGTAACGGCCTTTTAATCCTGCTCTCAATGGCGTGTGAAGGAGCAGCATTGCGTGGCAACCTAAATGGTCCCAGTCCTGGACGCCAGGCTGGAGGGTGCCGCAAGGAACGGGTGGCTCGTCCTCCTTCCTGTTTCTGGCCCTAAGTCCCTCCTGGAGGGTGGGCCTGGGCAGAGTGGGAAGACCACCATCTTCCTGCGGGGGGCTTTCCGCGGGCGCACAGCTGACAGAGCAGGGAGGTATAAGGGCGATACCTCCCTGCAAAAAATCCTTGGTTCGGTGGTCGGCAGCTTCCATCTTACGGGAGGTACGTTCCACAGTGGAATGCATTGGACCAGAAGTTGAGGAAAATCTGTGTTTCACCCTTAAAACATTCTCTTCTCTGGGTTGGCTGGTGAATCAAGAAAAATCAGACCTGTGGCTTTCTCAACAGAAGTGCTTCCTGGGAGTATTACTGGGCACTTCTATCAGAGAAGCGATGAGGGTAATTGGTCTGCTAACATGCATGATACCTTCGGTACTAGGGGCTCAGTCTCACAAGAGACCCCTTCAGACGTTCGTCTTATCTATCTGGAACAAAGACATTATGAATGTGGAGGAATTAAAAGTTCCTAAACTGGTTCATGAAAAAGAACCTACAAAGGGGTGTCCCATGGAAACCCTATCCACAAGTGGTCATTACAACAGGTGACACCAAAGAAGGCTGGGGTGCCAGCAGCTCAGGGGGTTTGAAGTTTGAGGAGGCTCTGCTCATCTCTTGGTTCCAAAGAACTATTGCATTCTCCTCGTAAATCCGGTCATGCCATGTGAAAGTCATGTCTGACAATGCTATCTTGGTTGTTTATCTAAACATGCAAAGGGGCACATGGAGCAAAAAATTTAACAACCTAAGATCTCAAATATTTAGCTGGGTAGAAAAGAACATTCTCTGCCGCTCACAAAAAAAAGTTCTCAGAACATCAAAGCAGATTTTTTGAGCCCCTCTGGACGAGGGGGAATGGACTCTATCCCCAGCTATTTTTCTTCAAATAACCAGAAGATGGGGTGTTCCGGTTTGAGACCTCTTTGCATCCAGGAAACCTGTCAAGTGCCAACCTTTTTCTCCCTGCGTCAGGAAGACAACACCGAGGGTGTGGATATTCTCTCCCAGACATGGCACAGGGGTTACTATATGCTCCCCCCCCCCCCCATTTGCAATCATTCTGAGAGTAATTCAAAAGTTTATACTCTCTCAAGCCAAAGTAATGTTGATATCCCTTCCCTTCCTCCTCAGAATCTAAGAAGGTGAATTTTGGACCCTTCCTCCAAACCAGAATCTTCTATACCAAGGTTCAGTACATCACCCAAACATTCGTCATTTTGAAGTTATCTGCTTGGATGCTGAAAGACACATCTTGAAGGAGAAAGAACTTTCAGAACTAATCACTACCTTACTCCAGACCAGGAAGAAAATAACGTCCAAAATGTATCTACATCTTTGGAAAAGTACAAGTATCAGCTCTGTGTCTACCTAGATGCAAGGCTTATTGAAAACAGCTGGATTGAAAGGTTTTTGAAAGTTTCTGAGTGAATACATCCCTTTGTCCATTCAAGTGTTCCACCTTGGGATCTATCCCTGTTTCTACTACGATTGATCAAAACTCCATATGAACAGATTCAAGAAATTTCTTTAAGATGTCTTCTGCTTAAAACCACTCTTTTGTTGGCCATCACCGCGGCAAGAAGAGTAGACGAGATACAGGTCTTTTCTTGCAAACCACCTTACCCTCAGATCCTGGACAGCAGAATTATTCTTAGTCGTCATCCCGTGTTTTTACCAAAGGTGGTCTCGGCGTTCCGTAGACAACAATCCATTGTTCTTCTGTCCTTTTGTCAAGATGCGAAATCTTAGAGAAAAAGATTTTCATCATTTAGAAGTGAAAAGATGTGTCCTCGTACACCTTAAAGCTACGCAAGATTTTAGGTAGTCGGATCATTTATTAATTCAATCCAGGGTAAAAACAAAGGAGATCCAGCCAGTAAAGCTAGATAAAAAACGCTATTTCAGATTGTTACCAGGTCCAAGATTTATTGCCACTGTGGGAGATTTGGCCCAGTAGAGACCGTGGTAGCGGTGATACGTGATGCAGTCCAAGACGGTGACACCAGAGTTTTAGTCCAAAACGGGTCTCGCCCGTTTATTACAGGAGCAGGTACAAAACAAAACAGCCTTCACATTCAGGCATCAAACAAACAAAATCCTACCCGTCAGGGTGCTAACTAAACAGAGTTTCTCTAACTCAACACTAGAACATAAAATAAGTCGCTGCTCCAGGCACAAATGTTGACAGCAGTGTAGTTAGGCAAATCTCTTTATAACATGCGTTTCAAAACCACTTGTGAACGCACTCTTATTGTTTCAAATTTCAATCACTTAATATATACATTCCTTGCTTTTCTTCTATAAAGATCAGCCCATTTGATGACTTTTATCAATGATCTGTATGCAGAGAGGATGCACATCGCATCTTCCCAGCATGCCTCTCGCTGTATACAGGGGCTTCTGTGACAGGGGACTGATAATATCGGCCCCCCTGTCACAGTACAGGAATGGGCTGTCACATAGACAGCTTGATCCTGTTGATAGATGTGTACACTATTGCACACTAATATTGGAAGGGGCAGATCAGATCTGAAGCTGCAGTCTGTGACGGCAGGTAACTGAAGTCTGACATCACTGGAATATTGAGGAGCACTGTGTCGGCAACCAGATTATGGTTCCGGCTGCCAGTCTGCACCTCATAGAACAAATCCCGCCCTTAACCTCCTCCCTCACCAGTCTTTCGGTGTCAGGCACATAGAGCCACCTAGGAGAGCCTGGACATTCAGCCGGAAGTCCCTCCCTATTCTGCTTCCAGCAACTAAGTGCTACGCTCCTCTTCATACTCTTCCCAACTCCCCCCCCCAGCAGCTCCTCTTCATTCTCTGCCCAACCTACCCCAGCAGCTCCTCTTCATTCTCTGCCCAACCCCCCCAGCAGCTCCTCTTAATTCTCTGCCCAACCCCCCCAGCAGCTCCTCTTCATACCCTGCCCAACCCCCCCAGCAGCTCCTCTTCATACCCTGCCCAACCCCCCCAGCAGCTCCTCTTCATGCCCGGCCCCCTCTCCCAGCAGCTCCTCTTCATGCCCGGCCCCCTCTCCCAGCAGCTCCTCTTCATGCCCGGCCCCCTCTCCCAGCAGCTCCTCTTCATGCCCGGCCCCCTCTCCCAGCAGCTCCTCTTCATTCACGGCCCCCTCTCCCAGCAGCTCCTCTTCATTCACGGCCCCCTCTCCCAGCAGCTCCTCTTCATTCACGGCCCCCTCTCCCAGCAGCTCCTCTTCATGCCCGGCCCCCTCTCCCAGCAGCTCCTCTTCATGCCCGGCCCCCTCTCCCAGCAGCTCCTCTTCATGCCCGGCCCCCTCTCCCAGCAGCTCCTCTTCATGCCCGGCCCCCTCTCCCAGCAGCTCCTCTTCATGCCCGGCCCCCTCTCCCAGCAGCTCCTCTTCATGCCCGGCCCCCTCTCCCAGCAGCTCCTCTTCATGCCCGGCCCCCTCTCCCAGCAGCTCCTCTTCATGCCCGGCCCCCTCTCCCAGCAGCTCCTCTTCATGCCCGGCCCCCTCTCCCAGCAGCTGCTCTTCATGCCCGGCCCCCTCTCCCAGCAGCTGCTCTTCATGCCCTGCCCCCTCTCCCAGCAGCTGCTCTTCATGATGTGCATCCCCCCACGTGCTACCAGTCTAGAATGTGTTTCCGGACACTGGCTTGTGGAGGAGGGGTGAGGCTGAAACCAGCTACGTGGGAAGAGCTTACAGAAGCCTTATTCTTGGCTTCAAATCAGCAGTGAGTGTCAGGACCATGAGGAGGGATACAGAGTGCTGTGGAAGGAGAAGTGTCCTGCACATGTTCTTTGCGTTCCATCTCCTGGTCTTCATGAGCTATTCTTTATAAGACCAGGAGGTGGGACCCAGAGGAGATGTGTGGAAAAAGCTGGGACCGTGTGGAAAAAAGAGAATGTCCTGCCAAATCTGGGGCAGTTGGGAAATCTGATAAATGCAAGTAATGCAGAAACATCCCCATTCAGATTCGTAAAATAGTTGTTTCAGTTTTTCTACAACAATGTGGTCAAGTCTGCTTGCCCAGGGGGTCACGATACTTATTGCTCCCGATAAACTTTAACCTCTTCACATTTGCCATATGGCTATATACCTTCTATGTGCACATGACCCCTGCAGAAAGAGCGTTTATAAACATTGAGTGGCCAAATTCAAACAGCTAAGTCAGGAACCCTTGCACCTAGAAACACCATCTAAGGTACATTCACACAAACGAATGGGGGACGAAGGGGGGAGGCAGGCAGGGGCTGCTGGCTATCTACTGGGGGGGCGGCGCGCGCAGGGCCGCTGGCTATCTACTGGGGGGGGGGGGCGCTGACTACTGGGGGGAGGGCGGGGCTAGCTGTGTACTGGGGGGGGGGGGGAGACCGGGCCAGGGCTGTATACAAGGGCTTATGGGCTGGCTGGCTATATACTTGGGGACAAGGGTCTGAATAGCTATTTACTGGGTGGAGGCTGTGACCAATGTGTCAAGTCAGTATATACAATAATTAAAAAAAAACCTTAATAAGAAAAATGACAATCGAAAAGAAAAATTGACGTTCAAGGCACTAATGACCCTTTGGTCATGAATGGGTTAATAGGGTTAGTGCAATATGGGTCAAACTATAAGGGTCTTATGCTGAACTTTAAAAGGGTAAGTATAAGTGGCCAACCCCTTCTAATTGTAGTTAATTTTTGTGTAACAGAATATGACAATATAATTTCTCAGAATTTTGTGTACTTTTATTATTTTATTTTTTTATACAGAACCTACTAAAGAAGCATGGATGAAGCAGCAGGAGATCTAAAACAAGCCCTTCAAAATGTAGTTGACTCTCTTCAAATACATGTAGAAGTGCATCAAAAATGCAAGAGGTTTGTATTGTTGGGGTTTCTGTTAAAAGTAGCAGTGTATCTTGAAGTCAGTCTTTTAATTCAGTACAGACAGTTTATTAAGGTTTCTTGTTTTTTTTTTACATTTTTATTGATATAAATACAAAATCATGTTTACCGTAATATTGCATAGTACTAATTCGAACACTGTACAACACACACCATGATTACTGCAACTTACCATTAGTACATTAATACAGACAATATTTTATTATAACATAATCAAATTCCCTTTTTATACCACCCACTTTCTCTCCTGGTGGTTGACGGTTATTCCTAGAATAGAGAAATGGGTATACTACAATCATTCCTAAACTACTTAATATTCCTACAATGATCCTTCAGATCTCTCTCAAGCCGTGGTCTTTCAAACCATGCTTCCCTCATCTTTGGTTTACTCTCTTTCCTACTTCCTTCTACTGCTCCGCATACAGCAGAAGATGCATTCTTCCTTCCCATTCTTTTATCCGAAGTGTATTTCTGTTCTTCCAATTTTATAAGAGTAATTTTCTAGCCAGGAACAATCCCTTCATTGCATAGACCACACCACACGGTGAACCTATCACCCCTATATTGGAGCCCAAAATACAAACTTTTTCATTCATCGGGATATTTCATCCAAATATTGACTCCTATAACCTTAATGCAGTAGATGTGGAGTTTTGGGCATCGCCAAAGCAAATGCACAATATCTGCATATATCAAATTACACCTCGGGCACTTTTCATCACTTTGGGTTTTTTTCGGGGGTTTAGTATACTCCATACATTATGAATATCTGAGAAATAATGTAAGACCCGTTTTTAGAGGTTCTTATGACCATAGAGTGTGAAACAATCCACTCTTCAACAGACAAGCCAGTCACCTCTTTCTTCCATTTCTCAAACATTTAGACCTTTAATTCCCAAATTACAACCAAATAGGGTACCTTCTCTATGAAGTTCTCTCTTCTTAGGTACTTTTTGAAGGCATATCTGAGTTGCACATAAATATACCAATCCACAGCTCTCAAACTAAACTCCCAAGCCAGTTGCTCAAAAGTTTTCAAGCCCCGTTGGTCCGTAGCTTGGTAAAAAAAAACAACATCCCTTAATTTTCCAAAACCTTGAATAATCTTATGGTACTAAATTCATACTTGTGTATATACTCTATTATCTGTTTTAACTTTACTTTTTTCCCAAACCCATTGTAATAATGTGAACATAGGAAACTGTACTTTAAATTCCATTTAAAAAAAAACACTTCAGTTTCCTGTAGGGACCATATATTATAAACATTCAAAAAATTAGAAATTTTTTCTAGTGCATATTTTAAAGTATAAATTTTGTGATTCAACATGTTTTGCCATTGTGCTGCAATAAAATAAGATGAAAAATCATGGAGGGCAAGTCCTTCTTTAAATAACAGTGGGGACAGGGGGCACCCCTGTCGCATTCTCCAATATAAATGCTAAGCCGTAGAGGCCCTCCCATTGACTGACTCTCCCCGTTACCCTTTTATGTAGTATTTTCACGCACCCAATAAAAAGGGGTCCAAAGCCCATCCTCTCCAAGGTAAGCCATATGTAAAGACAACTGATTCCCATGCGGCCCTATTCGCTTGCCAAAGAAATAATCAGAAGATGAAATCCAACGCTTTGTTAAAATGCTTCAATCCATTTTATTTACTTTGGTAAAATATCCACACAAATTAAGGCTTGGTGAAGACGCACAAATTGCATGAAAAAAATTGGTTACGAATTTTGAGCGTTACCTCACACTCTTAGTCATAGCTGTCGTATGTCTGGTGGGCAAGCTACTAAATAGCATGGAAAAAAAAAACATTTCGGGGTGCAAGATAGAAAACTCCTATTTCAGGGGTGTGGATGCAATCAAGCACCTTGACCTCCCAGGCATGTAACCCTTACATTTCCAACTAGGTATCAAATCGCAATAGTATAAATACATACACAATTAAAAAAAAAGGAAACATTTCTGAAAAACATTGTCTGTTTGTACAGATCTAAGTATATAATTCTATAATGTGCAAATATTAGATTTTGTAACAACCAAAAATCCATATAAAATATACATAAATAATACACCACTTAGCACAACAATGTTGAAAATATGCTATTTTACAAGACTGTTGCTAAATAACATCCATAAGCGTGCCTGTGTTAGGATACATTAATAAATACAAAGTGTGCATTGGTACTAAGTATGTAATATAAAATATTATGGAAGACAACATGAGCAATGTTTTTCATTGAAATGTCTGGACACTCCAGATATGTTTTTCTTCTGGGCAATGGCAGTATCTTTTTTTTCCTATATCTCCCAGGTGTTCCAACACCATAATCTTAAATTTGCGAGTTATTAACCCTACATATTTTAAATTGCATAATTCACATTCTACAATGTAGACCACAATTTTGCATTTATAAAGATCTTAATATCAAAAGTATGGGAATTGCTTAAAGGGGTATTCCCTTCTGGGTATTTACATTTCATTTCGTTCATTTGCCATATGTAAACATTTCTTCAATTGAATGTTATTAAAAAAAATATTCCTGTGTGAAGATAATTTCTCATAAATGTAGCCATGTTGTTCCTTAGAAACCAGATAGCTTCCTCGGATACAACCACTTCACATTTTGGCAGTGGCCAGACATGCGCTATTGAGCCCTGCCTGACTACGTGGCTTCACTGTTCATTACCACAGGAAGGCTGTGAGACTTGCAGTAACTCCCAGACATTTCATATAAAAAAACATTTTGTTTCTTTGTGCAATCACTTCAGCAGAGGTGGTCGTATCCAAGGAGTAAGTCTTGTTTCTAAGTCTTGTTTCTATCTTCACATAGGGACATTTTTTTAAATAACATCTAATTGAAGAAATGTTTATATATGGCAGATTAATGAAACAGAATGTGAATGCCAAGACCAGAATACCCCTTTAAGTTACAAAAAAATTTTCTTTAGAGTTGCTTCATTGCACATTTTACATGGATGAGACCCACAACGGTAAAATCCTTTTTGTTGTTACCAAGTTTTTATAGTTTTAACAGGCTGTGAAAAACTCGGAGGAATCATATTGCCCATTTAGAAACTACATTGCGGACATTTTTAAGTATATGTGCCAGTTTCTCATCAAATAAAATGGGAAGATTGTTTAAGACAATTTTTTTTCTCACTTTAGGTTTCTCCTTTAGTAATTCTTGCCTAGATCTCCCATTTAACAATATTTTGTGTTCTATTTAGTATAGCGCCTGAATAAACTCTCTTCTGTAATCTATTTTTGATATTGGCTATTTCCTTTATATGATCAGTTTCCAAATCACAATTTCTTTTAGATCTTATCATATCCCCAACTGCTATTGATTTAATTGTATTGTATGGATGTAAACTGTAAGCATGCAAGATAGTTTTACCTCATACATTTTTTCTATGTGTGGAAGTATGTATACAACCTTCCATTATATTTATATTGAGATCCAGGAATGATTTTTGCTAGTCAAGAATGTGAGCTGCAGTCATTGTTATGAATTATGAATTCAAGTCATGAATTCTGATATAACAGACATATTGGTGCGCCAAATAAATACATTTGTAAAATTGAATAGGGGTTATAGTCGCTTTATAAATACAACTCCTCCCACCAAGCCATCATTAAGTTAGCTATTGAGGGTGAAAATTTAGCCCCCATAGAGACTCCCTTAGTCTACAGATAAAAAACAGTATTGTACATTAAAAAGTTGTGTGTCATAAGATACCACAGTACATCCTTCTTACAGTTTTTAAGATCTATATTATACGAGCTATACTTATTTAGATGGTAATCGAGTGCCAGCATGGCTTTATCGTGTGGGATAGAAGTGTACAATGTCACAGCTGACCAATGAGAAATTATACAAACATTTTTATGTTAGTCCTACTACTTGCAAAGTGGCTCATGTAAGGACCTAATGCCTGCAGCGATTTGTCGCATAGGAGGAGGTACTTCACCTTTGTGCACTTTATTTAACATACATAATATAGGTGTTACTCTACAATAAATTAATCCCTTTGTTTCTCAGTTAGTATGCCGAAAAGCAAAACCTTCCTGGATAAGAGCTGTCACTTGTTTTTTTTTTAAATTGTGGTTGGATTACATGACAACAAATAATAGGAAGTTATATCAGTTAACATTGTTTCAACTTGGTTGATATATTGTTTTGTATTCATCACTGCCACCATACCACCTTTATCCGCCATCCTAATTGTTAACTCATGGTCTTGTTTGAGCTCAGACTCTTTTAAACTGAGCTTATTCACATGATAAATTTTAGTCCCATCATAAAGTTTCTTAAGCTCCAGGTGATTTTCTGCAAATTGCGCGTGTTCACCAAGCCTTAAAGGAGTTATGCCACGAAACAATTTACTACAAAAAGCTGTCATAGAGGTTAAAATATTTCAAAAATTTATTTGTAATGGTTATCTAGTATTAAAGGTACCTTTCTATTTGTTGTTATGATGCTTGTTCAGCCTGGGCCAAAACCAGGCACATGCACAGCACTGACAGCGGCAATTATTCCACACATCAGCACTACAGAGCGCTCAGCCATCAGAGTCTCCTTCCACCTGCTGTGCTCAAATAGTCCCTGCATTTACTGATCGCCAGCACAGCAGGAATCTGCTATTGGTGCTGTGTGTCACCTACCAAAGCCCTCACACTGCTCCCTCTCCTTTTAATCATTTTCAATATATGCTTGAATAAGAAAAAAAAAAAGATATATATGTGTGTACACCTATATATTCAATAACATTCTGAAACTTTCATATCAGCCTCATTTATAAAAACTATAAAACAGTCTATGTTGTTCATAGTAATCAGTCAAAGCTCAGCTATAATGTTTTCACAGCCGTATAAAAATATAAAGCTCAGTATAATGTGTGTGTGTGTGTATATATATATATATATATATATATATATATATATATATATATATATATATATATTACTCGAGCACAAGCCGACCCAAGTATAAGCCGAGGTACCTAATTTTAACACAAAAACAGACAGAACCTGCTGACTCAAGTATAAGCCTAGGGTGGGAAATGCATTAGTCACAGCCTCCACCCAGTATATATTTAGCCAGCACATGCCCCCGAGTATATACCCAGCCTCTACCCTCTAGTATATAGACAGCACCTGCCCCTTGTATACAGCCAATAGCCCCCTGCCCCCAGTATATAGCCTGCAGCCTCCTAGTATATAACCAGCCTGGCCCCTCATATATAGCCAGTGCCTGCCTCCTTGTATATAACCAGTGCCTGCCTCATCATATATGGCCAGTGCCTGCCTCCTCGTATATAGCCAGTGCCTGCCTCCTCGTATATAGCCAGTGCCTGCCTCCTGGTATATAACCAGTGCCTGCCTCATCATATATGGCCAGTGCCTGCCTCATCATATATGGCCAGTGCCTGCCTCCTCGTATATGGCCAGTGCCTGCCTCCTCGTATATGGCCAGTGCCTGCCTGCCTCGTATATGGCCAGTGCCTGCCTGCCTCGTATATGGCCAGTGCCTGCCTGCCTCGTATATAGCCAGTGCCTGCCTGCCTCGTATATAGCCAGTGCCTGCCTGCCTCGTATATAGCCAGTGCCTGCCCTCCTCGTATATAGCCAGCGCCTGCCCTCCCCTGTATATAGCCAGCGCCTGCCCTCCCCTGTATATAGCCAGCGCCTGCCCTCCCCTGTATATAGCCAGCGCCTGCCCCTCCCCTGTATATAGCCAGCGCCTGCCCCTCCCCTGTATATAGCCAGCGCCTGCCCCTCCCCTGTATATAGCCAGCGCCTGCCCCTCCCCTGTATATAGCCAGCGCCTGCCCCTCCCCTGTATATAGCCAGCAGCCCCCTGCCTAGCCTAATAAAAACTCTGTACTCACCTCACCAAAACTGAGGTCTGCAGTGATTGGCTGCACTTGCATTAAGACACTTGATGTCTTGCACTTGTATAACATCATCAGTTTCCAGCAGTTGATGATTAAGCTATGGGTTTAGGTAAGTAGCTGCCTGGTAGCAGACACTAGACACAGTGGGGCACATTTATTAGGGGCCATGCGCCAGTTTGGACTTTGCACATTCTTTTTAGTGCAAACTGCTTACACATGTAATCAAGAAGTTTCTGAGATACATTTGTGTCGAACGTGATCCTTTTGTGGTGCGGCTGCGCTAATCTTCATGTGACACAAATTAGGGGGCATTCCGGTGCTCAGTCGGACCGTGCGCCAGATTTAACATGCAAAGTCCAATAGGAATGTGTCACACGCCCCATGTTAAAAGTGCACCAAAAAACAGTTGGTGCACTCTGTCGGAGCAGTGCAGGGGGCGCCATATTCATGAAGAACAGGCGCCAGAAATCCTGAATCTGGCACCCCCTGCACATTACACAGGTCACTGCACATGGTACACACTGCACTGTTTTTAGTAAATGTGCATTCTCACAGCATCATGGTTGGTCAGGCCGACATGCATGGCAGAAGTCTAGGTGGATGCAAGGGAGGCAAACCCCACGTGTATCGTCACTCCAAAGTGGGTAAGTGCCACTGGGATTTGCCGTCCCTGCATTTTTCTAGAACTCCGACATATTTACACTTTACTGTCCGCCTGACCGACCATGATGCTGTGAGAATACATTGTTTTGCTCTACTTGTATGCATTGATTGTACAAAATTAGGTGCATTAACAGGGACCTTTTAAGTTGTTTTTATGACTTTTACTAATAAACTTTTGTATTTTTGTATGTTAATTTGGGGCCATTAATTGCATCTCTTTCTGTGTATTTTGTAAGGAATTGTAACTAAATCGCAAGATGGATAGATAGATATGTGATAGATGACAGATGATGGATAGATAAGATAGATGACAAGTGATCGATAGATGAATGACAGGTAATAGATAGACGGATGACAGGTAATAGATAGACGGATGACAGGTAATAGATACATAGATGACAGGTAATAGATACATAGATGACAGGTAATAGATACATAGATGACAGGTAATAGATACATAGATGACAGGTAATAGATACATAGATGACAGGTAATAGATACATAGATGACAGGTAATAGATACATAGATGACAGGTAATAGATACATAGATGACAGGTAATAGATACATAGATGACAGGTTATAGATACATAGATGACAGGTTATAGATACATAGATGACAGGTTATAGATGGATATATAGATATGAGATAAATATGCTATAGATGGAGAGATGACAGGTGATAACAGGACTTGGATAGATAAATAGGTGACAGCTTCTCACAGGTAATAGATGAATGACAGGTAATAGATAGACGGATGACAGGTAATAGATAGACGGATGACAGGTAATAGATAGACGGATGACAGGTAATAGATAGACGGATGACAGGTAATAGATAGACGGATGACAGGTAATAGATAGACGGATGACAGGTAATAGATAGACGGATGACAGGTAATAGATAGACGGATGACAGGTAATAGATAGACGGATGACAGGTAATAGATAGACGGATGACAGGTAATAGATAGACGGATGACAGGTAATAGATACATAGATGACAGGTAATAGATACATAGATGACAGGTTATAGATACATAGATGACAGGTTATAGATACATAGATGACAGGTTATAGATACATAGATGACAGGTAATAGATACATAGATGACAGGTTATAGATACATAGATGACAGGTTATAGATACATAGATGACAGGTTATAGATACATAGATGACAGGTTATAGATACATAGATGACAGGTTATAGATACATAGATGACAGGTTATAGATACATAGATGACAGGTTATAGATGGATATATAGATATGAGATAAATATGCTATAGATGGAGAGATGACAGGTGATAATAGGACTTGGATAGATAAATAGGTGACAGCTTCTCACAGGTAATAGATAGACGGATGACAGGTAATAGATAGACGGATGACAGGTAATAGATACATAGATGACAGGTAATAGATACATAGATGACAGGTAATAGATACATAGATGACAGGTAATAGATACATAGATGACAGGTAATAGATACATAGATGACAGGTTATAGATACATAGATGACAGGTTATAGATACATAGATGACAGGTTATAGATGGATAGATATGAGATAAATATGCTATAGATGGAGAGATGACAGGTGATAATAGGACTTGGATAGATAAATAGGTGACAGCTTCTCACAGGTAATAGATGAATGACAGGTAATAGATAGACGGATGACAGGTAATAGATAGACGGATGACAGGTAATAGATAGACGGATGACAGGTAATAGATAGACGGATGACAGGTAATAGATAGACGGATGACAGGTAATAGATAGACGGATGACAGGTAATAGATAGACGGATGACAGGTAATAGATAGACGGATGACAGGTAATAGATAGACGGATGACAGGTAATAGATAGACGGATGACAGGTAATAGATAGACGGATGACAGGTAATAGATAGACGGATGACAGGTAATAGATAGACGGATGACAGGTAATAGATAGACGGATGACAGGTAATAGATGGATATATAGATATGAGATAGATATGCTATAGATGGAGAGATGACAGGTGATAATAGGACTTGGATAGATAAATAGGTGACAGCTTCTCACAGGTAATAGATAGATGAATGACAGGTAATAGATAGATGAATGACAGGTAATAGATAGACAGATGACAGGTAATAGATGGATATATAGATATGAGATAGATATGCTATAGATGGAGAGATGACAGGTGATAATAGGACTTGGATAGATAAATAGGTGACAGCTTCTCACAGGTAATAGATAGATGAATGACAGGTAATAGATAGACAGATGACAGGTAATAGATGGATATATAGATATGAGATAGATATGCTATAGATGGAGAGATGACAGGTGATAATAGGACTTGGATAGATAAATAGGTGACAGCTTCTCACAGGTAATAGATAGATGAATGACAGGTAATAGATAGACAGATGACAGGTAATAGATAGACAGATGACAGGTAATAGATGGATATATAGATATGAGATAGATATGCTATAGATGGAGAGATGACAGGTGATAATAGGACTTGGATAGATAAATAGGTGACAGCTTCTCACATGTTGCTGATCTTTTGCTACTTTCCTGATAGTCAGGGACAGGGGCCCCTTTGCAGGAGAGCAGGGTAGCATGGAGGGACAGTGAATGGTGGAGAGTACAGAAGGAGGACTGCATCAGGAGAGGTCAGAGCTCAGCCTGTTGTGTTATCTCTGCAGCCTCCTGTGTGACCTGATTAAAGGTGGAGGGAGGAAAGGGCTGCTATGATCCATGTTAGGGGAGGACTCCTGTGAGTCATGTCTGGCTGCAGTTACCTTGTATCTGCTGCTGTAAGCACCTGTGGAGCTGGTAAGCAGTGGACATCACAGCCTTCACTTGTGTAGATGTCTGAGCTCTCTGCCCCTCCTCTCTTACTTCCTATTGGCTGCAGTGTGTCAGCTGATCTCTGTGTGGAGAGGAGCTGGGAGCCAGTGGAGTGATCTGTAGTGCAGGGCAGCTGGGGGAATCCTTGTGCGCAGACTCGGCCAGATCAGCTGTAACTCGGTAACACAGCTACCAGCAGGGGGTGCCAGCAACCAGAACAAAAGGAGTTGTCTCAGTAAACCTGCAGATTTTGTAATACGTGTAAATGGTGAAAGTACTTGTCACCATGCATTGGACCCAATTACAGCCATTTGCTTTGGTGACACAACCCCTTTAATATGTGTGGATATTTTACCAAAGTAAATAAAGTGGATTAAAGTATTTTAACCTAGTGCTGGATAGCATCTTCTGATTATTTCTTCTAAGCCTTCTTACTTGTTCTATTTCTTTAAACGCCTTGACCGCGTCTAGTGAGACCACCATCCGATTTCCCTCGTCTCACTGGGAGTCTGCATGTACCACCACAGCCGTCAAACATTCTCTTTGACCGATCTTACCGGCATGAACCCCAAGTGATCGGCATGTACTACTGCCCTTATTATTTTCAGTAGCCTTGTTGCTAACATTTTAGATAACGGCTTATAGTCGGAGTACAGCAGGGAGATTGGGCATCTAATTCCAGGGGACATTTCCCCTCATTCAAGATAAGTATAATTGCTTCTCTCATAGATTGCAGCATAGATAAAGAATGATTGTAGACCTTTAGTATTAGAGGAAACAATATTTCCGCATACTGTAAAATTACTTCAGATGGAATACCATCTAGGCCCACCGCTTTCCCCTTTGGGATATTTCTAAGTGCATCTTCCAGCTTCTCCACTTCCAGTGGCTGGCCCTAAAAAACTGCCTCCTCAGACGATAATCTAGGGATAGGTTTACTGGACACGCCCTCCTTGATCACCTCTGTCCCACTGTTATCTCAGAAGCATAGTAAGCTTCAAAAAACTGCCTGGATACCTCTCTGATCCCTCCCTCCAGCCATTTCTTTTCTATGACCATAGTTCTATTCTTAATTGCAAGTTTTTCCCTCTTTTGATCTGGTCCTTGATAAGCCCTCTCGGGTATGCCTTCAGTTTGTTATCCTTTACTAGGTCAAGCCAGAATGGCTTTATCTTATAAAAAGAAGTCCTGACATTATGTACTTTTTAATTGTAAACCGTATTGGTAGGAGGTCCGACAGGCCTTTTGAGTGACATCAGCCCTTCATCAAAAACTTGATTAAAACCCCCCATCCAAAAGATTGGAGCGCATCCTCATATTAACCTACCTGGTTAGGCACATTTACTTGAACTTCGAGCGGAACAGCAGGAGGAAGATAGATGCCAAAACAATTCTCATCCCATTCATAATGGCGTTTAGTAGTATGTATCTACCTAGAGGATCTACTTTAACTTCTAACTCCTGGAAGCTAACATTTTTGTTGATCAAGATACTCGAGCATATGCCGAAAATGTCAAATTTAACTAAGCCTTACTCAGACGCTTACATGTCTCCTCTAATAGGTGCCTTTTCTGGAAACAAATCACCTCGGGGTGATATGACCAACATAGATCAAAGATTGCCTTTTGCTTTAGCTTGTCATTTAGTTTGCAAGATAGTATCTTAGCCATACAAATTTTCCTAGCAACTCCACAACGGCACTGACTGGAGGGATTCCCCGCCTCCAAGGGACAGGAAACAACGTGGAACAGAATAAAAGGGAGGTCCCTCCCGTTGAATACTGCTCTGCAAGTTGCTGTGGTGCAGGAGCAGGATATCATTCAGCCTACCCGGTGCTGTGGTTGTGCGGCGTCCAGAGAGCTGTGCAGGGAGTGAGAAGCAGGATCAGTTAGGTCCTCTCTTCTCTTAGTTGAAAGGCCCTCCTGGAGGGCAAGCTCGGGCAGACCAGGTGCTTCCGGGTCCCCTGGTAGGGTTCGCCACACGGGGAGCCTTCACAGATATAGAGTATGCCGGGCAGCATCCTCTCGGATCCACTTCCATCTCCTGGCCGATTATGTGATGCAATGCACCAATCAGCGCCGCGGAGTAGGGGCGGAGCTTTGCAGGGTTGGCGTCAAATTTTAAATTTAAGCAACTTCAGGATGCCAGATGAGTGCTAATATGTTTAGCTTTATGGGTGCTTTGGAGTCGGAACCTTGTGGATCTGTGAAACCCTCTGATGCCCATGCCCAGGTCTGTCCCTCCCCTTTTAAGGCCCTCCGATAGTGCTTGTGAGTGGTCGGTTTTGGGCTGGAATCTGGGGTGGTCTCTTGCTTAACTCTTTAAAGGGATGGTTCTTAAAGGTACAGCCCTGTTAAAGGTATGGTTCTTGAAGGCATAGTCGCCCTTAAAGGGATGGATCTTAAGGGATTTTCTGTTATTTTACTTATTACGTTTGTGTTTTATTTGGGAGGCTGCAAAATTCAAACCTCCATCTAAGAAATGTGGAATATGTAAAAAGTCACAGGTTACAAAATACAAAAAAAAAACACTCCGCTCAAATTGCATACAAGATGTGATGGCAGACGAATCGTCTTCACTTTTTTTTTCAAGTCTGAAGAGTGTGATGAAGTAGGAGCTGCAGTCGGCAAGACCAAAGTACCTTCCAGTCCTAAAATGTCCATGTCGGCAGCTTACCAGGAAATTCTCACAGAAAGACCTATGAACGAAAATACTTCAGATTCAGAAGAAGACAAAGCTATAGAAAAAAAAAACACCGATGCTGACAAAATAATTAAGGCAGTAAGAATGACTATGGATCCATGTCTGATCAGGATTGCATGTTTCAAGGTCTGTGGGAAAAGAAAACACAAGGTTTTCCCGATACACGCTAACATAGTGTGCCTTATTCAACAAACCCTCCGTAACAGAACTTTAAGAGGAAATACCCAATAGCGGAAGCCGAGTCTAAGACTTGAAGCAAATTCCCGAAGGTACATGCTCCAATTGCAGGTATATAAAAAAAAAAAAAAAAAAAACGCTTTCGCCTTTCAAGATGCAGGCTTACTAAAAAAAACTGATAGACAAAAATCAGAAGCGTTACTGAGAAGGACATGGGAGACTTCCATGGCCATGCTCAGGCCGGAAATGGCAGCCACCTTCACAGCAAGATCAATTAGTTGCTGGTTAGAAAAAATTTAATCTAGTATCGGGCATGCCAAGAGAGGAAATTTTGGCCACTTTTCAAAAGAGCAGCTAATTAAATGGCTGATGCATCCGCAGGTTTGAAGTTTTCAGCCAGAGCAGCCAGGTTGTCAAACTCCGCAAGATGCTGCACTTGGATGCAAACCTGGTCAGGGGCAACAGGATCCAAGAACAAATTAATATGCATAACTTACGAAGGCGATTGAATGTTTGGGTCAAGCTTAGATTATATCCTTGAGAAGGCGTCAGAAAGGAAGAAAGTTTCCTCAGTAGAACAAATTCTACTAGCAGAAATGTTCCTTTCAGGGTCAAAGAAAGTTGCGCCCAGAGGAAAAGAAGAAAGAACAGGTTCCAACAGTACAAACGGAGGTAAAAACATTTTTGTCAACCGGAACCAACCTAACAAGTCCTTCTCACAGTGACACCAGCTGTCTAGTCGGGGGCAGACTAAAGAATTTTGCAGAAGCTTTGGTGAAGATGTCTTCATCACCATAGATATTAGATCTCATAACAAACGGATACCAATTGGAATTTGGTTAAATTCAGATAATTTTCAGATAATTTGTCTGCCCCCAGAAGAACTAAAAATCTTGACCGCAGAATTGAAGAAACTTTTAAGCAAACAAGTTATCATGAGGGTACCTTTTAACTCAAGAAAAACAAGGCTTTTATTCACTTCTGTTCCTTCGTAGAAAAACAAACAGAACTTTTTGTTCCATCATAAAACTGAGGAAGCTGAATTCTTACCTTTTTATACAAAAGGTTCAAAATGGAGACTGTCTAGTCCGGAACTCTGCTACCGGAAAGGGATGTCTTCATGATAACAGTGGACCTAGAGGATGCCTATTACCACGTCCCTGTTCACCAATCATACCAAAAATACCTCAGGATAGTAACATACATTGACGCACCCTTCAACAATTTCAGTTCCAAATCCTATTTGGATTATGCGCAGCACCGAGAATCTTCACCAAGGAAATGGTGGTAGTAACAGGATTTTTACACCCGAAAATCATACTTGCTTCTGTAATTGGATGACTTTCTTCTGACTGCAAATTCAGAAACTCTTCTTTTACAGAACCTAGAATTTACCCTGTCAACATTTTCTTGTCTAGGGTGGACTATAAACAACGAAAAGTCAAGTTTAATTCTCAACCAGCAAATGTGCTTCCTGGGCATAAGGTAGGATACACAGAGACAGATTTCTTTTCTGCCAGAGGTAAAAATCATGCCGTTACCCAAAGGATTATTTGTGTTGAAAAGGGAAAAAGATGGGTGTCCATTCGAGACGTCATAAAGGCACTAGGGTTAATGACATCCACAATCCCTGCTGTTCTGTGGGCTCAAGTTCATTCAAGACCATTACAGAAATTTCTCCTCTCGGTCTGGGACAAAGACCAATCTTCTTTGAACAGGAAGGTATGGGTTCCATGGAAGGTCAAAAAATCTCTGAATTGTTGGTGTCTAAGGAAGAAGAAAGGGAAGTAGCTTGGATCCATACGCCCCAGTGATCACCACATACGCCAGACATAAAGGTTGGGGCCCATTTGGACTGTCATCTAGCCCAGGGAGCCCAGTCCAGAACAAACATGTGAAAATCCTGACAGACAATGCCATGCCAGTGGCATACCTGGAACAAACTGGGGGTAACCTGAAGCAGTGGACTATAGAATGTGTCAGAGCATGTATTCAACTGGGCAGAGGCAAATATCCTTCCCTTGTCTGCAGTGCACCTGAATATCAATGTGGATTATCTCAGCAGAGTAACTATAAATGAAGGAGAATGGGCTCTTTCTCCAGAGATCTTCCTCCTCATAATGAAGAAATAGGAAAGTCTGATAATGAACCTATTTGCCACAAGGCAGAAAGCACAGGTGTCAACGTTTCCCTGTACAAGGAAGGCAACCCAAAGGGAATAGATGCTCTAACGCAAAGGTGACCTCAGGGCCTTCTATATGCTTTTCCCCCTTTCTCTTTAATTCCAAAGGCGATTCAAAACATTTCTCAGACTGCAGCTCAAGTGATCCTTATAACACCACACTGGACCAGGAGGGCTCAGTTCCCGATACTGTTGAAGCTTTTGAGGGGGAATTTTTGGATCCTTCCAGTGGCTCTACCTTATCCAAACTTTCACCACTTACAACTTACGGCATTGAAGATGAAAATTACTGGATTTTCCGTAAACCTCCACAATGGCAGAGTTTTCCCATCCCTAATTTTTTTTCCGGGAGAGGAGGGAAATCCCTCCTTTCATTGCCGTTGTGGAGGTTATGGAAAATCCAATTACCAGTAAGAGTTTACTTTTTCTACTTCCCCTGCATTTGGGGATATTGGGGGCATATTTCAGCTTTAATTTTGGGTAATATAGCAGGTGTATAATCCCTTTTTCTTTCAATCTTTTTTTTAGGCCTGCTTAGCTGATTCTATTTTTCTGAATATCTTGTGGATAGTCAGGGGAGATCATAAATGAGGCGTTGTTGTATTGCAGCTGATGCATGGATCTAGCGCTCCTCAATATATTATCCCTATCTCGTGGGGATAAAAATTGCACCAGGACAGGATATTCCTGTGCCTAGCACAAATGGGAGGACCCCAAGTTGGTACACGGTGTGCCTGATCTACCAGGAACATCCTGGTACAACCCTCCTCCGAAAAAGTAGATTCCAAAAAATCTGAGACAAATATGGTAACGTCACTCCCCTCTGACCCCTCCGGAAACCCTATCATCCGTAGATTGTTTCTCCTTGAATCCCTTCTCAATTTTTTCCAATGCCTTAATCTTATTATTGAACTCTGCAGCTTGATCCTCCACTCTCTCCACTCATACTTCTGCTTCTTCAGTTCATACCCTTTTATTTTTATATATTCTTTTATAGATATTATTTCTGATTTCAAGCGACCAAGTTCTTTTAGAACATCACCTACTGCAGTAAAGCATTGTGATAACTAAGATGACATATCCTTAAGAGATACCTCGGACTCTTGATCTTTCCTGGCATCCACATTGCCCTCCATATTAGATTTATCCATAGTACCTTCACTTTTCCCGTCCAACACGGGTAATCATGACAGTTTAGATGGATGACATTAACAGCAGCCAGAAGAAGGTTTGCTGAGTACACTTCTCACCACTGGGTCGACAGCGGCGTCTGCTCATGGGGTAGCAAGCTCCACAGCGCTCCTGAGGTTCCACGGTGCAGCTCCAGTCCCAGAAGGTACAGGGTTGCCGAGGATCTACCCCTTCTTAGAGAAAATGCAGGGTACCGACCCAATCGCTGAGGGACACCACCGAAAGGAACAGCATCTTCATCATGCATAGGCCTCCGTAGCCCACTCCATCAAACGTCTCGCGGCAGCCGAGGGAGAGGCTGCTCAGGATGGGTTGCACCTTTACTCCAGCATTGTGCCCATCGTGCTACGTGATCACGCTTCACTCCACAAGCTTCATGCTCCCCCAAAATGTAATCTGACAGTTTATTAGGATCAGTTTTCATTTATACATACTATGCTGCAGAGAGCACATTGTACCTTACCAGCAAAATATCAAACCAAACTATGGTAAAACACTTGGTTCCCTAAGGCACTCCAATTCACTGTCTATGAGGGTACCGGAGTCTTGGCGGATGACTAACATTGATTTTACAATTTTTAGCCAAATTAACTTCATCAGCGACAATGACTGTCTGCAGTGACACAGTGAACAAGAGGTCATTTGAACTACAACTGGGTTGATGACTCTAACAAGCTTTCTAGCAGGGCTGTGGAGTCAATATGAGCCAAATCTCTGACTCCTCAATTTCAGAACTTCAACTCCAGCTTCACCAAAATTATCACCAACTCTAATTGTACAGTCCTGTTTTCCTGGTCACTATAGCAGTCGTTGAGATAAATGCAGACATTCCTTTCCATTGCCTTATTCATCTAATCTATAGCAGAGGAGCGTCACTCCTGAGCATGTATATAAAGTGCAGTTCACATTCATCGCATCTAAAAGGGGCATTGGGTGCACAAGCCACATTAATGGGCCACATGTAGCCTGTCAAGCCATGCGTTGCGGTCCACACCCTACTGACAGAGTCCAGCCAGCACTTCCATAACGAAAGCATTCATTGGTGCAGGAGTTCAGGTGGTGTGAGCTGAGAAGTTCAGTGCTCCTGTGTCCTCTCCTGTCATTCCACTCTACATCCTTACTCCTGACACTGGTTGTATGCATCAAGGTCAGGGCCCTTAATTGGTAAGTACTAGTCAGAATTGGCCCCTTAAAGAGCAGTATGGCTCTTGGACCTATAAGCTGCTCATCTCTGGCCTAAATCCTTGTATCAGGAATAGGACAGACATTTTAAAGGACATTTCAAAATTTATATAATTAATTATATGTTTGTGGAGTCGGTTGGCCCATTTTATTATGACTCTGACTCCACAGCCCTACTTTCTATGGCTCAATGGGTCCTCTAGCCCTGCACTCCAGTTGCCTTGTTGATATAGATATATACATGTGCAAACAAGCTTTAACTAAATAAGTAGCACAATGGGTATATATGACAAATAAATTCCCCTTAGCAGTTTTTTTGTGTAGTTAGGGATTTATGGAGATGGCTCAATGGCTAAGCACTCTGCATGTAGAACAGTTGTCTGTTGTACTATACAACAGACAGTTGCAACAATCAATGCTGGCACTGATTGTAACAATTAAACTGTTAGTATCTACCAGTGCGTAAAGATCTACAAGTTAGACTTTTTCCAGCCTTGTATACTATGATCACAGGGTCTTGAGTGGTGCCATAAGAACACCAATCAGCCCTAGGGGGTTGCCAATAGGTTGCCACCATTGCTGTGGGACTCTCTTTTGGCATAAACTAATACAGTGTGCTGGAGACGTGCCAAATCTGTTTCTGCTAAATTAATAGCTTATTTTACCCAATAGGCGCTGTAAGGGACAAAGTGCCCATGCAAAGTCCAAGAACACAGTATCAAAGGCAGCTCCTCCATCCAAACATCTGCTCACCTCTTCATAAAAGACAATCAGGTTGGTCTGATAACCACTCCTGTGTTCTCTCTGCTCTGCTTTGACTTCTGAAGCTTGTCCACAAATTCAGGATACTGAGCAAAGCAGCAGGAGAGGACCCGGGAGCAGTGAGCACTTCTCACTGCTGACACTTTATGTACATGCTTAGTAGTGAAGCCCCACTGCTGCAGATCAGAGGAAAAAGGGACTGGAAGGAATGCCCACACTCATCTTAAAACAGCTGTAGTGACCAGAAAACCAGGGCTCTGGAAGTTTGGCTTATAGGTATTACGATTTAATGTATTTTCTTAGTGTTTCTTGGCTTCTGTAAAAAGCTATTCATAATTATTACTAGTTTTGTTTTCATCCCTTAGTACAGCCAAAACTGAAGATGTGACGGCTCACGTGATACAGTTATTATACAGGCACAATGTTGTGTTTGGAGATTACACCTGGACAGAATTTGATGACTCCTTTTTGGTGAAAAATGTTAATTCTGTGGCTGTTGTAGATACAGAGCTAAAGATAAAAGACAGGAAGGTAAGAAAATGTTCAAAATGTTTATTGCTGCCAATGCATAATTTATTGTCTTCTTATAGATAAATAAATTGTGTTAGCCAATCAGAAAATATCAGGACAGTAGTGTTTTCGATGCGTAGCCAGTCTCTCATTTTTCTCTATGCTTGCAAATTCGCCTCTTTTGACAGCATAGTTTAGGTATTTGGCGATTGCTTGTCTCGGTCGATCTCCCATCCCTGATGTTTGTGTAGATGGGGAACATGGTCGTTTGGGGGGGCCCAAACTATGTGCCCTCTCCACCAAGCAGGGGCTATCCAGGCCAAAAAGCAGAGCCGCCTATGGGCAGCACAGATGGTTCAGCACAGATCCCGATACTGTCTCTGGTAGGCCCACAACCCTCGGATTGCTTCTCCTGAACCTGTTTTCTAGGTCATCAACCTTTGATGAGTCTGGCATTGTCTATAGTGAGGTCTATCACTTGTGCCATAGTTCCTGCTAGTTCGTAATTCTGATAATCTCTGCTATGTATCATCTATTCTGGTTGCATTAGCTGAAATATTGGTCTACAGCCTTCTTGGGGACTCGGCTATGGTTGAGGCTACAGCCTCCTGAATTCTTGGGGCTGTTTACTTTTCTACCTCCTTTACCAGGCGCTTGTAATTGATCTGTACCCTCTGGCTCCTTGTAGAGCCTGCATCTGATTCCACCACCATCTCCTTTTCTGATAGCTCTTCCTGCTTTCCCTGGCGGTGGTTCGGCGCCATGTGGAGGTCTGCTGGCGCCTCTTCTTGCTCCTCCACTGCTGACCAGCGGTTCTGCTAGTGACTGCCCCGTCAGCCAGGTCAGTTGGTTTCGGGTATGGGCGGAGAGCTCCACTCTCCCACTTCCTCACATGCTGGTGCCGGAACCGGAAGTCAAGAGATTTGTATTTTTAGTGCAATTTTACAGCTTTATCTGCCAAGGTCCGTGGCAAGAAATTTTTGTCAAATTGTGTAAAAAGAGGTTACTTCTGGTAAGTTTCTTAAGTCATGTCATTATAGATTGCATTAATGTTTTGTTTTATTCGTGAGCAGAAATTGCACACTGTGCTGTACATGCTGCTTGTTGAAGACGATGATTTTGCGTTAAATGTGTTTGAATATGATTTAGTAGTTTGTACAGGTTTTATTACACGAGTCTTTGGTGATTTTATATTTATATTTTGAATTATAGCCTATTGACCTTGGGAAGTGCAATATATGTGTTCACGTATTTCAACTAAATGAAGAAGGGCCAAGTGCAGAGAATTTGGAAGAAGAGAATGAGGAACTTGTGGCAGCTAACCACTGGATTCTCCCTGCTGGTAAGAAAAAGCATTTCATTTCCTTTATTTTCTAAAGGAAACCGGGAGTGAAGTGAAAACTAAGAGGAGTAGAGGACTATGTTTTCGCCTTTTTTGATCCACAACTGCTTTTGGCTTTGAAAACTGCATCTGAAAAACTGAACGCACACTCATGCCACGCCTGTAAATGAATGTGCTTTTAGAAAAACAAAACAGACAACCAGGGCGGGACTCGCCTCGATCCCATATGTGTTTTGAAACGCAAGCAACCAGTAACAAGAACCCACATTTTGTAGGTAAACTATGCAAAACACTGGGTGCTTGTTAGTTACAGCATGCAATTCAAAGGAAACGCATATGCAATGCAGCCAAGCCTGCAATACAATGTAAAAACCCTGTGTGACCACACCCTGAGTGGGATATGCAGCTGGCCTTTGATTCTTAAACTGATTAAAAACGGATGCGTTTTGTACGCTTACCATGAGTTTGGCTGGTTTTAATCTGTTTCATGGCTGCAGACACCTCTAGAAATGCAAATAAACAGGTTCAAACCAGCCATGGTAAACATTCAAAAACTCATGTATTTTTAAGGTCATGGCACACATGGCGTTTTGAACATGTTTTTGACCCCCTTTTTAAGCAGTCCGTCAAAAAACGCATGCATTTTTGACCAGTTTGAATTAAGATAATTGGTCAAATCTGTCAAACGGATGCACAAACGGGCAAAAAACGTGTTCAAAATGCCACGTCTGCCATCCTTAAACAAACTGAAAACACATGCTTTCAAACACATTGTGTGGCAGCACCCTGAGAGCGGTGGCACATGTAGCGTTTTGAACCCGTTTTGGGGCCGTTTTTAAGCAGTCCGTTAAAAACCGCATGCTTTTTTGAAAACGCCTCAGTTTTTCCTTTTTTGTCAGTTTTACTATAACTATGATAATTATGGTAATTGGGAATACGGACAAAAACGGGGGAAAACCGATGCGTTTTCAAAAACGCATGCATTTTTTAACTGACTGCTTAAAAACGGCACAAAAACGGGTTCAAAACACCACATGTGCCAGCGACCTAACCAAACAGGTAAATCACATTTATTGAAAAGGTTTACCCTTGAGAGTATGGTCACATGTGCTGTTTGCAATGCTTTTTTAAATGTTACCATGCACAAATATTTGTATTCGCGTTCAAAACACCACATGTGCCATCACCCTTAATGTCGTTCACCTATTAAATTAAGAAACTGCACCAGAAGGGTGCGGTCACATGTGGTGTTTGTATTGTGTTTACAAATGCAATCAAACTCCTGGGGGCATCGTTTGTCCAGATCACATATGTGTTTCCGTTGAAATGTCGACCATGTAAAACACTGGGTGCTGGTTACCATATTTATAAATGCAGTACAAACGCCACGTGTGACCGCACCCAAAACCACAGATTAAAAACTGCTTACAATGCACGTTAGTTGTAATTTTGACTGCAAGGTGTGAACACACCCTAACAGACTGTGGGCGGTGATTACATGGGCTGTGCTGAGAGAAAACCCTGCAGATTGGGGGACATTTACATAAAGTGTCGGTGTCTGCATTGGCTTTGTTACCGACCTGCTCTCGGAAAGAAGATACACATTTAATATTTTGGACTATTTTCTGTCCCTGGGACCAAAATCTGTCCCGAGCACCAGAAATGTGTCCAACAGTCGGAGAAAAGGCAACAGAGCAATAGCACTGTTTTGTGTCCCTGCTAGACCAAATTTCTTTGGTCTACTTTCCTCCAGTTTACAGCGCCCAAAAATTGCTGCGACACATATTAATTGTGTCTGAGTTTCCAATGCCACAACCCTTTTCGGAGAAGAATCGGAGCAGACGGACAAAAGTCATTTTTTTTCTGGTGCCGCTAGTTGATAAGTAGGTCGGAGAGCAGAACATGCGATGAGAGTGCCACAAAACTGGCGGAAACACCATGGTAAATGTCCCACATTGTTCATGAAAATGGAGGAGAGATCACACACACAGATAGTATTGGACAGACGTCACATTTTCCGGTCAAATAACTGGCTCAAATGCGGCACAGCTGAACTCAGTATGTCCGTTCAGTTCTACTGCTACTTTTTAAAACGCCACTTGTGCCAACACCTTAGGCTGCATTCACACTGCCGAATGAGGGACGTATATACGTCATATATACGCCCCCCTATAGACTGCAATGGGCGCACACGCCCAACTAGAGCAGTATGGTGCGGCACTGTGACGCTCCGTACCCCATGAAAAGATAGGACATGTCCTATCTTTTCTCGGGGATACGGCGCAGTGCCCCATGTTTCTCACCCCCTTCTCCTCTCCGCGGCGCTAACATGTACCTGCTCTGCTACGGTACGGCGGACACACGGCAGTGTGAATGCAGCCTAAGCTGGTGACTTACCCCTGAGGAAGTCACTGGGGTCTGCACAGACACTAGGAATGCTTTAATGTACATTACACTGACATGAGGAGAGGGGAGGGGTAACAGGGGTGACATCACTGCCTCTGACCAGGTGACAGCCTCATTTACATAATGAAGAATAGATTATTTTAGAATGATTAATGTATGAATTGACTAGATAAAGGCTGGGATGGGATCCCACCTCTACCAACAGGTAGAGATGACAGTACTAGTGACAGAGACCTGATGACAGGTGTCCTTTAAGGGGTTAAAAACGGCCCAAAAACGGGTTCAAAACGTCACATGTGCCACCGGCCTTAGGGTGCATTTGCACATTCAGTTTTTCAGATGCAGTTTTTAAGCCAAAAGCACGTGTGGATGATAATGGGTATAGACATAATTGAAAGGTGCTGCTCCTCCTCCTACATTTACTCCATTCCTGAGGCATCTGCCTCATAGCCTCCGTAGACCTGTATTGGGCAATTTGAGGGTGGTCCCTAATGTGTGCTAAATGCTATGCAAACTGGCCTTCTTTTCCTGAAATGTGAGGGGAGATGAGACAAGACAGCATCAATGAAGTTGTGCTTATTGATGAGGGCATATCTTCGTCTGACAATTAATGAAATACCAGTGTTTTTAATCACTCAAAGAAACATAATTTCAAAATCTGTATTGTTGGTTTGTTATCTACAAATCAAAACTTTTATTACGGTGGGAAATGGGTTTTTTTGTCCTTCTCTAGTATAAGCTGCATTTTAGCATGCTTTTGAATACAATTTTACATTAAGAAACAATTTATTGGGTTAGTTCTCTTACATGGCAGAAGTTTGTAGCTTTTTGTGGAAGCCTTTGTTAGGTTACGAAGCAGCCAGGAGCCTATCCGATTGATGTTGGGATAATTATTTACCCCAATGTGAATACACTAATGTGAATACATTTTAACTCTCAAATAGTTTATAATTGCTATTTTAATTTTTTTTTATATGTATATTTTTAGTGGACTTTCATGGACTATGGGAAAGTCTAATATATGACTGTGAAATAAAGTCAAATGTAAGTATGTTCTGTAAACTGAAAGAAATTATGTGAGGGTATAGTTTTTAAAATTAACTATATCTCTGTTAAGCCAAGTTAAATGGGTATAATATAATAGTTTTACGATATTTGACTAATTAATTTTTTTCTTTAGCTTTTGGATTACGTTACAACTACATTGCTGTTTTCTGACAAAAATGTAGATAGCAATTTGATTGCATGGAACCGAGTTGTCCTTTTGCATGGTAAGTTTTAACTTTGTTACTTTAAAGGGGTTATCGACTTTAACCCTTTAAGAACGCAGCCATTTTGTAGCTTAAGGTTTAGTCCCATTTTTTGTATTCTGACATGCCTCTCTTTATATAGTTATAACTTTTGAACACTGTTACATATATAATCGTTTCTGAGATTGTTTTTTTTCCCCACATGTTGTACTTCATTTTAGTGGTAATTTTTTGCGTTTATTTACCAAAAAAAAGCATTAAAACCCCCTATATAATCAACCCATTTTCAAATCTGCCCCCCTTAAACTATCAGAAACATCTTTTAGGAAGATTGTTAACCCCTTCATAGTAATGAAATCAAAATGGAGGTGATATTTAGAATGCTCAAATTATGTTGGTTGTACGTTCATTTAGCCCTAAAATTTACACATTTAAAAAAATTAAAAAAAGAGAACCCACCATACAATTTGTTCTGCAATTTCTCCCGAGTGCAGAGACCCCCCACATGTGGCCGTTACTTGTTTTATGGGCGCACGGCAAGGCGCGGAAAGGAAGGAGGGACCTGCAGCTTCCAGGATTTTAGCTTCCTCATTGGCCCCTTTCGTAGGCTATAAAATTTTCGCTTTTTAGTTATTGGGGGCCATGTGACGGCATTTTTTTTCCGGGATGAGATGCTTTTTCCAGTTTTACCATTTTGGTGTTGATATCCCCTATTGTTGAAAATTTAGGAACTTTTTTTGAGGTCAGAAGTAGAAAAGCATAAATTCCGTACTGGATTTTTTACTTTTTTATTTTTTCGTGTTCAATGTATAGCCCAATAATCATGTCATCTTTATTCTATGGGTCAATACGATTACAGGGATACCAGACATGAATAGTAGTATACAGCCTGCCAGCCCCCAGTAGTATACAGCCTGCCAGCCCCCAGTAGTATACAGCCTGCCAGCCCCCAGTAGTATACAGCCTGCCAGCCCCCAGTAGTATACAGCCTGCCAGCCCCCAGTAGTATACAGCCTGCCAGCCCCCAGTAGTATACAGCCTGCCAGCCCCCAGTAGTATACAGCCTGCCAGCCCCCAGTAGTATACAGCCTGCCAGCCCCCAGTAGTATACAGCCTGCCAGCCCCCATGTAGTATACAGCCTGCCAGCCCCCATGTAGTATACAGCCTGCCAGCCCCCATGTAGTATACAGCCTGCCAGCCCCCATGTAGTATACAGCCTGCCAGCCCCCATGTAGTATACAGCCTGCCAGCCCCCATGTAGTATACAGCCTGCCAGCCCCCATGTAGTATACAGCCTGCCAGCCCCCATGTAGTATACAGCCTGCCAGCCCCCATGTAGTATACAGCCTGCCAGCCCCCATGTAGTATACAGCCTGCCAGCCCCCATGTAGTATACAGCCTGCCAGCCCCCATGTAGTATACAGCCTGCCAGCCCCCATGTAGTATACAGCCTGCCAGCCCCCATGTAGTATACAGCCTGCCAGCCCCCATGTAGTATACAGCCTGCCAGCCCCCATGTAGTATACAGCCTGCCAGCCCCCACGTAGTATACAGCCTGCCAGCCCCCACGTAGTATACAGCCTGCCAGCCCCCACGTAGTATACAGCCTGCCAGCCCCCACGTAGTATACAGCCTGCCAGCCCCCACGTAGTATACAGCCTGCCAGCCCCCACGTAGTATACAGCCTGCCAGCCCCCACGTAGTATACAGCCTGCCAGCCCCCACGTAGTATACAGCCTGCCAGCCCCCACGTAGTATACAGCCTGCCAGCCCCCACGTAGTATACAGCCTGCCAGCCCCCACGTAGTATACAGCCTGCCAGCCCCCACGTAGTATACAGCCTGCCAGCCCCCACGTAGTATACAGCCTGCCAGCCCCCACGTAGTATACAGCCTGCCAGCCCCCACGTAGTATACAGCCTGCCAGCCCCCACGTAGTATACAGCCTGCCAGCCCCCACGTAGTATACAGCCTGCCAGCCCCCACGTAGTATACAGCCTGCCAGCCCCCACGTAGTATACAGCCTGCCAGCCCCCACGTAGTATACAGCCTGCCAGCCCCCACGTAGTATACAGCCTGCCAGCCCCCACGTAGTATACAGCCTGCCAGCCCCCACGTAGTATACAGCCTGCCAGCCCCCACGTAGTATACAGCCTGCCAGCCCCCACGTAGTATACAGCCTGCCAGCCCCCACGTAGTATACAGCCTGCCAGCCCCCACGTAGTATACAGCCTGCCAGCCCCCACGTAGTATACAGCCTGCCAGCCCCCACGTAGTATACAGCCTGCCAGCCCCCACGTAGTATACAGCCTGCCAGCCCCCACGTAGTATACAGCCTGCCAGCCCCCACGTAGTATACAGCCTGCCAGCCCCCACGTAGTATACAGCCTGCCAGCCCCCACGTAGTATACAGCCTGCCAGCCCCCACGTAGTATACAGCCTGCCAGCCCCCACGTAGTATACAGCCTGCCAGCCCCCACGTAGTATACAGCCTGCCAGCCCCCACGTAGTATACAGCCTGCCAGCCCCCACGTAGTATACAGCCTGCCAGCCCCCACGGCCCTTAAAAAAATAAACTTATATACTCACCCTCCGATGTCAGCGTGGCTCCCCAATGTCGGCGCGACTTACCGATGTCAGTGCGTCCCGTCTTCTTTCTTCTCCGCGGCTCCTCTTCTCTCTTCCGGCATGGACGCGGCCATCTCTTCTTCTAGCAGGCGCATACTATGACGCGGCCGCTGCTGACGTCATAGTATGCGCGGCCACTAAGAAGACATGGCCGCGTCCATGACGGAAGAAAGAAGAAGAGCCGCGGAGAAGAAAGAAGACGGGACGCGCTGACATCTGGGACATCGGTAAGTCGCGCCGACATCTGGGAGCCGCGCTGACATTGGAGGGTGAGTATTTAAGTTCTTTTTTTTTTTTTTATAGACTCGTGTATAAGCCGAGGGGACGTTTTTCAGCACATTTTTTGTGCTGAAAAACTCGGCTTATACACGAGCATATACGGTATGTTTTACTAAATTTGCCAAATAAAACCCAAATAAAAAGTGGGGAAAATTCTATTATTTTGCATCTCCGTCTTCCAAGTGGCATAACATTTTTACTTTTTTGATTACAGAGTTGGTTGATGGCTTGTTTTTTGCGGGACATGTTGTACTTTGCAACAGTATCATTCTGGAGTAAATATGTTTTGTTGATCACTTTTTATTGCATTTTTAGTGGGATTCAATAGGTAAAAATCATAATATTTGGCGGGTTTTTAAAGTTTTTTTTTACGGCATTCATCGCACAGGTTTAATAGTTATTTAATTTTATTCTACGGATTGTTACGGACGCGGTGATACTATATATATGTGAGTTTGTCATGATTTAGACGTTTTTGAGCGTTCTATGTCTCTTTATATGTTTTTGGGCTTTTGGGCATTTTTAGTGATTTATGCATTTATTTTTTTTATTGAAAAACTTTTTATTTTTTATTTTTTGCTTGTTACACCATGGGACATGAACAAGCAATCATCTAATTGCTTGTTCATGATAATACTCTGCAATACTAATGTATTGCAGGGTATTGGCAGTGTCAGCCTATGCACATGCATTTAATGGGTTAGACCCCCCGCGATCGGAGCCCGCTCCGACTGCAGGTGTTACGCAGGGATGTCAGTAGCTGTACTGCACTGAGCGCTATTCGCAGGACTCAAGGGGTTAAGCGCATTCCAGCAAATAATTGATAATAATTGGAATTACATTACATATACTTTCTGTATCAATTCTTCACAGTTTTCTAGATCTCTGCTTGCTGTGTTCTTGCTGTCATGCAACAGGAAGCTTACTTGGTGTTTTACTTTCTGTAGAGAAACATGTGATATCACACAGGTTCATGACTCGTCATAACACACCCCTCTGATTACTCTCTTTGATAAAACAAGCCATGCTTCCTGTTGCATGACAGAAAGTGGGGATCTCGAAAACCATAATGAATTGATACAGAAATTATTTTGGAAAATGGTATAGCTTTTAGTGACACAAACAATATTAATTGCTTAAATGTGCTTAAAGTGGACGGTTCATTTAACTGACAGGTTTTATATTCAAGCACAATGAACTAAAATATAGAAACCAAGAAAATAGTACAAAAACTGTGGGTGTCCCCACAAATGTAAATGCACTTTAGACTAACAGCCCTGCCTTTTTGTCATAACCTCATTTTTATATGCTGTCCTTTAGGCCCACCTGGTACTGGGAAAACTTCACTTTGCAAAGCATTGGCTCAGAAGCTGTCCATCAGATTGGCAAGCAGGTACTGATTTTTATAATCTTTAATGCTTTTTATATGTCTGAATATAAAAAGATGGGAAGTTACTCATTGGTAATGATAAAGGAATTGGAGGAGATTTATCAGAAGTTTCTGAGAACAGAATTGTTTTTGTTGCAACCAACTGGAGCTCGGCTTTATTTTTAAACAGCTGTGGGAAAATGTAAGCTGAGCTCTGATTGGTTGCTGTCAAATAGAGTATTTCTGCTCTAACGAACGTCTGATAAAACTTCCCCATTACAGTTAAGCGGTTAGTTCTCAATCATTGCTTGCAAACTATTAAACTGAAAATATTAGTGCCGTAGACAACATAACAGGTGGTTGCAGGATAAATATGCTGTTAAAATCTCACCTGCTTTCCATTTAAATGTACTGTCATATTATGTGAACAGTATCTACAAACCAAACATGCATTTTCAGATATGGACAGGACCCCTACTGGTAATTTCTGGGCACCTAACTGACAAGATTTTTGCCCTGTCCACTTTAGTTTTCCACCTTTTATACTACTATGCCACATCGCATGTAAGTGCTTCATATAATCATTCTCTCTTGTATATATGTCCCTAGAACTAATTGAAGCAAGTACGGCAACCAAAATTTATTATGAATACTACTTTCCCTGGACTGATTACATACAGCACCCCCCCATACAGCAATCATTAATTGTGTTCATATAACAAAGGTCAAAAAGGTCACAACCGTAGTTGTGCAGCCCAGCACACACTACCCCCCTCCCCCCACTAGATGGGTAGCCCAGCACACACTCCCTTCCCCCCCAACAGATGGGTAGCCCAGAACACCCCCTCCCCACCCCTGCAGATGGGTAGCCCAGCACACACTGCCCCACCCCCCAGTAGATGGGTAGCCCAGCATGCACTGCCCCTCTCAGTAAATGGGTAGCCCAGCACGCACTGCCCCCCTCAGTAGATGGGTAGGCCAGCAGGCACTGCTGGGATGGTTAATTTGTTTGACAGGTTCTTTTTAAAGCTGCATAATCAAGAATGCAGTCTGAGATGAGCTGACCTTTTCATTGTTATCATTTTAATGACTGTACAATCGTTTGATTGCTTTTCATAAAAACAATTTTGAATGTTGAAAAATATTGAATGCTATTTTCCGTTATGGGGTTAAACCCCAAGAATAGCCATTATTCTATTTTGATAGACCAGACATTTTGGGAAGCGGGAATAGCTAACATGTTTATGATTTTACTTGTTTATTTTTAAATCAGTTCTAAAGAAAGGGGGTGAGTTGAACTTTTAGGTTTTATTGTAACACATCTACAGATCGGCACCGATCACGGGTCTCAGCCCTTTGATTGCCGCCGCCGGCAGTCAGAAGACGTGTGGTCGTCGCTATCTTTGTTTTGATCATAGCCATCCATGATGTTATCTGGGAACGACGATCTGTCGCCATTACAGCCTTGGGTCTTTATAAAACTCAAGGCTGTCTCATTTCTTTCTATCTGTTACAAAGTGCCAGTGTTAGCAGTGAGTGTTTCTGAAATATGCAGCAAACCCCATGTCTTATGAAGAGGGCTCTTCATATTTTTTATTTAAGAAAATCCACCAAGTATCAAGGATTGTAAACCAATCAAACTTACATGCAGATGTGTGCCATCTCTGGCAGGATCCGCTCTTCATTTAGCTCCTTGTTTTTATGAAAAGTAGAAAGGCTTTTTTTGCTAATGAGCCTGAGCAGAGGTCGCATTAACGCCTCACCAAGCGTCATAGACGCATGATGAGGCGCCATTACACCCCAAAATAATTGCCAAGCGTCAAAGTACGCATGACAATTATTTACTGTAGCGCGCAGGCTGAGCAGTTCGGCGCTTGCTGCAAAGGAGAGAAATATCAGTGGCGCTATCGCAGCGTGCGCCGGGACGCTCAGCAGGACACGTGACGCCGTGATCCATGTCAGCGGCACGTTGGAGAGACCCCCAGCAAGAGCGCAGGCCCCGGGGGAGACATGCAGGCTACGGGGCTGCTGCTGCTCTAGCTCTCTCTGTTTGCCTGTCTGTTTGTGATTACGTGCTTCTGGCGGGACCGAAGAGCAGGGCCAGGTGAGTGCAAACCCTGACCACACTGTACTCACTGCACTCTATGTGTACTGTGTGTAGTGTGTATGCTGTGTGTAGTGTGTGTGCCAGGTGCTGTGTATATGCTGTGTGTAGTATGTGTGCCAGGTGCTGTGTATATGCTGTGTGTAGTATGTGTGCCAGGTGCTGTGTGTAGTGTATGTGTGCCAGGTGCTGTGTGTAGTGTATGTGTGCCAGGTGCTGTGTGTAGTGTATGTGTGCCAGGTGCTGTGTGTAGTGTATGTGTGCCAGGTGCTGTGTGTAGTGTATGTGTGCCAGGTGCTGTGTGTAGTGTATGTGTGCCAGGTGCTGTGTGTAGTGTATGTGTGCCAGGTGCTGTGTGTAGTGTATGTGTGCCAGGTGCTGCGTGTAGTGTGTGTGTGTGTGCCAGGTGCTGCGTGTAGTGTGTGTGTGTGTGCCAGGTGCTGCGTGTAGTGTGTGTGTGCGCCAGGTGCTGTGTGTAGTGTGTGTGTGCGCCAGGTGCTGTGTGTAGTGTGTGTGTGCGCCAGGTGCTGTGTGTAGTGTGTGTGTGCGCCAGGTGCTGTGTGTAGTGTGTGTGGGCCAGGTGCTGTGTGTGTGTGGGCCAGATGCTGTGTGTGTGTGGGCCAGGTGCCGTGTGTAGTGTGTGGGCCAGGTGCCGTGTGTAGTGTGTGGGCCAGGTGCCGTGTGTAGTGTGTGGGCCAGGTGCCGTGTGTAGTGTGTGGGCCAGGTGCCGTGTGTAGTGTGTGGGCCAGGTGCCGTGTGTAGTGTGTGGGCCAGGTGCCGTGTGTAGTGTGTGGGCCAGGTGCCGTGTGTAGTGTGTGGGCCAGGTGCCGTGTGTAGTGTGTGGGCCAGGTGCCGTGTGTAGTGTGTGGGCCAGGTGCCGTGTGTAGTGTGTGGGCCAGGTGCCGTGTGTAGTGTGTGGGCCAGGTGCCGTGTGTAGTGTGTGGGCCAGGTGCCGTGTGTAGTGTGTGGGCCAGGTGCCGTGTGTAGTGTGTGGGCCAGGTGCCGTGTGTAGTGTGTGGGCCAGGTGCCGTGTGTAGTGTGTGGGCCAGGTGCCGTGTGTAGTGTGTGGGCCAGGTGCCGTGTGTAGTGTGTGGGCCAGGTGCCGTGTGTAGTGTGTGGGCCAGGTGCCGTGTGTAGTGTGTGGGCCAGGTGCCGTGTGTAGTGTGTGGGCCAGGTGCCGTGTGTAGTGTGTGGGCCAGGTGCCGTGTGTAGTGTGTGGGCCAGGTGCCGTGTGTAGTGTGTGGGCCAGGTGCCGTGTGTAGTGTGTGGGCCAGGTGCCGTGTGTAGTGTGTGGGCCAGGTGCCGTGTGTGGTGTGTGGGCCAGGTGCCGTGTGTGGTGTGTGGGCCAGGTGCCGTGTGTGGTGTGTGGGCCAGGTGCCGTGTGTGGTGTGTGGGCCAGGTGCCGTGTGTGGTGTGTGGGCCAGGTGCCGTGTGTGGTGTGTGGGCCAGGTGCCGTGTGTGGTGTGTGGGCCAGGTGCCGTGTGTGGTGTGTGGGCCAGGTGGCGTGTGTATGCTGTGTATGGTGAGTGTGTCAGGTGGCGTGTGTATGCTGTGTATGGTGAGTGTGTCAGGTGGCGTGTGTATGCTGTGTATGGTGAGTGTGTCAGGTGGCGTGTGAAGTGTGTGTTCCTCTCTATAGGTCTCTGTATACATATCACTGATAACAGTGATCCAATAGACTGTTGCCATTAGATCACTATTATCTGTGATTTCTATATATGATTAGCAGTGAACATATTTGCCCCTGTAAAAAAATGTGTAATTAAAAAAAAAAGTGTAACAAAATAAATGAAATTAATTTAGAGGTGTCCGCCTTGGCCTTCTCTGTTATGGGGTCTGGGGCCGGCGTCAGCCCCAGCCCACTCTATAGGGGGGGGGTATTCGGGGGCCGGTGTCAGCCCTGGTCCGCTCTGTAGGGGTGGGGGGTCTAGCGTTGGCATCAGCCCCAGCCCACTCTATAGGGGGGTTGGCTTCGGGGGCCGGTGTCAGCCCTGGTCTGCTCTGTGGGGGAGAGGGGGGGTCTAGCTTGGGCGTCAACCCTGGCCTACTTTATGGGGGTTTTTAGGGCCGGCATCAGTAGGTTAAGACAATGAAAAAGTTGTGCACCACTTGTACCAAAAAAAAAATTCAGGCTTTTTGATTTTCTTGTGTTAATAGACATTTATTACAGTATTTTTTTGGACTATAAGGCGCACCATCCATAAATGCCTGCTAAAATGTCTAGGTTCATATATAAGGCGCACCGGATTCTAAGGATGAATGACCAGCAGGTGGCAGACCTGTGCACAGTTCAAGGCAGATGTTTTCTGTAAGTAAGGTTCATATATAAGGAGTTATATATTTGTATTACTGAAAATTTTTATGCTCCTCCTCGGCTAAAAATACTCCTCAAAAATGGTAAAAGGAGTATTATTATCTTTTCAGAAAAATGTTAGTGCAACCTCTGAGCCTGAGGGTCTCCAGGTTCCATAATAATAATAAATAATAATAATTCTTTATATAGCGCACACAGAATACGCAGCGCTGCACAAAGCATGTCAAATTGGTCCCTGTCCCCATGGGGCTCACAATCTAAACAACCTAACAGTATGTTTTTGGAGTGTGGGAGGAAACCGGAGGACCCGGAGGAAACCCACGCAAACACGTAGAGAACATACAAACTCTTTGCAGATGTTGACCTGGGTGGGATTCGAACCCAGGACCCCAGTGCTGCAAGGCAGAAGTGCTCCCCACTCAGCCACCGTGCCACCCCTAATAGCAATTAATTGAGCACAGAGCCCCTCATGCTCATTTGCATAAAATTGTGAGCCCTCTTTTCATAAAAATGAGGACATAAGGAGCTAAAGGAAGACCGGATCCTACCAGAGAGGGCATATACTAGTATGTATGTATGTATGTATTCTTGGTTTACAATCCTTGATACTGGTGGTAGATTTCCTTTAACGCTGCATGACATATTAATACATCATGGAGCATTAAGAGGTAAGTGTTTTAATAAAAAAAACTAAACTGATGCCTTCATTCCAGTGTGGACATTTCTGTTCCAGCTATTATACCATATGTCACCATATTTTTCACAAATACAGTTAGTAGCAGGTTCCTATAGAGCAGTGGTTCTCAACCTTTCTAATGCTGTGACCCCGCAATACAGTTCCTCATGCTGTGGTGACCCCCAAACCATGCAACTTTCAGTAAAAACACAGTAAAATTGCGTCTCCGATGGCTTTAGGCGACCCCCGGCTTTGGTCGTTCGACCCCCGCTGGGGTCCCAACCCACAGGTTGAGAACCACTGCTATAGAGCCCTTGTAACTCTGACACCCTTCTTTTTGCTATAAATTGTTTCTCTCACATCCCCATAAAACAGAGTTGTATATATATGTATAGAGTGAGTCGAGGGGCGTGGCCAATGTCACGTGACCAGGGTGACGTCATCACAGGTCCTTTAGCCTCTTAACATTAGCAAACTGTACCCTATGCACATATCTAACCAAATAAGAATAATCACAGCATGTTTGAATGGACTTCTAGTCCTCTCCATGCACGCTGATTTCATGTGATTTCTGTGATTTGATGAGATATATGCTTGGTGTACTGTTTGCTAATGTTTAAAGAACCTGTGATGATGTCACCCTGGTCACATGACTATACTGCTGTATAAAGAGAAATCATCTGGATGAGTTGCTGGAGGCCACGCCCACCTCGACTTGCTTTCGGCATACCAGGTAAAAGTTTTATACATGGGAATCAGGAGAACAATTTTTAGCTAAAAGAATGGTGTCTGTTAGTTATGAGGGCTCTATGGGATCCTGCCCCTAGCTGTATTTGAGAAAAATGTGATGACCGTTTCCCTTTAAAGTGGTTTTCCAAAAATGTTAGAAAACTTAATAGAGGCAGTGGTAAGATAAAAAAAGAAAGTATCCTTCCCCTGTTCAAACATTGTGGCTTCTGTCATTTCGACAACATTCCCTGCCAGTGTCATTGGACGAATGGTGTTGGGCTTATATCTAATAATTTTCTCTTCACAAAGGAAAATGCAGCTGTTTTCTTACCTGCACACAACATATGCTGTACCTTGGCCGAAACCTGGGCACAGAATATTTTCTGCTGGAGAGTTCGACCATACGTACAGGAAAAGTTAGAGCATGCTCTATCTTTTTCCCGTCGATGGTACGGTGAGGCACGGGTATGCTCACTGTAACAAGGCTGGGCGCCATAGGTTACTATGGGGCCAAATATCCATTTGTGTGCATGGCCTTAGTATAAAGGAAACTTACCATTTGATTTGAAGTTTTATGAACCAAACATACCTTGAGAATGTTGTAGCTACACTTATGGAGAAACATCTCTTATTTAATTCCTGAGCTAAGTTGTTTTGCTGAAAACACTATTATAAAATTATGATGAAGCTCTGTCGCTTCTCTGCTTGGGTTTAGGGCATCTCGTCTCACATTAAGTATGCACTGCTTCAGAGAATGATGTAATTACTTTGTTGCGTCTGACAGGCAGAAGTAATCAATCGCTGCACCATTCCCCCACCTGCTGTGTATGAGTGATCCAGCTCAGGTTGATTAGTCCTGTCTGGACAGTTCAGGAAGTTTAATGTGTGCAGGCTGAATCCAACCCAGCATTTCCAAGGTCCTGAATGTTATAATTTAAGTTTTTTCAGCAAAACCACTCAAGTCAGGGATTAAACAAGATATATTTCTGCATCAGTGTAGCTACAGCATTCTCAAGGTTTGTTTGGTTTATAATGCATGAAATCAAATAGTAGATTTCCTTTAAGAAGGAGGATTGTCAAAATACATTCTGTGCAATAATTTTAAAAAATGGTCCCCAAAGTGATTCATAACCTTTAATAAAGGGAAGCATAAACTATAGTGTGTGATAAGTGTCTTCTGCATATAAAATTGTATTCTTGTTTTTATTTTGTAGATATAGATATGGTCAACTTATAGAGATTAATAGCCACAGTCTCTTCTCCAAATGGTTTTCAGAGGTAAGCATATTCAAGGTGAAAATATGTGTAGTAATCTCAATCTGGCTTGACACATATAAATGATTTAACTCTGGTTTAGCCTGCATGTGACTGGGATGTCCACAAGAATGATTGATTGTAAGAAAGTCATACAAGTAACGATAGGGAAAGATATAGTAATGTGAAGACCAGTGCAGCGTACAACTAGAAAGTTCTCTGTAGTGCCACATTTAGTGCACATTTAGTCAGTTTGCCTGTGGAGTATGCAGAATGTGCCACGTTAATCAAAACTGGCACACAGTCTTCATTGATCTGGTGTACATTTAACATAAAGCGTGCAACACAATTCTGTTGGGGCGCAGTAATAAAAGTGGTGCTCCCCTTTTAAGTGCACAATTTTGTGGCTTGTAGGAAACAGTACAGCTGTGACACAATACTGGTCTAGAAACTTTATAAATACATGTGCAAGCAATTTGCACGTTCTTTTCAGTAATTATTCTGGTGAAGTATAACATTGACTTGTTGTATTTTGCACCTCTTGTTAGTTGGTCTAGTATGTTGCACCACAATATTTGATTTTCTGGCATGACCCCTTTTTATCAGGAAATGCCCCCTTTTTGGAGGAGACTGAAAACAGCCCAAAAATTTTCTAAAACCTTCAGTAAATGTGGTATACAAAATTTTGGTGCAAATTCCAGTTTCCTAGCATAGACTGATTGTCTCATCTCTCTGATTGTTCTAACAGCTATAAAACGTAAAACAGTGGTGTTGAGGCAGCAACATACCGTATATACTCGAGTATAAGCCGACCCGAGTATAAGCCGAGACCCCTAATTTTACCACCAAAAGTAGTATACAGCCTGCCCCCAGTCGTATACAGCCTGCCCCCAGTCGTATACAGCCGGCCCCCCAGTCGTATACAGCCGGCCCCCCAGTCGTATACAGCCGGCCCCCCAGTCGTATACAGCCGGCCCCCCAGTCGTATACAGCCGGCCCCCCAGTCATATACAGCCGGCCCCCCAGTCGTATACAGCCGGCCCCCCAGTCGTATACAGCCGGCCCCCCAGTCGTATACAGCCGGCCCCCCAGTCGTATACAGCCGGCCCCCCAGTCGTATACAGCCGGCCCCCCAGTCGTATACAGCCGGCCCCCCAGTCGTATACAGCCGGCCCCCCAGTCGTATACAGCCGCCCCCCCAGTCGTATACAGCCGCCCCCCCAGTCGTATACAGCCGGCCCCCCAGTCGTATACAGCCGGCCCCCCAGTCGTATACAGCCGGCCCCCCAGTCGTATACAGCCGGCCCCCCAGTCGTATACAGCCGGCCCCCCAGTCGTATACAGCCGGCCCCCCAGTCGTATACAGCCGGCCCCCCAGTCGTATACAGCCGGCCCCCCAGTCGTATACAGCCGGCCCCCCAGTCGTATACAGCCGGCCCCCCAGTCGTATACAGCCGGCCCCCCAGTCGTATGATGCTGCTGACGTTATACTAGGCGCCGCATGGGAGAAGAACAATGGTGGCGCCCAACGCGATGTTAAAGAAGACAGAAGACAGCGCGGAAGCAAGAAGAGGAGCCGGGAAGCCAGAAGAGGAGCTGCGATGACATCGGGGGAGCAGCGCTGCGCATCGGGGCCACCGGAGGGCGACTAAATAGTTTATTTTTTTTTTAGTCCATTTTTAATTATTTTTTTTTACAAGTATTGACTCGTGTATAAGCCGAGGGGACGTTTTTCAGCACATTTTTTGTGCTGAAAAACTCGGCTTATACACGAGTATATACGGTATCTCTTCCTGTGTTAAGCAAGCTGACATTTATTGGAAAAAATAATAATAAATGGGTTTCAGGCAGATTAGACAGTGTTCTGATTGTCCCGCAGAGGTCAGGGAGTCAGAGCAAAGTTCCATAAGTGTGTGTGTGTGTGTGGATCTGGAATGTCTAAAGAGTTCCGGTGTAGAACTTTGGACAGAGAGTTAATTTGCGACACTGGACGTAGTACAGCGTCACGAGTGGCAAGGACGCGCCGGATCTTTGGCACTAGATCGGACAAACCCCCGGCGCTTACTGAGGGGGTCTGCTGCTCCAATGGCAGCCTTGGGGTTTGCCATTGCCCTCGGGCTGCATGCTCCTTTCTGGGAGCCGGGTCCTGCCTCCTAGCGGCTGTAACACACTGAGCATGCACTTTTAAAACACTTACTGAAAACACTTTTTGATAAAAAGAATTCAATTTCCAAAAAAATAACGATTGTATAGCCATTAAAAAGTGCTAATGTAATCTGCTCTGAATGGCGCAGCTTCCCTTCGATGCCTTGGCATGTACCCATACAGCAGTTTACCACCACATATGGGGTATAGTTATACTCAGGAGAGATTGGATATCAAACTTTGTGGAGCTATTTTGGTATTTTATCAACTCAAAAAATGTAATTTTTTGAAAAACACATTTATTTAGCCCAAATAATTGAAATTTTTAAATTGCACACAATTGTTTTAACCCCTGTAAAACAATGAAAGGGTTAACAGACTTCATTAAAGTTGTTTTACATACATTGAGGGGTGTAGTTTTTATCTAGCAGGGTAATTTATGAGGTTTTACTATTATTTAGGCATCTGACTTGAAATCTGAGCAGGTCCCTCAATAGGAGGTTATGGGGCTTTGAGAGGATGCATAAAAAACATGTCAACATAAAGCAGACAATGGGTTAATGTTAGTTATAAAGTATTTTTGATATTATGACCGTGTTGAAAAAGTAGAACATTTTGTGTTCAATAAACTTTATTGAAATTATTCAGTGACACGGATTCAGATATAGACATCAAAATACAAACATCTTAAAGCATATAATAAAGGCATAGCACATCCAAGAGCATCGAAGTAAATATAATGAGTCTCGTGATATATATTTAGCGATCATACCAATGTATAAGCTGACTCTCCTATCGAATAGTACAGAAGAAGTGCATTATGAGACTTTATCAACTGATAAACAAATATCAAACAACAACTACCACACTAAACATAAAACGTGCAACAACATAGAATAACACACTTGGGAATGATCAGGGAATGGGAGCAGGAGCTAACTGTAGGGGAAACGCATAAGGGGAGGGGAATAGAGAAAATTAAATGTATAGTTAATTCAAGGATGTCCACTGCTCCTTTGTTCCTGAAAAAAAAAACCCCAAAAAAACAGAAATGACACGGTAAGATCATTGTCCACCTGCCCAAGAGGCAAAATCCGTCGAGCTATGGAAATCAATCCATGGGGCCCAAATCTTGTTGAATTTTGTGAACTGGGAATGGCTATCATCTCCTCCATTCTCATGATGTGATTTGGAGCCTCCACCCACTGAGCCCTAGCAGGGGCATACACTTGACTTCCAGAGTCTGGAAATTATCTGGCGTGTGGCAGAGAGGCAGTGTCTCAAAAAGCCTTTTTTATTGTCGAGATTGAGCCAGGAATCATAGACCACAGCCCAATCTCCGGGAGTGATGTAATGCTATCTGACCATAGTCTGTTGTAGAGTGCCACAAGTCTCTAACCCCAGGGCAGGACCACCAGATATGCGACCTGGAACCAAGTTCCTGTTTGCATCTGCAGCAGGTATCAGGTACCGATTTGAACATTCTACGTAACTTTGCTGGAGTTCTGTACCATCAAGCCATTGTGTTGAAATTTGTCTCCTGTAATTGTTTCGATACGAAGAGCTTATGGGTCAAGACAGCCACCTTATCCTACTCTTCCTCAGAGAATGTTCTATTCAACTCTCTCTCCCATGCTTGTCTGTATGGAAGAGTCACTTCCTTATTCCTCTCTCTCAGCAGCCACCCATAGATTGCAGAAATCATATGTCTAGGACCATATCTGTTCCATGAATGGCAGATCTCATGTCAGGGACTGTTTGGGACCTAATGACTCTAAGAAGCTACCCAATTGTTTGGCCATAAACCACCTGCCACCTCTCAAATCTGTGGGGAACCATCCTTCTATGGAGTGCATGTCACGGCCTTCTAGTACATGCCGTATCTGTACTAGTGAGGCAGGTGGACACCCAAAAAGTTCAGGGATTAGGTCACACAAAGGGCACCTAGGATCCAAAAATATAGGTGACATAAGACCGGGTATGGAGGTGAAGTTGTGTCTTTTCCTCATCTTGTCCCATCCCCCAAGTAGTGTTTTGTATAAGGGCATGTGGAGAGAAGACACATCGCGGTTCACGGTGGGGAGCCGGAGAGATGCCAACAAGGGTGTCGGATTCAAAGATGCTTCCAGTATCACCCAGAGCCTGGAGGACAAACTAAAGACTGCGTCTGCTAGACAGACTAACCAGGAGACTTTATAATATAGGCCCAGATCAAGCAATCCCGCCCCTCCCAACTCTTTAGGTCTGGTGAGAAGGTTGTATGATAACTGGGGTCTGGAATCCCATATAAAGCTAGATATCACCCGTTTAAGTCTTCTAAATAATGGAGGCGTCTCATTCGGGGAATAGTTTGGAAGAAATAAAGAATTTTTGGCAGAATGTCCATTTTAATCACGCTAATCCTTACAAACCATGAAAGCAGTAGCCACTTCCATGTGAGAAGTTCCTTCTCAATGGAAGTTAAGAGGCTGGTAATTTACCTAAAAAAGGCTCGTCAGTCCGTCGGCATTTGTATTCCCAGGCATGTAATGTCAGTCTCAGCCCAACGGAAGGGGAACTCAGCCTTAATGTCTTCCACCAAGGCATGGGGGGGTTAACATTGAGCAATTCGGATTTGGTGAGGTTCACCAATAATTGGATAAATCGGAGAAAGTTTTGAACTCTGCCATAATTGTTGGTAGTGTAGTACGTGGATGCGTGACGAATAACAATAAGTCATCCGCAAAGATGGCCATTTTGTGATCGAATCCGCCAAGATAAGGACCGTTAATAGACTGATTATCTCTAATGGCACTTGCCAAAGATTCCATCACCAGTAGGTATAGTTATGGCGAGAGGGCACCCCTGGCGGGTTCCATTGCTTGTAATAGCCGGCACAGTAAGATCCCCATTCACATTGACCATTGCCGTTGGATAATTTTAAAGGGCCAATAATGCGTGCTAATATATGTGGACCGAGACCTATCTGCTGGAGTGTCTTTTCCATAAAAGCCCAACTCACTTTATCGAATGCCTTTTCGGCATCGACAGAAAGCAAACACAGAGGGATCTTTTGCCGCCGAGCAGTGTACATCAAAGACACTGTTTTAATTGTGTTGTCTCTAGCCTCCCTGCAAGGGACAAATCCTACCTGTTCTTTATGTGTAAGACCAGGAATTAAGGTTCGTAGACTCTGCGCTAGCAGCTTAGAGTAAATTTTAATGTCTATGTTTATCAGGGAAATGGGTCTGAAATTGGCGCAGTGAGTGGTGTCTTTCCCAGGTTTTGGAATCTCAGATATATGTGCCGTTAAAGATTGCATTGGAAAAGTGGCCCCTTTCACTATTGTGTTATAGAAGGCTAAGAGGGGCTCTATGATATCCCCTTTCATAATTTTTTAGAAGCATGGAGAGAAACCATCTGGGCCCAGGCACTTGCCTACTTTCAGGTCATTGATCACCTGCGCGAGCTCCTCCTGTAAGAAGCCCTGAGCTAGCGTCTGTGAGATATTTGGACGAGTATGAAGCTATGGCCTCCTCCTTGTCTGTGTCTACGAGCGTTGGTATATTATATAATGATTCGGAAAATTCCCTAAATTCCTCAAGGATTTCGGATGGGTTTTGCAGTTTACCTTTGGAGGGGGAATTGATAGACATTAGCCGTGAAGAGAGGAGCCTAGGATGAAGGGCCCGGGAAAGCCATTTCCCACATTTGCCGTATCGAAGAAGCCATATCGTAACTGATCCCTAGCACATAGCGGTTTTTGATCTAGGATTTGCAGAATTTGCTGTCTGAGAGAAGATAATTCTGCTTTCAATACATCCTGTGCTGTTTTTTTGCAGATTCAAAGTAGGTCAGAGTGGATAATAGATTTTTGAGTTTAAGGGCATTTTCCTCTTGAGCCTAGCCCCGTGTGACATGAATATTGTACGCAAGTCACATTTTAGTCCCTCCCACATGATGTGGCATTTGTGTGATCAATGTTGTTACCGGTTTTAAATCCCTCTATGGCATTTTTAATCTCAGTGAGGCAGAGGGCGTCTTTCAATAAGTGGTCGTTAAGTCGCCAGGAAAAAGACTTCCTCGTAAGGTGGTAAGGGCTAATGGCGCCCAACACTTGCCCGTGGTCAGACCATAAGATAGAAGCTATGGAGCTGTAGGAATACGATCAAGAAGAGAATGTGAAACCAAGACAACGTCTGTTTTGACTATACGTGTTGTGAACACTAATGTGATGGCTATAGTCCCTTTGTGCCGGAAGCAGTATCTTCCAGAGATCAACTAGATTCAATTTAGCTATCTCTTACCTTACGGGTGGCTGCATATGAGATTGAGGACCTACCTTCAGAAGTGTCAAGATCCGAGTCAAGTGGTACATTCAAGTCCCCTCCTAATATGATGTCCGAACCTCCAGCAAAGTCTGCCCGGTCTTCCAGTAGTCGGATACTGTACGCAGTCTGCCCTACGTTAGGGAAATAAACGTAAGCCAAAGTATATATATATATAGCCTGCAACAGAGATCTTAAGAAAGAGGAATCTACCCTCTGGGTCTACCCTGGAATCCAAGACCTGCAGGGAGAAGGAAGAGTGGAACGCCACAGAGACTCCTTTGGACTTCTGAACTGGATTAGGTGCATGGAACCATATGTTGTAAAATTTGTTGCGACACACAGGCACACAAGAAGCCTTAAAGTGGGTTTCTTGGAACATGGCTGTTTTGTACATGTTTTTTAATGGAATGTAAACAGCAAGATTGGTTAATGCCACCTAGTGGCCACCTCAATGGGTCACACACTGACCCTTTATACTCTCATTTAGTCAATATGTACAACAGCAGAGAATAGGAGAGTTTGCAACACAAATTCATTAATTAAAATACAATATTTTATTAGATATGCCTTAAAATATATATAGAAAAAACCCAGGTCTTGGGCACGTATTTGCCCCAACAACTAAACAAAATTAAACTAAATGTCAAACAGGAGTAACGCTATCCACAATGGAATACAGTAGAAAAGGTTGCGTCTTTCCACTCCTGGCGACAGTATATATGTCAGACAGGAATAACGCTTTCCACAATGAAATACAGTAGAAAAGGTTGCGTCTTACCACTCCTGGCAACAGTATGTGCAGATGGGTGGGTAGTCAGTTTGTTACAGGGATACAGGTATACAGCAGATGAAGGTGCAATTCATCCTTCCATGGGTCCGGTTAGCTGTCCCTATTCCCCTTCTTTGTGTGACTCCCGCCCTTACAAGGGCAGTACCCAAGTACTATTCACACCCCGCACCCCTCCACCCTGACTCGTTTCTTCCTGGCATCGGATTCTTCAGAGGATAAAAAATTGATTTGATGCAGTAAATAAATATTAGATGCCCACAGTTGCGTGAGTCATTCTGGGGTATATAAAGTGAGCGGATGGTGGTAGCACCTCGCTCAGCAGGTCTGCCTGGTGTTGGCCACCTACATAAGCTGCAGCGATAGTGTGGTTGCATATCTAATAAAATATTTATTTTTAATTAATGAATTTGTGTTGCAAACTCCTATTCTCTGCTGTTGTACATGTTTTTTATGGAACCCTTCCAAAATGTGTTCTTTTTTTTTTTTCCCTGGACTGTTTAAGCCCCTAGCTTTAAATGAGGCAAATGATATATTGGTCATTCTCAAACCAACAGTGGAATCTCTTTGATATTAAAGAAAAAAAAAGGGGAAAAAAAAAAGGAAATGGACAAGGACCGGACAAAGACAAAAATAGCAAGACAGACGGGGAAGACGCACACTACAACAACGGGGAACAATCAGTCGGTATACTAGAATCCCTGTGTAAGTAGGAGGATACCAGGACCAACAACTACAATACTAAACTACACTTGGGTGCTTTACACTAAGCAACACTATGTGTCGCCAACCCTACGTGGGAACTGATAAAACTAGTGATGGTCGTGCATTAGCACCGAACACTAGAAAAAGAAAATATGGCCCCTTGGGCCGTGAATGTGGGCAGCAGGCAGGACTATTATTGCAATAGAAATAATGCAAAAGCCTATCTTAACATACCTAAGCACAGTCAGGCTAAACCGACAATATAATTCCGCATCTCCCTCTATGCATATTGTAATACAAGAAACAGCTAAATTGAGAAGGGACCCATCTCCGAAATCCGCATAAAATCCTGGGGACACACAGGTCTCAAGGTGATCCGGACGAGGCAGCACTCCTAGGCCTTTTTGGGTTCTCTCTGTTGCTTATTCCATAGATCCCTCGGGGGAAAAACCGGTAGGGAAACCGGATTTGACCAGTCTGGGAGAAAGACCATCGGGACCTCAAATGTTCCTAAGAATTTGGGCAAGTCCCCAAGACGTTTGAAGGAGGCGCTTTTCCCTTCCTTTTTTAGAGAGCAATTGAAAAGGATGCTAATCTGCCGATTCATCAATACTTCCAAAAGTTCCTGAGGTTAGCGGTAGAATTGAACAGCGCGATATTCAGTTTCAATTCCAAGTGTTACCATTCAGGCTCAATGCTGCCCTGAGAATATTCACAAAAGTGATGGGGGAAGTTGTTCTTCATATGAACAGCATCCAAATAATCTCAATGACTTCATTATCTTGGCCGACAGCCCTTACAGGTTACTAGAGGACTTTACTCTGTTCACTAGCCAGCCTATAGGAGAAAAGGTTTTCAGAGAAAAATCCAATCTCGTTCCTTCTCAGAAAATCCTCTGTCTAGGGATCTTTAGATTCCAGCCGAATGATGCCTTTTCTCCTGGAAGAGAAAGTAGTCTTGATACCCCAGAAGACTTATAACCTGAAAAGGGAAAAAGCCAGCTCAACAAGGGAGATAATGAGAATCCTCGGTTTTCAACATTACCAGCAGTTCAATGGGCTTGGTCCAGTACAAGGACGATACGGTCTTTCCTCCTCCAAATCTGGGACAGAACTCCACTATTGTTGGGGAAGAAGGTCCTTTTCCCTAAAGAAGTAATGAGGCAAAGAGTCTGAACTGGTAGTTCTTAAAGGAAAAACTAAGAAGCAGAGTATCCTGGAGACCAGCTCCTCAGCTGGTGGTAACGACAGAAGCCAGATCCTCGGGCTGGGATGCCCATTGGGGATCTCATCTGGCCCAGGACTCCTGGGGAAAGGGGATGAAGAAAGCTTCCTCAAATGTAAGAGAACTTTCTGCAGTCAAAGAGGCTCTAACATTTTTCCCCCTCAGGTAAAACAAAATCACCATATGATAATCCTGACTGACAACTCCACTGTGGTAGCTTACCTGAACAAACAAGGAGGCTCCAGGGGAACACATGTTATCAAGGTAGCGGACAACATAGGAGAATAGAAACACAGTTATTCGTGGTGCACAGTTTGCCCCTTAAGGAGCTACTCACAGTATAAGACCGTTCCACACGGTCTTAGAAAAAGTCCACAGAAATAGAGAAAATAATTTCACTATGACCGGAGCTCCCAATATTATTCTTCTCATTCGTTATTCCATCTTTAACCACCGATGAACAACGATAATCCTCTGTTTCTCCTGCTGAAAGTATGTCACCATTCTGACTAGCACTATCGCACTTTCATTATATTAATTATATTATAGCTGGAAGAAACATAGGAGAATATCCTCTCAATCTCGGCCGTTTATCTGAAAGCGGGTGAAAGCAGAGTTCAAGTGAATGTTGGAGAATGGAGACTCAACCCCAATACCTTCTACATCCTGGTAGAGAGGTGGGGACGTCTACTAATGGATATGTTCACCATAAGGAAAAACAAGCAAGTACCAGAATTCAGCTTTCTCCCTCAGACAGACTCCATATGAAGGGGGGGGGGGGCCCTAAAGAAAATTCCACAAATGAGCTCCCACCTTTTGTCTGCATCAGCTCCAACGATGGGGCATGTAGGTTGGAAGAATACTCTTGAAAAACCGTGGGCTTTCAGACACAGTTATCTCCACTCTTATAAAGAGCAGGAAGGAAATTGCGTCCTACCTTCAAAGGGTTCAAAGAAAAGCCCCAGCACTGCATTTATCCTTGACTTCTTCCTCCAAGAGGGCCTGAAGAAAGGCCTAAAGCCAAACACTCTCAAGGTGCAAGTGGCTGCATAGAGTGCCTTTCTGGACATAAAGTTATCTGAGAACTCATGGATTAAGAGATTCTTGAAAGCATCAGAAAGAATGAAACCTCAGGTATGGCACACCATTCCTCATTGGGATCTTTCAGTGGCCCTATCCCATTTCCCTTTAAACCGCTAGGAAAATTCTCTCCCAAACAGCTTTCCTTTAAAACTGCCTTCTTACTAGCAATTATGACCACTAAGAGGATTGGAGAAACTCAGGCCTCCTCGGTTAAAGACCCCAATCTAATCTGGATGACAGGGTTATCCTAAAACAACACCCAGGTTTCCTTTCTAAAGTAGTGTCCAAATTTCATCTTTAACAGGAAGTTGTCCTGCCATCTTTTTTTCTTACCACCTCTTCTTTGGTTAAAAATAAAAGATCTCCTTGGAATCCTATTTCTTTTTCTGTTCCCATTCACTGAATCAGAATGTGGTCCCCGTTTCACCTCCGTGCCAGTGGTACCCGTGTTAGAAATGAAGACACTATTTAAAAAAATTATATATTTTTTAACATGGTTCCCTTTTAGAAAGATACACTACTCCCAACGTTCCTGCCAAAAATCCCCTCCAAAAATCGGATTTGTCAAACTCTCCAAAATACACCTCTGACTTCCTTGTTTGAGCTAAAAAGCGAGCCATTTCTTCATGTTAGGGAACAAGAAAGTCGCAGGAGCCAAATCGGGTGAATACGTGGGGTACGGCAGCAATTCATGACGCATTTCATGCAGTTTGGCAGCGAAAACTCTGGATGAATGTGCTGGTGCATTATCTTGTTGAAACAGCACCTTATTTTTTGCCAAATGCTGCTGTGTCTCCTTCAATTTTTTGTCGAAGCAGTCCAATAACTCACTGTAGTATTGTCCAGTGATAGTTCTTCCTTTTTCTAAAAAAAATCCATGAGGATGACGCTGTTCGCATCCCAAAAAATTGTTGCCATGACCTTTCCGGCCGATGGGACCGTCTTCGCCACCTTTGGAGCAGATTCACTGGGCGAAATCCATTGTTTTGATTGTTGCTTAGTTTATGGTGTGTAATGATGAATCCAGGTTTCATCAACGGTGAAAACTCGACACAAAAACTCCTTTGGATCTCGCTTATATATTGCTCCAAACACTGCTTCGAAGTTAACAGCTTCATCTGCTTGTTGTCCGCCGTGACCAATCGCGGCACCCACCGGGCCAACAATTTTTTTCATCACGAACTTATCATGTAAAATATTAATTGCTGTTCACGTCGACACCTAAGGCATCTTCTACTTCGTGCACTTTCGTTTGACGATCAGCGAGTATCATGTCATGGACTTTTTGAATGATTTCCTCTAACCACGTCTGCCGGGCGCACTGGTTGCTCCTCATCAAAAAACGGATGTTCGCCCACATTTAAATTTGTTGAACCAATACAGAACTATGGTAATAGATGGTGAAATGCCCCCATAAACCGCTTCCAACTTTGTTTTTATCTCCTCGCATTTTTTCGCATCCAAAAACAAAAAGTGAATTACCAAATAATACTGCTCTTTTTCCATCTTAGCGAAAATCACGAGACACGTTTTTCTCGATTGGCTGCCAAATCCAAACTTGCCCATAAATCAGTCTGCAATTTGTTTTGCCATCGTTTGATAGATAGCAGCACACGATGATAACACCAACTTTCCTCAGGAACGCCCTCTGTCGTCAAGCATGGGTACTTATTGAACCGCCCTCGTATTATGTATACAATATATATATAAAATATATATTAGTAAAAACGCGCATATCAACAACCTTGGGCGAGGTGTTTGGCGTCCTTTTAAAATTTTTGATACGTGCATTTTTAAAGGTTTTTTTGTGAGTATGTACAAATTACTTCCCCTTTACCTTGGCGAACTACACTATTTGTCCATAATTCCCAGCACATGATCGACAGTGAATCTCGGGCATGAAGGTGAAACGGGGTCCACATTCTGATTCAATGAATGGAAATGGAGAAAGGAACAGGATTCCAAGGAGACCTTTTATTTTTAACCAAAGAAGAGGTGGTGAAATTGCTTATCGATATTCATAATTGAGTATATAATGTGAGTCAAGCACTGACATTACTAACTTCCGTATGAATCTAAATTGTGTTTCTAGATGCCTGGGAACCGGAGATATTAACTATTAAAGTGCAGTCGGGAGTGATTTTTAAATATATAAATTGAAACACCTGAAATGCTCACTTTAACCCCTTCCCGACATTTGACGTAATAGTACTGCATCGCGGGAGGTGCGTTCCCGCAAAATGCAGTACTATTACGTCAAGCTTCTGGCCCCGGCTCCTGAACGGAGCCGGGGCCAGAAGCTGCGGGTGTCGGCTATATGTTATAGCTGACACCCGCCTCTAACACCCGCGATCGGAGATTTCTCCGATCGCGGGTGTTAACCCCTAACACGCCGCGGTCGCGCTGACCGCGGCGTGTCAGAGGCATTTAAACCTATTTAAATGTGAATCGGACCCCCCCGCGGCGCTTACCGGGGGGGTCCGCTCCTCCGATCGCAGCCCCGGGACTGCCGGTGCCCGGGGCTGCGCGATCCTCCTCCGGAAGCCGGGTCCCTGCCTCCTGGCAGGACCCGGCTGTAAGACACTGGGCATGCGCAGCATGCTCAGTGTCTTACATTACACAGTGCAATACATCTGTATTGCACTGTGTAACCTGTAAAAAAAAGCTTGAACAAGTGATCAGAAGATCACTTGTTCAAGCTTAGATGTCATTACCTGTAAAAAAAGTAAAAATAAATAAATAAAGTTTTTTTACAGTAAAAATAAATAATAAAAGAAAGTGAAAGTCCCCCCAAACACCACATTTCCCTTTACACAAGTAATAAAGTATAAAAAACACTTAATCACGAAAAAACCCCACTTATTTGGTATCGCCGCGTCCGTAACAATCTGTACAATAAATCCTAATCATAATTGGACCCGCTCGGTGAACGTGGTAAAAAAAAAAACCCAAAAACGTGCCAAAAATTAAAACTTTTTATCAAATTGCTTTACAAAAAATGTTCTAAAAAGTGATCCGAAAAAGTTACAAGCACCAAAATGATACCGATAAAAAGAGCAACTTGTCACGCAAAAAATAAGCTTACAACCAGCTCCGTAAACCAAAAAATACTATAATTATGCCACTATAAAAATGGCAATACTAAAACAAATGAAATTTTTTCTATTCTAGTTTTCCTTCAATAAAATTGGACAAATATAAATAAAACTATATAAATGAGGTATCACCGTAATCGTAGTGATCCATAGAATAAAGATAATATATTATTGTTATGCTACAGTGAACAACCCCCCAAAAAAATGCTAAAAATCCAAAACAAGAATTGATGATTTTATTTTCCTCCACACGTAAAAAGTTAATAAAATTTCTTCAATAAGCTAAAAACCCACTAAAATTAAGGTTTTTTTTACAGTGCATCTCGTCTCGCAAAAAATAAGCCCTTATTTGTCTAAATTGCTTAAAAAAATAAATAAAGATTGTATAGCCTATTCCCAACGAGCGTTGTTATAGAACGGTGCGGCGGGTAGTGACTTTCCAACACCGGTCAGGGTAAGACGGCGGCTGTTCACTGATCTGGGTAAGACGGCGGCTGTTCCTGACAGCCATCCATCCTGCCCCATGGACCAGAAGGGTTACGTCCCCCCCACACACCCCCAGTTTATTATCGCTGCTACTGGCTCATCGATTCAGACAAGCCAATAGCAGCGAATTTACTTATGACGTCAGTAATACCGGTCACCATGTCTGTAGACACGGTGATCGGGGCAGGGTGGCGGCTGTTCCTGACAGCCACCAATTTTGCCTTGCGGTCCAGAGGGGTTTTGTTGCCCCCCTCTGTCCATGTTTGCCGCTATTTGCTGGTCGATATGGTCCAGCCAAAAGCAGCAATATTCGTCACAATGGGCATCGCTCGGGTGAATAAGAGCAACACTTGGCGATAATTTCCCTACGAAAAACCAAGATATGGTACAAAAGTGCTGGCCGTGCACATTGTACAGATTACGCTGTACAACTCTTACAAGCTGTTCCAATGTGCACGCCCTGCCGTATCATTTCTCTGTTTTCAAGAGGAAGATATTAGGAAACTAATATTGGGACAAGAAGGACGGGGCCCCAGTATCTCTGGTTTAGATGTTCCTGTGTTTTGCCAGGACAGCATTTTCCCGGTGAATTCTGCTGCTTCTAATGGTAGGACTCAATAAAGAGTCTGTTCCAAAAGAGGAGTTAGGATGGACACTATATACTAAGGATGGACACTATATACTACTAAGAGACCTGCGACAACTCCAGAGTGACAAAAGTTTAGTTGGTCCCTTGATATATACTACCTCCTTATACACTAGACATTCACAATTTACGCCCAACCTGTTGTGAATTAATTTCGGTAAAATGAATAATTGTAACAACTGTTATGTCCCGTTGCTCCCTATACCCCTCCATTATTTCATAAGGGGCGCCACATAACGGGCACTGAACTTTCCAGAAATAATTGCAATTTCCATCTTGGACTCCATTGCACATCATATTTGGAAACCACCTATATGTTCAAAATGCTCATTTCACCACGTGTATTACACTACACCACATATTACACCTTGCTATATTCCCCAAGGGGTGTACATTCAACAATTATGGTCACTTTTCGGGTTTTCCTCTGTTTTGGAACCACTACGGCTCTCCAAATGTATCCTGACACATGTGAAGGATTTCTTACAAATTTGGCCTCTAAAAGACAAACATCCCTCTTTTCCTCTACTGTGCGCCCATAAAGCATTTTATATGCACATGTGGGGTACTTCTACACTCGGGAGAAATAGTTTTACACCTTTTTTGGGGTTATTTAATATATTATCCCTTGTGGCTTACATAAATTAGGGGTAAAGTGACATTTATAGGAAAATTTTCACCTTTTTAATGTTTAGGGCCTAATTGGATCATTCACCTGTAGGGGCAAATACATACATTACACATTGCAAAATTCTCTAAGGGGTGTGCGTTCAAAAATTAGGGTCACTTTTCGGATTCTTATCTGTTTTATACCACTAGGGCTCTCCAAATGCATGTCAAACATTTCTGTCAAATTTGGCTTCTAAAAGGCAAACATCCCCCTTTCCTTTTACTGTGCGCCCATACAACATTTTATATACACATGTGGGGTACTTCTACACTCGAGAGAAATAGGTTTACACATTTTGGGGGGTTATTACATTTTTTTATCCCTTGTGGCTATATAAAATTAGGAGTAAAATGACCTTTATAAGAAAATGTTCACCTTTTATCTATTTAAGTCCTAATTAAATCAAACACCTTTACAGACAAATACACATATTACACCTTGCTAAATTCTCTAAGGGGTGTGCTTTCCAAAATGGTGATACTTGTTGGGGTTCCCCTCTGTTTTGGTACCACTACGGGTCTCTAAATGCATCCTGACACATGTAAAGGATGTCTGTCAAATTTGGCTTCTAAAAGACCAACGCCCCTCTTTCCCTTCTGAGCTTCACTGCGTACCCATACAACATTTTATTTGCATGTGTGGGGCAATTTTATACTCGGGAGAAATGCTAGTACACATTTTTTGGGGTTGTTTCATCTTTAATGCCTTATGGGATACAAAAATTAGCCGTAAAAGTGACTTTTTTGGGAAAATGTTCACCTTTTTCCTTTTAGGGACCTAATTGAAGCAAACACCTGTAGGGGTAAATACACATATTACACCTTTCTGAATTCTCCAAAGGGTGAACTTTCCAAAATGGTGACACTTGTTGGGGTTCCCCTCTGTTTTGGTACCACTAGGGCTCTCCAAATGCATCCTGACACATGTAAAGGATGATTGTCAAATCTGGCTTCTAAAAGGCCAAAGCCCCTCTTTCCCTTCTGAGCCCTACTGTGCACCCATACAACACTTTATATGCAAAAGTGGTGCAGTTCTGTGCTTAGGAGAAATAGTTTTACACATTTATGGGGTTGTTTCATCTTTTATCCCTTGTGGCTTACAAAAATTTGGGGTAAAAGTGACTTTTTTGAGAAAATTTTCACCTTTTTTCCCTTTTGGGGCCTAATTGAATCAAACACCTGTTGGGGAAAATACACAAATTACAAGTTGCTAAACTCTCCAAGGGGTGTACTTTCCAAAATGGTGTCTCATGTTGGGGCTTTCCTCTGTTTTGGTACCACTATGGCTCTCCAAATGCATCCTGACACATGTAAACTTTTTCAGCCATATTTACCCTGCAAAAACGAAACAACGCTCTTTCCATTCCAAGTGCCCCCCTGTGCCCGTACAGCAGGGTACAGTGACAAAATGGGTAATGGCATGCTCAGGAGGAATTGCCCTAAACATTGTAAAATGCATTTTCCTTTTTAACCCATTGTGAAGGTGCAAATTTTAGTGTTCAATGAATCTATAGTAAGATAAAATTACATTTCTCTAATTTCACTTTCATTTATCTTTCACGCTCATGAAACGCTCAAAGGGTTAACAAAATTCCCAAAGGTTGTTTTGAATATTTTGAGGGGTGTAGTTTCTAAAATGGTGTCATTTGTGGGGGGTTTCTGTCATGTGGGCCTTATAAGGTCACTTCTAACTAAATTGACCCTCCAAAAGTAGGTTTTGATGATTTTCGTGAAAATCTGAAAAATTGCACCTAAAGTTATAAGCCTCCTAACATCCAAAATAAAGGAAAAGATGTTTGAAAAATGATGCCAAGTTAAAGCAGACATATGGAAAATGTTAGTTATCAAGTTATTTTAGTGATATGACCAACTTTCCAAAAAGTAGAAAATTTTGAATTTGGAAAACATTGTTTTTTTCAAAATTTTTGCCAAATTTCCATTTATTTCATAAATAAATACTAAATATATTTATTAAATTTCTCAACCAGCATGAAGTACAATGTGTCACGAAAAAACAATCTCAAAATCAACTGGATATGTTAAAGCGTTCCAAAGTTATAACCACTTAAATAGACACATGTCAGATTTTAAAAAATGGTCCGTGTCAGGAAGGTGAAAAGTGGCTTCAGCGTTAAGGGGTTAAATGTAAATATCTCGTTTCTAGGCACCACAGAACGGAAGTTATTGCCCTTTGAAGGGAGGACATATCACATATGTCGTTGGCCATTCAAGTGCCACCCTGTGAGGACGTATGAGATGGCAGGAAAAGTGATATTGACTGTCACAATTATAGTGTGTGGATAGGATGCCTTGGAAATAGGTTTGATCGTGTCATCTATAGGGTTTAACAGCCGGGAATGTGAATATCTTAATTCCAACGGTTACTGGGATGCTTCTCCCACAGCAGTTGCATTACGTACCAGTACATCCTATTGCTCTAAATTCAAGAACACCAAGACGTGCCCGGTGGGTTAAGGGTTTAAAGAGAATCTATCACCAGAAATGTATCCTTTTTTTTATCCCAGTTTTCATGTTGATCATGTCCTGCACATTGTTTTGGCACATGCTGCTGGGGAACAAGGTTATTGCCAATCAATCTGTGGTTTTTTTTTTTTTTAACGTAAAAAAATGGATGTGTATATTATACACACACACATACCACAGACTAATGCAATTTTTACAAAGGTAATGCAAACAGACCCATCTGTATAAGCCCTTTGTGAACAAATTGTGGAAGGCAGCCATACATGACTATCAGATTTTTTTTGTGTATATTTTATTTTTCTGTTAGTAATATTAATATCACATGTATTTAGAGTGGCAAGTTGGTAACAAAGATGTTTCAGAAGATTCAGGAACTCATAGATGACAAAGATGCCCTGGTATTTGTGTTGATAGATGAGGTAAGACATTTTCAACTTTTGACTTTAGGAATCGTAAAGCAAAATAAGAAGAAAAAAAATGCCCACCACCTTAGAATAAAAACTTAAACAATAGGCCCATTAGACAATGTTTGCTGTATTAATCCAACATGAATATCCTTGACGTTGTACACATTGATAGTTAGAAAAAGGCCCAGTTCGCTTCTTTTCACCATTAGCGTTTGACAAAACAATTCATAGGCTACAGGGAGGAGCTTGACCCAATAGCATAGGCATTTACACTGAAACACAATTGAGAACACACCACGTGTATAGCATTATTTATTTACAAAATGTGGTGCTTGTTCCCAATTGCATGGTTTAGGTGTAAATTCACGTGTTATCAGAAGTAACTCCTCCCTATTGTGTTTCAAAATGCAGTTCAAACACCATGTGTATAAAGATGAGAACTGGGCTGAAGGCTATGTTCACATGATGTGTTTTGTATCTACTTTCATTGCATTTTGAAGCCCATTGCAAATACATCAACTGCAAATACATCACAATGCAAATAAATGCTCATGCGTTTTTATCAAAACACTTGTGTTTTGGGATGCATTTGAAACCACATCCAAAACTGTGTAAATGCAACCAGGTTTGTAGTCAACTGCAGTACCATTCTTGTTGAGAGCGCTGAAATGGTCCCCTTTTCATTTAGAAGTTAGCTCTATGATGTCTTAAAAATAAATTTCATATTTTTTTTGACTGCACCTATTTTCATAATCCAAGTGTCAGGTCATTCAGAATAAGAATGAGTTGCTGTGACTCTCCCACACTTATTTCAGACACTCTTATCTCAAGAAGCCCAGAGTGCTCATGCATAGGGATTTCAGAAGTCTTGTTTTTTCTTTGTTTGTATGTTTTTTAACTGCAGCATATACAATCCAGCATGATAAATCAAGGACACTTACTCATAGATCAAGGCACCATGACACTGGTAATCTTCTTCTTATATTTTTGTGAAGTATATAAAAAAAAGAGTATAAAAATGGGCTTCTGGCTTCATTAGCATAATTATTAAAGTTTGATTTTAGAAGGAAGCAAGCCATGGATAACCGTTATAAGAAGTTTACCACAGTCACATTGCCATGATAAATGTTTGATTTTGATGGTCGATTCCCTTTCAAGTAAATAACAGTTGTCATGTAAGTTGAAATGTTCAGCTTTTAAAATTTACATAATGTTTCCTTTGAAGTAACTTTTGCTTGTATTTAGGTTGAAAGCCTTACTGCAGCACGAAGTGCATGTAGAGCAGGCACTGAACCCTCCGATGCTATTCGTGTAGTTAATGCTGTTCTTACTCAGATAGATCAAATAAAAAGGTATGTCTTTATTTATTTTTACAGTATTAGTACATTAACTCCTTCTCGACTGTCATATGGCTATATACGTCCTTTTTGCACCTGCCCGTACAGAAAGAGCATTTAAGAACGTCATGAAAGTGGCCAACTTCAAATGGCTATCTTCTGAATCCTGGCACAACAAAATAACACATTCTCTAATTCACTGTTCAGTTGCCCCTAGACACGACCCTGTAACTTCTGACTTTAAGGGTGGGTGGCCGCCATCTTGGATTTCTGTGTGACAGCGTGCAGATGAGATTTCTGTCTCTTTCTGCTGTAGTCATGCCCCCTGCACAGAGCCCAGAGACGCTCACTGATTACTTCCTGTCAGGATATTGTGAGCAGAGAGAGAGGCTGCTAGCTATAAGAGATAAGTGATCCATGGGAATGGGGAAGCAGGCACATATCTGTGAGATGTAGCAGACCTCAAAGTGTAACAGTGTAAAAGTCTGTCAGCCTCTTTGTAATCTCATCATCTCTGATCTGTCTCCTCTCTTTCTATGTGTCATATACTAGTACAATGTCAGAAGCCAGGTGAAAGTGTAAAATTGTAAAATAAGGGGTTAAAATTATTTTTTTTAATCTCCTGAACAACCTAAGTAGCCCTCAGCAAGAGATTCAACTTCAAGTGGACTTGGACTAAAGTACTAGACCACAAACTCTTATATCCTTCACTGTAATGCAAATACATATAAAAAAATGCAATTTATTCATATAATATAATAATAAATTATTTGACCACCCATCTGTCGCAGTACAGACCCCTTGCTAGCCTCTACAAGGGGGCCTCCACACTTACTAGCCTAAGTTTGGGCTACTGAAATAAGCTGTTTGTGCGTGCATACCAATTAGGCACACCATGTACTTGGTGCCACTCACTGGAGATTGGAACCTGACACGCCACATTTTAGGCGGGAGGACAAGACCCAGTGAACCCCCCCATCAATATAGCTACATTAAGCGCTCTACAACCAGAGCCACAAGTGTTATGTTATATGGTTTGTTTGTTTTGTTTTCCATTGTTTTTATGTAATGCCTTAGGAGACTTAGGCTACATTCACACTACCGTATGGGGGACGTATACATGGCCGACGTATATATACAGCTGATATACGTCCCCCATAGACGGCACTGGGCGCACGGCGCCCTACGGGAGCAGTGCGGTGCTGCACACGTGCGGCACCGTACCGCTCCATACCCCGGAAAAAGATAGGACATGTCCTATCTTTCTCTGTAGTACGGCGCCGTGCGCCATAACTTCCTATGGAGAGGGGCGGGGGTGAGCTGTGCTCACTTCCTCCCCCTCTCCCCGTGCACTGCCGTTGCCCGGTACGGTACGAGTGGGCAACGGCAGTGTGAATGTAGCCTTAGACCTCAAAAAAAGTCAAGACATAATCGCACAAAGAATCACAAGAATGACTGAACTCAAAGTAACGTTTAACGTCAGAGGCTTGAACACGCCTCAAAAGAGGTCACAGGTTTTTGCCTTATTGAAAAGGGAAAAAACTGATATATGTCTACTACAAGAAACCCGGCCATATCCCGAGATTCCCAACACATATTTTCCCACATGCGTTCCACAGCACATATACTAAAGCAGCGCGGGGAGTGAGCATATTTATAGAAAAACATATACCCTTCACCCACACACTTACTTGGGTAGATCAAGAGGGTAGGTTCCTCTTAGTAAAGGGGAAAATAGGTACAATACCAATTACATTAATATTACATTATATGCACCAAACAAAGGACAAATCACCTGGTTGAGGGAATCATTAAGTAAACTTAATGATATTACAGAAGGCTTGCAAGTTGTGGGCGGATATTTCAATATAGTTTATGATCCTCTAGTGCAGTGATGGCGAACCTTTAAGAGACCGAGTGCCCAAACTATAACCAAAATCCACTTATTTACCGCAAAGTGCCAACATTGCATTTTAAGCAGTAACATTTATCAGTCGTATCGGCCCCTTGAGGCCACAAATACAGGAGGGCACATTCAGACTATCATTGTAGCTTCTCACCAGGGTCTCTCTATACAGTAAGAATGTAGGGTCCAGTAGGATGACCTACAAAGATAATGCAGTTCTATCAACACATTCTCACTTTTACCGCAGTTCCACACAGCCAATGAAGTGTTGTTTTAAAATGGCGCTGATTGTAGCATCTCTTAAATTGCCTGGGTCTGCAGGAAGATTTGGTGAATTTGGTCCTTTTTAGTGAGCTCTGTCCTGGGGTCAATGGCCTGAGTGCCCACAGAAAGGGCTCTGAGTGCCAGCTCTGGCACCCATGCCATAGGTTCGCCACCACTGCTCTAGTGGATTGTTCATCAGGTAAATCAGTCTACTGTAGAAAAGTCCTAAGTGCTTTCAGGAAATTCCTAACGCAAGCAGATTTGCTTGACACATGGCGCTTCTGTAATGCATCAGACAAAAATTACACATACTTTTCTACGGTTCACAAATCTTACCAAAGATTGGATTATGTACTCACCTCTAAATCACAAGCTGACACAGTCAAAAACTCACACATCGGACAAATATTCATTTCTGACCATGCCCCTGTCACGACAACCATTTACCTCAAAGACATGGCCCCCAGATTTAACACTTGGAGGTTAAACGGAACCTTAATGGATTCATGAGCGGATATAAAAGCATTCAGATCCAAGTTAACTAATTATTTCCAAAGATGTGAGGAAGATAACCTAACACAAACCATTACTTGGGAGGCCCACAAAACCTTTATTAGAGAGGAATTCATGTCCCAAAGCGCCTGGGTAAGAAAAAATGAGGATGGAAAAATTAAATTCCCTTTTAAATCAAATCTCCCTTCTTGAAACCCGCAGCAAGAATTCCAAAGCAAAAAAACCTACCAACACGCAGAATTTACGGTCACTCTCTATAGCACAACAAAATGACCTCATAAAACCTACACACAAAATGAAGTATCCAATATTATTTCATCTAGGCCACTGGGGAAAAGCTCAGGGCCAGACGGACTGCCAATCAGTTACTACAAAAAGATGCAAGAAGCCCTATTGCCACAACTAACCTCCTGGTGCAATGCACTTATGCAAGGTCTGAAACTCCCACCACAAGCCCTAGAGGCTAACATTACGGTCATTCCAAAGCCCGGCAAGAACCCAGAACACTGGAGCAGCTATCAACAGATTTCAGCCCACAAACATGTCATAACTCAACTTAAAACTGCAACACCATTCCATTGGCAAAGCTCACACATCACCTACTTGGGCATAAAAATTACAAATACAATGTCAGACCTATTTAGCGCTAACTACAATAAATTATTATCCTCAATCTCGGATCAACTAAAAACTTTAAACATCCCTTTTGTGTCTTGGATGGGGCGCAAAAACCTATTAAAGTCTTTAATTATGCCGAAACTGCCATATCTCATACAGATGCTACCTATTCACATACCTCAGTCCTACTTTAATATGTTAAAGTCAAAATTCTCCTGCTTTCTCTGGAAAAACAAAAGACCTAGACTTAGTCACGACAGACTAATCAAGAAAAAAGGGTATGGAGGACTAGGCCTTCCAGACCCACTTTCATATTATACAGCGGTACATCTCAGAAGGTGGATCCAAATGTTTAACGCATCATGCACCAATCTAGGCATAGACATAGAAATGACGATCCTTGACAAAAATCATAAAGCACAACTATGGAACATCACCACACAAGGGACTTGCAAGAACTCTCTAACAGCAGGAATAATATAGGTTCTGAGATGGATCAAGGAACATTATACTAACATACCCAACCCCCTCATCCTCATGCTAGTGACATGATCCCCTACCTTCTAAATCCAAAATTAAAAATACCCCCCACAAATTTACACATATCCCTCTACGAATGTTTTTCCGAACTACAATGGCCGAACTCATTAACACAGATACACACAATAAAAATAGAACTTTTTTACATAAGGCGGTGATAAGAGCAGTAAAATCAACACTCCAAAGACAGACACACTCTCATGCATGATTCCTCATGGCTGGAGAAATGGCTACTTAAACCCAAACTACAGAAAGGAGCTATATCCAGAATATATGACTACTTGCTCTAAACCAAAGCAGGCTAAAGGCTAAACCAGCTTACATAGGGTATTGGGAAAAAGACCTAGGGATCAATATTACGGATAAGCAGATTTTAGGCTATTCATAATAACTTGCATGGATTTTCTAGATGTGTAAGGATTCAAGAAAATTCATATAAAATTGTAACTAGATGGTAAAACACCCCAATAGCTCTGAAATAGAAAGGGCTCTCACAGCAAGACAATTGTTGGAGATGTCAATCCTCAAAAGCCTCACTTGCACATATATATTGGTCCTGCCCAACATTTAAGCCATTTTGGAGAGAAGAGGAAAATACTATATATAAAATATCCAAAGACTGTATATTCCTAACACCAGAATCAGTTCTACTATGGATGCCCAACAAATCCTGACGCCCACGAAAACATCTGCCAACCATCCTCATACAGGACAGCTAAATTAACAATACCTCCCAAATGGCTTCAGTCTAGTCCTCCCACGGTTAAGGAATGGCTCTCTAGGGTAGACAACTTATATTGGCTAGAGCAGGGGTGGCGAACCTATGGCACGGGTGCCAGAGGCGGCACTCTGAGCCCTTTCTGTGGGCACCCAGGCCATCACCCCAGAATGAAGTTCACTAAACAGAACTCAAAGAATTTGTCTGCAGAATCTTCCTACAATGGTAGATGAATTTGCCCTCCTCCTTTCAACTGGGTTGGTGTCCTTGGGAGGCTGAAGGATTGAAAGTTGTCAATGAACAAAGAGAAATACTTTGCTGCGCTGGCACTTTGTAATAAATAAGTGACTTTTGGTTGAAGTTTGGGCACTGAGGCTCTAAAAGGTTCGCCATCACTGGGCTAGAGGAACTAGCACATTGGGAATCAAGGACCCACCATAATTTCAACTTGAGACAAACTTGATATAATGCAATGATGTGTTCAATACGGTGTAATTCCTAATGCGATAATCTATGCCACTCAAATGGAAATCTCTGGGAAGAGAGGCATAAACACTTTAGAACACAGTCTAGAGATAAATAATCTCATACCTAATTCAAAATTAAAACAACAGGTATTACATAGATGAAATCTCCTAATGGCAAAAATTGTTCTATTACTCGGTTGTTTATTGTTCTTAACTCAAATGTTTGAAAACATAATAAATACTCATTTGTATGTAGATAAAATACACCACATCAACCCTCCCCTCTCCCTCCCCAGAACCAATTCACCCCACCTCTCCCAAAACCCAGTCTCATCCCACACCCCCACTCTTTTTCCCTCCATCTAAGGAAACTTCTGGAGTAAAATGCATATAGGCTGACGCTGTGCCTTTAAGATGATGTCACAGACGCCACCTTAATGGCACTGCCGTCAGGAAGCCCTGGGGTCCTGATCAGACCTCAGGGCTGTCATGGAAATGATCGTCACCTCCCCACTACCCCCAGGGGCGATCGTGGGGGACAGACCCCTCCAAAGGCAAGTTAAATGTCGCGGTCTTGATGACCACGCCATTTAACAGGTTAAACGCCCGCGATCGGACCCCACTCCGACCACGGGTGTTACTCGGGGATGTCAGCAGTAGATTACCACTGACACCCTGCAACTTCCGATGCCGGTTCTGCTCCAGTGCATAACAGCGCTAATCACTGGAGCCCACGCCGTACTAGGGTGAGCTGGTGCCGGAGCTTATTTTCGTTATTGTCATAAACCGCTGTATTGCGGGTTAAACACTTTTTAATGTTTATATGTGAAGCAGCTTTGGCGCACCATGCGCACGACCATGCACGTGTGACGTCACCCGCTCTCCAGCACTTCCTGCGTAGGCACGCGCACAGTCGTGCTCTTGGTGCGCCGAAGCTGCTTCACATATAAAGATTAAAAAGAGTTTGAACCGCAATACAACTGTTTATGAAAATAACGAAAATATGCTCCAGCACCAGCTCACCCTTAGCTGGTGCTCGGTATTTGCAGCTTACACCTACTATTTCACGTGGTAGGTTTCCTTTAATTCTTTCTCAGCAATCAAACAAAAATGTATTGGAAACTTTTACATTTTAATTTTTGTATAAGGATATTCTCATTTAGCCCTAAAATGTACACATTCAGACGCTATTAGAGGTAAATATACATCCCAAAAGTTTTGGCCTGTTTCAATCGAGTACGGCAATATCTGACATGTGGATGTCAACTAATGTTTCGCCGCACAGCGATGTCCAGAAAAGAATTCGTGCTATTGGGTTTTTGGCAGGCCGATTTTGTGGTGCCACAGCGTACTTGAAGAGCCTATAAAGCACTAGTACGATAGAAAACCCTAAACATGACAACATTTAGGAAACTTTACCCCTCAAGGAATTTATCTGGGGTTGTGGTGAGCATTTTAACCCCCAACAAGCTGGCCTAAATGGTCTAACAAAACAAATGGTGCTGAGTAAAAACTGCATTCTTTTCTCAAAAAATTTTGTGCCAAATATATTGTGCCCAACTCGTGCCACTTTAGACATACGCCCCCAAAATATCATTCTGCAGGTTGTACAAAGTACGGCTGAACGCCACATGTGACAATAATGGACAGGCTGGGCACACAGCAGGGATAAGAAGGAAAGGGGCAAAATTTTAGCTATTGGAGTAAGGTTTTCACTAGATTGGAGTTGGGGTGCCCTTGAAGTACCAGTACAAAAGAAACTGCCAAGAAGTGACCCCCATTTCAAAAAGGAAACCCCTCAAAGAATGTATGTAGGGTTGTATGAGCATGTTAGCTCAAATGTAATACAAAGTGAATGGTGCAGAGTAAAAATTGCATTGTTTTCTCAAATATGCTATTGAAGTGACCTATGAAATCAGCCCAACTCATGCCACTGGGGACAAACACCCCAAAAATCTTTCTGCGGCTTCTTCCAGGTATGACAATATCCCATGTGTGCCAATAATCTGCAGGATGGAGACACGACAGAGCTCAATAGGGAATAACGGGCATTTGGAGCACAGACAATTTACATATTTTTTTTCTTTTTGGCATCATGAAACATTTGTAGATGCCAATACTTACCATTCAGTAGAAACCCCTCAGAACTAACCCTATTTTGAAAATTACACCCCTCCAGCAATTAATCTTGTGGTATAGTTAGCATTTTAACCCCACACTGAAGCGCAAATAAAATGCATTGTGGATAGTGCATAGTAAATTATTTATCATTATGTCATCTTGTGCCCAGCTCCTGCAATGGGAGACAAACACCCCAAAAATCATGATGTGCATTCTCCCAGGTACGGCAATATGTGGCAATAATTTACAGTCTGGGCACACTGCAGTGCTCATAAGGGAAGTAGCGGCATGATGTATAAGCTGTGCATATAGCACATTAGTGTAAAATCTACATTTAAGGCGGCATGCACATGACCGTATGGGGAACGTATTTTATGACTGCAAGCTTGTGGCCGTACATACATCCCCCATAGATGGCAGTGGCAGCATGGAGCGATGCGGTACTGCTCGGTACACGGGAAAGAGAGAGGACATCCATTGCTATGGTGATATACACTCACCGGCCACTTTATTAGTTACACCTGTCCAACTGCTCGTTAACACTTAATTTCTAATCAGCCAATCATATGGCGGCAACTCAGTGCATTTAGGCATGTAGACATGGTCAAGACAATCTCCTGCAGTTCAAACCGAGCATCAGTATGGGGAAGAAAGGTGATTTGAGTGCCTTTGAACGTGGCATGGTTGTTGGTGCCAGAAGGGCTGGTCTGAGTATTTCAGAAACTGCTGATCTATTGGGATTTTCACGCACAACCATCACACAGTCACCAGATCTCAATCCAATAGAGCATCTTTGGGATGTGGTGGAACGGGAGATTCGCATCATGGATGTGCAGCCGACAAATCTGCGGCAACTGTGTGATGCCATCATGTCAATATGGACCAAAATCTCTGAGGAATGCTTCCAGCACCTGGTTGAATCTATGCCACCAAGAATTGAGGCAGTTCTGAAGGCAAAAGGGGGTCCAACCCGTTACTAGCATGGTGTACCTAATAAAGTGGCCGGTGAGTGTATATGTTAGTGTGCTTGCGGCCTAAATGTCCAGGGATGTGTGATAAATACGGAAACACTCTTTCATACATTGTCCAGGTTTTTCTGGGCATATTTCACAATGGTAAATGGTGTCCTTCGGAATGCCTTTTTTTGAAGCATGGTTTGGGGAACTTCTCCTGGAAAGTGTTGCCCTAGTATAATATGTGTTGTGGCCTCTCTTCCAGAAGTGCTGGCACTCCCCCTTCCTGGTCTCAATAAGAAAATACTTAGCACTATATAATTCTTACGTGTTATTTCAAGTATATTATTATCTGAATGATATGCACGGGCAACTTCTTGTCCCATACCCTCAATTTCTGCATAGCGTTCTATGGTTGAAACACATCCCATATACTTGTTATAATCAAGTATGCACTCCGTATGCTGTTAATACAAGGACCTCTCTCTTGTCATTGAACTTAATACACAAAACAGAGTTGCTATATAGTGTCCTGCTCTCATGCCTTCTCATTTTTTTCCCAAGCAGTGACTTGGGGAGACCTCTCTGATTTCTGCACACAGCACCGCATGCCGCAGTATTTCTGGAACCAAGGCACCTGAATAATGTAGTGCTGGTGTAAAAATTGTCCAATTAGAAGTGGTAGCCCTGCTCCAGCAGTGGGTGCACCAAATCCCACACTATCTTCGCAGTAATACCCAGGAAAGGGGGGGGGGGGCATTCTGGGAGCACTATTGTGGAGTCCTTCCCTCCTTATGCCCTATATACTCCCGGGGGCTGGCAGGCCACATACTCCCGGGGGCTGGCAGGCCACATACTCCCGGGGGCTGGCAGGCCACATACTCCCGGGGGCTGGCAGGCCACATACTCCCGGGGGCTGGCAGGCCACATACTCCCGGGGGCTGGCAGGCCACATACTCCCGGGGGCTGGCAGGCCACATACTCCCGGGGGCTGGCAGGCCACATACTCCCGGGGGCTGGCAGGCCACATACTCCCGGGGGCTGGCAGGCCACATACGGCCGGGGGCTGTCTGGCCACATACGGCCGGGGGCTGTCTGGCCACATACGGCCGGGGGCTGTCTGGCCACATACGGCCGGGCGCTGTCTGGCCACATACGGCCGGGCGCTGTCTGGCCATATACGGCCGGGCGCTGTCTGGCCACATACGGCCGGGCGCTGTCTGGCCACATACGGCCGGGCGCTGTCTGGCCACATACGGCCGGGCGCTGTCTGGCCACATACGGCCGGGCGCTGTCTGGCCACATACGGCCGGGCGCTGTCTGGCCACATATGGCCGGGCGCTGTCTGGCCACATACGGCCGGGCGCTGTCTGGCCACATACTGAGAGGCTGTAATCAATAAAATAAAGAGTTAAAATTAGGGGTTATACTCGGGTCGGCTTATACTCAAGTATATACGGTAAAAACAGATCATTGAAATTTTTCCAATTCCACAATTTTTAAGAAAATAATTTGTTTCTAAGTCAAAGCCTTCAAAGACCAATAAGAGAAATCTTTGTAATAAAGTTTAGGATTTGCTTTTTCCAGTGATGTGCAAAGGTTTCATGGCTTCAGTTTGATGTAACGCTATGTTATGTTACAGGTCCATACCGGTTTATGCGGGCTTGTTCTTTGTTACTAACTAAATGGGTAAAGCACAGAGCATATGTAAATGTTAGAAAGTAATTGGAGTGATTTCATAATACATATTTTGTCACACGCTGATTCACTGTTCTGTATCTTTTTTTTTCCTTTTAGGTATCCAAATGTAGTTATTTTAACAACTTCAAACATTACGGAGAAAATAGATTTGGCCTTTGTTGACAGAGCAGATATAAAGCAATACATTGGCCCACCATCTCCTTCTGCAATATTCAACATTTACATTTCTTGCATAGAAGAACTTATGAGGGTATTTTCTTACTATTTCTTTGCTGTTCTAGTACATACTTTCAATTTGAAAACAAGTATAAATTAAATTTGTCGCTGGAATGTTTTTTTTTACATTTTATTTTTTTAGTGTCAAATTATTTATCCAAGACAGCAACTTCTAACTTTGAGAGACTTAGAAATGATTGGCTATGTGGAAAACAATGTATCCAAGCTTAGTTTATTGCTAAATGACATTTCCAGGTAAGATGTTTCCAGTAATGCTGCTAAAGATTTGTTCTATTTTTTTAAGCTATATTCATTATATACAGGCAGTCCCCGGGTTACATACAAGATAGGGTCTGTAGGTTTGTTCTTAAGTTGAATTTGTATGTAAGTCGGAACTGTATATTTTATCATTGTAATTCCAGCCAGAACTTTTTTGGTCTCTGCAACAATTGGATTTTAAAAATGTTGGATTGTCATAAGAATGAATATTAACAGTAAAGCTTCATTACAGACACCTTTGAGAGCTGTTACAGCTGATCATTGTAGCCTAGGACTAAAGTACAATAAATTACCAATATCCAGTGGTCCGTTTGTAACTAGGGGTCGTACGTAAGTCGAGTGTTCTTGAGTAGGGGACCGCCTGTAAAATGTTTTTGCCACATAGCACAGAACCACTTTTTTCTGGCTTCAGGCCTTTTTTTATTTCGGGTCGAAAAGGATAATTCTGACCTGATATTGGGTGGTTGCAGATGGCGAATGTATTACCTGCACTGAGTACAGGCCATCAATTACAATGTCTAGATAATCCTTTTAGATAGAATCTGTCACTTCTTTTCTCCCCAATAAACCCCAACCACCACTTTCTGGTAGATGAAAGCATACATGTCAGCCATACTTTATATATTAATAATTTACCAGGCTCAGTCCTTTTTATATTTATATTAATTAGGATGAAGTCCTCCGGACCATGGCTTTGCCGCCTAATCCAAGCCACCCGCACTTCGTCCACGCCTGCCTCTTCCCTGATGCCTCTCCTATTCGATGACATAACTGTTTTCTTTAAATTTTGGGCATATTCACTGGTTCCTGGTGTGCCATGCTCCCTTCTTTTTATGTGGCTCTGCAAGCTAATTTTTAAGCGCCATCTGTGAAGTAAGGTGTAGTAAGTAGAAGATGCCAGCACACTCAAAGGGGAAGGAGGCAGCTGGGGTAGTAGATGTGCACAGGGGGCTGTTAAGGCAGTGAAGCCAGAGCCCAGAGGGAGTCTGATAAAGCCCCCTGAAACACTTCTGTCTAATTTCACATTAATGTAAAGTGGATTTTTTAGAAGAGATGGTATGTTTCATCTAGAAGACAGTGGTGGTTTTTTTTATTTTTTTTATTTGAAGCAGTAAATCAACATGGATTTAACTATTTTTCTTTTTTGACAATCATTTGTGTGTTTCTTTGATTCCAGAAAAAGTGTGGGACTTAGCGGTAGAGTTCTTAGGAAACTTCCATTTTTGGCACACGCACTATTTATACAGGTAGGTACCAGCATTTATTTATTTAATTTTTGTTTTAGGTGAAAAATTTTGAAAATTTGAGGTGATTAAATATAATAAATTTCATTGAATATGCAGCACCAAGGAGCTGTATAGTTTAACCCCTTAACGACTTGGCCTTTATTAGTTTTTTCACTTCCATTTTTCACTCACCACCTTCAAAAATCGATAACTTTTTAATTTTTCCACATAAAGAGCCCTGTGACAGCTTATTTTCTGCGTAACAAATTGTACTTCGTAATGACGGGATTCAATATTCCAAGCCCTGTGCTGGGAAGCGGAAAAAAAATTCCAAATGCAGTGAAAATGGTGAAAAAACACATTTGCAACATTTTCTTGTGGGCTTGGATTTTACAGCTTACACTGTGCGCCCCAAATGACATGTCTACTTTATTCTTTGGGTCAGTACGATTACGTGGGTACCAAATTTGTATAGGTTTAATAATGGATTCATACATTTAAAAAAATTAAAACCTCCTGTACAAAAATTTTTGGGGGGATTTTGCCATTTTCTGGCGCCAATAACTTTTTCATACTTTGGTGTACGGAGCTGTAAGTGGTGTCATTTTTTGCGACTTTTGATGGCGTTTTCATTGCTATCATTTTTAGGACTGTGCGCCCTTTGGATCACTTTTTATTTAATTTTTTTATATTTTTCAAAATGGCAAAAAAATGCCATTTTTGACTTAGGACGTTTTTCCGTTACGGGGTTAAACACAGTGAAAAAACGTTATTATATTTTGATCGGGCATTTTCGGATGCAGCGATATTTAATGTGTTTATGATTTTTACTGTTTATTAACCGGTTAAGGACCGGGCCCTTTCCTGTTTTTTCATTTCCATTTTTCACTCCCCACCTTCAAAAATCTATAACTTTTTTATTTTTACACGTAAAGAGCTGTGTGACGGCTTGTTTTCTGCGTAACAAATTGCACTTCATAGTGATGGTATTGAATATTCCATGCCGTGTACTGGGAAGCGGGGAAAAAATTCCAAATGCAGTGAAAATGGTGAAAAAACGCATTTCCACCATTTTTTTGTCGGCTTGGATATTACGGCTTTCGCTGAGCGTCCCAAATGACATGTCTACTTTATTCTTTGGGTTGGTACGATTACGGGGATACCAAATTTGTATAGGTTTTATATATAACATTTCCCAGAGACTCACACTCAGGGGTTACCCGGAGTGGTCACTTAAAGGAAACCTACCACTTGAAGTGGCAGGTTTCCGATGGCAATACCGGGCACCAGCTCAGGGTGTGCTGGTGCCGGCGCTTATTTTTGTTAGTGTTTTAAACCGCGGTATCGCGGTTTAAAACACTTTTTAAACTTTATAGCCAGCGCAGGGAGGTACGTGCTCGGCGCTTACCATGCGCGCGGCTCTCCTTCACTTCCTATGTAGCCGCGCGCACGGTAAGCGCCGAGCGCGTACCTCCCTGCGCCGGCTATAAAGTTTAAAAAGTGTTTTAAACCGCGATACAGCGGTTTAAAACACTAACAAAAATAAGCGCCGGCACCAGCTCACCCTGAGCTGGTGCTCGGTATTGCCATCGGAAACCTGCCACTTCAAGTGGTAGGTTTCCTTTAACAGAGCCAAAAATATTGCCCACAAAAAGGATCGCAATTCTTTACTACACAAGAAATCTTCCCTTTCAAGTAACGAAACCCAAAAAGACATACCGGTTCTTTCTTTACAATATAGTTCCCAATTTTATAAAATTAAACACACAGTTCTCAAATATCTTCCCATCTTATTTGATGATGACAAACTGGAAAATACTGTATACTCAGTGATGGGTGCAAAGTTGTCTCCAGAAGGGGCTGTACCCTTGGCAATATGTTGTCCCCCTCCATGATCAAATAGGATAAAAAACCATGTAATTGGTTACACAATGTGGGGTTTTTCAGATGTGGTTCGAGACAATGTCGCTCATGTACTTTCATTACATCCACCAAATCTTCAAGAACACATCAGGTGACAAAGTTTTCAGTATCAGGCAGCATCTCACCTGCATTAGCGTTGGTGTCGTTTATGTTATCCGTTGTACCTCATGCAACATGATGTATGTGGGTTGCACCACAAGAAAATTTAAAATCAGGTTATTGGAACACATCAACGACGTCACCGGCAGTCAGAATAGGAACATCAGTGGAGCGTCGGCCCACTTCCGTGATTCACATGATAGATCAGTTAACACTCACTGTCTTTGTTATTGAAAAAAAATATGTACCCAAAAGGGGAGGAGACTTGAGGAGACTTCTTTCGGACAGGGAGGCTTATTGGATCATTATCCTAAACACTGCATCACCTTCGGGCATGAACATCAGAAACAAATTAATATTACATTATCATTGACATAATCTAGTGGGTCCCCGTGCCCCCTTCTGTCTCCTCTCCTTCTTTTTATGTCTTCTTTCTCCCCATTATTACCATTTTTTTCAGGTATCTTTATATGTCCTGTTACTCACCATGCTCACTTTAACCCCTTATCACCGACACTAGTTTTCAGCTCAATGACCAGACTCGATTTTTCAAATCTGACATGTCTCATGATAATTGATTATAACTTCGGAACGCTTTAACATATCCAGGTGATTTTGTGAATGTTTTCTCGTGATACATTGTACTTCATGTTAGTTATAAAATTTAAGTGCTAAGTTTTGCGATTCGTTCTGAAAAAAAGTGAAAATTTGGCAAAAGTTTGTAAAAATTCTTCATTTTCCAAGTTTGAAATGTTCTGCTTTCCAGACAGGAAGTAAAACTACCCAAAAAGCTTGATAATTAACATTTACGGAATGTCTGCTTTATGTTGAGATGATATTTTATGCATCCTCTCACTTTTCTAGGATGTTATGAGGCGCAGAACTTTAGGTGCGATTTTTCTCATTTTCATGAAAATTGCCAAAACTCAGTTTGAGGGACAACTCAGCTTTCAAGTGACTTTGAAAAGCCTAAATAATAGTAAAACCCCATAAATTACCCCACTATAGAAACTTCACCCCTCAATATATGTAAAACAACTTCTATTAAGTCAATTAACCCTTTAAGTGTTTCACATGGGTTAAAACAATATGGACCTGCGATTTAGAAACTATGGAATTTTTTTGGAAAATACATTCATTTAGGCCAAACTGACAGTTTCAGAATAAATTAAATGATGAAACGCACTGCAACGTTTGATGCCCAATTCCTCCTGAGTGTACTGATACCCCATATGTGGTGGTAAACTGCTGTATGGGCGCACGGTCGAGTATAGTATGAATGGAGGCGCCATTCACAGCAGATTTGTATTGGCACATTGTACAACCTATAAATTTTAAATTTTTTTGGTAATGCAAACATGATAGCTTATTTTTTATGGGATGAGATACAATGTATAGATAATTCATTTTGGGGGTCTATAGCTTATTCATGAGATTTTATTAACTATTTCAAGGGGGACACAAACAAAATCATCAATTTTTATTTTGGATTTTTAGCATTTTTTTCCCCCGCTCACCGTAACATAAAAATAATATTTTTTCTTTATTCTCTGGTTCACTACGATTGTGGTGATACCTCATTTATACAGTTTATCTTTGCTCAATTTTCCTGAGCAAAGCCAATATTGGAGAATATCGCATTGTTTTTACTATTGACAACTTTTTAGGGCCATAACTTCTGTATTTTTCTGTTGTCAGACCTGGTTGAGGGCTTATTTTTTGCGAAAAGAGTTGTTCTTTTTAGTCCTTTCATATTAGGGAACGTAACTTTTTTTGATCACTTTTTAGATCATTTTTTTGTGATTGTGTTTGATGAAAAATTGTATATTACGGGAAGTATTTCGAGTTTTTTTTACTTCGTTCACCGAGCGGGTTCAAGATTGATTTAGATTTATTGTACAGATTGATACGGACGCGGTGATACCAAATATGTATGTGTTTTTGTGTTTTATATACTTTATTTGCATTTATTGTGTAACTGCGGAGATTATGGGACTTTTATTTTATTTATTTATTTAATTATATAATAAAATGATTTTTTTTTTTTTTTACTATTTTACATTTTCTACTTCTTGGCTGTACCGGTCAGATTACACACTCCTCCCACTGGCCGGAACGGGCTGTGGCTTTTGAACCATTGGTCTCAGCTGATATAAATTGATGCATTTTACCATTTTTGTTATCCATGACTAAGGACGCACTAAGCGTCTGAAACGCGTTGGATCTCACAATGTATTTGTCAGTTTTTTTAATATGAACCAAATAAAGACTAAGCTTCTTCAATACCGTCTGGACATTGGTGGATTTGAGCTGGAGAAAAAGTTTGTCCCGTACATATGGACAGACTCTCTGATCAGTCATGAAAGTTTAGAGGGACGGACGGGTCTTTGTAGATTTGAAATGGTTTGATACTCGTTCCATTTCAATATCATCTCTTGCACGATTCTCCTTGGGATGTTTAAAGTTTGTGAAACCTTTTGTTTGTATCCTAAAGCGGCTTTAACCGATTAAGGACCGGGCCCTTTCCTGTTTTTTCATTTCCATTTTTCACTCCTCACCTTCAAAAATCTATAACTTTTTTATTTTTACACGTAAAGAGCTGTGTGACGGCTTGTTTTCTGCGTAACAAATTGCACTTCATAGTGATGGTATTGAATATTCCATGCCTTGTACTGGGAAGCGGGAAAAAAATTCCAAATGCAGTGAAAATGGTGAAAAAATGCATTTCTGCCATTTTCTTGTGTGCTTGCATATTACAGCTTTTACTGAGCGCCCCAAAAGACATGTCTACCTTATTCTTTGGGTTGGTACGATTACGTGGATACCAAATTTGTATAAGTTTTATAATGTTGTCATACATTTACAAAAATGAAAAACCACCTGTACAAATTTATTTATTTTTTTTGGATTTTGCCATTTTCTGGCGCTAATAACTTTTTTTATACTTTGTTGTACGTAGCTGTGGGTGGTGTAATTTTTTTTGCAATATTTGAGGACTTTACTACCTTTTGATCACTTTTTATAGATTTTTTTGTATATTTTTCAAAATGGCAAAAAGGGCCATTTCGACTTTGGGCGCCATTTTCTGTTACGGGGTTAAACGCAGTGAAAATCCGTTAATATATTTTGATAGATCGGGCATTTTTGGACGCGGCGATACCTAATGTGATTTTTACTGTTTATTTATATTTATATCAGTTCTAGTGAAAGGGGGGTGATTTGAATTTTTATATTCATTTTTCTTTTTACTATTTTCTGACTCCCTAGGGTACTTTAACCCTAGGTTGTCTGATCGATCCTTTCTTATACTGCCATACAATAGAATGGCAGTATATGGGGATTTTCCTCCTCATTCATTACAGTGTGCTGATGTGTGCTCACCATTCACCGGGACACGATGCGCGCCATGAATACATGGCAGGTGGTCGGGGACCGGTTAAAAAGGTGCTTTTTTATGAGCCTACATGCTGATACATTTGAAAAACCATGAAAGACGCACCTGGACTTTGAAACTCCTGCAGTTATTTTTGTGGTAGTCTAGCATTCAGACCATGCTTATGTAAAAGGTTCAATTAGTCTGGCATGAAATTTGGTTGATTCCCACCTCCCTTAACACTTTCCTTACCAGGTGTTTCTTGAAATTTTGTCATGTTATTGGCCGGAACAATTTCAATTTTGACATGTACAAATAAAAGTAAACCTACAGCATAAAGAATTATACTAAATCCCATTAAACTTTTTTTTTTTTTTTTGAAAGCGAGCTCCTATTATCCTATTATAAAAATTGCATTAAGGATATTCTCAGCTCAATTTTGATTCAAAGTTCTGTTTTGCAACTCATGAAAATTGGAATAAGAATTGATAAAAAGACTCTCCCGTAAATGTTGCAATGAAAAGGTCAGCTTGTCCCGCAAAATATAATAACTTACACAGGTGAGAAGTATGAAAAGTTATTGGCCTCGGAATATGGCAAAATGATGGAATGTATTTTTTGCTAAAGATTACTTTTTTGCGTATTAAAACATAAGTCCTACATACATTTATCCCAAATAATAAAGGGGATGTGTGATTTGGAGCTCACAATGAAAGCTGTAAAAACAAATCCACAGGAAAATGCCACAAATGTGATTGTTGTCAATTTCACTACATTTTGGATTTTTTTTCCCAGATTTCTAGTATGGGATATTAAATACTGACACAATGAGAAGCAGTAAATATGTAAAATTTAATTATGACAATCAAAAGCTGTACTATAGGAAATGTCATCAATTTGACTGTATTTATTTAATTTATTTTATATTTCTTTTTAGTCTCCTTCTGTTACAATTGAAAAATTCCTTGAAGCACTGTCCCTGGCAGTAAACAAGCAATTTGAAGAAAGAAACACTCTTAAGAAAAGCATTTAAAAGCTGTTGTAACGCTTAATAAGAAAGTATTTTTATTGTCAAATTTTATACTTCTCAATATATGTTTACTTCACAAAGAATGTTCCAGAACCTGATTATTAGGCTACATTCACACTAACGTATGGGGGACGTATATACGGCCGATGTATATACGGCCGATATACGTCCCCCATACACTTCTATGGGCGCACGGCACCCTACGGGAGTGGTACGGTGCCGCACACGTGCGGCACCGTACCGTTCCGTACCCGGGAAAAAGATAGGACCTGTCCTATCTTTTCCCGTAATACGGCGCCGTGCACCATAGGTTGCTATGGAGAGGGGCGGGGGTGAGCTGCGCTCACCTCCTCCTCCTCTCCCCGTACACTGCCGTTGCCCGCTACGGTACGGTACGGGCGGGCAACGGCAGTGTGAATATAGCCTTACTGTGTGATGGATTAGCACAGCCAAAAATGTTTGAAATTCATGTTTGGAGAACAGGGAAGAGTTTTGTAATGTCCTTCAGTAAAGAAATGACAAACAATTGTGTAGCGCTTGCACAGTCTTTTTAGATTATTCCTTTATTGTGTTGTTAACGCATAATCAAGATATTCAAGATGTAAAATGTTATCTGAAACTGTTGCCTATAACAACTATTTACTGAAATGCAAATTTTTAGAAACATTGCTGAGGTCAAAATGATTACTAGAACATTTTGTTCCGGGGGGGGGGGGGGGGGTAGTTTCTAAAATGGGGTCATATCCCAAGGATTCAATTTTTTTTTATTCCAGCTTTCCAGAGTTCTCACACATGTGGAATGTGTCGGTGCCCTCTACATCGCCCTGCACATTATTGTCCGGAGTCACAGATGCAAAGCGCATGCACAAGAACTTCGGCAATCCAGAGAGTCTTATAATGATAAGCGACAAGGTGCTGGAAAGAAACAGGGTATTCAGTTCAAACAGGTGGTGATCCAGCTTGACTTCTTGATCGAGCTCCCCACTGCACTGATTGAATGAAGGCAAGGAATAAAAGTTATTTTTACAGAAAAACATTTTTCTTAAAATTTTTCAACTTTTCCAACACATAGTCATTAGACTAAAATAATTTGATAACTAACATTAACCAAATGTCTGCTTTATGTTGGCATGGTTTTCTATGTGTCTTCTTATTTTTGTTGAATGTTATGAGGCTTGAATGTTATGAGGCTTAGGTGCAATTTTTACACATTTTCATAAAAAACACTGAATCATACGTTTGAGGGAACTGCTCAGCTACGAGTGATGTTGAGAGGCCTAAATAATAGTAAAACCCCATAAATTATTCTAGAAAATACACCCCTCCACATGTACTGATTAGTGCCCTGGGGCTGCACAGAACCTGGCTGTACCAAAACAAAAAAAAAATCTCATAAATTAGCTTAAGACCCAATAAAATGAAGTATTTTTAAAGTGCATCTAATCTTGCACAAAATAAGCCCTTATATAGTATGTCCAAATTGCCAAAAATCTACACTCAATGGCGTACCTTCCCTTCCATGCCATACCATGTGCACATATAGCACTTTACCACCATTGGTATTGGGTATTGGCAAGGAGAGATTGTGTATTGGCACACTTGGGAGAGATTGGGTCTCAAACTAACTCTGTGCTGGACTTACCCCATCTTGGTCCATTGGCTCCCCGGGCAAGAGTGGCGTAAGCTGGATCCCCCTCTGTCACATCCTCTTAAGGTCGGTTTGGCTCCCTGCCCCGCAGCCAGCACATGGGTGTGCTGTGACAACCGGTTTTATACGGTTGTTTATATGTATAGTTTATAGGGTTGAAAAAAGACACTTGTGCATCAAGTTCAACAAAGGAAGGGAAGGGATTGCATGAGGAAGGGATTTAGGGGAAACAATTCTATATAACATAACCATCAATGTTATTTAGGTGTAAAAAGGCATCTAGACCCTTCTTTAAGCTCTCTGCTGTCCCTGCTGTGACCAGCACCTGAGGCAGGCTATTCCACAGATTGACAGTTCTAATAGTAAAAACGCCCTTTCGCTTCCGGTGATTAAACCTTGATTTCTCCAAACGGAGACCATGCCCCCCTCCTCTTTTGATTTAATCTGAAACAACTTACCACCATATTTTTTGTATGGACCATTCATATATTTAAATAAATAAATCATGTCCCCTCGTAGTTGTCTCTTTTCCAGACTAAATAAATCTAGTTGTTTTAATCTTTCCTCATAACCAAGACCCTCCATACCCCCTATCATTTTTGTGGCTCTACGTTGAATCCTCTCCAGCTCCAGGGCATCCTTTTTATGGACTGGTGCCCAGAACTGGACAGCATATTCCAGGTGAGGCCGAACCAACGCCTTGTACGGTGGTAATATTACATCCCTATCACGAGAGTCCATACCACTTTTGATACATGACAAGATCCTACAGGCTTTAGAGGCAGCTGATTGACATTGCATGTTGTTATACAATTTATGATCTACTAGTACCCCCAGGCCCTTCTCAACAAGGGACTCTCCCAGATTTATCCCCGCAAGGACATATTTTGCCTTTGGATTATTAGCCCCCAGGTGCATAACTTTACATTCATTTGGATGACCAAACATTCAGTTTGTCCAAGTCACCCTGCAGCCTACGAACATCCTCCATAGAATGTATTACACTACACAGCTTGGTGTCATCTGCAAAAATAGACACAGTGCTATTAATTCCTACCTCTATATCATTAATAAATATATTAAATAGTAATGGGCCAAGTACAAAACCCTGGGGTACACCACTCATAACTGATGACCATTCCGAGTAGGAATCATTGACCAAAACTCTCTGGATACGATCCTTCAGCCAGTTCTTCAATTGCAAATGATTTCTGCCAAACCAATAGCCCTAATTTTACCCTTAAGGTGTCTATGAGGGACAGTTCCAAATGCCTTTGTAAAGTCCAAGAACACAATCTCCACAGCTGCTCCTCCATCCAGACATCTGCTCACCTCTTCATAGAAGCAGATCAGGTTAGTTTGACAACTTCTATTCTTAGTAAACCCATGCTGGCTGTCACTTATTATACTATTTGATGGCACATACTCCAGTATATATATCCGTGATATTTTTTCTCTCCAGAAAGTCATCCAGGCCTCTCTTGAACATGTACATAGAGTCCACCATGACAACCTCCTGCGGCAGAGTTCCATAGTCTCACTGCTCGTACGCCTCTCTCTAGGTGTAGAGGATGCCCCCTTGTCCTGGTCACAGACCTAGGTATAAATAGATCTTTGGAGAGATCCTTGTACTGTCCGTTCAGGTATTTGTACATTGTAATGAGGTCTCCCCTCAGTCGTCTTTTTTCTAAACGGAATAATCCCAAATTTTGTAATTTGCCATTGTATTCTAGTCCCCGCTTTCCCCTAATAATCTTGGTTGCTCTCCTCTGCACCCGTTCCAGCTCTACTATATCCTTTTTATACACTGGTGCCCAAAACTGTACACAATATTCCATGTGTGGTATGACGAGGGATAAAAGGGCAAAACTACATCTTTATCATGAGAATATATTCCTCTCTTGATACATCCCATAATTTTATTTGCTTTAGCAGCAGCCGCCTAGCTCTGGTCACTAAAATTAAGTTTACCATCCACCAATCCCCCCCCCCAAGTCCTTTTCAGCTCCAGTTTTACTAAGTAATTGACTGTTTAGAACATAATTATACTTTTTGTTTCCATGGCCCAATTGCATAACTTTACATTTATCTACATTAAACATCAACCATTTCTCTGCCCACTCCTCAAGCTTCCACAAATCCCTCTGTAATGCTAACCTATCGACCTCAGTATTTATTACTTTACACAGCTTGGTATCATCTGCAAATATTGAAACTTGACTGTGTAAACTCACTACAGGCAGTCCCCGGGTTACATACAAGATGGGGTCCAGAGGTTTGTTCTTAAGTTGAATTTGTATGTAAGTCAAAACTGTATATTTTATCATTGTAGATCCAGACACAAAAAAAAAATTTGGCCCCAGTGACGATTGGAGTTTAAACATTTTTAGCTGTAATGGGACTAGGATTATCAATGAAGCTTCATTACAGACACCTTACAGCTGATCATTGCAGTCTGGGACTATAGTAACATCCAGAGAGCTTCACCAGAGGGGTCTGTCTGTAACAATGGGTTGTCTGTAAGTCGGGTGTCCTTAAGTAGGGGGCCGCCTGTACAAGGTCATTAATAAAAAATATTAAAAAGTGGCCCCAATACTGACCCCTTTGGCACTCCACTGGTAACGTCAACCTAATCTGAGAATGTGCCATTAATGACGACCCTCTATTTTCTATTACTAAGCCAATTACTTACCCAAATACACAGATTTTCCCCTATTCCCAGCAGTCTCATTTTATATACTAACCTTTTGTGTGGCACGGTAATGCCTTTGAAAAGTCCAGATATACAACAACCACAGCGTCCCCCAGATCCAGTTTTGAACTTACCTCCTCGTAGAAACTGATCTCTCATAAACCCATGCTGACACTGGGTTATAAGGTTGTGCACAGTGAAATACTCCAGGATGGCATCTCTAACAAACCCCTCAAATATTTTCCCCACCACAGAAGTTAGACTCAGGTCTAGTTTCCAGGATCGCTTTTTGATCCTTTTTTGTATATTGGTATCACATTTGGTATCACATTTGCTACGTGCCAGTCCTGTGGAACATAACCAGTCCTCCGTGAATCTTCAAATATTAAAAATAACGTTCTGTCTATCACGGTACATACACCCGGGGTGTATGCCATCTGGCCCCGGTGATTTATCTATCTTAGTGGTTGTGAGGCGGCGCCGTACCTCTTCCTGGGTTAAACTGTTGACATTCCGAAGAGAATTTACATTATTCCTCATTGTGTCTTCCACCAGGGGATTTTCCTAGGTAAAGAAAGTTGAGAAGGCGATACTCAGTAGATTGGCCCTTTCCTCATCTCCTTCCACCATGACCCCCATGTTATTCCTAAGAGGGCCCACACTATCTGTTTTTAGTTTCTTATCATTTATATACTTGAAAAATAATTTGGGATTATTTTTGCTCTCCCTGGCAATATTTCTCTGTCTCTATTTTTGCGGCCTTTATCTGCTTTTTACAGGATTTATTTTTCTCTCTAAATCCTGTAATGCCTCATCGCTACCTTCACGTTTTAGCACCTTAAACGCCTTATCTTTCTCGCTTATTGCTTTCCTTACAAGACTAGTTAGCCACATTGGCTTTTTCTTGTTCCTCTTGTGCTTTTCCCCATAAAGTATGTGTTTCTCACAGGACTTTTTCAGAATATATGAGAAAAAGTCCCTTTTTTTGGGGGGGGGGGGGCTTTTGTCTTTGAGAACATTGACCCAGTCTATGCCTTTAAGGTCTTCCCTTAGTCCCTTAGTTGCTGAAAATTTGCCCTCCTGAAGTTTAGAGTGTTGGTTGCCCCTTCCCTAACACTCTTAGTAAAGCGTAATAGAAAATCAATGATATTATAATCGCTATTGCCCAGGTTCCCCCCAACCTGTAGTTTTTCATACTCCAGCAGTGCCCCCCCACCACCACCACCACCTCTTGTTGGCTCCAGGACTAGTTGCGGCAGGTAATTGTCTTTTGTAGATCAGAACCTGCTGCCTTTGAAGGACCTGCAGGTTTCTGCCCCCCAGTCAATATCTGGGTAATTGAAGTCCCCCATGATAAGTACTTCACCATGCTTTGAAGCCGCATCCATTTCACTTATCAGCATTTCCTCTGCTGCCTCCATTATATTTGGAGCCTTATAACAAACCCCTAGTAATATTTTATTATTCTTTTTCCCTCCTCTTATCTCCACCCATAGGTACTCCACATTTGCATTTTCGTCACTGATGTCATCTCGCAGGACAGGCTTGAGGCAAGAATTCACATATAAACAAACCCCTCCCCTTTTTTATTCATACGATCCTTTCTAAAAAAAGACTATAACCACCTACAGTAACAGCCCAGTCATAGCTACTGTCCAGCCATGTCTCGCTGATAACCACTATATCATATTTCTGCTCCAACATCAAGAGTTCCAGGTCCTCCATTTTGTTTGTGAGGCTTCTGGCATTTGTGTACATGCACTTTATATGGTTTTCCCTATCCCTATTCCTTTTGTTCTTATTCCCCAATCTCATTCCAGCCCCCCTTCCTCCCCCATGGACTATGACTCTTCCCAGCTCTCCATCTACACTGTCTATTTGCCCTGCCCAAGTATAGTTTCCCTCCTCCCAAGTCTCTAGTTTAAACACTCCTCCAACCTTCTAGCCATTTTTTCCCCCAAAACAGCTGCACCCCCCCATTGAGGTGCAGCCCATCCCTACTGTAGAGCCTGTAGCCGACAGAAAAGTCAGCCCAGTTCTCCATGAACCCAAAGCCCTCCTTCCTACACCAACTTTTGAGCCACTTATTTACCTCCTTGATCTCCCGCTGCCTTTCTGGTGTGGCACGTGGTACAGGCAGTATTTCGGAGAAAATTACCTTTGAGGTCCTCGCCCTGAGCTTAAAGCCTAAATCCCTGAAATCATTTTTAAGGGCCTTCCACCTACCTCTTACTTTGTCATTATTGCCAATGTGGACCATGACCGCTGGTTCCTCACCAGCCCCTCCCAGTAATCTGTCAACCCGATCCGCAACATGCCGAACCTGAGCACCCGGCAAACAACACTGTTTGGTATGCACGATCTTTGTGACAGATTGCCCTGTCTGTTCCCCTAATAATGGAATCTCCCACTACTAGCACCTGTCTGACCTTGCCTGTGCTCCCATTACCCTTCTCACTGGAGCAGACTGTTCCCTGGTTGCTAGAGGCCATGTCTTGCTGCAGAATCGCTACCCCAGAGCTGATATCCCCCTCATCCGCCAGCCTGGCAAACTTATTGGGGTGCACCAGATCAGGACTAGACTCCCTACAACTCTTCCCTCTACCCCACCTTCTACATGTTACCCAACTAGCTGCCCCCTCATTCTGCACCTCGATACTTCCCTCCCCACACCCATCTTCCCCAGAGAGTTTGTGCTCCATATTGTCAATTGCCCGCAGCCTTGAAACTTGCTCATTTAGATCCAGAATCTGGGCTTTCAGATGAGCAATTTTCACACATCCCACACACAGCAGTATTCCCCCTCGAACAGCTGTTCAAGGAAAGCATGCATGGCACAGGATGTACACTGTGTAGCAATGCCACTTATGGAGCCCATTGTTCTAATGGGGATTACAAGAGAAATACGGAAGAAAAGAATAATTCACAGTAAAAGTAACATAAAATTCTGCAGTTACCTGCTAAAGTCCCTCAAACTTAAGTCCTTTAACCCCTTAAGGACGCAGGGTTTTTTCGCGCATTTCTCGCTCTCCACCTTCAAAAATCCATAACTTTTTCATTTTTACGTGTACAGACCTGTGTGAGGGCTTATTTTGTGTGTAACAAATTTTACTTTCCCGTAATGTTATTTATTTTAACATGCCTTGTACTGCGAAGATGAAAAAAAACGGCACCTTCTTGTGGGCTCAGTTTTTACGTCTTTGACTGTGCACTCAAAATAACACCTCAGCTTTATTCTTTGATTCGGTGCGATCGCGGTGATACCAAATTTATATAGGTTTTATTGTGTTTTAATACATCTTCAAAAATTAAACGAATGTGTACAAAAAAGAAAAAAAAATGTTTGTCTTCTGAAGCTAATAACTTTTTCATACTTTGGCGCACGGAGCTGTGTGAGGTGTCATTTTTTGCGAAATGAGCCGACGTTTGCAATGCTACCATTTTGAGGTCTGTGCAACATTTTGATCATTTTTTATTCCATTTTTTATGTGATGTAAAAGTCGCATTTCGGACATTTGGGCGCCATTTCCCGTCTCGGAGGTCACCTCCGGCCGTAACCGTTTTTATATTCTGATAGATCGGGCATTTTGGGACGCGGCAATACTTAATGTGTCTGTGATTTTTACTGTTTATTATGTTTTATATCAGTTCTAGCGAAAGGGGGGGTGATTTGAATTTTTAATATTTTAGTTTTTTTTTTTACTGTTTTTTTTTTTTTCTTTTTTTTTTTCACTAATTCTTAGACCATCTAGGGTACATTAACCCTAGATGGTCAGATCGTTCCTACCATATACTGCAATACTTCTGTATGGCAACATATGGCATTTTTGCAGCTCATTCATTACAATGAGCCACTGGCTCATTTAGAGAATCTGCAGAAGCCAGATAGCTTCGGGTCAAAGAAGACCCAAGGCTACCATGGCAACCGATCGCCACCCCCGATGATGGTCTGGGGCGCGGCGATCGGAATAAAGATGGCGGTGCCCGCGTGGTGCTGTCTTTTAAATGCCACTATCGACTTTGCCGGCGGCAATGAAAGGGTTAATAGCCGCGATCGGTGCAAGCACTGACCGCGGTTATTAGCGGTGGGGGTTTGCTGCAATATGCAACAACCCCCACCTTTGTATGAAGAGGACTCAGCCCGTGAGCCCTCTTCATACATTCCCTGAACCTCTGCGCCGTAGAGCTACGGCGCAGAGCATTAAGGGGTTAATCCTAAGTCGCACTTTGGACACTGCACACACTTTGGATCAATGCACACTCGCCACCAAGCCCGCACACTCGCTTTTCTGATGCTTTTTAAAAGGTTATCTGCCACAAAAATCTGCTGAGCTCACTGCAACAAGATCTGGCTTTTAACTGTAGCTGTAAGGCATGCGGGGTGTAATCTAGCCCATCTATACTTGTTACCTATTGGAATAAATTTAGAAGTATAAAATGCTAGATTTGAAATTCTCCCATTTAACATTAGTATCATCATTTGACAGAATCTGATCCCAGTCTATATCCTGTATTGCAGCCCTGAATTTTTGGAAATTAGCCTTCTTATAATTCAAAGTTTTTGATTTTCCCACCTGTTTCTGCTTTTTACAGTTTTAAGAGGAAAATAATTATATTATGATCGCTGTTACCATGGGTTTCCCGGACACTGACATTTTGGACAATCTCCTCATTGTTAGAAATCACAAGGTCCAACAATGCATCACCTCTTGTGGGATCTTCTACAAAGTTGATAAAATGTCTCCCCTTCACAGATGAAGAAAAGCCCTGACCCCAATTTATATGTGGAAAGTTAGTCTCCCATTATCACTACGGTCCCCTCCTGTGCAGCCAGCTCCATCTGTTTATATAGGTGACCCTCTATTTCCTCAGAGATGTTAGGGGTCTATATATTACATCAAAAATTATTTTCTCAAAGCTCTTCTGGCTTTGAATTTCAACCCACAAAGTTTCAGCCTCCTCACACTCTTCTCATTCACAATCACTTTTAAGTTTCTTCTGACATACAGACATACACCACCTCCCCTCCTATTTGCCCAGTCTTTCTGAAAGAATGTAAAACCTTGAATATTAACACCCCAATCATGTGATGCCTTGAGCCATGTCTCTGCTACACCAACATCCAACTGTTCCTCTAATACCAGAGGCTCAAGCTCACCCATTTTGCCCGTGATACTTCTGACATTTGTGAACATACAGTTTAATTTTCCAGTTATTTATCTGATTTAAAGTATATTTACTGGCACATACACTCACCGGCCACTTTATTAGGTACACCATGCTAGTAACGGGTTGGACCCCTTTTGCCTTCAGAACTGCCTCAATTCTTCGTGGCATAGATTCAACAAGGTGCTGGAAGCATTCCTCAGAGATTTTGGTCCATATTGACATGATGGCAGATTTGTCGACTGCACATCCATGATGCGAATCTCCCGTTCCACCACATCCCAAAGATGCTCTATTGGATTGAGATCTGGTGACTGTGGAGGCCATTTGAGTACAGTGAACTCATTGTCATGTTCAAGAAACCAGTCTGAGATGATTCCAGCTTTATGACATGGCGCATTATCCTGCTGAAAGTAGCCATCAGATGTTGGGTACATTGTGGTCATAAAGGGATGGACATGGTCAGCAACAATACTCAGGTGGGCTGTGGCGTTGCAACGATGCTCAATTGGTACCAAGGGGCCCAAAGAGTGCCAAGAAAATATTCCCCACACCATGACACCACCACCACCAGCCTGAACCATTGATACAAGGCAGGATGGATCCTGTTGACGCCAAATTCTGACCCTACCATCCGAATGTCGCAGCAGAAATCGAGACTCATCAGACCAGGCAACGTTTTTCCAATCTTCTACTGTCCAATTTCGATGAGCTTGTGCAAATTGTAGACTCAGTTTCCTGTTCTTAGCTGAAAGGAGTGGCACCCAGTGTGGTCTTCTGCTGCTGTAGCCCATCTGCCTCAAAGTTCGACGTACTGTGCGTTCAGAGATGCTCTTCTGCCTACCTTGGTTGTAACGGGTGGCAATTTGAGTCACTGTTGCCTTTCTATCAGCTCGAACCAGTCTTCCCATTCTCCTCTGACCTCTGGTATCAACAAGGCATTTCCGCCCACAGAACTGCCACTCACTGGATGTTTTTTCTTTTTCGGACCATTTTCTGTAAACCCTAGAGATGGTTGTGCGTGAAAATCCCAGTAGATCAGCAGTTTCTGAAATACTCAGACCAGTCCTTCTGGCACCAACAACCATGCCATGTTCAAAGGCACTCAAATCACCTTTCTTCCCCATACTGATGCTCGGTTGGAACTGCAGGATATTGTCTTGACCATGTCTACATGCCTAAATGCACTGTGTTGCCGCCATGTGATTTACTGATTAGAAATTAAGTGTTAACGAGCAGTTGGACAGGTGTACCTAATAAAGTGGCCGGTGAGTGTATATCCTCACTACTGTTGTGCTCTCCTGGTTCCGGTGACTCCTGGCTGCTGATCTGAGTCTGCTGTGACCACTCATCACTGGGGCCTATGTCTGATGACTGCCCCTGAAGTGTGGTGGATCATTGCCATTCAGTGCCTCCAGGCTGGGCATCCTGTGGCCCTTCATTGCTTAACCTTGTGTCTGCCAGCTTCCTGGCTGTGGTGGAATGTGTTGGTACCTCTGACTGGAGAATCCGTCCGGCTGTGACCCCCACATCGCTTGCCCTGTGTTTCCTGTTGCCTGTGCTGTGTGGAAGAGTGGACTGCTTTGGATATGTACAAGAGAGGTAGGCTCTTCTTCTGCCTATGATACAAGGGCCCTGTGGTGGACTACATCTGCCTCCCCTTGTTGTCGCCCTACACCATGAATCTGCACCTACAGGTCCTCAGCCTGCCTAAACCCTGCGTGGTTGCAATATGAACTACTGAGACTTCCTCGACCTGCATCTTTCTGGTGCCTCCATATTTTCTCTTTCCTGTATCTGCCTTAACTCTGTGCCTGTCTTTTCTGGCCAGAAGACCTGCTTCTTCACATCTCCGGCTGAAGCTCTCCAATAGCCACGAGCCTCCCCTTGGGCTCCCGGGAACTGCAGGAGTGACCCCCCCTCCTGACTGAGGCTGGACTAGTTGATGTGCCAGATTGTGGTATTCTGTTTATCCTGTTTGCACCGGAGTGTTGTATTCTGTTTCCTGCTATCTCTCCTAATGTTGAACAGAAACATATTTTTTTTGTTCCAGGATCTACCAAGATGAGGCCTTTCATATTTCCCCTGGTCCTTTTTCCCCAACATTGATTACTTCCCATTCCCTTTCTCCCCACCCCCTTCACTCTTATGGTACTACTTGATATTATACTATTATTGTAACTATGTCCCCTAGCCCAGTAGCTTGTATCTGTGACCCTAATGTAATATAGAAATCCTTGCCTAGACCTTAATAGTGGTCTGGACCCTGCGTCTGCCCGGTTAAATGAATGGCTGGTATCACTTATCTTAACAGATGTTTGGTGTTTCAAATACTGAGAGAGAATACTTTTTCTACTCACTGGTCCATAAAAGCTGCTCTCCTATTGATCTAGCCTTGCCTCTTCTGACATGCTGCCCTTTGTGGACTCCATATCATACTGTTCCTGTAGTGCTTCTGACCATTCTGCTTTGCTCCTCACTATCCATCTAGGTCACCCCAGCAATTCCTACATATGGCTCTTGCTTCCCACGTGGCTATCCTCCCCAGCAGTTGAGACTACGGTGAAGGCGGCCCATAGTGAATTCTCGGACATAGATTCTGCATATCCAAACCCTCTCCTGGTGTGGGACTCGTATAAGTCCTCTATGCTTAGGAGACTGACTTCTCCAAGTCCTTTCTAGACGCTGAAAAGAAATATTTAGAGGATCTTAGTCAGGATAATAAACGTGTATGGGCACATGTACACAGGCTTTCAAGCTTATTATTCTTCTCTTTATAGTTCCAGATCTTCTACGCCGGTCACTGAAATGGATGCTATTCAATTTCTCCCTGTGGGTAGGATGCGCGGCAGGGGTAAAGTGGCATAGGGATGATTGTGAATTGCTGGTCCGCCGCCTGCTAGAGAACTTTCCACTGCCTTGAAGTGCGTCTCCCTTCCTGACTATGCAAGAGCCATCGATTGTTGTCCTTTCCTGAGCTGGGAAAAGATCCCACACTCCCTGACTCTTACAACTCCATTTCCCTTTTAAATGCAGACATTAAATTACTTGCAAAAATTTTGGCCCCACGACTGAACAAAGTTATCCTGTCACTGATTCACCAAGATTAGACAGACTTGATGCCTGGTAGGGAGACTGATATTAACATACAACAGCTATTTCTGAATAAAGCGATGGCTGAAGGCTCTTCTGACCCTGGCTTTATCCAGTCTTTAGACAACTGTAAGGCCTTCAAGACCATTGAGTGGCCTTATCTGTGGGCCCTCCTGTTAAATCACAGAAAAGATCACAGCAAAGGTTACATAGTTTATACAGTTGTACCCTCTCCGCTCCAGGGCGTCTTTTTATAGACTGGTGCCCAGAACTGGACGGCCGAACCACAGTGGTAATATTACATCCATAACCCGTAAGTCCATACCACTTTTGATACATGACAAGATCCTGCTGTCTTTTGAGGCAGCTGATTGACATTGCATGCTCCATCAAAGATTACTCCATCAAAGACACATGTTGCATGTGGATTATCTAACTGCGCTAGATGTTTATTCTTCTATTGTATAAATGGAGCTAAAAAAAACAATGACTATCTGTGCTTTCTCTTGGTCTCCAGTTATCAATACCCCATTTTCAGGATATAGGGGTTCAACCTGCTCTGACCCATTTTTTTTTCATATTGATATACTTAAAAAAATTCTAAGGATTATGTCTTGATATCTTTGGCTATTTGTCTTTACATTTTGTACTTTGGCTGATTTCCTTCTTTCGTAAGTGTTTTGTAAGTATTGAAAGCCTCAGTTGACCTGCCAGGTTTATATTTTCTGAATGCCCTCTTTTTATCATTAATTGTTCTTTTAACTGTAGCTGTAAGCCACGCAGGGTGTAATCTAGCCCATCTATACTTGTTACCTATTGGAAAAAATGTAAAAGTATAATGACCCAGGATAGATTTGAATGTCTCCCATTTAACATACCATATTTTTTGGACTATAAGACGCACTGGACCATAAGACACACCTAGGTTTTAGAGGTGGTAAAATAAGAAAAAATGTTTTTTCCCCAAATAGTGTGCTAAAATATTTAATAAAGTAACAGTAAAGTAGCTGCGCCGTACGGGGCGGTGCAGCCATGTTTCTCTTTGGAGAGGGGTAGGGGGCGAGCAGCCCTCACCCCCTCCTCCTCTCCCAGGCATTTTTTGTGGGGAGAATTACTGGGGAGACTTTATTAGGGGACATTTTATGGGACACTGTTACCTGATGCTGAAGGATTACCCCCGGCGACACTACGAGTGTTCTGTCAGATTCAGCTCTATACAGAACACTTGGTGGTCGGGGGGAGTGTTGTTCCTTTGACCCAGCACTAATTGGCTAGGGCTCTGTTAGCAGCAAGCTCAGCCAACCAGTGTTGGGGCAGAATTAGTAATGGGAATTACGGCTCTTTTGAGTGAGCCGGCTCTTTAAGCTCTCAAATGGCTCTTTAGAAAAAATTATGCTGACACGTAGTTGGGTGTGTCAAGAGTTACCAGGGCTTTATAGGTATGAGTGCCAATGGTCACAAGAGCTTAAAATCTATGAGGAGGAGGACACAGGAGGTGACAGGGCTTGTACAATGGTCACAGGAGCTTACAATCTATGAGGAGAAGGGGCACTGGCGGTGACAATGCTTGTACAATAGTCACAGGAGCTTACAGTCTATGAGGAGGAGGACACAGGAGCTGACAGTGCTTGTACAGTGGTCACAAGAGGTTACAATCTATGAGGAGATCGACAAAGGAGGTGACAGCGCTTGTACAATGGTCACAAGATCTTACAGTCTATGAGGAGGAAGAGACACAGGAGGTGACAGTACTTGTACAATGGTCACAAGAGCTTACAGTCTATGACAAGGAGGGGTACTGGCGGTGACCATGCTTGTACACAAGAGGAGGACACAAGAGGTGACATAGACTGTAAGCTCCTGTGACCTTCCTTGTACAAGCACTGTTTGGGAATTGTTCAGTTTTACAAACCTGTGAGAACAGCACAGCAGGCATGCGAGCAGAGGCTCAAGTACTGGTCACATGTCCTGTCCCCTCTTTAGTGTTATTTGATGCCCCTGCAGCACCAGCAGCTGGGACTCTGAGAGAAGACAGTGACCTGTCCAGCATCACTCACAGTGAGAGCTCCATGCTGAGGGGGCGTGGCTTCTGCTTCCCTTCATCAGATAACCTGGAAGTGGGTGTTACAGTCAGTGTGCACTGCACATGATCACCGAGCTCCGCTGCTCACAGAAAACTAATGTGGAGCCGGGCTCAGCACAGCCGCTGCGCTTACTGACAACATTACTGCCTCCATTCTCTCCTGCAGTGGAGGGCTGAGACCCAACATTCGGACTATAAGACGCACCACTGTTTTTTCCCCATTTTCTGGGGAAAAAAGTGTGTCTTATAGTCCAAAAAATACGGTAAGTAGCATCATGTGAAGTATCTGATCCCAGTCTATATCCTGTAGTGCAGCCCTGAATTTCGGTAAATTAGCCTTCTTAAAATTCAATGTTTTGATTTTCCCACGTTTTTGCTTTACAGTTTAAGAGAAAAATTATTATGACATTTTGGACAATTTCTGCATTGTTTGAAAGCACAAGGTCCAAAAAAGCATCACCTCTTGTGGGATTTTCTACAGAGCTGTACCATAAAATTATCCTGCAGAAAGTTGAAAAAATGTCTCCCCTTCACAGATGAAGAAGACCCCAATTTATGTTTGGAAAGTTAAAATCTTCCATGATCACTACTGTCCCCTCCTGTGCAGCCCATTCCATATGTTTATATAGGTGACCCTCTATTTCCTCAGTAATATTGGGGGGTCTATAAATTACACCAAAAATAATTTTCCCAAAGCTCTCTCTGCTTTGAATTTCAAACCATAAAGTTTCAGCCCCCTCACACTCTTCTGAGACCACTGTCTCATTCACAATCGCTTTTAAGTCTCTTCTGACATACAGGCATAAACCACCTCCCCTCCTATTTGCCCTGTCTTTGAAAGAGTGTTAGACCTTGAATATTAACACCCCAATCATGTGATGCATCGAGCCATGTCTCCGCTACACCAACAACATCTATCTTTTCCTCTAATACCAGAGCCTCAAGCTCATCCATTTTGCCTGCGATACTTCTGACATTTGTGAATACACTTAAATTTTCCACATTTCTTTGATTTATAATAATTTTACTGACACATATATCCGCACTATTGTTTTGTAACTTGTGGATCTCCGTATCCCCTGCTATACTCCCCCCATTAACTGCCCCATTCACACACCAACATAGGCTGCCCTCTCTCCTACCCCTTTAGTGTCTTCCTTTTCCTCCTCCCCAATCCTAGTTTAAATACTCTGCCACCCCTGCTAGGATCTTCTCCCCCAGCACAGCAGCCCCCCTTCGATTTAGGTGAAAGTTATCTGCGGAAAACAGCTTGTACCCCAAGGTAGATTTTCATATTTAACTTTAGATGAACTTGGTTCTTTTGCAAAAGGCTTAATCAAATTTTGTGGTGATCTAAATCTTTCCATAAACCCCAACTTGAAACTTCCTCAGGATGCACTTCAATCAACTACGCCAAATTTAACAGAAATAGGAAATCTCTTCATGCACTGTGATATCTGGCGCTGGGAGAATCCAGAAACCTGAGACTAATCATTCATTCTACTGGGTTTACCTCCCAAACCATTAAGAGCACCTTGTGTGGTGTCCTAATTAAACATGGTTCATGCTTAATGGGGACCTACCTATAAAGGTAGATCGGGTGGTAGGTGGATCAATGGGCACGTCCCCGCAATTTTTTGGTAACTTTTATCAATCGTTTATGCTAATTTTATCATCTGAGGTTACACGAGGCGGCTACTCCACGCCTCGGTAGCCTATTTTCTCCTCCTACTCACCATCTTCGGCTGCGCGCCCCCGTCTGATGATCCTGCAGTCTGTGCATGCGCAGAACAGCAGACCCGGCTTCGGAGCAGTGACCGCGCAGACGCGGGCCTGCTGTTCTGCGCATGCGCAGACTGCCGGATCGTCGGACGAGGGCGCGCAGCTACGAGCAGCTGCGCGCCGAAGATGGTGAGTAGGAGGGGTAAAGTGGCTACCGGGGCGTGGAGTAGCCACCTCGTGTAACCTCAGATGCGGCTACTCCACGCCCCAGTAGCCGCATAATAAAATTAGCATAAACGATTGATAAAAGTTACCAAAAAATTGCGGGGACGTGAGGATTAGCCCTTAAAAGGGCTATCCTCACCTCCCATTGATCCACCTACCACCCGATCTACCTTTATAGGTAGATTTGTGGTGGTAGGTGCCCTTTAAGGAGAGATGATTTCAAAATCTGCTCCCTCTTGACCACCCTTCAGCATCTGGAGCTAAACACAAACAGACCCTTCAACGAGACATTTGTGTGACCCGATTGAGGAGACATGATTTAAAATTTATCTATGGTCAAAAACAAGGCAGGTAGCATGCTCACTAGGGCCATTAGGGGCAGATAAACAGTGTTAGGGTAGTCCTCAATGGGGACAATTCAGTATATTGGAGAGGAGCCAAATTCAGGAAAATGACGAGCTCGCCGAGAATTTCAGACAAGAACACACCCTGGTTCTCTGAATAAAACTCTGCTTTATTGGTGCATGACATCGTCTTATATACCCAAAAGAAGGGCGTTTACATGTTAAGCTGTCTTACAATTATTGGATAGTTTCATCGAACCATTAGGAAATATTATAACAATTGGTCAGTTTCCATATTTTATTATATTTAATAATTAACATATGTCCTTGTTTACAGGGCATATCAATAATGAATAAATTCCATTATTGATTTTCCCATTAAGTGCCAGGTGCGAGCTGGCACAAGCTACCTTAATGGTTATTATTTCTTGATACCAATCAGAAGTTACTTAATAACTGGTCAAAGTCTCTTCTGGTCATCTAAACCAAGCAATATTTATACTCTTTATGCAACCTTATTTATTCAGCTCAATTCTCCTAAGAATGACCTGATAGATATAACATAAACATGTTCTGAATAAGGGGGAGCATGAGGGGATATAGGATCCATCCCTATCAATCCCTCCTTTTGAGAAAAAATATGAGGCTCTTCCCACTCTACGTACTTCAATGGTAAAAGACCACTGTCAGACTTCAAATTATGTTTCTTCACTGAATTCCCCAGAATAGGGGAGTCTCATATCTTATTCTCACAACATTCTCTCTCCTTCATCATCATCTCCCTAGTGGATACACCGTCTTAGTGATGGATGTTTCAATCAGTCGTTATGTAAGTCCTTATTACAGTAAGTTAGCAATACAGTAACAACAGGTGACTTGTGATGCTGTCACGACGGCTGACGAGATGAAGAGACTTGACCATACTGCTCCATTTTCTCAGCCAAAACTCCAACCGGTGGGTAAAAATATCATCAATGCTGGAGTTTCCTGCAAGTTCTTTGGATCACGGTGAGAATGTTCCAATATTGGACTATACTATGGAAATAATAAAAAAATAATGATAAAATCCAAATTCTTAACCCCTCCTTTTTATACTAAGGACATATCTATATTTATTTAATCTTTAAGTCAAAATATCAATAGTCAATAGGTTGACCAATCGAGAACAAATTCCAGCTCTGCAGTTATTAAGTTTCCTGCTTTAAACTTATCAGAGATATCTCTTGGAATTCGAATATCATCTATATACATTCTTGGATCTAGGGAGCAGTCTTCTCTTTACACCAATGAGCTACATTTAGCTTACCCCTCGGCCCAGTTTACTTAGCAATCTAAGTTTGAGCTTCATGTTTCACCTTACCAGTTTCCTGGAAACAAGGATTGTTCTCCTACTCATGGGGTTACCCAGTATGTTATGACTGGTGGGCGCAACTTTAAAAAACAATACATAGATAATAAATGGGCTCATACGAAGCCCTTCACATAGCTAAAATACACAGTATGTTGTGAGTCTTTTTGGGTCATCAGAAAGTTTAAATGATGTATTCGTTAGAACTGGCAGTGGCAAATGCTATACAATTAGATTTGCTTATAATTATCTGGTCATTATTTATCCTCTAGTATTTTTTGTTCTGTGACGCATCTCTGTGATCTCACCTTCCCACATTGGAATAGCTTCTAGCATGGAAATACTTTGTTGGGGCCCTCCCTTCTGGTATATATATATTTCAAGCAATAGAGACCTTTGTCTTTTGGAGAAGACTAATAGGCCCTATTCCCTTTAGTCAATTCTTTACTTCACTCTATTGTGTTGGTTATTTAAATTAGGTATAGATTGTCTATCCTTTGCATATCTTGCTGAATTTTAATTACCTCTGTTATGCCAAATCTACAGAAATTTCACTAATTTTAATTCTTCTGTAGAAGTTTCCTTCACGCATCAGGAGAGCTTCCGGCCACCCTGAGAACAGATCAACATACACAAGAGCATACTACCAACCTTGGTTAGTTGCATGAGGTCAATTAGCAGTCATTGGAACAGATAGAGGTGTCTAGGTGTGTGATTTTTCCTATATTATCGTAGTTATGCACATGTGAGATATGCTTTTGTAAACCTGGCTGTGGTAGTAATAACCCCAGGTGTGGAGCGTTGTATGTCCACTAGAGAGCACATAGCTTCTTTAAACAGGTGAGTTGGACCTTGAGCAGCTTCAGCCATCATAGGGTACATAGATCTTGGTAGGCATATTCTCTCCCCAGCTTCCACAGATCAGACTCATCCCGAGTGCCAGCCTTCGACCAGATCTTCCTCTCTTCCCCGGTGGTTTGCCAGGTCAGAGACTGTAAAATACTGAAGTCAAATGCATGGTTAGGCTCAGTGCTTACCTTGATCTGTGAGGTTTCTGGGACCTCTGCCGCTCTTGTCCTCCTGGTTGTCACCTTTTCCGCTTTATTCACCCTGTGGTTGCCTTGTGCCTCATTAGTGGCCAGTTTTGTATGTGCCTTTTACCTTTACTATGTCTACTTCTTGTGTAATATACAATGTTCCATCAGTTATTTGATTACTTTCTCATGTTCTACTAGTCTACCTATGGAGGTGAGGAAGTCCCTGTCTTTCTCCCTACAATATTGTATGTATTTACCTGAGACATTACTCTATGCGCTCCAATGAGGGCCTTCAGCTCCTCCTCCTGTGCAGACATGTGAAGAAGGAGTGGTTCTGCTTTTACTACATCATGTTGTGTGACCACTTCATACCCACTGTGGAACCGTCCATCCTCTCCGATGCTGGGTTTATCCGTCTACAAAAACTTGAAATCTGATTATTATCCTTAAGTTTCCTGTGCTATGATTTAAAGAAAATAAGAGGAATGATAAAAATAATTTTTCATGCCTGACTCAAGAATGCAGTGGTATAAAGTTTAGTGACAGCACAGTGTATGGTTACAGGTCTATTTGCTCATATATCATCTTATTCAGTAAGCTCTTCTTTAATTATTAAGCTTGAAACAATATCACAAATACAATAAAAAGAAGTTTCTTAAATATAAATACCAGAATGATGCAGCACAAATTTATACGTATGATATCTTAAACCCTCTGACTACTTGCAAAATGAGACTGAAATGGTACCAAACAGCTATAGTGGTGATTGCAAGACATCGGATGACTTTCCGAAACCCCCTTTGTTTACTCATTAGATGACTGTATCATAAAAAGAAGGTATTTCATAAAATAAAAATGTTTAAAATGGTAAAACAACGGTAAAACATAATGCCAAAAAGTATTGTTAAACAAAGATACCTTGTTAAGCAAGGTTTCCTACATTATACTTTCTATCTACCTTCCCCCCTGTTGACATTGCATCAATCACATTAATGGGAACTAAGGTATCTGGATTCAATGTCAAGCACTTAAAATCTTGTTGCCATGAGTGCTGCAATTTGCAATGTAAGTTTCTAAACAGGAAGAGAAAGTTTGCTGCATTATATTCAAAAAGTTATGCAAATTATGCAAAATGGAAATGGTGAAGTAGTTACTACATAATGGGGTATAATTTCAGAAGCAGTCTCTGAACTTAAATTCTTATAATATTTTTGCCTTAATTCAATACAATATAATAAAACGCCTACATGTAATAGGATTTAGTTGAGTCAGCTACCTGATGCTGCAGCTAAAAGGATGTCCACTGAGTGAGTGGAAATAAACGAAGGCTTCTAGGCTTCTGTGGAAAGTTGGAAAAGCTATGTGTCTAATCATTTATACAATTGTTGCATGAGGGTGCAGACATAGCAGATTCAAGACTTCTAATACAATACTCTACTCAAAGTAGTACATAGCTCGATTACCTTCATGTGTCAGAAAGAACATTTTCCTGAAATGAAATTTAGAAAACCAACCATTAAAATTTTCGGACTCCTAGTGGTGACATCCACCAAATATATCGTTGTTTCCTAAAAGTAAATGCAGCCAAAATTTTTGGACCCAGGGGAAACCCATCTGTAGAATTATCGTGATATTTTAGTCATGGGGAATGATAGGGTATTGGGCATAGATTATTGCTGCCTTCTTCAATCCCTTCAGCTCCTTGTGTATACAAGGTGCCAACAGAAGAGTGAGATGGGTTCACATGTGTCTGGTAGGTAACTGTTTCAGATGCATTAGGTTCTACTAACAAGTGAATTGTTCTACCATCTGGAAAATGGAGTGTAACCATTTTCTGAGACCCTGGAAGAATGGGGACACTGGGTGGTAATTGTACTGGTGTTCCTATGGGAGCGGTTTGAACGTTTATAACTTCTCCTAAAAGGTCCCATAGTTTCCTACAAGTGGGACACTTGAATCTCTGTTGGGAACATTTCCTTGGGAAATATTTTACTTGACCTAGCTCAGCTGTTTCTGCTGCCTGTACAACCTGGATTTGTTCTTCAGTACTATTTGGATCTTCGTCATCCAGAAGTGTCTCTATTATCCTTTCCTGGCACTAATCCATCAGTTCTGCTAAGAAGTGTTTTTTTTTAGCTTCTTTTGATAGTGCTTCCCATACAGTATTAACCAACTGTTGAGCACGTGTACTCATTTTTTTTTTTCTTATTTTTCTTTTTTTTTTTTTATAACTTTGCTTATTACTTCCTAAAGCTGCTTATAAGGTCTTTTATTGTCAAAATAAATGTTATCCCTTATTCCACCTGCTATATCCCGGAAATATTAGTCAGAAGTACCCGTTGGTGTGAAATACATTTGCTGTCTTTAGGTCTATCTTTTTCTCTGGCTGCCTCTAAAAATGCCCTTTTCCGTATTATGGCTATGAAGCCCACAACTACCTAGGTTGCCTTTACTCTATTGTCCTGCAACTTGCGGTACCCACTTATTTATAACTGAGCTCAACGAGCATATTTCAGTGCGTTGGTGTGCAGGCCCTAACATATGATTTGTGACTTGGCCAAGTGACTACACTGGAGTCACGTCACTAAATCCCCTAGGCTCCTTGGGTAAGCACGGAAGAAACTCAAAGTAAATTTAGCGTATACATATCTCTTATACATCAGCCAGAGTGTAAGATTAACTAAACTTTTACAGCTTACTATGATGAAAGTTGTTTCTAGTGCGGGTTTAAACAATTCTTCCGACTTCAGCTAACAGTCTCCGAGAAGTGACAATAATCTGCAACTTAAACCAGCCAGCAGGGGCGTCTTGTTCACACGCAAACCGGACAAGCCAGTATTACGGGAAGAGGTTAGTCTTTCTGGCCAGGAGTTGCCTTCGAGGTGGACTCATATCAGTCATACACCATTCATACAACAACATAAACAAACAACATATAATAGCGGCACAAACATAAACCTTCTCCAATATACTCTTATAATTATCTCAGGGATATTCTACGGTTCTTTGTCAATAAATATTGAGCAGTAAGAAGAAAGACTTATCTATAACGTACCGTAAATCCGGCGGCAGACTTTGAGATAGAGGAGACACAGAGAAGTTTGTGTAAGAATAAGGTTCTTACCATCCCCGGGGTTGTCTGTGTGTCCGCTGCCAAAGAGCCTGTTGTGTTGCCGGGTCTGCAGTACTGAAGTCAATCTGTTTCCAACTGCCCCACGTTGGGCGCCATTTACTGTTAGGGTAGTCCTCAATGGGGACAATTCAGTATATTGGAGAGGAGCCAAATTCAGGAAAATGACGAGCTCGCCGAGAATTTCAGACAAGAACACACCCTGGTTCTCTGAATAAAACTCTGCTTTATTGGTGCATGACATCGTCTTATATACCCAAAAGAAGGGCGTTTACATGTTAAGCTGTCTTACAATTATTGGATAGTTTCATCGAACCATTAGGAAATATTATAACAATTGGTCAGTTTCCATATTTTATTATATTTAATAATTAACATATGTCCTTGTTTACAGGGCATATCAATAATGAATAAATTCCATTATTGATTTTCCCATTAAGTGCCAGGTGCGAGCTGGCACAAGCTACCTTAATGGTTATTATTTCTTGATACCAATCAGAAGTTACTTAATAACTGGTCAAAGTCTCTTCTGGTCATCTAAAGCAAGCAATATTTATACTCTTTATGCAACCTTATTTATTCAGCTCAATTCTCCTAAGAATGACCTGATAGATATAACATAAACATGTTCTGAATAAGGGGGAGCATGAGGGGATATAGGATCCATCCCTATCAACAGCCTCATACATCCTTCACTTCTGGTGCATAAGACAGATGAAACAACCTTTTATAAGGTGCTAAATAACCCTTTCACTACTTCCACCACCTCTTGTCCACCTGGCAACATAGCCTCCTATATGCAGAACAAACCCCTCTGAGGATATTTCTAGCCTTGAGCAACTCTTCTCTCTGAAGAGCTTGCATCAGTGATTAAAACAGCCTTACAAATACAGCTTTCCAGCTATCTTCTTTATGATTCTACACAAAGATCTCCTTATATGCTCTCTGTCTTCAACAGTATCTTCTCTAAAGTTTACTTCCCTTTGTTCTTCATACCCATGTCCTGGTCACACCTAAGGAGGAGAATGAGCTGTAACAAACTACCATCCATTCACTCTCATTGACACAAGCCAAATTCCAAGCTATTGGTTAATCACTTTGCCTTACCTCTTGGAACCCCTAGTCCATCTGAACCACGTGGGATTTATACCGACCACAGAAGCGTGTGACAATATGCTCAAAACTTGATCACTCATTCATCGTGCCTGTCCCTCAAAAATATATTTTCTGCTTTAAACCCTTGATGCTGAAAAGGCATTTGATCGGGCAGACTAGGGTTTCCTGCAGGTGGCCATCACTCAATTAGGACTCTATGTTATATCATGATCCTACTGTGCATATCTGAGTAAATGGCTCAATATGTGTAACCTTTCCCATTAAAAACGGGAGGAGACAAGGCTATCCCCGTTCAGAACTTTTATACGTCCTTATCATGGAGCAATTTTTTTTCTTCTTTACGTGCTAAACCTGACATTCAGGGGACTGTGGTAAAGGGTATTGACTTACACCTGCAAATAATGTAGACCCTATAGACCCACTATCCCTTTAATGCCATGAAATATTTGGCATTAATATTCATGTCAAAATTATAGACACCTATTTATTGAATTACTTACCATTCCTTTATTTTGTTAGGATTTAGCGAACCAAGAGAATCTCATGGTGGGGTCATTCTAGTTACTCCCCGGAGTAATATAGCTCTTTTAAACAATTCCATTGACACTCCCAAAATCTTTCTTTGTTAGGGTAGTTTCACATTGGCGTGTGTGCTCAGCTTCCGTGGCACATATTGTGTGCGTTTTGTCTCCGTTTTGCTTCTGTTTTGTCTCCATGGCCACAAAAAAATTAAGGTTTAACATTGCTCTGAAAACATCACACCTGGTTTCTCTTCCTCATCAGAGAAAAAAAAGACATTTCATCAGCAGTTTTTTGTTGTGGACCCTAGACTTCACTTTTATTGTCTTCTATACGCATCTGTGAAAAAAATAGGACTGGTTTCATAATTTTTTTACACGGACAACTGATCAATGAAATAACAAGCCAATGTGAATACACCCATTGAAAACAATAGCTTTGTGAGGCATCCATGGAAATCACTGAAACTTGGATGTGAAAAACAACACTGATATGAAAAGGCCCTAAAAGCGACATTCTTAATAGCTTCCCAGGCTGGTTAAACTTATTCTTATTAGGAGGAAGATACAGGGAATAGACAGCCTTGAATACAATGACAGATTACAAACCTTTGGGTTATTCAGCTTGGAAAAATGACTGCTAAAGGGAGACCTCATTACAATGTACAATTATCTGAATAGGCAGTATAGGGATCTTTGCAAAATCAACCACTTTTCTCCTAAGAGGGCCGGCCAACCAATGGTGCAGGGGTGTACAGGGGTAGCAGCGATAGCAGCTGCTATGGGACCCACCGTGTCAGGCTCCGGCATCTGTGCTATTGGGTGTGTATATCTGTGTGTGTATGTGCTGTGTATTTACTGTATGTCTGTATATGGTAATTCATGTACGTATGTGTGTATATATATATATATATATATATATATATATATATATATACATATATATATGCATGGGTATATATGGTACTGTATGTATATATTGTGTGCATATACTGTGCGAGATTGTAACTCACTTGTGAGTTTACAAATATGTATAATATTTTAACCCCTTAAGGACGCAGGGTTTTTCCGCTCATTTCTCGCTCTCCAACTTCAAAAATCCATAACTTTTTCATTTTTACGTGTACAGACCTGTGTGATGGCTTATTTTGTGCATAACAAATTTTACTTTCCCGTAATGTTATTTATTTTAACATGCCGTGTACTGCGAAGCTGAAAAAAAATTCCAAATGTGGAAAAATTTTTAAAAAAAAACGTTCTTGTGGGCTCAGTTTGACTGTGCACTCAAAATAACACCTCAGCTTTATTCTTTGGTTCGGTGCAATCGTGGTGATACCAAATTTATATAGGTTTTATTGTGTTTTTATACATTTTCAAAAATTAAACGAATGTGTACAAAAAAGAAAAACAAAATTTTGCCATCTTCTGACGCTAATAACGTTTTCATACTTTGGCGCACGGAGCTGTTTGAGGTGTCATTTTTTGCGAAATGAGCTGACGTTTTCACTGCTACCATTCTGAGGTCTGTGCGACATTTTGATCATTTTTTATTTCATTTTTTATGTGATGGAAAAAGGTGTAAAAGTCGCATTTCGGACATTTCAGCGCCATTTCCCGTCTCGGAGGTCACCGCCGGCCGTAATCGTTTTTATATTTTGATAGATCGGGCATTTTGGGACGCGGCTATACCTAATATGTTTGTGATTTTTACTGTTTATTATGTTTTATATCAGTTCTAGGGAAAGGGGGGGTGATTTGAATTTTATTAATTTTTTTTATTTTTTAAACTTTTTTTTTCTTTTTTTTTCCACTATTTCTTAGACCATCTAGGGTACATTAACCCTAGATGGTCAGATCGCTCCTATCATATACTGCAATACTTCTGTATTGCAATATATGGCATTTTTGCAGCACATTCATTACAATGAGCCACTGGCTCATTGTAACGAATCTTCAGAAGCCATGTAGCCTCATGTCAAACGAAGACCCGAGGCTACCATGGCAACCGATCGCCGCCCCCTGATGACGTTCGGGGGCGTGGCGATCGTGATAAAGATTACGTGAATGAAAAGGTTAATAGCCGCGATCGGTGCAAGCACCGACCGCGGTTATTAGCGGTGGGGGTTTTCTGCAATATGCAAAAACCCCCACCTTTGTATGCAGAGGACTCAGCCCGTGAGCCCTCTTCATACACTCCTTATACCTCTGAACCGTAAATGGGGTAAAGGGGGCCCCATTCAGTGGTTTGCTTTGGGATCTAGCCTTTCCTAGATACACCCCTGCAATGGTGGATTACAATGTGGTCCATTCAGGCGATCGCATACTTGTGTCTATGGCAGAACGACTGAAAAATATGCTCCCTGCTTTGCCATAAACCGAGGAGCGCACGGGGGAGAGGAAGAAGGTAAGTAAAGTTTTAATATTTTGTTATTTTACTTAGGGCTGGATATATTCATTTTTGGGGGGCTGGATATATGCATTACAGGGGGCTGGATACATGAAATCCCTGGGGATGATATATGGTAAATACTAGAGGCTGTATTAATTACAGTTGTTTAAATGTGATGTACCCCTCAGCCTGATCAACAAGAACCTGGGATGCAGCAGGTTTTTCTTTTTTTTAACATTTCCATTTTATTGTTTTCAAGTGTAACCATGAAATTAATATTTGTAGCAATTTTCATGTGCCATACGCATAAAATGGCAGATTAGGTGCCCAGATTGCTTATAAAGTCCAGAAACTTGAGATTATTCTAGTTGGCAGAAGTGCCACAACATGGCATCTTGTGCACGGGTTAGTGTAGTGTAATGTCACTAGTGAAGGATCTTTATTACACATTGGAGCGGACGCCTCCTTAAGATTTGTTTAATGTCAAAATTCTAGATGAGGGAACCTCAGGTGTTAATAAGGTCCCCACAGAGGACTATCCTTGCATCTGCTTTTCATGAAGGAGTATTGGTGTTGGAAGCTAAAAATTGGGTCCAAATCGGCTTTTTCTGCTACTTCCGGGGCAGTCCTAAATTTCTGGTCAAAAAGTTCACACCTAAATGGCATCCCCAAGGAATTTCTTTTTTTTTTGAGAGTGTAGTCAGAATACAGTTAATAAATCTGGAAAGCAAAGAGTCCATGCCAACCTGGCGAGGGTCTGACAGCACCTTGAACTTTATATCTGTCAGTGTCTGCCCCATGCACACAAACGTGTAGAGAATGTATTCAAATTGCTGTATATACAGCTGGCATACGGCCCCATGCGTTCCAATGGGCAATACAGCCATCCATGTACATGGCCATGTTGTCCACCGTACCATGAGCACGACGTATAAAATATAGAGCATCTTATTTTCCACCTTATTTCCGTTCTATATGGCCCATAGAAGTCAATGAGAATATATGAAACACGGGCTAAATACGTGCTGCATACGGCTGTTCATCGCATGCTACCTTATATATGTGCAGTATCCAGAACCAGTGGGAGGTGCATTCTATCAGCCATCCATCATTTCCCAGCCCACCATATTATATATAGATACGGTGCCATAAGTTGCCAAACTTTTGCAATATGTCCCGTATTTGAGGCCAGAAAGCAGCTGTATATACAGAACAAAAAAGACCTTACGGTCATGTGCATGAGGCCTAACAATGCAGCTTGAAGGTGTCTGTTTACAACATTTCTATGTACTTCCTGGCTCCTGTGGCAAATAACGAGTGGAACTTGGAGGCCAGCATCATCCAAAGTGGATGGAGAAGGCATAATTGGACGAGGTCGTCAGGTATTCCAGAACTTCTTTTCCTATTGCTGTGTATCTGCCATTGACATCTATTCCATTAATGGAGAGAACAGCATGTCCCACTCAGATTCCGTCTCGTTGACCAAAAGACAAGAGCACCTGCTCATCGTGCACCTTGAGGACCAGGTCCAGGGGGTAACTAAACCTCTTCTCCATATCAGTGTGTGGGTTCTGGTTGTCCAGCTGATAGATCAGACCACAAGGTTTATTGACCACATAAACATTGAAGATTGCCATGTTTCTGTAGTCTTCGCTGACATCTGACCGGTAAAGTCACTTCGACCCACTGACTTTTTATCACCTACTTGACTCTCTATAACATTCCATAATTCAGCCAAGTATCTGAGAATCTTGAAGTAACCTGAAGATCTGAATCGGGGTTATAACCAGCTCTTGCATTTTCATTCCTGTTAAAACTGTTTTGGCAGATTGATTACTGTAATATGATAATATTCACCTAGATAACTCACCATTCACCATACACACGTCCTCCATGTATGAATACCGAAGACCAAATGTATAATACTGAGCTATATGCTCATTGCTGTGCACTACTCTTACCACCTTCACAATTACAGTCTGAAGATCTTCAACGCATGGAAGAGCTCCTATCCGGGTTGACTGCTATCCTGACATGTATTAGACCACCTGGGACCTGGGTTTTTTGTGTCATCTCTCTATTCATCATTGTTTATGATGAATCGTATCATTTGCCTGGTGTAAGTTTTTATTTTTGCACTGTAATGGTTTTAAAAAAAGCTTTCAATGATAAAATTCAATTCAAAATGGAAAAATACATCCAAATAGCCACTTTTATGGTATTTTGCCTCCCATTTAAATTTGAATAAATATTCCCAGTATATTGCACAGAATATTAAAAGGGGCCAACAGGAAATAAAATTTCTACAACAGATAACTAGGCCTCAAATGGCTTTGTATATGTATATCATCCTAAAAGAGTGTATGTGACCGTTTTATTACTCTTTTATGTCTTAGTATGTCTGAGTATGTGCACCATGAACAGTGCTTCAGCATATTATGGTGCTATATAAAGGATTGAGGACAAAAGGAATTGTGTATTCATTAATGTATCCTGCTAAGTTGAAAATACTTCATGATGGCAAGTCTTATTTTTTTGAGAACTCAAGTGAGGCCAATAACTGGATAGAGAGGGTGCTAAAGATCTAGAAGGATGTGGCTTCAGGTAGAGATGTCTAACCCAATATGATTGATAAGTTTTGAGTCTGGGGTTTCTTTTCCCCCAGATAGTTAGTGGTGGGATAGGGGGAAGGGCAAGAGTTGGTAAGGGAGGTTTTTTTAATATATATTATATTTATTCATTCTTTCTTATTTTTTTTTCCTTGTTATAAATGGTTAAGATCTTTTAATGGAATGTGTGTGGTCTTAATTATAGATTAAAGAGGATTTGTGTAATTCGTATCAGCCTGATATTTTGTTTTAATATAATGGTTTGCCAATATTTCTTTTGGGTGACTTTAATCGGGCTGTTAATTAAAATTTTGACAGATGTGGTAGATTTTCTTTATCTTCATACACGCCCTGTCAGAGTTATACTTTGTTTGGTAGATTAATTGATGAGTTTGGATGGAGAGATCTCTGGAGAGAGAGAGAAATCCTAGCAGCCAACAATTTACATGTCCCATGACTCACTTTCCAGAATAGATATGGTATTGGCAAATAATGAGGGGTGTCTTATGCTAGATAAAATAGGCAAGAGGCCTATCCTATCAATCACCAATTTGGTTTGTCTTGCGGAGGAGCTGTGATACTGGTATCACCTTTTATAAAGTTAAACCCAGTTGCCCATCCATTCAACGCGCGCGCCGCCGGCACATGTATCTGCGCGCCGGCCGACACTTCCCCCACCCGCGGCCCTCCTATCACATCTCACCGCCCGGCAGAGGTACCAGTCCCTGCCCCAGCCCAATGTCCGCGCTAGCCGTCGCCCCCCCCCGTTTTCGCTGCCCCCCCCAGACTCCGGTCCCCCCCCCCGGCTCCGACATCCCCGTTCCCCCCTCCCCCACCCCGGCTACGATTCTCACGTCCCCCCCCGGTAACTTCTATGTATGTATATATATGTGTGTGTGTGTGTGTGAATGTATGCATAGATGTCTCTGTGTGTGTTTGTATGTGTGTAATATATATATTCTGTATATGTATGGGTGTATATTTGCTGTATATACTCCTTATATATGTGTATGTATGTGTGTACATTCAGCGTGCCACCATGTAAAATATACTATATGGCGGCACACTGTATGTATTATATGGTATATGGCGGCACACTGTATGTATTATATGGTATATGGCGGCACGCTGTATGTATTATATGGTATATGGGGGCACACTGTATGTATTATATGGTATATGGTGGCACGCTGTATGTATTATATGGTATATGGCGGCACTCTATGTATTATATGGTATATGGCGGCACTCTATGTATTATATGGTATATGGCGGCACGCTGTATGTATTATATGGTATATGGCTGCACGCTGTATGTATTATATGGTATATGGGGGCACACTGTATGTATTATATGGTATATGGTGGCACGCTGTATGTATTATATGGTATATGGCTGCACGCTGTATGTATAATATGGTATATGGTGGCACGCTGTATGTATTATATGGTATATGGCAGCACACTGTATGTATTATATGGTATATGGGGGCACAGTGTATGTATTATATGGTATATGGGGGCACGCTGTATGTATTATATGGTATATGGGGGCACCCTGTATGTATTATATGGTATATGGGGGCACAGTGTATGTATTATATGGTATATGGGGGCACACTGTATGTATTATATGGTATATGGGGGCATGCTGTATGTATTATATGGTATATGGCTGCACGCTGTATGTATTATATGGTATATGGGGGCACGCTGTATGTATTATATGGTATATGGGGGCACGCTGTATGTATTATATGGTATATGGCGGCACACTATATGTATTATATGGTATATGGGGGCACGCTGTATGTATTATATGGTATATGGGGGCACGCTGTATGTATTATATGGTATATGGGGGCACGCTGTATGTATTATATGGTATATGGGGGCACGCTGTATGTATTATATGGTATATGGCGGCACACTGTATGTATTATATGGTATATGGCTGCACGCTGTATGTATTATATGGTATATGGGGGCACGCTGTATGTATTATATGGTATATGGCGGCACACTGTATGTATTATATGGTATATGGCGGCACGCTGTATGTATTATATGGTATATGGGGGCACGCTGTATGTATTATATGGTATATGGGGGCACGCTGTATGTATTATATGGTATATGGGGGCACGCTGTATGTATTATATGGTATATGGCTGCACGCTGTATGTATTATATGGTATATGGGGGCACACTGTATGTATTATATGGTATATGGGGGCACGCTGTATGTATTATATGGTATATGGCGGCACACTGTATGTATTATATGGTATATGGCGGCATGCTGTGTGTATTATATGGTATATGGCGGCACACTGTATGTATGATATGGAATATGGCGGCACGCTGTATGTATTATATGGTATATGGCGGCACACTGTATGTATTATATGGTATATGGCGGCATGCTGTATTGATTTTATATTATATGGCGGATTGTTGTATGTATTTGTGCTTTGTGGTAGCTCGCTGTGTGTATTATATAGTACATGGAGGGATGCTGTATGTATTTTGCATTGCTTTATTTTAACATTAAACCGATATGATTGGGTCTGGTCCTGACACTCCTTGATATATTACATACATGGAGTGGGGGGGGGGGGGCGTCTTTTTATAGTTCGCCTCAGGCAGCAGAAAGGCTAGGTGCACCCCTGCATTGAAGGCATACCTGAGGGGCTTGATTTTTGACCAAGTGGTGTATATTAAAAAAAGAAATAGAACTGATATGCAAAACCTAAAAAGTAAAGTAATGGAATTGGAAGGGAAGTTTGTATCTGATCCTTCAGAAGAGCATAAACAATTGTGGTTGGAAGCTCAGGAATGTTTCAGGAGGCATTGTTTAAAGAAGGCATCATTGGATTCAAAGATGTGTAGACAGAAATCAGTGATGGGTCGGTATGTCTTAACGGGTCATCTTGCTAAGGTAATTAAAGGACAGCAAGCTAGGAATATTATTGGGGCAATAAGGGCTAGAAGAGGTAATTTAGTGTCCTCACAAGAAGAAATAGGAGAAGAGTTTAGGGCATATTTTGAGATGTTATATACCTCTGAGTTGAAGGCAGATATAAGTGATATACAGACAGTTCTTCCTGCTATTAACATTCCCGATATCTTTATAGAGGAGGCAGGCAATTTGGACCAACGCCTAAATTTAGAAGAGCTAAGATATGTTTTAAAAAGCCTCCCAATGGGAAAAGCTGTGGGAACAGATGGTATTCCTCCAGAGGTTATATCATCCTTCTCTGAGATTTTATTGCCTGAACTTTTAAAGGTATACAATTATTCATATGCAAAAAGCATGTTACCAGAATCAATGAAAGAAGGTATAATTATATTGCTGTTGAAGGAAGGTAAATCCCCCCAGGAGGTGAAGTCATACCGGACGATCTCCCTGCTGAATACCAACTATAAACTTTTAGCTAAAATCATATCAACTAGACTGCAAAAAGTTATTTGGTTGGTTGTTCATAATGATCAGATGGGATTCATGCCAGGGAGATTGGTTAGGCATAATATCACACGTACATGGTGGAACATTCAAACTCAATGTGAGGCTCGGGATAATAGAATGGTGGTCTCACTCGATGCAGTCAAAAACCTTTGATTAGAAGCTATTAACCCCTTAGCGCTCTGCGCCGTAGCTGTACTGCGCTGAGTCCCGCGAATAGCGCTCAGCACAGTACAGCTACTGCGCAGAGACGATGCCGGTTCAGCGCTGCATAGCGGTAATCTACCGGTATCTACCGTTGACATCCCCGGCTAACACCCGCGGTCGGAGTGGGCTCCGATCGCGGGTGTTTAACCCGTTAAATGCCGAGGTCAACACGACCGCTGCATTTAACATGCCTTCTGAGGGTCTTTACCCCACGATCGGCCCCCCTGCACCGTTTTCGGGGGGGGGGGCGATCGGGACCCCAGAGAAGCCTGGAGGGATTACCTTTAAGATGGCGTCTGTGACGTCATCTTAAAGGCAAAGTGTCAGCCTATGCATCTGCATAGGCTGGCACTGCTAATACCCTGCAATACATCAGTATTGCAGAGTATTATCAAGAACAAGCAATCAGATGATTGCTTGTTCATATCCCATGGTGGATCATGTAAAAAAATGTAAAAAAAAATGTTTTTCAATAAAAAATTACTTTATAAATCACTAAAAATGCCCATAAGCCCCAAAACATATAAAGAGACATATAACGCTCAAAAAAGTCTAAATCATAACACAAACCCCACATATATAGTATCACCGCGTCCGTAACAATCCATAGAATAAAACTAAATAACTATTGAACCCATATGATGAACGCCGTAAAAAAAAACGTTAAAAACCCGCCAAAAATTATGATTTTTACCTATTATATCCCACTAAAAATGCAATAAAAAGTGATCAACAAAACATATGTAGAATGATACCTTTGCAAAGAACAACATGTCCCGCAACAAACAAGCCATCAACCAGCTCTGTAGCCAAAAACGTAACAATGTTATGCCATTTGGAAGACAGCGATGCAAAAATGATAGATTTTTCCCCACATTAGGGTTTTATTTGGCAAATTTAGTAAAACATAAGAAAAAATATTCATGTCTGGTATTCCCGTAATCGTAAAGACCCATAGAATAAAGATAACATGATTATTAGGCTATACGGTGAACACGAAAAAAAAAAAAGTAAAAAATCCAGTACAGAATTGATGATTTTCTACTCATGACCTCAAAAAAAGTTCCAGAATTTTCAACAATAGGTGATACCAACCCCAAAATGATAACACTGGAAAAAGCATCTCGTCCCGCAAAAAAAATGCCGTCACATGGCCCAAATAACGGAAAAGCGAAAATTTTATAGCCTTCAAAAGGGGGCAACGCGAAAACAAAAATCCTGGCAGCTGCAGGGTGCTCCTTCCCTTCTGCGCCTCGCTGTGCCCCCATAACACAAGTAATGTCCACATGTGGGGGGTCGCTGCACTCAGGAGAAATTGTAGAACAAATTTTATGGTGCGTTTTCTCTTTTTATCTTTTGGAAATGTGTAAATTTTAGGGCTAAATGAACGTATAACCGACAAAATTTGACCATTCTAAATTTCACCGCCATTTTGATTCAATTTCTATGAAGATCTAAAGGGGTTAACAATCTTTGTAAATGCTGTTTCTGATAGTTTGTGGGGTGCAGATTTGAAAATGGGTTGGTTATATAGGGGGTTTTTGATGCTAAATATGTAAAATTTTATTTCAAACAGTATTTATCCCCAAAATAGTCAATTCTGAAAATACGGAAAATCGCTATTCGATTTGTAAGCCGCGTGACGTCAAAATAAATTATCCAAACATTTAAAAAATTATGAAAATGTAAAGTAGACAAATGGGAAATGTTATTCTGCAAGTTATTTAGGTGGTAAATCTATCTGCCTGAAAACGCGGTGATTTTGAATTTCGAAAATGGCAAATTTTTCTAAAAATTCATCATTTTTTTATTTTTTTTTGTAAATAAACGCAAAACTTATCAGCCAAAATTTACCACTAAAATGAAGTACAACATGTGGGGAAAAAACAATCTCAGATAATCAAAAAGGTATTAATCAAAAAGGTATTATAAAGTATTATAAAATGCCAGTGCACCAATATCCATACATAGATTTATCACAAAAAATACTGTAAAGTGCCAGTGCACTTTACAGTATTGCACTGGCACTTTACAGTATTTTTTGTGATAAATCTATGTATGGCTATTGGTGCACTGGCACTTTATAATACCTTTTTGATTAATTTACATGTGGACAGTAACCTGGATATATTCCTGTGTTTCTGTGGAGTGTGGACGCTTTAGTGGAACTCCCGAGGATAACTCATTTTTTGTTTGTATTTTACAAATTATATTGTCATACTGTTGTTTTTAAATAAATGTAATGATTAAATAAAAGAAATTAAATTTTAACCAAATGGTATACAGGCGGTCCCCTACTTAAGGACACCCGACTTACAGACAACCCATAGTTACAGACAGACCCCTCTGACCTCTGGTGAAGCTTTCTGAATGCTTTGCTATAGTCCCAGATTGCAATAATCAGCTGTAAGGTGTCTGTAATGAAGCTTTATTGATAATCCTTGGTCCCATTACAGCAAAAAATGTTTAAACTCCAATTGTCACTGGGGCCCAAATTTTTTTTGTCTGGATCTACAATTATAAAATATACAGTTTCGACTTACATACAAATTCAACTTAAGAACAAACCTCTAGACCCTATCTTGTATGTAACCCGGGGACTGCCTGTAATGAGATTTCTATGAACCAGATTTCACTCATGTGCTCTTCTAAGGTTTTGTTAAGGTATAATAGAGTGGGTTCGCATAAATTTACGAACAAATGACACAACTGAATTTTGTGCTAACTTTTTGGTTTGGTGTACCATTTTCACAATGATGCAATGGGTATGAGAGCAGTTGAAATTAATTGTGGGATGTAAGGGTTTTTTTGATGAGACACCTTTATGGGGGATTAATACATGGGCTCTAGGTCCCTTAGAGAATTCACATGTATGGAGAGACAAAGGGATATTATATATTCACCAGGCTTTAGATAAAAGAGGATTCCCAAATCATTTGAAGAACTGTGTTTAGAATACAGTCTGAGTGCTAAGGATTGGTGTTACTATGTGCAATTCAGGTATGCCTTCAATGTGGTCCTTGGGAAGGAAGATTTTAAGAAGAAGGAACATATGTTTAGGATGATATTCCATCATGTCAACAGGAGAGGTTTTATGGCAAAGGTTTATCAGCAATTGAAAACATTGAAAAGGAAATGTCCAGCCATTCAGAGTAATAACAAATGAAAAGAGGAATTCATGGATTTATCAATGAATGAATGGATGGACTCTCTGAATATGATTTCAAAAGTGACTAAAAACATGTCCTATATCATATCCCAATTTTTTTTGACTCATGCAGTATATTACACTCCTAAATTGTTGAATTTTAAGATAGATAGAAATGAGAAATGCCCGAAATGTGATCTTGTTTGATGCAGATTTGGTTCACATGATGTGGAGGTGCCCCAAACTGCATAGATATTGGAGGGACGTAGTTGAAAAACTACAATTAATATTTTCTAGTCAGATACCTAATGATCCAAAAATATGTCATGGGTACTAAAAATGAAGTAGTGCGCCCGCAGTCACATATATTGTATGTGATGAAAGGCTTGCTGATAGCTAGGAAAATTATAATGTATAACTGGAAATTTGCTAAGCCACCTAAGGTTGAGGAGTGGGAAATGAGGCGGGATCTTTTGATCACAGCAAAACAAAAGGAGATATGTACATCATGTAGAAAATTGCCCTCAATGGGATATCTGGCAATTATGGATGAAAAGACCACGTATTAGGTAATATTTTTATTATTATTTTTATTTTGTTTGTTTGTTTTATATAACTTTATTTAATTTTTCATTTATTTAGTTTATCTTAGAATTTTTGTCTTTTTATTTATTTATATAATTTTCTTATTTTATCCCTTTTTCTCCCTGATTGGTGCCTCTGGGGTGATATGGGTGGGGGTTATATGGAAGTATATTAATGTGTATTGGATATGATGCAATATTATATAATTTCTCTTGCACTTTGTATGTATTAATTGTCACGGGTGCCCCTGCGACCCATGTCCTGGGTCGCAGGCGCACCTGTGTATCTCCGTGTGCCCCAGCTTCTAAACTTACCTGTCCCGGCTCCAGCGGCGGTCCCCTGATCTCCGCGCTCCGGTGTGCACACACTCCTGTGTCCACGCGCCACCGCTAAAGGGCCACCGCTAATTGGTGCTGGCCAGCTGCCTGCCCTGATAAATGCCATCCTCTTCCTATGTTCCCTGATGAATCTTTGTGCCTATGCCATTTCAGAAAGCTCCCCTGTGACATTCCTGCGCTCCTATGTGTTCCTGCTCTTGAGTTCCCGTGTTCTTGCGTTCCCGTGTTCCTGCGTTCTTGTTCCTGTGCTCCCGTGTGTTCCAGTCCGTTTCTGCCTGGACCTCCCGTTGCTGACCCCAGATTGGACTTGACCTTGCATCTCTGCTGCCTGCCCTGACCCTGTGCCTGAACCTGACCAAGAGACTGTCTCCTGTTAAGGAGTCCCCTCGGCTACCACCACGGGCTAGTCACACCTGTGGAACGACCTGGTAGTACCCCGCCGCGGCAAAACCATCCCGCTTTGCGGTGGGCTCTGGTGAAGACCAGCTGCCACTTAGAGTCCCAGTTGTCGGCTAGTATCACCTCCCGCGGTGGTCCAGAGGATCCACCGAACCTGAATCCTGGCATTAATTAGGGTTTGTAATATATTGCATCATTATTGTTATATTTTTTGTATTGTGGAAAAAAATTCATTATAGATTTATGAAAAAATCTACTTAAACAACGTTTTCCTAGGTAGGTGGCAATTTGGCTTCATCCTTGATTTATTTTATTTACTTGTGTCATGGACTTCATATGAGGCGCCTTTGTACTGTTTAATTTGTCCAGTGAAGTTTGATCTTTTCTACTAAAGCAGTGGCAGTCATGAAGTACCCATCTTTCCCAGGAGAAGATTTCCAGCCTCTTCCATTCACACAAATTGTTATGGGTATGTCTATATATTGAGAACTAATAAAAAGTTATTATCAGTACACAGCAATTAAAAAGAATTTCCTTCCATGACCCCCATCTGGCAGCACTGCATTCTTCCGACTATTTCCAGATGAAAGACATTAAGAAACAGAGAAAGAGAGGCCTAAGAGAGGGGCTGGAAATGTGCAATACTGAAGGAGGCCACTAGAGGCGCAGCAGCGACTACATCTAAAACTGTGTGCGGAGATGGTCTCGGAGTGTAAAGAAAGGGGGGTTTACCTAACCCTTATCCTCTGACCAGTCACCTTATTATGCGGGCTCGTTCATGACGACCATAACTTGAACCGAGCGGACTAACAGCACAGATGCAGGAGTGTAGCTGCTGAGCCTGGGACTTGGATTACAAAGTGTTTCTGTAGAAAGTGAGACAGCGGGATCATGGGGAAACTTAACTCTAAACAAGGTGAGTGATAGAGGCATGTATAGGTCTATACTTGTGCATAATGGCAGATTATTACAGAAGAAAAGCTACTGAACATTAGATATGTCTCGAAAGAATAACATTACATATACTTTTTGGAAAGTGTAGTTATAGACGATTCATGTGCTATATACATAAATAATAAGATTGCATTACTTATATCTACAATATACATGATGAACAGTATTCCACATACATTGGATATATGTACTTTGAAGTTACAGTCTGAGACAAATATATCCAAAACAACAACCAAAACATTGAGATTAAATACATGAATAATGTATGTGCACATAGTTACATATATCTATTTCTAAGAAATGAACACATATATTCTGTGTTGCTGTGTATATGTAGTGTATAACTGCATAGTATTACATGTATTACATAGCATGGCCCATGTATGCCATGGGTGTTTTTGTATATCTAAAAATCCTATTTAAACCTGTCTCCCTCTTTCTTTCTGTTGATGACTGGGCACTTGGTTGGAATTGACAGCAAATAACAGAAGAGGGAATCCTGAAGGTGAGGAGAATCTATCCATCACTTGGGGAGGGCTCATTGCTTGGTATTTGGTTTATAAATGAGTGTCAAATGTATACAGAGCTCATATAGCGAGGGATGGAGCTTTGCTCCACATAGATGACTGTGCAATTGATTTACCCAGATGTAATATATTATAGACCTTAACCATTGCTTCCCCAGCCTTACATCCAAAATAAAATTTATAACCCTTGCATAGCCATGTCTATCTTCATACAATGTGTCTGCTTGTAATAAAAGTGCAGAAGCCACATTGTCCCTTAATCACAGTGGAAAGCAGCCATATATGTGATCACTGGTGCTTGTTTATGTAGAAGGACAGAGAAGAGTGTAGCCAGAGCCTCTCCCACTCCCAGTGCAGTCCTCTGCTCTTCTTCCTACCCTTATTCTGTGGAGAAATGATGGATGAGCAGAACAGGAGGCTTTGATTACCAGCAAACACAACAAACTCTTTAGTGTTTTTTCCACCAGAACAAAAATACAATTATCACCATTGCACCAAAAGGTTAAAGTAGAGTGATGATCCCTGGCAGAAAATTGTGATGTTTATGTGGTTTCTTTTTTGGAATATTTTGCTATTTGTACTCTATTATGCTTTCTGTTACAGGAGACAGTTTTGTTGCGAATTCATATATTAATGGCAAGGGATTTGAAGGCTGTGAGCGATTCATGGGACTGGAAAGCAAGTTAAAAGATCGAAACGAGGTAGGATGTCCTTTCACATGTTGTGTGTTGTGTTTCTTGCATACACTCATCATACATGATGTGGTAACTTTTTTTTCAGATAAAATGTGTCTTTCTAAAAAAAAATAAAAAAATTGGTCAATTGAGACATCAAAGTACACTGACACTTTGAAACCACTGTTGATCTAACTCCTTCTTTAAGCTAAAAGGCAGTGATTTATGGAAATATGGCCTATGGTTTATTTATGGCGATGTAGGGATGTCAATAAAGCCTGTATGTAAACAGTTTGAAGTGTTTTACAATGATGTAAAAATTGTTGGTCTTCATCAATTGCAAAGTTGTTGCAATAACTATGTCTTATTCAATGCTTCATGTTTACACATGTGATAAAAGGTGCCAGGCTAATTGATAAATATATATATACTTTATGAAGCTCTGTAGATTTGCTTGTTGAAATCTTATCAAATTTTGAGCTCCTGAATGAGAGAACACAAGGCATCATGGGATGTGAGGCCAGCATGCAGTAGCCTCTATTTCAGGGCAAAGTTAGGAAGAGGTTAGACTATGCCCACTTTTCTTCCTCAATTTTCTTCAATCTCTTTAACATTTTAAAAATGTGAATGGTACACTTTCAATAATGAACACATTTATCATTAATATAATAAAAGGACAAATTAGGTTACTTGGCATCCATAATTTGACACAGATCAAAGTAAATAAACATAAATTGATTCTAACTTTTTCCCATTATATATCTGTGGTCTTAATATCAATAATAATAATTAATTGTTTATATAGCGCCTACAGATTCTGCATCATTGCACAGAGCTTGCTAAATCAGTATATTTTGGAGTGTGGGAGGAAACTGGAGGAAACCCACGCAAACACAGAGAGAACATACAAACTCTTTGCATATGTTGACCTGGATGGGACTTGAACTCAGGACCCCAGCAATGCAAGGCTGTAGTGCTAATCACTGAGCCAACGTGCTGCCCAAAGGGGCTCTTATTAAACAATTGCACCAAAAATTATGATACTGACCCCTTATTGAACAAAAGACAACTTTTTGTGCAATTGTTTAATGAGAACCCCTTTGGGAAAACCACAGATTACTATCATAGAGTAGTAACAATGCTACTTTGTGAAAACCTAATAGATGTGTTAAGGGTTCAATAACCTACAACAGTGCAGAGGACGGAATTCCTTTCATGATAGTTGTATATTATGTAAGGAGTCCCTGCTTCCCTCCTAAACAGCAGTGCTGAACTATAAACATATCATGTCTGTAAACAGACACTTTTTTTTTATTTTTTAGACTTTAACATTACATTTAGTCCACTTTTCAAAAGTGGCTGTTAAAGTGGTCTAGCTATCAGTTCACCAGATTTATCTAATGTGACTTTTGTAGCACATGCAGCAATTCTTGTAAGTGGAGAGTGGAGTTAATTTTTTTAATAAAATGTTATAAATTTGGGGCCAATTATGACTATGTAAATTCCATTCTGCATAAATCTTTTTATGATTCTAATGTGGTACAGAATACCAGACGGTAGAAAGCAAAGGTCCTTTCTCTACCTTCTCAAAACCCAACTTTGGCAAAATGTTGCTCTAATCATCTCCATTTCGAAGCCGCAATGGCTAGGGTTGTAAGAGATCTAGGGCACAGACCCCAATACATATGTAGCGCTCTTACAGTAATGCCCCCTCCTGTACATAGCCCCCTCACATGTGGTTGTGCCAATAACAACTTTACTGACGGTGTATACAGCTATAGAAACCACAGGAAAAATCCTTACTTTTTACCTCCAGTGACTCCATCTTCTTCATTAGGCCCAGCATCACCACATCTTATGTTTCTCATAGGGAACTCATGTCCTTAAATCTTGGTTCCCTGGCAGTGTTATCCTGCTGCTGACCCTAACAAGCTCCCCAAATACTGTAAATCTGTGTTCACATGTTTGTCTTGTATTTAAACAACACCAGGTACTTGTTACCCATGACATGTGTATTACTGGAAACGCAAATGAGATCAAACCGAGGACTGTCCTAGTGCCACGTGTGAACACGCCCCAAGAAATGTGCCCATTACCCCCAGTAATGTCCAGCTCATAGCCCCCCAGAAATGTCCCCCACACAGCCCCCGGTAATGTCCCCCACACAACCCAACATTAAGTAATGTGCCCACCCAGCCCCCCAGTAATGTCCCCCACACAGCCCTGCAGTAAGTAATGTGCCCACAAAGCCTCCCCAGTAAGTAATGTGCCCACACAGCCCCCAGTAATGTTCCCACACAACCCAGCCAGGCAGAAAGCAGAACATTAGCAGGTAAAGTCAATAAGATTAATGACACGCTTGGTGCATTTCATGCAACATTGTATGTAGACACACCATAACACAGCAATGAGCAAGGCCTTTTTGGATGGAATTACTCCACCATAATTGATACACGAGAGAGTGGCACTTAATGTCCCCATAACAGTAGAGGAACTCCAATGGGTTATTTGATGACTACCATATGGAAAGGCTCAAGAACCAGATGAGTTCCCAGGAGAGGTCTCTCATTAATTCAGGAGTGCTGTAGAGTGGCAATGGCCTTATGTATTATGGAGGGGGATATTAATGGGGACTTGTCACCTGCTCTGGTTACCCTTGATGCATAAAACACCTTTGACAATGTGTGCTGGGGGGGGCTGATACAGGTCTTAGATAGAATGGTCTTTACTTTAACCTTAATGAATGGTTGAATACTCACTACTGGTAGTATATGGTTCAAGTTGGTGATCAAGTAAGGGAACCACCCCATATCATATTTAACAAAAAAAAATACTTGGCACTCAAATGCGATGCAATCTTCTTTAATTCAACAAAATTATATTTATATTTGACTTTCAGTATGCAATCCATAAATCACGATTCACATGACCTTCATCAGTAACTGGAAAATGAACAACATACATTCAATATCAATCATATGGATTGCAGACATATAGCAAGTCATTTTAATCAGTGCTTCAGAACATATGGTACACTAACTCAAAATTGGTCCCATATGGATATAGAACATATATTTACAGACAGTTAAGGCAATGGGAACATGTCAAGTATATATTCCACTATAGAATATGCTTATATATGAATATATACAGAGGCTGCTGTGATGCAGAACACAATGCTATAAATAGACTGACATGTCTTGTACAATTCAGTTGTCCTTCTGTGTAATGCTAAGGATAAGCTATTTAGTAAGCTATTCAAAGGTAGATATAGACTAGTCACATACTGTATTTTTCGGATGATAAGGCACACCGGACTATAAGGTGCATTATGAATAAAGGCCAGCTACGATGTCTAGGTATAAGGCGCACCGGACTATAAGGCGGAGGTTCCTGGTGGCTGCTTGGGTTAGAAGGAGGTCCGGGGGTGTGGTTTGGATTGCGAGCTGAGAGGTCGCAACCAGCTCTGTTAAAGCGACTCTCCACAGACCCAGCAACTGTCAGCACCCCGAATAGCAGCGGAGCAGAGGTGAACGGTCACACAGGGAGATGGTTAGAAGGGGGTCCGTGCACGCGGCAGAAATTGGTTTGCGCTATGTCGGTTCGCGCTATGGCTCCTGTTGTTCGTGCCTCTGCAGTAAGTAAGTACTGTTCTGTGGTCTGCAGTTCCCACTACCGGAGACCCTTGACAGCAGATCTCCAGCGGTGTAAGTAGGGTCCACTGCCCTCCTCCGCCTTGCCTCCTCCAGTCACTGCCGAGTCCCCCTCTAGTACTGCTGGCCATGCAGGGTCACAGCCCCGGCTCTGGTCTGCCATGGCCCGGAGTGTGTTTCATAAGGCACACCGGACTATATGGCGCACTTTGGATTTCTAAGGAAGTCTTACATTTTTATGTGCGCCTTATAGTCCGAAAAATATGGTAATTCAATTCATTCCCCTTATTTCAAACTTTATTGCTACTCAGTACAGTTGTTTAAAACTCAGGACATACACCTCAAGGGGTGTCTCTCATCTACAAAATGCCCTCTGGGTGCAGTGGGAAGGACCTACCGTTGCCTTACATGAAGGCCTGGGAGTAGGAAATGGGCGAGACATTTTAACCCATTTTAACATCAAGTGCAGAGGAAGATCTTAAGGTGTGGACTATCAGGTTCCATTAGGCCCACACACAAGGTAACTAACTTACTGTACTGCTGTTACTTAGAGTACAAAATAAGAAGGTAGCACTATGTTTACTGTATATATCTATTGTGTGTACGTATTGTCTAGTGTGCCCTGAAGGCAATTAAAACTAAAATTTAACCTGTGTTCCTCTTTTATCTCGATCCACTAATCACACGTCCAGGTTTCTTGGTTATATACATGCTAACGGGTTGGTTCCTCACCCTATATCAGTGATGGCTAACCTATGGCACTGGTGCCAGAGGTGGCACTCAGAGCCCTTTCCGTGGGCACTCAGGCCATCACCAGAGATGACTCCAGGTGTATTCCTGCAGTCACAGACAGCCCAGGACTTGCTGTGCACAGAGCTATTTTAAAGGGACAGCTGTTCCTGGGACTATTTTCTGCTTTATTGGTGTCCTCAGAGTGCTGGTATCAATGAAAGCTGTGACAGAGGAGGGAGTATAAATCTTAAATTAAATTTCTGTGTTGGCACTTGAGATAAATTAGTGGGTCTTTGTTGTAGTTTGGGCACTCGGTCTCTAAAAGGTTTGCCATCACTGCCCTATATAATCCCGTTACTGACCTGGCTTATATTAAAAGCGAACTGGTGGCAGCTTCATTAGGTTGATAAGATTCTGTTTCACTGAGCCTGAGGATAAGTTCACAGACGGCATATAAGAACTAATGATAGTCAAAATTGGGCACAGCAAAATAATACAAATATGTGTAAGAGAGTATATATTCAAATGTATCAAAATATGAATAATATAATACAATAACATTACATATATATGAGGAAATGAGGTAAATTACGCATCTAAAGTGCAAAAATAAATATATATATATAGACAATAATTTCATAGTGCAAACTGCATAAGAACTATAAAAGCAACACACATTATTAAATACATATGCTAAAGTGAATAAATGATTAATAATACATACCAAATGATACATGATGAAGAATGGTGAATGCATGGAAAAAGTAAAGTAATGCATGCAAAAAAGAAAAAGTGCAAGGTGAAGAGGTGACAAAAAGTGCTGATAAAGACATAATATTATAATTGAATATGACACCATACAAAAAACTACTTATAAACTGCTGCATGCCCGAAAATGTACATACACTTTGATATAAAGAGCTAATAACATGTACATGTAATTGGAAATGATGGATATACCAAGCAAGAAACCGTCAAACCATTGCACAAAGACCTAAATAAAAGGCAAAAATATATACTGAAATAGTTTCGTTAAATGAGCCGCCGCTTAAAAAACCCACAAACTACCCAAGAAATGATAAACATAAGACAGTAAGAGATAGTATAATGGCCGTATGGTCCAATACAGGACCACCTGATACCTATCAAATGGTAGGAAAAACACATACAAGTTAAAACCAATAAAAAACATACAAAGTTGAGACATGATAAACCACAATAGGGGACGTCAATACATGAAAGGCAAGGCTGGCAAATGACAGTAAAGGCAAATTATAGGGGGCAAATAGTAAGGCTTATAGGAATGAAGCAAAACCAAAATTTTCATTAAGCCCGGATGGATGCCCCGTGCAGAGTGTCCAAATCCATTTTGATTCAATTTGAAGTAATTTTTTCTAGAGTGTTCCACCCCTCATGGTCAAGTCTACATGATCACTGCCACGGATTTTCAACAAGTTCGAACTCCATTCATGTTTTTTTTCTGAAATGGCGAGGAATAGGTTTAAGTTTATTGATCTGTGGATGTAACAAAGAAAAGCGACTGGTAGATCGAGCTCTTCTATAAGCCTTCTTAATTGATTGTCCACTGTATCCACGTTCCAGAAACTGTTGTCGAAGCTTGGATGCTCTTTCCTCGAACTGGTCATTAGTGGAACAGATTTTACGAATTCTGGGGAACTGTACAATAGGCATAGTATTTACAGTACGTCTGGGGCCGGTCTATGGGCAATTCTTTTTTAAATTCCGCGGTTTTTCCGAATCCTTTGGGTTGTCCGACAGCCAAACCCCTCCCATTTCTGTCGCGTGAAAGCCGGCGCCAATGCGACACAATCCGATCGCGTGCGCCAAAATCCCGGGGCAATACGGTGCAAATCGGAAATATTTGGGAAACCCGACTAAAGTGCGGAGTTTGAACCCTTAGTAAATGAGCCCTTATGTGTATTTACTTATGTGAGCATATCAATATGGGACATTTGTGAACTCTACACATGTCCATCTATTACATTTAGGAGATGTGAAGGTAAATATTTTCTGTTTGGAGCACATTTTTTTGCCATCAAAGTCAAATTTTAAGAATTGTTTCAGTTCGAATCAAAAGGGCATGAAGGCGCCTATGTCTATAAACTCTTTAATGCAATTTTGAAAATGGGGCAAGTGTCTGCTTTCAGAAAATATATCGTTTGTGGGGTTTACTTTAATTTTTAAATGTGAAAATTGTACAAATTGCTTTGGTCAATAACGTGACAAAATATCCAGAAATGCCGGGTGGTGAAAGGATTTAATACCCCTCGGTTGAATTCCTGGGTGAAGATGCTTATCATCCATCTCCTGTCTATATATCTATATGTCTAGTTATCTATCTCCTATAATCTGACCATTTATATATCTTGCTTTTTCAATTTTTCAATCAATCTTATATTTCTCTTCTACTGTATTTATCTCTCATATCTATCTAGAAATCTCTATCATCTTTCATATTTATCTTCTATCATAATAATTCTAATTAATAATTCTTTATTTATATAGCGCACACAGATTACGCAGCGCTGCACAGAGCTTGCCAGATCAGTTCCTGTCCCCAATGGGGCTTACAATCTATTCATGTGAGACCATAAGTCGTACTACAAGTACCGAAAATTAATTCAAAATATAAATCTTTATTAATACATATAGACAATCAAAAATTGGACATTAAAAACATACACGTTAAAACCACAAAAAAATCACACACCCCCTTGAGGAAGCGACGGCAAAACGCGCGTCGGGGTGCTGTGGTGGTGGTCTGGGGCTAATTTGACCTGAGGCACAGGTATATTACTTTGACACTGGTGTTATAACAGATGGACTTTATATTTTCTGTGCTCGGTATGACGTGTTACTCTTTACTATGGTTAATGGATATTGACCACCACCATGCTGTTTGTTTTTGTGGTTTTAACGTGTATGTTTTTAATGTCCAATTTTTGATTGTCTATATGTATTAATAAAGATTTATATTTTGAATTAATTTTCGGTACTTGTAGTACGACTTATGGTCTCATATGCTTTTTGTTGGTATTCATTGTTTGAACAGCATAGGGATCTGTTACCCAAGAGGTGGGCACGGTTATTGGTATTCATTACAATCTATTCAACCTACCACGCAAACACAGAGAGAACATACAAACTCTTTGCAGATGTTGCAAGGCTGTACTGCTAACCACTGAGGCATCATGCTGCCCATCAATCTCCCTATCATCTATCTATCTCCTATAAAATTCTCCCATATTACAGTTTGTTTTACCATACTAAATGGAGCCTCTTACTGACTGTGACTGGTCATAAAATAGTTTTACTTTTAGTTTTGCCCAGGGCCCCACTTTGTCTAGAACCGGCCCTGCGTCTCGGATGTGCTGAAGAAAAGTGAAAATAGCAGTTGACATAAGTTTCCTTCCTCTGCCCGCAATGATCGGCCTTCCTGGTGGTACGTTCTCATTCTTGTTGATTTTGGGAAGCAATTATAGCGTTGAAATAGTCGGATCCTTTTTGAACAACGCATCAGCCAAGGGTTTGTAAATAATATTATCATCAACCGCCTTCTCAAGGATATCAAATAATTGCGAACTTGTTCAAGTTGGAGTTCTTCCAATATTTGCAGAACCAATGCGTCCTGTGTAACGTCAATAGTATGCGTTTGTGTAGGATCCGTAGTGTTATTGAAAAACAGATTGCGGGCAAAAAGGTGCAGATCTTTCACTGATGTTCCTCCATCTTCCTCCTAGACTGTTGGGGAGGTCCAAAATCTCTTTTTCGTTATTGTCTCGTATTACTAGTCTGTGTTCTAACAGAGTCCTCACTAAAGTTGGCAATCGAAGATATCGAGGAGACAGATGACGAACGATGCATCTGATTGATTGGGCCAATCCTCCGCCATCTGTATACTTGATTAGTTTTGATCGTTTTGATCCATCTCGAGTTTTTTAATTTTGACAGATGTCCTTTTCCCATTTCTCAAAAAGAAAAATCCACAGTACTGATCAGGGATTTGAGATTATCTTGCTGGGAAATAATCTCTGCATCCAAGGTGTTAATACTCTGCATTCCGAGAGTGATCAAATGCTCCAAGAACTTCTTAGAAACCATATCAAACACAGACTCTCACTGTGTGCGTATATTCTCATCTTCAATCCCAAAGGAGGGGTAGACTTGAACACGTAACCCCCTAGGGATCAGGCCTTTAGATAGATATTGTAGGAATAGATAGGCATTGTCCGACTAGAATGCATCGTGACGCAATTTACTAAGATCTTGCACCCAATATCATGAATGTGTCGCTTCCCGGCTCAGGTCCGACAGAGTTCACTATCTTTTTAGTGGTGCATCTAAGTGATAGGGCTTGTGACACAATTTGAAAGTTAAATCCCACGCTCAGTCTGAATCAGTCAGACCGTCCGTCGACACGCCCCCTAATTTGTGTTGTATGGAAGCCAGCACAGCTGCACCACAAAAAGGATTGCGTGCGCCACAATCCCAGCGCACACGTCTTAAATACCCGCACCAGCCGTTTTCGCCCCAAACACGGTGCACCGTCCGACAAAAGTCCGTGCACGACCCTTAGTAAATGAGCCCCAGTGTACGACTTGATCACTGGAATTGGCGTTGAGTATTTTTTTTAGCTAAGATAAAGTTAATTACATTTATTTGGCTATTGCTGGATAACTCCTTTTAAGAGGATACAGTGGTTGTGCATCTGCAGAATAAAGTACTGCTGGCAATATGTTCAGACTTCAACTATATTTGGATGACTTTAGCTATATAGAGGGGTGCTGTGCAGTACACCCCATCTCTAAATTTGTTCTGGTGTTCAAATTGACTTTATTGTCAGCAATGTTTCACTAAGAGATACATTGCTGTTTGTGAGTTTTCTATTTAGATACTACATTTCAGTACATCAGACTTGAATATAAGTCTGTGGGGCAGATTTACTTACCCGGTCCGTTTGCGATCCAGCGGCGCGTTCTCTGCGGTGGATTCGGGTCCGGCCGGGATTCATGAAGGTAGTTCCTCCGACGTCCACCAGGTGGCGCTGCTGCGCTGAAGAGCATCGGAACGCACTCAAATACACCGGCCTATTCCTGGTGAAGGTAAGCGCGAGTCCTGCAACACTTTCGGTTTTTTAAATGCGGCGTTTTTTCCGAATCCGTCGGGTTTTGGTTCGGCCACGCCCCCCGATTTCCATCGCGTGCATGCCAGCGCCGATGCGCCACAATCCGATCGCGTGCACCAAAAACCCGGGGCAATACAGAGAAAATCGCCGCAAATCGGAACTATTCGGGTAACACGTCGGGAAAACGCGAATCGGGCCCTTAGTAAATGACCCCCTGTGTGTGATCTGGCTTTGCAGCTTGTCATGCCTGTATTAAACAAATTAGGTCTGTTATACCATGTTTGGTGTGCTGTAGCTAGAAATTCTTTAAAATTTTGTTAGCAAACATTTAGGTGCTTCAGACAGAGGCTTTATGTTCTTTTCTTTAAACAAATCTCATTAACCCCTTAAAGGGCACCTACCACCACAAATCTACCTATAAAGGTAGATCGGGTGGTAGGTGAATCAATGGGACGTGAGGATAGCCCTTTTAAGGGCTAATCCTCACGTCCCCGCACTGTTTTATAAACTTTTATTACTTATATATGTTAATTTACTTATGCGGCTACCGGGGCGTGGAGTAGCCGCATCTGAGGTTACACGAGGCGGCTACTCCACGCCCCGGTAGCCACATTACCCCTCCTACTCACCATGTTCGGCGCGCAGCTGCTCGTAGCTGCGCGCCCTCGTCCGCCGATCCTGCCGTCTGCGCATGCGCAGAACAGCAGGCCCGCGCCTGCGCGGTCACTGCTCTGAAGCCGGGGCTGCGCAGGCGCGGGCCTGCTGTTCTGCGCATGCGCAGACGGCAGGATCGGCGGACGAGGGCGCGCAGCTACGAGCAGCTGCGCGCCGAACATGGTGAGTAGGAGGGGTAATGTGGCTACCGGGGCGTGGAGTAGCCGCCTCGTGTAACCTCAGATGCGGCTACTCCACGCCCCGGTAGCCGCATAAGTAAATTAACATATATAAGTAATAAAAGTTTATAAAACAGTGCGGGGACGTGAGGATTAGCCCTTAAAAGGGCTATCCTCACGTCCCATTGATTCACCTACCACCCGATCTACCTTTATAGGTAGATTTGTGGTGGTAGGTTTCCTTTAAGGACTTGTTGCACGTTAAGCCTTGTTGTACGTTTAGGCTCAGCCCCTTTTTTAAAAAATTTGACCAGAGTCTCTTCCTGTGGTAATAACTTTTCAACACTAACATATCCCTGTGATTTTGAGATTGTTTTCTCGTGAATTGTAGTTTAAGTTTTTATATTTCCATAATTTGTTTTACATTTCCTTTTTTTACGGGTGTGATTTTCAAGAGATTTGAAATATGCAAATTTTTTTAGAAACCAATTGGCACGGGTGCTCCCGTGATCCATGTCTCGGATCGCGGGTACACCCGTATACCGCTGTGTGCCTGTGCTGTGAGCCTGTGTGCCTGTACCTGTTCTCCTGGCTGTGCTTCGGGTCCCAGCGTGTAGGCCTGTTCTCGAGGCCGGGCGCTCCAGCTGCTAGGGCGCGCACGCACCGACTTTTCAGGTTTTAAAGGGCCAGCGTCCTCCTGATTGGCGCTGGCTAATCCGGCTCAGCCTTTATTATCCAGCACCTCCCTTCCTTCTGGGACGGATCTTCAGCACTCTAATGGAACTTCCAAGGTTTCCACACCTCGCTTCCCACAGCGGTTCCTGTTGAAGTGATTGCCCATCAGCGTTTCCAGACGCCTCCATGTCTCCTGTCTCCAGCATTCCCATATGCTTCCTGCTGTGCCTTCCATGGTTCCAGTCCAGAGGTGTCTGCAGTCTGTGCCAGCGTTACCAGTGTTGCTCCGTGTTCCTGCTGTCATCCCAGGCTTGGACTGTTTCCTGCATACCCTGTACCTTGGCTGCCACTGGGGCCTCACACCATCTCCCACGGTGGTCTAGAGGGTCCACTGGTCCACAGACTCCTCCCTCCGGACTCTTCCCATAGAGACTTTCCTCCCGGGTACTCCCAAGTATCTTGAGTTGTCTGTGTGACCATTACAACAATTCAGTTTGGAAGTCTCCTGTGAAGGCTTATGTACTATAAACCCCCACAAGTAACACCATTTTATGAACATAAATTATCTGTAACTATTCAAATCAGCATTTCAGAAGTCTGTTAACCATTGGACAAAATGGATTGGAAATTTAGAAATTCAAATTTTTGTATAATATTATTCTCTTTTAGCCCTAAGATGTACACATTCAGAAGGAATTTGAGGTAAATATACATCCCAAATTTTTTTACCTGCTTCTTCCAAGTACGGCAATACCTGACATATGGATGTTAACAGCTGTTTTGCCGCACAGCGATGTCCAGAACAGAGGTAGTGCAATTGGGTTTTTTTAGGCCAATTTGGCTACAAATGTTTTGTGGTGCCACAGCATACTTGAAGAGCCCCTGAAGAAACAGTAAAATAGAAAACCCCCCAAAATATCATAATTTAGGAAACAACACCCCTAAATGAATTTATCTAGGGCAGTAGTTAGCATTTTAACCCCCAACATGCTGGCAAAAAATTAATACAAATCAAATGGTGCAGAGTTAAAATTTTTTCTCAATTATGCCAGTTTATGTTTAATCCACTTTTAGTAAAGAAATTCAACAAATAAACATACTCAAGTACAAGCCAATGTTAACACAAAAACCGCTGCACACACCATGACGTCAACCGCTTGCTGACATCATAGTGTGTGTCGATGGCAGCTGACATCATGGTGTATGCGATGGGACAGCGCCAGGAACCGGAGCTGAAGACAGAAGAGGTCCTGGAGGGGCATCGGAAAGTTGAGTACAGAGGTTTTTTCATTGACTGAAGTATAAGAAAGTACATTTAGTCCTGCTTCATACAACGATCCAGGGTAAGTAAAACGCAAAGATTTATTTCATACTTTTAAAAGTTCAAAATAGCATATGAACACATAGGAAAACACAGACAAACACAGCATTATTTCCTAGGCGTTTCGGAAAAGTCCTTCATCATGGCATAGCGTGAGCCACGAACAGGTGATTTTTAAATAGTCCACAGTTGCGGTCATGTGATCACGTTAAAGAAACTTACATTGTAAATGAACTTACACATATACATATAGAATATGCGACATGGGACTAATGCATTTGTTGGAGGAACAAACAATAGAGCATCTAACAAAAGGATATGTGGCAACTTTAAATTTGTAGATCATATCATGCCTCTTATTGAGACCATGCGAAAATCTCGTCTATGATGAAAAAATCCAAAAGCTTTCCCTGTTCAAAAGCTTCCACTTATGACCACCACCACGTATGGGTCTTTTAACTTTTTCTATCGCCGTAACCGCAAAATGTGAACAGTCTCCTTCATGTGTTGTTTGAAAATGTTTGGAGGCCATGGATATGTTTGAAGCCTGTGGATTTCTGGCATCTGAAAGGTGACGCCTGATCCGTACTTTCAAAGCTCATGTTGTGCACCCCACATACTGCACATTGCATTTTTTGCATGTAATGCAGTACACAACAAAATTGCTATTACAATTGATATAATTATGTATTTTAAAGCATTGTTGTAAAGTTGCAGAAACTATGGTTGGGTTGGGAGAAATGTAGTTGCAGCATATAAAGTGATTATGGCCACATTTATACAAGCCTTTCGTTTGCAACCAGTTAAAGGAAAACGGTTGGTGATAACAACTGGCCAAGAAAAGGTGCTTTTTTGGAGACATATTTAACTCCATCACTTAATATTGTAACGGGTCACACAGACAACAGAACTAAAAGTCTCTATGGGAAGAGTCCGGAGGGAGGAGTCTGTGGACCAGTGGACCCTCTGGACCACTGCGGGAGATGGTATGCGGCCCGCGGTGGCAGCCACAGGAATGTGCAGGAAACAGTCCAAGCCTGGGATGACAGCAGCAACACAGAGGAACACTGGTAGCGCTGGCACGGACTGCAGACACCGCTGGACTGGAACCCTGAGAGGCACAGCAGGAAGCACGGAGGCAAACTGAAGACTTGACACAGTATGGCAGGAGCACACGGAGGTACCCTGGTAACACTGGAGACAGGACACACCAGGAGCGTATGGGAACGCTGGAGACACACAGAAACACAGAAAAGCGTCTGGAAACGCTAATGGGCTTTCTCTTCCACAGGAACGGCTTAGGGAAGCCTGAGATGGAAACCATAGGAGATCCTAGGAGAAGATCTGGCAGGGAGTGAAGGGAGGTGCCGGATTATAAGGGAGAGCCGGATTAGCAGGAGCCAATCAGGAGGACGTTGGCCCTTTAAGGCTTGAGAAGTCCGCGCGCGAGCGACTGCAGGCAAGGAGCATGCGGCCTACACGCTGGGAGCCAGAGTACAGGCCGGAGCCAGGAGAGGTAAGTGAGGGCTGGGGGAGCGGGGACCGCGGCAGCAGAGCACGGGTGTACCCACGATTCGTGACATGTATCACGGGAGCACCCGTGACAGTACCTCCCCCCCCCCTTTAGGACCCCGCTTCTCTTCTTCTTTCGCCTCCTCCAATTCATCTCGGTGACGGAACACCTAAGAAGAAAAGCAGAATCAGGACAAACTTGCATAGACTCCTCTGCAACTAGTACAACAGGAGGGTGAAGTGGCTCTTGGGAAGCCGGAGCAGCACTGGGAAGCTACGGAGACAGGAGCGGCTCTTGGAAAGCTGGAACAGCTTTAGAAAGCTGCAGAGGCTGGAGCGGCTCTTGGAAGGCTGGAACAGCTTTAGGAAGCTGTGGAGGCTGGAGCTGCTCTTGGAAGGCTGGAACAGCTTTAGGAAGCTGTGGAGGCTGGAGTGGCTCTTGGAAACTGGAGGCCGGAGTGGCTTCTAGGAAAGCCGGAGACACTGGAGCGACCTCTGGGAAGGCCGGTGGAGACACAGGAGCAACCTCTGGGAAGGCCGGTGGAGACACTGGAGCGGGTTCTGGGAAAGCCGTAGGAGAACTTGGAAGCGGTGGAAGCATGGCGGCTGGCTGGAGTGGTTCTTGGAAAACCGTATTAGAGCTTGGAAGCTGAGGAAGCACGGCGGCCGGCTTTTGGAACACCGGAGCCAAGCGGGGCTGACATGGAAGCCGGACTTGTGGTTGCTGGCAATCAAACAGCTGTTGAGGCATGGAGACAGGGTGGAGTGGCTCTTGGAAAGCCGGAGCAGCACTGGGAAGCTGCAGGAATGGAGCCTGTGGTAGCCGGGAGTCTAGCAGCTGTTGGAGCAGGGTGGCAACCATGCTGAGATCCTCTCCCCAAGAAAAAATCAGATGAGTTTGCTGGGCGAGAACATCTGTCAGCAACTGGTATGGGTCTTTGGAACAGTCCATGATTGGAACCATGGCCTTGGCGGAGTCCATGGCCGGATCTTACTGTAACGGGTCACAAAGACAACAGAACTAAAAGTCTCTATGGGAAGAGTCCGGAGGGAGGAGTCTGTGGACCAGTGGACCCTCTGGACCACCGCGGGAGATGGTATGCGGCCCGCGGTGGCAGCCAAAGTACAGGGATGTGCAGGAAACAGTCCAAGCCTGGGATGACAGCAGCAACACAGAGGAACACTGGTAACGCTGGCACGGACTGCCGACACCGTTGGACTGGAACCCTGAGAGGCACAACAGGAAGCACGGAGGCAAACTGAAGACTTGACACAGGATGGCAGGAGCACACGGAGGTACCCTGGTAACGCTGGAGACAGGACACACCAGGAGCGTATGGGAACGCTGAAGACACACAGGAACACAGGAAAGCGTCTGGAAACGCTAATGGGCCGAGCCGGATTAGCGGGAGCCAATCAGGAGGATGCTGGCCCTTTAAGGCTTGAGAAGTCCGCGTGCCCTCTAGTGGTGAGAGCGTGCCACTGCAGGCAAGGATCCAGCTGCCTACACACCGGGAGCTGGAGCACAGACAGGATCCAGGAGAGGTAAGTGAGGGCAGGGGGACGGGGACAGCCAGGCAGCGGAGCACGGGTGTACCTGCGATCCGCGACATGGCTCGCGGGAGCACCCGTAACAAATATATAAAAGAGATCTTCATCACAAGACAGTGCTTTCCTTCCTATTATTTGTCTTGCGGATTTGTAGCAGATCAGATCTTGGAATATTTTTCGTGATGTTAGTTGCACTTTCAAGCATCCATCTAGGATACTGGCGATTTGCCAATTTACTACAAACTTTTTTAGATTCCAGATCAAATTGGTTAGGATCAGTATAATTCATTTTAGTGTGGATAAGTTCACCAGTTGGTAAGTTTTTTATTATGTGATGTCTTCTACTTCTGATGTCGGAGAACATATCTTTCTCTTGTGCTCTGCGTCGTTTTTTGATTTCTTTGAGTTTTTTTCCAGACTTACTTTGATTTTTATTTGATTCCTTATTTTGCGGCAATCCAGATGAAGAATCAGAACCGTCAGCAGACGTTTGTGCAGCTGATGTTTCCGCCTCAGTGTCTGTGAAACTGACTTTAGCCTCTCTTTGATTGTAAGAATACTTTTTGGGTTTAAAATTGATTTTTACCCCTTTCCGTAATTGATTTTGTCTCCGTATTGTTGCCAATTGTACACTTAGTCCAATGGATAGTCTTGCATGTCTCTTTGAATTTTTTTTTCTTTGTCACAGTAATATAGTCCTCCCAATTTTTTAATATTTTCTTTTAGATTCTTATCAAGTTCCTCAAATTCTGTCATGGTAATACGTTTTTGCAGATCCTTTTGAGCTTCTAATGTCACCTAAGAAGTTTCCTCTTCTTTAGTGATTAGTCACATTAGTTTAAAGGAGCAATTTGTTAGGATATCTTTCCACAAGTATGAAATAAATCTTTGCGTTTTACTTACCCTGGATCGTTGTATGAAGCTGGACTAAGTGGGGAAATTCCCACCATTTTATTTGTTTACATAGGGTTGCATTTGCAGAGGCTTAGAGAAAGAGGTCCTGAAAAGCAGGGATCAGTTGGGGCCCAGACTCCCAAGGGGCCCAGACTCGGATTGTTTTACTCGGGTATGGGGAGTCCTTAGCCACCAGTCCCTCCATTATTTGTATAAAAATGGAGCTCTTGTATCTATTCCACGGTAGTGGGTGGATGAGGGCTCTTCCAATACAGTGAAATCACTGTCTGTGCTGCTGCATGCTTTTTTGAAGCATGAGGGGATCCCTGTACCACCTTGATAGTATTTTATAGTTTTTCTCTTGGGAACTGCAGGGTAGGGGGTAATCCTTGGCTGAAGAGGAAGTTTCAACCGATATCACTGTCACCCAGGTATATGTGAACCCTGGCCGACCACAAAAAGATTCCCTCATTGGGATGGTATAGAGTAGGGATAGCATGTGTTCATGAGGGGATTGGGGCCTCTAAAGCTGTTTGGGATGAGTCAAATCTAGAGTCAGAGCTAACATAAGAGGCCAGTTATTGATATTCCATCCAGGATAGTGGTATGTCTGGGTTGGAGTCATGCAGAGTTTCCCATGGGGGCAAGGAGGATCGCTCACTATCTGTCCCATATGAGTGTCAGCTGCCGATTCCCAGCACAGAAATCTGCATCCATCCATTACATGGGGAAATGCCGGGTTGTGAAACAGGGGATCGAGGGGTCCCTTCAATCTCTCTAGAGAGTCCCAGGAAACTAGTTTGTCCCATTCATGAAAGAAGTAGGGGGAAAATACGAAGTGCACAAATCCCTCTGGTCTCTGGGTGGGCTGGAGCGTGGGTGGATGGTGCAGGGATCTGTATGAGTAAGCTCAATCTCCAAACTCACCCACTGCTTAGATGTAGATTGGTAGTGCCAGTCTACAAGGAGCTGGAGCACGGCCGCCGAATGGGACAGTTTGAAGGCTAGTGAAAAAGGAGTCCAGCAGGTGAATAGGCAGGGTTTGATACACGTATAGGAATCTAGGCATCACATTCATTTTAAGAACATTGACCCGCACAAACCAAGATAAATGGCTAATTCAATATCTGGTCAGGTTATAGTTGAGGCTATATAGCTGAGATAGTTCTGCCGGTATATCTGTCCCCAGGTAGCTAATTGTGTGATCACTGCCATTTAAAGGGGAACTGAGTCGCCAAATGAGAAGTCTCCAATTCCGGAAGATTAACGTTTAGGACCTCAGACTTGGATAGGTTTACCTAAAAGTTGCTAAGATGGCCAAATCGGGAGAATGTGGCTAAAAAAGACGGGAAGGAGACTCGGGGCAGAGACAGCAACCCTGGCGGGTTCCGTTCCCGATGGAGAGTGGTCTAGACAAGATCCAGTTGGTTCTGACTTGGGCTGTAGGGTCCGAATAAAGAGCCCTGACCATGCCCATGAATCTGGGCCCCACTCCAATTTGGGCAAGAGCAGCCCACAAGAAGCCCCAGTGTACGCAGTCAAAGGCCTTTTCTGGATCCATTGATAGTAGACAGATCAGTTGTTTTGCTGTTTTAGCCTTCGAGATTAGTAGTCTTGTTGGTGTTGTTCCAAGCCTCCCTCCCACGTAGGAATCCAACCTGATCTCCGTGGTTGACAGAAGGGAGGACTACCCTCAACCGATTGGCCAAGAGTTTAGAGTATAGTTTTTATGTCTATGTCAAGGAGATGGGGCGATAATTGGTGCACACAGGATGGTCTTTTCCTGTTTTAGGTATGACAGAGATTGATGCCTTAAAGCAACAACCTGTAGGAAGAGAGTGGATAGGAAGAGTCCATTAAAATCTCAAGTTAGGAAGGGAACTAGTTCCTGCCTGAAAGTTTTATAAATGCAGGGTGTGAATCCATCTGGCCCTCAATATATGCATTAATCTTGGCCGGATCTGTGCTGTGTTCATGTCTGAGTATTGTCCCTGGATGTTTTAAGTTCCTCGTAGTAGGAACGAAAGATGTCAGAAATTGTAGTCAGGTCATTTGCCAACTGTCCCCCTCTATCCTGTATTTACAGGATGTATCTGGCCTTTGTTCTACGGTGTAGGAGCTTTACCAGAGAGCATTTATTACAATGTTCATAGTAGAACCGTTTGTTCCAGTCTCCGAAATGAAGGTATTTTTGATCTAGTACGTTCCTTAATTCCTCTCTGGTGTTTACCAACTTGTTTAACATCGCTTAGGAGCCCTCCACTTTATGGGTCCTCTTCAGCACCTGAATCTTATTAAGCAAGTCTTGGACCTTGGCTGCCCTCTTGCATTTCTGGCATACTCCACATTTTACAAATTCCCCCGGATAATACCCGTTAAGGTTTCCCATTGTGCTGGGAGGGAGGACCGATTGTGCAAATGCAATTCTAGAAAACTGACAACCCATTGCTTGACATCCACCATGCAGACCACCATGCACATCTTTAAGTAGATTGTCGTTTTAACGCCATACCCAAGGTATGGACCGGGTACATTCAGTTTAACGGAGATTGGGGCATGGTCTGACCATAGCGCCAGGGCAATATTGGCCACAGGCTGCCAGGCCAGAGCATGATGGTTCGACCAAAACATATCAATGTGACTGTAGGAGCAGTGAGCGAGGGAGTAGAAGGAATCTACTACCAATTGTGAGTTGTGTAGGGAACCTTGTAAGAAACGCATCTGGGAAGAAGGGGCTATGGGGGACCTGGGAGCAGAACAGTCAATGTGTGGGTCCATGGTAAAGTTAAAGTCGCCCCCTAAAATAATTACTCTCTCTGCACAATTGCACAAAACTAGTGAGAACAGAGCGGCAAGGTGCAATTTGTCCACGATTAGGAGGTAGAGTGATACAAAAGGGACCAGAGCTTCACTTTAAGTAACACATAGCGACCTTCCAAATCGATCTTGGTGTCTAATACCTCATGCATATCCTATTGAGAAACAGAAAAAACTGTTGCAAACACAGAAGCTGCCCACCATTTCTTCCCCCCTCTACCAGAAAACACTACATTTCGGTCCACTACAGTCCAACTGTTGAGTCTCCACTGACTCTGGGAGGCAACGCACCTGTTATTCCTTCTCCTCTGGTTTTCGGCATCGTCTTTGATGCCAGTTAAATGTTGGATTTGCATGGAGTGTGTAGCTGGAATCTCTTCAAGGCGGTTGAGCGTAGAGGTTGCGTTGACCCTAGAATGTTCCATTACAGATATCCACTCCTCAATCACTCGAACTTCAGAGCACAATGTATTCAGTTCTGCCTTGTACGCCACCTCCAGTCTTGATACATAAGATTGCATATCATCCCTGGTGGGAATGGCAGCGATATGTGTTTGTAAATCACTAATGTCTGCCATTGCTTTTGTCATATAAAATATCTCCCAGGGAGAGTATGGGCTCCCTTGGTAGAAAGAGTAGAAGGCTGGCCTGCCCAGAAGACAGTTCTCTCTAGAGCAGTGGTGGCGAACCTATGGCACGGGTGCCAGAGGTGGCACTCAGAGCCCTCTCTATGGGCACTCAGGCCATCACCAGAGAGGACTCCAGGTATCTTCCTGCAGTCCCAGACAACCCAGGACTTGCTGTGCACGGAGCTATTTTAAAGTGACAGTGCTACCTGGGACTACTGGAGGGGTAGGAAGCTGTGGACAGATCTGGATTATCATTGTAGCTCCTGCTCTGGCCCTGACAATTCTGCCTCTTTATGGGACCCTGGAGGGAAGCTACAATGATCATCCAATTTTCTTCTATTTTCTGCTTTATTGGTTTCTTCAGGGGGCTGATATGAATGAAAGCTGTGACAGAGCACAGAGTATAAGTCACTAATTACATTTCTGTGTTGGCACTTTGCGATAAATAAGTGGGTCTTAGTTGTAGTTTGGGGACTTGGTCTCTAAAAGGTTTGCCATCACTGCTCTAGAGGAATGGAATATGTCAGGTGTAGATGAGCTAGACAAATCCTGCTAGGGGACTCAGCAGATTTTTGTGGCAGATAACCTTTCAAAAAGCATCAGAAAAGCGAGTTTACGAGCTTGGTGGCGAGTGTGCATTGATCCGAAGTGTGTGTAGTGTCCTAAGTGGGACTTACGTTTAAGGGACTTAAGATTGAGGGACTTTAGCAGGTAACTGCTGTATTTTGTGTTACTTTGACTGTAAATTCTTCTTTTCATGCATATTTCTATTGTAATCCCCATTAGAACAATGGACTCCATAAGTGGCATTGCTACACAGTGTACATCCTGTGCCATGTATGCTTTCCTTGAACAGTCGTTCGAGGGGGAATACTACTGTGTGGGATGTGTGAAAATTGCTCATCTGGAAGCCCAGATTCTGGATCTAAATGAGCAGGTTTCAAGGCTGCGGGCAATTGACAATATGGAACGAAGTTTGCTGCTTCTGGAGCACAAACTCTCTGGGGAAGATGGGTGTGGGGAGGGAAGTATGGAGGTGCAGAGTGAGGGGGCAGCTAGTTGGGTAACATGTAGAAGGTGGGGTAGAGGGAAGAGTTGTAGGGAGTCTAGTCCTGACCTGGTGCACCCCAATAAGTTTGCCAGGCTGGCGGATGAGGGGGATATCAGCTCTGGGGTAGCAATGCTGCAGCAAGACATGGCCTCTAGCAACCAGGGGACTGTCTGTTCCAGTAAGAAGGGTAATGGGAACACAGGCAAGGTCAGACAGGTGCTGGTAGTGGGAGATTCGATTATTAGTGGAATACTGTGCATACTGAACAGTGTGTTGTTTGCCGGGTGCTCGGGTTCGGCATGTTGCGGATCGGGTTGACAGATTACTGGGCAGGGCTGGTGAGGAACCAGCGGTCATGGTCCACATTGGCACTAATGACAAAGTAAGAGGTAGGTGGAAGGTCCTTAAAAATAATTTCAGGGATTTAGGCCATAAGCTCAGGGCAAGGACCTCAAAGGTAGTTTTCTCCGAAATACTACCTGTACCACGTGCCACACCAGAAAGGCAGCGGGAGATCAGGGAGGTAAATAAGTGGTTCAAAAGTTGGTGTAGGAAGGAGGGTTTTTGGGTTCATGGAGAACTGGGCTGACTTTTCTGTCGGCTAAAGGCTGTACAGTAGGAATGGGCTGCACCTCAATGGGGAGGGTGCAGCTGTTTTGGGGGAAAAAAATGGCTAGAAGGTTGGAGGAGCGTTTAGACTAGAGAACTGGGGGGAGGGAAACTACACTTGTGAAGGGCAAATAGACAGTGTAGATAGAGAGCTGGGAAGAGTCATAGTCCATGGGGGAGGAAGGGGGGCTGGAATGAGATTGGGGAATAAGAACAAATGCCAGAAGCCTCACAAACAAAATGTTTGATGTTGGAGCGGAAATATGACATAGTGGGTATCAGCGAGACATGGCTGGATAGTAGCTAGGACTGGGCTGTTACTATAGATGGTCATAGTCTTTTTAGAAAGGATCGTATAAATAAAAAAGGGGGAGGGGTTTGTTTATATGTGAATTCTTACCTCAAGCCTGTCTTGCGAGATGACATCAGTAACACCAATGCAAATGTGGAGTCCCTATGGGTGGAGATAAGAGGAGGGAAAAAGAATAATAAAATATTACTAGGGGTTTGTTATAAGGCTCCAAATATAATGGAGGCAGCAGAGGAAATGCTGATAAATGAAATGGATGCGGCTTCAAAGCATGGTGAAGTACTTCAATTACCTAGATATTGACTGGGGGGCAGAAACCTGCAGGTCCTTCAAAGGCAGCAGGTTCTTGTCAACAACAAAAGACAATTATCTGTCGCAACTAGTCCTGGAGCCAACAAGAGGGGGGGCACTGCTGGACCTTATCCTAACCAACAGACCTGATAGGGTATCAAAACTACAGGTTGGGGGGAACCTGGGTAATAGTGATCATAATATCATTGATTTTGTATTATGCTTTACTAAGAGCGTTAGGGAAGGGGCAACCAACACTCTAAACTTCAGGATGGCAAATTTTCAGCAACTAAGGGAAGACCTTAAAGGCATAGACTGGGATAATGTTCTCAAAGACAAAAGCCCCCCCCCCCATATTATATTCTGAAGTCCTGTGAGAAACACATACCTTATAGGAAAATGCATAAGAGGAACAAGAAAAAGCCAATGTGGCTAACTAGTCTTGTAAGGAAGACAATAAGCGAGAAAGATAAGGCATTTAAGGTGCTAAAATGTGAAGGTAGCGATGAGGCATTACAGGATTATAGAGAGAAAAATAAATCCTGTAAAAAGCAGATGAAGGCCGCAAAAATAGAGAATGAGAGAAAAATTGCCAGGGAGAGCAAAAATAATCCCAAATTATTTTTCAAGTATATAAATGATAAGAAACTAAAAACAGAGAGTGTGGGTCCCCTTAGAAATACCATGGGGGTCATGGTGGAAGGAGATGAGGAAAGGGCCAATCTACTGAATGTCGCCTTCTCAACTGTCTTTACCCAGGAAAATCCCCTGGTGGAAGACACAATGAGGAATAATGTAAATTCTTTTTGGAATGTCAACAGTTTAACCCAGGAAGAGGTACGGCGCCGCCTCGCAACCACTAAGATAGATAAATCACCGGGGCCAGATGGCATACACCCCCGGGTTCTGCATGAACTATGTACCGTGATAGACAGACCGTTATTTTTGATATTTGAAGATTCACTGAGGACTGGTTATGTTCCACAGGACTGGCGCATAGCAAATGTGGTACCAATATACAAAAAAGGATCAAAAAGCGATCCTGGAAACTACAGACCCGTGAGTCTAACTTCTGTGGTGGGGAAAATATTTGAGGGGTTTGTTAAAGAAGCTATCCTGGAGTAACTCACTGTGCGCAACCTTATAACCCAGCATCAGCATGGGTTTATGAGAGATCGGTCCTGTCAGACTAATCTGATTGGTTTCTACGAGGAGGTAAGTTCAAGACTGGATCTGGGGGACACTGTGGATGTTGTATATCTGGACTTTTCAAAGGCATTTGACACCGTGCCGCATAAAAGGTTGGTATATAAAATGAGACTGCTGTGAATAGGGGAAAATCTGTGTATTTGGGTAAGTAATTGGCTTAGTGATAGAAAACAGAGGGTCGTCATTAATGGCACATTCTCAGATTGGGTTGACGTTACCAGTGGAGTGCCACAGGAGTCGGTATTGGGGCCACTTCTTTTTAATATTTTTATTAATGACCTTGTAGTGGGTTTACACAGTCAAGTTTCAATATTTGCAGATGATACTAAGCTGTGTAAAGTAATAAATACTGAGGTCGATAGTTTAGCATTACAGAGGGATTTGTGGAAGCTTGAGGAGTGGGCAGAGAAATGGTTGATGTTTAATGTAGATAAATGTAAAGTTATGCACATGGGCCATGCAAACAAAAACTATAATTATGTTCTAAACAGTCAATTACTTGTTAAAACTGCAGCTTAAAAAGACTTGGGGGTATTGGTGGATGGTAAACTTAATTTTAGTGACCAGAGCCAGGCGGCTGCTGCTAAAGCAAATAAAATTATGGGATGTATCAAGAGAGGAATAGATTCTCATGATAAAGACATAGTTTTGCCCTTATACAAATCCCTGGTCAGACCACACATGAAATATTTTGTACATTTTTGGGCACCAGTGTATAAAAAGGATATAGTAGAGCTGGAACGGGTGCAGAGGAGAGCAACCAGGATTATTAGGGGAATGGGGGGATTAGAATACACTGACAGATTACAAAATTTGGGATTATTCAGTTTAGAAAAAAGACGACGGAGGGGAGACCTCATTACAATGTACAAATACCTGAACGGACAGTACAAGGATCTCTCCAAAGATCTTTTTATACCTAGGCCTGTGACCAGGACAAGGGGGCATCCTCTGCGCCTAGAGGAGAGGCGATTTTACCATCAACATAGACAAAGGTTCTTTACTGTAAGCAGTGAGACTATGGAACTCTCTGTCGCAGGAGGTTGTTATGGCGGACTCTATGTACATGTTCAAGAGAGGCCTGGATGCCTTTTTGGAGAGAAAAAAATATCACGGGTTATGGGGATAAAACATTTATTTAATTCTTAAAGGTTGGACTTGATGGACTTGTGTCTTTTTCCAGCCTTATATACTATGACTCGACACATGAAGGCCACACTGGATGGTGAGCTTGAGTCCCTAATGTGGGGTTGGACGTCCTCCTCTGCCTGGGCCCCCTTATCCCAGGCTCTTTAGGACAGCTCCCTCTTGGCGGCTCTGGCAGTTGCAGCAGGCTCCGTCTATTTCCCCATGGTTCTTTCTGTGGGGCTGTTTGTGGCAGTGGCAGAAGGTGTCATGGGGTTGGAGGTTCAGGGCCATGTGGGCTACTCACGGTTTGATGCTGCGCTGCTGTAGCAGGGTGTTTGGCAGCCTCACTCCTGTCCCCTGGCAGCTCTGGTGGTGGCTGGAGAGCGTCCTCTGGGTTGAGTAGCTAGTCAGCCCGCTCAATGACTGTGGGCAGAATTGCTGGCAGGTGGAGGGGCTGAGGATGTTGGATTTGAAGTGCCATGTCATGTTCGCAGAGCCTGTGATGTACCAGTACAAAAGAAACCCCCTGAGAAGTGACACCATTTTGGAAACTACATCCCTCAAAGAATTTATCTAGGCTTGTATGAGCATTTTTAAGAGGTATTCCCATCTCAATTTAATTTAATTCATTTTCCATATATAAACATTTCTTTAATTGGATGTTATTAAAAAAATGTTCCTGTGTGAAGATAATTTCTCATTAATGTAGCCATGTTGTCCCTTAGAAACGAGATAGCTTCCTCGGATACGACCACCTCACAATTTGGCAGCGGTGGCCAGACATGCGCTACAGAGCCCTGCCTGAGCACCTGTATTCAGGGATCATTACCACAGGGCGGTTGTGGGCCATGTAGTAACTCCCAGACATTTCATATACAAAAAACTTTTGTTTCCTTGTGCAATCACTACATCAAAGGTGGCCATATCCGAGGACACAGTCTTGTTTCTAAGGGACTACATAACTACATTTATGAGAAATTATCTTCACCCAGGTAAACATTTTTAATAACATCTAATTGAAGAAATGTTTATATATGGCAGATTAATTAAACTGAATGTGAATGCCCAGATGAGAATACCCCTTTAACCCTTGTCTCAAATGTAATACAAAGTGAATAGTGCAGAGTAATAATTAATTTTTTTTCCTCAAATATGCAATGTTAGTGCCAATGTATTTAGTCAAACTCATGCCACTGGGGATAAACACCTGAATAATCATTATGCGGTTATCCCAGTTAGGGCAATACCCCATATGTGCTAATAAGCCACAGTATGTGCACACGGCAGGGCTCAGTAGGAAACAAGCAAGTTATAGCTTTTGTAGCACCATTTTCATTAGACTGGTATTGGGGTTCCCATTGCGGTACCAGTACAATTTAAACCCCCGAGAAGTGAACCCATATCAGGAAAGGGTACCCCTCAAATAATTTATCTGGGGTTGTATGAGCATTTTAACCCCTAAGATCCTGGCTCACATGTAATACAAAGTGAATAGTGCAGAGCAATAATTAAATTTTTTTCCTCAAATATGCCATTTTAGTGTCAATGTATTTTTTCAAACTCCTGCCCCATAACATATAAAGAGACATATAATGCAAAAAAAAGTCTAAATCAGAACACAAACCCCACATATACAGTATCACCGTGCCCGTAACAACCCGTAGTATAAAAGTAAATAATTATTGGATCTGCACGATGAACGCCATAAAAAAAATAAATAAAATAAAATAAATAAAAAAAATAAACCCTCCAAAAATTATGATTTTTACCTATTCAATCCCACAAAAAATGCAATAAAAAGAGATTAAAAAATGTATGTACTCCAGAATGATACTGGTGCAAAGTACAACATGTCCTGCTCCATAGCCAAAAACGTAACAATGTTATGCCATTTGTAAGACAGCAATGCAAAAGTGATTAAAAAAAGTAAAAAATCCAATACAGAATTAATGCTTTTCTACTTCTGCCCTCAAAAAAAAGTTCCTAAATTTTCAACAATAGGGGACACCAACCCCAAAATAGTGAGACTGGAAAAAGCATCTCATCCCGTGAAAAAAATGCCCTCACATGGCCCCAATAACATAAAAGCAAACATTTTATAGCCTGCAAAAGGGGCCAATGAGGAAACTAAAATCCTGGCAGCTGCAGGGTGCTCATTCCCTTCTGCACCTCGCTGTGTGCCCATAAAACAAGTAACGGCCACATGTGGGAAATATTGCATAACAAATTTGAAGATGGGTTTTCTCTTTTTATCTTTTGGAAATGTGCAAATTTTAGGGCTAAATGAACGTATAACCGACAAAATTTGACCATTCTAAATTTCACCTCCATTTTGATTCAATTACTATGAAGATCTCAAGGGGTTAACAATCTTCCTAAATGCTGTTTCTTATAGTTTGAGGGGTGCAGATTTGAAAATGGGTTGATTATATAGGGAGTTTTGATGTTACATATGTACAATTTCATTCAAACTGTATTTATCCCCAAAATAGTCAATTCTGAAAATACGGAAAGCGATATTCGATTTGTAATCCGCGTGACATCAAAATAAATTATCCAGACATTTCAAAAATTATGAAAATGTAAAGTAGACATATGGGAAATGTTATTCAGCAATTTATTTAGGTGGTAAATCTATCTGCATAAAATCGCAATGATTTCGAATTTCAAAAATTTTCTAAAAATTAATAATTTTTTCTTTTTTTTTTAGTAAATAAATGCAAAACTCATCAGCCAAAATTTACCACTAAAATGAAGTACAACATGTGGGGAAAAATCAATCTCAGAATCGCTTTGATAAGTTACAGTGTTCAAAAGTTATAACCATATAAAGAGACGCAAGTCAGAATCCAAAAAATGGGGCTGAGTCTTAAGCTACAAAATGGCTGCGTCCTTAAGGAGTTAAAGGGCCGATAGCATTTTAATTCTCCATTACAGTCTATGTCACCAGCATTTTCCTGCTGAGGGGATCAAAATTTTAAATAACAACTAATTAAACATAAGCTTATATTTTAAGGATTCACTTATGTTGATTCCTGGAATACCCCTTTAACAGTTGAAACAGGATGTTCAACCTGTTGCTGGTGAACAAGCTGAATTTGCAAACCTACATTTCCCAGAAACTGGTATTCCTCACATGTGCATCAGGAGGGGGAATCTATCTCCTTAAAGAGGCTGTCTTTGCAGGTGAATAAGAGTCTTCAAGAACATGCCTACCAATCTGAAAGAAAAAAGGATTTATCATATGATCATATGAGAAAGCCCCACCCCGCCTCCACAGTGGATACATCATGAAGCTTAAGCATCATTATGTATCTCCTGGTGTGCTGCGCTGGCGGACAAAACTATAGACCATGTCCAACCTGGTGTAGTTTTGAGTAAAAACACATTCAGCAGTGAATGTTCACGGGTTTTTTAAAAAGTGCACATGCATGGGACAGGAATGTCCAGTGCCGGCCCACTCTGCCACAGGCGTGGAGATTGCGTGGTAGAGTTTGCATTCCTCCCTAACTAACCAGGCAACTATGACTGTAGTGTGGCACAAGCGCAGATGGATGCGGAGACTTGCTTCGTCTGTGCATGTCCGCATGGCGATAGGTGAGAAGAGGAGGCAAGGGCGGCCTTATAGGCATGACGTACAGAGGAGAGAAGCTAGGGGGAGGTAGATGGGCGGTTTTTATTTTTTATTTTTAAATTGAAGGATAACAGAGTGGTTTCCCGAGGGTGGGGGAAGCATGGCTCCTTGTTGGACACAAGCCTCGGACTCAGGACACTGCAGAAAAGAGAGAAGCAGGTAAACTTTGATATATGAACTAAAAAAAGACAGTTTTATTATAAAAACACTTTTGGAATGTGCTCACAATTGTCTATGGGGGAGACAGAAAACTGAGGAGATGCAGAGAAATTCAGGAAAAAAATGAGAAACAAAGAACTTGAGATCTATCAGTCTGCCTCAGTTAGGATGCAACTAAACAGAGCGGTCGTGACGTATCAAATCTGTAACAAAATTATTATTTAGTAATTGCTTAATGTACTATTAACATGAAACTGTTACAAAATAATAATTTAGTTATAAATTATGGACAAAATGGGGCAAATTTACTTACCTGGTTCTGTCGCGATCCCGATTCCGACGAAGATGAAGTCCGGCGCGATTCACGTAGCTCGTGCACCTGAGTTCCTGCATCCGTCCGCTGGAGTTCACCTTCTTCTTCCCGGTGCATGTAAGTGCGTGTCTCGCGACACAATTTGAAATGTTAAATCCCGCACGTAGTCCGAATCCGCCCGATTGGTGTCGCGTGCAAGCCGGCGCCGATGCGCCAAAATCCGTTCCGATCGGGAATTGACGGGAAACCCGATGAAAATGCGCTCCGCGGACTCTTAGTAAATGAGCCCCAATAACTTAATTCATGCAGCCGAGAGCATCTCAGCAGCGTCACAGCTGCTTTCTGGCTGCTCCGTTTTGGTTGCACCCAAAAGGTCAGTATTTTTGACTCCATAAGAAACAGATCAAAGATTGTCTTCATGGGCTCCAAGATGAAAACCACTGCTTAACAAAAAAAATAAATCTCATCTCAGTATTTTTCAAAAAAATATCTTGATGATCCCCAATATTTTTGGGAGAAGATTCTGTGGACTGACAAGACAATTATTTAAAAGGAACCTGTCATCAACAATTGGCCTAATAAACCAGTACCAGTATGATGTCAAGCAGCTGAGCAGCTGAGAAGATGATGTTTCTTTTATGGTCTGGTGTGGTGGCAACACCGATCGAGGCTGTTACCTTTGCATGTGTGCTCCAATATACAGCAAACACTCTCCTTGAATTGACAGGCTCAGTCTGTGAGCACTCTCCATACACCTGCAGCTAACGTGTGACGTATTAGTATGGTAAGGGGTTGAAGTTGTAGTTCTAATGTTTTATTCCCATAAATATTTTTTATGTTCTACCTAAATAACTTGGTTATTTTATCATAATGTTGAAAATTTATCACTTAACATACCTCATGTATGTGGTAGTCAGAGTTAGGGAAATTGATGAGTCAAAGGGTTAGCTTACCGACTCCACGGCCCTGGGAGAATGTCACGCCCCCTGTTTGTGACCTCAAGCTTAAAGCAAACCTGTCACCAGTAATGTGATTTTTAGCTAATGACAGATCCCAATAGCCTATGCTATGCTGATTTTACAAATTCCTTTGAAAGCATTCTGAAAAATGTCAGTACTTTATAATAGTTTATTTCACCCTGCCTGGCTCCCTTCCCACAGCTGCAGCCTGTTTGTGACTGTGTCACACATGCAATTCCCTTACCCCTTCCTGTCAGAGGCATTGAGCAGGCAGGATGGTGAGGAGGAGAGGAAGAATGCATGAGGAGACATAGGCATACAGGCTGCTGCAGCTGCCCCTCCCCACAGGGACTCACCACACGCTGCTGGCAGGCAGCCAGGTAATAAATTATTATAAATTACTGAAATTATTCAGAAAGCTGACAAAGGCATTTTTAAAATCAGCATGGCATAGGCTATTGGAACCTGTCACCAGCTAAAAATGACAAGTGCACTTTAAGCTGAAGGTCATGAACAGAGGGCCTGACATTCACCTTCAGGAATTGAAAACAAAATTCATGGTTCTATTTATTCCATTTCCTACTTGGCATCAAGTTAATCCTTTATAGCTTCCAACTTATAGATTAACTCCACAAACTCTGCAATCATAAATCTCAGAATTTACAAGATTTTTCTCTGATTTCATACATTTGTTGTCAGTCACGAACTTGGCACCTCATATTCTAGTTTTGTCTTTGATACAAGACAGGAGGGGGTTAGCTGATTCATTTCAATAGCAAAGCGAGACTTTTACTCTCCTGTGTCAAACACAACAATGGCTGCATGCCAACAGAGGAATTCTCTCTGGCATGAGGAAGTCAAGGATGCCTTTTTTTAATCGAAGTACATTAATAATTTGCATACCTTTTATTAAATACATAATTATTTTCTAGGTGGACGCCCCTTTAAATGTAGCCTGTAGAAAAAATGGTAATTCTTTTCTATCAAAATATGAAATGATATATATGAAATAATATATGAGTAACATTGCGATACTCAGCAATGCTGCAAACTGGTGAGGGTACTTTTATTGCAGCCATTCATGAGATTCTATAGCACAAAGAACCAGTAATTTTTCTGTCCTCATCCCACCAAAGGCTTAATACTTCTACAAACCATCCTCTGTATATACTACCTTTGTATGTAATATCCAATATCCAGGCAAATGATTAAACATCAGTGCCAAAGACAAAAGGATTATGCAGAAATTCGATGCAACCTACACATTAAGGAACTAAACAGAAATATTCCCTGCAACATCCAGTATAAAGTTTTCATGTTACTGTAATAGACATAAAAATAACCCCATAATACAAAAGATATGAATAAAAAGCGATTGTCCTAGTATTAGAATGGATTTCAAGGTAACTGTTAATGTTAAAAATGTATACCACCTGTGTAAGTTTGTGTTTATAGTGTAATAAAATACATTTTATAGTATGTTGAGAAAATTGTTGACATACCGTGTTAGCCAGGAAAAATCAAAAATCTGATGTAAATACTTTTGTGTAAAAACTACAAAAGTGCTTAAGGAATGATGCCTTTATTGGCTAACCAGAAAAATTATATTTTGTGCAAGCTTTCAGGGAACACAGGCCCCTTCTTCAGGCATGGATACAAATGAAGCACTGAGAGAAAAACACAATATTTGAGGGATGTTACAACAAGATAATTAGTACATATGGTGAGACTCAATGACGATAAGCTGGGGCAATAAAAGTGGAGGTTATGTTACACAGAGAAGGGTGATGGGTAGGGGGGTGGCCTACGATGGCAGGGGTCTGGAGTTAGTCTCTTGTGGGGATTGAAGCGAGTCCATGTAATGAGCCATAAACCCAGATGCAATATTGAGGCCTTGTGTCAGTGACTGGAAGGTCATCATCAGTTTGAACTCCCAGGTTTTCCTTTCTCTGTTGTCCTTAAAGTCACCTTTCAGTATTAGGACCTTTAAATCCTTCTCGCTGTGGCCACAGAGTCTCACCATATGTACTAATTATCTTGTTGTAACATCCCTCAAATATTGTGTTTTTCTCTCAGTGCTTCATTTGTATCCATGCCTGAAGAAGGGGCCTGTGTGCCCTGAAAGCTTGCACCAAATATAATTTTTCAGGTTAGCCAATAAAGGTATCATTTCTTAAGAGCTTTTGTAGTTTTAACACAAAAGTATTTACATCAGATTTTTGAAAATACATTTTAAGCATGCTTGGCCTATTGGATTTCAAATGAACTTCCAGCCAGAACTGTCTGGAAACTCAGACCTCTGAAGCTGAATTTTCCATTCCAACTATTAACCAGTTTCAGATGTGACAATGTAGTTTATAGGTTAAATAATTCCAACATTTGCAAACAACACAAGTTCTTTAGAACTAAGACTAGAGATGTAATGAAAGATATATGCCATCCTATATGAGTATTCCCATTACTAAACAAAATATACATATAAGTGTATCTATAAATGTAATACTTATGGTTAATTCTGTTATGTCTTGAAAACATAAAAATTATAAACAACTCTGTTTAGTAAATATATATTCAAAACTGATGCAACTTGAACCTTGTTACATTTTTCATGGATCTTAAAATATATTTTCTATTTTAAATAGATAAATAAACAAAATCCAGCAGATATGCATGAAAAAATTCTATTTTACTAAGTGAAACAGTGAAATGCTAAACGGTTATCCCAGAATGCAGTAATAGGACCCCGAAGATTAAGGATAATTGGAGAAATTGTCATTACCCCCTGTATAATATATTTCAACCTATTGCCATAGTTTTATGTGGAAACATACCTTGCACACTAGAATTTAATAACCTTTAAGCCTAGCTATGTTGTTTTTGGCCAGAGTCTGCACAAGATCAAACAAGGAATTAAATCTAGCAGACTAAGCCAAAAATGTCTGTAGAAAATCTGTTCTTCATGTCAAAGTATTTTCTTTAGTCTTTGATATCAAGCAGTGAGAACCTGAATCTGTAGTATAAACATGTGAAAAACCAGCATATTATTATTGTTTATATAAAAAAAAATGGACCAAATTTAACCCCTTCTTGCCAATGGACTTTTTCTGTTTTTGTTTTTTGCTTCCCACCTTTAAAAATTACTAAAACATTTTTATTTTCCCATGTACAAAGTTGGATGAGGGTTCATTTTCTTTGTAACAAATTATACTTCTTGCTGCTGCCTTTCTGTAGACATTTCATTAACGGGGGGGGGGGGGGGAGGCCCTCTGCTGTGGGGGCACTCTGCTGTGGACATTTCATTAAAGGGGTCTCTGCTGTGGCCATTTCTCTTAAGGGGGTTCTGCTGTGGACAGTTCATTAAAGGGGGGCTCTGTTATGGACATTTCTTTACAGTGGGGCTCTGTTCACCTATTAACAACCTGGCCCTTTTTTGTTTTTGTGTTTCCATTTTTCCCTCCGAACCTTCAAAAATCTATAACTTTTTTTATTTTTCTATGTGAAGAGCAGTTTGAGGGCTTGTTTTCTGCATAACAACTTACACTTCAAAGTGACAGCATTTAATATTCCATGGAATATACTGGGTAGCGGGAACAAAATTTCAAATGCAGCGAAATTGATGGGCTTGTATTTTACGGCTTTCACTGTGCGCCCCAAATGACATGTCTATTTTATTCTTAGGGTTGGTACAATCAGGGGGATACCGAATTTGTACAGGTTTTACATTGTTTTCATACATTTATAAAAATTAAAACCTCCTGTATAAAATAAAAAAAAATTCTTCATTCTGCCATCTTCTGGCTCTAATAACTTTTTCATACTTTTGGTGTACGGAGTTGTGTGGTGTCACTTTTTGCAACTTTTGATGATGTTTTCAATGCTACCATTTAGAGGCCTTATGATCACCTTTTTTATTGAAATTTTAATAATTTTCAAAATGGCAAAAAAATAGTAAAAAAAACTTCAACTTGGGCCCTATTTTCCATTAGAGGTTTAAATGAGAGAAAAAACTTTATTATATTTTGATAGATTATACTTTCTGTATCAATCCTCACTGTTTTCTAGATCTCTGCTTGCTTCCCTGCTATAGAAAGCTTGTATGATTACTTCCAGTGTATAAAAACCTGTCCATGGCCACACAGGTGCACAGCTCTGGTTACTCTCTGTTATAATAACGAGTTACTGTCCACTGGTAAGTAAAAACAGAAACTTTCTATAGAAGGACAAAAAGCAGAGATCTCAATAACAGTGAGGAATTGATAAAGACCCTAGTATCCTTTAGTCCTTTTCCCTACCTTCTGGATAGGTCTTCATGTTCAGAGAGAGAGAAGTTGTCGGGTCTGGAACTAGTCTGAGTAAGCTAACTATAACCCGCAGGCAGGGACTAGCTTAGCGTTTGCATCACGTTTAAGCGGCATTGGCATCACATTTACGCTTCGTTTGCGTCACATTTATGTGGCCATCGTGTCATGGTTATACATACGCAGCATTTGTGTCACATTTATCCTAATGCAGCGTGTGCATCACATTTGCGCTTACGAGGCATTTGCATCATGTTTGTGTTGCGTTTACACTTACAGGCCATTTGCGTAGTGTTCACGCTTATGGGCCGTTTGCGTAGCTTGTAGGCTTGTGGACTGTTTGTGTAGCGTTTGCGCTTATGGGCCGTTTGTGCAGTGTTTACGCTTACGTGGCTTTTGCGCCACTTTTATGCTTATGTGGTGTTTGGGGTACTCTTCCGCCTATGTGGCTCACATTTACATTTGCGTTCATGCATTAGTACCATTTATGGTGCTTTTATGCTTATGCAGTGATTGAGGTGCGTTTCCGCATTTGCAGATTTTTCGATTATGTCAAATTTGCGTTGTGTTTAAGCCTACCAGGTACTTGCCTTTGTGTCATGTTTACAGGGTCAGACAGTAGGTGTTCTCCTTAAGGAGACATTGCCAATTAAGGCCACCTTAAACTGGAGACTTAAAGCCATAGATGCTACACTAGGGAATTCTGGGAAGAATGCAAATAAGTTTTCCAAGGTGTTAAATGGAAAACAATACCTCCTTTTGCTACCTTGAAAGGCAGCCCCCTTAACATCAAGTATGACCTACAAGAAGTCTAAAAACATGATGTGGGATTAAGCCAAACCAGTATATCTATTCCATAAGGAACAGACTCCCAACTGTAGACAGCACTGTTTCGACCTGGTTGGGTCTCCTCAGTACAGCGTAGGGAACTGATTTGGCTATGTGAGAGGCTACTGACTAGGGTCAGACAGTAGGTGTTCTCCTTAAGGAGACATTGCCAATTAAGGCCACCTTAAAGGCGTGTGTCGACTTAAATATACCCAACCAGGTCGAAACAGTGCTGACTACAGTTGGGAGTCTGTTCCTTATGGAATAGATATACTGGTTTGGCTTAATCCCACATCATGTTTTTAGACTTCTTGTACGTCATACTTGATGTTAAGGGGGCTGCCTTTCAAGGTAGCAAAAGGAGGTATTGTTTTCCATTTAACACCTTGGAAAACTTATTTGCATTCTTCTCATGTTTACACTCATGCATCATTTGCAATTATGTCGAATTCCACTCATGTTTAAGTGTACATAAACGGCGCTTACCTTTACAGCGCATTTACACTTCTGTGCCATTACGTTTGCGTTTAAACTTACATTTACATGGCGTTTGCGTTTATGTCTTGTTTACATCGCATTCACGCTTATGTGGTTTATGCGTAGATGTTTCATTTGCACTTACCTTTACATAGCGTTTGCATTTACATTGCATGCATGTTCACCATGCATGTAACATTGCATTTTTGTAAACACAGCGTGAATGCAATGTCAACAGAATATTAGAATGTGTGTGAACATATCCTTTAGATGCACATAGAGAAATTACACCTCACTACTGACGGTATGAGAGAAGATTAGCATAACATACAACCCCAGCTCCTCTTCTCTGTCCAAACACAGATTATAATGGTCAGATCTTGGGACTAATAACCCCGCAACCGTGGGGGCTAGAATGAAAATTCAAAGTGCCACTGAATCTGTACAGCAGCCCTCATTCTAATCTCTGTATAAAACGATGTGACGTGAGCCGGAAGAAGCACATGTAGGGCGAAACGGCCTCCCTCCCCTTGGTATGTACTCCCTTGATGCCTAATAAAGACACTCGTTTTTGCTACATGGTCTAAGGATCGTCAGTGAACCTTGGTGAGTGCCATCCTACTTCTTCCATTTTACATTCACCTCTGCATCACTGTTGGATTGAGCACCACCTACATTGACTGGGTCCATTCACCCCTTTCCATACAGGACCCAGGGTCCCCTCCAGGAGCATATGTTATAACTCTGAGCGGAACACCCAAAGGTTTGCAGTGCCGCTCTCCTATCCGTTTTCTTCTAATCTCTATATAAGGGAGTTGGTGAAAGGACCTCTTTAATTATTGTAGGATGTTAGGAGGGTTAAAACTTTTGGTGCCATTTTATCACATTTTAAGGAACCTGCTCAGCTTGCACATTTGTAACAGAAGTGGCAATACAAAATATGTAGTGTTTTTGGTGATTTTGACTCTTTGCTGTATTTCATTTTGTATATAGGATGGGGCATCAGGGGACTTTTATTCTTTTTTAATATTTTTTTTATTTGCACTTTAAAAAAAAAATCTAACAGGCTAACAGGCTTCTACTGAAGGCAGCCCTGTGGTTCTTCATCGGACCTCAGGGCTGCCATAGAAGCGATCATCCCAGTAATGCCCTGTAGACGTTGTGGTCAACATGACCGCAGAATCTATAGGGTTATAATCGCGATCCCGGCTGTTACCTTGGGAATACGACTTTTGCTTACTGCTGGGATCCCTCGGTCACCCTGCCAGGTCCGTCCATCGCCATGAAGTAACTGTATTTCATGGTGCAGTAACTACCCATACCTTATGATGTACAGTTTAACATTTTGCACAGTAACCTCTTTCGTCAAAATTCTTAATTTTTTGCATTTTTTTTTTAATTGGTTACTTCTAAGGGTGAGGTCAAACATAGCAGTAAAAATAAAACATGTTAAATCCTAAATTAACAGTAGTGTCCACTCCTGTATATAACCCCCTCACGTGACTTGTGTCCATGTAGATTTGAGACATTTGCAACAAGTCTCAAAAAGGAGCCAAAATTTGCACCTGCCAGGATAGGAAAAACTGAACAGCCACCAGAAGTCTCTAAAATTCACCTCAAAGAGACAAAACTATGATACGTGTGCCTATGTGTCTTTAAGATGCCCTCTTTCAGGCAGTGCCTACAGGCAGCTCTAGGGTCCTGATTGGACCCTAGGGCTGCCATAGCAACGATCAGTGCCCCCAGAAAACGGCGTGGGGGGGGCCATGGTGGGGAAAAGACCCCCCAAAGGCAAGTTAAATGCTGCGGTTGCACTGACCATGACATTTAAAGGGTAAAACAACCGCAATCGGAGCCCACACTAAGTGCGGGTGTAACACTGGGGTGATGGCTATCAGTAACACCTGACACCCAGTGTTTCCCGATGCCGGTTCGCCTCAGATCTTGAGCTGAACCGGCATCAGCTCTGCGTCCGATATATCGGACTCTAAGCACTAAGTCACTGCGCTCAGCGTCCGATATATCGAATGCAGAGCGGGAAGGGGTTAATCAGTCCGTTACTTTCCTCCATGCGGAGAAGACACAGGACAGAATATGGCTGGTCACTTGTCCACATCACATGTCCTCCAGCTGCCTGGGCAGGTCATATGATCATCAAGTTTGGCTGTAGTCGATTGGTTGCAGTGCATCCAGTATGGCCAGTGTTGTGGCCAGTTACATATCATTACTATGATAACAGAGGAAGAAAAACTGTTAGATCATCACTTTAGAGAGACCATAAAATTTTGTGAATCATAAAATCAAAACTAATTTAGCTCCATTTTGTGACTAATGACATTGAGTTTTGTTACATTCATTTATTTATAGCATCATGGGTTTTTGTATCAGAAGTTCATATTCCCAGAATACCCCATTAAACTTTTCCCTCATAGCTCTTGGCTGGCTTTTATATACCTTAGGCCCGTTCCACACTTGCGAGTGTGATGCGATGAACTCACATCACACTTGCAACGCATGCTGCCAGGAATGCACGGCCCGAACGCTGCACCGCGGGAGTGAACTCAGCATGTCAGTTCACTCCCGCGGTGCAGCGTTCGGGACGCGCGTTCCCGGCAGCTTGCGTTGCGAGTGTGATGTGAGTTCATCGCATCACACTCGCAAGTGTGGAATGGGCCTTAGATTTATCCCAGCAGTCACTTTGGGAAATAGGAATTTTAAGTCTTGATTTAATTTAATGATTTTATAGACCTTTTTAAGCCAGTATTTATATTTTAAGACTTTTTGAATGACATATGATATTACTGTAGTTTGGCCATAGTGTAAAATTTGAAACTTTTGTCTTATAAGGTTATATAAGGTTGTGTTTTATGACCCGAGTATAAGCCGAGGCCCCTAATTTTACCCCCTAAAACTGGGAAAACCTATTGACTCGAGTATAAGCCGAGTGTGGGAAATGCACTGGTCACAGCCTCCCAGTATATAGCCAGCAAATCCCCTGTAGTATACCGCTGTATCTATGTTATTGAACAATATGAAATAATTTTGTAAAAAACACCATGGACAGATTTTGCTATTTCCCTAATGATATGGCTCCTGCTCTGCTGCTGCCCCACTCAGCTATTTAAAGAATTTCCCGACTTGACACATCTATTCAAAGGATTCCCTGACTCTACATATCTATTCAAAGGATTCCCTGTCTGATGTCTCTTCTGAGTAATCCCAGAAAATGACAGAAACCTGATTTTAGTAGTACCAAGGTTTCGATACATTGTGTAACCCTAGTGGGGTCTGTAGTGGAGCAGGTAGCTTATGGCACCGTGCACCACGACAGTATTCTCATCTCTGTATCTGGGGGAAACAAATAGGCCCAGATTTATCAAAAGCAAAGATAAAACAAGATATGTTTCTGCATCAGTGTTAGCTACAGCATTCTCAAGGTATGTTCCGTTCACAATGCATAAAAGCAAATGGTAGATATCCTTTAAAAGCAGGTTAAATGTGGGTAATCATTATATTTTTTAAACAGTTTTTATTATTTTTTCATTATAAACACCAACACCACAAACATGGATTGTAGCGCATGTAAAAGAAGCACAAGTCACTGTCCAGAAACATGTAGTATTAATAGTTGAGCCATCTGTAATGTCTGTGCCAAGATCTTACTGCGTGGATGGCTGATTAGGTGGCGTTAGTTTTCATTTGTGTTTGCTGTGTGTATGCAAATTATTTTCCTGAATTCCTTCACAAACTGAATTTGATGAAGGTCAACTGTCTGACCGAAACGTCACATTATTGGATGTTTGTACATAATAAAAACCAGAATTAGCAACACAACAGTGTGACTGGAGTTTACGAATTATAGCTGGTATATATGACACAGGTCCTACACTAGTATACAGCAGGAACAGAGGAATGCAGGAACACAGGAACTCAGGAGCAGGAACACACAGGAACGCCGGAATATCGCAGGGAGCTTTCACAAAGGCATAGACGCAGAGATCCGGCAGGGGGAGGAAGGGAGGTGCTGGTTCATAAGGTGGAGGTGTTTAAATTTCCAACAGCCGGCGGGCCCTAGGAGACGGGGATGCGTGCGCACGGCAGTCCGCTGGGGAGCAGGAGCCTAGGGATTGGGCTTTGGTTTGGATGCATTTCAAAAAACAAGATGTGACTTGTCTGTGTTACTCACTCCTCAGCTCTTGGCCCCCACCTTTGTGCTCCTGTACAGCTCCTTCACAGAGATCGCAGCCTGGTGAGCTGACATCAGTGGGAGAGGGAGGAATTGTACAGAAGCACAAAGGTGGGGGCCAAGAGCTGAGGAGTCTGCAGCACAGACAAGTCACTTGTTGTTTTTTTAAAATGCATCCAAACCAAAGCCCATCCCCTAGGACAGTGGTGGCGAACCTATGGCACTGGTGCCAGAGGTGGCACTCAGAGCCCTTTCTGTGGGCACTCAGGCCATCACGGCAGGACAGAGTTCACCAAACAGGACCAAATCTACCAAAACTTAAGAGATGCTGCTCTCAGCGCTATTTTAAAGTGACACTGGCTGTTTGGAACTGCGGAAAAAATGAGAAGGTGTTGACAGAAGTGCATTATCTTTGGAGGTCATCCTGTTAGACCCACCTTCATCCGTTCTTTACAGCGACGCAGACGCAATTATTTTCTCTGACTGTCCGCTTGTGGCGGCGCCTTATTTCACCCGCCCAAGCACTATGAGGACGCCATCAGACGCTATCTTTCAATTACATCAACGACACAAGGATGCCTTGTCAATGTAATTGAATTTTCTGACCTGGCCAGCGCGTGCCGTGGGCCCTTCTGGGAGCTCTGGGGCCCTGGCACTTGCCTAGGTAAGCCAGGTGCTGACGCCGGCCCTGCTCCTTGCACACTGTAACAGCCTTCGAATCTATAGCATGGAGGAGTACACCCCCAGGTGGTAGCAGAATTTTAAAAGTTGATTTTAGAAGGAAGAAGGCCATGGATAACAAATAAAAGAAGATTATCACAATCACAGTGCTTGGATCTATGAGTAAGTGTCCATGCATGATTTTGATGGTAGATTTCCTTTGATTTCAGGAGACTGGAGATTGGTTGCTAATAGAATATTTATGTTCTTGTTACAAGATTCGCTGCATTTAGCTTGGTAATTTTGTAAAAAAGAAATTGCTTTATATGAGTAAGGGGAATTTAAAAGCACTTCAGGAGAGAAAATCAAGCCTTGTAGTCACATATGTTAATACAGTACATCAATTAAGGTGGCTGTGGCACAGGGTGGTAGAAAAATATTTACTTTGAAACAATTTAAAAGACTAGAAGCATAAATGGGATCTCAAAGGGCCTTTTTTCAGCATCAAAGACGGGTATTGTTCTTGAAAAAGTAAACAGCAGGCTTTTAATTAGTAGCAAGAACAGGATTTACAGTGAAATCCAAATAAAATCTGTAACACTTCTACATTTGCCGTTATGTAGTAATATAACCTAATGTGCCCCATTTATAAAATATGTTTTAACATGGTATTTTTAATATCGTGGCTATTACACTGTAAGCTCTTCAAAGCACAGCTATCACTTCTATTATTTGATTTATTGAGTAATTTTGATTAATTTGTTACCGTGACGTCATCGGGGGAGCTGATCGGTTGCCATAGCAGCCTTCAGTCTAATAGAGACTTGTAGGCCTGCCAGCAGTAAAATGACTATATACTTGCAGTATATAGTATGAGCAATCAGACCTTGCAGGGTTTAAGTACCCTAGAGGGACTGAAATGCTAAAAGAAATAATAAATAAAAGTTCAAATTACTCCTCTTTCCCTAGAACACATATAAAAATAAACAAACAGTAAAAATCATAAACTTGTTAGGGATTGCCACATCCGAAAATGCCTGTTCTATCGAAATTTTTAAAGGTTTTTAAAAGAAACTATCCGGCCGTGACAACCGTAACGGAAATAGCGCCCACTTTATGCTATTTTTCCATTCATAAAGATCTAAATAAAAATTATCATATAGGTCCCAAATTGATATAAATTAAAAAAACATCAGCGTGTACTGCGAAAAAAGAACACATGGAATAGTTATTGGCCTCAGAATTTGGCAAAATGGTAAATATATTTTTTGTACAAGAGATTTAATTTTTTTTAAAATCTATTGGAACCCAGTAAAACCTGTTATAATTATAGGTATCTCTGTGATCGGACTGACCCAAAGAATAAACGGTAAGTGTCATTTGGAGCGGAGAATGAAAGCCATAAAATACGAGCCCACAAGAAAACGCTGCAAATGTGGGGTTTTTTTTGTAACTTGGAATATTGGAATATTTTTTTCCACTTGCCAGTACATCGCATGGAATATTAAATGGCGCCACTAAAAAGTACAATATGTCCCGCAGATTAAAAGCCCATATACATTTCTCTTACAGGAAAAATAAAAAAAAGTTTATCACTTTCGGAATGATGGGAGTTATGAAATTGCAATACGCAATGAAATTGCATATAGTATGAAATATATGTTTTACTAAAACATGATATATTTTATGTTTAAAGAAGACCAGTTACCAAAATGTTACCACACAAACCAACAATGCATGCTGCTAAAGGCTTACAAGTCCTCTCCATATCATCCAAAATTAGTTGCCACTGAGGCACTGGACCTTTATAACAGGTGTTTTTTTGATTTGCAAATTAGGATACTTGACTCTTTTATTCAATATATGATTCTCAGCTTCTCCCAGGCTGCTAGTGAACCACACCCCCTTATTTTGACTGACAGCTCTGTGTCTCTTCAAATCTCAGGTACTGCCCTGCTTCATATTTTCCTGGTTGACAGGTCTTACTTCTAGGACATGCTGCTGTACAGAACTAGTATTTAGGGGCAGTCTGCCAATTTCAACTACAGTCATATAAAGCTCTGTTTACTTATAGGAAGAATTGTGTCAAACACAGTACCTTGTGTTACATTCATGTCATGCAACCAGGATGATGTAATCTAAAGTCATGAATTCACATGAATCACATGAATTCACAGCATGCTTCCGCAGAAGATGGGGAGAGCTAGAAATCCACATGCTGTGATTTTATGTGATCAAATACATACATGAGGTAGATAAGGCAAATTGTAGGGTGAAAAGACCTTAAATGACATCACCCTGATCACATGACATGAAGTGCTGAATAGTCAGAAGGCATGAGAAGGAGTAGATGGGAGGGGCCGGGTGAGCAAGACGCGCTCTCTCTGCTGCCTGGTAATATAACTACATAAAGCTGATTTTTTGGGGGGGATGTAAGTGAAACAATTTTAGTTAACTTTAGTTAGAACCTATCACTACATTTTCACAAATACAGCCATAGAGATGGGAACCTGTCTCTAGCTGTATTTGTGAAAATGTGGAGACAGGTTCCCTTTAATGTAAGTTACCATAGTTGTAACATTCAACAGCAGGACTTTACCATGTTGTTCAATATTATGTAGTTTTTTCTGAACTCTTGTACCTGTAATTTTTAATTGCATTGTTATGTGGATGAAAAACTTTGACAGGTTCTGACTTGACGAGTGGGAGCTAGGGTCCGTTTAAGAATCCAGGTGCATGAAGCCTACTAAACAGCCAAGGATAGGAAGAGATAACTCAGTAAACATAGAGCAGCAATTTAGAAAGACCCCTGCACAAAACTATGGCGTGTCTGGAATTTTCTGGAAATTTTGTAACGTTAAAATGATACCATAAAGAATTATAATAAACCTCAAGAAACCATATATTTTCTGAAAGCAGACACTTGCCAAATTTTAAAATTACATTAAGGAGGTCATGCAATTTTAAGTTTAAAATTTTAGAAAAAAAATGCATTAAAATGTGCTTTGATGGCAAAAAATGTGCCCCAAACAGATAATAATTAGATTCACACCTCTTAAATGTAATAGATGAACATATGTAGAATTAATACATACCTCATAGTCATATGTTCACATGAATAAATCATAACAAAATCACTAAAACTGAAATGACCAAAAATCTGCTTTTCAGCTAGAAAATTTTAGACAATCACAGCATGCAAAATATAGTGATTAAACAGATTAAAAAGTAAAGCACCCCTAAAACATATTTAATTTTGAAAGCAGAAAACCAGACTATTGCATGTGTCTTGATCAACAGTTGAAAGCCTGTATCAACATCATGTAACTCTGTAATAAACACAAATTATTGAAAAGGAAAATGCAATGAAAACATACATTTTTACATAAATATAATATGCTGTGACCAGAGTTCTATATATTCCTCAAGTCCCTTAGTATTCACCCAGATTCATATGCATTATGTGTACACCTTTCAATAAAATTACTTGTCCTGTTGGGCCATTAATCCCTACGGGACTCAACATCTTTTGGCCTAAAGGACGCGGCCCCATTTTTCAAATCTGGCCTGTGTCACTATAACTGGTTATAGCGTGGGAACGCTATGAGATATCCAGGGGATTTTGAGAATGTTTTCTCGTGACAGATTGTACTTCAAATTAGTTTAAAAATTTGGATGAAAACTTTTGCGTTTAGCTATGAAAAAAAACTAATTTTGGCAAAAATTTGGAAAAATTCTTTATTTTCAACGTTCTAAATTCTCTACTTTTACAGATAGTCAAAGCACCCAAATAAATTCATAACTTGCATTTCCCAAATGTCTGCTTTATGATGCCATGGTTTTTTAAGATTCCACATATTTTACTAGAATGTTATGAGGCTCAGAATTTGGGTGCCATTTTTCAAATTTTTTGTAAAATCACCAAAACCGTATTTAGATGGACCTGCTCAACTTCTAATTGGCCTAAATAATAGCTAGACTCATAAATTAGAAGTTTGTTAACCCTTTACATGTTTTATATGGGTTAAAACAAAATGGAGGTGCAGTATGCAAATTGTAATATTTTTTCACAATACACTCATTTTGGGTGGAAAATTAAACATTTACAATGGATTAAATGAAAAAAGGCTCCACAAAGTTTGATACCCAATTTCTCCCGAGTACACCGATACCCCATGTGTGGTGGTAACCTGCTGTATGGGCGCACGGCCAGGCATAGAAGGGAAGGAGGCGCCATCCAGATCAGATTTGCTATGTCAAGGCTATAATTTTTTTCTTTTTTTTTTATTAAGGACCTATAGGGGCTTATTTCTTTTGCCACATGAGATGCACTTTTCTGGTATGTAAATTTTGGGGCATCTATAGCTAATTGGTGAGATTTAATTAACTCTTTGTTGGTGGAGGAAATGAAAATCATCAATTTTTAGGAAAATTTTTATGTGTTTTTTTTTGGCAATTAACCATACCATAAAAATAGTATATTATTTATATTCTATGGGTCGCCAGGATTACGAAAAGACCTCATTTATATAGATTTTTTATTTTTTCCCATTTTTACTGAATAAAAAGTAATTTGGCGAAATTGTTGTTAATTTTAGCATCACCGTCTTTCATATGCATAACTTTTTTATTTTTCACCTCACAAATCTGTTTAAGGGCTTATTTTTTGCGAGAATGAGCATTTTTTTTATAGGGTATTAATTAAAAATTATCTTTTTTCGGAAAGTTTTTTGCGTTTTTTTCCTCCGGTGTTTACCGTACAGGTCCAGTAACGATTCTGTTTTATTATGCAGATTGTTACAGACGCGGCAATACCAAACATGCTCAGACACTTTACAGTCAGACCCGGAAGGGGTCTGACTGCCATGGGCGGTTGTGAAGGGACGTATAGATGGGGCTCACAGATCAACTCACTCAATTCTCCCTCATGGATAGGCACCCTACGTGATGTCACCGGTGCAACAACAGCCGGGAGTCTTTTAACCCCTTAACGCCGCAGCCCTTTTTTGTTTTTGCGGTTTCATTTTTCACTCCCCACCTTCAAAAATCTATAACTTTCTTATTTTTCCATGTACAGAGCTGTGTTATGGCTTATTTTCTATGTAACAAATTACACTTCAAAATGGTGGTATTTAGTATCCCATGCCATGTACTGGGAAGCGGGAAAAAAATTCCAAATGCAGTAAAATTGGTAAAAAAAAAATGCATCTGTGTCGTATTCTTGCGGGCTTGGATTTGTCAGATTTCACTGTATGCCCCAAATTTTATCAGTTCTAGGGCAAGGGGGTGATTTGAGTTTTTAGGTATTTTTATTATAATTTTTTTAAAACTTTTTTTTTATTTTTATGGCGAACCTTTTAGAGCCTGAGTGCCCAAACTTCAACCAAAAGCCACTTATTTATAGCAAAGTGCCAGCACAGCAATTTAAGCAGTAATTTATTTCTCCTTGTTCTTTAACAACTTTCAATCATTCAGCCTCCTAAAGACACCAACGCAGTTGAAAGGAGGAGGGCAAATTTGCCTATTGTAGGAAGATTCTATAGGAAGATTCTTTGAGTCCTGTCTGGTGAACTTCATGCTGGGGCAATGGCCCAGGTGCCCACAGAGAGGGCTCCGAGTGCCGTCTCTGGCACCAGTGCCATAGGTTCGCCACCACTGCCCTAGGGTGCCTGTAAGATCCTATCATATACTGCCATACTACAGTATGGCAGTATATTGGAATTTTACTCCTCATTCATTACAATGTGCTGATAGCAAATTGTAATGAATTGAATAACCCGAAGAAGGCTACCATGGTGACAGATCGCCGATCCCCGATGACGGGGCCACGATCCTCAGAAAGATGCCGGTGCCCATGCACCGATATCTTTTTGAAGCCGCCGGCAATGCTGCGGGAAAACACGTGGGTGTTACTGGTAAGCCTTTGCTGCAATATGCAGCAAAGACTTACTGGCTATGGAGAGGGCTCAGCCCATGAGCCCTCTCCATGCACCTGCACCCGGCAAATGACGTAGTATTACATCACATGTCGGTAAGAGGTTAAAGGCTCCCATATCTGTCATTAATATTTCTATATTACAGTCTGTTTCGAACTGTAATATAGAAACTGTTAAATTATATACTGCAATACAGTAAAAAATTTAAAAAAATGAATGGTTTTAAAAATTCAAATCACCCCCTTCCCATAGAACATATATAAAAATAAATAAGTAAAATCATCCCCATGCTGGATTTTGCCACATCCCAAAATGTCAAATCTATCAAAATATAAAAACAATAATTCCTGGTGATGAACCCTTGTTATGGAAAATAGTGCCCAAATGATATTTTGCCTCTAATATAAATTTGAATAAAAAGTGATAAAAAGGTTGTATTGTTTTCAAAATGGTATCAATTAAAACATCATCTCATCCTGTATATACTGATGTATGAAAAGTAACGGGTGTCAAAATATCGCAACATTTTTATTTTATCACAAGGTTTTTGAATTTTTGTTATTAAGACATTGCTAAACTATAAAAATAGGTTCTATTGCAGCAGCAGGGCTGTGATTCTATTGTTTTTGCAGCGATTTATAAAAAAAAGTGTGCAGTAAGCACACACTCCTGGAGGACCTGTCTGGCTGCTGTACAGAGTGGAAGCTCAAGGACCTGTGATGATGTCATCATCACATGACCCTCTGTCTTCTCTATACAACCTCCGGTGGAACAGGGGTAGGAAGGGGGAACTAGAACTGGGTGCAGGAGGGGGAACTAGAACTGGGTGCAGGAGGGGGAACTAGAACTGGGGGCAGGAGGGGGGAATAGAACTGGGGGCAGCAAGGGGGGGGGACTAGTATACTTTCAAGTTTGTTTCTATGTATTGTAGATGCATGAAGATCGCATCAGGATACATTCCTTCCTGTGCACCATGTTCTCACTCATGATGTGAGGCCCAAATTATACATCATGCTTTTTGGTCATGAATTCCTGGTTCACAGATCTAAGAGGGGTTAAGATGAAGGCAAGATCCAGTGAGTAGGAACATAACAGTCCAAGGTGTAACCTAGGAATCAAGCTACGATTAAAAGAAATTTGTGTCCGCTATGTTGTGGTGTTTTTTTTGTGGTGGGTCCTAGGCTGCCACTATTCCAAATAGACATCTTTTCTTGTGGTTTTCTGTAGAACTATGCAAACTTAAGCCAATAAAAAAAAGCTTTTCTATACTGCCATGAACTTGCGCATTTATCTAGCTAACAGAAGTGGATTATAACAAGTAACTCAGTTTCTCTGAGCATTACAAGGTCTTGCACTTGAGTGAAGTGGAGGGAGTCCTATAAAAATAGTCTCCACGTTGTTTTACACTTGTACATAATAATATTTCTCACTATAGTTTGATCTACTTCAAATTGGAAATTACCATAACTATTTCCTTACAGCCTTACGACTTGCATCTTATTATGGCTGAGGGGAACCTATTATCAGAAATTGATCCAATAAACCATTACCAGTATGTTTTGAAGCAGCACCTTCCAGGTCATGTTTATTTAATGGCCCAGTATTGAGGCATTATCTGGAATATTAACTTTGATGTGAAATGTAAATTGGTTGTATAAAGTCATAGGGGCATAGAGCTCAACACTGAAGGCAAGCTCTTCCTACCTCAGAACAATACCTTTGCTGTTACAGACGTCATGCAACAGATTTCAGATTTTTTTTTTTTTTTTTTACATGGTATGTTGCCCTCTGGTTTTTTATGTGTGTTTGTCAGATGTTTTTATCACACACAGAAATACAAGTGCAATCATATTATGAGTAACAAATGCTTTTATTGACAGAATGAGTTAATGCAGCAAGTCAATATTTGCAGTGTTGACCCTTCTTCTTCAGGACCTCTGCAATTCTACCTGGCATGCTCTCAATCAACTTCTGGACCAAATCCTGACTGATAGCAGTCTATTCTTGCACAATCAATGCTTGCATTTTGTCACAATTTGTTGATTTTTGTTTGTCCACCCGTCTCTTGATGATTGACCACAAGTTCTCAATGGTATTAAGATCTGGGGAGTTTCCAGGCCATGGACCCAAAATCTCAATGTTTTGTTCCCTGAGCTATTTAGTTATCACCTTTGCTTTATGGCAAGGTGCTCCATCATGCTGGAAAAGGCATTGTTGATAACCAAACTGCTCTTAGACGGTGGGGAGAAGTTGCTCTTGGAGGACATTCTGGTACCATTCTTTATTCATGATTGTGTTTTTAGGCAAGACTGTGAGAGAGCCGATTCCATTGGCTGAGAAGCAACCTCACACATGAACGGTTGCAGGATGCTTTACAGTTGGCATGAGACAAGACTGGTGGTATCGCTCACCTTGTCTTCTCCAAATAAGCTGTTTTCCAGATGTTCCAAACAGTCGGAAAGGTGATTCATCAGAGAAAATGACTTTACCCCAGTACTCAGCAGTCCACTCCCTGTACCTTCTGCAGAATATCAGTCTCTCCCTGATGTTTTTTTCTGGAGAGAAGTGGCTTCTTTGCTGCCCTCCTTGATACCAGGCCTTGCTCCAAGAGTCTCTGCCTCACAGTGCGTGCAGATGCACACTTTTAAGAGACGGTCCTGGCACTTGCTGATCCTTCTTAGGAACCCTGGAGCCTTTTTGGCAACAATGGAACCACTCTCCTTGAATTCCTTGATGATGCCATAGATCAGTGATGGCGAACCTATGGCACTGGTGCCAGAGGTGGCACTCAGAGCCCTTTCTGTGGGCACTCGGGCCATCATCCCAGGACAGAGTTCAACCAACAGGACCAAATCCATAAAATCTTCCTGCAGTCCTAGGCAACTTATGACTATTTTACAGCGACACTTCATTGACTGTTTGGAACTGCAGGAAAAGTGAGAAGGTGTTGAAAGAAGTGCAATATCTTTGTAGGTCCTCCTGCTGGACCCACCATTCTTCCTAAAAACAGAGAGACCCTGGAGAGAAGCTCCAATGATGGCTGAATTTGCCTTCCTTCTTTCAACTGTATTGGTAACCTCAGGGGGCCGATACAATTAAAGAAGCGGAAGAACAGGTAGCAATAAGTTACTGCTTAAAATGGCACGTTGGCACATCAGGGTAAATAAGTGGGACCTGGTTGTAGTTTGGGCACTCGGTCTCTAAAAGGTTCGCCATCACTGCCATAGATTGTTGACTGAGGTGCAATCTTTCTAGCTGCGATATTCTTCCCTGTTAGGCCAGCTTTGTGCAGTGCAATGATGACTGTACGTGTTTCTTTAGAGATAACCATGGTTAACAGAAGAGAACTAATGATGCCAAGCAGCAGCCTCCTTTTAAAATGTCCAGTGGTGTAATTCTTACTTAATCATGACAGATTGATCTCCACCCACACCTGTGTTACTGGAGCAATCACTGAAACGATCTTAGCTGCTCCTTTTAAGGCAGGCCTGCAATGAAGTTGAAATGTGTTTTGGGGGAAAAAGTTCATTTTCTAGCCAAATATTGACTTTGCAATTAATTGATGTTAAGCTGATCACTCTTTATAACATTCTGGAGTATATGAAAATTGGCATTATAAAACCTGATGTAGTAGGCTTTGTAAAAATTAACATTTGTATCATTATCAAAACTTTTGGCCATGACTGTACTCCTGGGTTTTCCCCCAGTCCTTTATTTCAATGTTGTTTAACTGTTCTTTGTTTTTGAATTTGATCTTTGTCTCATTGCTGTACTATTTCAGTGTATAGAAGAAGCAGTCTGGTAGAGTTACGCATGGGCCTCACGGGGACGGGTCCCTGTGCTACCACTGTGGTTCACTAACAAGCCCTTTCTGAATGACTCGACAGTATGGTGAGACTACTATCACTAAATGTTAAGGGACTCATTTCAAACACCAAACGCCACCTTTTACCAGACATAGCATTCATACAAGAGACTCACTTCTCAAACTCTGGCACTTGCAGATTTGTGAGACGTAACTACTCCCAGGCGTCCTTAGCTTGTTCCCCAGCCAAAAAAGCAGGAGTAGAAATCTTGGTGTCCCGTACATGTCCCTTCCTGGTATCTAATGTGCAGTCTGATCAAGGCAGCAGGTATATTATAGTGCAGCGCACTGACCCTGGGGGCCAACCCATTGTACTCCCTAATATATGTACCCTTCATACTCAGGACAACTTACTTTCCTATCTGATATCCAATCCCAATTAGTGAAATATGGGGGCACCCCCGTACTGTTGGGAGGTGATTTTAACGCTACCTTCTCAGAATACCGGGACAGACTCTCAATTGCAGACCGCCCCCCACCACGGCAGACTCAGCACTTAGCGCAGGCTTATGGACAACCCGACAACCAAGGCCTATGCCTTCTACTCTCCTCCCCCATGATACATATACTCGCATTAGCTATTTTTTTTGGAGATGTTCCCATTTTGAGAACACTACAGACATCCTCTTTTGGATCTATTACTTGATTACTGGATCCTACTTGAGGTTAACCTCACTGCTTCTATATTACATTGGAGACATAATGAACGAATAAAAGAATCATAAAAGAATGTTAACAAACAAATAGACTGCGTTTATAATTCGGCTGGAATATATAGTGCTCTTGATCTCACACTAATTAGAGTCTGATTATATTGGATTGATATGATGAATGAAAAAGGCAACATATCCGGAAGAGTAAATAACCACTACTAATTGTTACTAACTGTTACTAAGCAGTTTGTCAACTCTGCTTGATACGTGCTCTATACCAACCTTAAATTGCTAGCTCCCCTGCTTAACAACTGTCAAGGAAGTGTGCGGCACTGTATTTTGATTATATTAGATCTCGTTGGGACTGGCTACCAATAGGAGCATTGTTGTCTGTAATTAAATAATTTAAGCACAGAACTGTATTCAGAGGGGTATGTAACCTAGAACTCTGTATTATCATTTGTAACCTGTGTGGAAGGTTTACTACAGTATATTAAAAATCTACACACTTACAGTGTAACTCTTGCAAAAGTTGTATATAAGGTATTGTAATAGCAGCGGAATCCTGTAGTTTATACACAAGATAATGGGGCAGATTTACTTACCATTCGCCGGTCCATTACTTACCCGGTCCATTACCCGGTCCATTCGCAAACAGTCAAATCTAAAAAGCAAAAAACTATTGTGATGGATAATATACCAACTGAAGAAGAAAACATGAGCATGTCAGCTCTAGAGAAAATGATGGAAAAAATGCTTACTAAACATATTGGGGCTCATTTACTAAGGGTCCGTCAAACACATTTTCATCAGGTTTCCCAGCGATTTCCGTTTTGCGCCGAATTGCCCCGGGATTTTGTCACACGCGATCGGATTTTGGCGCATCAGCACCGGCTTGCAGGCAACATAAATCGTGGGGCGGGCTGTTGGACAACCCGAAGGATTTTGACAAACCACGGAATTGAGAAAGGATTTGTGGCGCAAGATCAAGCACTCACATGCACCAGGAAAAAGCAGGCGGACCTCGGCGCGGCAGCGACACATGAAGGAACTCAGGCGCATGATCTTAGTGAATCACGCCGGACCCGAATCCTCGTCGGACAACGCACTGCGGGATCGTGACGGGATCACGTAAGTAAATCTGCCCATTAGGGCTTATTTAATAAGGGTCCCGCGACCGCATTTCCTTCAAGTTTCCCAACTTTTCGAGGATCGCCCCAGGAATTGTGTCGCATGCGATCGTTTTGTGTCGCAATCGTGCCGGCTTTCAAGCGACGCAAATAGGGGGGCGGATTCAGACTACGCGCGGGATTTAACAATTCTATTTGTGTCGCAAGCCATACACTTGCATGCACCGGGAGGAGGAAGGTGAACTCCCGCAGACCTGATCGGGGAAGCGACACATGCAGGAAATCAGGCTCATGATCTTCATGAATTACAGCAGATGGGCATTCCAGCGGACAACGCACAGCGGGGATCGCGCAGGGACCGGGTAGGTAAATGTGCCCCATTGATTTTTAATTTGGTCATAGAAACCCTTGCTATTGCTCAAAGATCTTGTCCATTTGTAAAGGGAGCTGATGGAAAAGATAATTCAACCCTACTATCTATATATGGCCATGATATTATGCTAGCATGTTCAGAACCGTTAATGTCTTTACAACATATTAGAAAGACTATAGATCAATTTTCATTGGAGGTACAGAATTGTATGCATTCTAGCCCATTTCCTAATAACTGCCGATTAAGGCCCTTTATGCTTAGTATAGAAAGCATAAGGTTGGAAATTCAGGGACCGTTAGAGGAATATTTCCGGTACAACCATAATGACCAGACCACGTAGCATGCCGTATGGGCACTTCATAAAATAGTGGTCAGAAACAAATGTGCCCAGATGTCTGCCAGGCTTAGCAAACGAAAAAAGGCTAAGTTCGATGAGCTGCATAATGATCTGACAAAGCTGGAAAGGGAATTTAAAGTATCACACTCACATATATTACTAGAAAAAATGGATGGTATACAGGATAAGATCAATAATTTATTCTTAGATCAATATGCTGACAACTAGAGATGAGCGAGCACTAAAATGCTCGGGTACTCGTTATTCGAGACAAACTTTTCCCGATGCTCGAGTGCTCGTCTCGAATAACGAGCCCCATTGAAGTCAATGGGAGACTTGAGCATTTTTCAAGGGGACCAAGGCTCTGCACAGGGAAGCTTGGCCAAACACCTGGAAACCTCAGAAAAGGATGGAAACACCACGGAAATGGACAGGAAACAGCAGGGGCAGCATGCATGGATGCCTCTGAGGCTGCTTAAACGCACCATTATGCCAAAATTATGGGCAACAGCATGGCCATGACAGAGTGACAGAATGAAGCTAGATAGCATCTAAAACATCCAATAATTGACCCTGACACTATAGGGGACGGCATGCAGAGGCAGCGGCAGCAGCAGAGGCTAGAGAGTGGCATGGCGACATACCCTAAATGGACTCAGGCTTCAAACCAATGGGTGGTAGAGAGGAACCAAAGGAGGTGAGCAAGAAGCGCTGAAATAATATCGGTACATGATAAAAGTTTGCCAGTATATTTTGTGGATTACACAGCAGGGTGGCGACAAAGTTAACATGGAAGCCATGAAAACAATCCAAAATTCTGCCTGACACAGCTCGTTTGATAAGGGGACCATGTATGGAGGCAGTGAACTAGTAGTAGATTAAAGGTGCTGCAGTTAAAACTATGTTAGTTGGATATTGGCATGGAGCTGGCGCTCCGCTGCCAGGCGAGCTTTCGCCAATCCAAGCCCCTGTCTCTAGGCTACTCCCCAAACAGCACTTCTAAGAACCTTTTGTATAAGATCAAGTGTAGTAGCGTTCTTATAAGTTTAGGATATGGCGGGTGAGGGGAATGTAAACAGATGCGCAAGAAGCGCTGAAATAATATTGGTAAATGATAAAAGTTTGCCAGTATATTTTGTGGATTACACAGCAGGGTGGCGACAAAGTTAACAAGTTTGTTGTGGAAGCCATGAAAACAACCCAAAATTCTGCCTGACACAGCTCGTTTGATAAGGGGACCATGTATGCCTACAGTTCATGCCAGTCGCTGCACTGGCTGCCAGTCTCCTTTCGAATACAGTTTAAAATAATAACCCTCATCCATAAAGCTCTGTATAATGCTGCACCCCCCTACCTCTCCTCTCTTATCTCAGTCTATCGCCCAACCCGTGCTCTTAGATCCGCCAGTGATCTTAGATTAACCTCTACCCTAGTGCGGACCTCCCACTCGCGTCTCCAAGACTTCTCTAGAGCTGCACCAATTCTATGGAATGCTCTGCCCCGGACTATCAGACTAATACCTAATCTCCAAAGTTTCAAACGTGCTCTTAAAACCCATTTCTTTAGGCAAGCCTATAACACTCATTAACTGCATGAAGTTTTAACTCTTCTACTAACCCGTCCTGTGTCGTCCTCCCATCTGTTATCCAGCAACCAACAGGCACCAGACTTCTCTGCAGTCCCATTCACCCTGGACCTGGTATATAAGATGACGGCTGAGTGGTTCAAGCGACAGCAATTCCATTTATTATATTTTGTTCTATTCCCTAAGAAGAATGGCTTGACCATTAAATATTCTTTTACCTCGTGTTACCCCATCATCTTCATAAACCGTAAGCTCTGGCGAGCAGGGACCTCACTCCTGTTGTTCCATACAAATGTTGTGCTCTGTTATATTACATTTGTATTTGTTTCCTATGATTTGTAAAGCGCTACGGAATATGATGGCGCTATATAAATAAAGATTATTATTATTATGGAGGCAGTGAACTAGTAGTAGATTAAAGGTGCTGCAGTTAAAACTATGTTAGTTGGATCTTGGGATGGAGCTGGCGCTCCGCTGCCAGGCGAGCTTTCGCCAATCCAAGCCCCTGTCTCTAGGCTACTCCCCAAACAGCACTTCTAAGAACCTTTTGTATAAGATCAAGTGTAGTAGCGTTCTTATAAGTTTGGGATATGGCGGGTGAGGGGAATGTAAACAGATGCGCAAGAAGCGCTGAAATAATATCGGAAAATGATAAAAGTTTGCCAGTATATTTTGTGGATTACACAGCAGGGTGGCGACAAAGTTAACAAGTTTGATGTGGAATGCCCTGTAATAGCTCTTGGGCGGTGTGCCTTTTATCGCCTAGGCTCAGCAGTTTGAGCACCGCCTGCTGTCGCTTAGCGACGGCACTGCTGCTGTGCCTAGAGCTACCGACTGATGGCGCCATGCCCACGGATGGTAATTCGGAGGAGGAGGAGGTGGAGGAGGGGTGGGAGGAGGAGGAAGTATAGTAGGCCTTTGAGACCTGGACCGAGGTAGGCCCCGCAATCCTCGGCGTCGCCAGTATATGACCAGCCCCAGGGTCAGACTCGGTCCCAGCCTCCACCAAGTTAAGTGTAGTAGCGTTCTTATAAGTTTGGGATATGGCGGGTGAGGGGAATGTAAACAGATGCGCAAGAAGCGCTGAAATAATATCCGTAAATGGTAAAAGTTTGGCAGCATATTTTGTGGATTACACAGTAGTGTAATCAACAGATGCGCAAGAAGCGCTGAAATAATATCGGTAAATCATAAAAGTTTGCCAGTATATTTTGTGGATAACACAGCAGGGTGGCGACAAAGTTAACAACTTTGATGTGGAATCCATGAAAACAACCCAAATTTCTGCCTGACACACCTCGTTTGATAAGGGGACGATGTATGGAGGCAGCTATATGGACGACTTTTGGAGGTAGCAATGGAGACAACGTGTGGAGGCTGCTATGGAGACAATTTAATTTGGATAGTGCCTGTATGTGGCAGTCCAAAAAAGTTTTCAAACCAGAGGAGCAGGTAGGTGGCCCTCCAGAAAAATTGAATAGATTGAGTGCCTGTATGTGGCAGTCCCAAAAATTGTTTAAAACAGAGGACCGGGTAGGTGGCCCTCCAGAAAAATTAAATGCATAAAGTACTATAGCTAGAGCCAGTGGGCCCTGTCAAAAAATAGCCAGTTTCCTCTGCTTTAGTGTAGAAAGAGGAGGAGAAGGAGGAAAATGAGGAGGAGGAGTGCATAAATTATTCAGGTTGAGCTTCCTTCACCTGGTGGAGATTGGAAATTATGAGAAATCCAGGCTTTATTCATCTTAATAAGCGTCAGCCTGTCAGCGCTGTCAGTCGACAGGCGTGTACGCTTATCGGTGATGATGCCACCAGCTGCACTGAAAACCCGCTCGGACAACACGCTAGCGGCAGGGCAGGCAAGAACCTCCAAGGTGTACAGCGCCAGTTTGTGCCACATGTCCAGCTTTGAAACCCAGTAGTTGTAGGGAGCTGTGTGATCATTTAGGACGATGGTATGGTCAGCTACGTACTCCCTCACCATCTTTCTGTAAAGATCAGCCCTACTCTGCCGAGACTGGGGACAGGTGACAGTGTCTTGCTGGGGTGACATAAAGCTGGCAAAAGCCTTGTAAAGCGTACCCTTGCCAGTGCTGGACAAGCTGCCTGCTCGCCTACTCTCCCTCGCTACTTGTCCCGCAGAACTACGCACTCTGCCGCTAGCGCTGTCAGAAGGGAAATACTGTTTCAGCTTGTGCACCAGGGCCTGCTGGTATTCATGCATTCTCACACTCCTTTCCTCTCCAGGGATGAGAGTGGAAAGATTTTGCTTGTACCGTGGGTCCAGGAGAGTGAATACCCAGTAATCGGTGCTGGAATAAATTCTTTGAACGCGAGGGTCACGGGATAGGCAGCCTAGCATGAAATCTGCCATATGCGCCAGAGTCCCAACGCGCAAGAATTCACTCCCCTCACTGGCCTAACTGCCCATTTCCTCCTCCTCCAACTCCTCCAACTCCTCTTCTTCTGCCCATACACGCTGAACAGTGAAGGACTGAACAATGGTCCCCTCTTCTGGCTATCAACAAGGGAATCTTCTTCCCCCGTCTCTTGTGACGAGCGCAAAGCTTCCGACTTCATGCTGATCAGAGAGTTTTTCAACAGGCCAAGCAGCGGGATGGTGAGGCTGATGATGGCGGCACCGCCACTGACCATCTGTGTTGACTCCTCGAAGTTACTCAGAACCTGACAGATATCAGACATCCACGTCCACTCCTCATTGTAGACTTGAGGAAGCTGACTGACCTGACTACCAGTTCTGGTGGAAGTTGACATCTGGCAGTCTACAATCGCTCTGCGCTGCTGGTAAACTCTGGATAACATGGTTAATGTTGAATTCCACCTCGTGGGCACGTCGCACAACAGTCGGTGAGCGGGCAGTTGGAGGAGGCGCTGCGCTGCCCTGAGAGTGGCAGCATCTGTGCTGGACTTCCTGAAATGCGCACAGATGCGGCGCACCTTCGTGAGCAAATCAGACAGATTGGGGTATGTCTTGAGGAAACGCTGAACTATGAGATTTAACACATGGGCCAGGCATGGCACATGTGTCAGTCTGCCGAGTTGCAGAGCCGCCATCAGGTTAAGGCCGTTGTCACACACAACCATGCCTGGCTTCAGGTTCAGCGGTGCCAGCCACAGATCAGTCTGCGCCGTGATGCCCTGTAATAGTTCTTGGGTGGTGTGCCTTTTATCACCTAGGCTCAGCAGTTTGAGCACCGCCTGCTGTCGCTTAGCGACGGCACTGCTGCTGTGCCTAGAGCTAGCGACTGATGGCGCCATGCCCACGGATGGTAGTTCGGAGGAGGAGGTGGAGGAGGGGTGGGAGGAGGAGGAGGCATAGTAGGCCTGAAAGACCTGGACCGAGGTAGGCCCCGCAATCCTCGGCGTCGGCAGTATATGACCAGCCGCAGGGTCAGACTCGGTCCCAGCCTCCACCAAGTTAACCCAATGTGCCGTCAGCGATATATAGTGGCCCTGCCCGGCAGCACTCGTCCACGTGTCCGTGGTCAGGTGGACCTTGTCAGAAACGGCGTTGGTCAGGGCACGGATGATGTTGTCTGACACGTGCTGGTGCAGGGCTGGGACGGCACATCGGGAAAAGTAGTGGCGGCTGGGGACCGAATACCGAGGGGCGGCCGCCGCCATGAGGTTGCGAAAGGCCTCGGTCTCTACTAGCCTATAGGGCAGCATCTCCAGGCCAATCTGGAGATCTGTACATTAAGGGCTTGGGCGTGCGGGTGGGTTGCACTATATTTCCTTTTCCGCTCCAGCGTCTGGGGTATGGAGAGCTGAACGCTGGTGGATGCTGTGGAGGATCGTGGAGGCGACGATGGGGTTTTTGTGCCAGGGTCCTGGGCAGGGGGCTGACTATCAGCTGACACAGGGGAAGGAGCAGTGGTGTGCACAGCCGGAGGTGAACGGGCTTGGTGCCACTGAGTGGGGTGTTTAGCATTCATATGCCTGCGCATACTGGTGGTAGTTAAGCTAGTAGTGGTGGAACCCCTGCTGATCCTGGTTTGGCAAAGGTTGCACACCACAGTCCGTCAGTCATCCGGTGTTTCCTTAAAGAACCTCCAGACTTCTGAAAATCTAGCCCTCGCCGCGGGAGCCCTCGCCACGGGAGCTTCACTACGTGACACATTTGGCGCTGATGCACCAGCTCTGGCCCTGCCTCTCCGTCTGGCCCCACCACTGCCTCTTCCAACCTGTTCTGGTCGAGGACTCTCCTCCGTCTCAGAAGCACTGTGTTCACCCGGCCTCTCAACCCAGCTTGGGTCTGTCACCTCATCATCCTCCGATCCCTCAGTCTGCTCCCCCCTCGGACTTCCTGCCCTGACAACAACTTCACCACTGTCTGACAACCGTGTCTCCTCATCGTCCGACACCTCTTTACACACTTCTTCCACTACGTCAAGAAGGTAATCATCACCCACAGACTGCGACTGGTGGAAAACCTGGGCATCGGAAAATTGCTCAGCAGCAACCGGACAAGTGGTTTGTGACTGTGGGAAGGGTCCAGAAAACAGTTCCTCAGAGTATGCCGGTTCAAATGCCAAATTTTCCTGGGAGGGGGCAGACTGGGGGGGAGGAGGCTGAGGTGCAGGAGCTGGAGGAGTGCCGATTTCGGTGACATGGGTGGACTGCGTGGAAGACTGACTGGTGGACAAATTGCTCGAAGCATTGTCGGCAATCCACGACATCACCTGTTCGCACTGTTCTGGCCTCAACAGTGCTCTACCACGAGTCCCAGTAACTTCAGACATGAACCTACGGAGTGTAGCTCTGCGGCGTTCCCCTGCTCCCTCATCAGCATGTGGTGTCTCACTCCGCCCAGGACCACGGCCTCTGACCCCTGCAGTAGTTGGACGCCCACGTCCCCGCCCTCGTCCTCTACCCCTAGCCCTCGGGTTAAACATTTTGAAAATGAAAGTTATAACTTTAATTTTTTTTTTTTTTTGTGTTTTTTAGTTTTTAAAACCAAACGATGCTATCCTATTGCTATGGCTATTTTCTAGCCAACTATGAAAGCACACTGCTATGCCAGATGAGATGACGCTGAGTTATGAAAAAATAAACGTAAAATAAAAAGTAAATGGCAGACTGTGCCTAATTTCAATCCAACCCCTAATAAATTGTCCCACTTCGGTCTTTGCGATGGATATGTGCGTCACTAAGCGCTAAACACAACGGTCGCAAGTCTCCCTGCAAATTCCTCACAATATGGTAGTAGATGCACTACAGCAAGGCCAGCCACCAGCAGCTCAACCAGAAATAAGATATATAACGCTATTGTAGGCCTAAGTAAGCCGTTTGGATTCTCCTATGGCTATTTTCTAGCCAAGTATGAAAGCACACTGCTATGCCAGATGAGATGACGCTGAGTTATGAAAAAATAAACGTAAAATAAAAAGTAAATGGCAGACTGTGCCTAATTGAAATCCAACCCCTAATAAATTGTCCCACTTCGGTCTTTGCGATGGATATGTGCGTCACTAAGCGCTAAACACAACGGTCGCAAGTCTCACTGCAAATTCCTCACAATATGGTAGTAGATGCACTACAGCAAGGCCAGCCACCAGCAGATCAACCAGAAATAAAATATATAACGCTATTGTAGGCCTAAGTAAGCCGTTTGGATTTTCCTATGGCTATTTTCTAGCCAAGTATGAAAGCACACTGCTATGCCAGATGAGATGACGCTGAGTTATGAAAAAATAAACGTAAAATAAAAAGTAAATGGCAGACTGTGCCTAATTGAAATCAAACCCCTAATAAATTGTCCCACTTTGGTCTTTGCGATGGATATGTGCGTCACTAAGCGCTAAACACAACGGTCGCAAGTCTCACTGCAAATTCCTCACAATATGGTAGTAGATGCACTACAGCAAGGCCAGCCACCAGCAGATCAACCAGAAATAAAATATATAACGCTATTGTAGGCCTAAGTAAGCCGTTTGGATTCTCCTATGGCTATTTTCTAGCCAAGTATGAAAGCACACTGCTATGCCAGATGAGATGACGCTGAGTTATGAAAAAATAAACGTAAAATAAAAAGAAACTGGCAGACTGTGCCTAATTGAAATCAAACCCCTAATAAATTGTCCCACTTTGGTGTTTGAGGTGGATATGTGTGTCACTAAGAGCTAAACACAACGGTAGCAAGTCCCCCTGCAAATTCCTCACAATATGGTACTAGCTGCAAATAAAAAAAAAAAATGTATAACGTTATTGTAGCCCTAAGAAGGGCTGTTGGGTTCTTGTTGAATCACTCCTGCCTAACACTATTCTAATAGAACAGCCTAACGCTTTCCCTGACCAGCAGCAGCTCTCTCCCTAGCGGCATCCAGACACAGAATGATTCGAGCAGCGCAGGCAGGGGCTAGTCTATTCCAGGGTCACCTGATCTGGCCAGCCAACCACTGCTATCGACGTGTAAGGGTACCACGTCATGCAAGGCGGAGTGCAGAGTCTCCTGGCTTGTGATTGGCTCTGTTTCTGGCCGCCAAAAAGGAAAACGGCGGGAGATGCCATTTTCTCGAGCGGGCGAAGCAACGAGCAGTTTCGAGTACGCTAATGCTCGAACGAGCATCAAGCTCGGACGAGCATCAAGCTCGGACGAGTATGTTCGCTCATCTCTACTGACAACCTTAAGTAAATACAGCCTAAGCATTATGAAGTGAGAGATAGATAGGTTCAATACTAAGTAATCGTATTAATAGGGGAAAAGCGCAGAATCGCATGTATGGTATTAAAAATAAGTTAAGAGAAGTTGTCTTTTTACTGGAAGAAATTGCTAATGTGTTTGCAAGCTACTATTCAGAATTATATCATTTGAGAGAGGTGGCAGGGGATGGAGGGAAAAATAAGAGATTTCTTTCTTCTGAATTCTTGGGTAAACTTAATTTGCCAAGGTTAACAGAGGAACAAAAATGTGAATTGAATACACCCTTTGAAGGTGGAGAAATTCTGGAGGTAGTTTCAAAACTAAAAGTGGGTAAAGCAGCAGGCCCGATGGGCTATGCAATGAATACTATAAATATTTTGGTCAGATCCTTGTATCTCATATGGTCAGATTATATAATTGCATAGCCGAGGGGGGAAAATATACCAAAAGAAATACTGGAAGGCCTGATTATAGCAATACCCAAATCTGCAAAGACTCCAGAATCTCCGGAAGACTATAGACTGATCTCCTTGTTAAATAGGGATATCAAAATTTTTGTCGCCGTTATGGCTGCTCGGTTAAAGGGAACCTACCACCACAAATCTACCTATAAAGGTAGATTGGGTGGTAGGTGGATCAATGGTACGTGAGGATAGCCCTTTTAAGGGCTAATCCTCACGTCCCCACACTTTTTTGTTAACTTTTATTAGACTTTTATGCAAATTTACTTATGCGGCTACTGGGGCGTGAAGTAGCCGCATCTGAGGTTACAAGAGGCGGCTACTCCACGCCCCGGTAGCCTCTTTTCCCCTCCTATTCACCATCTTCGGCCCGCGCCTGTTTCGGAGCAGTGACCGCGCAGGCGCGGGCCTGCTCTTCTGCGCATGTGCAGAGGGCAGGATCACCGGACGAGGGCGCGCAGCTACGCGGAGCTGTGCGCTGAAGATGGTGAGTAGGAGGGGAAAAGAGGCTACCGGGGCGTGGAGTAGCCGCCTCGTGTAACCTCAGATAGCCGCATAAGTAAATTTGCATAAAAGTCTAATAAAAGTTTGGGGACGTGAGTATTAGCCCTTAAAAGGGCTATCCTCATGTCCCATTGATCCACCTACCACCCGATCTACCTTTATAGGTAGAGTTGTGGTGGTAGGTTCCCTTTAAGGAGAGTTATGGGTGTTTTAACAGAACAGGACCAGGTTGGATTTATGCCCGGGAAACAAACTACTGATGGGATACCGAAGGTATTAAATCTAATAGAACTTTCTACACAGAAGGGTACCCCGAAAATATTTTTATTCTTGGACGCTGCTAAAGTCTTCGATCGAATAGATCAGGGCTTTATGCTTGAAGTGCTTAGGGGTTATGGGTTTGAAGGTCCTTTTTTGTCATCTATAATGTCACTGTATTCTTTTCCCAGTGCTAGGGTTATATATAACAGATCAAGTTCTAAAAATGTTTTTCTAAATAATGGCACAAGGCAGGGGTGTCCAATATCCCCATAGATTTTTAATCTTGTCATAGAAACCCTTGCTATTGCTCAAAGATCTTGTCCATTTGCAAAGGGAGCTGATGGAAAAGATAATTCAACCCTATTATCTATATATGCCGAAGATATTATGCTAGCATGTTCAGAACCGTTAATGTCTTTATGACATATTAGAAAGATTATAGATCAATTTTCAGTAGTCTCGATGTATAAACTAAATGAGAAAAAATGTCAGTGCTTTATGATCAATGGTACAGAGGATATTTATGAGGAAATAACAAAGAGATATACACTCACCGGCCATTTTATTAGGTACACCATGCTAGTAACGGGTTGGACCCCCTTTTGCCTTCAGAACTGCCTCAATTCTTCGTGGCATAGATTCAACAAGGTGCTGGAAGCATTTCTCAGAGATTTTGGTCCATATTGACATGATGGCATCACACAGTTGCCGCAGATTTGTCGGCTGCACATCCATGATGCAAATCTCCCGTTCCACCACATCCCAAAGATGCTCTATTGGATTGAGATCTGGTGACTGGAGGCCATTTGAGTACAGTGAACTCATTGTCATGTTCAAGAAACCAGTCTGAGATGATTCCAGCTTTATGACATGGCACATTATCCTGCTGAAAGTAGCCATCAGATGTTGGGTACATTGTGGTCATAAAGGGATGGACATGGTCAGCAGCAATACTCAGGTAGGCTGTGGCGTTGCAACGATGCTCAACTGGTACCAAGGGGCCCAAAGAGTGCCAAGAAAATATTCCCCACACCATGACACCACCACCACCAGCCTGAACCGTTGATACAAGGCAGGATGGATCCATGCTTTCATGTTGTTGACGCCAAATTCTGACCCTACCATCCGAATGTCGCAGCAGAAATCGAGACTCATCAGACCAGGGAACGTTTTTCCAATGTTCTACTGTCCAATTTCGATGAGCTTGTGCAAATTGCAGCCTCAGTTTCCTGTTCTTAGCTGAAAGGAGTGGCACCCGGTGTGGTCTTCTGCTGCTGTAGCCCATCTGCCTCAAAGTTCGATGTACTGTGCGTTCAGAGATGCTCTTCTGCCTACCTTGGTTGTAACGGGTGGTGATTTGAGTCACTGTTGCCTTTCTATCTGCTCGAACCAGTCTGCCCATTCTCTTCTGACCTCTGGCATCAACAAGGCATTTCCGCCCACAGAACTGCCGCTCACTGGATGTTTTTTCTTTTTCGGACCATTCTCTGTAAACCCTAGAGATGGTTGTGCGTGAAAATCCCAGTAGATCAGCAGTTTCTGAAATACTCAGACCAGCCCTTCTGGCACCAACAACCATGCCACGTTCAAAGGCACTCAAATCACCTTTCTTCCCCATACTGATGCTCGGTTTGAACTGCAGGAGATTGTCTTGACCATGTCTACATGCCTAAATGCACTGAGTTGCTGCCATGTGATTGGCTGATTAGAAATTAAGTGTTAACGAGCAGTTGGACAGGTGTACCTAATAAAGTGGCCGGTGAGTGTAGGTTTATACTTGGAAGAACAATAAAATATTTAGGAAAAGAATTAGGGGAGAATTTGGAGAATACCTGTCTGGTCAATTCTCAGAAATTGATTAGACTGGTTAGGGATGATATAACAGGGTGTGTCACACACGGGGGTGTGGGAGAGTCTCTTAGGGCAAAAGTCTGTGGACTCCCTGGACCACCACGGGAGATGATGGTACTAGCCGCAACCCGGGACCGGAATCTAAGTGGTCCCTAGTCTTCGCCAGAGCCTGCAAAGAGGGATGGTCTTGCTGTGGTGGGAAGCCATCAGGTCGGTCCACGGGTGCGACTAGGCCCGCGGGGCAGCCAAGGTAGGACCTGGGGAAAGCAGGACCTCAGGATGGCCACCGGGATCCAGGACCGCCATAGGAATACAGGACCACCCCAGGAGTACACAGAGGCATCTGGAAACGCACAGGAAACACGGAGGCGTCTGGAAATGCACACGAAAACGGAGGCATCTGGAAATGCACAGGACACACGGAGGCGTCTGGAAACGCACAGGAAACACAGAGGCGTCTGAAAACGCACAGGAAACAAGGAGGCATCTGGAAACACTCAGGAAACACAGAGGCGTCTGGAAACACACAGGAAACATGGAGGCATCTGGAAACACTCAGGAAACACGGAGGCGTCTGGAAACATACAGGAAACACGGAGGCGTCTGGAAACTCTAAGGAGGCTTTCACTTCAGTAGAATGACTTGAAGATCTGGCAGGGGATACTGGGAGACTCTGTATTATGTAGCAGAGCCAGGAATGCCAGCGTCAATTAAATGCAGAAGAGTCAGCACGTGCCCTAACAGCGGTAGTGCGCGGCCTATATGAGACAGGGGGGGCACAGATGAGGGCACGGGTGCACCTGCGATCCGTACCAAGGATTGCAGGTGAACCGTGACAGTACCCCCCTTTTAGGACCCCTTTTCTCCTCTTCTTCAGCCTCCTTTTCTTCTTCCTCTGCTTCATCCAATTCTTCTTGGTGATGAGACACATAAAGAGGAAAGCAGGAACAGTGAAAACAGGACTAACCATGTGGTGCTTGAACCTGGCATGGAACAAGCCAAGGACATCTTGAGGACGTCTAGAATGTCTTTTGGCCGGAGGCTGGAGTGGCCCTTGGAACACCGCAGGCTGGAGCAACTCTGAAGTGGCCTCTGGGAAGGCCAGAGGAGACTCTGGAGCAGCCACTGGGAAGGTCGGAGAAGACTCTGGAGCGGCCTCTGGGAAGGCCGGAGACTCTGGAAACACCGGGGTAAGGCAGGGCAGACATGAAAGCCGGGCTTGAGCACTGGGAAACAAAGCTCCTGCAAAAATTGGGGTTGCCACCAAATTTGTTAGTCTTAAAAAATTTGGGTCCAGACTCTACTACCGGAAAACATTGTGGGGTGACTGGAGCAACAGGAGGAGTTGCGGGAGCCTGCTGCTGGGAGGCAATCATCCGTTGAATAGTGGCAGCGAGTTGGCCCAGAAGTTCTTTTTGGACAACAATCTCCTGAGACTGCTGATCGATAATGCTGGGAAGGTCAGCCAGTAGCTGGAGTGGGTGCTTGGCACTGTCCAGGGCTTTAGCAAGATACATGACCTTGGCGGAGTCCATGGGTGGATCTTATGTTCACACACAGGTTTGTGGGAGAGTCTCTTGCGGCAAAAGTCTGTGGACTCCCTGGACCACCGCGGGAGATGATGGTACTAGCCGCAACCCGGGACTGGAATGTAAGTGGCCCCTGGGAAGCCACCAGGTCATTCCACAGGTGCGACTAGGCCCGCGGTGACAGGGAAGGCAGGACCTCGGGATGGCAGGACCTCAGGATGGCCACCAGGATACAGGACCACCACAGGAGTACAGGACCGCCACAGGAGTACAGGACCGCCAGAGGAACACAGGACCGCCACAGGAACGCCACAGGAACACAAGAACACCACAGGAACACAGGAAACACAGAAGAGTCTGGAAATGCACAGGAAACACGGAGGCGTCTGGAAACGCTCAGGACGCTTACACTTCAGTAGAATGACTTGAAGATCCAGCAGGGGATACTGGGAGCTGCCAGAGCCGGGAATGCCAGTGCCAATTAGCAGGACACTGGCCCTTTAAATGCAGAAGAGTCGGCTCGCACGTGCCCTAACAGTGGCCCAGACAAGACAGGCGTGCGGCCTGGCCGAAGACCACAGTCTGGAACCCGGAGAGGTCAGTACAGGCCCAGGGGAGCGGGGACAGCAGCAGCAGGGGCACAGATGAGGGCACGGATGGAACCGCGATCTGTACTGAGGATCGCAGGTGTAACCGTGACAAGGTGTAGAGGTACATTTACCTGGATTGCAAGGGTAAATTTAGTAAAGATGTTAATTCTCTCGATAATACTGTACACAATTCGTTGTTTTCCCTTCCTTTCTAGGAATACATTAAAAGTTACACAAAGTATGTTATTTAAATTTATAGGGAAAGGGGACAAGAGTGGCTGTTAAGGTACTGCAATTACCATGGGATCTTTGAGGGGGGGGGATTTCCAGATTTAATTTTATTTAACAAAGCAGTAAGCTTACAATACATTATAGATTGGTACAGAACTGAACCAGCAACAACCCCAAAAAACGGAAAAAGCGTTGTTTAATCTAAGCAGTCCCCTGAGAGAGGTATTGTTTAGGTCTTGATTTGGCTTGTTAATTCCATTTTATAAATCTGCTACAATTCAACACCTTCTTGCAGTATGGAATGAACCTAAAGAAACTAATTGGAAATATTTCAATAGAAAAGAAATTAAAATAGCTTGGTTGGTTGAAAATCGGCTAGTGTTTCGAGAAGATTTTGGTATAGATGTGATAAGTTTACATTACAAGATCTACTTATAGGTAGTAGAATGATTCATTTTGATGAAGCAAAGGAGGCTGGCATTTTTGAAGGGGGTGAATTTCTGATTTACAGCTGCTGCTGTCCCCGCTCCCCCGGGCCTGTATTTGTAGATCTATAAAAAAAAAGCATAACATTTTAAGGAAGTTGACCTTGCAAAAATGTTTCTCTCAATTTATAAATAAAGTTGCAAGACAAGATTCAGGATAAACTGCTTTCGGGTATTTATAGAAATCTCTCAATTAAAAAAAAAAATACAGCGGATTAAATAAAAAAAGGGAAAAGGATGTAGGAAGAGAGCTTAGTTTGAGAGACTGGGAAAGATCTTGGAAGTCAATTTCACAATACTCTATTTGTATAAACCATATAGAACTAGCAAAAAAAATCCAATATAGATTGCATTATTTTCCAGAGTTGTGAAAAAAATTTCATGATGAAAACAGCGCAACTTGCTGGAAGGGTTGCGGGTTAGTTCCAAGTTTTTTTTACACTCTTGGTGGGGATGTACAGTGGTTCAAAAATTTTGGAAGGATATATCTAGGATAATTTCTAAAGTTGTTGGGAGTTAGGGATCTCCATCAGTGGAATTGGCTCTCTTAACAATGAACTTGGACTTGCTTCCAAATAGAGTAAGATTTCTGGTGTCCCATACACTGTGTGCAGCAAGAATGGAAATAACTCAACACGGGAAAGAAGAACAGGGTCCCTCCTTAAACGCTACAATAGTAACAGTGAACAAATTTTATCAATATGAATTCTGGATAGCTATAGAGAAATGTAAACTCCTGAGCTTAATGGAATGATGGGAACCATGGAGTTCCAAGCCAGATTTGTTTGGGGGTCTTGTTATATAGGAAAATCTGGATATATAATTAATATTGATTTCTATTTTTCTACTTTTTCTTTCTTTTTTCTTCCTTATTTTCCCCCACTCTTTTGGGGGAATGTTAGACTAGTAATTGTTATGGAAATGGGAATATGAAATGAAATATTATCCAAATACATATGTGTTGATATTGGAAAATTATTATGAATATAAGCAAAGGGAATATATTTTAAAAGACAAGATACTGATATGTCTAAAGTCTTTGAATGTTGTGTTATGGTATGACATTTTTTGCTTTTTTGTTTCTTTTTTTATATACAAAGGCTACTTTTCTTCACTTTTTGCATGTTTTGCAAAAAATGTATTTAAAATGTAAAAAATGTAAATAAAATGTATTTATTTACCTACTCCTATTATAAGATATATGGTGATATATTTTTACCTCATATGAATCGGCTATTCAACACCTTTCTCGTGGGCACCCCCATCACGTCCTCTATGCTATGCTCATACATTACATTAATCCCTAAACCTGGGAAGGATCCACTAGTTTGTGCTAGCTATCGGCCAACAGCCCTCCTTAACTCTGACTTGAAGACCTTCACTAAGTTACTGGCTGACAGGCTGAACCAATGGCTCCCACAACTGATCCATAAGGAGCAAGTGTTAGATTCCGTCAAGCCGAAGATAATATGTGGAGAGCGGTGGATCTTCTAGAGGTTGTTCCGCATAATGGGAAACAGGCTCTCTTTCTCAGCCTAGATGCTGAAAAGGGCTTGATTGCTTAGATTGGACCTTCATGTTTGCTACTCTTCAGTGTTTTGCACTGAGGGGTCCCTTCCTCCAGGCTATACGGCACTTGTATTCCACTCCTCTGCTGTGGTCCACCTGCCACATGCCCACTCTCTTTCCCCATACAGAACGGCAAGCGTCAGGGTTATCCACTCTCCCCTTTGCTATATATACTGAGCTTAGAACTCATGGTGGCACATATTAGGGCTAACCCCGATATCAAGGGAATAATGGTACATAACACTCAATTTAAAATTTCATTATTCACTGATGACATTCTACTTACCCTATCCAATCCCGTCATTAGTTTGCCAAATCTACACGTAACGCTAGACAGCTATAGTTCCTTATTGGGATATCAAATCAACAACACCAAGACAGAAGCTCTGCCAATTAACATACCCAAGAGAGATTTTAAGGCCCTACAGTCTACATTCCCCTATGCTTGGAAGCCCTCATCTTTAAAATACCTGGGTATTAAACTCCCCTTCCTATAACATACTGTTTGGGGCCAATTCTACACCTCTACTGCAGGAAATTCTGACCTTGCTGAATAGGTGGAAACCACTTCATGCGTCATTCCTGGGTCATATTGCCGAAATAAAAATGTTGATATTACCTAATATATTATATTTGTTTGAGACACTGCCGGTTAGGGTGCCCATGACTTGGGAGCCCAGACTCCAGTCCAGGTGTCTTGACTATGTTTTCAATGGGCAGAGGCAGCGAATCCCAAAGTCGGTTATGTCTGCTAGCTATTCCAATGGAGGCCTGGTGTTTCCTGATTTGAAACTATATTACTTCTCTGCCCATCTCAGACATATAGCATCCTGGACTACCCTCCCCGTCTATAGTAGATGGACGGAACTAGAAAAGTTATGGCTGGCAGTATACCACCCGGCCACCTTGTTCTGGGGCCCCCTATACAAAACACCCCCTGCCATGCTTTTAGGACCTATGTAGTTTACCAAGGATATATGGCTTAAGTGTAGGGGTAAATTCCAGTTAGCCATTCTCCAATCCCCTCTTACACCTGTCCACCTGTATACACCACACCTCCCAGAAAGTACATCTCTGGCGAGCTTCCAGCCCTGGTTTCTAGCTAAGTTATTCCAAGTAAAAGACTTTATAGCCAACTGCACAAGAAAGATCCTCCCCTTTTCCACACTAGCAGGGAGATAACCACCCCCCCTCAGGGGGGCTTTTTCAATACAGACAGATTAGACATTATGTGCTTTTACTCCTGGGACATGGTAAGGGTCCGAAGCCTACCCCTTTCAAGTTAATTTGTGCTGGTGGTCCATCCTCCAAGGGTTTAATTACCAGCATCTATAACATCCTTAAAGGAAACCTACCACTGCTAATGGTAGGTATTAGCTGTAAACACCGGGCACCAGCTCAGGGTGAGCTGGTACCGGAGATTACCTTTGCTAGTGTTTTAAACCGCTGTATCACGGTTTAAACACATTTTGATGAACAGACCCAAGGTAGCTTCGGCGCTTGATGTACTGGTTCTCCCTGGGGCAATCCCTAAGTGTCTGTAGGATGAGTCCCTGGATAATGGATGGGGAGCCCATGGTGGTAACAGCCGTATCCAGGGATCAGACAGAGGCAACGTTGTGCAAAATAACTCACGTTTTTTTTATTGAACAACAGCAGGGAACGGGTCTAAACGGTCTCACAGCAGATTACTGGAGTGGTCATGGTGAGGAGTCCTCAGGAATGTTTCACCAGCCTGGTAGTAGATGTAGGCTGGGATGGAGCTGTGTCCAGTTGTGGAAGCTGCAGCTCTGGATAGGAATCTCCTGTCAGCACCAGGCTCGCACTGGTCTGCCGGGATACCGGTCAAAACCTTGGTGGACCCTGTCATTATCAAAAGGCACCATCTCCTATCTGTGTCTGCCAGCAGACACATTCAGCTGAGGCTGGAGGAGGGGGGAAACAGGGGGGACGATGACTTCCTGCAGGAGGGAGAGACAGGTTCTCTGCTCTTCCCACAGCAGCGCTGGGGCAGTGAAGAAGGAGTAAGACATTTCCTCCTCACTGCACCAGCCCCTGAGTCAGTGCAGGAGAACATGGCCACTGATTCATTGCTGCTGCCTCACTGGAGGAGCAGACAGTGAGCTGTCACTAATTACAGACCAGAGGAAGTGGGCCCCCTAGTTGTCACAGTGGGCCCCCTTCCTCCTGGTCATGACAGACATCAGGGGCCACCAATCAGCTAGCAGCTTCTGCTTGAGCTTCATCCCCCTGGCACAGCACAGGATTCCCTCATGTGCGCGGTGGTGGAAGCTCAGGATGGATCAGGAGCTGCTGCTCCCCCCATGATGGCTTCCAGCACAAGAAAAAGGTATTTCTTACAAAATAAAAGTGCATCACATTTAGACACACACAGTGCTCCTCATTACATCCCTGCAATGTGTACATATAGAATAACAGTGGACTCAAGAACTACAACTCCCAGCAGTTGAATGAGATGCTGAAAGTTGTAGTTCTTCGATTGACTGTATTAAGTATTGGTGTAGAATAAGGAGTGATGTCACACGTAACGCGCTGACTCTGTTTAGAAATGGAAACAAAGTGCACAGGGGTGTGATGCGCTTCAATGCAACCCGCACCCAGTATCCTGTATTATCCAAATGCAAGGGCTGGAGGAATCAAAGCTTTACGTGTGACCGCAGGCTCAGTATTACCAGCATACCCCACATTACATGTGACCACAGCCTCAGTATTACCAGTATACCCCGCGTTACATGTGACCACAGCCTCAGTATTACCAGCATACCCTGTGTTACTTGTGACCGCAGCCTCAGTATAACCAGCATACCCCACGTTAGGTGGGACGGTAGCCTCAGTATTACCAGCATACCCCGCATTACGTATGACCGCAGCCTCAGTATAACCAGCATAACCCGCGTTATGCTGGTTATGCTTCGGGTCTGTTCATCAAAATGTGTTTAAACCGCGATATAGCGGTTTAAAACACTAGCAAAGGTAAGCTCCGGCACCAGCTCACCCTGAGCTGGTGCCCGGTGTTTACAGCTAATACCTACCATTAGCAGTGGTAGGTTTCCTTTAATTCCCCTTCAAAGCCTAGCCTGCCATCACATGCATATATGACCAAATGGGAAACATGGCTAAGTAGGCAATTTTCCCTACAACAGTGGCAGATCATATGGTTCATAGCTAAGAAAGCCTCTGTTAACTCCCTCAATAAAGAAAGGCAGATTTTCTCATGACATGGTACCATGTGGTAGGGTGGTAGGGAAAGAGCCTCACTTTCTCATATTTTCTGGACATGCTCATCTATAGGAAATTACTGGGTAATGGTTAGGAATCTTCTTTTGGATTTACTTCACGTAGATATCCCTCTGGACCCCGAAGTATATTTACTCAATTTGCTGCCTACGAATATCTGTGGTCCACATATGCCAGACTGCTCCTTCATGCCCTCACTGCAGCTAAATATCTGATCTCCCTGTTTTGGAAAAAAACTGTCCCATCTTCATTTGCAGGCTTAACCACCCGTATTAAGGACGTGAGACTAATGGAACATCTGTTGACTTATCTCAACTTTTTTTTTCTTTTCTCTTCCCTTTTTGTACAGCTCATGAGGCAAGATCCATTGTTTCTTTTTTCTGAAGTTAGTCGTATGTTTTTAAAGTTACTATTTTTTCATTCTACAACGCTTCTGATCCAATGTACGGGCTTGGGCTAATTGTACCTACATTGTATGTGGTTTACTATGTTTCTTATACACTTGTGTTGTAATTTTGTAATTCATAGTATATATATATATATATTATCATACAATGACCTTCAATTAGTTATCCACCAGTTTTTATGGTGATCATACACAATGGATGATGTAGTTGAACCCCCTTATTGTCTTATGACAGCCCGGACCCTGCTCTAACAGTCTGGATTGGAACTCCGTTCCATTCGGGCAGTTAACCGCTTCAATCCCCCGGTCAAAGCTGTGACCACGGGATCAATGTACCTTCAGAGGGATTGCAGGGTGCCGTCTTCAGTGCCAAGCAGCCGGAGACCTAATAAAGGCCCCTGGCTGGACTGAGTAGATGCCTGTTATCCTATGCAGATGCATTCTGCATTCTGCACTTCTAATGCACTGCAATGTCCCAAAAGTCCCTAACACATATAAAACAATAAATAATAAAAAAAAGTGGAAAAAAGTTTAAAAAAACACAACATGTTAGGTATCACCGTGTCAAAATGTCAATTTAAAAAGATATAAAAATGGTTTTTCCCAGTGGTGAACCCCATAAGGGTTTATTTGTTGTTTCGCAGTGCATAAAAAACATAATAAAAAGTTATCTAAAGGTCACATAGTCCCCAAAATAGTAGCAGTGAAAATGCCAGCTCATCCTGGAAAAAAATGACACCTAAGCCAACTCCGTACTCCTAAGTATGAAAAAGTTATTGGAGTCAGAATATGGTAAAGGTAATAATTTTTTTTTGGTACAAAAAGTTTACATTTTTGGTAAAATCTATTAACACCTAATAAAACCTATATAAATATGGTATCCCTGTGATCGTACAAAACCAAAGAATATATTAGAAATGCCATTTGGAATGTACAGTGAAAGACGTAAAAACAGAGCCCACAAGAAAATGGCACAAATATTTTTACCACATTTTGAATTGTATTTCCACTTCCCAGTACAAGGGATGGAATATAAAATACCGTCACTAGTAAGTACAATTTGTTATGCAAAAAATAAGTCCTTAAACAGCTCTGAACAGGGAAAAATAAAGTTATTGATTTTTGAAAGTGAGGAGCGATAAACAGAAAGTAAAATGGAAAAAGCCCATAAGGGACAAGGGGTTAATATGCCCCCTATACCACATGATAAAAAGTTTAAAAGTTCTCTGGGATAAAGGTTTGTGGTACCTGAGGCCACGTTCATACGTGACATTTTGGTTACGTTTGGAAAGCATTCCAAAGGCTCCACTGGTGATAACATATTTTGGTAACATTGTGTTTCCAACACATTAACTAAATGCAAAGTAAATGCAATTTTACCTCAATGTGTGATCACAGTTAGAGCCTTTGGATTTTGTTTCAAAACGCAACCAAAATGCCACTTGTGAACGTGGCCCCACAAGCTCTACAAACACGTCTTGGCACCTGAAAATTATTCTGCCCTACAAAAGCTCAATGGCTCCTTCCCTTCTGCGCCCCAACCATGTGCCCTGACAGCTGGTTACATGCACATTTGGAGTGTCCTCTTACTTGGAAAACACTGCACAATATATTCCTAGCTGCATCTTCTACTTTTATTCAGTTAATGTGGGTAAAATTTTGTGGATAAATGAATTAATGATAAATATTGGTGATTTCCAAATCAAACATGGGGTGATATGCCTGGGATTGCTAGATACAGAACTTACTAAAACGCTATAGAAATGATTAAATAACAAATGATAAAATAATTTATTCTAAAATTTTCTAAAAAAATTGAGAGAATGCTGTTCGATTTGTGATTTTTCTAGTGTCGTCATAAAACAAATGCATTGTGCCGCGATTCACTAAGATTTCCTGCATGTGTTGCAGGAATCCCGCGCTCCCCAATTTGTTTCGCCACGGCAAAAACAGATCACGTGTGACACAATCCCAGTGCAGACACTTGTTGAATACCTGTCAAAGCCATGCAAATCCCGAAAGCGGTGCACAGTATGACGAAAGTGTGATACGCAACCCTTAGTAAATAAGTCCCTATCAGTTTGAAAACCAGAACATTTTGAAGTTTGAAAATAGCAATTTTTTTCAAAATGTTTACCAACTTCACCTTTTTTCATAAATAAATGTTAAATATGTCAACCAAAATTTCCCACTAACTTGAAGTACAAAATGCTGCTGAAAAACAAACTCAAAAACAGTAAGTTAAAGCCTTGTAAAGTTATAACCAGATACAGTGACACGTGCTGGTTTTGAAAAATAGGCCTTGGTCACTGAGGGGTTAAACAGATGAATTCAACTTGCCTGATGATTTCATGCTCATTCATAGCAAGTTGCCATGTATTATCTGTGTGAAACAGTTACACTTTTTACTTGACAAAACATTTGATGTATTCACACGATAGGTTGATGCACACAATTTATGAAGTTGTAGATCAGTCTGTCAACCATTCTTCTAACAACAGTAAAGCACTCAGAGTAAAAGTAACTGTGAGCCCTGAAGCTTCAACAAAGAAAAGAGAGAATTCAGGTTCAGGTAATTAATTAATTCACATAAAAACCCATGTGTTATTTCCCAGTTCTTTCACTGTTTACATACATACATACTGTTTCACTGATTACATACATTTGTAGATAAGGTGAACTTTTGATAAACCAATACTTTGATAAACCAGGTCTAAAGCAAAACTAATTGGCATTGTTGCAACACTGTTATTGGCTACTCTAATACAAGGTAATCCTCAGTTAAGTTAAGTGAAATGTTTCCTTTAGAGCCAAGATGATTTAACACCTTAGGGACATGGCCTAAAATGCCCCACAGGACACAGAACTTTTTTTTTTTTTCCCTGTTCAAATTTCAAAAGACAGAACTTTTTTATTTTTTATCCAACATAATTATATAGAGCTTGTATTTGTGGTAAGATTTGTATTTTCCAATGGGTTAATTTTTATGGTAAAAATAGCATAATAAATTCAATTTATTAACTCTTTTCTGCAGCGGAACAGAATAAAATGCTTTTTAAGTTTTTTAATTAAAACTTTTACACAGCTCACTATACAGTATAATAAACATGGTAAAATTATTCTGTAAGTTGGTACAATTAAGGAGACACCAAAAAACGTACAGGATTTCTTATGTTTTATTACTTTAGTAAATAAAACATTTTTTTAAGGAAATCGTATTTGCCTACGTGACACCATACGCCAACGTTTTTATTCCGCATTCAAAAGAGGATTATTGCAGGAAAAGGTAATGGTTAGATTTATTCTTTCTTTTAGGGAACATGTGACATTTTGATCGCTTTCTATTATATATTTTTGGGTAGGAAGCATAATTTTTAAAACCTTTTTTTTCTTAATAAAAAGGTCCTAAGAAACTAAAAGAAGAGCAGAAAATGATAGAGGGGGCACACACCAGCATGTAGCTGTGCTTGGTTTACAATTAGAGATGAGCGAGCACTAAAATGCACGGGTGCTCGTTATTTGAGATGAACTTTTCCCGATGCTCGAGTGCTCGTCTCGAATAACGAGCCCCATTGAAGTCAATGGGAGACTCGAGCATTTTTCAAGGGGACCAAGGCTCTGCACAGGGAAGCTTGGCCAAACACCTGAGAACCTCAGAAAAGGATGGAAACACCACGGAAATGGATAGGAAACAGCAGGGGCAGCATGCATGGATGCCTCTGAGGCTGCTTAATCGTACCATTATGCCAAAATTATGGGCAACAGCATGGCCATGACAGAATGACCGAATGAGGCTAGATAGCATCTAAAACATGCAATAATTGACATTGACACTATAGGGGACGGCATGCAGAGGCAGGCTAGAGAGTGTCATGGCGACATACCCTAAATGGACTCAGGCTTCAAACCAATGGGTGGCAGAGAGGAACCAAAGGAGGTGAGCAAGAAGCGCTGGAATGATTTCCTATGTCAACAAAAGGTTGACGGTATATTTAGTCGATAACACAGCATGGTGGCGACATAGTGACCAAGTTCCATAACGTATCTGGTGAAACACCCGAAAAATGAGCCTGACACAGCTCTTTTGATAAGGGGACGACATGTGGAGGCAGCCATAGAGACGACTTCCATGATTAAGAGTGACAGTATGGGGCATCCATATTGCGCTGCTATGATTGCAACTTCAGGTCTCCAGCATGGCGGCGACAGATGGGCCAAGTTCCACTATGTATCTGGTGAAACACCTGAAAATTCTGCCTGACACAGCTCGTTTCATAAGGGGATGATGTGCTGCATATCCTCTCGTGCTCCAGCGTCTGGGGTATAGAGAGTTGAAAGTTGCGCCTGGAGACATTGGTGGACGCTGTGGAGGATCGTGGAGGCAAAATGGACAGGAAACAGCAGGGGTAGCATGCATGGATGCCTCTGAGGCTGCCTAATCTTTGGATGGAGCTGGCGGTCCGCTGCCAGGCGAGCTTTCGCCTGTCCAAGTCCCTGTCTCTCGGCTCCTCCCCACCCAAAATGGGCCTGGGGGCCAGAAGCGTTTACTTTGAAAAAATTATAATTTTCAAAGCAGGCGGGGTCGTTTGAATATTTCATCTAGGAATAATGGAATAGCATAGCGGTTCTATTTTTAATAGCTTTTTTGGAAATGGTTCCATGATTAAGAGCGACAGTATGGGGCATCCATATTGCGCTGCTATGATTGCAACTTCAGGTCTCCAGCATGGCGGCGACAGATGCGCTGAGTTCCACTATGTATCTGGTGAAACACCTGAAAATTCTGCCTGACACAGCTCGTTTGATAAGGGGACGATGTATGGAGGCAGTGAAGTAGTAGTAGATTAAAGGTGCTGCAGTTAAAACTATGTTAGTTGGATCTTGGGATGGAGCTGGCGCTCCGCCGCCAGGCGAGCTTTCGCCAATCCAAGCCCCTGTCTCTAGGCTACTCCACAAACAGTACTTCTAAGAACCTTTTGTATAAGATCAAGTGAAGTAGTGTTTTTATAAGTTTGGGTTATGGCGGGTGAGGGGAATGTAAACAGATGCGCAAGAAGCACTGAAATAATATCGGTAAATGATAAAAGTTTGCCAGTATATTTTGTGGATTACACAGCAGAGGGGTGACAAAGTTAACAAGTTTGATGTGGAAGCCATGAAAACAACCCAAAATTCTGCCTGACACAGCTCGTTTTATAAGGGGACCATGTATGGAGGCAGTGAACTAGTAGTAGATTAAAGGTGCTGCAGTTAAAACTATGTTAGTTGGATCTTGGGATGGAGCTGGCGCTCCGCCGCCAGGCGAGCTTTCGCCAATCCAAGCCCCTGTCTCTAGGCTACTCCACAAACAGTACTTCTAAGAACCTTTTGTATAAGATCAAGTGAAGTAGTGTTTTTATAAGTTTGGGTTATGGCGGGTGAGGGGAATGTAAACAGATGCGCAAGAAGCACTGAAATAATATCGGTAAATGATAAAAGTTTGCCAGTATATTTTGTGGATTACACAGCAGAGTGGTGACAAAGTTAACAAGTTTGATGTGGAAGCCATGAAAACAACCCAAAATTCTGCCTGACACAGCTCGTTTTATAAGGGGACCATGTATGGAGGCAGTGAACTAGTAGTAGATTAAAGGTGCTGCAGTTAAAACTATGTTAGTTGGATCTTGGGATGGAGCTGGCGCTCCGCTGCCAGGTGAGCTTTCGCCAATCCAAGCCCCTGTCTCTCGGCTACTCCCCAAACAGCACTTCTAAGAACCTTTTGTATAAGATCAAGTGTAGTAGTGTTCTTATGAGTTTGGGTTATGGCGGGTGAGGGGAATGTAAACAGATGCGCAAGAAGCGCTGAAATATTATCGGTAAATGATTTGCCAGTATAAAAGTTTGCCAGTATATTTTGTGGATTACACAGCAGGGTGGTGAAAAAGTTAACAAGTTTGATGTGGAAGCCATGAAAACAACCCAAAATTCTGCCTGACACAGCTCGTTTGATAAGGGGACCATGTATGGAGGCAGCTATATGGACGACTTTTGGAGGCAGCTATGGCGATGACGTGTGGAGGTAGCAATGGAGACAACGTGTGGAGGCAGCTAAAAAGACGACGTGTAGCGGCTGCTATGGAGATAATTTAATTTGGATAGTGCCTGTGTGTGGCAGTCCAAAAAAGTTTTCAAACCAGAGGAGCAGGTAGGTGGTCCTCCAGAAAAATTAAATAGATTGAGTGCCTGTATGTGGCAGTCCAAAAAAGTTTTCAAAACAGAGGAGCAGGTAGGTGGTCCTCCAGAAAAATTAAATAGATTGAGTGCTGTATGTGGCAGTCCAAAAAAATTTTCAAACCAGAGGACCGGGTGGGTGGCCCTCCAGAAAAATTAAATACATAGAGTACCTGTATGTGGCAGTCCCAAAAATTGTTTAAAACTGAGGACCGGGTAGGTGGCTCTCCAGAAAAATTAAATACATAGAGTACTATAGCTAGAGCCAGTTGGCCCTGGCAAAAAATAGCCAGTTTCCTCTGCTTTAGTGTACAAAGAGGAGGAGAAGGAGGACAATGAGAAGGAGGAGTGCATACATTATTCAGGTTGAGCTTCTTTCACCTGGTGGAGAATGGAAATCCTGAGAAATCCAGGCTTTATTCATCTTGATAAGCGTCAGCCTGTCAGCGCTGTCAGTCGACAGGCGTGTACGCTTATCGGTGATGATGCCACCAGCTGCAATGAAAACACGCTCGGACAACACGCTAGCGGCAGGGCAGGCAAGAACCTCCAAGACGTACAGCGCCAGTTCGTACCACATGTCCAACTTTGAAACCCAGTAGTTGTAGGGAGCTGTGTGATCATTTAGGACGATGGTATGGTCAGCTACGTACTCCCTCACCATCTTTCTGTAAAGATCAGCCCTACTCTGCCGAGACTGGGGACAGGTGACAGTGTCTTGCTGGGGTGACATAAAACTGGCAAAGGCCTTGTAAAGCGTACCCCTGCTAGTGCTGGACAAGCTGCCTGCTCGCCTACTCTCCCTCGCTACTTGTCCCGCACAAGTACGCCCTCTGCCGCTAGCGCTGTCAGAAGGGAAATACTGATTCAGCTTGTGCACCAGGGCCTGCTGGTATTCATGCATTCTCACACTCCTTTCCTCTCCAGGGATGAGAGTGGAAAGATTTTGCTTGTACCGTGGGTCCAGGAGAGTGAATACCCAGTAATCGGTGCTGGAATAAATTATTTGAACGCGAGGGTCACGCGATAGGCAGCCTAGCATGAAATATGCCATATGCGCCAGAGACCCAACGCGCAAGAATTCACTCCCCTCACTGGCCTGACTGTCCATTTTCTTCTCCAACTCCTCTTCTTCTGCCCATACACGCTGAACAGTGAAGGACTGAACAATGGTCCCCTCTTCTGTCTCGCCAACATTCTCCTCCTCTTCCTCCTCATCCTCCTCCACCTCCTCCGATATGCACTGAGAAACAGACCTAAGGGTGCTTTGGCTATCAACAAGGGAATCTTCTTCCCCTGTCTCTTGTGACGAGCGCAAAGCTTCCGACTTCATGCTGACCAGAGAGTTTTTCAACAGGCCAAGCAGCGGGATGGTGAGGCTGATGATGGCGGCATCGCCACTGACCATCTGTGTTGACTCCTCAAAGTTACTCAGCACCTGACAGATATCAGACATCCATGTCCACTCCTCATTGTAGACTTGAGGAAGCTGACTGAACTGACTACCAGTTCTGGTGGAAGTTGACATCTGGCAGTCTACAATCGCTCTGCGCTGCTGGTAAACTCTGGATAACATGGTTAATGTTGAATTCCACCTCGTGGGCACGTCACACAACAGTCAGTGAGCGGGCAGTTGGAGGCGGCACTGCGCTGCCCTGAGAGTGGCAGCATCTGTGCTGGACTTCCTGAAATGCGCACAGATGCGGCGCACCTTCGTGAGCAAATCAGACAGATTGGGGTACGTCTTGAGGAAACGCTGAACTATGGGATTTAACACATGGGCCAGGCATGGCACATGTGTCAGTCTGCCGAGTTGCAGAGCCGCCACCAGGTTACGGCCGTTGTCACACACAACCATGCCTGGCTTCAGGTTCAGCGGTGCCAGCCACAGATCAGTCTGCGCAGTGATGCCCTGTAATAGCTCTTGGGCGGTGTGCCTTTTATCGCCTAGGCTCAGCAGTTTGAGCACCGCTTGCTGTCGCTTAGCGATGGCACTGCTGCTGTGCCTAGAGCTACCGACTGATGGCGCCATGCCCACGGATGGTAATTCGGAGGAGGTGGAGGAGGGGTGGGAGGAGGAGGAGGAATAGTAGGCCTTTGAGACCTCGACCGAGGTAGGCCCCGCAATCCTCGGCGTCGGCAGTATATGACCAGCCCCAGGGTCAGACTCGGTCCCAGCCTCCACCAAGTTAACCCAATGTGCCGTCAGCCATATATAGTGGCCCTCCCGGCAGCTCTCGTCCATGTGTCCGTGGTCAGGTGGACCTTTTCAGAAACGGCGTTGGTCAGGGCACGGATGATGTTGTCTGACACGTGCTTGTGCAAGGCTGGGACGCACATCGGGAAAAGTAGTGGCGGCTGGGGACCGAATACCGAGGGGCGTCCGCCATGAGGTTTCGAAAGGCCTCGGTCTCTACCAGCCTATAGGGCAGCATCTCCAGGCTAAGCAGTTTGGAGATGTAGACGTTGAGGACTTGGGCGTGTGGGTGGGTTGCACTATACTTCCTTTTGCGCTCCAGCGTCTGGGGTATGGAGAGCTGAACGCTGGTGGATGCTGTGGAGGATCGTGGAGGCGAAGATGGGGTTTTCGCATGGGAGGTGTTTGGAACGGGGTCCTGGGCAGGGGGCTGACTAGCAGATGACACAGGGGAAGGAGCAGTGGTGTGCCCGGCCGGAGGTGAACGGGCTTGGTGCCATTGAGTGGGGTGTTTAGCATTCATATGCCTGCGCATACTGGTGGTAGTTAAGCTAGTAGTGGTGGAACCCCTGCTGATCCTGGTTTGGCACAGGTTGCACACCACAGTCCGTCGGTCATCCGGTGTTTCTTTAAAGAACCTCCAGACTTCTGAAAATCTAGCCCTCGCCACGGGAGCTTCACTACGTGAAACATTTGGCGCTGATGCACCAGCTCTGGCCCTGCCTCTCCGTCTGGCCCCACCACTGCCTCTTCCAACCTGTTCTGGTATAGGACTCGCCTCCGTCTTAGAAGCACTGTGTTCACCCGGCCTATCAACCCAGCTTGGGTCTGTCACCTCATCATCCTCCGATCCCTCAGTCTGCTCCCCCCTCGGACTTCCTGCCCTGACAACAACTTCACCACTGTCTGACAATCGTGTCTCCTCATCGTCTGACACCTCTTTACACACTTCTTCCACTACGTCAATAATGTCATCATCACCCACAGACTGCGACCGGTGGAAAACCTGGGCATTGGAAAATAGCTCAGCAGCAACCGGACAAGTGGTTTGTGACTCTGGGAAGGGTCCAGAAAACAGTTCCTCAGAGTATGCCGGTTCAAATGCCAAATTTTCCTGGGAGGGGGCAGACTGGGGGGAAGGAGGCTGAGGTGGAGGAGTGCTGATTTCGGTGACATGGGTGGACTGCGTGGAAGACTAACTGGTGGACAAATGGCTAGAAGCATTGTCCGCAATCCACAACATCACCTGTTCGCACTGTTCTGGCCTCAACAGTGCTCTACCACGAGTCCCAGTAACTTGAGACATGAACCTAGGGAGTTCCCCTGCTCCCTCATCAGCAGGTGGTGTCTCATCCCGCCCAGGACCATGGCCTCTGACCCCTGCAGAAGTTGGACGCCCACGTCCACGTCCTCTACCCCTAGCCCTCGGGTTAAACATTTTCAAAATGAAAGTGTAAACTGTAAATTTTTTTTTTGTTTTGTTTTTTTGTGCTTTTTTTTAAACAAAACGATGCTACATCCTATTGCTATGGCTATTTTCTAGCCTACACTGAAAGCACACTGCTTTGCCAGATTACTTTGAGTTATAAAAGTAAATAAACGTAAAAAAATAAATAAATCAGCAGACTGTGCCTAATTCAAATCAAACCCCTAATAAATTGTCCCACTTCGGTGTTTGAGGTGGATATGTGTGTCACTAAGAGCTAAACACAACGGTCGCAAGTCTCCCTGCAAATTCCTCACAATATGGTACTAGCTGCACTACTAGTGGCAGCAAGCACAGCCACAAGCAAACCAAAAAAAAGTAAATATATAACGTTATTGTAGCCCTAAGAAGGGCTGTTGGGTTCTTGTAGAATCACTCCTGCCTAACACTATTCTAATAGAACACCCTAACGCTTTCCCTGACCAGCAGCAGCTCTCTCCCTAACGGCATCCAGACAGAGAATGATCCGAGCAGCGCGGGCAGGGGCTAGTCTATTCCAGGGTCACCTGATCAGGCCAGCTAACCACTGCTATCGACGTGTAAGGATACCACGTCATGCTGGGTGGCAGAGTCTCCTGGCTTGTGATTGGCTCTGTTTCTGGGCGCCAAAAATCACAACGGTGGGAGATGCCATTTTCTCGAGCTGGCGAAATACTCGTCCGAGCAACGAGTAGTTTCGAGTACGCTAATGCTCGAACGAGCATCAAGCTCGGACGAGTGTGTTCGCTCATCTCTATTTACAATCCTTTTACATCTTTTTTTTATTTCTGTTCTATTAGGGGACTTATACTGTGGATGCCTTGATCCCTCATACAATATATTACAGTACTTCTGTAGTGCAATGTATTGTATGAGTTTGCTTATTAGACCCAGTCTTGGAAATGGCAATACATGGCACAGATGTGTTGATCAGACCTTCTTGGCAGCGATCACGTTGCAGGGCAACTGGGGGGGGGGGGGATTGACAGAGGGAACACTGTCGCAATCGTGCTCGTTAGCATCAGTTAAGGGATTAAACGGCCCGGCAAAAAGAAATCTCCATGCCTGGCAGACACAGCGGAGCCCAGGCTGTATGTAACAGCAAGTCTCCTGCCACGGATCATGCTGGCACAATGACAGTGTCAGCAGGATCCAAAGGACGAAATAGATCGTCCAAATGCTAAATAGCGTAGAGAGTATCTAGAAGTTGTCTCTTTTTGGACCCAATCCTGTCTGTGCATTGCAAGCATAGTTCATAATTTCCAATAAGCACCTTGCAATTCAGTGTTAGCTCATATACAATTTTATTGTACATACATAAAGACTATACACTGCAACATCATATAGATTAAAAAACATAAAAAGTTTGGGGGTGTGGCTGGCAGTTCATGGAGTGAGACGTGTTCTTCTCAGCTCTGTGCGACCTGACCTCTAAGTGACACTAAACGGCAAGAAATCACCCCTGTCAATACTATGCCCCCTACCAGCCATGGGTAAGCCAAGAAAATGGAGAGGACGGGCTAAACTTAACAAGTTCTTTCCCTCCACGTGGTCCCAAAATGGCGCTGGCAGCATATGAGACCCGTCTTCTCCTGCACAGCAGTCAGGCTGCCAGTGATATCCCAGTGCTATTCAGCACATTCCTCCCTCTTCTGCCCTCACAAGCTGGACATAACCTGGGGATATTCCATGCCTGCAGATACCAACACCCCACACTGCAGCCCAGGAGGAGGCTTAATGAGATAGGCAGCACACCAGCAGTAGAGCCAGCAATACCCAGCCCATACAGCTATCTCACCGAATGCCACCTCGGTGACTGTATCAGATGCTCTACTATAATCCCTGCTGGGAGAGCTACGATCTTCCTTACAAAGTGACATTCAATCCGCTATACAAACAGTCTGATTGTGGAGCAGCACAGCAAGTGTAATGGATCAAGTCCAATGGTGGGTGCACGCCTCCAATAAACTCGATCCACCGATCTGCTATACAAGTACTCCAAAATTAATGCAGTCTCCTGTGTGAATGTACTTCACATGTTCAGACCAAGATGGCGGAATTTACAGAAGCCCGCAATGAGTTAGTGATCTGAGCAACAATATGGGAGAAGAAGTGAGAGAATTGCGTATGAAAATTGCTGACATGGAGGATTGTTCCCACATGAACAATGTTCGATTTTGGAGAATCCAGGAGTCCATAAAGCCAGAAGCGTTAGCCAAATTCTTAATAGACTATTTTGCAACCATATTGACTGAGACACTACAAGCCAACCTATAGATTGACCAGGTAACAGGTTACCCAAAGCCAAATCACTACCAGCATCAGTCCTTAGGGATGTCATACCTCGCTACATTTGTACCATTTTAAAGATAAGTTCATGAGGGATTTGAGAAACAACACAGATATACCTGAAAGATTTAAAGATATATATCTGTATGCAGACCTACTTGCAATCACATTGGCGAGGAGGAGAGAATTCCAAGAGGCTGCAAAGATCTTATGCTCCCACCATATTCCATACAAATGGGGATTTCCCGTTAAAAATTATCATCTCCAAAGAAGGCAAGCAACTAGTCGTCAGATCTCCGGTGAAACTTATGTAGCTCCTTAAAGAGTGGGACCTGATTCCAGCGAGTGGTATCCCGAACGGCTCTTTAACTTCGGCTCCCTTGCACGTGGAGGAAGAATGGCACCTGGTGAAAAATACCTGACTGTAAGATCATTACAACTTATGTGTGGATGGCTAAGTAGGTCACTCCAGGGGGGAATGGCATCTGAGATATATGAAGCACTGAATAATCGGGGTTAAGTCATGGTGTTATGCTAGTCCCTAGAGTCTCTGGCATCCGTGATTGTGTACCCTCATAGATTCGACCATGTTTTAGTTTGGCAATCTATATGGCGGCTGTTTATTTTATGTTTAATTGTTGTACTAATGTTAAGTGGCCAGTAGTAAGAAAATTAAGCACTATAAAGCATAAGTACATACGCAAAAGTGGATAGGTTTTAATTCTGAGACTGAACAGCACATCATAATTCATATGTTATAGTAATTAGGGTCACATTGTCAACGTCAAAGGGCTTAACAGCCCATATACAAGTGCGAGGATGTTGAAAGAAGCAGTACAATCTAGGGCTGATATATTCTGTGCCTAGGAGACACATCTAAATCAGGGTGACATACACCTCCTATAAAACAAGCACTTCCCCATCATTGTTGCTGCTCCAGCAACAGACAAGAAAAGAGGCGTATTGATAGCAATCAGATACTATAGACAAGATATTAGACCCAATGGGGAGATACGTAATACTGTTATGCTCAATAAAGAATGCAATTTACACACTAGTCTCAGTATATGCACCAAACAAGAAACAGCCCAAGTTTGAAAAAAAACTGTTTGAAGTAATTAATATGCATAAACTATGCACTGTGTGCAGGTAACCTTAATATGCCATCGGTTGACACTTCAAATCCCACACAACTGGATAAAGCGTCAAAATTATTTCATTTTACCCATCAAGAAGCCTTTCTAGATATGTGGAGATTACAACATCCAGCTGAAAAGGATTTTTCCTTTTTCTTTCATCCTCGTAAAATGTATTCCATAATTGACCTATTTTTAGCAGATCATTTATTGTTTAGTAGGATAAAAGCATCTAGAATTGATGTAATTAGTTGGTCAGATCATGCCCCAATTCATCTGGAAATAGAGGAGCAATACTCAAAAGCCTACTCCAATCCATGGTGTGCTCATAAAATGTATATGAGGGGACATTTCATAAACGTAGCAGCAACAAACAAAAAAGCTAATGATGAGCTACGTTTACACATATTGGGGCTCATCTACTAAGGGTCCGTCGGACGCTTTTTCGTTGGGTTTCCCAACGATTTCAGTTTTGCGCCAAATTGCCCCGGGATTTTGGCACACGCGATCGGATTTTGGTGCATCGGCACCGGCTTGCACGTGACAGAAATCAGGGGGTGGGCCGTTGGACAACCCGACAGATTCGGACAAACCCCGTAATTTAAAAAAGGATTTGTGTCGCAAAATCAAGCACTCACATGCCCCGGGAAGAACTCCGGTGGACCTCGGCGCAGCAGCGACACAATCAGGAACTCATGCGCACGATCTTAGTGAATCATGCCGGACCCGAATCCTCGTCAGCCAACGCACCGCGGGATCACGACGGGACCGGGTAAGTAAATCTGCCCCATTGTGTAGCCTCTCGCTTTTAGGCGCTCTTAATAAAAAAACATTTTGCCCATACAGAACAGAAATGATAGACAAACTACAATCCAAGTTAAAGCAACTAAACTCTAACAAGTATGAAAGGGCGCTGAAGAAACTTAAAGCTAAACAATATGCATTTGGAAACAAGGCCTGTAAGCTTTTAGTCAATCAACTAAAGAAAAAAAGAGGCACAAAACAGAATACCATTTATCTTAAACGCACAGGGTGAAAAGGTGTTTGATCTGTATCATATAGCAGAAGTGAAGGCTAAATAATGTACTCTCACAAGAACAGACAGAAACTTTGGCCTCCCCCATCACCGCAGAAGAAATTAAAATGGCCATTAAATCTTTAAAACCAAACAAAGCTCCAACCAACAAATATTATAAAACTCTATCCTATGCTAAACCCCTACTTGGAGTTACTGTTTAATAACATCCAGTCCGTGGGACACATCCCAAAGGAGATGTTGTCTACCTCCATAATCAATCTCCCAAAACTGGGTTAAAACCCAGATAAGCCAGCCAATTTTTGCCCAAATGTCATTACTTAATATAGATCTTAAGTTATAGGCTAAGATAGTGGCAGACAGGTTGGCTCTTCTCCTGCCCGCTCTCATACACCAAGATCAGGTGGGCTTCGTCAGGGGAAGGGTCTTCTCGGACACGACCAGACGATTCATTGATCTGATAGATGTCACACTTGAGGAGGGAAAGTGTGTGGAAAAGTCTCTTAATAGAGTCTGTGGACCCTCTGGACCACCGCGGGGATGATGGTGCTAGCCGCAACCTGGGACCGGAGTCTAAGTGGCACCTGGTCTTCACCAGAGCCCGCCGCAAAGCGAGATGGTCTTGCTGCAGCAGGGTGCCACCAGGTCGTTCCACGGATGTGACTAGGCCCGCTGTGGCAGCCAAGGTAGTGCGGCAGGAAATGTAGAAAACAGTCCAAACCAGAGATGACAGCAGGAAACACGGAGAAATACTGGTAACGCGGGCACACAGAGGAACACTGTTAACGCTGGCATGGACTGAAGATTCTGCTGGACAGGAACCCTGGAAGGCACAGCAGGACAGGAACCCTGGAATGCAGGAGGACACAGGAATGTTAGCAACACAGAGGATCTCTGATAACGCAGGAACACAGAGGTACACTGGAAACACAGGGAATGCAGGAGGGCTTTCACTTAGCAGGAAATGATGCTGAAGATCCGGCGAGGCAGGAAGTGAGGTGCTGGATTATAAAGGCGAGCCCTTTAAGTCCAGGAGAGCCGGTGCGCCCTAGAAGCCGGAGCCCGCGGCCGTAACAGGGATTATGGCACTTATAAAGTCTCTTATTATAAATTGAACACAGGTAAGTCCCTGATTCTAGGAATGAACATCCCAACACCAATACAATCCTATTTACAGGAAACGTAACTCTATGTGTGCGCGCAGGGACAGATCCGATATCTGGGAATCAAACTAGCTTTCCCAAGCAATAATTTATTCTCACTTAACTACACTCTGCTTCTATCGAAAGTTGAAACTGACGTAAAAGAATTTGCTAAGCATTGGGTGTCATGGTTTGGAAGGATATCTTCCATAAAGATGATGGTTCTCCCTAAAATTACATATGTCTTTAGAAATGTTCCCATATCGGTGTCTAAAAAGTTTTAGGCCAAACTCCAGAATATATTACTCAAATATGTTTGGCTTAACACTAAACCAAGAACGGCAGCCAGCATATTATACAGACCACAATCTAAAGGAGGTTTGGGACTACCAAATATAAGCAGGTATCTATTCACTGGAGAGCGATGTTGATACTGTATCCCAACCACACTTTATCTCAAAAGGGGTCACTGACGTGGTTTATTGGAGATTAAAATTTAACTTTTATTGATTCTTCTATTAAAAAGTAGGTAAACTTCCCCCCAGAAAAAACAAATGGATAAAAATAAAACAGTCCGGAGCTCCTTGTGTGTCCTTTTATATATCCTTTGATAAATCGACGATTTCACTCTTTTCACAACTATGTTCCAAATTCTTCAGCACACTTCCACACAAACGGTATTTGGATGGGAATAGATCGCTATTCAGACAGTTTTAAGCTGCGTTTTCTTGCATCCTGTAGCCAAATAGTGTACAGCTACTATAGAAGAGATTAAGCAGCAGATAGGGTAGTATGTTCAAATATATGGAATTTATTTTCTTAAAACATACTCACAAAATAGAATAAAATCATGCGCATATAAAATCCACCATGTGGACGCCAGACTCGCTAGTTCGCCCGACCCAGGGTTTCGCTACCACGGCTTCTTCCGAACATTGGTGGCTAGTAACCTCTCAACCTTTTTATACCTTACACATAGCACAATTACTGTCTCCCCGGAAGAAGCAGTGGTAGCGAAACAATAGCTATGTCACTAGCTAATGCACTTACATGCAGCACTTAAAAGATGATGAACTCTGTCGGACGTGAGCCGGGAAGCGACATATGCAGGATCTCGGCTGCACAATCTTAGTGAATGGCGGCACTGTGAATTATCGTCGGACAATGCACTTTTGGTGATCCCTGTGTGCTGACATTGTGGTTAGATTATCAGGGTGCAAGGCTTATGTATACTTTCATTTAGCTTCTAAACATTCTATTGATGAGACATAGAAAAACAGATGAGAGATGATGAGATTCATGAGCTGGATATAACACACAATTGCACACTGCTAACTCATCTATAACACACACGCTCTGCTACATGCCTCCTTCCCCTGCTATAAAGATCTTATCTTGCCTGTAGATTGCAGAGTAAGTCTGTGCACAATGCTGCTTATGGGCAGGAAGTGTCTGTGTGTAAGCTTAACTTGTAATGGAGAGGGGAGGGGCAGAGATCACACTGCATTGTGCAGAGAAGAAAAGCTATTCATGAGAAGAATTTGTCCTGCCCAATCATAGAAGATTATATATATTGGGGCCATAATATAATGGCCCCCATAGTTCTACTAAGTAATGTCCCCCCACAGCCTCAATATATAATTTAATATGGTATGAGCATTATTTACAAGGAACATGGTGTGTGCTGCATGCTGATGTAGCAGTAGAGCTGGGTGAAAGGGCCATAAGCTTGTTTCCTACCTCTGCCTCTTGAATGAGGTGCAGGTGATCCTGACATTCTGGAAGGCTTTTGCTCGGAACCACTGTGACCCTCTGCTGTGAAGCCTGTCAGCTGCATGTGTGTATAGCACCAGAGAAATTCTGCTGCCATGGTCCAGTTATAGTAGGTGCCCACTCAGTGAGCTGGACTGAGGAACTCGGCGGTCGTGTGCACTGCGGTGGTTCTGGAGCCAGGCCTGCTGGATACAAGTTTGCTGCAGTCTTCAGAGCACCAATCGCGTGTGTTAACCCTTTGATCACTGCCCTCAAAGGTGCCTATGGAATTAAAAAGCCAGTGGAGCATGGGCATCTTCATATTGGCTTAGATCGTTGCTCTCTGTGATGTCAACGGGTAGTGGTGATCTGTTACCATGACAGCCGCAGGCCATACAAAGACCAGAGGTTGTCTTGTTTTAGGCTATCTTTTACAATGTGCAATTTGCACCTGTATAAATGTGGTATCCCGGCGATTGTAGTGACCCAAAGAATAAAGGAGACGTGTAATTTGGGGCATAAAAGCCGTAAAATTCAAGCCCACAAGAAAATGGCGTAAATGCATTTTTTAACCAATTTTAATGGATTTGGAATTTCTTTCTTTCCCAGTACAGGGCATGGAATTTTAAATAATGTCACTATGAAGTGCAATTTGTTATGCAGAAAACAAGTCCTCACACAGCTCTTTATACGGAAAACTAAAAAAATAAGAGATTTTTGAAGGTGGGGAGTAAAAAATGAAAACACAAAAACAAAAATGGTCTCGACGTTAAGGGGTTAACGGATTAAACTTTTTTTCTACGCAAAATTTTATATAATGGGAGACTGCAAAGGGTAAGTGTAAATGCGAGGGCTTCAATTTTGCTGCAACTGCATAGGAGGACAAGACAAGGTTGTCATGTGTCCCCCTTCAAGTTTGCCATATGATTGGGACCTTTGCCCTGCTGCTTTATACATTGGGGCACATTTACTTACCTATCCCGTTGACGCCACCGATCCGGAATGTCAGACGAGGATTCGGAGCTGCTGCAATTCACTAAGATTGTGCGTCCAATTTCCTGCATGTGTTGCTTCCCCCGCTGAGGTCCACCGGAGTTCACCTTCTTCTTTCCGGTGTATGTGAGTGCATGTCTTGCGACACAATTTTGTTTTTAAATTCTGCGGTTTGTCGGAATCAGTCGGGTTGTCCGTCGTCCATGCCCCCCGATTTGTGTCGCATGCAAGCCGATGCGCCACAATCCAGGGCAATTCAGGGCAAATCAGAAAAAATCGGGAAAACCCGACGACAATGCAGTGTTCGGACCCTTAGTAAATTTGCCCCATTGTGTTCTTTTGAGGGAGTTAGTGAGAGGTCCTATTGAAGATAGGTCGCAACTGTATGCAGATGAAATGCTACTCTTCTTGGACCATTCTCACACTGTAATTGAGGCAGTAATAGACTTAATGGAAAATTATTAGAAAATGTAGAGCATAAGAATTAATTGGAGGAGGTCTACTTGCCTGCCCTTGGTGTTGGGGGACCGCTTTGAGTTGTTAACTGTATGAAATATTTGGGAATTAGGATTAGTAAGGAATTGTGAGATTTTACTGAAATAAAAGTTACCGTATATACTCGAGTATAAGCCGACCCGAGTATAAGCCGAGACCCCTCATTTTACCACCAAAAACTGGGAAAACCTATTGACTCGAGTATAAGCCGAGGGTGTAGTATACAGCTAGCCACCCCCCATGTAGTAAACAGCCAGCCCCCATGTAGTATACAGCCAGTCCCCATGTTCTATACAGCCAGCCCCCATGTGGTATACAGCCAGCCCCCATGTGGTATACAGCCAGCCCCCATGAGGTATACAGCCTGCCCCCATGAGGTATACAGCCTGCCCCCATAAAGTATGCAGCCTGCCCCCATAAAGTATGCAGCCTGCCCCCATAAAGTATGCAGCCTGCCCCCATAATGTATGCAGCCTGCCCCCATAAAGTATGCAGCCTGCCCCCATAAAGTATGCAGCCTGCCCCCTGCCAAGCGTATAAAAAAATAAAAAACTTAGTACTCACCCTCCGGTGTCCGGATTGTTGGCGCGAGTCCCGATCTTCAGCGCGTGGTACCAGGTGGCGGCGGCTCCTCTTCTCTCTTCTGTAGCCAGCAGATTGCGTCCATGCGATCTGCTTGCGGGCGCGCACTATGATACCGCGGTGTCACGGCTGATGACGTCATTAGCCGCGACACTGCTGCATCTTATTGTGCGCCCGCCAGCAGATCGCATGAACGCGATCTGCCCGCCACAGAAGAAGGAAGAGGAGCCGCCGCCTCCTGGTACCGCGCGCTGAAGATCGGGACCCGCGCCAACGATCCGGACACCGGAGGGTGAGTATTAAGTTTTTTATTTTTTACTTGACTCGTGTATAAGCCGAGGTGAGGTTTTTCAGCACATTTTTTGTGCTGAAAAACTCGGCTTATACACGAGTATATACGGTACGTCTTCTTTATAAAATTTGGAAAAAAAATACCGGTAATCATTTTGCAAAGAATAAATATACCACTGGCAGCCAGACATGTCTTGTTCTTTTGGTCTTTCAAAATATTCCATGAATGCTCATTTAAAAATTTTAAGATCTTAGACTCTTTAACAAATGATTTACGATTAGGCGGAGGAGGAAGAACCCGTATAAGTTTAGAGAAATAATATGCACCAATAGAAGAACTCCTTCTTCTATTGGTGCATATCATTTCTCTAAACTTATATGGGTTCTTCCTCCTCCGCCTAATAGTAAATCATTTGTTAAAGAGTCTAAGATCTTAAAATTTTCTGAAGGAATCTCCACTCTGATTATTTAAATCGCCAAATAATAGAGGGAAAACATTTGAAGAGATATCAGATAGGTAAGGATTGTTTTGAGGGATTGGTTTCCCATGTACAAATGCAACAATAGTTGAGTCAAGTTAATCCCATCTTTGATTAACACAGTAATAAAGACTGGAAATAGTACAAACGGTGATACTGTATAATACTTAGCTTTTATTTTCTTATGATAATAAAATGTACTGTACTAAAACAAACAGTGCCTGCAGGGATAGCGCATATGCCTTACTGCTAAAAAGGTCAAAAATAGGTGTGTACAGACCAAAACACAAACAGTAATTAAAAAATGACACTGTAAGAGACTGTAGATATGTTTGAAAAAACGTATAGTTAAAGGGGTTGGCCACTTTACCTAATTTTTTTTGTAATGTGTGTGTAAGTGTGGGGGGCAGGATATTAGGTAATTTATCACTATACATCTATTAATAGTTCTGCACTGCTTTTTTGATATTTGAAGCCTCCTGTCTTTTACCTCATAAGCCAGACATTCCTGTCCATAAAATGGCCACAGGTGGAGGGTCATGCGATCTCTAACTGGCGATTGTTCATAGACAATGCGGCCATTTTATGGACAGGAATGTCTGGCTGATCCTGTACCCAAGCTTACACATACATTACAAAATACATGAGGTAAAGTGGCAAACCCATTTAATTCATTAGGCCTTCCGTGCCAGCTGTGAATTTTTGCACATAATGGGGCTCATTTACTAAGGGTCCGAATCGCGCATTTTCATGGGGTTTTCCGAATATTTCCGATTTGCGCCGAATTGCCCTGGGATTTTGGCACACGCGATTGGATTGTGGCGCATCGCCACCGGCTTTCACGCAACACAAATCGGGGGGGCGTGGCCGTCAGAAAACCTGACGGATTCAGAAAAAACGCGTAATTTAAAAAAATTGTGTCGCAAGAATAGCACTCACATACACCGGGATGAAGCAGGTGAACTTTGGCGGACTTCAGTGCAGCAGCGTCAACTAGTGGATATTGGGCGCACGACCTTAGTGAATCCTGGCAGGCCTGAATCAATATCGTGAATGGACCGGGTAAGTAAATGAGCCCCATTATCTGTGTATCTGTGTAGATGTAGGATGTATGTAAGATATATATTAAGATGATATATACATATATATGTTGGGGTAGGATTTAAAATATCCCTCTTTTAGTGTGCGTGGCTGCGTGTTTCTAATCAATCAGCATGTGTGCACGTCATAAGGAAAAATTCAGACAAATTGCTGATTTAAATCTCACTCATGCTATTATTGCCTGTGGCAAATCTGCACTGCATGAACTTTATTTGGTTTCACAAAACTATATAGAAATTAGGAAAGAAGCAGAAGGGGGTGGAGAATTCCTAGCTCATGTAGTCTCTTGATTGGAGAACTTCCCTGCTGTTGCACCTCGACGCCATGTTCACGCCACGCCCACATTCCTCTTCAATGTTTTGGTTATAATCCAAGATGTCGGTGGCCTTCTTAACACCTTGACGACAGAGGACGAACTATATTGTCCTCCCGCGGCAAGTGGTGTATGGAGAGAGCTCACGAGCTGAGCTCTCTCCATACACAGCAGGTAACGGCTGTATAATACAGCCAACACCCGCCTGTCACCTGTTAAGTGCCGCTGTCGAACCCGACCGCGGCACCTAACTTACAGTTAAATGCCGGCCGCCATCTTGGATGCCCGATCGTCGCCTCCTGGAACGTCATCGGAGGGCGGCGATCGGTTGCTATGGCAGCCTAGAGTCTCATTGAGACTCGTAGACTAGACAGGTGCAATGATTTTTAATAGCCACCAGAGGGCAGGCTATTAGAAATCATTATAAAATAGCTATATACTGCAATACAGTAGTATTGCAGTATATAGTATTAGCATTCAGACCCTGCAGGGTTAAATTACCCTGGAGGATCTAAAATAATGGTAAAAAAAAATGTTAATTTTAAAAAAAAAAAAATTAAAAAAAAGTAAAAGTTTAAATCACCCCTCTTTCCCTAGAACTGATATAAATATAAATAAACAGTAAAAATCATAAACACTTTAGGTATAATTGTGTCCCAAAATGTCCGATCTATCAAAATATATTAGTGATTTTTCCCAGCGTTTAACCCTGTAACGGAAATTGGCGCCCAAAGTCGAAAATGCCATTTTTTTGGCATTTTGAAAAATATAAAAAATTCTATAAAAAGGGATCAAAAGCCCATACACTCCTAAAAATGAAAGCATTAAAAACGTCATCAAAAGTCGCAAAAAATTACACCCCCCACAGCTCCATACACTGAAGTATGAAAAAGTTATTAGTGCCAGAACATGGCAAAATGAAGAATTTTTTTTTTTGTACAGGTTTTAATTTTTTTAAATGTATGAAAACATCATAAAACCTGTACAAATTTGGTATCCTCATGATCGTACCGAACCAAAGAATAAAATAGACATGTGATTTGGGGCGCTCAGTGAAAGCTGTAAAATCCAAGTCACAAGAAAAAGGCGCAAATGCGTTTTTTCATCATTTTCACTGCATTCTGAATTTTTTTCCAGCTTCCCAGTATACGGCATGGAATAATAAATACCATCACTATGAAGTTCAATTTGTTACGCAGAAAACAAGCCCAAACAGAGCTATTTACATGGAAAAAGTTTCAGATTTTTGAAGGTGGGGAGTGAAAAATGAAAATGCAAAAACAAAAAAGGGCCACGTCCCTAAGGGGTTAAAAGGTATTCTCTGTTACAATGCTTTTAGGAAAATAGAACAAGTAAAAATCACAGGATTTGATCTATCAGCTAGGTTTACCTTAACATATATACAGAAAAACAAAAGGATAGAAAGCAGGGCCAAAAGATAGTTGGAATCATGTAAGGTCACCGAGGAGAGTGGTGTCAGTCCCTAGTTTGTCCTGGTAATCCACAATCACCGTATACCTCAACTCGGAGCAGCAGCCCTAGCTTCCACCCCAACCGTAACCTATCCTTATCCATATATGGTCCCTAATGAGAGACCTATGAAAAATAGGTGCATACAAACCAAAACACAAATAGTAATTCAATGACAACAAACTGTAAGATAGACTGTACCAGGTACATATGTTTAAAAAAAAGCACTTACAGATAAGTCATTAGGCCTTCCGTGCCAGCGTGGATTTTTGCACATGTCGTCTTAGGGGGGTCAGTATAGATGCAGGATTTATGAGGGAGCCCTAAGACAATAAAGAAAGGATATATAGATTGAGACAGCAGAAATACATATGGGATAGAAAGCGTAAGAGTTCTTTTACCCAGCTGAGTACTGAACTGCTCTGGTGTCAACCAGAGTCCGCCCCACATGAGAACAGTGCCATATCCGGAGATCCATATGCGTAAGCAGGACTCAGACAGGGATGGGAAAATCACACACCCGATCTCTCGGTCATGAGCAGAGAGTGTCATGGTAACTGGTCTGCCCCAAATTAATTGGGAGGATACATGCCCAGTTTTTAATGCTATATGGAATACCGAGGGTCATCAGGGAAGTGATGGAAAGTAGGCATAGAAAGTCAGGCTAAATGCCAAAATAAGTCCTAAGGTATAAGCCCACACCCTATGAGTAGAACAATGTAACCTGTCTGGGTGATTAAACAATAGAAATAGGATATAAAATACACAAATAAAAGTAAATCTGATGTACATGTACAAAAATACCTCAAGACTGGAAATATCTCCAATCGGTAGAGTTTTGGTACCCCCTGTTCTTTAAGGCTGCAAACGGGCCATAGCCAGGGGCTTAACGATTGCGGTCGCAGGGGGTGTGACGCAACCACACCTGTTGTCAGGCCTTCACCTGACTCATGTGCTGCACTGAGAACTCTAAATTGTGACAGCCGCAGGCCCCCCTGTTCCAGTGCTAGGACTGTACTGCATCTGGTCCATGCGCTGGTTCAGGGAAGGCACACAGCTGTCCCGATTTAAAATTCTGACCCTCTGTCTCCTATTTATCGGAACCAACCTGTCTCTGTCACACAAGCCAACACAGGCTTAATGACGTGTCTGTCTGTGCCGGGTCTGCTGAGGTCTATATCCTCATCAGCCATTGCCTGCGTTGGATTTCCAGAGAAGAGAGAGCGTAAAGCGGAGGAGAATAAGATAAGTATCTTATTTTGTATTTTTCTTAAATAGATGGGGCCCTGTGACTATTGGGGAGCACTAGTCTGGGGCATATACAGTCATATGAAAAAAGTTTGGGCACCCCTATTAATCTTAATCATTTTAAAATCCAATGCAAGGAAGAAGCACTCCATGATCAAAAGTGATATTTTATTTCACCAGTGGTACATTCAACGTTTTAGCTATCTCCATGTAGCCATTGTCAAGCATATCAAACAGTGATACAAGGGGGTTTATATACGCCACAGGATATGACATCATCAGTGGAAAACAAGTTCAAATTATAAATCATATAAGTATATATCAATTCACATTATACAGTGATATCAGATTTATCAAATGTGTCTGTACAATGAATCCCAATAAGTAAAAAGTGTTAATATAAAGTTACTGATTGACAGTCTGTCCAGCCAGTTTGTAAAACATCAACAGAGCGCATGTCCCAAAAGGGGTTGCTAAGTAACCCGACTCACAAACATGATACATCACATACTTACAAACACGCACAGTTAAAATGCAACTGACTACACCGTACACCAAAGGAGGACCAGACCTTATGTCGACAGAGTTGTGATACCGAGGTGACCAGCAGGACCTCGCGATCGTGTTGCAGGACTGCGTGCCACCGTGATCATCCATGTCACCCAGCATTGTCTAGCTCTCGGATATCATCCACGCTCTCGCGAGAACCATCCGATAGGTCCAGAGCCATCCTGGAGTTGGGCATGCACAAATAAAGTCCATGCTCCGCTAAGTATGTAGAGGAATTATCCACACCAATGTGTTGGGTAAAATCCACTTGGTTTTCCCTCGTCAAGTGGACCGAAGAATCCATTTGTGTTAATCATTGGTCGGGATCTCTTTCCATCGGCAAAAGCACGGGTAAAGAAATATGTAATGCTGACATGCACCTCAGTAAAAAATATAAGAGTTACACAAAAATGGCAACCGACTGGATCTGTGGCTGACGGTAAACGCTCGGGACCGATTGTCAAAGGGCTTCATGTGAATTGTGATCTGTGAAGAAAACATAAACAGAAGGGGAGGGGACAGACGAAAGGTTCTGATGAGACGTGAAATGGAATGGATCCATATACTTAATTCTTTACAACCAGTTGGTCTAAATGTGGACTTTAATGTTAACACCATAAACTAAGTTTGCCCTTTGATTATCCCAGTATTTATTGATTTACATCATAAGACGCTGTAAGGAAGGTGACAGTATAGTGCATTTTTTACTTTTTTTAGACTTTTATTGACTGCACAGGGTTCTTTTTTAGAGGTTGGCGAGTCTCGCCCGAAGAGAGGAGGAGAAATATCCGGCGCGGCGGGAAACGCCATAGAAAACAGTCTCATGCCAAGAAGTGCGTAGATCCTGAAAGCCACAGCACTGAAGAAATGTCAAACATCATTGATGTAGGTCTGATTGCATTATTATGTCCTGTTGTGCCCCTGCCAGAAAATATATGTAGGGCTACACAACTATCGGTCCTCGATTAATACCCTTAAATTGGACTTACCAGTTCCTGGGCATTTTAAGGAATGTGGACACAATGTCCATTAATTAAGATTTTGTATCATTGATTATGTACCACCTCCCAGAAGGTTCTGATGAGACGTGAAACAGAATGGATTCATACATTTAATTCTTTACAATCGGTTGGTCTGAATGTGCACTTTAATGTTAACACCATAAACTAAGTTTGCCCTTTAATTATCCCAGTATTTATCGATTTACATCATAAGACGCTGTAAGGAAAGTGAAAGTATAGTGCATTTTTGACTTAAGGTTTTTTTACTTTTATTGACTCCTGTTTATGTTTTCTTCACAGATCACAATTCACATGAAGCCCTTTGACAATCGGTCCCGAGCGTCCGCCACTTATTCTTACTACATGTATGGACCACAGATGCTGTTTTTGTGTAATTCTTATGTTTTTTACTGAGGTGCATGTCAGCATTACATATTTCTTTACATCACTGAAGGGGTATGAAGAGAGTATCAACTAAACAATGTGAAGTAAAATATAACTTTTAATTCTGGATTTTTTAAAAAAATATATAGAACGAATGTAGAGGGTGTGTAGTACTACACCAATTTCGTGTGCGTTAAAAACAATTTTTATTGGCCCCAGTTCATAGGACTAGTCAGGGACAGACTATACCAGGGTCGGACAGTATTGCAGGGGTTACAGGCTAGTGGATAATGGAGAGCCTTTATATGTGCGAAAGGCAGGCAAGTGCACCTCTTATCCGGCCAACACCACTTGCTTGAGATAACAATTATAATTTATTAAAAATATGTATCAAGTCCCAACCACAGTGCAGAGCAAAATGTGCCCCCTGCACCAGGAAGGGAAAGAAATATGGTGGAGGCTATCAGCTGCAAAAATGTAGGAGAAGGGTCAGCTAGTCAGCTAGACTGAGGCCACAATGGGCTAAATTCAGCTGCTAACCTATTATCAAAACTGACTACAACCCTAACTCCTCAGCGAGCACTCCTAAACGATACTAAGATCCTACGCGTTTCCTGACAACTCTCATCAGGGATCAGATAAATTTGTCATATTAAGATTGAAAGTATAACGCATTGTGATAAGTGCACATTCGCACAGCGTATCCCCGTATTGATATCAACGGCTTACATATTTCTTTACCCGTGCTTTTGCCGATGGAAAGAGATCCCGACCAATGATGAACACAAATGGATTCTTCGGTCCACTTGACGAGTGAAAACCAAGTGGATTTCACCCAACACATTGGTGTGGATACTTCCTCTACATACTTACTGGAGCATGGACTTTATTTGCGCATGCCCACCTCCAGGATGGCTCCGGACCTGTCGGATGGTTCTCGCGAGAGCGTGGTTGATATATAAAGCTAGACAATGCTGAGTGACATGGATGATCGCGGCAGCACGCAGTCCCGCAACGTGATCGCGAGGTCTCCGCTGGTCACCTTGGTGTCCCAACTCCGTCGACATAAGGTCTGGTCCTCCTTTGATGTACGGTATGGTCAGTCGCATTTTAACTGTGCGTGTTTGTAAGTCATGTGATGTATCATGTTTGTGAGTCGGGTTACTTAGCAACCCCTTTTGGGACATGCGCTCTGTTGATGTTTACAAACAGTGTCTGGATGGCATGCCGGGCAGACTGTCGATCGGTAACTTTATATTAACACTTTTTACTTATTGGGATTCATTGTACAGACACATTTGATAAATCTGATATCACTGTATAATGTGAATTGTTATATACTTATATGATTTATAATTTGAACTTGTTTTCCACTGATGATGTCATATCCTGCAGGGGATATCAACCCACCTTGTATCACTGTTTGATATGCTTGAGAATGGCTACATGAAGATAGCTGAAGCGTTGTATGTACCACTGGTGAAATAAAATATCACTTTTGATCACAGAGTGCTGCTTCCTTGCATTGGATTTTGGAGTTATGGGACCTTGAGTCAGATCCCTTGAAGCCCGTTCCCTCATTGGATTTAATCCTGATTCCACAGTGCTGCTCCACAACTTTGGTTTCTCTTTCGTAATGATTTTAGTTATCAAAATTTGGGTTTTTGCAACATGCTTTGGGGCTGTGTGGCCAATGCCGGCAACGGGAATCTTGTTAAACTTGAGGGTCGCATGGATTCCTCTCAGTATCAGCAGATTCTTGAGAATAATGTTCTAGAATCAGTGACGAAGTTACGCCGGGGATGGATATTTCAGCAAGACAATGATCCGAAACGCTGCTCCAAATCTACCCAAGGATTCATGCAGAGGAACAATTACAATGTTCTGGAATGGCCATCCCAGTCCCCAGATTTGAATATCATTGAACATCTGTGGGATGATGTGAAGTGGGCTGTCCATGCTTGGCGACCATCAAACTGAACTGAACTGGAATTGTTTTGTAAAGAGAAATGGTCACAACTTTTGCACCTAGCAAATTTTGTTTTAATGCATATTGCACATTTTCTGTTACAATAAAGTACAATAAACCTCATTTCAAACCTGACATATTACTGTGTCCATCAATTATTAGATATATCAAACTGAAATAGCTGTTGCAAAAACCCAAATTTTAATAACTAAAAATGATTAAGGTTAATAGGGGTGCCCAGACTTTTTCATATGACTGTATAAATGACATATGTGCAAGTGGGGTGGGGGAGAACGTTACTTATGGCTACTGGTGGGTGGGGGGAATAATTCTTATGACTAATGGTGGGTGGGGGTAATCTAACTACTAGCTACTTGGGGTAGAAAATATTACTAATTGCTACTGGGGGAAGTGAATATTACTAATGGTTACTGGTGGGTGGAGGGGGTATTACTTATGGCTACTGTGGGGGGCAGGATATTATTAATGGCTACTGTGGGGGCAGGATATTATTAATGGTTACTGGTGGGGGTATTACTAATGGCTATTGGTGGGGAGAAGGATATTACTAATGGTTACTTGTGGGAGGGAATATTACTAATGGCTACTGGGGGGATATTACTAATGGCTACAGGGGGGATATTATTAATGGCAACCTGGGAGAAATTACTAATAGCTACTGGTGGGGGGAGGATATTACTAATGGCTACTGGTGGGGGGAAGGATTTTACTATTGGCTACTGGGGAGGAGAATATTACTAATGGCTACTGGTGGGGGATAGGATATTACTAATGGCTTCTGTTGGGTGTGGGGAAATTCCAATGGCTACTGGGGAGAATCTTATTAAAGTCTACTGGGAGGTTCTTACTAATGGCTACCGTTGGGGGGGATATTACAAATGGTTACAGTGGGGGCAATATGAATAATAGCTGTGACCTGGTAACTATGGGGGGCTACTGTAAGGCCCATGTTACTTTATTTTCTATTGTGGGGACACCGTTCCTAAATTGGCTACTGTGAGCAGAACAGTTTTGTGTTCGTATTATGAAGTTGCTTAAATTTTTGTGTTCCTACATCTGCAGGGACATGTAATGGCTGAAGACATGGAGACCAGGGAGAAGAAGAAGAAGAGGAAAAATTCTCTAATCAACAAAGTCATCTGTCACCAGATTTACAGTATGTGCTGATATTACCCATGACCCAACAATTTTGCAGCATCTCCCCTGTGATGTGACTCCTTTGTTATCTTCTCCTATGAGGGAGACTGACACAGAGATAAGTTATACTGCACCAGATTTATCATCCAGCATCAATGCGATAAATTTGCTGCCACATAAGTCCTGTTTCTGTATACAGTATATGTACTAATCTAGGTTCTGTTAGTGAATGTATTTAGTAATGTTGTTGTGGTTGTTGTTGTGGTTCTGTATCTTTGTAGTAAAATTGGTTCTGATACTGTTCCCATTCATCAAGGTTTGTCATATCAGCGGTTTTATGCACTAGGGGCAAATAAAAGGGTCATTTAGTGAGAAAGTAGACAGTAAGATTTGGGGCAGAAAAAGAGTGCACTTACTTAGAATGGGGGAACTAAACAAGGAATGGATGTAACAACGAAGGAGGTAGTAACCCTTAAAGCAGCACTTAACCTGAATGAGGACACATCCTAAGGCCTCATGCACACAAACACTTTTTGGTACTGTGAGTCAGCCATCATTTTGGTGGCTAACACGCGGAATCATTACTTACTATTGGCTCATACACAAGACCATGAATTTCACGGTCCTGTGCAAATACTTTTGTGTAAAAACTACAAAAGTGCTTAAGGAATGATACCTTCATTGGCTAACCAGAAAAATTATATTTTGTGCAAGCTTTCAGGGCACACAGGCCCCTTCTTCAAGCATGGATACAAATGAAGCACTGAGAGAAAAACACAACATTTGAGGGATGTTACAACAAGATAATTAGTACATATGGTGAGACTCAATTAAGATAAGCTGGGGCAATAAAAGTGGAGGTTATGTTACACAAAGAAGGGTGATGGGGAGAGGGGAGGGGGGGGGTTGGATGCCAGGGCCCTGGAGTTAGTCATTTGTGGGGATTAAAGTGAGTCCATGCATTGAGCCGTAAATCCAGGTGCAATATCATCAGTTTGAACACCCAGGTTTTCCTTTCTCTGTTGTCCTTAAAGTCACCTTTCAGTATTAGGACCTTTAAATCCTTCTTGCTGTGGCCTGGTCCAGAAAAGTGTTTTCCCACAGGTGTGTCCATCCCCTCGCTTATGGTGTGTCTGTGCGAATTCATCCTGCTCTGAAGTTTTTGTTGAGTCACCCCATTGTATATATTAATATATACATTGGGCCACATGTATAACTCGTTTTTTCTGTTGTTTTTGCGCCTTTTCATACAGGCGCACCGGTTTTGCGCCATTTTTGTGACTAAACGCCAAACTAGCCGCGCAGCAAAAATAACCAGCTTTCCCTCATTTACCCTAGCAATCCAGATGTTTTGCTGCGCCTAATGATATTCCCGCAAAAACGGGCGCCTAATACTGTGCAGAATTACAGGGGTGCAGCAGGGGAGCAGCACTGGGAGATCCCCTCTAGGAGAAGCCACTGCTGAGGAGATCACTGGGTGCAGGGTGTCACACACCTGGGTGCTGCTGTCAGTGTTATCTTCATTCTGGGCTGTGGGAGAAGCAGAGAGGAGCCTGAATCTAACATTATGCCTTAACAAAATTGCGCCTAAACTGTGTTAAAGTAAAGTGATTAATAAGAGGCAGGTAATTAACTTATCACAGATGGTTGTAGCTTGTGATAATTCTGGCAAAACAGTGCGCCAGAATTTAGGCCTAAGGCCTATGATGGATCTAGTTCTGCCTTAGTAAATGCACTTTGGAATTGTCTCATGTCCGATTCATTTGCGCCTAAATTTGCACCAAATTTGTCTTAAATTATTAGATTTCATTTGTGACCAATAATGAAAGTAGACTGAGAAAATGTGACAGAACGGCCAGTAATAAATGTGGAGCATTCAGTAATAATTGTGGTGCAGTCAGTAATAAATGTGATAAAGTCAGTAATAAATGTGGAGCGGTCAGTAATAAATGTGGTGCAGTCAGTAATAAATGTGATGCAGTCAGTAATAATTGTGGTGCAGTCAGTAATAAATGTGGAGCAGTCAGTAATAAATGTGGTGCAGTCAGTAATAAATGTGGTGCAGTCAGTAATAAATGTGATAGCATCAGTAATAAATGTGGAGCAGTCAGTACTAAATGTGGTGCAGTCAGTAATAAATGTGATGCAATCAGTAATAAATGTGATGCAGTCAGTAATAAATGTAGACCTCCCAACATTTCCGGAAGAGAAATAGGGACAAAATGGTGGTACGCATATCTAAGCCACACCCCTAATCACGCCCTGACCGTGCCCCAAATTTTTATTACTAATAACCATGTTTATTATAATAATAATAATCACCATCATAATAAGAACAATAATCCTCTCCATAATAATAAAAAAAGAATGTTGCTCAGCGTGGGAATTGAACGTCAGACTCCAAATGCAACAGAGATGGAGCCTCTATCCACTAGGTTACTGGCCCAGTGGTTATTGATATGAGGATTTTAAGTGACTTAGTCTTTTACTGTTACACAGTGACACAGGCTTCATGCACTGCTATATAGAGATACATCTTCTCAGAGATTACTATTGTAATAATAATCTGAATAGTAATAATCTCAATAATAACAATCTCAATTATCTCAATAATAATAATCTCAATGCTAATAATCTCTATAGTATCAATAATAATCTCAATAATAATAATCTCAATAATCTCTATAGTAATAATCTCAATAATAATAATCTCAATAATCTCTATAATAATAATCTCAATAATAATAATATCAATAATAATAATCTCAATACTAATAATTTCAATAATCTCAATAATAATCTCAATAATTTCAAAAATATCAATAATCTCAATAATCTCGATAGTAATAATCTCAATACTAATAATCTCAATAATCTCAATTCTAATAATCTCAATAATCATTTTAATAATAACAATCATCTCTATAATAATATTCTACATAATAATAATCTCAATAATATTCTCTGAGAGGATCCATCTCTATGTATCAGTGTGTCACATTGTAACAGTGAAACTCTTAGTTACATAAAATCCTCTCACTGATATCCTCTGAGTTTATAGCCTAGTGGGTAGGGGATCCTATCTCTATTGCAGAGGGTCAGGGGTTTGAATCCTGCGCTCAGCATAACTTTATTTAATGGAATTAAATAAAGAGCTGGTGTCTGGGGAATCCCTAGGAGACCATATATGGACAGATGGTGTTCTGAACCTGATGACGTGGTCCCTGCTCTCCGCTAACCCAACACTTCTCTCACAAAAATTCCCTGCCCGATGTCTGTAGAAGCCATTGAGTACTATGAGTTATAGCTTTGAAAGTATTTACTATGCAGGACAGCGGCGAGTGCGGGACCTGGAGGGAATATCCGGCAAAACCAGGACGGTTGCTATGATAAATGTGACACATTCAGTAATACATGTGGTGCAATCAGTAATAAATGTGGAGCACTCAGTAACAAATGTGATGCAGTCAGTAATAAGTGTGATACAGGCAGTAATAAATGTGGTGCAATCAGTAATAAATGTGATGCAGTCAGTAATAAATGTGGAGCACTCAGTAATACATGTGGTGCAGTCAGTAATAAGTGTGATACAGGCAGTAATAAATGTGGTGCAATCAGTAATAAATGTGATGCAGTCAGTAATAAATGTGGAGCACTCAGTAATACATGTGGTGCAGTCAGTAATAAGTGTGATACAGTCAGTAATAAATGTGGTGCAATCAGTAATAAATGTGATGCACTCAGTAATAAATGTGATGCACTCAGTAATAAATGTGGTGCAATCAGTAATAAATGTGGTGCAATCAGTAATAAATGTGATGCAGTCGGTAATAAATGTGATGCAGTCAGTACTAAATGTGGTGCAATCAGTAATAAATGTGATGCAGTCAGTAAAAAATGTGCTGCATTCAGTAATAAATGTGATGCAGTCAGTAATAAATGTGGTGCAGTCAGTAATAAGTGTGATACAGTCAGTAATAAATGTGGTGCAATCAGTAATAAATGTGATGCAGTCAGTAAAAAATGTGCTGCATTCAGTAATAAATGTGATGCACTCAGTAATAAATGTGATGCACTCAGTAATAAATGTGGAGCACTCAGTAATAAATGTGGAGCACTCAGTAATAAATGTGGTGCAGTCAGTAATAAATGTGGTGTAGCCAGTAATAAATGTGGTGCAATCAGTAATAAATGTAGTGCAATCAGTAATAAATGTGATGCAGTCAGTAATAAATGTGGTGCAGTCAGTAATAAATGTGGTGCAGTCAGTAATAAATGCGGTGCAATCAGTAATAAATGTGATGCAGTCAGTAATAAATGTGGAGCACTCAGTAATACATGTGGTGCAGTCAGTAATAAATGTGGTGCAGTCAGTAATAAGTGTGATACAGTCAGTAATAAATGTGGTGCAATCAGTAATAAATGTGATGCAGTCTGTAATAAATGTGATGCAGTCAGTAATAAATGTGGAGCACTCAGTAATACATGTGGTGCAGTCAGTAATAAATGTGGTGCAGTCAGTAATAAGTGTGATACAGTCAGTAATAAATGTGGTGCAATCAGTAATAAATGTGATGCACTCAGTAATAAATGTGATGCATTCAGTAATAAATGTGATGCACTCAGTAAAAAATATGGGGCATTCAGTAATAAATGTGGAGCACTCAGTAATAAATGTGATGCAGTCAGTAATAAATGTGATGCACTCAGTAATAAATGTGGTGCAGTCAGTAATAAATGTGATACAGTCAGTAATAAATGTGATGCAGTCAGTACTAAATGTGGTGCAATCAGTAATAAATGTGATGCAGTCGGTAATAAATGTGATGCAGTCAGTACTAAATGTGGAGCACTCAGTAATAAATGTGGTGCAGTCAGTAATAAATCTGATGCATTCAGTAATAAATGTGGTGCACTCAGTAATAAATGTGATGCAGTCAGTAATAAATGTGGAGCACTCGGTAATAAATGTGGTGCAGTCAGTAATAAATGTGATGCACTCAGTAATAAATGTGGAGCACTCAGTAATAAATATGATGCAGTCAGTAATAAATGTGGAGCACTCAGTAAAAAATGTGCTGCATTCAGTAATAAATGTAATGCACTCAGTAATAAATGTGGAGCACTCAGTAATAAATGTGATGCAGTCAGTAATAAATGTGGTGTAGTCAGTAATAAATGTGGTGCAGTAAATAATAAATGTGGTGCAGTAAATAATAAATGTGGTGCAGTCAGTAATAAATGTAGTGTAGCCAGTAATAAATGTGGTGCAGTAAATAATAAATGTGGTGCAGTCAGTAATAAATGTGATGCAGTCAGTAATAAATGTGGAGCAGTCAGTAGCCTTGTAGCCTTGTGTAGCTAAACCACACCCATAATCACGCCCTGACCACACCCCAAATTTTTATTACAAATAATCATCTTCATTATAATAATAATAATCACCATAATAATAAGAATAATAATCCTCTCCGTAATAATGACATTTTTTTTTTGCTCAGCATTGAAGTTGAACTTACAAACTTTACACTCTACATGAAACAGAGATGGAGCCTCTATCCACTATCAGTGGTGGCAAACCTATGGCACGGGTGCCAGAGATGACACTCGGAGCCCTTTCTGTGGGCACCCAGGCCTTCAGCCCAACACAGGCAGATAGGACTCAAGGCTTTCTCTTGTGGTCCAATAGAGCCCAGGATGTGCCATGCTCAGAGCCATTTTAAATCAACATTCTTGGCTGCCAGGACTACAGGAGGAGCGGGAAGGGGTGGACAGAGATGGATTGTCATTTGAGCTCCTGCTCTGGGTCCCCTGATTCTTCCTCTTCAGGGGACCCTGGGGGGAAGCTACAATCCAATTTTCCCCATCATCTTTCTATTGTATTGGTGAACTCAGGACACCAATACGATTAAAAGCTGTGATACAGCAGGGATAAACAAGTTACTGCTTAAATTGTCATGTTGGCACTTTGATACATATAAATGGATTTTGGTTCCAGCTTGGGCACTCTGTCTCCAAAAGGTTCGCCAACACTTTACTAGGTTATTGGCCCAGTGGTTATTCCAGGAAGGATTTTATGTGACTAACATTTATACTGTTACAGAGTGACACAGGCTCCATGCACTGCTATATAGAGATACATTTTCTCAGAAATTTCTATTGTAAAATCTCAATAATAATAATCTCGACAATAATAATCTCAATACTAATAATCTCAATAATCTCAATACTAATAATCTTAATAATATCAATTCTAATAATTTCAATAATATCAATAATCTCAATAATAATATTTTCAATAATCTCAATTATGATAATCTCAATATTATTAATCCCAATAATCATCTTAATAATAACAATCATCTCAATTATTATATTCTACATAATAATAATCTCAATAATATTTTCTGAGAAGATCCATCTCTATATATCAGTGTGTCACGTTGTAACAGTGAAACTCTTAGCATAAAACAAGAAGAAAGAAACGCCGGCTCACCCGTACCACCGGTGTAGATAACAAGTCCGCACTCCAATTCACGGCAGGTGCTCCGGAAACAGGCCTCCGTCCACAGGCCCAACAAACGTGTAGAAAGGTAGATTTGGATCCAGCACTCTTATGCCAAACACGGAGACGGTCCAATGCAGAAAAAAATGATCCTTTATTGAAGATAAAATCATGCGGACACACAAAAGCTGATTGTAAGGGATCAACGTGTTTCGGCAGGAGCTGCCTTAGTCATGATCTGATATATACAATAGAACATGGTGCTTTTAAAATACCCGCTTCATGACCTCACGAGTCAGGTGACCAATGTGGGAGGGGTTACACACGTGAGGATGATGGACAATATGTCAATCATGAAATCATGTGATGCGGTGTCAACCCTCATGAACCTGGAATCGTGGGGCAGAAGAAATCCGGCAATAAAACAATGTAAACTTTACAAAAATAACAAATGGAACTCCAATCATGGCACGACACACAACGCACTGAAAGAATGCAAATGGCATCCACGAAAAGATGAGGTACTGCAATACATGAACTTCTACATTAATCGCTGAGGTAGGAAATGCACAAATAAGTAAACACAGGTCATTATTCACATTGTTGGATTATAAATGACACAACATGTGGAAAAACGCAATGGCATAAAGTGCGTCGAATAACATCTATGGGGAAACGGAACCACAGGTACGTAAACTCTTAGTTACATAAAATCCTCTCACAGATATCCTCTGAGTTTATAGCCTAGTGCAAGGGTCAGGAACCTTTTTGCATACCTCCCAACTTTTGTGGAGGAGAAAGAGGGACAAAATGGCGGCGCGCGAAGCGCGCCGCGGCGATTTTTTTACCCACAGAAGCCACACCCTAGCCACGCCCCCTAACCACACCCCCTGGCCACGCCACTGCTCATACCTTCAACGCATCCACTGGCACCAATGTATATTTATGTATATAATTGGGGGGCATATTCCACTCCCCCTAGACAACGAGCATGCCCTCCTAGACAACGAGCATGTCCTCCCCTAGACAACGAGCATGCCCCCCCCAGACAACGAGCATGTCCCCCCCAGACAACGAGCATGTCCTCCCCTAGACAACGAGCATGTCCCCCCCTAGACAACGAGCATGTCCCCCCCAGACAACGGGCATGTCCGCCCCCAGACAACGAGCATGCCCCCCCCTAGACAACGAGCATGCCCCCCCCAGACAACGAGCATGTCCTCCCCTAGACAACGAGCATGTCCTCCCCTAGACAACGAGCATGTCCCCCCCTAGACAACGAGCATGTCCCCCCCAGACAACGGGCATGTCCGCCCCCAGACAACGAGCATGCCCCCCCCTAGACAACGAGCATGTCCCCCCCAGACAACGAGCATGTCCGCCCCCAGACAACGGGCATGCCCTCCTAGACAACGAGCATGTCCTCCCCTAGACAACGAGCATGTCCCCCCCAGACAACGAGCATGTCCCCCCCAGACAACGGGGGACAAAATAGGGGGCACCCCATGCCGTTTTTTCTTCAAATTTTTGACAAAAATATGCGTGGGGTCCCCCCTTTAAAGGGGGCTCCCAGGCTGTTTCCCCCATTTTTACAAAAAAATGGGGGGGAAAAACGGCATGGGGTGCCCCTATTGTTCAAATCAGCCAGATACAAAAAAGCAGCAGCAGCCTGCCATTACTGAGCTGGGATAGGCCACTGTTAGGGGGCTATCCCAGCGCAACAATAACAGCCTGCAGCCGCCCCAACACCTGACCATCTATAGACGGTCAGGTACTGGTTTGTACCCGGCTCTTCCCGGCACCCCTGGTGGCGGTGGGTACCGGGGTAATGGTATGGGCGTTAGTGTAAATTTGCCAAAAAAATTAAGGCAAACACTAAGGCCAGCCCTTAGTAATGAGCACCGTCACCTAGCCGGCACCACTACTACGGCAAACTATGAAGAGTGTCGCAAAAAAATAAATAATCACACCGTTTTCAGAAAATTTTATTGAACAAAAAACGCAGACACACCCTCGTTGACCATTTTATTTGTTAGAAATGTCGGTCATAGACGTAATCCTTCGAATCCGAAGCAGTCCACAGCAGGCACGGTCCTGGAAGACAAAAATAACACAAACACACAAAAAAGGGCACGCAGCCACAGGGGAGGACATGCTCGTTGTCTAGGTGGGGGACATGCTCGTTGTCTAGGGGGGGGGACATGCTCGTTGTCTAGGGGGGGGCATGCTCGTTGTCTAGGAGGGGGACATGCTCGTTGTCTAGGGGTCAGGGGTAGACATGCTCGTTGTCTAGGGGGGGGGGGGGAATGCTAGTTGTCTAGGGGGGGGACATGCTCGTTGTCTAGGAGTCGGGGGGAGACATGCTCGTTGTCTAGGGGGGGGAATGCTCGTTGTCTGGGGGGGGGGGACATGCTCGTTGTCTAGGGGGGGGGCATGCTCGTTGTCTTGGGGGGGGACATGCTCGTTGTCTAGGGGTCAGGGGGAGACATGCTCGTTGTCTAGCAGGGGGAAATGCTCGTTGTCTAGGGGGGGAAATCCTCGTTGTCTAGGGGGGGGACATGCTCGTTGTCGCAGTAAAGGGGAGGGGTCCTATGGAGCGCAGTAAAGGGGAGGGGTCCTATGGAGCGCAGTAAAGGGGAGGGGTCCTATGGAGCGCAGTAAAGGGGAGGGGTCCTATGGAGCGCAGTAAAGGGGAGGGGTCCTATGGAGCGCAGTAAAGGGGAGGGGTCCTATGGAGCGCAGTAAAGGGGAGGAGTCCTATTGAGCGCGCAGTGAAAGCCATAAAAAACACATTTGATATTTTCCTTCCCGCTTCCCAGTACAGGGCCTGGAATATTTAATACTGTCACTAGGAAGTGTAATTTGTTACGCAGAAACAGGCCGCACACAGCTCTGTACGTGGAAAAATAAAAAAGTTATTGATTTTTGAAAGTGGGGAGTGAAATATGGAAACGCAAAAATTGTTCCGTCAGAGTAATGGAGCAGGCGGCCGTGTATGACCATTCTGCTCCATTACCGTCATAGAGCGATGACATGGACCTTATGTGGACCCCAACAGACCCCTTGTTTTCATGATCTATGGGGGTCACATCACTGAAACCCCCACACATCAGCAGGTTAAGCCCTGTCCTATGGATAGGGCCTAACTTGTATTTGTGGGAAAACCCCTTTAACCCCTTAACGCTCTGCGCCGTAGCTCTACGACGCAGAGAGTATAAGGAGTGTATGAAGAGGGCTCACGGGCTGAGTCTTCTTCATACAAGGTGGGGGGTTTTGCATGTTGCAGAAAACCCCCACCGCTAATAACCGCAGTCGGTCATTGTCGCCGGCAAAGTCTTTTTTACGATCGCTGTGCCCCCGAACGTCATCGGGGGCGGCGATCGTTTGCCGTGGTAGCCTCGGGTCTTCTTTTGACATGAGGCTACATGGCTTCTGCAGGTTCGTTACAATGAGCCAGAAGTATTGCAGTATATGGTAGGAGCGATCTGACCATCTAGGGTTAATGTACCGTAGATGGTCTAAGAAATAGTGGAAAAAAAAGAAAAAACAGGTTTTAAAAATAAAAAAAATTTATAAAATATTAAAAATTCTAATCACCTCCCTTTCCCTAGAACGGATATAAAACATAATAAACAGTAAAGATCACAGACATATTAGGTATCGCCGCGTCCCAAAATGCCCGATCTATCAAAATATAAAAACGGTTACGGGCGGCGGTGACCTCCGAGGCGGGAAATGGCGCCCAAATGTCCGAAATGCGACTTTTACACCTTTTTACATCACATAAAAAATGAAATTAAAAATGATCAAAATGTCGCACAGACCTCAAAATGGTAGCAATGAAAACGTCGGCTCATTTCGCCAAAAATGACCCCACCCCCAGCTCCGTGCACCGAAATATGAAAAAGTTATTAGCGTCAGAAGATGGCAAAAATTTTTTTTTTTTTTGCACACATGCGTTTAATTTTTGAAAATGTATTAAAACACAATAAAACCTATAAATCCGGTATCACCGCGATCGCACCAAACCAAAGAATAAAGCTGAGGTGTTATTTTGAGTGCACAGTCAAAGTCGAAAAAACTGAGCCCACAAGAACGTGACATGTGCGGTTTTTTAAAATTTTTTTTCCACATTTGGAATTTTTTGCAGCTTCGCAGTACACGGCATGTTAAAATAAATAACATTACGGGAAAGTAAAATTTGTTACGCACAAAATAAGCCTCACACAGCTCTGTACACGGAAAAATGAAAAAGTTAGGGATTTTTGAAGTTGGAGAGCGAGAAATGAGAGAAAAACCCTGCGTCCATAAGGGGTTAAGGGATTAAGTATATGGTACAATAAAAGCAGAATAGAAGGGCACTGGGGGGGTTAGGGATGGGGGCAGGGGGTCTATGGAGGAAAGTGTTTAACCCTTTAGCTGCTGCCTGCAGTCACTGTAGAGTACCTGTTATCACACTGCAGCAGCTGCACACACTCGGCTCTGCTTCATCAGACGAACTTCAGTGAGGAGCAGGAGGAGGTGGGGGCAGGGAGCCATTGATGTAGCAGTGCTGGAGAGTTCCTGCCTGCACGGAGGATGATCCCCTGGGGCTGCTGTGCAGGGGCAGTGCAGAGAACATGACACTCTGCACTGCTCCATCCATCCATCCATCCATGTGCCTGCAAGTGGCAGCCTGAGGACAGGGAGGGCTCTGCCTCCCAGGGGAGGGGATGGGGGAGGTGCCGGCTCTGCAGCAGACAGCCCGGGAGCTGGAGAGGAGGAGGACGCTGTACCCCGCCCCCTGGCTTCTCTGTATCCTGAGCAGGACGGGGGCGGGACTCGGGGGCGGGACTCGGGGGGGGCGGGACTCGGGGGCGGGACAAAACGGAAAAATCCGTGAAACCGCAAAAAAACCGGGACTTTCACTTAACGGTCCGTGCAGGCGGGACAAGGGTTAAAAAACGGGACTGTCCCGCCCAAAACGGGACGGTTGGGAGGTATGCTTTTTGGTTGAGAGAGCCATGAACGCCACATATTTAAAAATGTTATTCCGTAAGAGCCGTACCATATGCACATGCCCCCCAGTAGACAGGTAGTCCCAGTGTCACCGGTGCCCCTGCGATCTAGGTCTCGGATCGCAGGCACACCAGTGCCCCTCTCCATGGCAGCGCCCCTTTCCGAGTTCACTCAACCCACCACTTTCCGGCTCACGTCCTGGGTGGCCAGCGCGCGGACACTCACAGATTTAAAGGGCCAGTGCCCTGCTGATTGGCGCTGCCCACTTCCCGGGTTCCTATAAAGACCGGCGGCTACCAGATAGGTAGCCACAGCACATGCCTCCAAGTAGATATGTAGCCACAGCTGTCTATGCAGCCAACAAAAGAGCCATATCTGGCTCCCAAGCCATAGGTTCCCTACCCCTGGCCTAGTGGGTAGAGGATCCTAACTCTATTGTGGAGGGTCTGGGGTTCAAATCCTGGGCTGGGCATACATTTATTTAATTGAATTAAATAAAAAGCTTTTGTCTGAGGACGCCCTAGGAAACCATGTATGGACAGATGGTGTTCTGAACCTGATGACGTGGTCCCTGCTCTCCACTAACCCGACACTTCTCTCAAAAGGACTCCCTGCCCGATGTCTGTAGAAGCCATTCAATACTATAAGTTCTGTCTTTGAACGTATTTACTACGCAGGACCCTGGTGAGTGCGGGACCTGGAGGGAATATCCATGACAATCCGACAGCTGCCCGTGAGGTGGGGCAGAGGTGAAAAAACCGGGACGGTTGGGAGATATGATAAATTTGACGTGGTCAGTAATAAATGTGATACAGTCAGTAATAAATGTGGTGCAGTCTGTAATAAATGTGATGCAGTCAGTAATAAATGTGGTGCAGTCTGTAATAAATGTGATGCAGTCTGTAATAAATGTGATGCAGTCAGTAATAAATGTGGTGCAGTCAGTAATAAATGTGGTGCAGTCTGTAATAAATGTGGCGCAGTCAGTAATAAATGTGGCGCGCAGTCAGTAATAAATGTGGCGCACGTTCAGACTACACAGTAACAGCCCCTTTAGGTGACATTTTTTCTGCATTGTCGGACACAGAACAGCAGCGACACAAAACTGGCGCAGACACTTTATAAATGTGATATCTGAGTTGTGTATTATAATGTTCTGCAACAGCTTAAGTGTAAATAGGGAGGTTCTGCGGTAGTTGGCTCGTATATTGGGGGGGGGTTCTGCGGTAGTTGTCTTGTGTATTGGGAGGTTCTGCAGCAGCTTGCGCTTGTATTGGGAGGTTCTGCAGTAGCTGGCACTTGTATTGGGAGGTTCTGCCGCAGCTGGTGCTTGTATTGGGAGGTTCTGCAGCAGCTGATGCTTGTATTGGGAGGTTCTGCAGTGGCTGGCTTGTATATTGGGGGGTTCTGCAGTCGTTGGCACGTGTATTGGGGGGAGTTTGCAGCAAATGATGCATGTATTGGAAGTTTTGCAGCAGCCGGCGGCGTATTGGGGAGGTCCTGCAGCAGCTGGCGCATGTAGCGGAAGGTTCTGCTGCTCCTGTTCGTGGTTGGAGGGGGCCCCAGCCAAAACTTTGCTATGGGGCTCACTCATTCCTAATTAAGCCACTGGGCGTCACTCCTGGTTTCTGACACTTATCACAATTTCCATGCTTTTTAATGTGATGAAAGCTGCCAGGCTAGTCAACGTATACATCCTGTATGTACACTATGCACAGCTTAGTAGGAATCTCACTGGTGCTAAATGAGAAAAAACAAAGCATCATGGGAATTACATTTGACTCAATTTAACTCAGCTTCAGGGCAGATACAGGAAGAAGTTAATGTCCAACCACTTCACTGCTGCTCATTAAGATTTTTAACAAGTAGCTTCAGAACAGAAAAGAAACACTAAAAAAGAAAAGGATGAACAAGACAATATGGGCAATACTCTTGTAAATGATTCCCCCTTCCTAAATGGGTAAATGCATTTCACAATTTGGTAAAAATTTATTATGACATCGGAGTTACACTTTAATTGTTTACTTGGGTAATCTATCTTTTCTAGAGAGAGAAGCCAACAGACTTGAACATGGTGGAGAATTGAAAGTTGCAGAAAAGCGTTTATCAGCTCATGTCAGGTAAACTTCTTTATTTATTTATTACATACATTTTTATATTTATTACATAGTATAGTATTTATAATAATAATTATATTTTAAAACACAAATTTAATACCAGTGTAAAAAGGACACTCATAGCAACCAATAGATATTGCTATAGTTCAACAGCCTATTTAAGTACAACTATATAATCTGGTGAAAGGCATCTAAAATATAATTTTTAATATACATAAATTAAAACAACTGGATAAGGTAGGATATAGACCCCATTATACATCAACCCTCCTCTTCGCACAACATGGTCTCTAGGTGGATGGTAGCTAAACCATAAAGCTAGTATACATAGAATAAATAAATGATTAGATCTTATTCATCCAAAGAGAGGAAGAGAAGATGGGGGGTATATTAAAGGTCCATCTAGGTCAGGATTGAGATGTCAGCACTGCCCCTGGTATACCCTAACATCAACTCGCCCTAACACCCCAACATTTGCTCCCACCCTGACAAAGACGGTCCCAATGACACAAGATCCATAAGAAAAAAGATCTGAAAACAAGTAAGGTACTAAGTATCCCTAATGACCTGCTAGCTGATGTTAACCTACTGTTTAACCCTTTTACCAAGCTTATAAACAAAAACACCCAGCTACCACCTTTGGGTGATGTTTTCTTAAGTCTTGTCAGTAAGGAATTTTATGCCCCCTCTGTTACCATTTAAGTAAGCAGGAATGGGCAGCTCTGAATACATTGGAAAAAGACAAATGTATCACTATTAAGCCTTCGTATAAGGGGGAGAATGTTGTTGTTATAAAAATGTCAGATTAAAAAACAGATGTGTGTGTCAATTTAATGAGAGATAGGGACGCATACGCACTGCTGTCCTCAAGCACACTGAACAATTTATATGGTGCACTCAAATAGATCTTAGATACTGCTAAGTATCAAGAGCTGGTAAGTGAAGGTTAACAGAAGTCCCTACTACCTAAACATCCAAATGTGGCGAATTTTTGTGAGGACTTGCGTATGAACCCCTTCTGCTGATTCTCCTTTACATAGGCTAACCTCGGTTTCAGGCACAGGAAGTGGGTACACCCGACCTTGTGGGGGAGTTGTGCCTGGCAACAGTTCTACTGGACTGTCTGTCATTGGGTCAGTGTGGTGGTAGAGACTCTGCTTGCTTCTCTGAGAAGACATCAGCGAAATCCATATATGAAGCGGGGAGACCCACCAGGGTTTTGGAGGACATCTGAGGAGTCGTGGTGGAGATAGAACGAAGTTTCACTAGACAGCGTGATTGGCATTCAGGTCCCCAACAAAGATCTCCCCCAGTCTCCCAGTTGAGCACAGGAGAGTGGCGCTGTAACCATGGAAGACCCAGTAGAACAGAAGACGTAGACAGGGGTAGCACAGTCCCTCTTTTTGCAATGCCCCAACAAACAAAAAGGCTTGGAACAGGATCACAGAGAATCTGCCCACTGATGGACGAGATGACCAGCGGCTTCTCAAGACGGACCACAGGAAGATGATACTGGGAGACCAGAGCAGCATCCAAGAAGTTTCCTGTAGAGCCGGAATCCAGGAAAGCAGAAATTTTAAACTGGATACCTACCCAGAGCTGATTAGGACAGGTATGTTCAAATGTGTAGACGCTTTGCTCTCACCTACGTACGCTTCTCCAAGAAACCCTAGGTGCGTGCCTTTGCCCGGACGCTGAGGACGGAGTGGACAAGTTCCAAGAATGTGCTCCAGACTGGCACAATTGAGACACAGATTCTACTATTGACGTCTGGAGCTTTATCCACCTTCATGGCCTCCTCAGCAGGAAGTGAGGAGGGCGGCTGTGGTGGTCTTTGGAAAATTGGAGCCAAGCGGGGCAGACGACAGGTGTTGATCTGCGTGTGTTCTAGGGGCTGCTTCTCCAGACGCTCTGAGAACCAGATGTCTATACGAGTGACCCGGGAGATGAGGTCAGAGAAGATGACAGATCCAATGCCCGTATTTGATATGACTCGACAGCCCTTTCTTAAAGGTGGGGGGCCAAGGCTGCTTTATTCCAAGGAAGCTCTGGGGGCAGAGTGCGGAATTGACCCACGTAGTCGCCAACTGACAAGTCCCCGTGATACAAATTCAACAGGGCAGAAGATGCCCAGTCTGGTTCCTTGAAGACGGACCAGAATTCAGCAAGTAATGTGGTGATGTTGGCAGTGACCGGGTAGCTCCTGTCCAAGAGGGGGGTGGCCCATGCCATGACCACGAATGCCATCTTAGACCTCTCTGTGGCGAACTGGATAGGCATCAACACGATGATGAAGCCCCTGCACAACTTGGCATCTCTGTCATATTTGGAAGGCATAGACAAGGCATAGGCAGTGAGCTGGTTAAGCTGCTGGGCGTGCATGAAAACCTGCTGAGACTGCTGAACCATAATGGTTGCAAGTAGAGATGGGCAAACTGATTTTAATGAATTCAGAATTTCTGGAAAAATTCGATTGTCACGAAGCCGAAGTTTACGGTGATTCATGGGAACAAAGTTTTTTTTCCCCCTCCTTTATTACCAAAATGGGCGCAAGTACAATGTGTGACATGGGGCAGAGAACTCTGGGAAGGAGAAAGGAACACCCTCGATCACATGTGCAGACCTGTAAGCCTATCAGCGACCAGTAGGCTTATTTGATGTCACACAGACTATAAAAAGAGGCAGCCATTTTCAAATCTCGGCACTTCACACTGCATGTGCTGCCTGTAGCGTCCAACTGCTTCTACTGTACTGTGCTGTAGTGATTTTTAATAATAATAATAATTCTTTATTTATATAGCGCACACAGATTACGTAGCGCTGCACAAGCATATCAAATCCCTGTCCCCATGGGGCTCACAATCTAAACAACCTAACAGTATGTTTTGAAGTGTGGGAGGAAACCGGAGTACCCGGAGGAAACCCACGCAAACACGGAGAGAACATACAAACTCTTTGCAGATGTTGACCTGGGTGGGATTCAAACCCAGGACCCCAGTGCTGCAAGGCAGAAGTGCTTCTCACTCTGCCACCATGCCGCCCTTCAAGAGTGTCCATTTTGGTGATCTGTATACCCCAAATAGCAGTTCTTTTTTGTTTCTGAAGTGAAGAGGAAGAAATCGGTGTGAAATCCACATACTTTCTGTAGTGATTTCTGCTTCAATCCTAGGGTGTCAGTTCTAGTGCTTCTGTATACCACAAATAGCAGTTATTTTTTGTTTCTGAAGTGAATGGGAAGAAATCAATGTAAAATCCACATACTTTCTGTAGTGATTTCTGCTCCAATCCCAGGGTGTCCGTTTTGGGAATCTGTATACCCCAAATGGCAGTTCTTTTTTGTTTCTGAAGTGTAGAGGAAGAAATCAGTGTAAAATCCACATACTTTCTGTAGTGATTTCTGCTCCAATCCCAGAGTGTCCGTTTTGGGGATCTGTATACCCCAAATGTCAGTTCTTTTTTGTTTCTGAAGTGAATAAGAAGAAATCAGTGTAAAATCCACATACTTTCTGTAGTGATTTCTGGTCCAATCCCAGGGTGTCCGTTTTGGGGATCTGTATACCCCAAATGGCAGTTCTTTTTTGTTTCTGAAGTGAATAAGAAGAAATCAGTGTAAAATCCACATACGTTCTGTAGTGATTTCTTCTCCAATCCCAGGGTGTCAGTTTTGGGGGATCTGTATACCCCAAATAGCAGTTCTTTTTTGTGTCTGAAGTGAAGAGGAAGAAAGCAGGGTAAAATCCACATATTTTCTGTAGTGATTTATGCTTCAATCCCAGGGTGTCAGTTCTTGTGCTTCTGTATACCACAAATAGCAGTTGTTTCTGAAATGAATAAGAAGAAATCAGTGTAAAATCCACATACGTTCTGTAGTGATTTCTGCTCCAATCCCAGGGTGTCCGTTTTGGGGGATCTGTATACCTCAAATAGCAGTTCTTTTTTGTTTCTGAAGTGAATAGGAAGAAATCAGTGTAAAATCCACATATGTTCTGTAGTGATTTCTGCTCCAATCCCAGGGTGTCAGTTTTGGGGGATCTGTATACCCCAAATAGCAGTTCTTTTTTGTGTCTGAAGTGAAGAGAAAGACAGCAGGGTAAAATCCACATATTTTCTGTAGTGATTTCTGCTTCAATCCCAGGGTGTCAGTTCTAGTGCTTCTGTATACCACAAATAGCAATTATTTTTTGTTTCTGAAGTGAATGGGAAGAAATCAATGTAAAATCCACATACTTTCTGCTTTCTGTAGTGATTTCTGCTCCAATCCCAGGGTGTCCTTTTTGGGGATCTGTATACCGCAAATGGCAGTTCTTTTTTTGTTTCTGAAGTGAAGAGGAAGAAATCTGTGTGAAATCCACATACTTTCTGTAGTGATTTCTGCTTCAGTCCCACGGTGTCAGTTCTTGTGCTTCTGTATACCACAAATAGCAGTTATTTTTTGTTTCTGAAGTGAATAAGAAGAAATCAGTGTAAAAGCCACATACTTTCTGTATTGATTTCTACTCCAATTCCTGAGTGTCCGTTTTGGGGGATCTGTATACCCCAAATAGCAGTTCTTTTTTGTGTCTGAAGTGAAGAGGAAGAAAGCAGGGTAAAATCCACATATTTTCTGTAGTGATTTCTGCTTCAATCCCAGGGTGGCAGCAGAGGTGGCTCTGTGAGACCAGAACTGCTGTTGTCATCTAGTGGCAGTGTGTTGATAAACAACCCAAAGGTTGTCGATTGGTTGACTAAGTCATCCACTTCCTCCCAGATGACATCTGACAACCCCAGCCAAGAGTCTGTGGGTTCATCAGGTACAACCCTTTGTTGGCATGGCCCAGGAGCAGCTCAGCGGCGCTCACCTGTCCTCAACCAGCCTCTGTCCTGTTCATTTCCCTCAGCCAGAGATCTAGTAGGTGGTCTGGGCTCAACACCACTATATAGCGAGGATGAATTCTTTGAGGACAGTCAGCAGCTGCTTGGCAGTGAAGAGGTGGGGCAGACATCCACTGCTTTGTGCAGTAGGCTGGAAAGTAGAGATGTGGAGAGTGGCACGTAAAGTTATGTGCATACTAAGACTGTTAAGGAGGATAGCAGTGACAGGGAAACACAAATCGATGATTATGTAGCCGATCGCACTTGGGAGCCAGATGAAGCTGTCAAGTTCTGACCTTGTTCACACAACCACAGGTTCTCTAATGACTGATAACATTCACAGAGTTGAGCTCAGAAGAGATCAAACCAAGACAATCGCATGGTATAATATCTCAGTCTCTGCGTACTGTTGCCATCAAAAGTAAGGCAGATGTGAGATGCTTTATTTGTGTCACACAGTATTATACAGAAACCTGCAGTGGGGCAGGACAAAGGCTAAATTACTTAGGGATAAAGAAGTAATGTCCATAGTCCATTGGTTGGTAAATTATTACATGGGCATCGGAGACACTTCCCTGAAGTGGATATACAGTCGTAAATCCCTCTTGATAGATGTAAACATTGACTAAGAGAGATGCAAACAGCAGCTGTGGGGGGTCTTTCACTCCTTTGGTGGACAGCAGTGGACTTTGATCAGCTTCAGCCATAGTCAAACATCTTCTTAGTTTCAACACTCAGCAAGTATATGAAAAATAAAAACATTTTCATTAAACATAAAACAATACTTCACAAAGCCAGGGATTCATCATCATCATCATTGTCAGGAGAAGAGGGTGTCAGCTTGCGAAGCGGGGAAGCGAGTCGCTACTGTGTCCGTGAGTCAGCAGGGTGGCAGCAGTGTGAGTACAAACCCCTATTCGAAAGTCCAAGTCAGCAGTGGTACAGGGGCTCAGCGAGGCAGCGGCGTTAGTAGTCACTCAGTGCAGAGTGTTGGCAGTAAAATCACAACCTTGGTGGTGTAGCAGTTTTTTGTTAAGACACCAGAGGATCCGAGTGTGTGTATATGTAGAATCTGCAGGCAGAAAGTGAAGTGTGGCCAGGGAGCTAACGTTGGCACCACGAACTTGCGTTAACACATGCAGCGTCACCATCCAATGGCCTGGGAGAAATGTGGAACAGATGTGGAGGTCCATCCTGCCGCCATAGCAACAGCAGCAGCACCTAGTGGCACACATGCCATTTAAGCCAGTCAAGGCTCCAGCACCTCTGCCGAAGGGAGCTGTTTGTCTTTGACATCATCTCCTGGCCCAGATGCTCCTGCTCCTCGCTACACATGGCGCCAGCAGTCATTGAAAGAGGTCATTACAAAGAGACAACTGTATGCGTCCAGCCATCCTAAGGTGCTGAAGCTGACCATGCTCTTGTCCAAGTTGTTGGTCCCTCCCTTTCCAATTTGTGGACTCTTCAGAGAACTAATGTCTTGTGCGAACCAAGGTGGAGAGTTCCACGCCGCAATTTTTTTTCCAAAATTTGTTGGACCCTTCAGAGAACTAATGTCTTGTGCGAACCAAGGTGGAGAGTTCCACGCCGCAATTTTCTTTCCAAAAAGGCAGTGCCAGCCTGTGTCCGCCTCCTCCTTCTCCACCACCACCTCAGCCTCCACAAATCAGTGTCACGCAGTTCTATACCTTCTTTGCCTGGGCCGACGAATTCACACAGGGGAAGAACTGATCCGTGTCATGCAAGAGGAAATCAATGTGTGGCTTTCTCCGCGACAACTGAAAATCGGAACCATGGTGACAGACAATGGGAGGAACATGGTGTCCGCGCTGCACCGAGGAGGGATGGCCCATGCGTCCTGCATGGCACACGTGTTTGTCAACAGATTCCTCTAGTCTTCCACCCATCTGCAAGACATTATAAAAATGGCCAGGAAACTGTGCATGCACTTCAGCCATTCTTACACAACCAAGCATACCCACCTTGAGTCGCAGAGTCAGACGGCCTACCCCAACATAGTCTGATATTCAATGTTTCCACCCGTTGGAATTCCATCCTTCATACTGCCTGTATGAACAGAGAAAAGCCATTAATGATTTTTTGATGATGCAAGCAGAACGGAGTACTCCCCAGTGTAACTTTGATGTCAGCCACTGGCAGCTCATGCGTGACACCTGCTGTTTGCTCAGGCCCTTTGAAGAGGCCACATTATTTGTCAGTTGCCAGGACTGCGGGATAAATAACGTCATTCCACTGCTTCATGTCCTGGAACTCATGCTGCAAAATCTGTCTGGTCAGGGCACTGGAGAAGTGGAAAGTACAGTCATGGCCATAAGTTTTGAAAATGATACAAATATTATATTTTCACATGATCTGTTGCCCTCTGGTTTTTATGTGTGTTTGTCAGATGTTTTATCACATACAGAAATACAAGTGCAATCATATTATGAGTAACAAAAGCTTTTATTGACAGAATGAGTTAATGCAGCAAGTCAATATTTGCAGTGTTGACCCTTCTTCTTCAGGACCTCTGCAATTCTCCCTGGCATGCTCTCAATCAACTTCTTGACCAAATCCTGACTGATAGCAGTCCATTCTTGCACAATCATGCTGGAAAAGGCATTGTTGATAACCAAACTGCCTTTGAACGGTTGGGAGAAGTTGCTCTTGGAGGACATTCTGGTACCATTCTTTATTCATGGATGTGTTTTTAGGCAAGACTGTGAGAGAGCCAATTCCCTTGGCTGAGAAGCAACCCCACACATGAACGGTTGCAGGATGCTTTACAGTTGGCATGAGACAAGACTGGTAGTATCGCTCGCCTTGTCTTCTTCGAACAAGCTGTTTTCCAGATGTTCCAAACCATCGGAAACGGGATTCATCAGAGAAAATGACTTTACCCCAGTCCTCAGCTGTTTACTCAATGTACCTTTTTTAGAATATCAGTCTGTCCCTGATGTTTTTTCTGGAGAGAAGTGGCTTCTTTGCTGCCCTCCTTGACACCAGGCGTTGCTCCAAGAGTCTCCACCTCACAGTACGTGCAGATGCACTCACACCTGCCTGCTGCCATTCTTGAGCAGGCTCTGCACTGCTGGTAGCCCGATCACAAAGCTGAAACACTTTTAAGAGACAGTCCTGGCACTTGTTAGTCCTTCTTGGGCACCCTGGAGCCTTTTTGGCAACAATGGACCCGCTCTCCTTGAATTACTTGATGATGCGATAGATTGTTGACAGAGGTGCAATATTTCTAGCTGCGATACTCATCCATGTTAGGCCAGTTTTGTGCAGTGCACAACTGCACGTTTTTCTTTAGAGATAACAATAGTTAACAGAAGAGAAAAACAATGATGCCAAGCACCAGCCTTCTTTTAACCCCTTAGGGACGTGGTCCTTTTTCGTTTTTTGCATTTTCATTTTTCACTCCCCACCTTCAAAAATCTGTAACTTTTTTTATTTTTCCATGTAAAGAGCTCTGTTTGGGCTTGTTTTCTGCGTAACAAATTGAACTTTATAGTGATGGTATTTATTATTCCATGCCGTGTACTGGGAAGTGGGAAAACAATTCAGAATGCAGTGAAAATGATGAAAAACCGCATTTGCGCCGTTTTCTTGTTGGCTTGGATTTTACAGCTTTTACTGAGTGCCCCACATCACATGTCTATTTTATTTTTTTGGTTTGGTACGATCACGAGGATACCAAATCTGTACAGGTTTTATAATGTTTTCATACATTTAAAAAAATTAAAACCTTCTGTACAAAAAAAAAAATTCTTCATTTTGCCATGATCTGGCACTAATAACTTTTTCATACTTCAGTGCACGGAGCTGTGGGTGGTGTCATTTTTTGCGACTTTTGATGACGTTTTTAATGCTTTCATTTTGATAGATTGGACATTTTGGGACGCGATGATACCTAATGTGTTTATGACTTTTATTGTTTATTTATATTTATATCAGTTCTAGGGAAAGGGGGGGGTGACTTAAACTTACTTTTTTTACTATTTTTTTCATATATTTTTTAATTTTTTTTTTTTTAACCATTATTTTAGATCCTCCAGGGTAATTTATCCCTGCAGGGTTCGATTGCCAATACTATATACTGCAATACTACTTTATTGCAGTATATACCTATTTTACTATGATTTTTAATAGCCTGCCCTCTGCTGGCTATTAGAAATCATTGCACCTGGCAAGTCTACGAGTCTCAATGAGACTCTAGGCTGCCATAGCAACCAATCGCCGCCCTCCGATGACATTCCAGGGGGTGGCGATCAGGCATCCAAGATGGGGGCCGGCATTTACCGGTAAGTTAGGTGCCGTGGTCGGGTTCGACTACTGGGTAGCCAAACTTGATGTGTGGCCGCAACTTGCAGAGTTTGCAGTAGAGAAGCTGTCCTGCCTGGCCAGTAGTGTGGCATCAGAGCAGTTATTCAGTGCGGCGCGGGCCATCGTTACCCCAAGGAGAACCCTCTTGTCCGTAATGTGGAGAGACTGACCTTTGTAAAGATGAATCAGGCATGGATCGGCCAGGATTTCAACACACCAATGCCTTATGCATCAGATTAGATCAGCCATGATGCCTCCCCCAAACATTGAGAAATGAGTCTGGATTCTAATTACCTGCCTCAGGCACTATTCTGATGCTGCCACCCGCCTGATGCCACACTTCTGCTGCCAGTTGCCTAATCTGCCTCCCGTCATGTTTACCAGGGACTGGAATTTTCACACACCTCCACACTCTGTCATTGTGCCACCCTGTGGCCTACCATGTTGCCGCCAGCTCCACACTCTGTCAATGTGCCACTCTCTGACCTCCTGCTGCTGCCGCAAGCTGCACACTCTGTTATTACCATGTTGCTGCCACCTCCACTCCACTCTGTGGCCTACCATGTTGCTGCCAGCTAAAGAATTTGTCATTAAGCCACCCTCTGAGCTCCTGCTGCTGCCGCAAGCTGCACACTCTATCATTGTGCCACTCTGTGGTTTACCATGTTGCTACCACCTCCCCACTCTGTCATTCTACCACTCTGTGACCTACTTTGTTGCCGCCAGCTTCATACTCTGTCATTCTGCCACCCTGTGGCCTACCATGTTGCTGCCAGCACCACACTCTGTCATTGTGCCACTCTCTGACCTCCTGCTGCTACCGCCTTCTCCACACTCTATCATTGTGCCACTCTGTGGCTTTCCATGTTGCTGCCACCATGTTGCAGCCACCCGTGGGCTCCTGCTGCTGCTGCCACCTCCACTATCTATTATTGTGCCACTCTGTGGCTTTCCATGTTGCTGGTGGGTCCTGCTACTGCTTCTGCTGCCCCACCTCCATACTATTATCATTGTGCCACTTTGTGGCCTAGCATGTTGCCACCACCTCCACACCTCTGACCTCATGCTGCTGGTGGTGCCACCTTTGCACTTCTTTATGGCAAAGACATGATATTTTCAGGAAAACTATAATGTATGATACATGTGGCGTCTCTAATCTTCAAATTCAAATGGAAAATTTCAACTTCAAATTAATCATTAATCATTGTGCAACAATGTGGCCTCCTCTGCTGTGGACTCTGTGGGCTCCTGCTGCCACCTCCACACTGTATCATTGTGCCGCTCTGTGGCTTTCCATGTTGCTGCCACAATGTTGCTGCCACCTGTGGGCTTGTGCTGCTGCTTCTGCTGACGCCACCTCCACACTATCAATGTGCCACTCTGTGGCCTACCGTGTTGCCGCTACCTCCCCACCTCTGACCTCATGCAGCTGCTGCCACCTCTGCAGTTCTTTTTTGGTAAAGACATGATATTTTCAGGAAAACTGTAATGTAGGATGCATGTGGCGCCTCTAATCTTCAAATTCAAATTTAAATGGAAAATTTCAAATTCATTTCAAACTTCATCATTGTGCCAAAATGTGGCCTCCCCTGCTCCTGCTGCCACCTTCACTCTCTATCATTGTGCTACTCTGTGACTTTCCATGTTGCTGCCACCTGTGGGCTCCTGCTGCTGCTTCTGCTGACACCACCTCCACACTCTATCATTGTGCCCCTCTGTGGCCTACCATATTGATGCCACCTCCACACTGTCATGGTGCAACTCTGTGGCCTACCAGGTTGCTGCCACCTCCACACTGTCATTGTGCCACTCTGTGGCCTCCTGCTGCCTCTACCATGTTTCCGCCAACTCCATAATTTAGGCATAAGAGAGAAAAAAGTGTCACAGCGGATCAAATAACATAAATAACAATTATAGATAAAGTAAGTGGTCTATATCAGGGGTTCAGTTATGAGGAAAGAGCCTGCTGCGTATCCTGTGTACTGGAGGTACTGACCAGTCTAGACGATCAACAGAAGGTGAAAATAACAGGATTCTAGGCCACGCTTCTCGTAAAAATACACAGAAATTTCATAAGATATGTATTAAAAAAAATCAAAGATGACATTAATAGCTTGTAATCTAAATGGGAGAAAAGTGTGCCTTTACCCCATCCCCATAGGCATTGAACCACTATTTTCTCCCATTTAGGTTAAGAGCCACTTAACTTTCACTAACTGAGGAACCACAGTTACAGAGGGCCAGAACTCATCGGGTTAGTAAACCCATTATATATATACTCTTATCTTTACCCATTACATGTTACTTTATATAAACAGACTTGTTTATGCTACATTTAATTTCATCCTGGGGACCTATATCTATTTTCATATATATTGTGTGTTTCCCCTATTAATGTCATCTTTGATTTTTTTATTACATATCTTATGAAATTTCTGTATATTTGTTTTTTACTAACATGATACTAGCATGTGTACGAATTTTAGCATGCATATATGTCTATGTATTTTATCCTTTATTGAAATGTACGTTTTTACTTATACCACTCTTTATTAGAACACTGTAGTCATATATCTCACTTTTTATCTGAACACTGTATCCATGTCACGGACCTGAAGAAGGGAGCAATCCGCCTCCAAAAGCGTAGTCCATCATTTTATCCTTCCAAATGTAAGATTGTATTTTAAAGAGAAGAGCGGCCTTTTTTTATTTTTGCCTTCTGTTGAACCCATAATTTGTCATTGTGCCACTCTGCGGCCTACTCATGCTGTTGCCAACTGACCGCTGTCTCCCTGGAACACCCTGTGTTTTCCATAATGCTGTTTTCACCGCTCTATGATGTTGCCACTATGTTTGGTTTTCCCCTTTATTTCATCTGTCAGAAGGAATGAAAAGCCTCAGGATTGATAGCCAAAAGCAGGGGGCATACAGGACACAGAGGACATGAAAATATCCCATTTACTGGTCATCTCTGTTTTGAATCCACTCCTGTTTGTTTTTGGCTTTAGCAATACTGATGATGGATTGTTGACTGTTTGAAAGCAGACACTGATGGATAAAATGAAGGGCAAAATAATCAGTGATGTCAATGCAAAATTACTGCCGACATCCTCTGCACTCTTTTGGGGGGGTTTCTTCATGTATCCGCGTTTAACAGAACAGGTTCTGTCGTACTCTATGGAATCATCTGATGTCAGTGTAAAAAGAGTGCACTATTCGATGTTATAGTGGCAGGGGCGTCGCTAGGTCAAAAGATCCGGGGCTCGTGCCCCAGTTCTTTTGGCCAGTGCCCCGAATCTCCTCGGGTCAGCAGATCATCTGCCCCGCTGCCCGGGAGATTCCTTCCCTCTCGTTCTGATCACGATCTGTGTCCTCAGATCGTGATGAGAACGAGTGCAGGCGCTGCTTTCCCCTGCAAGGACCTAGCCTCCGGGAGTTCCAGAGGCTGAAAGACCTGTGATGATGTCATGATCACATGACCTGCAGGGGAAAGCAGCGCACAGAAAGAGAGAGAGCTGCATCTGTGAGGTGAGAAACATTGGGGAGAGAAGGGGGAGAACATTGTGAGGCACATTATTTACTGGGGGGACTGTGTGAGGCACATTATTTCCTGGGGAGCTGTGTGAGGCACATTATTTCCTGGGGAGCTGTGTGAGGCACATTATTTACTGGGGGGCTGTGTGAGGCACATTATTTACTGGGGGGCTGTGTGAGGCACATTATTTACTGGGGGGCTGTGTGAGGCACATTATTTACTGGGGGGCTATGTGAGGCACATTATTTACTGGGGGGCTGTGTGTGAGGCACGTTATTTACTGGGGGGCTGTGTGTGAGGCACATTATTTACTGGGGAGCTGTGTGAGGCACATTCTTTACTGGGGGGCTGTGTGAGGCACATTATTTACTGGGGGGGCTGTGTGTGAGGCACATTATTTACTGGGGGGACTGTGTGAGGCACATTACTTACTGGGGGGCTGTGTGAGGCACATTATTTACTGGGGGGCTGTGTGTGAGGCACATTATTTACTGGGGGCTGTGTGAGGCACATTATTTACTGGGGGGCTGTGTGTGAGGCACATTATTTACTGGGGGGCTGTGTGAGGCACATTATTTACTGGGGGACTGTGTGTGAGGCACATTATTTACTGGGGGCTGTGTGAGGCACATTATTTACTGGGGGGCTGTGTGAGGCACATTATTTACTGGGGGGCTGTGTGTGAGGCACATTACTTACTAGGGGCTGTGAGAGGCACATTACTTACTGGGGGTCTGTGTGAGGCACATTACTTACTGGGGGTCTGTGTGGGGCACATTACTTACTGGGGGTCTGTGTGGGGCACATTACTTACTGGGGGGCTGTGTGAGGCACATTATTTACTGGGGGGCTGTGTGTGAGGCACATTATTTACTGGGGGGCTGTGTGAGGCACATTATTTACTGGGGGGCTGTGTGTGAGGCACATTATTTACTGGGGGACTGTGTGAGGCACATTACTTACTGGGGGGCTGTGTGAGGCACATTATTTACTGGGGAGCTGTGTGAGGCACATTATTTACTGGGGGGCTGTGTGAGGCACATTATTTACTGGGGGGCTGTGTGAGGCACATTATTTACTGGGGGTCTGTGTGAGGCACATTATTTACTGGGGGTCTGTGTGAGGCACATTATTTACTGGGGGGCTGTGTGTGAGGCACATTATTTACTGGGGGGCTGTGTGAGGCACATTATTTACTGGGGGGCTGTGTGAGGCACATTACTTACTGCGGGTCTGTGTGGGGCACATTACTTACTAGGGGCTGTGAGAGGCACATTACTTACTGGGGGTCTGTGTGAGGCACATTACTTACTGGGGGTCTGTGTGGGGCACATTACTTACTGGGGGTCTGTGTGGGGCACATTACTTACTGGGGGTCTGTGTGGGCACATTACTTACTGGGGGGCTGTGTGGGCACATTACTTACTGGGGGTCTGTGTGGGCACATTACTTACTGGGGGTCTGTGTGGGCACATTACTTACTGGGGGCTGTGTGAGGACATTACTTATGGGGGGGCTGTGTGGGGGACATTTCTTGGAGCGTGTTCACACATGGCACTAGGACAGGCCTTGGTTTGATCACATATGTTTTCCAGTAGTACACATGTGATGGGTAACACGCACCTGGTTTTGTTTAAATGCAAGACAAACGTGTGAGCGCAGCCTTACAGTATTTGGGGAGATTGTTAGGGGCAGGAGCAGGATAACACTGCCAGGGAACAAAGATGTAGGGACAATGAGGAACATAAGATGTGGTGATGGGGATTTCTCCTTTGTTCTCTGTAGCTGTATATACCAGAAGTAACCTTGTTATTGGCACAACCACATGTGAGGGGGTTATGTACAGGAGGGGGCATTACTGAAAGTGCAATACACATGCATTGGGGCCCGTGCCCCGGATCTTTTACCACCCTAGCAACGCCCCTGTATAGTGGGATCTTGGCCCTCAGCTCAGTCCTTTCGAGCTGGCACAGACGTTAACTTGTCAGGCTGCGTTCCAGCTTCGCTTATTTGGGGAAGTTGGGCTCTGTAAGTGCTCATGGAATTGAAGAGTGAAGTGATTCTAAGAGCAGCGGTGTCATACTAAAACAGAGCATTGTTAGAAGACCAAACCACGCTCCCTATGCATATTTAAGCATGGCACAACTTTCTACAACACCCCACAGGCTCTCTGCAGCCAGGAAATGTCTGTTTTTTTTAATGTGATTCCTCATGATTGGATTCGAGTGGAATCCAATTTTTCCGAAAAATTCGGCGAATCAGGTCATACCGAATGTGAACAAATTCGCGTATCTCTAGTTGCAAGAGAGCCCGTGGTAAAGCGGGTTGGACTTGCTGTGTTGGGATACCACTAGGTCGCTCCACAGGTGAGACTTTGCTTGTGGTACTGGCCAAGGTGAGGTACAAAAACGGCAGGTGGAATCAGAGTCATAGTGGGGCAGGAGGTGAGGACAGGCAGCATAGGATTAGAGTCGGGATGTAGCAAAAGGTCAAGACAGGCGGCAGAGAATCAAGGTCAGGAACGGAAGCAGAGGTCACAATAGATAATCGCAAGAGTCTCAGAACAAGCTATCAGACATCAAGGCACAAAGATCCGGAAGGGGCAAATGGAAGGGGCAGAGCTATATAGCAGGGAAGCGGCCGGCCAACCTAATTAGCGGCACGCTGGCCCTTTAAATCTCACAGAACATGAGCCGAGCCTCAGAAGCTGCCGCTGGAACAAGGATGGGTAAGTCTGCCTGCAGACCACACACAGAGCCATACAGGTGACAACCATGGTAATGGGTTGGGTCTGTGCATCCACCTATGCTAATCTTCTCCTGGGCTGGTTGGAGGAGACCATTGCGTTCGGTGATACAGAACAGAAAAACTCTGGGGGCGTAGATATATGGGCGAGATATATAGACAACATTATTGTCGCCTGAAGTAGGCCCAAACAGGATTTCTATGACTTTGGCAAGTAGCTTAATCAGAACTCGATTGGATTACATGTTACTTTCTACATTCATAAGAGTGAATTTCTAGATGTTCTGATTAAAAAGGAACAACTGTTTACAGGAAACCTACTGTCACCAATGCCCTGCTTAGATGGGAAAGTAGCCATCTTTCCCATTAAGACTGGGCCTCTCTAAGGGCCACTAATTGAGGAAATTAGAATTTAAAAAGCAGTTGGCTGATTTACATCTTAGATTCTGTGAAAAGGGATTCCCGGATGGTATTCTAGGTTGTGCTTACAATGAAGCTTGAACTGGTATATACCATATTGGGGAAACTGTGCAGAAATGATGTAGGGATTGATGTGTGGATATATTCTGTCTTTAACCAGCCTAAAACAATATGAAACAAAATGTTCCTAGAAAAAGTCCTGAAGGCCATTGTTGTTTGTAATGACTGTCTGTTGTCTGTTACCACATGTAGGCATTATTGAAGATGAGATTGTGCATCTCTTATGATGGTGCCTATATATGATTCAATTACAGCCTGTGTCTTTAATTTGACTGTTCCGATTTTGTGATCGGGTGTGACTTCTGTCACCCCGGCAACCCCACTGGTTGAGGTTTGTATCAGGTTGCCATGATACGTACCTAGTGTGCCTCCAGCACCACCTCTACCTTCTGTCCGTGCGTGGATTGGCTGTTGATTTATATGATGTAACATATCGTCCCTCCGGAAGTGTATGCCGGGCTGGCCATCTAACCGCAAGTGGGATACCAGCATCTGCAGCATTACAGGAATTACTAAACCTGGAGAGCGGCAATTCACTGATCTACTGTCCTGCCTCTGGTGTCACCCCTCTTGGAGGGGAATTTCCTCAAGAATTGGTGGAGCTGACCTCTCTGCCTCATCTGTCTGCCTGTCTGTGGTCCCCACTGTGTCATTCCAAGCTATTGACCACTGTCTAATGTCTCCAGGGTTATGTCTAAACTTTTACATGACAATTATTCATTCCCCTGATGAAAGGGTCCACTAGATAAGTTCCTGGAAACGCATCGGGAATACTTTATTGTTAGGGATTACCAGGGTTTCCTCTCATATAGGGACGTCCTTGTCAGGGCGGAAGTTAATGTTGGGGTGTTAAGGCGAGTTGATGTTAAGGTATATGAGGGGCAGTGCTGACGCCTGAATCCTGACCTAGGGTTCTATATCCTGCATTATCCAATTGTTTTAATTTATGTACGTTAAACATTATATTTTCGTTGGAGGAGTGGAAAACATTGATTCCCTCCTTGAGCGAGGAGGTACATGATGAAATTCTGGAATCACATAAATATGTGTCCCCCGCAATCCACAATAAGCTTATCCAATAATACATTATCCATCAAAGCTATTTGACCCCCATTAGGCTACACAAGATGGGTCGTCTCCCAAATCCGGGGTGTCACAGATGTAGACATATGCCTGCAGGTTTCTGGCATATGATATGGGAATGCCCCGAAGTGCGAGGGTTTTGGGGAGAAGTCATCTCCCTACTTACTAATATCGTAGAGACCCCAGTGGCACTAGATCCAAAGATATGCCTGTTTGGGATCCTAGATGAAGAAACCTGGCCCCGCTATACCAGAATACTTCTCAGAGAAACACTTTTCTTTGCATGTAAGGCTATCGCCCTACGCTGGATGGACACCCGTCCCCCAAGAATTGCTCAATGGAAGTCCCTAATCAATGCTGTAGTGCATTTTGAACGAGTGTTGTATAAACATCGATCCCGTCCGGATAAGTTTGATAAGATTTGGGGGAGATGGTGTGAATCACCCTTAACCCAATACTGTACCTCAGTGTCCTCCTCGCTCACCACTCCTTCTGTACCCGAATGAAGTCCACTGAAAGTAAGAGGCTCATACTCACCCTAAACAGGGCCTTGTCTGTTAGGCGGAATGTCAAATGGGTATCTCTGATGCCCTTTAACGAAGTGCTACCGTATCCGATCGACAAAAGTTTGTTTTTTTTGTGATGTTATTTGTTTGAAACAATACCTCATATCCATCTATTTACCTTTTGATGAGAGCGGTCAATAATTTCTATCTCCTCAAATCGTATACGAGTACCAACTGATTTCCTATGTAACTGCATGTATATAACCCTATATGTACGACTAGCTTGTCTTTATTATGTATGACATGTATGGATATGTAAACTTTATATTTTCATATTCACCATATTGTATATGAATACTATACCAGAATAAATTATTATTTAGTACTACATGATTTTTATATAATCTAAAAAAATCACATTGTATAATTTGGAAATAATTAATTTGCTCAGAGCTGGATATGGACTGGAAAAGGTATAGACCTTGACATCTTCCAAAGGATTTGCCGTGCAGTTCGAGATAAAAACAAAATAGCGCAGACTGAAATGTAGGGTACAGTGCAAAAATGATCAACACAGGGTGTTTTCCCCTAAGTGCTCACCTTAGTTAACAGGGGGGAGAAGCATATCCAATAATGAGTAGCACTGCCGAGTCCCGTCAGCCTCCAGCAGGCAGACCTCACGCAGTGGAAATAATTGGATCAAAGGGCAAAATTACCACACATTGAAGTAATAATTTAGGCGCAGTTCCAATGTCAAAGTGGTATCTTTATTCCATAAAACCACTTGTGTACAATGCATTTTGACTGCATATTGCAGCCTTCGTCAGGTACTCTCAGGTGTTATCAGTAGATAACAATACATTTACATTCCTTGGTTGCAATCTTTATAAACCCATGAGGTCATTGGACGACACTCCTCTTCCTCATGGAGACCAATCTTCCTCTTTCCTGTGATAATAAGGACTGATGGAACGGACCATGAGGAATCTAAATACAACTGTCAATTCTGTTCCAATGTACCAGGAGTGTTCCCACAGATTTTCTTAACCGGTTAAGGACCGGGCCCTTTCCCGTTTTTTCATTTCCATTTTTACACGTAAAAAGCTATGTGACAGCTCGTTTTTTGTGTAACAAATTGCACTTCATAGTGATGGTATTAAATATTCCATGCCATGTACTGGGAAGCGGGAAAAAAATTCCAAATGCAGTGAAAATGGTGAAAAAACGCAATTGTGTTGTATTCTTGTGGGCTTGGATATTACTGCTTTCACTTCACGCCACAAATGACGCATCTAATTTATTCTTTGAGTCAGTACAATTACAGAGATACCAAATTTGTATAGGTTTTATAATGTTTTCATACATTTACAAAAATTAAAACCTCATGAACAAAATTTTTATTTTTATTTTGCCGTCTTCTTGTGCTTATAACTTTTTCATACTTTGGTGTATGGAGTTGAGGGTGGTGTCATCTTTTGCGACTTTTGATGATGTTTTCAATGATATTATTTTTAGGACTGTACGACCTTTGATCACTTTTTATAGAATTTTTAATTTTTTTTTAAATGGCAAAAAAGTGCCAGTTTTGACTTTGGACGCGATTTTCCGTTACGGGCTTAAACGCAGTGAAAAACCGTTATTATATTTTGATAGATCAGGCATTTTCGGATGCGGCGATACCTAATGTGTTTAGGATTTTTACTGTTTATTTATATTTATATCAGTTCTAGGGAAAGGGGGGTGATTTGAATTTTTAGGTTTTTTTATTATAATTTTTTTTTAACTTTTTTTTAATTTTTACTATTTTTCAGACTCCCTAGGGTACTTTAACCCTAGGTTGTCTGATCGATCCTATCATATACTGCCATACTACAGTATGGTAGTATATGGGGATTTTACTCCTCATACATTACAATGTGCTGATAGATACACGGCGGGCGGTCGCGAACCGGTTAACATGCACTTACAAATAAATTTAATTACAATTCAAATAATAATATCACACCATTCTAATAAAAATATACATAGTAAAATATGATAAAAATCTTATTATCTTGCTTCTAAAAAATTTAATAAAACCTGGTCAGAAACTTTTAATGTCACGGAGCAGAAATTTTTTGAGTATTTCTCTATGGTGAATAGCAGTGATAGGAATTGTTTCATTAGGGGAAAACATATGCAGTAAAGCTCTTATTGTGTTCCATAGTGAGATGTTTCAAATAGCCTAGGCCTCATTTATAAATTCAGTATATTTCCCTCCTGTTGAGTATTCCTCTATGGTGAATAGCAGTTATAGGAATTGTTTCAATAGGGGTAAAACATATGGAGTAAAGCTCTTATCGTGTTCCATAGTGAGATGTTTCAAATAGCCTAGGCCTCATTTATAAATTCAGTATATTTCCCTCCTGTTGAGTATTCCTCTATGGTGAATAGCAGTGATAGGAATTGTTTCAATAGGGGTAAAACATATGCAGTAAAGCTCTTATCGTGTTCCATAGTGAGATGTTTTAAATAGCCTAGTTTGGTTTTGAACTTATGGTCATTGAAATGCATCCATAGGGACATACTGGGACCCACATCTACAGTATTGTTAGGTTCATCCTCACGGGGGAAAAGTTAGTATATTGGAGAGGAGCCAAATTCATGATGATAACGAGCTTGATAGCCCAGTAGTCATTAAGCAAGAACACAGGTTTGCTCTCAGGATAAAGACTCAAATTTTATTAGGCATACACCGTCTTATATACCCAAAAGAAGGGCAGTTACTGAGTTGTCTTACAGTCATTGGACAAATTAAAGAAACATTCTATAATTTCATAGCACTTGATTGGTTAATAATTAGCTCATTGATTTTCCTATTACGAGCCAGGTGTAGCTAGTTCCATAATTAAGATTATAAATAACTTATCATTCTGGTCACCTACAAAGATCATTATTCATTTTCTCTATGAAATAATATTTATTCATCACAATTCTCAAGAAGGGGACTAAGGATATTAAGATGAATAGGGTCTCAATAAGGAGATGTATAAGGGAATATAGAATCCATCCCTATCAGTATACCATGTATACAACAAAAGAAGAATTACGGGGTAGTTTTTGGAAGTGTTAGGGTTGGGTAACACAGAAGACAGGGGATAGTGTGCCCTGAGCTTGTCCCAACCTCTGTCCCTTCCTATAGCCCCCCACGCTAAACCGTGGGGCGACTACTTGAAGACTCGAAATACACTGGATAAGCGTGGGAAGGGAAACACAAACAGATTGACAAACATAAAACACAAAAGAATGGTAAACTAGCCGGAGTCACAACGAGAGGGTACGTCAAGAGCAAAATCAGTAAGCAAAGAGTCAATGTCAAAAACTAGCCGAGGTCACAACGATACAGATACAGATACAGAGCAAGTCAACCTAATGCAGTGAGAGAGTGATGAAGGGATTTCAAACACTGGCACAGGTGACTAGTGAAGCTGCAATTTATGCAGCCAGAACTCCACCTCCAGAACCTGATAGGAGCTGGACAACTTCTGGGAATTAACCCCTCAGGGTGCAGAACAACCAGGCACCGTGCAGAGGTACCACAAGTCCCAGCAGTTCCGAACACAACTCCTAGACAGCGCAACATCTTAACAGCCGCTGTCCGGGACGAGAGGTGGAGTTTGCGCGGATACGTGCCGGGGGTCGGAGAACGCTGCTGGCACCAGCAGAAGAACCAGAAGTCCCAGCATTCTCCCTAGCGAACCTGACAGGAAGTGGTATTATTCTTGATACAAAAGGAAGAACCAAGTATCTTTTTCTCCATTTTCCTACTTTTGTGAGTTCATCAGGACCACTGCAGAGTCTAAGAATGACCCAAGCTTCTCCTATGGTGAGTCCATAGGCCTGTGTCCCCCCTGTCGTGAGACCCTGTGTTATAATTACAGGAACGGCAGAGGTCCAGTGTCAGTGAACAAGACGTGATACATCTGCTCTTGACAAGAGTGATCAAGGCAAAATCATTGAAAACCCTAACTGTCAATGCCCTATTTATAAGATGCCTCACCCCCTAAAGAAGTTCATTGGCTTCAGAAAGAATCCACTTCAGGAACACAAAAAGCTTGGAGTATGTCTCAAATGTTTTGCTTCCACCGAACATTATGCTAAAGGCTGTGAAGCTGTCAATAAATGTATCGAATTTGACAGTGTCAACCATGTCCAAGCACTTCACCCATCTCAACACTGCAGTGCGTCATCTGTCCAGCCATCACCAGTGCCATAGCATGGTGGGAGGAATCGGATCAAACAGTGAATCCCACTACTGTATCTTCTTCATGTACAGAGGTTTGCGGTGAAGGTCTTCATGACAAGTCTTAAAAGAATTTCTTCTGTTGCCAGTGAGTTACCTACTAAACTATAACTATTTTTCATTTAATGATGACTACTTCTTGCAGATTGAAGGCGCCCCCATGGGGTCAAAGTTCTCCCCATCCATGGCAAACCTTGTGATGTCATGGTGGGAGGAGAACTTTATTTACACCCCTACCAACCCTTTTGTTGCACATATCTTTCATTATAGTAGATTCATAGATGATCTTCTTCTAGTGTGGAGAGGTGACAGTTTTTCTTTTAAAAATTTTTTGGATTAAATCAATTCCAATTGCTATTACCTGCGATTTACAGGTGAATTGTTCCAAAACAAAGTCAATTTTTTAGATCTCACATTGTAAGTAAATGAGAACAAGATAGAAACACACACCTATGTAAAACCTACAGCAGGCAACACAATTTTGGATGCGAACAGCTGTCACCCAGCGAGCACGATAAAAGCCATACCCATAGGAGAATATGTGAGAGCCAGTAGAAATTGTACAAATGATAACATCTTTTTAGAACTGTGTGAGAAAATAGATAATAATTTAAGAAATAGAGGATAGAGATTGGATGTTAAACAGGGCTAAAGCCTATACAAAAAATACAACTCAGAGCAGTTTTCTAGGGGAAAAAAAGAAAACGGGAAAACAGCGCAGCAATTTGGTATTCTCCACACCTTACAGTAGTGAATACAAAAATATTTGTGAAATAATTAATAAGTACATCCCGATATTAAATAAGGACAGTGTTCTAAGAAATATCTCAAGCGAAGGTTTTCAGTGTGCGGCAAGAAGAGGAAGATCTTTGGGGTCTATTTTGTCTCCTAACTATTATAGCGATTAAAAACTACCAGTAAAACAAAACCTGGCTATCAACCAAGGGCTTTCATGCTTGTGGAGGTAGCCGGTGTAATAAATGCCAATACACAGAGAAAAAAAAAGAAAAAAAAAACTTCACTAGTGAGGAAAAAACATACAACATTAAGTCTTTTATTAATTGTGACACCTGCTATATTGTCAATATCATAGAGTGTACAAGCTGCAATAAAAAATATGTTGGCAGCACCATTCAAAAAATGAAAGCAAGAATAGCAAATCATTTGTCTGATATTCATTAAAAAAACTACTGGTATATCAGGTGATGCAAGGCATTTCATTTAAGTCCACAACAGACAGGTAAACTCCTTCTCCTGCTATGGCATTGAAAGGGTGTATTTCCCGAGGAGGGGGGGAAACTGGGAGAGCATTCTCTGAAAGAGAGAAGCTTTCTGGATATTGGAAAACTCGATTTCCCCTTGGTTTAAATAAAAAAGATGATCTATTTTATATTTACTAGAGATATATTTACCACATATAAAAAAAAAAAAAAAAAAAATTTTACTGAATGCAAGTGTGTTTTTTCTATCTGTGACATCATCAGCCTCTCTTTGGTTCCAATTTTGTTTTAAATACGACATTAGCAATAGTACATGTTAGCCATGATGAAGAGTTTTTTTTACTCGAAACGCATAGCTGTTTGTGGATACCACTGTCACGGGTGTCCCCGCGATCCATGTCTCGGATCGCGGTGGCACCCATGCTCTGCTGCCGCTACCCCGTTCCTCTCGGGTCAGTACTTACCTGTCCCGACTCCTGTTGGCTCCATAGCGGTCCCGACCAGGCTGCAGGTCTGTCTCCTGTGTAGGCCGCGTGCTCCCGCTGCTTGGGCGCGTGCGTGCCTACTCTCTAAGAATTTAAAGGGCCAGCGTCCTCCTTATTGGTGCTGGCATACCTGGCTCTACCATATAGCCTGGCTACTCCCAGCATCCCCTGCCAGATCTTCATGTCCTGTTACTGAAGAGAAAGCCCTCCGTGTTCCCGAGCGTTTCCAGATGCCTCTGTGGATTCTGTGATTCCCGTGTTCCGTGGTGTTCCCGTGTTCTTAGTTTCCTGTGTTCACTTGTTCCGTTGTATCCTATAGTGGTCCTGGTATCCTGTGGTGGTCCTGGTATCCTGTGGTGGTCCTGGTATCCGAGGTCCTGCCTGCCATCCGAGGTCCTGCCAGCCATCCCAGGTCCTGCCTGCCATCCGTGGTCCTGCCTGCAATTCGTGGTCCCCGTGTCCCTACCTTGGCTGCCACCGCGGGCCTAGTCGCCCCCGCGGAGCGACCTGGTGACTACCGCCGCAGCAAAACCATCCCGCTTTGCGGCGGGCTCTGGCGAAGACCAGGAGATCACTTAGACTCCGCTCCCAGGTGCGGCTAAGGTTGTTATCTCCCGCGGTGGTCCAGGGAGTCCACTGTTTATCCCCCCGAGATTGTGATAGTAAGAACCGGCTATGGACTCCACCAAGGTCATGATCTCTGCCAAAGCAATGGACAGTGTCAACGATCCGTACCAGCTTCTTGTTGAGCTTCCGAGCACTATTGCCCAGCAGTCCCAAGAGATTGCGGCGCAAAAAGAACTCTTGGACAAACTCGCTGCCACCCTGCGGATTATTGCCTTCCAGCATCAGGCTCCTGTGACTTCTCCTGTTGCTTCTGTCCCCCAGCCTTGTTTTTCGGCAGCAAACTCTGGATCAGATTTTTTGATGCCAAACAAATTTGATGGCAACCCCAATTTTTGCAGGAGTTTTGTTGTCCCGTGCTCGTTGTACATCAAACTGACGTCCTCCCAGTCCACCCCCGAACGCTCTAAGTTGGCATGCGTTTTTTCTTTGCTCACTGGAGAGGCCCTGGACTGGGCTACTCCTCTATAGGATAGTGGTGACCCGGACATGGTTACCCATACCAAGTTCCTGGCAAAAATCCAGTCCAGGTTTGAACCACCTCAAGTTTGACCACCTCGTCTGTCTTGCAAGGTTCCGGTGTTACCAGCGCCTCCGCAGCTTCCCAGAGCTGCTCCTGTGGCTCCCACGCCTCCGCAGCTTCCCAGAGCTGCTCCAGCGGCGCCCAAGCCTCCGCAGCTTCCCAGAGCCGCTCCAGCGGCGCCCAAGCCTCCGCAGCTTCCCAGAGCCGCTCCAGCGGCGCCCAAGCCTCCGCAGCTTCCCAGAGCCGCTCCAGCGGCGCCCAAGCCTCCGCAGCTTCCCAGAGCCGCTCCAGCGGCGCCCAAGCCTCCGCAGCTTGCCAGAGCCGCTCCAGAGACTCTCCAGCCTCCGCACCTTGCCAGAGCCGCTCCAGAGACTCTCCAGGCTCTGCAGCCTGCCAGTGCTGCTCCCGTGGCTCCGCAGCCTGCCAGTGCTGCTCCCGTGGCTCCGCAGCCTGCCACGGCTCCAGCGGCCTCCCCCGAGGCCGCTCCAGAGCCTCCAGCGGCCTCCCCCGAGGCCCCTCCAGAGCCTCCAGCGGCCTCCCCCGAGGCCGCTCCAGAGCCTCCAGCGGCCTCCCCCGAGGCCGCTCCAGAGCCTCCTGCGGCCTCCCCCGAGGCCGCTCCAGAGCCTCCACGGTGCACCCGTGCTCTGCTACCGCTGTCCTGTTTGGGTCAGTACTTACCTGTCCCGACTCCTGTTGGCTCCATCGCGGTCCCGTCCAGGCTGCAGGTCTGTCTCCTGTGTAGGCCGCACGTTCCCGCTGCATAATAAACAGTAAAAATCACAAACATATTAGGTATCGCCGCATCCCAAAATGCCCGATCTATCAAAATATAAAAACGGTTATGGCCGGCGGTGACCTCCGAGACGGAAAATGGCGCCCAAATGTCCAAAATGAGACTTTTACACCTTTTTACATCACATAAAAAATGAAATAAAAAATGATCAAAATGTCGCGCAGACCTCAGAATGGTAGCAATGAAAACGTCGGCTCATTTCGCAAAAAAAATGACCCCTCACACATCTCCATGCACCAAAGTATGAAAAAGTTATTAGCGTCTGAAAATGGCAACATTTTTTTTCATTTTGTACACATTCGTTTAATTTTTGAAAATGTATTAAAACACAATAAAACCTATATAAATTTGGTATCACCGCAATCGCACCGAACCAAAGAATAAAGCTGAGGTGTTATTTTGAGTGCACAGTCAAAGTCGAAAAAACTGAGCCCACAAGAACGTTTTTGTAAAAAAAAATTTCCACATTTGGAATTTTTTTTCAGCTTCACAGTACACGGCATGTTAAAATAAATAACATTACGGGAAAGTAAAATTTGTTATGCACAAAATAAGCCCTCACACAGGTCTGTACACGTAAAAATGAAAAAGTTATGGATTTTTGAAGTTGGAGAGCGAGAAATGAGCGGAAAAACCCTGCGTCCTTAAGTGGTTAAAAGACATTGATCTTGGGTCTGACTCTCCTTTAATTCAACACAGCTTAGGTTTACTGTGGGGCATCAAACAAGACACAATTACCTTTCAAGTATCATCCTGTGACAAACCATTCACAAAACAAGTTGTCTGTCTGTTGTGAACAGTATCTACGAACCTCACAGATTCATTGCCCCAATCACCATGAATGGTAAGGTGTTGCTGAGACAGTTATCTTCTGAGAACCTAGACTGGACCTACTGAAAAACAACATAAATAGGAGACATGGAAGAAGTCTTTGAAAATGTTGGAGCAAATTCAAGTCACACGTTGCTATGTTCCCAGTTCTCAAACAGCTGCTGTCAGAAAAGACGTTTACATCTTCTCTGATGCATTCATTGAAGCCATAGCCATAGTAGCCTAACTGAGGGTGTTTGGAGCCAACAACAAATCACAGTATGGGTTTCTCCTGGGAAATTCCAAATTAACTCCAAACCCTGCACACTCTGTCCCAAGACTTGAACTTTGTGCCGGCCACCCCTGCTTTTGAAATCGCCATATACAACCAGACAAAACAGCTTTATGTATACATAAGCATCCAGGCCAAATTGATTATATGTGGTTGTCACCTCCAAGTTTCCTATCTCAGGACTCATGTCCATTGTCCACTGATACCAGTTACAAATTGGTGGAACCCAAGTCTGACAAGGAGATCAGACCTACAAGTGCTACGCTCTATACCAGTGATGGCAAACCTTTTAGAGACCGAGTGCCCAAACTACAACAAAGACCCGCTTATTTATTGCAAAGTGCCAACACAAAAATTTAATTTGTGATTTATACTTCCTTCTCTGTCACAGTTTTCATTGATACCGGCACCTGAGGACAACAATAAAGCAGAAAATAGTCCCAGGTACAGCTGTCACTTTAAAATAGCTCTGTGCACAGCAAGTCCTGTCTGGGACTGCAGGAAGATACCTGGAGTCATCTCTGGTGATGGCCTGAGTGCCTGCAGAAAGGGCTCTGAGTGCCACCTCTGGCACCAGTGCCATAGGTTAGCCATCACTGCTCTATACCATTGTGAGTTCTAAATTAATGCTCAAGGCATACCGCTTTGAACACTTCTCAAGATGGTCATCTCTTGTGCAAGCCATTGCCCGCCTAATCCACATCGCTCAAACCTACAGGAAGAAGGCATCGTTAGGATGCTACGGTTGTCACATCTGTAAGGATCATCCTCAGGTTGCAGATAAGGAACTTGCAGAACGGGGTCTACAAGGGTCTACTCCAGACTTACCTTGGATGACAACATGTGTTGGTGGAAGTGTTTGCATGTTTGCGGCTTCTCCAATCTGAAGATGGGTTTTCTGGAAGTTTTTCTCGATTGGATTTTATTCATCAAGATCTTCTGTTCCGGATCATTATCTGGACTTTACTGTTATTGTTGCATTGTTTTTGTTCTAAGTACAGAGACTTACAGAAACTTTCCATATAATATAGTGAAATCCTAAGATTTCAAACGGGGAGCGTCATGTCTCATGTCTTGCATTACATTTATTATGCTGTATCTATTTGCATCTCCTCTAAAGTTGCCCCCTTTGGTCTCTCTGTATTGGCTCCTTCTTTCTGTTTCCGACACTCTCTGGCAGCCTCTGGATTCTTCATCTTGTGCCTAAGCAGCTGAGTTGAACACTATCTGATAGAGCCTGAAGCAGCGAGGTCAATTTAGTAGTCTACTATAGCACATGGGGATAGTGGACTTATACACATACTGTCAGGATACTTGGGTTACATAAAGAGTATCAAAACTAAAAGCATAACAGGGAGACTAATACAGACTAATAGATTAGATTAAAGGAAACCTACCATTTCAAATGGTAGGTTTAAGCTGTAAACACCGAGCACCAGCTCAGGGTGAGCTGGTGCCGGTGCTTAGTTTCGTTAGTGTTAAAACCGCGGTATCGCGGTTTTAACACTTTTTAAACTTTATAGCAGAAGCCGCTTCGGCGATGCGCGCGACCGTGTGCGTGAAACGCCTGCGGCATTTCCTATGTAGGCGTGCGCACGATCGTGCGCACGCAGCGCCGAAGCAGTTTATGCTATGAAGTTTAAAAAATGTTAAAACCGCGATACCGCGGTTTTAACACTAACGAAACTAAGTACCGCCACCAGCTCACCCTGAGCTGGTGCTCGGTGTTTACAGCTTAAACCTACCATTTGAAATGGTAGGTTTCCTTTAATGCTAATTCACCCTGCTAAACAATACATAGAGGATACCACTAGATGTCAGTAGAGGTTTGCATTCTGTGCACTGCATTAACTCCCCTATATGGCCAATGCAGATTCCATGATTGCACTTAGTTGGTGTTTTTCTCAAGGATGATCTAAGGAAGACCAATCCAACATTGGGACTTGACCCTCAACATGTTTCCTCTTTCCAGGTGTACAAAAGATTCATCAAACTATCTACTAGGGCAGTGATGGCAAACCTTTTAGAGACCGAGTGCCCAAACTACAACAAAGATCCGCTTATTTATCGCAAAGTGCCAACACTGAAATTTAATTTGTGATTTATATTCCCTTCTCTGTCACAGTTTTCATTGATACCAGCACCTGAGGACACCAATACAGCAGAAAATAGTCCCAGGTACAGCTGTCACTTTAAAATACTTCTGTTCACAGCAAGTCCTGGGCTGTCTGGGACTACAGGAAGATACCTGGAGTCATCTCTGGTGATGGCCTGAGTGCCCACAGAAAGAGCTCTGAGTGCCACCTCTGGCACCAGTGCCATAGGTTAGCCATCACTGTACTAGGGGTTAAGTGCATCTCCAGATATCAAGATAAAAATTTCTTGTTCTTTCTGAATATCAACGAAGACCCCCTTTATTTTTTTATTACTCCCAAATACATTACCATGTGGGACAGAAGAAAGGCTGCATCAGCTAGTTTTCAGGTAACTGCACTACACTAACTCGATTGTCCCTACCTACAAGGTCTCATCCTGGTGGTGAAGAAAGATCTATCTGTCCCTTAAGTTCATATTGGTTGTCATGATGGTGGGTGCTGAGGAAGTTATCTGTGCCGCTCGCGCTGGCATTTGTGAGTCTAATTAAATAATTGCTCCACCCCTGTAGCCTCCTCCTCCGACCACAATCCGGGTGGGGGGGGGCTGTTGCATTGTGGCATCAGTATTTATTGTCAGTTGCAAGTTTGGTGACGACTAGCATTATAGGGACACCATCAACTCTTTTCTAGTATGGAGGGAAGACAATAACCACATCCTTAATACTGAAAAACAAAGGAGATGATTATCGACCTGCGATGGTACAAAACAGCTCAAATCAAAGACCAAGCCATTGAACGAGTTAGAAATTACAAGTACCTAGGTGTCATAACCGATGACAAACTAGATTGGTCTGAAAACTGCAGCATAGCAACTGAAAAAGCAGCATCAAGATCTTATTTTCTCAGGAACCTCCTTCAATGTATGGAACAAGATCCTGTGAATGTTTTACGAGTCCTTGATTGTGAGTGTGCTATTCTTTGCTTTTTAAAATTTTAAAAGTTACTATTGAGGGCACTGTTGGCCTTCAACTGAGTCGGTTTGAAGAGGTCTTGCAGGAAATGCATCAATTCACGGCTATTACAACCAACAAATTGCACCCACTGTACCAATACATAGCAGATCATCTTAGCACATTCAGCAAGCGCTACCGCCAAATCAGTTGCCATTTCGTAACTCCTTCATCCCAAAAGCGAATATGCAACAAAACCACCAGCTCCCACAGGACTAGTGTTGCCACCAACAACCAACCCCCCTGCTCAACCTCCCATTAATTATTCTAGCTGTGTGTTTGAATTTCCTGTGTGTTTACATGTATTTGTCTATATGTACTCTTGATTTGAATGATGCGTGTACCAAGCAATTTCTCGAAAGGGATCAATAAAGTTGTATTGTATTGTAATAAGGGTGGTACCTTTCTTTGCAGCATGTCACCAGTCTTCCCTCAGCTCAGATTGGTGCACAGGAGCCATGGGGCGTGACCTTTCTTTATAGCATGTCACCGAACCGTCCCTGGCTCAGATTGGTGCATGAGTGCCAGAGGGTGTATCTTAATGACACACCCACACTGCCAGGGAGTCCAGCATAATATGAATATGCCAAGATGAAACCAAAAGTGTGTAAAATCAGGGGTGCACTTAGCCTTTCTGCTGCCTGAGGCGAACTTCAGAAAGACTCCTCCTCCCTCCTTAACTGTGACGTATAGAGTGGGATACATTGTGAATGCTCTCACCATATCATTACAAATGAGGCTGTGAACACAGCCTTATCTGCAGTACAAATAATACTTCGTAATGGCAGCCTTTAATATTCCATGCTGTGTACTGGAAAAGTGGAAATAAATTCCATTTGCAGTACAATTGACAAAAAACACTGTAATTTTGCCATTTTCTTGTGGGCTGTTTTTACAGCTGTCAATTTGAAATCCAAATGATATCTACCCTATCTTTAGGAATGGGATCAGGGAGATACCAAATTTCCTAACATATCTGTAGGACTTTTTCATACTTTTTAAAGTATAATTTTTTGCAGGATAAGATGATGTTTCAATTTTCACCATTTTAGAGATTGTACATCCTAATGATCACTTTTCATTAACATTTTTATGTGTGGCAAAATGGTTATGACAATATATAGATGAAGCAGGGCTGAGTTGGTCAGGGGTAGCAGGGCTGAGTTGGTCAGGGGTAGCAGGGCTGAGTTGGTCAGGGGTAGCAGGGCTGAGTTGGTCAGGGGTAGCAGCGTTGAGTTGGTCAGGGGTAGCAGCGCTGAGTTGGTCAGGGGTAGCAGCGCTGAGTTGGTCAGGGGTAGCAGCGCTGAGTTGGTCAGGGGTAGCAGCGCTGAGTTGGTCAGGGGTAGCAGCGCTGAGTTGGTCAGGGGTAGCAGCGCTGAGTTGGTCAGGGGTAGCAGCGCTGAGTTGGTCAGGGGTAGCAGCGCTGAGTTGGTCAGGGGTAGCAGGGCTGAGTTGGTCAGGGGTAGCAGGGCTGTGTTGCTCAGGTGTAGCAGGGCTTTGTTGCCCAGTTGTAGCAGGGCTGTGTTGCCCAGTTGTAGCAGAGGTGATGTGAGACTTATAAGGGACTTCAATGCTGTAAAAAAGAGCTGCCTTCACATCAATAACCAGCCACCCTTACACGCGTGAGGAGTGAGGGGTTAAAGCTGGCACTGACGCACACCAGCAGACATTAGGGGAAGGGAAGACACCACTGGATCTTATCTCCTGCTGTCTGCAGTATCTGCTGTTACCCGAGGACTCCTCTTCAGCGTTTTCTTCTGTTTCTTACAAGCAGCACGGGAACCGGCCAGTTTTCCAGCAATGCTCCACCCCACCATCCAGCAGCGGAACAACGGAGCCTCCTAGGAGGGGTATGGCGGTAGGGAGGCAGGTGGTGGAGACCTCTTTCTCAGACCCCTTCTCCTGCAGTCACAGGCAGCCAGGACGTGCCAGCACATTTTACAGTGGCATGTCCTGGCTGCCTAACGTTCAGTCCTAAAATGTCACTTCCACAACCAGCAGGGGGTGCTGCCTGATGCAAGATAGAATCGCTGTGTAGAATATACAGTATTTCCCGGGATCTATAAAAATAATGTCGGTATTCACAACCTATCGAATGTGTTTTAACTTCAAGAGACATCCTCAGTACATACTGGATCATGTTGGTGATATTACACCGGGAACAAGGATAAACAAATTTTAAATAAGGAGGCACAATAGAAATAAAACAAGGTAAATCCGGTGGGAGCTTACTGTAATGTAGTGTAGCCTAATTAATTTTATATTAAACTTTTTGTGGCCCAGGACTTAACAAAACTTTAATCTGATATATATGCAAATTTTCCTAAGCGGCTACTGGGGCCACTTTGTGGAGCAGTTGATACAGCTACTACACACCCCAGTAGCCTCTTTCGATCCCTCTTACCCCAGTCTTCAGCGTGCACTCTTCTGAGAAGCTGGAATTCTGTGCATGCGCAGTAGCTCCGGCTTCTCAGATGAGGCGCTGTGCGCCCCCGGCTCTGTAAACAGGGTTACGCAGAACTTCAGTTTCTCCATGTAGTCAAAGTGTTACCCTTACACCTTCTTGTGATCAAAGTGTTAGATTTGCACCTCCATGTGATCAAAACGGTGGTTGTCTCTTAAGGTTAAAACATTTCAAATAGGTTGTGAATGTACATGCTTTTGTTTTCATATTCATATCGTATCGCGCCGGACTCCCTGGCTGTGTGGTCGTGTCATTGAGATATACCCCCTGACTCTGATGCACCAAACGCAAAGTTGCCATATGGGTGTGGGTCTCGGTCCAATCACATGTGTGTTTCTAACCAGAACCTTGCATTGTTTTAAAACTCCATAGCGTTCGGCGACGGATATATCCAGCATGCAGCTGTTAAGGATGTATATGGGGGCTCACGCAGCATTATGCAGCAGCGGTAACACGATTGCGAGTGTTAACCTTTTAAACGCCGCTGGCAAAGTTGCCAGTGTCATTTAAATTGTTGGCGGCGAGTGGGCCTCACTACATTGTAGTGAAGTTTGTCGCTTCCCACAACGCAATCTTTTTCTATGACAGCCTGGAGTCTTTAGAAGACTCGAGCATCTGTAAGGGGAAAAGATCTGACACTGCCAGTGTATTACAGAACATCTGCAATGCTGTCATCTACTGAAATACAGTAGCATATTTGTTTGGATTGCCACCTGAAGGTGCACCTTGAAAAGCCTGAATGGGCACATATGTGTTTGGATTGCCACCTGAAGGTTCACCTTGAAAAACCTGAATTAATACCTATGGCTATTTCTAGCAAACTTCTAATGATATTTTGAATAAAGATATTAAAGACTTTTAAACGTTCTGATCAGGCAGATAATTCTTAAAGGGAACCTGTCACCAGGGACCTCATTTTCACTAAACACAGATTCTAAAAGCCCATGACACCTGCAGTGCAAACATGCCTGTCTGCCTTTTCTAAGCATATGTATTACAATATAATTGTGTGTTATAACTTACTATTGCATCCTGACAAAATCCTGGGGTAGTCCCAGGGGCTGGGCATTGGTTTGGATGCATTTCAAAAAACAACATGTGACTTGTCTGAGCTGCAGGCTGTCTCCATGTTTGTGCTCCTGTACAGCATTTCCCTCCCTCACTGATGTCAGGCTGACCAGGCTGTGACCTCTGAGAAGGAGCAGGAGGTGGAGCTGTAGAGGAGCACAAAGGTGGGGGCCAAGCTCTGAGGAGTAACAGACAAGTCACATGTTGTTTTTTGAAATGCATCCAAACTAAAGTCCAGCCCCTGTGACTACTCCAGGATTTAATCAGGGTGCAAGAGTAAGTTATAACTCACAATTATATTGTAATGCAATTGCATAGAAAAGGGAGAAAGGAAGATTTGCACTGCAGGTGTCATGGGCTTCTGCAACCTGTCTTTAGTGAAAAATGAGATCCCTGGTGACAGGTTCCCTTTAATACAGTAGCATTGCAGTAGATGGTAGTGATAATTGGACTTCATAGAGTTAAACCCCTTCACTCTCTGCAGGGATATATCCGCTGGAGAGCTATGAAGGGTGGAAGAAGAGGGCTCAGCCCGTGAGATGGGCTTTGCTGCATATTGTAGTGAAGACCCATCGCTAACAACCGTGGACAGTGCTTGCACTGGTCGCGGGGTGTTAACCTCTTATTTGCCGCTGGCGTGGGGGCCGACATCTTAATTGAGATCGCTGCTCCCCCGAACGTCATCCAGGGGGGGTGGATTACATGACAGTCTCGGGTCTTTGCCAGACCCAAGGTTTTAGGATTTCTCAATATTCGTTACAATGAAACAGTGGCTCATTGTAATGAATCCTGTGTAAAAATGCAATAAACTGCAATACAGTAGTATGGCAGTATATGGTAGGAACGATAAGACCATCTAGGGTTAAAGTACCCTAGAGGGTCTAAGAAATAGTGAAAAAAAAATGTAAAAAAAGTTTAAAAATGTAAAAAAATTGATAAAATATTAAAAATTCATTTCACCCCCCTTTCCCTAAAACTGACATCAAACTAAATAAACAGTAAAAATCACAAATACATTAGGTATTGCCGCTTCCCAAAATGCCCGATCTATCATAATATAAAAACTGTTATTCCCGGCAGTGAACCACAAAACGGAAAATAGCAAAATGTCAGAAACGCAACTTTTATAGCATTTTACATCACATAAAAAAATGTAATAAAAAGTGATCAAAATAGTCCTCAAAATAATAGCAATGAAAACGTTGGCTCATTTAGCAAAAAATTACAGCTCACACAGCTCCATTCACCAAGTATGAAAAAGTTATTAGTGTCAGAAGATGGCAAAAATTTCTTTTTACTTTTTCATACACATTCATTTAATTTTTGAAAATGTATGAAAACGCAATAAAACCTATATAAATTTGGTATCACCGTAATTGTACCAAACTAAAGAATAAAGCAGAGGTGTTATTTGGAGCACACAGTGAAAGTTGTAAAAACTGAGCCCACAAGAGAGTTTTTTTTTCCAATTTTTCCACATTTGGATTTTTTTTCCGGCTTTCTGATACACGGCATGGAATAATAAATAACATCACTGTGAAGTAAAATATGTTACGCACAAAATAAGCCCCCACACAGCTCTATACATGGAAAAATGAAAAAGTTATGGAGAGCAAAAACCTCTGCATCCGTAAGGGGTTAAGTAACCGATGAGGTCTATAAATACACTTTAAAGTTTCAATCACCCCCCCCCCCCCATTTTCCCTAGAACTGAAATAAAAATAAACAAAAGAAATGCCCTATCTATCAAAGTATAAAAACGGTTATTCATGGTGACGAATCCTGTAAGCTGTGTAAAGTAATAAATACTGAGGTCAATAGTTTAGCATTATAGAGGGATTTGTGGAAGCTTAAAGGGGTTATGCCACAAAACAATTGGCTGCAAAAAGCTGTCAAAGAGGTTAAAATATTTCAAAAATCTATTTGTAATGGTTACCTGGAATTAAAGATACCTTTCTATTTGTTATTATGATGCTTGTTCAGCCTCTATTCTTCTCCGCACAGAAGCAGATGTGGGAGGGGCCTAGCCAGGCACATGCACAGCACTGACAGCGGCAGTTATTGCACAACTCAGTGCTACAGAGCGCTCAGCCTTCAGAGTCTCCTTCCACCTGCTGTGCTCAAATAGTCCCTGCATTTACTGATCCAATAGAAGTCCAATTGAAATGTGTCATACGCCCCATGTAAAAAGTGCACCAAAAAAAGTTGTGCAGGGGGCACCAGATTCATGAAGAATGTGCGCCAGAAATCCTGAATCTGGCGCCCCCTGCACACTACACAGGACACTGCACATAGTACACATGTACTATGTATTCTCACAGCATCATGGTCGGTCAGGCTGACATGCATGGATGCATAGATAAATAGGTGACAGCTTCTCACATGTTACTGATCTTTAGCTACTTCCCTGCTAGTCAGGGACAGGGGCCCCTTTGCAGGAGAGCAGTGTAACATGGAGGGACAGTGAATGGTGGAGAGTACAGGAGGAGGACTGCAGGAGAGCAGAGTAGCATGGAGGGACAGTGAATGGTGGAGAGTACAGGAGGAGGACTGCATCAGGAGAGGTCAGAGCTCAGCCTGTTAATTGTGTTATCTCTGCAGCCTCCTGTGTGACCTGACTAATGGTGGATGGAGGAGAGGGCTGCTACATTGCTATGATCCATGTTAGGGGAGGACTCCTCTGTGCAGCAGATAGCCATGTCTGTCTGCAGTTACCTTGTATCTGCTGCTGGAAGCAACTGTGGAGCAGTGGAAATCACCTCATTCACTGGTGTAGACGGCTGAGCTCTCTGCCCCCTCTCTCACTCCCTATTGGCTGCAGTGTGTCAGCTGATCTCTCAGTGTGGAGAGGAGCTGTGAGCCCGTGGAGTGATCTGTATAGCAGAGCAGCTGCTGACTCCTTGTGCGCAGACTCGGCCAGATCAGCTGTAGCTCAGGACGGGACACAGCTACCACTAGAGGGCACCAGCAACCAGGACAAAAGGAGTTATCTTAGTAAGGCTGCAGATTTTGTAATAAGTGTAAATGGTGACAGTACTTGTCACCATGCATTGGACCCAATCACAGCCATTTGCTATGGTGACACAACCCCTTTAAGGAGGGGGCAGAGAAATGGTTGATGTTTAATGTAGAAATGTAAAGTTAAGCACTTGGGCCATGGAAACAAAAAGTATAATTATGTTCTAAACAGTCAATTACTTGGTAAAACTGGAGCTGAAAAGGACTTGGGGGTATTGGTGGATGGTAAACTTAATTTTAGTGACCAGAGCCAGGCGGCTGCTGCTAAAGCAAATAAAATTATGGGATGTATCAAGAGAGGAATAGATTCTCATGATAAAGACATAGTTTTGCCCTTATAAACATCCCTGGTCAGATCACACATGGAATATTGTGTACAGTTTTGAGCAACGCTGTATAAAAAGGACATAGAAAACTGGAACGGGTGCAGAGGAGAGCAACCAAGATTATTAGGGGAATGGGGGAACTAGAATATAATGACAGATTACTAAATTTGGGATTATTCAGTTTAGAAAAAAGATGACCAAGAGGAGACCTCATTACAATGTTCAAATACCTGAATGGACAGTACAAGGATCTCTCCAAAGATCTTTTTATAGCCAGGCCTGTGACCAGGACAAGGGGGCATCCTCTACGCCTAGAGGAGAGGCGATTCTACCATCAACATAGACAGGGATTCAAGAGAGGCCTGTATGGCTTTCTGGAGAGAAAAAATATCATGGGTTATGGGGATAAAACATTTATTTAATTCTTAGAGATTGGACTTGATGGACTTGCGTCTTTTTCCGGCCTTATATACTATGATACTAGGAAAGGAAAATAGTGCCCAAATGTCCGTAATGCCACTTTTTGCGCTATTTTGCATCACAAAATTTTTTTTATAAAAGTGATCAAAAGGTCCTACAGTCCTCAAAATGGTAGCAATGAAAATGTCAGCTCATCTCGCAATGAAATGACACCTTACACAGCTCTGTACACTAAACTATGAAAAAGTTAATAGAGCCAGAAAATGGGGAAATAAAAATTTTTGTTTACATTTTTTTTGTCTTTTGTTTAAAAAAAAAATGTATTAAAACACCATAAAACCTGTATGAATTTGGTATCCCCGTAATCATACCAAGCCAAAGAATAAGGAGATGCAAAGGAGTGCAAATACATTTTTTCACCAATTTCACTGAATTAAATTTTTTTTTCCAGCTTCCCAGTATGCGGCATGGCATAATAAATACCATCACTTAGAAGTACAATTTGTATTTTTTGGTGAAGACTCTCCCACCTCAGCTGTAGATCTCTGCAGTTCATACAGAGTGATCATGGCTGCATCTCTGATCAGTCTTCTCCTTGTTTGAGATGAAAGTTTAGAGGGACGGTGGGGTCTTGGTAGATTTTCAGTGGTCTGATAGTCCTTCCATTTCAATATGATTGCTTACACACTGCTCTTTGGGATGTTTAAAGATTGTGAAGTCTTTTTGTATCCAAATCTGGTTTTAAACTTCGCCACAACAGTATCACCTGGTGTGTTCCTTGGATCCTTCCTTCATGATGCTTTTGGTGTTTTAACCCTTAAAGGGGACCTACCACCACAATTCTACCTATAAAGGTAGAACGGGTGGTAGGTGGATGAATGGGACGTGAGGATAGCCCTTTTTTGGGCTAATCCTCACGTCCCAGCTATCCTTTTGTAAACTTTAATGCCTGTATATGCTAATTTTTTTAAGCGGCTACTGGGGCGTGGAGTAGCCGGACATGAGGCTACTAGTCGCGGCTACTCCACGCCCCAGTAGCCTCCTTCCTCCGCCTACCATGTAATATTCGGTGCGCAGCTCCTCGTAGCTGCGCGCCCTCGTCCGGTCCGCGGCCGTAGCTCCGGGTACTTGGACGAGTAGAACGCCGGGTACTCGGACGAGGGCTGCGCGCCGAAGATTACATGGTAGACGGAGGAACTAGGCTACTGGGGCGTGAAGTAGCTGCGACTAGTAGCCTCATGTCCGGATACTCCACGCCCCAGTAGCCACTTAAAAAAATTTGCATATACATGCATTAAAGTTTACAAAAGGATAGCCGGGATGTGAGGGCTATCCTCACGTCCCATTCATCCACCTACCACCTGTTCTACCTTTATAGGTAGAATCGTGGTTGTAGGTGCCCTTTAATAACCAGGACCTTTCTTGTTTTCACTTTTCAATTCCCCTCGTTCAAAAATCTATAACTTTTTATTTTTCCCATAGAGAGAGCTGTGTGAGGGCTTGTTTTCTGCATAAGAAATTGCCCTTCATAACGACAGTATTTAATATTCCATGCCATGTACTGGAAAGCAGGAAAAAAGTCCAAATGCAATAAAATTTTCACCGTTTTCTTGTGGGTTTGGATTTTGAAGCTTTCACTTTTCGCCCCAAATGGCATGCCTACTTTATTCTTTGGGCCAGTTCAATCACAGGAATACCATATATATGTTTTATAATGTTTTCATACATTTACATAAAAGAAAAAAAATGTGTACGGAGCTGTGTGTGGTGCAACTTTTGATGACATTTTCAATGCTACCAGTTTAAAAACTGTACGGCCTTTTCATCCTTTTTATAGAAATTTTTATATTTTTCAAAATGGCAAAAAAGTTAGATCGGACATTTTGGGACGCGGTGATACCCAACATGTTTATGATTTTTACTTTTTAATTTTTGCATTTCTATTTTTTACCTTCAAAAATCCATAACTTTATTTTTCCATGTCAGGAGCTGTATGAAGACTTGTTTTCTGCGTAACAAATTGCACTTCATAGTGATGGTATTTAATATTCCATTTCATGTACTAGGAAGCGGGAAAAAATTCCAAATGTAGTGAAAATGGTGAAAAAAACACATTTGTGCATTATTCTTGTGGGCTTGGATTTTATCACTTTCACTGTGCTTCCCCAAATGACACGTCTACTTCATTCTTTGGGTCGGTGCTATCATGTGGATACCAAATTTGTATAGGTTTTATAATGCTTTCATACACCTCCTGTACAAAAATAAATGTTCATTTTGGCATTTTCTGGCACTAATAACTTTTTCATACTGTGGTGTATGGAGCTATGGGTGATGTCATTTTTTGCGACTTTGATTATGTTTGCTACCTGTTTTAGGACTGTACAGGTTTTTGATCAAAATGGCAAAAAAAAGTGGTATTTTCAAATGTGTACGAGGTTAAAAACATGATTATATTTTGATAGATCGGACATTTTGGGACACAGCAATACCGAACATTTTTATGATTTTTAGTGTTTATTTACATGACTTCTAGGGAATTAGGGTGTTTAGATTTTTTTTTATATATAATTTTTTTAACCTTTTTATTTATTTTTTTTACTATTTTTCAGATGCCCTAGGGTACTTTAACCCTAGATTGTCTTATTGATCCTACCATATACTGCCATACTACA